>NC_088712.1:49094719-50444719 GCF_963576615.1 Watersipora subatra | reverse complement strand
CAATTTCATGTGCAACTAAAATTGATAGTAGTTGCTGCAGTGTAAACACACCGTAAGACATTTCCACTGTAAGCCTATTGAGTGATGTCATAGCGAAGAAGCAAACTGGTAAACATGACTAAAATAGTAAACTTTTGATTGATTACTGTTCATGCAGTCATAGAGCTTACTCCATGAATAATACCTACTTTGGGACAGCCATAGCATTGCTCAATGAGCGAATGATGGAGATGCGATGCACATGAGACTGGTGGGTTTAAATATACCATAGTCATCTATTTTGGCAGCACAACTAAATGTCTGGCCAGGTGTTTAGTTGTTAAAAGTTGACTTGCAACAAAATTCACATTACCGTTATTTGATATGAAAATATTCACTATGTCTTACTTTGTTGTGTTGTAGGTGCAAAAGATGTGGAAATGTGATTACAAGCTCTTAAAAGCTCAAAAACGAACATAAAATCGCAGCCCCACGAGACCGCCGTAGTTTGGATTCCCTTTCTAAAACGGCTCAAACGTGATGTAGTTGTGAGAGATGGATTCTGTTTACACTTTCATGCAATCTTATTCGTAAAAATGTTTTCACAAATATACTTCACGCATTCAATCAAACTATGTCTATTGTTCTTACGCGTCAGTTTTATCGTCATTGTAATGCTGTCACTTTTAGCACTGATAACTTATAACTTATCGCAAAAGTTCATTAAATATTTTAACCTTACCCCGAAGGAGTACATATCATTGTCTGATAATCATGACGAGCCTGTTGGTCACCTTTGATGATCGAAAAGCGCTGCAAAATTTATTTGCGAAGTGTTGGGTCACATTATCAGATTATGACTTGCCAATTAGACCAGGCCGAAGCAAAACTGTAAAGTAGTGAGCATCTATATTTGATATGCGGTCTTTGGTAAAACCCAAAGTGTTTGTCATAAACTAATACTACGATAAGTTTTATATTGAGCTTTGTATTGGCCTTTCAATTCGCGTGAGAACATTCGTGACAAGACAATAACCAAACTTCGTGGTTACGTCATCGAAATAAAGAGATTCTAAGCTATGGCGGCTTTTCGTTTTTGAGCTTTTAAGAGCTTGTAATCCCTTTTCACATATTTTGCACCTACAACATAACAGAGTAAGACATGGTGAATCTTTTAATACCAAATAACTGTAATGTGAATTTTATTGCAAGCCAACCTTTGACACATCTGCAAATATAATTGAAGACAGCTTCAAAACAGTGCCATTATATGTTGTAGCCACATAAGTATCAAAATGATTAATAAAAATTTGTGTGTATTTCTATTTTCAGAATGGCTGTAACATATATGCAACATTCCAAAACATTATGGTTAGATTGCGCCGCACGGTGAGATGGCATAGATAGTCAACGCAAAGATAGTCAACGGACTGAGCTCATGTTAGCAGTCAGACATCCTCAGCCTGTGTAACAGTCCTTGACAGTGAGACCATCTACTGTAGTGCTATTTGAAGGATGTGATTAATTCGCTCATCTCTTAGAGCTCAACTAGAGAAGAGTTCAACATGCTAGAGAATTAACATACAATAGCTGCGTTTCCATGACGCTCATAATTTGCAAACTGAGCCAATCCACAAGTTATCTGCGTCATAGAAACGGCATAAATCCGCAAACTAAGCGAGTTTTGCGATCTACAAAACATTATCGAATCCATTGTTCTTGCCAATTATGGAAACGGCACTAGTGTTATTAATGTGCATTAGAATATCGATGACAATCACATTAAAAACATTTTCGCGATTCAGCCGTTTCTATTTCCATTTCAGCAGTCTCAATGTGCCAACCTTCCGAATCATTGCTGCTAATTTAGCGGGGACAAGACTGCTTGGCTATTTATTGAGTCATTAATTAGGCTAGTACTTGACCTATGAGGTCAAGCCTGGTGTTAAATCCACATCA
The DNA here is from genome assembly GCF_963576615.1 of Watersipora subatra. NCBI lineage: Eukaryota > Metazoa > Bryozoa > Gymnolaemata > Cheilostomatida > Watersiporidae > Watersipora > Watersipora subatra. The sequence goes on along the minus strand of NC_088712.1, from coordinate 50,442,781 downwards.
GCAAGTGTTTATTGAAACGCTCGATTGCAGAGTACAGTGTGTACATAGCAAAATGCTTAATTATTCATATTCTCTGATTGTAATGCGCAGTCACTCGTACTAATTCCTCATTGAAGTTGAGAGCACTTTTGCAGGATTTTATTACATTCAATTTACTCTTTTCTACATTTCAAGTGAACTTAGGTACAATACACCAACATTTTACTCAATCGAGGCCTGCACTTGTTTCACCTATGTTGTCATTTAAGTTCCTTCTATTTTATTGTTTGCATGCAAAACTTTAGCACAGAATAGAAAACCATTTTAATATTTAACAATGCTCTTTAAAACACAAACAAAATTATTATTAATGAAGTATCCTTATTCAGCTTTAGTCTTGCTTCATGCAATGAAAACAACTTCTCTATAAGATATCACTGTTTTTCTGCAACAATGCTTTATTCAGTTGCAGAATTTAAAAAAAACTTTAGATAGGTTATTTTAAAATCTAAGCAAAAATCTTTAGCTGTTTTATGGTTATAAAATACCTGCAAATTTTCCAAATGTATAAAAAGGAAACCTTATTGCAAATATCGTTCACAATAAACGAGCTGCTCTGTTTAAAGATCGGTCTATTGTTAGGGCAATGTTAAAAGGACTATAACTATGTTTCCATGGTGTGCAGTACTGCGATGCAGCCCCCTCCGAAGTCGAAGGGATTGACACGTTACCATGCTGCGCAGCGGTTTTCAGCAAATTAGCCAGAGAAGAGACATTGTATAAATCGAATCGCCTGATGGAGAAATTGAATCGATCATGGATACCGAACATCAGAAAAGGTCTTTTTAAGCTTCTGTCATCATTATACTTTTATTTACAATACACAATCACAATGTTTTACAAAACTTAACACAATTTTTACAAAGTAATATAATTTTAATAAGAATTTTTTAAGCAATATATTATTTAAACGTTATTTAGGACGTGCCTCCTGTTTCTCGAAAGGTGTTGGCATCGATAACAAAGTCTTGGAAAGTAATCACCTCATCCTTGTGGGCGCAGACCATAATTAAATATAGGTGAAAGAAAATCAGATTAGAAAAAAACAAGATTAGCAGGATAGCTTTTGTACTATTTCATGGCCCTCGAAGAATCCGTTTTCATGGCATGGGAGATATGTGCAGCCACTGCGCAGTTGCTGTTTCCTTGTTGCAAATTTGCACAGACTTCGCACTGATCAGTGCGCAGTGATTTCAGTGCGAAGACGCCGTTTCCATGATTCGGAAAGGGCGCAACTCCGAAGCACTGCCCATCATGGGAAAATAGTGTATGTCAAAAACCCTCCTAAGAAGGTTGAACTGGCTAATTTTGAGCACCTAATATTACTGCTGCAATATTTGGGTAGCCCTTTTGCTAGATTAATTAAACGCTCATGCTCTAATATTGTTCGATTCATTTTGGTTCAGTAAATGTTTGTTCCAGCTGTCTCAAGCCATTTTTAGTCCTAATAGTCAAAATAGTCCTATAAAACCACGGGTATGGGTACGCTGTAAGCCTCATAAGGACACAACAGAGAGCATTTAAATCCAAATTGCTGATTACAGCTGATGTCTGATCAGAACTTTATAGGATAAAAATAAACTAACTTGAATTGCATAAAATTTGCAAAGTTCTCACAATTGTATTCACATAGTTAAACAGCTGCAAAATGGCTGAAGACTGTTTTGCCATAGATATGTTGGAGATTATGTTCATGACCAGGGGAGTGTCCTACTACATGACTGACCCTGACACTATATTGAACTCATAAGTGATGTTACCACTTATACCCCATACAGAGTGAAGTAGCAGGGATAGCTCAATATGTATGTGTGCCTGTGTGTGTTGGTCTGCGTACTGCTACTCATGTTTAATTCTCAGCTTGACCTTTGGTGTATTTTAAATGCCAATGCGCTGGCTGAAGCTCACTACCCATTCTTGAAGGTGACATTTACGAGCCTATTTAAGACCTATTAGCTATAGGAGACTGGGCAATGCAAAGCCGTGATGTCCTATATAAATAGCAGCATGCTTTGTGACAGAAGGGCAATGCTTTGTTCACTTGCGGCTGGTCAGGCAAGTGAGTCATCATTGTTTACACTGAAAGAATCAAGAGACATTTTTGTTGCTACATGTAATTCGATATAACTACTAAAGCACGCAAGATATTTGTTTCAAATTTTAGATACAACGCTTATACACTATGTATTTCCTACCCTGCAAATTTATAAACATAAAGTTGAATATTTCATATAAAAAGTGCAAGTAAAAGTGTATATTGATGCACATGTATTCCAAAAGATATTGCAAAATTATCAATGTTGCCATATGCTATGGGCTAACATGTCAGATAGCTAGGTGTACAAACTGATTTCAAATGCATACACACTGGTACATCGTACGCTGATTGCAGTCTGCCATGAATATAAATGTTGGGTCTTGGGTGTTATGCAAACAGCATCAGCAAACTCGTAGAAAACAAGCGACAAATGGTACACTTTTCTAGACATACTGTAAAAGGCTACACATGACTAAAGACGACCAGTCGGCTGAGCCATGATCTGAGATTCCCTTGTTAGCTGCTACCTTTGTAGCCTCCTGATGAATTATAATCCTGAAATATCTGGAGGTGATATTTTAACTAACGTTGCGCTGTGCAGTGGAACGAGCATGGAAATCCCTGATGCAAATTGCTTTGTAAAACCGATGAAAGAGTTTTAGTGACCACCAGCTTGTGTATGTCTGCAGTGATTCCTTGTAAGTCGACACCCTGCCGTATGCTCAGTTCTGAGCCTAGACATATCTTTGTGATGACAGGATGAGGTGGAAACATACCACCTCTATCTTTTACACCGATTAGTATCGCATCATCCCCTGATGCGTAAACCTGGACAGGAGGCTATAAAGCTGGTGCAGTCATTGCAGTTGAGTTTTAAGCTCTGTACCTCATAACCTGCTAAATAAATACCATATGCTAATATTATTATAAAAAGCATATGTATCAACCATAAAATAAATTTAACTACATATCGCTGATCTGCTGCAGTATTATTTCAAGCCACTCTGCTTTCTGTATATCTGCTTTATACACTAACAATAAGTGAAAGTAGCTAATACCAAAATACATTTATATACCCAAATTATGCACCACAATATGAGCAGCCATGCAGTTTAGCATATGCAGCAAGGCTGCAATGTGTGCCAGATATTTTGTTTTGTAGAAAACCTGGATATATTGGTCATATTTACCTACCGATGCACTCCACTATGTTCGAGCCAGACCTTGACAGTTCGATTTCCAGCTGTTCGCTTGATTCCAAATCATCATGGAAGTCATCGTCACCTTCTACATGACTCTTTCTTGGTTTATATGAGAGAAGTAGGGGCAGGAGCCATCTGTGTCATTAAAATCAAGTTTTAATTGCATAACACAATTGCAAAGAATGCTATTTTTAATAAATTTCGGTAGGTCTCAGGATCTTTTCATGAGTGACATCGGAATACTGTGCCAAAATTTATCCAAAGTTTCCAAACCAGCCATTGTACCTACCACTTAGATTTAATAGCAATTAATTTTAAAAATATTATTAAATTCACATAAAAGCTTTGCATCCATAAAGCTGGTTGCCGTATGACATTAAATAATACTCAGCATTTAGGTGACTGAATGGCATGTAGTAGAGTCGCAAGTGGTGATAAGTGAGCATGCTAGTCACAGTAAATGTAATAAACATGGGCTAGTTAAGTTGAATCAAAAAGCACTAGAAACAGTATTGCTGTTTTTCTAGCAAAAAAGCCATTTTAAAGCTGATCCAAAAAATAGGTGCGAGCTTAGCAACAAGGGTAGTTACCATTTTTAGAACACATTCTCCTATTCTGTAATATATTTGATTGTTAATGTGTTTGCTTGCAGATTTCGATGCCATCTACCAAGTCCAGCATACTAATAAGTTAAGACGAAGAATCATAGTGCTATACTTTTAAAATTATAAAATAAAATACATTTGTCTACCTTTGGGTTGTTATGTATAGAGTTCCATTATAACATGTTTTATAGAGAAAACAAATAAAGCAATTGAGGATTTCAGGCCTATGCCAACAATAATAAGTCTGACAAAGATACTAATGCTCAGCAAACCAAGCCAATCAATGATTAACCAGATTTTTGAGAATACAATAGAAACACTCATGAAGAGATCTGCCATCTTACAATATTCAGTTATGAGATACACAGTTTTACAAGCAACTTGTGTGGAGTATAGTATGGAAGCTAGTGATGTACTTGCGGTTATTATACAATGTATATAGTTAAAATCAATACACTCAGATTTTCAACAGTTTTGCTGGAAACAATTTGCTGTTAGAAAGTTGCTGGCAGCAAAATCACAAACTACTATCTACAACCACCACAAACATGCTGCTTCAGTAATGAACTTGTCAATTGAATAGTTGACTGATGACGTAGAAATTGTAATGACCCTCTGTTTAAAGGATTATTAACTATAAGTGCTGGATTGGTGGTTCAAGTAGTTGGTTTATGATTTGCGAATTTATAAAGGACTGTATTTTAGGTGTAGATTTAATGTCAAGAATTAGACTGGTTTGTTTTAGTTAAAAAACTTTAAAACAGAATATATTTATTAAAAATTCAAACTTTCAATTGCAAAAACATAAAATATATGAAGGCTAATCAAGTCAATGGCCGATGCTCATTGCGCAAGTCTAAAAATATAAAGAGTGATACAAGAGCAGAGTGATATGTAGAGCGTGAGTAAAATATGGAGTTCGAATTGTTTCTGATCTACACAGGCTTATATATGTTTGCCTAATCAGTCAGGCAATCGTCACATCCGTAGATCACAGACGATCGGGCGCTGCAAAGCTTCCTAGGCAGTAAGCGAGTAAGTACAAGGAAGCAAATAACATTTATGCTAAGCAGTAAAATAGCAGGTGCTAGGATGTTGGAATAATAAATCTGCGTGTCAGGCTAGCAAGTAGCCTGGGCATGGCTCTCGTGGGGATTGGGAGAGAGAGCCTGGGACACATCGCAACACGCGGGGAAGACAACTCTAAAAGCCGACTTCTGAAGTCGCTAATATCACAATCTTTATTTCCGAAGGAGTATCATGTGACGGTCTTATTTATGATCTACGCGAGTATTATCTATTATTTTCAATCTGAATTGGCAGCAAACAAACGCTGGTTAGTAAGTATGAAATGTTGGTTGCATAATAAATCAATAACGGCAGTTTTATTATTTCATATGTTCAATTCATTATGTTTTGATTTAATTATAATAAAAATTTGAATCAATTGAATAAAAAAAATTCACAATAACAATACAAACATAGCAAACGAATAGCAATAGAACAACAAAAATGAATTGCACGCTGCTAGTAAAGAAAAGTTTATCTGGTAAAAAGTAATCTCAGTTTTATTTTACTCACGAGTATTATTACTCGCGACAGTTATTATGAACAACTCGGACCTACCACTGCAAAACGGTGCCATCTGAAAGCAAATACTCTTTCCGAAGCCAGTAGGAAGAACTACAAATTGGTCAAAACCTGCGATAATATGTTGTAAAGCTTGAGACTGTTCTGGTCTCAGTGTGACTATGCCTAGCTTTGATAGTAATTTTTGAATGGCTCCATTTTTATCAGTATAGGAAATGAAACTGCTAACGTGAAAACGCAAGAGAATAGTAGCCTATGGTTCCTATCGTTTTATTATCAAACGAGGTATTTCGTAACCACCCAGCCTATCAAAAAAATAGCGCTTTTTACTAGATCAAGTCACGTTACCGTGACAATAGGCTTTTAAACGCGCCACATCTAATACATCGTGAGATACGAATCTAACAACACGCTTCCATTAGTATCAGTCTGAGCGTCATATGTAACATATGTCACTCGTTTTGCAGAAGTTATCTTACCTTTTTTTCGCTATGTGTCCCAGGCTCTCTCTCCATATCCACCACGAGAGCCATGCCCAGGCTAGCTAGCAAGAGTCCAGAAAGCTGTTTCCTAATCACATCAGAAATGGTTAAATAAAAGGGGATGAGTGGTTATGTAAGATGTGTATAATACTCTTAAGACAGGATGCATAAATACTAATATAGAAGTTGAATAACATGATGAGTTCCTTTGTTTCACAATGACAGGTATTCATGGGGTGTGTAACTAAAGATTACAAATGCTGGTCGCTTCACAAAATGGCAACACAATGCACGATTATATTAGCTCAAAATTCAAAGGCAGACACTACCACTGAAGCTGCAATAAATTAGAACTGGAAACAATTGCCAAAAATGAACGAAAGTCAGATATATGCTTCTACTGAGAATACCCTCTAGAGAAGAAAAAAAAAACATCAGTTTCTATTAAGCCCCTACAACAAACTAATAAGCATTAAACCTGACACCACTGCCCTACTAGAGCAGATACACGATGTGACCAACCAACAATATTCGTTATAATAGCTTTTGCATAACATAAGTTTCCTCCTAAAAGCAGAAAGCTAAATCTAACAGACTAAAGCTGCGGTCACAGCAGCCGATTTTGGGTCAATTCTCTGACCAATTTTTCTACTGACCGAGAATCGTATCGTGTGAACAGCGCAAACAAGCCTGATACCGATATAGTCCAAAGAGAAAATTTTTTTTCAAAGCCGATATTCTATTTGAGTAGCCAATGACATCTTTTTTACCGTGAGCCATAGTGTCATTAAAGCCTGGTTTCCATATGACAGCACAATGATCGTGCGCAGCCCAGTGATCGTGCACAATGCATTTCATGGGCCGCAATGCGGTGTTTCCATATCGCGCGTAGGCACCACGCTTGCATTGGACAGAGTGGATAATTTCCTTACTTTTTCGTAGGAGAGACGGATTTCTTCGGAAAACAGCCCTCCGTTTGAATTATGGGATGGGTTGACAAGGTCTAGCGGTGTATTGTGGGATACATAATCGTGCGCACCCATCGCAAGGACCCATTCTGTTGGATCCTTGCGATTAGCGTACGCACGTCGCGCTATCGTCGTGTGTTGAAGTTTCCATATCACAGCTGGCCTACGCACGCAGGACGTCGCGGCCTTGTGCTGTTATATGGAAACCAGGCTTTAATATGAACACCATATTTGTCTTCACACCTGTGTATGCTATTGTCATAGCTTCACTCATGAGTAACAGCAACCCGGAAAACTGCTGTTATTATAATAGTTGAAGCACATTATGTTAGCAAAAGATCGTCCTCCTTATGGTTATCCATTATTAGCGATGAGCAGTGCAAAATAATCGGGCAGCTTGCTAAAAAAGTTCACTAAAAACATTGTAGGAAACAGTCAGCAAAATTCAAGGAGTGACTCACTAAAATATATCAGCTAAAGTTATCTGACCCTGCAAATAAAAAACGGACAAAATCACCCACTCTCAGATCAAACTTGGCCTCTGCACAATGGCTGATCTGAACGCAGCTTAATACTAAAGCCTGGTTCACATATCGATTGCGAAACTCTGGCGGTAACTTGCGCAGCAAAACCCTTGCGGCACTAGGCTCGGTGGCATATGTTCACATATAAGCTACATCGCTAAACATAATCGAGGAATCACATAAAATGTTCGCTCGCCATGCCGTTTCTATAATGGTGACCTTCACCTGTACGAGCATTACATGAAGGTTTTGCCTGCCGCCTTTTGCGACATTTGAACAGCCCTAAACTATTGCGAGGCCGTCTGCAACTATCGGCGGTCCTTGGCTGTACCCGGCGCATAGGTTCCCATTTCACCGCTAATAGCATGCGGTGCTGTCGCCAGTACTTTGCGACGTGTATGGGAACAGGCGAGTGACCAGAGCACACATACACACACACAAACAAACTGCTTATGAATCATTCAATAAACTAGTGGACAACCAAAGCGACACAAATGATTGTCCATACTGGTTAGGTTATTAAACTATTGAGGCACTCTGCTTGCGCAAACTCTAGTGCGTTCTATACAAGAGGTCAGAGGCTTTTCTGCTCCTTCCAACCTCAGACAAACAGCACAAATAAGCCTAATTGCCAAAGAAATAAGTATAACATCATAATTCATGTAGTAATTGGACAAGCACTGATCATTTTTAGTACCAAAGATGGCTGTGATTCTTTGTAAAGTGCTTAACCTCATCCTATTCTGATATTCGATATTCTAGAGCACTTGCACAATTTAATTGAAAAAATAAAATAAAAATCATGACTAGGCTGAATTATTAATAACAGTGACTATATACATGTAGAAACGTGTGTATACAAAGGTTACTGCTGCAGCAGAAGCTACTTTGAAAAACTATTGAAAAAGTTTTTATGGACGATACCAGTACAAATGTATAGCAATGAAGCGCACCACGGTTCTTTGTAGATTTAGTGATGCTTTATAAGAAACCGAAAATATGAGTGTAGCAGGACATCTGAAATTGAAACGTCACATTAAAAGATAGGTAATGGATTTTAAAATGACTTTATAAAAATGAAACAAATGGTAATATTAGTTAATAGTAAAAATTACATATACATTTAGTTAGTAACCTACAATCGCAATACGGATACTGAAAAAAAGATGGCCGAAAATCACAATCTTGTGGTTAGTTATGCGTGTTTGCAAACTTGCGATTACAATCTTCGCAAGTTTAAATCCTCTGCGAAGCGAATTTTCTATTACTAAAACTATCCGTATACAACTGGACCGACCGACAAACGCTCACATTTATATATAGATTGAATGTCATCCGCTGCTAACAGTATTGCATTGTAACATATTGCCACAATTTATTTTACCATTGCTTTAACTTATTGAATAACTATATTAATTACACTAACTATCATGGTTGTTTTACTTTAATTTTGGTCAGCTGCCAATGACATCTTCGATAACAGAACGACTTTGGAGAGACCTCTGCAAAAAGCTATGTAATATTGTATAGCCCTTCAGACCTCTATAGAACCTCTCAGCTATGTATGCATGTATGGACCACGTGATGTAATGGAAGGTGCACCAGTAATAGATTCGCTTACTTGAAACACAGCCTTTTAGTAATGTTGCAAAGGTGACACGCTAAAGCCGTGGTCACGCGACGACCGAACTGACTTAGGTTTGGAGGTTAGTTTACTTTGGGTCGGCTAAGCCACATGTCACATGGCATCCGAAGTCAGTTCGCCTCCTAGATACCATACGCATGGAGACAGGACACTGTTTCATTGGTAGTTTTTATGTATTTAAACTAAATATTTCTATTGTAAACAAAAAACTTTGAGGAACAATTATTAATTATTATTACACAGCAGACTTATCAGAAGATCGTTCAGCTGCTCAGAATAAATCACTCGATAGAAAAATTTTGCCAAACCTTCCATCAACAAAATTATACTTTTTGTTAATATATGAATGTTTTTCTATGCTGAGTACATAACAAACAAAAACAGTCTTCATCATAGTACTGTGGTTTTACATAAATAAAACAGGCAACGATTATTCATCAGGATGAGTATGACACATTACTTATATTCTACAGAAAATAAAACCACAACCATTCTTTAACATTTATGCAAAACTCAAGCACAACATCTTACATTCATGCAACACAATCACAAGTCCGGGAGAGCCTTGTCATAAATTGTTTGATGTTGTTTATTTAACCAAATAAAAAGATCGTCCCATTTCTATTTACCTTTGCTCACACGCACGTAAATAGAAATGTGACGAGTGCTCGGTAGAATTTTAACCAGCCAATAAACGCAAGGGTTCGACCACAAAATTTCGAGCAGGATCGAAATGGTTCGTTTCAGCCAGAAATGTCTTCGGCTGAACAGTTTACAACTGACAGTGACGTTGTTTTGTGTCGTTTAGTTCGTTTCGGCTCTCACGTGACCACTGACCACCCTTAAAGAGTATTGATGAGTAAGAAATTTGTAAGCTGCGAGTCTAAGATACACCGGTAACTGCTCAGTTGAGCGATAATCCCATTGAAATACAATTCTTGGATAATACTGTGATAGTGTGGCATCATGCGGATCGATCACCCATAGACTCCCCTTCAATCTATTGCATGTGCGTTTCTATTAATAAGACAAAACTGTCACCATAGAGCTATAAGCTGGGCTGACTAATACTTTTTAACGAATGCCATAGCTGTTTAGTAGTTAAAAGTTACCGGAGAAGTGGAATTGTCTGCTCCAAGGAGAGATAGCTTTATTGTTGCAACAGTATGTGTAGACGTGAACAGAGCCGTATAGCACACATATGAGCTCTACGACTCTGAGAGTGAATTTTAAAAAGCTGAAGTTTTTGTTGTTGATGAAAAGCAGCTTAGCCTCCAAAGCTTTAGTTTTAGTCTTAATGGTTGACTTGCGACAAAATTCACATTACAGTTATTTGGTATCAAAAGATTCACCATGTCTTACATTGTTGTGTTGTAGGTGCCAAATATGTGGAAATGTGATTACAAGCTCTTGAAAGCTCAAAAACGAAAAGCCGCCGTAAATTGGAATCTGTTTATTTCTCTGACGTAGTTCTGACAGTTTGGTTATTGTCTTGTTACGTGATGTTCTCATGTGAATTGAAAGGCCAATAAAAAGCTCCATATAAAACTTATCGTAGCACTAGTTTATGACAAACACTTCGGGTTTTACCGAAGACCCCATATCAAATATAGATGCGCGCTACTTTCAATTTTGTTTTGGCTTGATCTAATCGTCAAGTCGTAATCTGATCATGTGACCCAATACTTCGCAAATAATTTTTGCAGCAATTTTCGAATATCACAGGTGACCAACAGGCTCGTCATGATTATCAGACAATGATATGTACGCCTTCGAACTAAGGATAGAAAGTTTAACGACCTTTTACGGTAAGTTATAATATATCAGAGCTAAAAGTGACTGCATTACAATGACGATAAAATAGACGCGTAAGAACAATAGACCTGGTTTTATTGAACGTGTGAAATATATTTGTGAAAATATTTCGACGAATGAGGTTGCATGAAAGTGTAAACAGAAACCATCCTGTAACAACTACATCCCATTTGAGCCGCTTTGGAAAGAGAATTCAAACTACGGCGGTCTCATGTGGCTGCGATTAACTGTTGGTTTTTATAGCTTTTAAAAGCTTTTAATCACATTCCCATATAATTTGCACCTACAACACAACAGAATAAGACACGGTGAATCTTTTGATATCAAATAACTGTAATGTGAATTTTGTTGCAAGTCAACCTTTAACAATAGGTCATATATAACAATCTTATTTTTTGTTCATGAAATGACGAGAACACCTATGGTAGGTTTTCGTAAACAGTGTTAAATAATACAGTGTGATATTCACTGTTCTTTTGAAACCTTTGGCTCAGTTTTTGTTGTTGCTTGTCACAGTAGATATTACAAATAATTAACAAAACAGTGAAGTGTTCAGTTATTGTTATTAGCTTGCTTATATGACATTGTCAATTTACTAAACAAATCTTCCTTTTGCAATTACAAAATAGTTTGCGCCCATCTGGGGCATTGGTCAGTAATGACACAAGAAACAACCATCGTAACCGAGCCTGTCAACTTGCAGAAAATTCTCACATAGATGATTTATACAGCTTAAAGGCAATTACGCGGCTATATCAAACAGTCAGTTCACATACCCGTTGAAATGATTGTTGTATTGTCAGATTTGCTCTTTACAAAATAAGAAAAAGGGGGATGCACCTTCAAAAAAATTTCCAAACCTTTATGCAATCTTGTTGTTGAATTTAACTCGAAGAGAGATTATCTCATTTATATCAAATTGTAAAAATTACAATTAGATAAATTACAGAAATTAAAAATTACAGTTACTACATGGTCATGTCATAATAATTAGTCTACATGTATTTGCTAGAATAGACCATGGATCCGCATAAAGTTACTTCCACTTGGCAATGCTTAAATAATTTTGGCAAAGATAAATTTTCTTAGAATTGTGTAACATATTAGCAGACAAATCACTGAAAATTATGTTTTTTGCAAGGAATGTTAGAAGTGAAAAGGTTGCGTTGCTTGTTGTCTGATGGATTATTTTTGGACTCAACAAAGTTTCATGCTGTAAATAAAAAATGATTATTGAGTCTTGACTGACTCTAGGTCTAGGTCTAGGTAAAACTCGAGCCTTTAGACCCCGCTCGCGGGTAAAAGAAGGCCTTCAAAATGTCTGTCAAAAATTCGATAAAATTTCATGGCTTTCCTCGCAGGTTGCGGGAAGTCCTGGGCATAAAACTATATTGATAAAAACTCGAATTTGACTCAATGGCGGGGGGTTCCCCGTTAGTTGTTGACCTTGTATTATGATCATGAGTTGTATCTTGTAAATGCTTAAAACTATCAACAAAAGAACTGTGCTTGCTATCCGTTAAAATTTCTAGCATCAATGTCATGCGAGCACTCTTACGCCTTGCCTCCTTGAGGCAAGGCGTAAGAGTGCTCTTGCAACTTCGTTTTTCTTTTCAGTCAGTACAATAAATAGTTTTGTAACATAAACATGATGTACTGCTCACAAAAAAAATCACCTCAAAATCTCTTTCTCATAAAAGAGTCTTCAACTTATTCACTACGTAATTCATTTTAGGTTGAACATAATTAATTTGTGTCAACAAAAGCCATTCAAACAGCTGCTCACAAAATGGGTCAGGCCAAACAAGGCAAGTCTTCGTCAGATGCGATGAAATTCGTATGCTCTCTACGAGCGCGTTTCAGAGATTTTGTGCTTATAGATGTCGGGAATCATCCGCAGTTAACGTTTCACATGAAATGAATTCAAATGCTATATATATAATACTTATAAGAATCCTTTACTGTCAGTTTCACATGAGCACACACTACAATAGTCTCCATACTAAGCATTTGAACCAAGAAAATTTGAATCCATTCACTTGTAGCTACAAAAAGAGAACCAAATCACATAATATAAAAAAAGCTCCAGTGAGGGGCTTCCGTCTGATTTAAATTGTCTGTAAGCCCCACAGAGGGGTTTATAGTAGTGCATGAGTTAAATCGGTCACCACAAGGCAAATATGGTATTCATTATTCGATATCAAGTTGATTTCAACCCTTCGGGCACCATTTTCGCAGGTCTGCGAGTGTGCAGTGGCTTTGTGTAAGGCAGTTTTGTAACTGATCAACAATTTGAGGTTTCTTACCAAATAGCGTCAAATCACGTCCATTAGTAGTGAATAAATCACTCGGCGATATTTATTCAGAACTCTTTTAGCAGTTTTAACACAACATCATGAGTATAGGCAGCGGTAATCACATCGGTAGTTTCAGAAAAAATCACCAACTTGTCGGAATCTCCAACAGGTATTCGGCGTTAAGTATGACTCGCTTGCTCTTCCATAACCGTGGTTTTACGATGTTTTGTCAGTTTACGTCTATTAAATCTTTACAAAGAGATTAAACGCTTTTTTGTATTACTGTATAATGAACCAAAATATCAACCGAGATTGTTTGTGGGCATATACATAGAATTCAGTTATAACTTTTCTGAATTTATGAAGTTCGATGCGTGGGAAAGCTAAAAATCCGCATCGTACTCCTTCGAAAGATTTCGAAGGTATGCATTTACATCGTATTATGCCTGAAAATATCGGACAAGGCAAAACTAGGAGGAGGAAATATCCGCCATACTGATTTATTTTTCCGGTTGTTGTAGTTCAATTAATGATTTAACGATGCTTAACTCATCTGCAATACTTGCAATAAAATTCACAATATAGTAATAAATGATATTGACGCTCTTTGTGATCGTTATTGCAGGTGAGTAAAGTTTTTTGCATTGGTACAAATTCAAGTTTTTCTCCGTAAATAAAACCGAGTGTTAAAGACTGTGTTTATAAATAATTGCACTCCATGGTGGTAAACTGCAGTGGATTATCGTTCTTGGATGCGTTTGACGTTGGAAAACAGCTTGAAAAGCATTTGCGAGTCATAGAATGGATATAATTTGTCTTTAAAATGTCACGCTTCTGTAAACAGGAATTCATTAAAAAGAGTAGGCCTATGGCACTAAAAGGGTTACATATTGCTTTCGTTCTTTAACTGTACCTCTGTGCTTTAAGAGAAGTACAACTTTTAAAATGATTTTTTTCACGTATCACAGCGATGTTATCGAATGTCTTAATAACTGATAAAAACACTTTTGCTGGTTGAGCGAGCTTTTGCTAATAGAATTGAAATGGCTTTGAAGCCATATATGCGTAGAAAAATGTGTAAAGCATGTTACTGAGTAGTAGCATTATCTTTTGATTTCATTACCTACTTCAGAGGCATTGTTGATAATAAATATCATTGCGAGTGACTGTGTGTTGTGTACAAACGGAGTAATGGTGAATCATTAATAGTTTTTGACTGCCATAAAATAGAGAAGACAACTCTGATGTGACAAACTCTGATACAAGTTTGAACGCCATTTCCTAAACTTAATTTGAAGAAATCTTTCTTTGCCATTATTTTTGTCTCCAAAATTTCATAAAGATGAAGATCTATACGCATATATCAAATGAGTAAAGACATGTTTGTTAGTCACTGAGCTACTAAACTTGTTATTCAGTTGGAAAATGTTGAGCAATATTAGTAGTGACCAACCAGCAGTTTTTAGTGGCCAGATTTAGGGTTTGCAACTACAAGGTTATCGGTTCAATCTCAGTCCAAGTCCATAACCATTAGATTCTTACCATATAGATAGTTTATCGATTTGCTGTTTGCAAGATCTCTAATGTAGTTTGTTTGCGATTTTTTAGAATGAATCTCACAAGATCTGGCCATTATCCTTGCAACTAATCGTCTAATCGCTATCTAGTCAATCACCACTACTATGGTCAATTTGCCAACCATACACCGGTTCGGCTCAACAGTAAATTCTCCATAACCAATTGAATCGGTATCAATAACTGTGGGACAGGTGAGATCTAGACATATTTCTTGCATTTTTCCATCACTATTGCAAATTTTCCATGTCTGTGTTTTTATTATACATGTTGTAGGCTTACTAATATGTTATCAATATGCTTTAATTCAGCTACATGGAAAGTTTGTTTATTTGTGCCCTTAGCCCTTAACGTCGTGACAACCATATCAAATTCGATAAACATACCATATAATATTCAGTACATAAGACCAGTCCTTCTACTGCAATGTCGCCTTGCGCACTGACCAGTGTGTATTTATGCTACACCTACAAGCTTCCAGCTCGCTGCGCTGGAAGATGTTACCATAGAGCATTTGTGTTTGAATCCCAACAGTGACTTCGTTTCTTTCATGAATTTAAATAGTATTGCTGCGGTGTCTGCACAAAAATACGACGGTAATGTAATTCATGGCACGATTTCTAGTAAAATTCAACTTCAAAAAACCGTTGCGAATCAAAATTACATGATATCACATATAGGAATTTATTTATAAAATAGTGCAATACCAGTAATCCTACTCGATGTGAGCTGATTGGAACACCAGGTCCCCATTATTCACCATTCGAAATGTCATCACTAGGATTCTCTTCTGGAATTACGTGATATGTTTTGAATTTGATGTTGGTTTTTGTAGTATCTGCCTACAAAGCCACACTTCAGTAATCCATTTGACACATCCACTATTGGGCATTCACACCTTTTTCTTGTACATGAATCACGATTTCTGACAGAAATCTGTCTTGCGGCATTGCTACACTGTTGAATACCTATTATCCGAGGTAGCGGTTTTGTTCTTGTATTGAGGTGAACCAGTACGTTGGTTAAGTGCTTGTTTTTTGTTCTCTGTGATCTTCACTATAACATGCTACTCTCAGGCTTTTGTTAATTGTAGTATTCCCGACGGCGCCAAAAAAGGCGTCCTTACTGATGGTGTTTTGAATGCCATTTCTTCAGCTACGCATTGCCCGCCTCTGATCCCGATTGAACTATTAGCGAATAAAAGATTTGGGCCATGGAAGAGGTCACGGTATGTACATGTCAAAACCAGGATTTTCGAACCAAACTTCAGATCTCGACTTGTACTCTTGAATTTACGATAGATCTATAGTTACTCTCCCTTTAACTGTGATTTTTGTTATTGAAAGTTGGAAAAATTAGTTTCAAATTTAGAAATGCTGTAGTACAAAACGTAGATTTTTTTGGCAGATTGGAAGCACATTTCAACACTAACTACCTAGCACATCAGAATTTTAAGCAGAGAAAATATGGAAATCTAAGAGTTGTGTGCACGTGTAGATAATTAAGAAAGCAACTCTTGAAAGTTTGCATTGTGTTAGATTATGTATAACTTGTGATAAGCATGTTAGGTTGAGAATCGTGCTGCCTTTTACCAAAATGTCAACTTAGAGCTAGTAGTGCGATGTAATTTCTTTTTCTCTTTTTATGACATGATTTTCAGCTATTTGATTGTGATATAAGATAGGTATGATTGAAGAATTTGACAATATGTAAGAGGCAACAATAGCCGATTGACTATGTATTTTTAAAAGAGTGTACGCGCTAATTCAAACAAGCTTATAAAGGAAATTGAAAAGGCAGGCTGCTCGCATACTTCTAGATCAACTAAAACTTACAAAATCTTATCGTTTAATTTTTCATTAAATATCTGCACGGCGTTTCTTAAAGCTTTGGAACAATCTGCAATAGCATTAACAGTGCTTCTCATTTACCTGCGTATATAGCTGTTTGCACATATAGCGTCTCATCAGAAAGGTTTACTCCAAGTGAATAACTCGACTAATGCGGAGTTGTTAGCTTACAGTTTGTTATTATTTTTTAATGGATATGTCCAAGTTCGTGTTTTTGGCTACATGAGATTTACTAATTAATTTACCGCATTGCTATTCTACAACAACTCTTTTTTAAATTTCAAATTATTAAAATGATAATTCAGCATAAGAACAATGCGACTAGGACATTAGTTGCTTCTGAAGAAACTTACTACTCGCGCAACCCTAAATATGATATGCTTGTGCATTTTTCATAATATGCCAATATGAAGTTGCAGCCTTATAGGAAGCTCAGTTATGAAGCCATTAAATAAAAAGCTGATTAGGATGATTTTGAAAATATGGTGGTTGTGCACTCTTGTATCCACCTGTGCCTATTATGAGGAATCGCGATTCCAAAAACTTGAATGACTGGACAATATTACCTTATTATAGAGTGCCCACAAATAGTGAAAAGAAAAGTATTGCTGGTACTATTTCATGTATCTAGCAAGTGACACTGTGATGTGGCAGATCAACCTCGATGTTCATAATTACTTTGTTAACAGGTTGTTGCCATATTTAGTTTATACTCATATTTGCTTTGTTTGTATTCTGTACTTTTTAGCAGTTCTCATCTGCTAATATAAATGCTTCTTCACATTTCAGGGCTTAAAGGATTGTACTGTAATCTGAATTGTTGGATGAAAGAACAGCCTTCGCCACCACAATCCAAGGACGGACGAGCTGGAAAAACTCTAGTCTAATGTGGTAAAGCATTTGGTGGACTGTAGCATTATTCACAAATATGATCATAGCTTTGCTTGTTTGTCTCTGTGTATCATTGATATATAATTTATTCTGGTGTAAAGGTTGTGGTATTTTTCTGCCATGTTTTGATGATGACAATATATATAGAGTTTAGTCATTTTATAGCTATATTTTTATTGTGTTTCATATTATTTTTTGTTATTATATCATGCAACTGTTTGTACCAAAATATACAGCTTCGGAACCATGCCCTAACTATTGAGATGCTCACAAAGATTATTTTAAGAATAATCTAGTAAAAGTCTTCGTATATATCTAAGGTGCAATATTTGTTGAATGTCCGTCAGCCTTGAGAAGAGATGTTGTGTGAAGGTTAAGCATGGCACATTATAGAAAAATTAGGTTGCTTCGGAGACGTAATGTTGGTGGAATGTTGTATAGCTTAAGGAAAGAATATTGTCGACGGTTATGCTCGGTACATTATAGTAACATTGTACGCAATTCATTAGAGGAACATTCTGTGAAACATCAAAATGTTAGAAATTGTCTACACAGTTACACCCCACTAATGTTCTGCACGAAAACGTTCCTGGGATGTTAGCTAATATCTTTGAGGCAACATCATAAAAGGCATGCTTGTGGAATGTTCTGTAACATTCTCCCCATGTCGCAGGAATTTTGCACCAGATCATCTGCTGAATGTTCCATAATGGTGAAATGCCATACTGTTCCGAATATATTAGAAGACAATATTATGTGAATGCTTATACCCAGACATTTCAAAGTAGCAATCCTGTAACATTGCTAGGACATTCGATAACAATGTTTTGTAACAACGTTATAATAACGTTAGCAAACCTTTTCCTCGTTCTAACGTTCTAGCTAGAATGGTACAAAAACGCATGATTCATTTTTTGGAAGTTGTCCCCCTTTCATAACAAAAAATTATTTAAAATGAAACAAATTAAAAATGTTATAGATTTTTCATCACAGATATAAAAACAAACAAAATAATGAAAAAAAACTAATGATAAATTTGAATGATTTATGTAAATGAAATGAAAAGTTACTACAAATTTCAATTTTCGCACTTCATTAGACATATCGCAAAAATGACTAGGGTCCATTAGCTCTGACTCCAAAAGCATTAGCTAGACGGGTCAAAGTAAAACGCGACGGTGTGAACTCATCGCAACTGACCAAGTCGCCACATATACATGATGTGTCAGATGGATGGTGATAGTCTATCTACCGATTGATTAACGCTACGTGTCGTCTGACAAGCCGACGCGTATGTAAATCATTACATTAGTAGAGCGAAGGCAATGCCCATTAACTTGCACGCCCTTATAATTATATATCGTTTTAGCTCAACGAGATTACCGCGGCAAGGAAAGCAATGCTCAGTAGCTAGGAATATTGTATAATAAAGATGGAAATCCCTACGCATCAATGTCCCACCAATGTTCTATGCGTAACCTTCCTGGGATGTTAGCTAATAGCCTTGAGACAATATTATGTAAGAAATGTTCGTGGAATATTACACAATGTTCTCCCAATATTGTGGGAATGTTATGCAGGATCATTTGCTAACATTCCAGCAACGTAATTCCCACAACGTTGCTGGGACGTTGTGGGAAATACGTCCCAGCAACGTATTTCCCACAACGTTGTAGGGACATTATGGGAAATACGTTCCAGCAAAGTAATTCCCACAACATTGATGGAACGTTTTGAGAGTTACGTTCCAGCAATGTTTTTCCCACAACGTTGCTGGAACGTTGAAAATGTGTCTACAAATAATCTTGTGACAACGTTACGATGTAACGTTTCTGGGACTTTTCCGAACCTCCCTGGAACGTTCTGGGAACGTAAAATTGTTAGTTGGGATACTACTCGATGGTATCCTTCATGTGTACCTTTCAATGATATCCGATTGATATCTTCATAATTTTATTTGATAGACAAATAATCAGTTGCTGAATTCAATAGCTATGTAATATCTGGTGCACTACAACAGGTTAAACATGAACAGAAATATCAGTCTAAGACACATCATAGAGGCATACACACATCAAGACTTTCATAACCGATTTCAATGGTCATGTACTGTCTGTGCAAACATTGTATAAATTATATAGTTATTTCAGAATGCTAGAATCTTAGATGCAATACCATATAGTTACTCTATAGGGTGTTGGATCTCATCATCTCAATAGTCTGCACTGTTTGCCAAAATATTGTATAAAAATATATAGTTATTTTACTATGATAAAATCATAGATCCAACACCATATAGTTACTTCATACACTTACCCAATTACCCAGCCCTGCAGACAATGTAAATGTACAAGTTAAGGCTAAGTTTTAAATCAGTTTATATGAAAAACAATTTAACAGAATAATTTGTAAAAGTTTTCTACTCTAAAATCAGTTCTCTTGAGTCGTTGAGGCCTTTCGAAATTTTTATTGTGTATATTATTAACTGTTAGTTGTAATTTAATAGCATCGCACTGCTTATGTATTAGAGATAGTCTGGTTTAAAAATGTGGTGGCGTCAAAAAATTCCATGTAATGAAATTAAGACTCATAGAAGGCTAAACCATCAGCTACAATTTGATGCTATTTTTGTCTTTGTAGACCAACCCTGTCCAGAGATATATGCGTTTGAATGAGGCCCTCTTTTAAAAAGCTCACGTTCCAGTGGGTGCTTCTTTCGTGACGTCACAAGCACTATTTCTGAAAAGAAACCACGAGCGATAAATATGAGGTCGCTTCCTTAGCCAATCATCAGCGCGAAATTTTTATATAGGCCGTGATAAATGTTATCACTCGTAAAACGTGTTGTTTTTGATCTCTAATTTAGGGATTTTACTCTATTATTAAATCGCATGGACATGGATATTTACCAAATTAATTAACATCGTTACTTTATTGAATTACTCGATCGACACGTTTTATTGGCGAACAATATACATGTAATTGTAAAATTGCTGTAAAGTTACTGCGAAGGTGACTCCAAGTTTTCTTGGCATCAGGTAGTTAAAGTTCTACGGAGGAAGATCGGAAAATGGAGGTAAATTTATCTTTCACTTTGAGTCTCCTATAGAGTTTCCTGTTGAGTTCACATTCAGATTATATTTCCCTGCTTGAGGCTAAAATGTTATTTCCTGCGCGTGCGAGATACGTATGTACAGTGAGTTCTTGACGGCTTATTTTTAATCTTTAGCATCTAGCTATACAATGGCTTAGATTGATGAATATACTAAAAGTAATATTTTAGTACTCATTAATACATGTACTAATTAATAAAATTATAACTTTTTGCTATCACTAATCATTGTTTTATATTTTTTTATCGGTTCACCTAGCTACATTTGCTTCAAATTTTTCTGCGGCAGCTTTATTTAGTAAATTAGATTTATGATTTGACATTAGATGTTCACTTTTCACTTGTAAAAAGTGAAGAAAATCGATTGATCAATCCAAATCTTTAATTTCCAAAACCAAAGCTTCGAATCGTTGGCTTGGCGTACTTGTGCCTTTGTTAAACGTTTATTTGTTTTTAAAATTAGACTCACAATCTATTTAACTCCCAATTTGAAAGCTTTCAATAGATACCCTTTAGAATGACATATCTATGAATGACATATATTTATTGCATTTGTTTTACTGATTACAGAATGTTTATGTCGTCCCACCAGCCAAAGCAGCTTTGTCAGTGTGGAAACTGCCATAAAGGGAAAAGAGAGACTTGAATGTATGCTGCATAAACCATGATGTTTTGTTTGAGTTTGTTGCAGTAGATGAATTTGTCTTATTGTATCAGCTAAAACTATGTGAGTGGCCACGACTTGATGAATATCTTTAATAAAAGCTTTATGCCGAGATGAAAATATTTTTGCTTGTAAAAATTATATAATAAAATAATATTGTTGAAGATAAAGCAAAACATGATTTGCAGAATATTGTAGTGAATTGGATATGGTACATGGATGTCCGCAGAACTGGAGAATGTGAAATAAAATTTAGTTTGCAGCAGACTTCTCATCCTTAAAACTCTACCCCTATGTATATTCTTTTCAAAGACGCGGCTTGCTTACTTACGTTAGTAAGAAACTAGTAGTCGTCGGTGTAGGCAATGATATACAGCCTCAACCCAAGGATAGGCGACAGACATAAAGTGGGCGGGACTTATGGGAGGCTGTAAATCGTTAGTATGGGTAGCGGTGGAACTGTGCTGATGCAAAGACCTTAATCTACATAGCTTGACAGAATTACCATAGACCGGTAGAATTGGTAGTGGGTACCCAAATGTTTACACAACATTTGGAGTAAGTGAGTAGAACAAATTTTCAATTTTCGTTATTTGATGCCTTTGAAACATTCATAATAACGCATTTGTAGCTGGATTTAAATTTTTATTTTAGCCAACATGAGCAAATACAAAATAAGATATAAGCCAATAGAGCTGCGTAGGACTAGACTTTTATCGCAAATAGCCGATGTGAATAAGAGAGATAGAGACAGGTTGCATAACGCGTGACATCATTTTGGGCAAGTCTGGGCACGTTTTTGTGGCCTGAGCGTATTTAATGCGATCAGATTTTTTCGATTTTAATCTTCAAATATTTTGGCAATGAGATCACGTAACACAACAAACAGCATATCAACTGATAGAGAAAAAAAATGCTTTCTTTTAAGATCAACTCAAATTTGACGCAACCACATCTTTAAAAGCAGCCATTGGACATATCCATGAAGCCCCTTAACATGATGTGTTTAAACTTGAATGCGCAACAATTCTTATCTAATAATAACATAAATATAATGTCTCTGCTTGCTCATAAACAGCGGGGATAATGAGCCCCTGTTTGATTTGTCACTCATAAAAGTAAAGTACAACTAGCTGTCCATGTATGGCAATAGTGGTTTTTTTAATCAGTTCAATGGAAGAATTTGTAAGAGTCCTTTTCTCTAAGATTGTTTCTCCTGAGTCCTTGAGGCCATTCGAGAGTTTTAATGTATAATTATATGATTAGCTGTTTATGGTAGTTTTAAAGCATCGCACTACTTATGTAGGAGAGATAGTCTGGTTTAAAAGCAGCCATTGGACATATCCATGAAGCCCCCTAACATTATGTGTTTAAACTTATATGCGCAGCAATTCTTATCTAATAATAACATAAATATATCGTCTCTGCTTGCTCATAAACAGCGGGAATAATGAACCAATTTTTGACTTGTTACTTATGAAAGTATAACTTGTTATTTATGTCTGTCAATATTTGTTTTCTTTTGCAGATATGAACCACCAATGGGCAATAACATTCCGTCATCCGTGAAGCCAAGTCTCAGGCTTTGGATTAGTCAACAACTAAAACCAGGTTCTCATGTACGCCAAAAGCACTGGCGACACCACCGCAAGGCTATCAACAGTAAAACGTGAGCCTGCGCGCCGAGTACCGCCGGTAGGTGTGAGCGCTCTACACAAGAGATATGCGCTGTTTAACTTTTGCGATGAGCCACAGGCAATATATATATATATATATATATATATATATATATATATATATATATATATATATATATATATATAATATATGTATATATGTATATATATATATATATATATATATATATATATATATATATATATATATATATATATATATATATATATATATATATATATATATAGATATATATATATATATATATATATATATATATATATATATATATATATATATATATTGGAGTGCATCGCATGAAACAATTTTGTAGCGCAAATGTTTACTTTCTTCTTAATATTTTTTTCAATTATATATACGCACACTAAGATACTGTTAAGTATTATTTCCAAAAAATTCATTTACTGTAATAATAAGTTTTACTGCTATATATAACTACATTTTTAAGTTATGTATATGCATTCTCTGGTGTGAAAGTATTTGCCAAATATGTGTTTGTTTAGTATGGGAGTTTTGTAACTACCTTTAATATTGCAGACATATTCTACAAGAAGACAATTATGAAGACAAATGCATGGAAAGAAATTGTGGGCCAGTTTATGCTGAGCTCACAAGAGTGTGAACCAAAGTTTAAAAACTTCTGGATAATTTTCATTTTTCATTTCAAGACAATCTAAATAATTGAAAGATGTGAACATTTAACATCATGTGAACTATGATTTTTTAACATGAAACATTTACAATGTTGATTTTAAGGCTAAATTTTAAATAGATGAACTTTGAATTTCTTTAGGTGCTTCTTGGTGTAGAGCGGTGTAAGGCGGTGAGATTTTTGAAAAGTCATTTCAATCAGTGTGAGCCAAAGTCAAATGCGGCTAATAGAGGTACGGGCAGTTGTATGGTCATTGCTGACAGAGTTCGATGATCCTTTTAAACCTGGCCCAAAACCGGCATACCCTAAACCGGAAGACCCTGAACCGGCAGACCATGAACCAGCAGACCCGGAACGGGCAGACTCGGAACCGGCAGACCCTGAACCAGTAGAGACAAAACCCCATCCAGGGACATCATAATCGAGAATCTACATCAACAAACTATTTTCAACTATAAATAGAAATAACTATAAATATATAACAACTATAAATATTTCTATTTATTTGAGTTTAGTTTACTTTGACATTGCTATTAACATTTACTATCTGAATAGTAATTTTAATAAGAATAATAAAGATGAATTTTTGTTATCGTTAGTAGTTGTATCATTATTAATTATTTCAAACAATACAATATCCAATAAAAATATTGCCTACGCTAAGGTTACAACTGCTTTTTAGTAAACATTTATTGTTCACATTTTAAAAAAATATTTATTATTAGTGTTTCAAATGCTAGTTATCAATAATAGGATCAGTCACAAGAAAGTTTGAATTTTTAGTTAAAACAATTGGTACAAAAAATTTAACATATGGCATTTCAAACAGGCTTTACAAAGAATGCCACCTAAATTGAAAGCAGGCAAAAGTTACCCAAAGCTTCACCAAAAACTATGAAGAATAAACTAAAAACAACAGTATTTGGTTTATTCTTGTTTTGGTGTTGTAACTATTATTACAATATGAGTGATGAGAAGAGACAAGCTAATAGATGAAGTATACAAAACAATAAAACAATGTACTATATTCCTGCGAGTCAGTAAAAATAGGGTATCACATCAACATGCTGTGTTACCGAGTTCATTAGTGTCTTATGACGATCATGTTTTCCTTTGGTTGCATGAATTTACATTTCGATGAGCCGTCACCAAATTGTCAATGAGTCATGAACCATTAGACTGATTTTAAACTTCTATAAAGTTTTAGATAAATAAAATGTTGTGTCATGATGTAATACAGTTTGAGAATGTCAAGAATCATTTTGAAAAAATTAATAAAAATTTTTTCAAGATTTCCGTAAGAATAATTTTTACCGATAAAGACGCTTTCAAAAATTATACACTCAGTTAATACAAGAGAAAACATCTAACGCCAGAATTGTAAATATCTAACACAACAAATCGGCCGAGATAAAATGGCAATGGATTACCTTGGAAAGCATTGGCTTTGCCTGTCAGAAAGAGCCATCGTGCCAGCTTGAAATATTTGTTTGTTATTTTTTAAAAACTCAGTCAAGAGTGCTATCTTACACCAAAAATATTCAGAATCACAAAAAACACCATTATATTATAGGTTTCTTTTTCATCAAATTTTAATTAATTTTATATGTTACTTCAATTTCCAATGAGACAAAACTACTGGTCACAACTTTAGCAAAGAATTATATTTCACAGGTAGTTCTAACTGCATAAATGTAGTATGAGAGAGTGAGCACCAGTTCACAACATTTTCTTGTTACAAATATATAATCAAAGGTGCTACTTTACGCCGAAATAACTAGATCTACAAACGGAATTACTCAATAACAAATCGTTTCTGATCAATTTTAATTTAATCATATTTTACACATTTTTAATATATAATTAGTTTTAGCAACCTTGTATGAATTTTGGTAAACAAAGTCAACACGATTCACAGAGTCACCACAACAGTTGACTTGAGCGCAAGAGCTAAACAGGAGCTGGTAATTTTGTAAAATCCTATGTGAGCCTAACATCCATGGTAAGACAAAACATATCAATGATATTTTATTTTGCATGCATGAAAATGCATTAGATCAGATTATTTTATGACTTTTAGGCCTACCAATAATCAATAGAAAAGACTGTAAAAGATTTACCAAAATAGAACAAATGGAACAATATGTATTTTCTAAAATTTGTATAGACTTCAAAAGCTAACAACAAAAGATATTAATAGAATTTTCCATTATGAGAATCACCATATTTCCAAATCTTCTATAAAGATTTGACTAAAATTTTTAAATTCTATAATCACTGCATTTTATTTTATCATAAACTGTACAATAAAAGTAATATATGTATAATAAAATGAAATTAAAATATATATTTTGTTGGTCATTGAGGTCACCATGGTAATGCATGTAGAAGTATCATTCAGATTTATTGAGGTTGTTCTCTGTATAAAGACAAACTATAAATTCTAAATTTTTCTCAAAGTAAAATGAAACAACTTTTGTTACAGTTTAAATATAGTTGACTAGCATTTTTATCTCCAAGCGCCAATTTTACCGTTATTAACAAATGCAAAACACCGTCACACTGGTCATTAAAATTTGTCGCAATAGTAATAGGCTTGCTTGTGAAGATTATTGTAAATACCTCATTTAGACAAACTTTCAAAATTGACAACTTGATGCATTTAGTAATTTTTTACAATAAAAATTGGTCTCGAAGCACTTGCACTGCAAAGGCTTGGCATCGAAATATGACACTCTAATTCATCTAAGATTATCATTTAAACTAAAACCAGTGTTACTGTAAAATGAATCCGGTATCCATCTTCAGCAATTAAATAAAGATTTATATATTTCATTTGCAAAATAGAATATACAGAAACTTTTAAAATAGATCTTGTTAAGTTGAACCAAGTTGGTTTCAGAAACATAGACCGCTTACATACATTTCAAATATAGGTATACTGATGAGGGTATAATTATATGTGCAGAGATGACCATCACAGTCGTTTCTTTTTAGTGTTTGTACACTAAAAAGAAATGTAAACACTAAAAATACACAGAAAACACTAAATGGAAATGTATAACTATACTTCCATTAACAGCTTGTGCCATAAACATAAACCTAAGCTGGTAGGAGATTTGAATATAAAATACAGATTTCACACAAAATATTGTAAACTATGTGCTTCTATTAAACTAATGGTTAAGTTAATATTCTTGTAAAGTATTCTTGTCGCTTGTTATTTTTTTACTAAATAACGAGTAGGCAGTAGATAAAAAAAATCTAAAACAGCAGAACCTAAAACAGAGACGTTGAATTTCAAATGACAATCAGAAAGTGTGGCACCAGCTAGTCCAGCAGGGGCGGATAAAAAAGCCTTAGAACTGCACCACTACTATATTTCCGTTAGCAATTTGGGCCATGAACATAAACCTAAACTGATAGCAAGTTTAAATTTAAACTTATATTTTATACAGTTTACTGTAAAGTATGTGCTTGTCTTAAACTAATGATTAAGTTAATATTCTTTTAATGTAATTTTGTCAATTGTTATTGTCTTACTAAATAACAAGTTGGCAGTAAGTAGCAAAAGCAACCATAAAAAATAACTAATTTTGTGTTTAAATTATAAGTAATATGTTATTTTAAAATTAAAATGTTTGAAATTAGTATTAAACCTAAAACACATTTTTCTAATTATAATGTCTTACTTTAAAACTTAATATATAACGTATCGCATTATATCATATTATATATATAATAATATTACTGCTTAATATTATTACTGTATAGTATGTGCTTGTCTTACACTAATGATTAAGTTAATATTCCTTTAAATTACTCTGTTCACTTGTTATTTTCTTACTAAATAACGAGTAGGCAGTAAATAGCAAAAGTAACCATATAAAATAATTAATTTTTCTTTTAAATTATAATTATTATGTTATTTTAAAACTGGGATGTTCAAGATTGGTATTAAAATTAAAACACAATTTTATAATTATAATTTCTAACAAGACTTCAAAACTTAATATATATTGTACATGTATCACATTATATATATACAATATTATTACTGATTTAATATTATTATTGGTTAGAAAAACGGGTATATTAATGGTTTTTCTTTTCCATAGCTGGGGATGTGTTAGACCAGTTTCTTTCACCGTGGTCAGGCCTACCAATACCCAATAAAAAGACTGTTAAATAACAGAGTATCAAAACAGATTCACAAACACTTACTGCAGCTAAATGAGTTGAAAAATCCATTACGGATCTTTGTAAAAGATTTGATTATTCAAGAAACATTAAATACAGCTACCAAAGGTAAACAAGCATTAGTGGATGCAATTAAGATGTGCCTAATTAATTTTAAAATGAAGCAAGTTGACTCGCTCAACATTAAGAATATAGGATATAAATAACTTCATGATCAACCGAACAATACTTTCACAATTTACATCAAATTGTTACATATATGGCTAACAATAGAATCATTGTAGAAGTCAAACTTATTATCTATTTGTTGGAACTTTCTAACATAGAAATAAATAACACTATTGTTTCTGTATCTGTGGAAATATAGCTACTAGCAGTTTTAAGAATGCCAGCTATGCTGGAGCTCCCTATACTTGATGCAAGTTATAGCTATGCGTTGGCACATTCCGTACAACATTCCGTCAATCGTGAAGTTATCAGTTGATTGGACTAGTGTAAAAGGTTTGTAATTTTGGTTGCATTTGATGACTCTGCATAAAATTTTAGATCTGACATTTAAGTTAAGAAACCAGGAGGTTATATCTTACTTATTAGGAATTCGAAACTGACATTTAAAGTAGCAAACGAAGAAGGTGCATCTGGAATAGCGCAGTGCAGCTTAATTTTAGCTGCCGAGCAGCCATTCGTTGCTGTCATGGAAGGATTGAAATGGTTTAACTACAGCTTCTTCATCCTGCTCACATCTGTTATAATAACAGACATCGTTTCTGGTGAGTTTATACCTAATATGCATCGCTATAAATTTAAAGTGCAGAATATATTCAGTACCAAAACTTCGGTAAAGCTTTTGATAGATCAATATTGCTAGCTCCATAGACTTTTTTTATTTACATAAATGACAACCAAAGTAGCAGGATAGTCCAATGAGACTATCCAATAGCAGGTAGCTATTGGATTGTCTGATTTCATAGTTTGCTTCTTCAGGAATAATTATTGTAAGGAATAAGAATTCATAGAACTAAGAAAAGTGATCTAACCAAAGCTTAGGTAAAGCTTTGGTTAGATCAATATTTCTAGTGTGGTAGACGTCGGGTGATGACTTTTTAATTTTTGTAAATATTTAAATGTGTCTATATCTTGTATGTTGTGTTTGATCTTTCTTTATTATATTGTTTAT
Source organism: Watersipora subatra (assembly GCF_963576615.1). NCBI lineage: Eukaryota > Metazoa > Bryozoa > Gymnolaemata > Cheilostomatida > Watersiporidae > Watersipora > Watersipora subatra. The sequence goes on along the minus strand of NC_088712.1, from coordinate 50,413,757 downwards.
AACTTGTTCGTTTTACTTATCGCTATTATGTTTTGCTTTCATTGCATCACTGTTGTAATCTATTATAGCCATGCCAACACATTATCAACTGCATTTTATTTATTTTATTTATTTTTATTTTATTTATTGTTATACAACTTTCTTTAATCAGTTCCATTATCCGGATTGGGTGAATATGTTGTATATAAAGGAGCTCAGCTGGTTTGAGCAATATTTGTAAGCTTTAAGGCTTATAGGTTTCTTTTCCTTTATCAAACAAATGGTAAAAATCATACTCATTATCTTTTGTTCATGTGACAGTTTATATGGTACCAAAGTGAAAGCCGGAAAATTCCTTTACATTAGTTTTATGAAGTCTTATTACTTACAATAATTACAGCCAAAGTAGCAACTAGTAGTATGTACTATGAATCTGTGCTATAGTTCGATGAAGGTCGGTGATATAAAAAGATAAATTACCAATTTTTATGAAGGCCTGATTATTTGTCATATTTATAAAATAACTTTATTATTCAGAAGCCTTATTTGTAGTATTTACATTACATGCAAAACATCTGGATGAAAGTCTCAGTGTATCCACTTTTAAAGTGGTTATTATATTGCCAAACAGTGTATATCATGACAATATGGGAGCATAGTTTTTAATTAATACCTTTATTCAGTTAAAAAAACAAAAAGTCATACATGCAAAATCAGGTTGGAGTTTGGATCATGGGTTGGACCCCTTACACCGAGAAGAAAAATAATTGAGACCATAAATACATTGGTTAGGCTTCAATGAACAGCCATACAAAACTTCAAGTCAACATGTTTAAAATTGACAAAATGACTGTGTTTTAAAGATTGAAAACACTGAAAAAAAGCAAATAATGAGAAAACCATGCCTAAAGTTTGGGAATAGAAAACGAATGATCTGTTTATAGTTAAGGCAGCTGGATTGTCATGAATACATCTCATACACTTTTAAAACCCTCCTTGTTGAAGATGTATTATCATCTGGTGCAGCCGAGCTTTTTTTTGCCTTAGCAGCAATTGCTATAGGTTCCGCTACCTTGTTTCCACGTACCACCCGGCAGCGATCAATACCTCAGGTATACTTGAATTATATAGGAAACATGCTTTTTTGAAGAAAAAAATTTGAAAAAAAAAATACTATTTTGAGGGTGCCTTCTAACCTTAAGGCATTGCAGCTAACTTACGACAAACAGTGAAAATGGGAACATGTGACCAATATCAGTAATCTTGGTTCAAGATAAATTTTTCTAGAAGATTAATACTTAAAATCCTACGTCAGCTATTGTTAGAACTCAATGTTTTTTGATCTTCACCTGTATGAGTTCAGTCAATAATTTTCTTTATTATAAGGTTAATCTGTGTCATGGAAGTTCTGATATTAACCATATTTAGATTTGATTTTTCTGTTTATGTTATTCACTTAGTAAACCACTTGAAACCGTTTCTTCTAGATTGTGTAATACTACAAATTAAACAATGTAGATTTCCTTTGTTATATAATTGTATTTGTGAATTATGTTAACATTAAAAGTTAAACGTGTGATTATCATGAGTATATGTTACAAGTTAGGGCTCACTGGGTTCTCACTTCAAAAAATATCGATAATAAGCTGCAAATATTTCCATTTTACAAACTATTCTAGAAAATAATTCTTTCAAAGAATTGTGAAACGTATTTGTTTATTTTATTAGTGTTTAACAATTTATTGTTGTTTTCTAATTTTAGTATACTGAATAAAAATTAAGATTTTTGAAGTAAAAGGTTTACTCAAAAATGTGAAAATTTGAAAGTTTTTTTTAATCATAATTCATTATGCAATACTATGGAAAAGCATTAAAATATTTAAGAAACATCCATTTTTTGGGAGTTTCATATTATTAAATGTGTTGATTGAACTTAACATCATGGCATGTAGATTTTATGAAGTTTGTTTTTGTTGTCTCTAGTTACATAAAACAATTACAATTTGTATTCATGTACTATCAATCTAGTATTTAGTATAAAAGAGTAGTGGTATATTGTGGAGTTGTGCGGGAGCTAAAATGCATTGTTTTTTTTCTGATATATAAATATAATATTTATTCTTGTGCTGAATAAACTAGCATTAACAGCAGCTGAGTATAAAGTTACTTTGTTTACTGTAAGTTGACTATAAAACTCAGCACTAATGGTTATTGTACAGATGAGCTTATCTTGTTTAGTTGTTTTATATAATACATTGTTGTTCTTTTATGTTTGTAGGATATGAAGTTAAATTGTCTGTAGATTCCACGGGGTATCCTTCATTCTACAGAGATGAGTCAATTACTCTGACATGTACCACTAGTAGAAATGCAGATGTTACTAATATCTACCTGGTTAATGGTGTCAGAGTAACAGACGATAGGACTGCTTGTTTATTTGATGAAAGGGATAATGGATGGGCACCTAGTAATTTTGTGAACACACCAGGATTTTCTACAATTGATCTAGCTTACTGTGATGCTGCTGCCGCTGCCGCTCCTCCATTGATCTTTTCTGCAACAGGAATTGTATCAAATGTCTTGCTTAGTGCTAGCTTTGTTTGTATCGCTGACTTCTCAGGGCTGCGTGTGAACTCTACATCATTTTCTATCCCAGCAATTCGTGGTGAGTTCTTGGTACTGCTATGCACTGATATTTCTTTTAAGCTCACTTTTAACATGATAGCAGAGCAAGTCACTTCGAACCTGACTGTTTATGTCTATACTGTTGCAAGTTAGTTAAAATACCTTCATAAGAAACTATTGTAACTCATTTACCTTCTTTGACTCTCGATGACTGTACCTATGAAAGTTGTTCATAGTTGTTTATGTGACATTTGTTGCTTTTTGTATTTTTATTATACAGTGTGATCAGGCTTGTTGCTGTGCAATAGGTTAAACAAAATGGGAGTAGTTGGTGTTTACGTTGATTATGTAGAGTTGAGCTGGTTGTTCTGGTTATGTTCTTTTGCATTAAAAACTGTGTATTATCACTTATTAAGAAAACTTTGAAGGCTTTTCATCATGCAAAGCCTTTCTTTAAAATATGGTATGGGCTTGATGATGCACAGTCTCCAATGCTAGGTAATTATTAAAACAGACAATGTTTTTCTGACTAAAACCAGATAAACTTTGAACTAAGCTTATATGCATATGGTACAGTCTTTTTATAGCTTTCCAAAAGCTTGAAGTTTTCCAATAGTTTTAAAATTATTTTAGGTGCAAAATCAAATATTTGCTTTGAACATCATTTTAAGGTAATAATTGTAGGTAGAGGCTTGGCAGTATAATTATTCAGATATATTATTATAAAATGAATGTTCAGTGCACTCACACCCAAGTGATTTATATATTTATATATACATACATATATATATATAGTGTATATATATATATATATATATATATATATATATATATTTTTTTTTTTTCAAAAAGATTTTTTGTCAAAAATCTTTTTGAAAAAATTACTAAATTTTTTTTCAAGATTCCCGTAAGAATAATTTTTACCGATCTAGACGCTTTCAAAAATTCTACACTCAGTTAATACAAGAGAAAAAATCTAGCGCCAGAATTGTAAATATCTAACACAACAAATGGACTAAGATAAAATGGCAATGAAGTACCTTGGAAAGCATTTGCTTCGCCTGGCAGAAGGAGTCATCGAGCCAGCTCGAAATATTTATTTTTTATTTGATAAAACTCAGTCAAGAGTTCTGTCTTACACCAAAAATATTCACGATCACAAAAAACACCATTGCTTTATAGGTTTCTTTTTCATCAAATTTTAATTAATTTTATATGTTACTTCAATTTCCAATGAGACAAACTACTGGTCACAGCTTTAGCAAAGAATTATATTTCACAGGTATTTCTAACTGCATAAATGTAGTATGAGTGAGAGAGCACCAGTTCACAACATTTTCTTGTTATTATACATATATATATATATAATATATTCATAATGTATATTTATGTATGTATATATATATGTATATACATATATATATACATACATGTTAGCACCAGTAATCCATAATCTTCCAGCTATGAAGTTTTAGTAACTTTAATAGTTCTAGCTATATATAAGTAACCAAAGCAGTAAAATAAGCAAGCACGTGCAAGCGTGTGTGCGTGCGTGCGTGCGTGCGTGCGTGCGTGTGTGTGTGTGTAGATGGGTAAATGTTTGGTGAGTTGTTTAGTTTGGTTATCACTAAATGTATTATTAATGATCTCATTTATGATGTCAGATGATGACATTTATGACTATTTACATATACTGTATACACATATATATATATATATATATATATATATATATATATATATATATATATATATATATATATATATATATATATATATATATACAGGCCAGATAACGCAGTTGCTAAGGTATCGGGACCGTGATCATTTGGTCTTAGGTTCACACCCCAACCACTGCACCCTTATTTTGGTCTTTTGACAAGACCTTTGCTTGTATAATGTCGACAAGCTCTATGATGAGTGCAACAACAAAAAAAGCCATGCTGGCTCCGACGTCACCCGGCCAAACAAGGTCCGCGCTGCATGTAGCTGAACCAGGACAAGGCAGTGAAAAATTGGCTACTGGTTCAAAACGGATGAAATCAGTATCAGGACTCGAACTGATAACACAGACTTTATGAGTGAACCTCGAAAGTGGGGCTACATAGAAAGGATGCATCAGCTGTAAATAAACATGCACCCTGAACTGCCACTAACCACTCTAGCAACTTGTAGCTCAGAGCAGTAACATAATCAAGCGGCATCTCATATCGGAACTTGAGGTAGATGAAATTAGTGAACAGTTCAACTACGTAACCTCGCTAAACGAGGAGTACAAATCAACACACACAGTCACAGATACACAATCTTGTGTTGACTCACAGGTTGAAGAACGCATGCACTTTGATCTTGACCCAAGGGTAAAGGAGCTTGCGGAAACATCATCAACAAGATGCCAGCTGCTAATGATTATGGAAACAGGGTACCACTACAAAGAATTAGCAAGGCCCATAGCTTGGCACTGGAGTCGATCTCAACTGGATCAACCAGTGAGACTAATGCCCTAATCTACAGTACGGCAACCGTCGTCTTGGAAGATATGGGTATTAAGCCACTGTCAACAAGGCTTCAAGCTATTTTATCTTGGCAGCTGAGGCAACAAAATAAGATCAAAGACTTACGCAAAAAAGTTGGTAGGCTCAGTGACAGATCTAACCGCAATTTGGAGCATCCAAAAAGGGAAGCCACAATAAAAACTTTAAAATCTGCCAAACAGCAGATAGCAGCACTTTCGGCACGACTGAAACGGTACACCAAAAAGCGGGATAACAAGAGAATGAACAAACTGCTCATCAACAGTGGACATCAAGTGCAGAGCACAGCGTATGAAAAACTGGGCAGCACTTGGCCATGACATGATTCAAGCTTTTTGGCTGAAGAAATTGACATCACTTCGCACTAGAATGGCTAAGCAAATAGAATGCCTAATAGAAGAATGCGACCATCCGTAATAGCTGACCAAAGGACTTCTGATATAAGATCCAAAGCAGAGGCCAGTTCCCAAGAACTATCGACCAATAACGTGCTTGGCCACCACCTGGAAACTGCTCTCAGGAATAGTTGCAGACAAACTGGAAGAGCACATGAGTCACTATATGGCCAGTGCTCAGAAAGGAATTGTGCGCAACACCCGAGAGGCCAAGCATCAGTTACTGGTTGACCGGACAGTCTGTCAAGACAACAGGAGAAAGCATACCAATCTTGCCATGGCTTGGATCGACGACAAAAAGGCCTATGACTCAATTCTCCATTGTTTGATACTTGAGTGCCGAGTGTCTGAAGTGGCGAGTGTAAACATTAAGCGAGGCATCTATCACGGTGAATCCTTATCAACGCTGCTCTTCTGCATATGCCTAAACCCTCTAAGTAATATGGTAGAGAAGACTCAATATGGGTACCAGTTTTAAAGTGGCACAAATATCAGCCACCTCTTTTATATAGATGACATCTAGCTGTACACTAACAAAGAGAGGGACATTGATTCGCTAATACACCTCACTCAGGTATACAGCAAGGACATCAGGATGGCCTTCGATATTGAGAAATGTGGAAGGCTAATTCTTAAGAAAGACCAGTCTATGCTCACAGATGGCCTGAATGCAGAGAAATTGGCACAGAATGCCAAATGGTACTATCAAAGATATAAAAGAAAGGTGCAAGTATTTGGGGATCATGCAAAGCAACGTCAACCATGAAGCCGTGGTACGTCACAAAGCCATTACTCAATACAAGAAACGCTTTTGACAGGTTCTACAAAACCAGCTCAATGCCGAAATTAAGTCATGGAAACAAATACCTACGCACTGCCAGTAATGTCATTCAGCAGGCATAACAAAGTGGACTGAGGAAGTCCTCAAGGACACAGATATAGCAACCCGTAAACTGCTGACCATGTATTGAGTACTCAACCCAAAATCTGATACTACTAGATTGTATCTCGATAGCAAAGATGGCGGTAGGAGACTCAGAAGTGTACAGCAGACAGTGAAAGAAAAAGAACAAAGCATCAAAGCATCAAAGCCTATGCAGCCTCCATGGCCACTTCAGATAAGTTGCTAGCTGAATTTCAATTGGCTGCTCTGACATTGGAGCTTTGCCCTGATTAGGAAATTGACTGGCACACGAAACCTCTTCATGGTGTTTACCACCGACAAATATCTAAGGTTGGCGATCTTCACCAGACATATATGCGGCTGAACAAAGGAAAGCTGACGGCCAATAAAAAGTCCGCTACTCATGGTATATATATATATATATATATATATATATGTACAATATATGTATATATATGCAACATATATATATATAGAAATATATACATATACAACATATATATACATCATATACAGTGAAACATGGATAACTCACCCTCGGATATAGCGAACACATGGTTAACCCGAATGGATTTGCTTGGTCCGTTCCCACGCAATGATAAATGGCTCTATATAACTCGAACTCAACACTGTTAATTCGAACTGTTTTTTGCCCAACGGCTACCGAAACGGTTGCTATCGCTTTAGAAAATCACTTTATTCCAAGCCATAGAGGTAAACCTCAACTTTTCGTAATTCATAAGCGTTGTTATTACCACCATCGGCAAAATATTTTTGTCAACGACTTTTCTAAAGGTTTGGTGAAATTTGATTTATACCAAACATCTGCGTAGTGATCACCCTTCGGAAGCGAGGTAAAGTGAGGTAATCTTTGAATAAACTTCAAGAAAAATCGGCAAAATTGATTGAGGGTAAAACGCTCAAAAGAAAAAGATGTCTTTTCTTTTGAGCATTTTAACAACAATCAAGTTTTGCCAATGTCAATCTAAAAAACGTCCTGGCAATAACATCACCTCAAACAACGAACCAATCTCAAGTGATAAAAAAATCTCTATACTTTTTGATAAAAACGTTTTAAACTTTACATTAGAAGCATTTAATTTGAAACGAGGCATTTGTGCTTTTGCTTTATATTATAGTTTGTATATGTACTGATGTCTTTTCTTTTGAGCATTTCAACAACGATCAAGTTTTGCCAATGTCAATCTAAAAAATGTCCTGGCAATAACATCACCTCAAACAACGAACCAATCTCAAGTGATAGAAAAATCTATACTTTTTGATAAAAAACGTTTTAAACTTTACATTAGAAGCATTTAATTTGAAACAAGCCATTTGTGCTTTTGATTTATATTATAGATTGTATATTTACATGTATCTACTAATAAATAAGTAAATACATGGACTTGTGACAGTGCTCTGATAACTTGAACGCTCTGATAATTCGAACACTTTTGCTCGGTCCCTTGAAGTTTGAGTTATCAGAGTTTCACCGTATATATAAATGTACAACATACATATATATAAATATACATTTACATATAAATACAGAAACGAACTATATATAAATATATATATATATATACATGTATATATATACATATATATATATATACACATGTATATATATACATGTATATATACATATATATATATATGTATATATATATACATATATATATATATATATATATATATAGTCAAATTAGATTGAATAGGAGGCCACTTTGAAAAATATATCCACGATATAGGGCTTTCGGATAATAGGAGGCTTCTGATAGGAGGCTTCGCTAGAAACATGCTTAAACAACTCTACTCGTCATGCTGATCGCATACGTATCTATTTTGCATTTTGCATAAATTTTGCCGGAGAGTTCAACATTTTGGAAAATTTTGCAGGTTAGGAGGCTCTGTAGTTTGAAATGGAGGACCTCCCATTAGCGTAAAATTTGAAAATTTTTATACAAAATTCTGAGTTGTCTTCTCTTTTGCAAGAGAAGTTATCTTCTCATTAAATTCAGGGCCTCCTATTATGTTTTTATATCTTGAATTAGATAGTCCTAGTTCCAAGCTCTACTTCTTCTTTTTATATAAATTTAGCTAACTATGATATTTAGTTTGGTTCTTTTTACTTGTAATGAACCTTTATTGCATCATTTAATTTTCTATCAATTGGTTAAAAAGGCAAACTAATCCCTGAAACCCCATTTCAGGGATGTTGCCAACAGAACCTAAGAAAACCGATTTGCAGGCACATCTGTGTGTGCTTTGATCTAAAGTTTATCATACGTATTATTCATAAAATTGAAAACTTATGCTTTCCCTTAATAGCTTGTTAGTCGGCATGCATGGCAAAAACAAGCACTTTGTCCATTTAAAAAAAGTTGTAATAAGTTGCAATAAACGCTAGGATGGTATTGACCTCAAGTAATTGGTATTGAAACCATCCTAGTTGTCAAATAGAAAACTTTTAAAACGTATATTAATTAAAACAGTGCATATATTCATGCTGCCAAATATGCCTGGTAGAGTCAGAGACACCCAATTTTTAAAGCATAAATGTCAAACATGGGAGATTTGCATACCTGTGGCCACATTTATTACTTATAAAATTTGATTTAGTCAATTCATTGCTACTGAGTGTAAACTGGGAAATATAGCATATGTGGGGCCCTTTGGATTATAAAAGGTTTCAGATAAGAGCTTTCGATGAAACCATGCAGTAACATTGAACACACTGTGCAGATTGCATGCATGTATATCTAACTCGCATTTATCAACATTGGTCAGCATATTTCTTTAAAAAAGCCCAAACTTACTCAAAAGGAAAAAAATTGACTCTTTAAGCAACCCCGTCAAGGAGTTGAGTTTACAGAAAAGGAAAGCTCAATATAAGTACGTCAAACAAATTGCTCAGGTGAGTGCAACGGTGACAAATAAAATATTCTTAAAACACAATGAGTTTGTATAAATCTAAAAGTCTTTAGTGCAAATGGAGCAACCTATCAAAAGCAGGCCAAACAGCTGTTACATTACCAAAAGATTAAAAATCAAAGCATTCACAAGAATACCATAAAACATTTATCAACAAAAGTGGACTATTTTATTTCTGTCAAATAAAGCTGTAGAGCTTCAAAACACTGAGCTCTATAATTGTCTTGCAAATTGTGCGACCATCTCCTGGCACCTCGAGTATAATGTGTGAAGTTGTGGTAGCTGTAACTAATGGCTCTGCACAACGTTTAAAATATGATTTTAGCTAGAGATCTTAGAAGCTATTCGCAAGAGAACTTTGTTGATTGTAGACACGCCCAGCTACAGAAAGAACTTTAAGGTTGGATGTCATTCCAGTCACTTGATGCCTTTTTGGAAATTGAACATCAACTTGTTGTTTGAAGGTTAGGTAATCTAGACCACTTTGCCTTCACTGGTAAATATGCTGCTCTACCTGCAAAGGAACCAGTTATTAACATGTTAGTATAGTTAAAAATTAGGAGAATGTTGAACACTACTCATTTTACAGACTTTCCCAAGATATCAAACCAGCTTTAAAACACTACTGACTAAAAAGTGTGCTCCATCATGTTGTTTTAGAACGCTTAGGAGATTGGCCAGAAACTTGAAGAGTAGGCTTTTGCAGCTAGCTATATTGGTGGCTGTACTAAATGTAGGTCACACAGAAGATGCTTTCCTACTGAAACTCTGCATAATTATGTTTGCCCTAAAGAGATTGCAGTTCTCACTATGTTGATGTTATGCCTAAAAAAAATTAACCTAGTAAGCCTTAAAAAATTCTTGTTTCGATGTTGTTAACACAAGTTAACTCAATAAAAGTAAAAAACAACAAACATTATCATTAATGCTTTCTTTTAAGCTAAAGCTTTTTTGTCAAACTATTAGGTAAGAATGGTATCTTTTAAATATAAAATGTAATGAATAGTTGGGTTAAGAAAAGCTTTATTTTACAAACTAATAATTACAGCGTTACCATTCCTCTTATTTTTAAGCAAAATGCACCAAAATCTACAACATTTTACACATTCAGCCTGTACTGTGATGAGAACCGTGTCTGTCCATATAAAGCCACCGTTGGATAATGGAAAAATATTGCATCCCGCTGGATTTGAACTTGCAACATTTACCTTGATAGACTGACCCTACAAAAACTATGCTAATTAACCTTGTAATAATTTGCAATATTTGAATGTATAATTATTGCAACTGATAGTCTTTTACAGCATTCTACACTGCCAGGGTATTTGTTGGTACAAGCCAAGTTGATTCAAAATCTTGAGCTGAGTAAAATTCCTAACTGTCTACACGGTCAATTTTTTCCATGCACAGATTGACTATGAATTGTATAAAAGTCCCTTTTCATTCAGTTGGCCTTTAACACTGTAAGGTTGGTGTGTATGAATATGCCTTTCACTGCAATGCATACATGTACAAATTAAGCATAGGGTTACTGCCAGGTTACTCTGCAAAGCAGAGTTGTCCTCTCGTGCACTCCAAACAAATCCTAAATATTTAGGATTATACATTAATCATTAATTATATAGACATTATTGAAATTCTTTAAATAGTTTAGAAGTTTCTATTAAAACAGATTTTCAGCTTTGTTTACACCATTTAGTCTCTGCTTATATGATAAAGCTACTCTTTGCCATTAGCATGTCTGTGCAAATGCACTCGTTTATAACAGTTCATCTTCGTAGACTATTTGAGATGACCAAAATAAATTCTAGGTCAGCAAAAAATTTAACTCTGATGCTCATATCAACTGATTTGAAAATTAAAAAACATTCAGTTTTGAAGGTAGTAAACATGAATTTGGAGATCAAACAGAAGGTGAGGTGAATAAAAGCCACAAAAGACAGGCTGATACTTGTTGCGGCTAGCTAACAAAGTAAAATCAGTGTCTGTATGACTTATCATTTATCCATCGTCGGGAAGAGCTTGGGAGCAAGATAGATTTTGATGAGACTAGATATCATGACATTCAGCTTGGTATACAGACGGTCTCCAACCTACGAACGAGTTACGTTCCGAACAATTGTTTGTACAGTGAATTTGGTCGTAAGTTGCTTCAGTGCTATATTTTGTATTATACCTTATGCTTAAGGCCTACATGTATATAAGTATATTGAAGGTTTATATTAGTATGTTTAAGGCTTGTATAAGTAGCCTGTAAATTGGTTTGTACTGAAAAAACTTTTTAATAAAATGGAGAGAATACTGTGGTGGACGCCGGGCCATGACACAGCATTTCTTATTGATCGTATGTGTTGTCCTTTTTTATTATATCGTTGTTTTAATCGTTATGCTAGAACTTATCTTTGTTGTCCTTTTTTATGTGTCGTCCTTTTATTATACCGTTGTTTCACTCGTTATGCTATTGTTATATCTGATATCATGTTATAACACTATCATTTATCGTCACTTTTATTGTTGTCATACCAACTCGCTAGCGATCCTATTTATTCACCTTGTTAGCCGGTGTTCTCACCGTTTGCCGTTAGGACGGAACAGTTGATATTACTGAATATAACGGAGCGCTCTCATTTATTTGAGCAGAGCAGATAGATGTACGCTCCTCGAATAGTGAAATTTCCTTCGCTAATAAAAAAGCTGAATGAAACTACACACACTCTCTTCTTTTTATTTATTAGTCTAGATCGTGCCAAGTAAAGTTCGGCAAACTCCTTTACAATACATACAGGAAAAATAAAAAAGTTCTTTACGCACTAGAGATACGTTCACACACTAATGCCCTGCAACGAACTGGGCAGAGGAAGGTGGATGCTGGGTGATGCTTCTATGTAGCGCCTCTTTCTGCCGCTAATAAGTCGGTAATACCGTCGGTATTATCGATGAATATACGCGCAGACCTGTTCGTATGTACCGTTGTGTGTAACTCGAATGTTCGTAAGTAGGAAACCGTCTGTATTAACACTCCAAAGCTTTCACTGATAGATCTCCTTCAAATATTTCTGATTTCTTGCGAGGCGAATCATTTTACATATTTTGGACAAAAATGACAATCTCTAATGACAAACTAGTTTAACAATGTATTGGTATCTATAATAGCGAACCCTATGCATCTCATCATTGCTCAAGTTTGGCAAGAATGTAAGCGATATTTTTAAGGACAACTATGAAAATTTTGTTAATAATTTTGGGAACTTTCACCAACTTGACACTTTACCCTATATGGCATTACTTATGTTGGTCAAACAAAAGCTTTACATAAATTATTTACATTGAGAGGAATTTGCGTTATAATAGGTATACATGTACATTATAGCAAAATTTGCTGTACAGCTATTCCAACCAGATAAAAATCTGACCTATGCCCATACTACAAAAAATTCATAATTTGAGTTAAAATACTTGGATTTAAGTTAGAATATGACCTAAAAGTCAATGAAAGGAACTTAAGTTTACTTTTCACATAGGAAACAAATACATTATGCTTATGAAACAATGCAAGTGTTTTGGCCTTAAAGTTTGGCTTATTAATGTATATACTTAAAAACATTACTTTTTATTTTGTGGGTTTTCACTGGCCACAAAAGACCCTGGTCCCCGTTAATCCCGAAAATTGAATGGTGACTGCAAAAAACAGCTATGACAGGCCGAACAGGATTTGGAACAAAAGGTACATTTCTCACAAACAGAGATTGTAAATGGTACAAAAATGCAAGTTAAGCAATACGAGTGTCATTTAGAGTTAAAAAAAGCTATAGCTTGTTGCATACTATTAGATACATCGTCCAAATACATATTGAAATTTTCGGACTAGCACAAAATTTTTCATCTCAATATTTGTAAAATACATCTAAAAAAATATTGTTTTTCACCAAGGTTCATTCTATGTCACTCAATATTTTGGTGTTTTGACACTCTAATTTACCTTCACTAAGTTCCTTTGTCCGCTCTCCTCTGACCAGAAAACTCCCCAAATATGTAAGCTTTTGTAACCTTGAATCGCCAATTCTTTAGATAACTTGTCTAGCACCAGAGTGGGTGCAGAACATGTTATAGCAACACCCTGCAATTAGTAATAACAAAATAGAAATATCACATTTTTTGAATGAATGATTTTCCGATTTAAATTAAACTCTTTTCATAGCTAATCAATTGTAAGCTCATTGCTTGCTGCAAAAAAAGGAAAAAACTGAGCAAGCAGAAGTGCATCTGATATTTTAGCTTATGACTCTCAATCCCAGCTTTGATATTTGTCACCATTGTGATTTGTAGGCAATAGAAGAACGCGAGTTAAGCAATGTAAAAACTTATTCATATTCTATTAAAAAAAAAGGACTTCAAATATTGAAGTGGTATTTCAAAAGCAATTACTCATTCGTAAAATTGATAGTCAGTAGTCTGACCCTGATCTGGACTTGGCTTTTAGATATTATTGCAAAGTAAAGTTTAGAGCTGGTCACCATAGGTTTTAACTGTGAGTTTCAGTTCCTATCCCAGACACTATGCTTACATATAGTCTGTACAAGTGCTATCATCAGTAGACAGGCAACCAGAATGCAAGAACATGACAACTATAAACATGCAATAATACTTAGTCAATACTAAGAATGATTATGAAGTTTAAGAATATTAATCAAAATTACGTACAGTGGCACTCGCATACCGTTGTTGCTTGAAAGGTATGTTTCCAAAAAAAAATCTTGTCATTTTTCTAAAAGATTACTAATGCTTAAAGGTTGACTTGCAACAAAATTCACGCTACAGTTATTTGGTATCAAAAAATTCACCATGTCTTACTCTGTTGTGTTGCATGTGCAATATATGTAGAAATGTGATAACATGCTCTTAAAAGCTCAAAAGCGAAAAGTTAATCGCCGCCATCACGAAATTGCCGAAGATTAGAATCCCGTTCCAAACATGGGTCAAATGGAACGTAGCTCAACAAGATGGCTTCTGTTTACACTTTCATGCAACCTCATTCATTCAAATATTTTCACAATTACACTTCACGCATTCAATGAAACGATGTCTATTGTCCTCAAGCATCTGTTTCCTCATCACTGTATTGATGTCACTTTGAGCACTGATATCTCAAAACCTACCGTAAAAAATGGTTTAATTTTTAACCTTAGCTCGAAGGAATGCATATCATCATCTGATAAGCATGACAAGCCTGTTGGTCACCTGTGATAGTCAAAAAATGCTGCGGAAATTATGCGCGCTGTTTGGCAGGAAGCATGGGTCACATGATCAGATTGCGACTAGACGATTAGATCAACCCAAAACAAAATTTTAAACTAGCGAGCATCTATATTTGGTAAGAGCTCTTTGGCGAAACCCAAAGTTTATGTCATAAATTAGTGCTACAAGAAGTTTTATATTGAGCCTTTTACGGAACTTACAATTCATGTGAGAAGATCACGTGTCAAAACAATAACCAAATCATTTTACTATGTCAGAGAAATGAATTGATTCCAATCTACTGCGGTTTCAGGATCGCGGAGATTAACTGTTTCTTTTTTAGCTTTTAAGAGCTTGTAATCACAGTTCTTCATATTTTGCACACACAACACAGCAGAGTAAGCCATGGTGAATCTTTTGATACCAAATAACCGTAATGAAATTTTGTTGCAAGTCAACCTTCAACAAGCAAAATGATAACAAGCTCCAGTACCATGCATTGACAACTTGGGCAGCTAAGTCGTACATGCAAATCAGATGAGTATTTTACGGTATTTTGGAAAGGCCAATAATTAACCAATATTTGAGTTTTCATCAAATTAAAGTACATTTAATGGGCCATTTTAGCAGCGCAAAGAAAGCACATTTCTGATGACCATTTGCACCAATTTAGGGCAGGTAGTAGGAGTGAAACAAATTGGTTCGACTTATTTTAGTCAAAAATGGATACAAGTATTAGCCAAATGAAAGTTTGTTACGGAAAGTTCTATCATAAGAACATAATTTGAAATAAATTCTATAATAAACCTCTTGCAGTTGCTTCATTTTGTCTTGCAAACACATTAAAATCTGTAATAGAAAACAAGACACCTATACAAAATCAAAACTGGTAGTTAATTTCTGTTAGTGATGACATATTTTTTATTGTAGTTCTACAATAGCACTATAAGTTCCAAACAGTGCATTAACTATTAATATGTGTCATGATCACAGAATTCATGGTAAGTTGGGATTACAAGATTTAGCAAACACAATTTTGATTCTAGCCTAATTACAGCAGATTATATGGTCAAAAAACTGAAGCACGTTTACCATTAGTGCAAAAACATAGTTCCAAGAAAACTGGTATTAAAGTTTGAGAAACGAAAACCAATGTAAAGTTTTGTTTACATTTCAAAACGACATAGCAACCAATATCAAGATATTGTGATATTTATTTAGATTTCTGTACTTGGATCCAAAAAACTATGCTGAATTTAAAAATCTAAACAGATTTTAGCTGGTTGTCAAAAAAATAGCTGTATATTTATAAGAAAGTGTATTACTTATTTTTGCAGATATTAAAAACAGCTTGATTGTATCGCGATATTGGGCACACCCAAATCATCAACCAAATCTTTAGAAAATTAACAACAGTAACATATTGCACACCATCGGTCACTATATACTTCGACCTTGCAAACTCGAATAATTATTCTCATAACTAAATCTGATTATAATTTTATAAAAATTGAATAATTATTCTTATTATTAAATATTGTAGTAATCTTGTAAGAATCGTTAGGAAAATATCACCACAACTCCCTTTACTTTCGCTGCTTTTGACATCAGTTAGAATACCAAAGTACTCATTACAAGCATCCAAAATGTCAAAGTTACCTTTAAAATCGGCAAAAAAGAAACAATTATTTTTAGCGGACACCATTTTTCAGTACTTCTTGTTTAGCATAGCAACGGTTTTAAGTTTTTTTTCGATGGTAAAATACTTTTATTGGCTAAACTGACTTCAGATTCAGAAAGATCATTATTTGATTGGTCCAGACCTACAGGTTACAAAATTTGTTACCAATATTATAAGTTCAGTTGGTGCAACTTCAAAGTCGAATAACTCAACTTCGTGATTTGCGACTTAACCATGTTTTCTGTGACCGCAACCCATATGATCTACCTGCTGATAACTTCAACTCCTTTACTACCAAATGGATCTCTCTACCGCGACATAAGTGTTTCGTGAAACTTAATTTCTAAAAGAGTGTATAAATGGTTATAACTTTACACCCCAATTGTTTATTAACAATATTTTTATAGCAAGTTTGTCAGCATAAGTTTTTATGTTAGTTCATGCCCCCAAAAATATTACCAACGAGTTGTCGAGTGAGAGGGACCACTTTTCGTCCATTTTGAAATTACTGTGAGGTAAGCACAAAACTCTAGTCGGATGATTTATGAATATTATTAGTTTACATGTTAATTAATCTGATGAACATAATTACTCTCATTAGTACTATTGCTCAATAAAGTTGCTCAGTCTATAGATCTGAAGTTAGTAACCATTTATGGCTGTATTGCTTTTGAAATTACTGGTCATCAGTAAGAAGATTTCATAAAACAAGTTTTTGCAAAGCAAAACTATGCTCAGGTTGTAAACGCATTCTTATTTGCTCAACATATGCAAATAATAGCTGTTTTCAATCAGGTATAGATGTAATAAGATAATTTACTAATTAATCAGTAATCGGAAACAATTTGTACAAAAGCTTGCTAAAGCCGCATCATGCAGCACTTGGCCATACAGAAACACATTGCCAAACGAGCTGTACTATTGGTAGTTTAAGAGTTCACACTGAAACAGCTTCAACATAAAAATAAGACATAAGAAATCAGTGCAAAAACTGCTTCGTATTACATTTACTTCATGCCTTGTTGTAATTGAGCATCATACTGTGTGCACAATTAGGAAAAATGGCTGCAAGATCAAAATTTACCAAGTCTTTAATTTGTTAATGAAGCCGTGATAAAAAACAATTTAGACAATTTATGCAGAACTTAAATGCAACTGCATTTCATCAGCATTTTTATAAGCAGGCTTAGTGTAAAAAAAACAGAGTAAGAGCCATACTACAAGTTCATGAAGTTTTGAACAAATTGTTACTTTACCCTTCAATATGTTGTAAAATGCTAAGACAAGGTTAAAAAATTATGGACGCTGTTGGAAGAGAGAACGTTTCAAATGCCTCTAGATTTCATAAAAAAACAGCTAAAAATGATGGCCAGGGTTCTTGAGGACACTTTTATTTGTATGAAAGATTGGTAGATAGAACATTATTACACAAACAGACAATTCCAGAATTAAAGCGCAAACATTGTGGCCATAAAGGGTAAATAAAAATTGTTTCAAAGTAAAAGCTAAAAGGCTATTGTGCCTGGTAGTAGTAGCATCATTACCATATCATTTTTCTATTGAATAACGTAATACACTTTTTATTAGAATAGAACAGACTTTGGTACATTAATTTGTCCTACATGTGATGGCTCTTAATAAAGACCTAATTTTCACCAATGAAGTGTGCCCTCAGATTAAGATGACCCTATTTATGAACCACACCGCCTATCAGAGTTTTTTAACATACACATTAATCAGCAGAAGGTTTTACGCCTAATGTTACCGACAAAAAATCTAAAAAGTGTGTTGCAGTATGAGCTTGGTCAGGTTCTCATCCTCTTTTGCTGATACAATAGGTAGCAATCAGTAGTCCATTTTCCAAAGGTTTATTTATTGCCCATTTCTAAAACCTTGGTAGCTGTAAAGGTCTAACACAGCTGTTTATTGCAATAATAAACTGTAAAAACAAAAATAATGATTCTCAAAAAACTTTGGTCGCTGTTGGCTGTTAACATGTTTTCTATTAGTTAGATGCAGGATGGCGATTGTTTTTTTCCTATTAGGTACACATATGACCGGCTAACTAATTGCCTACTCACTAATAAGAAATGTTTTGTACAAATATTTTTTAGCGCATTGCTCTTGGTTATAAGCGTACATTGTGCTGAGCTGCACTGCGCAGCCTGTTGTACGCACTCAGTTAATGGACTAGACCAAAATCTGATTGTGTTTTATACTTTTTCCATTCGGAAAACCCAGGCTACACTCATTAAGAAATACATTCAATCTTTAAAAAATGGTTAATATTTTAATACTTTGATATTGTATTTGTACAATTTAAATATCAATTGTACATGCCACTCCATACATGGTTATTTTGCTTCATAACTATTGTTTTACTGTTTTTGCGGATTGTCAGTGCTATAGTATTTTAGTGTAGCCAACTACCCAATGTAATGACTGCAGTCTCCAGAGCTCACTTTAGTCATCAAAGCCCAATTTAATTATCAGAAGATTAGGACTACAAAAAGTAGAGGACTCATCAACTTACCCTTCAGTTTTTCAAAACACTTGTAGGCCAATATGATTAGTTCTGTGAGAACATGATTAAAGAACAATAGTTCTGCGTGGTGAGCTCATCTTCGTTCTCCAGATTAAACAACTTCTACAAAAGAACAAAGATTTTAACATTGTATAAAAAAATAAGTTGATGAGGACTTTATGCACAGAGTCTATGACCACCTTCAATTTGGTATTGGAAAAAATTTTGAAAGTGAGCTACCGTTAAACCTATATTTGAATGCACCTTGATTTGATTGGCACCGCTATTTGGGACCACATCAGGAGATTGCTTTGAAAATCGAGCGCCATCTTTTTAATGAACGCCAACTCTATTTGAGGAGGTAAGTTACCTTATCAGTATATGTATAGGTTTAGGTATATTCGCCTTTTGTGAAAATATAGCAAGGAGCTTTTAAGGTCCAAACACACTAGGCGATTTTATTGCAAGCGTCATGAGGGCGAAGATATCGCTGGTGCGTGCATAAACACACTCGAGTGATTTACTAGCAAAATGATATAATGGGCACGCTCACAAACTGCCAATAAAAATCCGTATCATTAGTTTTTTCGGAGTTGTTGATAAATTTAGGCCAGTCAAAATGTCGTCGTCTAGACTACAAAATAAACAACCTCCACATTTGTTATTAAACCTATCTCCAAATTTCAAAGAGTGTACACTGCCTACACTACAAGAAGACAAAAGAAAAACGATTCTTGTATTTTTAGCTGTATTGTTTTTACAATTTTTTATACTTATTTTATTTTGTAGTGGTTTTTCATATTTAATATATTAAATATTTACCGTTCTCAAGATGGTCAACCGGCGCAACGATTGACTCCGGATGTTGGTTTTCAACTAGTTTTTTTTTAAATTTTGTTATGATGGACAGAACTGCGGGTGCTATTGTTAAATTCATGAACAATTGAGTGTTCGTTCTGAAGATGTTTCGTAACAAAATAGAAAATTGGAGCTGATGTACGTTGTTGAACATCGGTAAGAAATAATTACCCGCCGTAAAATTACATTCTGGTAAGAACTAACCAATCGAAATGCATCTCGTTAGCAATAAAGTTGTTTAGAGAAATTCTAGCTTTATCGCTCTGCATGAACACGCTGAGTGAATTTTAACGCAGATTAGCTCTAACTATTAACGCAATATCGCTCTAATTATCGCCTAATTTGTTTTCACCTTAAGAGAATGCTTCAGCGATAACACTTGTTCTATTGAGTCAAATATGCTACAAAGCAAAAAATTACTCTGAATTTGTTGTCGGGGTTTTATAAAAACACCATTATCAGCTTTTCAAATGTCTTAACCGCCAGTACATCAGCAGCCATAATTAAACATTGTCCCAAAAACAAGCGGCCTCAAACTGCCTAAAATATCGTACTAATCAAACATTCCATGTTAAGTGGAAAGAAAATGGGATAAACTACAGCATTGAAATTAAAGCACTCTCACACTCACTTCATGAACAGTTCTGTCAAAATCTTTACTGATAACTCAGCTTGCACTTTTATTCCATAAGTGCCAGAGTCACATCTAGGAGCAATAGGTCGGCTTTGCGCTAGAGGACAAGCAAGGCTAAAAGTGATAAAAATTAGATAATACACAATAAACTTTCAAGTTCAATTAATGATGAGGGAGCAAAAGTATCCTACATGGGAGCTATTGCACACTTTAAACATGATATTTGTACCTCACAAACTCACATGGTCTTTTAGAGTAAAGTAGATGCTCCTATAACGTATACCTCCTATAGCATAAATTCTAGAAAAAGTCGGGCAATTTTGTGAAGTTTTTGCCTCGTACCACGTAAAAAACTCCATATAACTTAAAGTGTATCATCGGGCGAGTTCTAAAGTTTGATTTGAGTGTTAGTCTGTCTCGCCACACCTGCGAGAAAAGAAAGCGACATACAGGGGTGTCAAAAAGTATTTGTCCACCTCAAACCTCACTGCCCATTTTAGGTAAATTTGTTGTAGTAGTCATGTAGAGGGATTAAACCCTGACAAACCATGCATCATTTAAAAGTAAATTAACATTAGATCTTGTTGACACCATCAGTAATAAAATTACGGTTAATCAGGGATCAATAATCATTTATAGGCCAATCAATGTGAATCAGTGCTTATTAACTCATTTTCAAACGCAATATGACATTATAAATTTTCAAGTGGAATATTATCACAACAATAAAGATCCTGTTGGACAGCATGTGCAGCAAAGGTTTACAGTTTTGCTTGTTAAAAGAGGAACAGCTAGAGATCCCAGAATTCATACCAGCGTCAACATCAACCATGGATAAGAAATGTGTCAACGACCTCATCATTCACCTGCATACGATGGGCAATCTGAGCAATAGAAAAATAGTGAAGAAGCTTAGAGTATTTCAATCTAAAGAAAATTAAGTGGTAAAGAAATGAATGCAGCATCAAACCACCAAAGATCTACCACGATCAAGGCGTTTGAAAAAACCAGCTGTCCAACATGATTGCTGGTTTCAGATTATGAACACTCAAGCGCTCGTGAGGCTTGTTCACAGCATGCCTAAGGCTGCAGAATGGTTATAGTCTGCAAAGGCTACCAGATAAAATATTAAAATGCAAAACAACCCCAATGGCTTTTTTCTGGGCCCATAACAGTACAAGACTGTTATTTTCAATTTAGAAAATAATTAAAGAAGAGATAATAACGAAATTTGCGATGACATATTTTCTGGTATGCAGTGTGAATTAGTAGGCAGCGGTTGATACAATAGAAGATATTTGGCAATTTTAAAATCTAGTTATTTCTATTTTTCAGCGCATTAGGATTGTTTTGATACAGGGTTTTATGTATGCGGTGCAAAATATTTCAAATTATGATGAATTTATTGCAGTGCTACACTTACTTAAACAGGCAGACAAAGATTTTTTCCCAACACTGTACATAAAGCATTATACATATAATACATACAATTTCCATGACATTCTGACTCTTGTGATAATTTGTCTGAAGTGACAATGGAACAGAGAATCGGTACATATAGCAGTGCAATTGTTGATAAATACTTTAAGGCTATTGGTCGGTGCATCTGAATGTCATGAGTTGGAGTTGCAATCTTGAGCTCTTAAGAACGAATAGATGACGAAAAGGTACTATCGCTTTTTTATAGTGAAACTATTTTTTCTTAGTCAATTGTTGTAAGTCGCTGTCGCGTCAAACTATGCGCTCTTCATCAAATTATTGTCAAATTACCACAATCATGGTCTATTAAACCAATGAGGTTGATCATGAAAAGTTGTCGATGAAAGCCAATAATACAGTTATGGCACCGCCAATACATTCAAAAGAATTTAAGTCGGATTCTCACATGAGCGAGTTTGGAAAGGTCCTGAAATGGTTTAGACAATTTACATGTATGTTAACATTCTTATAATGAAAAATCCTTATCATGTAAACGTTCCTAGAACTGATCATCTCATTTTAGCAGCGCCTACTGTACAGTCATGTCTGATATGAGAGCAAAATGCATTCTGGGACAAAAGCTCGCAAGTTAATTTTCTTAAAGTCCTATCTCAAAAATGTTTTTTATATAAATTAACTAAAGATAAATTATTGTGTTGCCATCCTCTAAAAAACTACCAATAAGAGATATTACAATGAAAAAATACATGATTTTATCTATTCATGCTCTATACCCATGCCCCCAAGGCTACAAATACCTATGTAATGGTTATGGTCTGCATTAAAATGTAGCAGTATTATGTACAACATAATTTTGAGTAGTGGCAGTATGCAGCAGTCCATACAGTAGCATACCGTATGGAGTTCTTACCTTTCAGAGAATCATAGCACTAATGATTGTGAGAGAGAGACCTGATGCAACACGCTTGGTACGCTACACTTTTGTGGCATCGCATAAACAAACTTAAAGTATAAATTTAATATAACTGAATTCAGCTTAATAAAACATTCTTGAAAAAAAAGTTCTGATCTTATATTAGAGCTAATTCTATTTTTTCTTCATTTTAATTTTTAAATCATCTCTTCCTGGCTGGAAACTTCTCGATTTGCTTATACTCTCATTTTCAGCCAACCTTTTTAAAACAAATCTGAAGCAGACCTGACGGGAAAACCGAGTGATGTAGTTTCCGTAACTGGCCTTTCGCATCTTTGGGCATTTAGTGATACATCAAAAACCACCTTGCAAGCTCGCATCTCTAATTTTCTAGAATTTCAAGGCGAAAGTGGGTAGTGAGATAGTGAATGGTACAGAATTTGTGTAAACATAAATTGCTTGAATTCTTAAATCTATTTATTGGTTATTGTTATATATATATATATATATCAATATATTTATTTTGAAGGTTTGGGGTAGACTGACGCAATCTTCTGAAGAATCAATTGATTTCCTATAGCCGGTTTGTGTATTGACTCGTGTTCGCTTCAAATTCTGTATCATTTACGATTTTGCTACCCATGAAAGTTTATTATAAGTTATGACTAATGTGTTGAGAGTATATGGGAGGTCATTAAGTACAAAGCCCATCAAGTCAAGTAGTCAATGATGACTTACCAGCTGTTCAAAATTAGGTTGGGTACGTGACTAATGACAGGGAAGAAGCGTTCAACTGACATTTATGATCTACTCATCGCCAAAATCTTCCGGAAGACAATGCAAGGAAGAGGACCTTGATGACCGCCCAGGCCTATATACATGTAGATGAAAGAACCATGAGTCACCACCAGTGTGTATGTCAATGAATTTGATATAGAAATACATAAAGTGCTGGTCAAATGAAAAGCAATACACGAGATGTTATGGATGAATAGCTATGCAAATGGCTTTGTGCTAACCCTTGGTATGAAATATTACCCAAGCCTGTGTCATTAGACAGCAACCACATTTGCTAGTTAAAGCTCTAATTTTCAAATAAATTAGACAATGCTATGTAAATACATGTAAGATAATATCATAGTTGTTAAATATAAATACAAACTTGTAAAAATCCATGATACGAAACCGAGTTTTAACCCGTTGATCCTTGCTCGATCTAATCAATGCGTGTCAGTAAACCTAGACAATATGTCCAGCAATCCGAAGTTATTAATTTTTTACCAAATATAGCTAAACGTGCTAACAATGCAATGATATTTGGTGAAACAGCAGTACAAAACGTCGGACAACCTACAGCAGATGTCATCAAACAGAAAAAAACAGTATGTCACCATTATTCGGGCTAAAACTATAAAAGTTCGCACGATTTTAAACACTCATTAAACATTTACAGATAATATTCATCCATAGCACACTCATCATCCTTTCATGACTCAAAATATACTGGAAATTTATATTTATTATCATAAAATTCCACATTTGTATCACAGTCATTTATGACCTACCAACGAATGAGTCATATTGATTGTTTCGCGATATCATTCTAATAAAATGTGTTATTATAATGAAAGAAGTAGATAAAGATAAGTGAAAAATGTTACAAATGGAAGTGAAATTCAGAATCTAACATCCTGCGAAAAAATTAATTTTATTAGTTTTTGCTGTTGCTTAAAAACATATTTTGTAAACAGAACCATATGGAAGCCTGTATTCCGCCATTAAGGTTTCTGCCACAGCCTACGCAATTCCGTAATACCAGCTGTGAGGGTTCAGAGGGCTAACATTGATGAGATACTGCATTATTTACTGTTTTGGTTAGTATTGTTCCTTATACCTAAATTGTAAAAACAAATGAAAAATAATTTTCTTTTGTTTTGCAGGTACAACTACAAAAACATTGACAACAAGCGTGATAATCTCAAATCAGAAGATTGGAGACTAAAATTATAAAAACACTACACCATTCTATGTCATTTTAATTGAACAAGTTGAACTGACTGAAACATGCTACATCTCCGGTGTTTTTTTGTGTAAAACCTAACTTAATACATGACACCAGCATAGTCAGCGTGATATTTAAATGCAACTATAATTATTTCCCGAGTTGCATTAGTCCATAGCAAGCATAGTTGCTGAATATTGCACATCTTTCAAGTGGAGTAAACCCAGCACTTATACATTCTGCTCAAAGAGTTCTTGTGCCAAATCTCAAACTCAGCAGTCAAAATTCTAGCCAACAAGATAAAAATACTCAAACTTTTAAATATCAAGATTTGAGAGAAGATAATTCCCGAATTTCCAGTGAGTATAATACTACTTTTTACTAACAAAAGTCAACCAAAATACCATGAGAACAGTAATACACAGTGTGGGTAAGGTTAGTCGGCTAGGCTATTAAAAACTAGATGAAATCATAATTGTTATATACAGGGTTTAGCTTTATAAGAGGGTCAGTATGGTGTAATCTCAAGAGTTCAAAACTTTCAAGTTGGAAACATTTGAAAACATTGAAATCAATATTCAGAGGCTAAGCATGACACTAAACCACAAAAATGTTAATTTTAATGTCATGACCAGAGCTATATTGATTGCTAATTATGATTTTTGTTATGTGGGTCTACAGAAAAACACTATCTTAAATAGTACTCCACCCTTTCCTATTATAATTAGTTAAAACAATATGATTTTTAAATTTCTTGTTGGCATGAGTAACAGTAACAAAATAACAAGAAAAGAGGGCGTTCAGCTAAAGACTAAGTCACAGTTGTTATCAAAATTATAGACCATATAATTAAACCCTGAAAATAAAATTGAAAAAAGAGTCTCACTGTTTTATCTTGTCAGTACATACCTGCAACCAAAAGCAATTCAGGCATCATAGCATCATTACGAAACACGATTGCAGAATCTACAGAAAAAAAAGACAATTGATGGTGAGCATGCATTCATGTTGACCAAGATAAGTTAGTCAGTACATCACAAGTTAGACAAAGACACACGAGTAACGCATGTAAACAAGTGCCAGCGAGGTGTTGACAGTGGCTGATGGGATTAGCCATTTCTCTGAACTAAACAATCACCAGCCACGCTATTACATAATGCCATACACTCAGCTATACACAAATGGATGTTTAAATAATGCTAGCTACTAGATTATGACTTTCAGTTCTTGAACTGGGTAATGTCTGGCTCTGAAAGCTAAAGCTTGCAAGATACAAAAGGTGTCCCACAGCACATTGGAGAACTATCAAGCAAATTTAGTCATTGATTTTGCTAATGCTGCACACAAATTTGTTGCTAACTAGCATATTAATGTGTATACAGAGAGCTTAATTATTTTGCATGTATCTGTATCATGGTTCAAAAGCTAAGCTTGCTGAAAAATTATTTAGTAATTCATATCTACCAAAGCATTATGAATTATAGCAACTCTGGACTACTGCCAATCGCTTGACATTTCTACAGTTTCTTCGGCTTTTATGACTACAGAGGTTTTCTTGGTTTGCGATTAGGTTATCTGGAGTGTTCTTGTCCCTGCAT
This sequence comes from Watersipora subatra, assembly GCF_963576615.1. NCBI lineage: Eukaryota > Metazoa > Bryozoa > Gymnolaemata > Cheilostomatida > Watersiporidae > Watersipora > Watersipora subatra. Next base: position 50,387,501 of record NC_088712.1, on the reverse strand, counting down.
GCACATATATCTTTTTTGATCACTCAAACCTTATCTCTATCTCTTCTTCGAGTACATAGAACAGTTTAAGTATTGTTCAATATATATACTTAAATTGTAATTTTACAGGTGAAAATAACTTTTTATCATTTTGCAGGTAGAACTACAAAAAACATTGGCGACAAGCGTCAGAATCTCAAATAAGAAGAATGGAGACTAAAATTATAAAAACACTACACGACTCCATGTCATATTTAATTGTACTAGTAGAACTGACTGAAACATGCTATATCTATGGTGTTTTATGTGTACAACCTAAATTATTACAAGACACCAGCTTAGTCATCATGATATTGAAATGCAATTATAATTATTTTCATAGTTGCATTAGTTCGTAGCAAGCCTGGTTGTTGAATATCACACATCTTTCAGTCCCAGTAAACCCAACATTAATCCATTCTGTTCAAATAATTCAAGCACCAAATCTCACACGCAGCAGTCTAAATTCTAGCCAACAAGATAAAAATACTCAAACTTTCTAATTACAAGATTTGAGAGAAGATAACCCCATGAATTTTCAGTGAGTTTCACTGCTAGTGCCAAACCCTAATTTGTACTAACAAAAATCAGCCACAATACAATCAGGACAGTACTACACAGTGTGGGTAAGGTTATTCGGCTAGGCTATTAAGAACTAGATGAAATCATATTTGTTATAGACAGGGTTAAGCTTTATAAGAGGGTCAGTATGGTGTAATCTCAAGAGTTCAAAACTTTCAAGTTAGAAACATTGGAAAACATTGAAATCAATGTTCAGAGGCTAAGCATGACACTAAACCACAAAAATGTTAATTTTAATGTCATGACCAGAGCTATATTGATTGCTAATTATGATTTTTGTAATGTGGGTCTACAGAAAAACGCTATCTTAAATAGTACTCCACCCTTTCCTATTATAATTAGTTAAAACAATATGATTTTCAAATTTCTTGTTGGCATGAGTAACAGTAACAAAATAACAAGAAAAGAGGGCGTTCAGCTAAAGACTAAATCACAGTTGTTATCAAAATTATAGACCATATAATTAAACCCTGAAAATAAAATTGAAAAAAGAGTCTCACTGTTTTATCTTGTCAGTACATACCTGCAACCAAAAGCAAGTCAGGCATCATAGCATCATTACGAAACACGATTGCAGAATCTACAGAAAAAAAGACAATTGATGGTGAGCATGCATTCATGTTGACCAAGACCAGTTAGACAGTACATCACAAGTTATGGTGTGTTTACACTGGCCAGGACCGACTCCGATTAGGTGCCAATACTCTGACTCAGACCGGTACCTCAGACATTTCACGTATGGGTGCCGACACCGACTCCCCTTTACATTGCAACGATCGAACCATTTTTTTCGGTACCAACAGCCAATCACAGCGCTTCGCCGTTCTGACCTTCACCCAACCACGCAAAGACGAGTACACATAAAAATCAACGCGTTTGATGTGGAAATTTATATACTAGTACTACACTATTACTACTGCTCCTACTACTACCGCTAGAAGCAACTACTGATTGCTGAATGGAATCTTCCGATGACGATTAGATTTTGTTGATGGCAGGATCAGCTGCGGGAGCTCTGACAGTCTGTATTATATGTAATTATATGTTTGTATATATTTTATGTCTATAAATATTTTATTATATGTGTTTTCCTTTTTATTATAGCCTTGTTACTCGTTAGGCTATCAATTGTCGTCGTTTATGTTGTCATATCAACGCACTAGCGGGCCTAATTATTGGCCATTTAAACATTGTTACCTGGTGTTCCTACTCGGTCCGTTAGCCGGAACGGGAAATTTTATTGTATATAAGGGCGCAACGCTCACTTAGTAGACAGAGCGAATGGCCGTACGCTCCTCGGCTAGTAAATTTCCTTCGCTAATAAAACCTTGAATAAAATCACACTCAATTTATTTCTGTATGAAATAATTTAGATCGTGCCAAGTAAGGGCCGGCAAATTCCTTTAAAGTAGTACATGTAGTTGAACTAGTAGTAGTACTAGTAGTAGTCATACAACTGGCTATTCACTTTTAATAAATTTAAATAAAAGCTCACTATCAGAAAGAGCACTAGGGAAAGTTTAATGACAGTCTCCTAGCCTCTCATTAAACCTAGCCCTTTCGTTTCATAAACTTAGAACTGCCATTAAAGCTTAGGCTCATTTAATCAGAGGCTCCTAGCTTATGATTGGCTGATGAGCTGCTGGGATTCACCGGACACCGACTTTCAAATCAGCACCAACACCGATCTCTCTGCTCACACCTACCGATGCCGACACCGACTCATCAAATTGGTCTGTGCTCGACAAAATGGGTGACAAAATCAGCCAGTGTACACGCACCATTAGACAAAGAAGCATGAGTAATGCATGTAACAAGTGCCAGCGAGGTGTTGACAGGAGGTGTTGACAGTGGCCGATGGGATTAGCCTGAACTAAACAACCCCCAGCCATGCTATTACATAATGCCATACGCTCAGCTATATACAAATGGATGGTTAAATAATGCTAGCTACTAGATTATGACCTTCAGTTCTTGAACTGGGTAATGTCTGGCTCTGAAAGCTAAAGCTCACAAGAGACAAAAAGGGTCCTGCAGCACACTGGAAAACTATAAAGCAAATTTTAGTCATTGATTTTGCTAATGCTACACACAAATTTGTTGCTAACTAGCATATTAATGTGTATACAGAGAGCTTAATTATTTTGCATGTATCTGTATCATGGTTGATTAGCCAATCAAAAAAATGTTCAAAAGCTAAGCTTATGGCAAAATAGTCATTTTCTCTTAAGTAATATCTGCAACTGGGAATATTAATAATATCATTCAATAATATAAACATCCATGGTAAAAGATTTTTCTCATGTCATGCGTATCTAATATCCTTCACAAAGCCTTGTTAGCAAAGCTGATGCTACATGTAGTTCTAGCATTATACAATGTTGCTCATTTTACATCCATTTTTCGTCCTAAATTTCTATACTGAAAAATGAACTACTGCTAACTTTTGCCTTGCAATGGAAGCTTTGATAAGCATATGGTACGGAAATAATTTTTGTATGAATATTACAATATAAATTACAGTCAAACATGGATAACTCGGCCACGGATAGCTCGAAAACATGGGTAATTCGAACAGTTTCTTTGGTCCGTTCCCACGTAATGATAAATTGCTATAGATAACTCGAACTCAACACTGTTAATTCGAACTGTTTTTTTGCCCAACAGCTACCGAAACGGCCTATTCAAAGCCATAGAGGTAAACTTCATCTTTTCGTAATTCATAAGCGTCGTTATTACCACCATCGGCAAAATATTTTTGTCAACGACTTTTCTAAAAGTTTGGTGAAATTTGATTTATACTGCGATACGATGAATAGCACGGGCTAGCCGGGTCACGGGCGCAAGAATTTTCGCCACGCACATACAAGACAAAAATCGCATGTTGTTTTGTATGTGCGTGGCGAAAATCCTTGAGTGCGTGACTCGGCTAGCCCGTGATGAATAGTTTTCCGACGTTGATTCCGTGTTGAATCAACGTCGGAATGTTGAATGTTTAAAACGTCTTAAAAATGTTGTAATTAAACGTATACGTTGTCTGAGCTACAAAAAACTATTCATCGTTTGACCTAAACACAGAATACATGTGTACATTCAATAAGTATCTATTAAAAAAGCGTGAGTGATATAGAATGTACCGTAAAACCTCGTAAAACTTCTAATTGAACTGCCTCAGAGTGTTGCTCTTAACGAATCCCAGGTAAAGTAAGGTAATCTGCATAAACTTCAAGAAAAAACGGCAAAATTGATCGTGGGTAAAACCCCAAAAGAAAAAAATGTCTTTTCTTTTGAGCATTTCAACAACGATCAAGTTTTGCCAATGTCAATCTGAAAAACGTCCTGGCAATAACATCACCTCAAACAACAAACCAATCTCAAGTGATAGAAAAATCTCTATACTTTTTCATGAAAACGTTTTAAACTTTACATTAGAAGCATTTAATTTGAAACAAACCATTTGTGCTTTTGATTTATATTATAGTTTGTATATGTACATGTATCTACTAATAAATAAGTAAATATATGGACTTGTGACAGTGCTCTGATAACTTGAATGCTCTGATAATTCGAACACTTTTGCTCGGTCCCTTGAAGTTCGAGTTATCCATGTTTGACTGTATATACCATTTCACTATTCAGTTCTTAAACATCCTTCTGTAAACCATATTATTGAAACAGTTGCTGTACATTTTTGAATCCCTTGAAATCTTTAAAAAGTTGAAAAACTTATCATTCGCGACCTTGAAGCTTTAATGTAAAGCATGCATCTAGCAACCAGTTAGCAAGACAACATTTTTCTGTAATCCATATCGACGGAAACATTACCAAGGATAGCGACTCTCAATTCTTGCAAATCACTTGACATTTCTACAGTTATCTTCAGCTTTTAAAACTACATATGTTGTCTTCGCCTGCGCGGTCAGGTGAGTTTTTGTACCTGCATATTTTTTGCTCCCTATAACTTTATATCTAAGCATTCATAACAGCCTTTCTCTTCTTTGATTTTCTGCTTTTCAGTTGTTATACGACTAACACATATATAAAGTCAGAATGACTGCGTTAAAAACATGAACATGAAATAAATGTTAGGCTACAATCATTCAGGCTTCTAATAAAAGGTCTTGGCCTGCGCGGTCAGGTGAGTTTTTGTACCTGTATATTTTTTGCTCCCTATAACTTTATATCTAAGCATTCATAACAGCCTTTCTCTTCTTTGATTTTCTGCTTTTCAGTTGTTATACGACTAACACATATATAAAGTCAGAATGACTGCGTTAAAAACATGAACATGAAATAAATGTTAGGCTACAATCATTCAGGCTTCTAATAAAAGTCCTAATTTTTTGCTACTTTGGATGAGTGACAACCACAAATTCTTTAGTTCAATGTAATCCCCAAGGTACATGGTAAGCCAGAGCTAAAGCATAAGCACACATACCTGCTACCTCCACTATCTGTCCTATTTCTTAAATAGAGTTTTAGCCTATCCTTGTTTGTCTAAATCAGAAACTAAAGCTAAAAGCCTGACTGTAACGAGATGGAATGAGGTAGATTTACAGCCTTACTTAGGCCTGGTTCAAACCAATATGGCATCTAAGACACGCGTGACAGAGTACCTGTTATGCAAGCGATCGCTCATGGACTACAAGCTCAGAGTGCGCGACTATTATGTCCTACAGAAAGAAATGTCGTCATTTGCGCAATTAAATTAGTTTGATGCCCATACGCAGCTACACAATTTGTTTGCTTTCCAGCTGTTGGATACATAATGAGTCGAGATTACGCAGCTGTCCCCAGGTCTGAACCCGGCCTCACCTTAGCATGCGCAGACAAAGGAGTGCCACACTGATAATTTCAAGATAAGATAAACTTCACTACTGGATTTGTAAATTTTTGATGGTTTTAATTTATACGCTACCACGTGCACAATAATATATATATATACAATATATCATTATATTTTTAAAACAACAACTGCAAGAGACTTGCCAAATCATTAGTTCAAAAGGCAATGATGAAAGCGGGGATGAATTTGAGCACAAATTTAAAAAACAATATATGCATAGTGCATAAAATGCTTTAAAAAAAAATATTTGAAGCATATACCCTAGGACACTTATGTATTCGCGGCATCTAACTTTCGCGTTTTCGCGGTGTCATCCTCTCGCGAAAATTTAATGAGCGAAACTAAACTACCATAACGAACGAGCGAAAACGCGAAGTTAAATAGCTTTGTTCATTGATATCCGCAATAAAATCGTCATATTAGAAATGCAGGCAATTTTCGTCTGTGGTTGGGATCAATGGGAAATTTCTGGTAAACTCATTATAGCTAATACACCAACTGAGCAGCATGGCAAAGCAAATTAAGATTATATCAGTTTAGTCACCGAATTTGTAACGGATGAGGATGAAAGTCTGGTAGGTGAAGTCATAAAATTGCGGAATAATTATTGTAGTGATGAATTTTATTACCAACCAAAAACAATATCAACCCTCATCAGGTCTAACCACATTATCTCTTCCACTGCCAACCATGTACAAATTAGCTACCGGCCTAGTGCCAGCCATTTTACCGAAATTGTCGATATTGCTTCATGATATGTATACAGTATTTTTTCAAGTTCTACTTTAATTATCTGTATAATCACGAAAATCTAAATTGGCTATTATGTCATCAACAACTAATTACCTGTTTTATGACTCGCGCGGGGTAGTTAATGAACTCACAGAAAAATGTTCGTTTTTAGATTAGCAATTCTCAAACAAAAGTTTAAAATTGCTTCGTTGTTTTAGGCTGATTTTATAGATAAATCTTTGGACAACACAGTCAATTTCATAAAACACTTAAAGACCGTGGGTTATGTGGTCAACAAATAATAAAATCAGGTTACCAGACAATTGCTGAGAAAGTCCAAAAATGCGTTTATGGCAGTGGCCCCTAGAAAACGCATAAATGCGTTTATGGCAGCGTAAGGGTTATACAGTTTTGGTTGTGAAGTTGGTTGCTACCTATCTATTTTCTTTTTTTTGGGATTCGAGTGTGAAAGTCACAGCGGGAGGAACCTAGACGTCATTGATAGTCTAAAAAACAAATGGCAGCAAGTGATCAAATTGAATTGCCGATCTCACCCACACATTTCAACCTGTGGTTTACAAATACGAACTAGTCCCAAATTGAATTTTTTTCTTATTAGCAAACTGGACCTGAGGAACGTAATCTGTTTTTTGCACTGCATTTATTTTCACATCACTATATTTTCGCACTCATCAGAGCTGCGAAATTAAGTTGCAGCGAAATTTTATTCTGTGTGCTACTCACGAAACTAAATACTAGCGAAATATAAGTGTCCTAGGGTAGGTGTCTTTTAATGCTTTTTAAATGCTTTCTGGAAGGCTCACCTGTCTGGTATGTCTATGAAATTTATTTTAAGACTGCAGGGCTTTCTGCAATGCTTTAAAACAGTATACAGTTCACAAGCTATCGGCATGCTTAATCCATCATGGCTAACTGATTGTCAATGACAGTAGTTTAAAAACACTGCTACATTAGGCAGCAGTAAAAACTTTTGTTAAATCTTTTCTTTTTCAGTTTAATATATATGATATCTGAGTAAATACAACATCTTTAAAATTTATTGAAAGCCTTTTACTAAAAGCATTGGAGTAAGTAAGAACGTCAAAGTTCAGAGTGACAGTGAAATGGCATTGCCTTAATTAGTGTGTCTCTATCAAAGCCGGGCACTGCTACACTTTTGCTGCGTCATTTGCTGTTAATTTCTCTCATCCTTTGTCCAGCTGGAGACACTCCATAGGTATTACGTAATTACTCTCGCATTGAGGGTCTGCTGCGCCAAATTGGACATTCACTGATCCCCATAGCTCGTTGCTCTGGAGTGATTATTTCTAATCACAATCATTCTAAACATAGATGTTTGGATTCATCAAATTGAAAATCATTTAAAATCCCTAATTGGAAATTATGCAACTCCTATTAAAACATACATGATAATAATTGAAAACTACCGTATGATAGGACAATCTTGTGCCAACACAATCTGTTTGAACTATTATAGCAATAACAAGTAACAGTTATTAGCGGAGAACATTGGCTAACAGAACATTTCAAGGGTTGATGTAGATCTGGCCATCCATAGGAGCTTATTTGAGAATTGAACAATGAACCACAGTTTGAATGCCAGGAATTCTAATTGAACAGGCAACGGCTGTCTAAAAAGATAATGAAACTTATGAAAGGTTGGGAAGTTAAAAAGGAGCCTAGCTTAATCATTCTCCAAGTTTGTGATGACAGCTCACACCTAAAAAACAGAAGAACATTGTTTGGTTTAATCCAAACTTGTAAATACTAATGATTGGATCCGATAAGCGCCCCTAGCCCATATAGGTTGCTGTTTTTTTAGGTTTGGCTAACAGCTGAAGCCAAATAAGTAACTAATATATTATTATTATTGTACCAGAAAATGTGGCCAATATCTTATTATTGCGTTATATAACATCTATAATAGATGTTATATAACTCAATTATAAGATATTTGCCAAACTTTATGGCAAAAATTTCATTAAGAGTTGAAAAACATGTTTTCTTGAGTTGTTTGTGATAGATAGCCAAGCTACTTAATTGCAACGCAAATAAATGGCATTTTGTGCATTTCAAAAGCATAGTAGCCAGAGCTAATGCTTTCACTTCTACATATACAGTTAGGTAGTTGGTATAATGAATCAATTTGGGAGTGGCTACCGGTTTCTGTCTAGATTGCGTAATAGCAAATGTGCTGAGGTTCTACCGTTCTGCTATGTCATACTCTGAACGTTTGCTGAGCCCTAGGTTTGTTGTTGATCTGTATTTCATTTTCATAACAATAATTTTATGAGCCTATAAATCTGGAATATTTGATATAAAAAAATTTCATAAAAGGCTTTTATAAATAGACTTGGAAACAATATTTCAGTTTGTTTTTATAACTTTTTTGTGCATTGATAAAGTGATGTAAAGTACAATCACTACAAAGCTAAAACAATCCTCCTCAATATTTCTTACTCTTACAAAAATATTACTTTCACTACCATCAGAGTCAGTGCTGCTATTTTTTGTCGGTTTAATGAAAAAAAAAGTAAATCTGAATTAGCTATAATATCATCAACATAAGTAATTATCTGTTGTCTAATGTAAGTTATGTATCTTGGTCTACTAAAATTCACTAAATGCCTCTCATCTTCAGCTCTGTTGTGATACTCTCCTTTACTGTTAAAGCATACGTAGCTCACTGACTCCAGCAAAACAATACTACTAGCATAACTCATCAACGATACAAAAAAAAAAAACAGATACAAAAACCACAGCATAATTGCTTTATAATAGCATACCATAACATACCTTAGGCAAGACTAACTAATGACGAAAAACATCATGAATACTTTAACAGATGATTGAATGTGAGCCAGTGCTAAAACTAATATTAATGACATATTTAATGACAGACTTAATCCTACTCTGCTTATGATAGGTAATCCAATTCACATGTATCTCGGAAGGTTCTTACATAAAACTTACACAATAATGTTGGTTTTTTCGGTTGGAAATTTCCAAACAAAAATTTAAAATTATCTTGTGATTCAATGCTAATTTTATACAACAAATTTTGGACAACATTGTCAATACCATAAAATTCCTAAATATCACTGGTTATGTTGTCAACGGATAATAAAATCAGGCTACTACGCAATTACTGGGAAGTTCGCGAAAATGCGCAGTCGACCATATAGTTCACATAACTGAGCATACGGCAGTGAAAGCGTATACGACACTGTATATTGTTAGTCATATGTATATTTAGTGATCGAATCTTAGGAAAACCAGAAACATGAGTGTACCAGGACCTTTGAAATTGAAATTGAAAACTGAAATCCATTGAAAACTACCAACTAAAAATGTATAATGGTAAAAATTAGATTTTAAAAAAACAAAACCCCGAAGGTAATATCAATTAGCTACCTATAGGAAGTGCAACTTTGGCTTTTCCAATCGTTGAAAGAATATACAGTAGGCCTACATTACGAGCTCCTGCAGCATAAATAATATTTTCCAGTGAAGTTTACAATATATTGATTGTACAATATAAGAACAGTAAAATACATGTGAATTGCACAACCCATTCAAAGACCTTTCCAAACTGACCTTTCGGGCATACAAAGAGGAAAAACTTGACGTAATTTTTTTTAAATATGTGGGGTGTACTGTAACTGCAGTAATATTAGGGTGCATTGACAACTTTTCTCTGTTTTTGATCAACCTCATTTGTTTTTTACCATTTTTCAGTACTTCCACAATAACTTGGGGAGCGTACATCTTTGACATTCATTTACAACGATTTACTAATTTTTCTAAACAGCAATGTATAATCTGCAAAGGAAAACTAATAACAAATATTTTATGTCTACAAGGAAACAAAACAACAAAATATTTTACAAAAGCTGTTCTGCCTGCTCATCACCTATCTGTATTCAGAGGTCAAGGTTAGGAAAAAATAGAACTAGTGATGATACTCCCACTCGTTACATTCACATTGGTGGACTTACGCTGTAACACCTGCGCCAATCAATCGCCTTTATATTTATGAACATTGCACAATTACCCTATTCTCTGTTTTGTCGGTACATCTGGCAATCTGTCACAACCAACTAGATTGCTACAAAAATTATATACATAATATGTATAATGCTATATTCACATAGTCTTCTTTCTTACATGTAAAGCAATCAATATAAACTAACGTTTAAATCAAAGTTGAGAACTTACTCGACTTAGCATGTAATATGGAATTTTTTTGGTAGTCGGAAGCAAAAACTTTACAGAAATGTATGTCGTCTAGACTTTAGTTCTAAGAGGTATAGGCCTACGTTATAGGAGCGTTTACTGTATATGGTAAGAGTGATGGGAGTGATAAGAATGGCTTAGCCTTGTGGTTAGTCACTCTTGTTAGTAGACTGGCGGTCTGAATGTCATGAGTCCAATATACTGCAAGGCGATTTTCTCATTGCTAAGGCTGTATCGCTATAATTTGGTGAATGAATGACAGACAGACAAACATTGAGATTCGTGTATATATATATATATATATATATATCTGGATTTAACCCTGCATTTATTTATTCTAGCTTGTTCAAACTGCCATTGTGTTATCTTAAAAATTCTAGCAGCAAGGCCAAACGGCTAACATAAATAATATACAAGCTAGGGCCCAGACAGTTCTATTTTCCAAACAGCTTTCTGTAAACTGCATCATCTGATTTGCTCTAAGGTCAGCATATAGCATGCATGCATATACCGTAACAAAAATAGGTATTTTTAATGTTTTATGTTTGAATGTACATGTTGGTTCTAGTAAGTGTTACAGAGCAGGCTTTATTATTCACATGTGTGTTCTACCACTCTTTAACTAGCTCTGCCTTACAAACCTGGCCCTTCAGGCTGAGAGCCACATAATGCGTATATAACGAGTATGTGATAATATTGCAAAATACTAGATAAGCAGCTGTAATAACATTGGCCTTGCTTTGACTGCAGCAGCCGTAATTAACATCTCTGTCACATCTAAAAATACTGTGACGATTAGTGTTAGTCTTGCTTCATAAATAGGTGTATTTATAGGCCCACAGGATAAACCCGGCAATCAGCTGAAACTTGACCACTCCGACCCATATTTCTCAGTCCATTGGTCACCTGCACCTAAATTAGGCAGGGCTAAGAATAAAGGGAGTAACAGACAGAAATTTGTGCCTGTCCCAGCAACTATAGGCAATGAATTGGTACACCACAATTAGCTCTAAAGGTTAGCTCTGAGGTTGATTAGGTAACATTGTTTTATGGACTGGCTTGATGATCTGGCCAAATACAGAGCTGAATGCAAGCTGATTATACTAATTAATCTTGGCTTCACTCACATTTCCATTGCTACATCATCCAATACGACTAATGTTGAAGTATAATCAAAATAACTATATTATAGCATTTGTTGACTCCTTCCCTCCTGATACATGGAGTTTTTAAAGAAGGTGCAAACCAACGGTGAAGGCCTCAACATCGCTTCAAAATCTTATAAATCGCACCGTCAAATACTTCAAAACCACTCCTGTCTCTTAAATAACCCATCTAAGAACTGTGGTAACTGAAGGCCAAAACTTCATGCTGGTTGCTTTCATGACACCAAGGCCAACCTTGCGGGTTTTCAAAAAGGGCACCTGGCTACATAGATGTTAATTAATATTGAGGTCAAGCCTTTTTCCTTGTGGCTGCTACATGCCAACAGACAGCGTGTGTAATAAGAAAATTGTGATAATAATTGAATTTTCGCATCTGGTTGCATTTTTTCAACAATTCATCTCAACAACTATTAGACATGGTCATGATAAAAACACTCTAAAATAATTTGAGTTATGACATACTAAACTTTGAAGTAAAAAGAATTTATTGTATTATAAACATTTCCAAGTTTTCCTAATATTTTTCAGATATATGGTAAAAGTGAGAATCTTTTTGTCCCCTTGTTAATAGATGTTTGTGTGAATCCCTGTTGCTATCTTCGTTCAAATGTCATTCATGGACAAATTAAAAGTATGTTGGAAACTCATTAAATAAAAATGAGACTGTAAAAATCAACCATTTCAGTTAAGCACACATGTTGTGGCTTTATTTTAAAAATTGTAGTTTTGCAAAAATATATTTGGCATATAATTTACCAAGTTTAACTAAAAAAACCTCATAGTCTCAGATTTTGATGATTTTTTTAATATGTTGTTGCCCATATTGAAAAGCGCTTATATCCCAAATTTTGATATTCTAGGGTCATTGGTTCAGGTGCTAAGAAGATTTTAACATTGACCATTTGTAGCCCGAGTTTGAGGGCATAGCACATCTAAATGTAGCTGAATTTAGACTCATATGATCTGAAGAATATACAAGTTAAATATCTAGATTTTTGTGTCTACACAAAGTTTCTATATTTACACAAACAAATAGGTTTCAAATTTTTTGGATAAATAATGGGGGAGATAACTTAAACCAAAAAGGAACGAAAATGCTATTTTAGCGACTATTCAAAAACAATTATCCCTCCTATCATATAATTTGCCTTTGTTTCTGTTATTATTTCTGAATTTCTCCATGCCTCAGCTATCCAAAACTAGTCTCATCTTCTCTGTAGATGTATCAGGTCAGCGTCTGGAAGCCATACAAGAATAAGGTCTTTGTCGAATTACTGCAAAAGGAGAGGTCAAGGTCAACCTGCGGTTTCATCAGTCGCACATTTTTCTCATGTTTTACACCAATTAGCATATGCAGATTTCATTAAAACTATCACAAGTTTGTGTTTCAGCCTGTAAAATGCTGAAAATTGAGTTTCAAATGCCCTCCAAACTCCTTTAAAACTTGCCTCAATCACATGAGGTTATCCCCCCTTGTCAAGCTTTAACTTGGCTGATTATTAGAATATTATCCTATCAAGTTCAAATATGCCGTGTAATTGTGGTTTGTGATTGTGATAGTAATGAGCCTAAAATATTTTCTTAACTTACATTCCTCAATGTTATCAATTGTTGTAGCTTCAAATGCATATGCTTTGCCTGAGTTGGTGGTAGATGGCGGCACCACAGCTAATAGAACATGCTCTTGTGGTACCCAGCAGATGTCATCTTGCTGTGGCCATGTGAAATTGTTTGTTGAGCCTTTGCACATGAATCTCACATTAACACAAACGTTCTCTCGATCATAGCCAATTGCCATCCTCATATACCATCGACCATCATATATACAGGCCAGATATTGTCCAGGTTGAGGTGTTAAGGTATTGCTGGTAACATGTGAGTCATCAGTCTTCCCAACTTTGTATTCTTGTAGCATACATTTTTCATCAACCAGTGGTGAAAGTTTGCAAACTTCAATGGCTGTTCTACTGAGCGGCTTGAAACAGTGCAAGTTCTGAAAACCAATGACTCGTTGTGCTGCCTTGAACCTTGGTTTTTAATTCGCTGTTTGTTCTGCGACTTCTTCAGTGAGTACATAAAACACCTCCACCCCAGCAATGTTTTCTCTAGCATACTTGCACAGTGGTTTAGCACTGAGCAGTCTTTCTTTTCCTGACTTAACTAACTGCTTGGAGTGACAGGTGGCCAGTCTCTTGACCACCTCGCGAATCCCATCTCACGAACCTTTTTCATGTGAGATGGCAAAGAAGCTCCAAGATGCTGTAAGATTGAAATCAAGCTCATGGTAACATAAGTTGGCAAAGTTCTTGTAATTCTTGTATTGGGCGCCAGATCCATCACTGAAATAATTCACATGAGTCACTTGAGGTAGGTTTTTTTAATGAATCTGATGAGCGTTCTCTGGAATGTATGTATACAATCTAAAATGCGTTATCCGGATTTTACGCTTTGGATTGTAACCGAAAAGTGCTGCAGAAATTGTTTGCGATGTATTGGGTCACATAATCAGATTACGACTTGCCGATTAGACCAAACCAAAAGAAAACGGTAAAGTAGCAAGCATCTATATTTGATACGGTGTCTTCGGTAAAACCCGAAGTGTTTGTCATAAACCAGTTCTACGATAAGTTTTACATTGAGCTTTTTATTGGCATTTTAATTCACATGAGAACATCACGTGACAAGACAATAACCAAATATCATGTCTACGTCCAAGAAATAGAGAGATTCGAACCTACGGCAGCTTTTCGTTTTTGAGCTTTTAAGAGCTTGTAATTACATTTTCACACATTTGGCACCTACACCACAACAGAGTAAGACATGGTGAATCTTCTGATACCAAATAACTGTAATGTGAATTTTGTTGCAGGTCAACCTTTAAGTCAGGAAAAGAAAGACTGCTCAGTACTGAGCAACTGTACAAGTATGCTAGGGAAAACATTGCTGGGGTAGAGGTGTTTTATGTACCCACTGATGAAGCCGCAGATTAGGCAGCGATTTTGGAGCCAAGGCTCAAATCAACACAACGAGTCATTGGTTGTCGGGAACAGCACTGGTTCAAGCCACTCAGTAGGAAAGCCATTGAAGTTTGAAAACTTTCACCACTTGTTGAAAAAAATGTATGCTACAAAGATATAAAGTTGAGAAGACTGATGACTCACATGTTACCAGCAATACCTTAACACCTCAACCTGGACAATATCTGGCCTGTATATATGATGGTCGGTAGTATATGGGGATGGCAATTGGCTATGATCAAGAGAACAATGATGTTAATGTGAGATTCATGTGCAAAGGCTCAACAAACAATTTCACATGATCAAAGCTAGAAGACATCTGCTGGGTACCACAAGAGCGGCTTTTTATTAGCAGTGGTGCCACCACCTACGACCAACTCAGGCAAAACATATGCATTTGAAGCTACAACAATTGATAACATTTAGGAATATATGTTAATAAAATAATTCAAGCTTCATTACTATCACAATCACAAACCAAAAGAAAACAGAAAATTTGATAATGAAAGGATAATAATCAGCCAAGTTAAAGCTTGACAAGCGGGATCATCTCATTTAATTAAGGCGATTTAAAAAGGTGTTTGGAGGCCATTTGAAACTCAATTTTAAGCGGTTTACAGTATGAAACACAAACTTTAGATGGTTTTAATAAAATCTGCATATGTGAATTGGTGTAAACATGAGAAAAATGTGTGACTTTGTTGAAACTACAAGTTGACCTAGACCTCTACTATTGCAGTATTTCGACTAAGACGTTAATCTTGCAGGCTTATGGCTTCTATACGCAGACCCGATGCATCTACAGGGAAGACGAGACTATTGTTAGATAGCTGAGCCTTGGGGAAATTCAGAAATAATAACAGAAACAAAGGCAAATTATATGTTAGGAGCAATAATTGTTTTTGAATAGTCGCTAAAAAAGCATTTTTGGTCATTTTCGGTCGGAGTTATCTCCCACATTATTCTTCTGAAATTTTTCATTTGTTTGCTTGTGTAAATATACAAATTGTGTGTAAACACAAAAGAATCTATACCTCTGACTGGTATATTCTTGAATTTATAAGAGTCTAAAGTCAGCTAAATATGCTATGCCCTCAAACTCAGGCGAAAAATGGTTCAAGTTCCCCAAGTTTCATGATCAGATAACGACTAGATGATTAGACCAAGCCGAAACAAAGCTGTAAAGTAGCGAGCATCTATATTTGATATGGGTTTCTCGATAAAACCCGAAGTGTTTGTCATAAACTAATGCTACGAGAACTTTTCTATTGAGCCTTGTATTGGCCTTCAATTTCACGTGAGAACATCAGTTGTCAAAACAATAACCAAAAATGCTGGACTAGCCTACGTCAGTAAAATAAATTGATTTCAACCGGCGGCGATTAACTGTTCGATTTAGAGCTTTTAAAAATTGCAATTACATTTACACATATTTTGCACCAACAACACAGCAGAGTAAGACATGGTCAATCTTTTGATACTATACACCTGTAATGTGAATTTATTTTGTGCAAGTCAACCTTTACAGCTTTTGATTAAAAGCTCTTAAATTAAAAATTAGATTAAAATTCTTGTTATATATGTTGGATGAAATGTGGTGTACTCTTGCATGTGTGACACAATAGTTATGATATAGTTAACTAAAAAATTCACACACGTCTAAAACCATCACTTTTTGTGAGATTTGCAATGTAGCTCTCTGTTTCAAAGTTCAATGTATTACACGAGCTAATTATATTTATCAAAGCGTTTTCATAAAAAGATTAAAATGTTGATATCATCGAAAATGTTGCAACTCTTATTCACTATTTATTGAGTAGGACGTACAACTAATATTGATGTCATTATTTGGCAAATACTTCCTATAAACCTTTTAAAACCAATATTTTGAAATTGTCCATTGCATAAAGTTTTAAAAATCGTTATATAATCGTTGTATTTTCCTTCTTTTGACTTTCTGCATGTTGTTTTATGTGATTTGGCTGCAGGGATGTTTCAAAATTAAAATTGAGAATTTTTGATTGCATTGATAAAGTTCAGAAGAAAATGTTTACTCCAAAAAGATGTCAATCGTTGCACTTCCTGTTCTTCATCCAGTGATGTCATCGGCTATTGCAGCCAAGTTGCGGTATTATGCATATTTATTGACGTACATATTATTTGTGTTTGCTTATGAGTGTTTAGATGCAAATTAGAATGTGAGCCTATCCTTAGATACACCGCTATAGCCAGTTTCAAATATTATAAAGATAGTTTGATTAAAATTAGTCCCACTGGTTTGCTTTAACTACTGTATGAACACATGAGTATCCATTGATAACGTGACAGTATGTCTATTTTTATAAACAACTAGCATGACTATGGATGTAATTTTTGGAGAGGTCTGAGCACTTTTTTTGTGTGAGCATTGTAACTGGAATTGAGTTTTGCTAATTTTAATCTTAAAACATTCTGTCTGTCAGAACACCAAAAACAACCAACAAAATTTCAAATGATGGAAAAACTTCAATACTTTTTGACTAACTATTTTTGAATTTGACAGGAAAAGAGGCCGTTAAGACATCAAAGCAAATGAACTATGTATTAAAATTGAGACTAAAATGTCACAAGCATCTTAATTACTGTTTAAACCGTATAATAATTGCTGACATTTCCAGAAGCACAGCAAGCGTTATATTAAAGTGTAACAGACAGCAAGGAGAACCACACGTTTTTAAAAAGCTTGCGAAAAATCATGGCAGCTTTGACTATCCATCATCAGTGGCCTCTAAGCACAAGTTGTCTTATCCTGCATATATGCACAGCTACAAGCAAGGTGCCTGGATGATTGTATTGGTAGTTCATTAGTACAGCCTTTTCATTAGCCTGTTCTCCATCAAATACAAACTCCAAGCAGTTCTACTTGTAAATGTATGAGAGTGTAAACTGATCAGTTCTTTAAAATATTTTTTACAAATGTTTGTTTGCATCTCCTTGCTGATTTTCTACTCATAGTACAAGATTGCTGGGACTGTTCTTGATCAGTGTGAAAACCTAATTTTCTCAGCTGTCGCTATCCTTGTGCTTTTCCTCTAGCTGTCTCTGGCAGTGATGTTTCATGAACGGGCTGAATTCTAAAAACTTTACCTCGGGAAATTATCAAAGCAGCAATTTATTTGTAAAAAATAATTTTTTCGTTGCAACTTTTCAATATTTACCCAGTATGAAACCTTACCTATTACGCAACGTTTTTCCCAAACCTCCAACCATGGCTTAGAGCAGGAGGCCCAGAATTCTTATTACAGAAAAACTGGTACCCTGTCAGTCTGGCAAGCTGAATTTGTAAAATTATTACACATAGGCTATGGGCCGAGCAGGCAAAACAGTTCTAGAAATGATGTTCCTTTGGCACCCCATTTTGGTGGCATTTTCTGCAGTGATTTAGACTAATTTTGGTATGGAGAGCTCAAAACTGAAGACTTGCCACAGCTGCCATTCCCACTTCTATGATAAATTTGATAAAAAGAATATATTAGGATTTATCTCCCCTGTAAATTAAATTATTTCCATAGAAGCGTCAGATTTGCAACTTTTTATCACAATTATTTTGCCGTAATTTAGGATGTCATTGGTGAAGTCGAAATTTATCTTCTATCTATTTTCGAACATTCCATATCGTACTATTGTTACACCAACATGTAAACTATATACATGTATAAATGAATATGTACATACATGTATGTAAATAATTGTATGGTTTAATAGCTTTATTTTACAAAAACTATTCAAAACACTATAATTATGTTTTATAACCTGACACAGATTAGTTATGTTTTATTACCTGACACAGATGAATAATAGAAAATAATAAGATACAAGATAAGTGCATTCACTGTTTGAGCTTTGACATGATTTGTGTAGCTCACATACATGACTCTCAAAAAATTAACTTAATAAACATTGACTAGTCACTGTCTAGAAAGCTGGAAAACACTTTTAAAGAGCCTGAATGGTCTGTTTCAAATAGTGTACGCTTCAAGTTGTCTGCAATCGCTACTAGATTCACAGAACATATGCCATCAGAGACAAATAACAGCAAAATTGAGCTTGTTATGAGAAAACACTGTGAGGTGAGTGAGTTTTTCAGAAGTCGACCTTCAGCAGGTAATGAAAGGACTCTGGGAATCATTTAAGTTTCAAAGCGACTTTATTCTCTCTGTGAAACCTACACACGCAGACTCTATGGCCAAGGAGATAGCACCCAGGAAAATGGTACAGACTTCAACTGACTAACAGACCGGCTGTTTGTGTCTAGGTCTAAACCAGTCAGTCCCTCCCTTCAATCGCTGAAAACCATGTGCATTGTGTCAATTATGTAGCAGCTATACATACATGTATATGGAAAGGGTCAACAACACAACTTGCCAAAGCACAATTTCCTTCTTTACATTGGTGGATACTGGGTAAGGAAAATGATGAGTATGCAGTAAAGTGTCATACCAGAATTATCGCCCCACCTGAAATTCTACAAGCTGTTCTATGGGAGTGCCAAAATCCAGGTCCCGAGGGAACTGATGTGCCAGTATCATGGCAGAGCTGCCTTACACAGAGCTTTACACATGCATGCACTGAAACAAAACTGTAGCAGGAGTAGCAGAAGATGCCGATAGTGAGGAAAGTGATTAAGGACTAAACATATTGAACAAATAGTTAGGATATGCGATATTTTGAAATATCCCAGCTCGTTTTGTAAGACTGCTGATATTAGCTGTTAATAATACCACTAATAATAATGCTAATAATAATCACTAATTATTATATTCCATGATTCATCAGTTTCAGGTTATAAAACATAATTAAAGAGGTTTTGAATTTTTTGTGTAAAATAAAGCTAATAAACCATACAACTATACACACATTTACATTTACATATACGTATATAGATGTATATAGTTTACATGTGGTTGTAACAATCGTAAGATATAGAAAGTTAGAAAGTAGATAGAAGATGAATTTTGACTTCACCAATGACATCCTAAATTGCAGCAAAATAAATATTATAAAAAGTTGCAAATCTGATGGTTCTATGGAAAGAATCTTATTTACAGGGGTGATAAATCCTAAACAAAATTTTATCAAATTTTTTTCAGAATTGGGAATGACAGCTGTGGCAACTGTTCAGTTTGAATTATCCATACCAAAATTAGTCTGAATCACTGCAGAAATTGCCACTGAAAGGGGGTGCCAACGGAGATGCAAGAATAAACTGCCTTGGCCCACTGCCCAACATAGCTGCAAGGTGGTTAAGCTGAGCCGTTTTTAGTGTTAGTTGTTAGTGTGCACAGCTGCTCAGCCAAAGATTTGAGTTCAATTTCCCATGCAATGTTTTTCCTAACCTCTATATCTAGCTTTAGACATATGGACAGACACTGCTATTATTTATATTATTAGTGTCATTCTAAAAACTGTCTTCACAACCGGGTGGCTGGTAGGAGGTGAGCTAAGGCCTTAGCCTGATGATTTTGACTTTAACGAGTCATTTTACTGAATAGTCTTCCTTAAAATCTGACCAGCTCCTAGCAGCACTGTTTTCTGAGTTGTTTGAAAGACTGTTGAACACTGACCTCAATGAGATATGACACAAGCTGGCTGAATAATGTATCAATCACTCCAACCACTACATACATTATATTACTTTCGGTTGAAAATTCTACAGCCTTCGATGCTCAAATCTTGCACTTTGTACATCTCCTTTATATATTTCCTTCTTCTTTTTACTCTGGCATCACATATGATGGTTATACAACTAATCTGACAATCTGTTGTTTCTTTTTTGATCAGTACTAAACCTTTCACTTTGTCATTCTCAGACACTGGCTCTACCCTATGATTATACTATTATGCTGTGTGTGGTATGTTATGCTTCTTACAGATACTCCAGTAATCTGCTGAGGCCACTTGATCAAGTCAGAGATTGTATTCAGTTTGTGCAATCTTTGAGCACTTGTTTACAATATGGCTGTTTCACCCTTTGTCTTACACAACCTGCACTTAGTTACCATTCCTGGAATTGGTTTGCAGTGCTTAGTCTTGCGCTGCTGTTATTAGACACCCTGCCTCTTTCTTAAGGCCTCTTTTTGTCATCCACTTATGTGTCCCCTACTGTCTGATTGCTTGTTTTCATTTGTTATAGTTCATTCATTAGTCTTGGTGTTCATTATCTAGCATAGCACCTTCTAGTTTTTTTTTTCTAAAATCTATCTTACATGTCTTATTCATTGTTAGTTATCAGTTTATTTAAAATATGTATATGTATGTAATATGTATTTTTTCAGACTGCGGCTTTCATACTTTACAATTATCATTGTATTGTTATTACTAATACCCATGGCAGTCCGCTGTACTTTGAGGGATGGTCATGCGTGTTGATAAAGTGCAGGGAATAATTACATCCACAATTATTCTACCCTTAAAGAAGACAGCTCATTATTGCATGTGTTAGGGTAGTCGACTCTTAAGCTGTATGCCACCAGTAGCCAAACCAATAAAAATAGTTTTTTTAATCTCTGCCCCTAGCTTCAGAGGCACAGACAAAATTGTTGCGTACTATAGAAATTATTGACTACTGTCTGCTCTGTTTGATGTTTGCCTATTAAAACCGGTAAAAAAGGAAAGCCTGAACCTGTTCTTCATTAGATGATGTAATTCGCTTAACCACTCTCCGCTTGGTGAGGTAGCATTTTATTGACAAACATCAACGTTTTATTTAATACAAATATACAAATATAAAGTGCTAGTAGAAGCAAAAAAATGTTCTTTGTAACTATTGATGCATTGTTGTAATGATAGCCAATGAACTAAGATAAAATAACTGAATTTTTGCTGCCTTCATCAGAAAACTAGCTGCAAGCGATTCTTACAGTATGTTTGTAATAATGTAGCCAGAACAGTGTAAGCTTTTTAATTAGTGGCTTGCCTAATGGCCTGTTCATGGTTTTCCAAACACTTGTTATGAAGTCAATTAACACTTTGATGCCGTATAGGCCGTGGGCCAAGACAGTTTATCTTGCGTTTCCATTGGCACCGTTTTTCAGTGGAAATTTCTGCAGTGATTTAGACTAATTATTGTATGGATAATTCAAAGCTGAAAAAGTGCCGTAGCTGTCATTTCCACTTCTATGAGAGATCTGGTGAAAATGACATTTTAGGATTTATCTCCCCTGTAAATACGATTTCTTCCATAGAAGCATCAAATTTGCTATTTTTATCTAAATTATCTTGCAGTGATTTAGAATACCAGGGGAGAAGTCAAAATTAACATTCTATCTATTTTTGAACATTCCATATCCTACGATTGTTACATGCGCACTAAAACTATATACATGTACATATGTATATGTACATGGATATATAACTGTATAGTTTAATAGCGTCATTTTACAATACGAAATAAAACATACTAATATTTTGTTTTATAAACTGACACTGATGAATCATAACAAATAATAAAAACACATTGTGAATACTTTGTATGTGTTTGAATAATAATGTCTCTACATTTGTAGAATATATCTTTTAAATTTATTTGGTATTATATCGTTTTTGTAATTAAGTATCAATATGTTGTTGATTTCTTAACATTAATATCAAGAGATGATTTTTTAGCGTAGTTCTGCATGATCATACTATGTTTGCATAAATGTGTTGCTGTTTGCTATTTATTTTCAGCACTGTTGTGAAGCAATAAAATACAAACTATTTTAATTGGTTTTAATGCATTTACAACTTTTTGGATAAAAATGTTAGGTAAAACAGCTGTTTTAGTACCTACCATTCAGTCCCTTCTTGCCATGACAATAACCAGTCAGCCAACATCCACATTTGCAAACTATATTTGTTGTACAATAAATAAAATGCTATGAGTTTTTTATATTGAGGAAAAGTAGCCAATTTACACATAAGTTCAAAAGATAGACCACAATCATCGAAATCAAACCATCAGTTTTAAAGGTTTATATTCAAAAAATAACTTCTTGCTAATTCAATTCATAATTGGTTTGTTTATTATTCACATCACATAACACTTGGATTTCATGCCTGATAAAAACCTGCCTATAAAAGCTCAGCTGGCAGCCATCAGTTGTGCATTTTATTGCAAAATTTGGGGTAAGGAGACTTAACTCTTAAGTGTGTAAAAATTTTACCTATGAATTCATTAATTTTGGACACATCCTTGAGGAGACAACTCCAAGTTCAAAACTACCTCTAACGAATTTAAAAATATATCCTCGATAAGAGGCAAAAATGTTCCGCCTCCTATTATCAATTTGCTATACACATTTTAGATAATTTATATATATACGAAGGCCTCTTATTAGGGGGCCTCCCATCCTACATATTTTGAGTATATATATATATATATATATATATATATATATATATATATAGTGTACAGCAGACAGTGAAAGAGGAGGAGCAAAGCATCAAAGCATATGCAGCCTCCATGGCCATCTCAGATAAGTTGCTAGCTGAATTTCAATCGGCTGCTCTTACAACGGATCTACGCCCTGATGATGAGGAAATTGACTGGCACACGAAACCTCTTCATGGTGCTTACCACCAACAAATATCTAAGGTTGGCGATCTTCACCAGACATATATGTGGCTGAACAAAGGAAACCTAACGGCCAATACAGAGTCGCTAATCATGGCAGCCCAGGAGCAAGTGCTCCCAACAAGGCAACTCCAAACGAAAGTCTATCACACTAGAGACGATCCTAGATGCAGACTGTGCAAAGATACACCTGAGACCATCCAACACATCATCAGTGGATGCAGGCAGCTAGCAGGGAACGCATACACTGAGCGGCATAATCATGTCGCAGGTATTGTGTATAGAAGTCTATGTGATGAGTATGGCCTTAATAAACCACAACACTGGTGGGAAGCTCCTGGTAAGGTCAATGAAAATGACCGCGCTAAGATCCTCTGGGACTTCTACATCCAAACTGACAAGCATGTCCTAGCAAACCAACCAGATATAGTGGTGGTAGACAAGGAGAACAAGAGGGCTACTATAATAGATATAGCAGTACCCAATGACTGGGGCATTGGGCGCAATGACTGGGGCATTGGGCGCATGATTGGGGCATTGGGCGCAATAACACCGGCGCATAAAATGTGGCTTGCCCAAATACCAACAACAATCAACTCAGGTGAGTTGCAGAAAAGTGCGCTATTGGGAACAGCTAAGATCTTGAGGCGAGTGCTCAAACTCCAAGGTCTCTGGTGGGAGACCCGAGTTAGAGCAGAATTTACCCCCCATACGGGTATCCGGGGTGAAGAAACAATTTTTATATATATATATATATATATATATATATATATATATATATATATATATATATATAGGTTGATCTTTGGCAAGTTCTTTAGTCGTTTTATCAATATATGTAAATAAACATTTATGATGTCCTAGTAAAACTCCTTCATCTCTACAACGGACTAGGTTTTCTTTGTCTTCCCTGCTAACAACATTTTAACCTTTCGCTTTCTGGCTATAGTTAGCTTTCCCTTTTTGCCCAATCCAAGCAGGTTCATTGATGCATTGGCAGTAAAATGTAAGGAGAAATAATACATTATCTGACTTTCTTGTGTACAGAGATGTTTTCAAAAAGTGCCAATATACAACGTATGTATTTCCTGGTGTAAATATTTTATTCCTAATTGTCTAAGGTACTCCTGTCATTTATGTAGAGCATCCCCATATAAAACTGTGGTAAGTTTATTGGTTGCCAACATTTGGTGGTTGAAGTGACCCTAAGTGATTGATGTAAAACCATCCTGTTTGTGGCATGTTCTTTTGAGAATTCTCCCTTTCACTCGTTTTATGTAAATATTTCCTCTTTCTTGTAGTTAAACCTGACAGTCTCGTAATAAATGGTCCAGATCAGATAGTCGAGGAAAATGAGTTTACATTCAGCTGCACAAGTACTGGAGGAACTCCTGACTCCGTGCTGCGATACGGTTTGTGTTTAACTATAATAAATCTACAATGTTTTAATAACTGGTATGATCTTAGCATGTTTTAAAGTTTGTACATTGAAGTCATCTCTCATAGTCGCACTCGATTTCATAGCAAGTTTTGATTTGTTTCCTTCGTAGTTTTCTTGTGCGAGCCTTTTTTGGTTTCCGAAAAACAAATGTTGTTACAACTCGCGCTCTATTTATTCAGCGCAAACAGGAAATCATGTATTTGGGGTTATTGTATTTTACCATGGTATTAGAGCATCTAATATAAAAAAAATTGTATAAGACACATTTCATGCACATTGGAACCTCTACATACAAAATAACTTTGTTTTAGAACCTGTATCAGAAGTAGAAAATTATGTATATAGAAAGCCAATTTGATATATAGACATGTTCCAATTCATTTTCAAGCTTCCTTAATAGTTGTTCATAAACTTTTTACCCAAGCAGAGTTTCAAGTTTTAAACAAAAAAAAATTAGCTATAATACTACATAATAAATATATAAAGTATACAAAAAGGGGAGAAAGAACAGAAATCTAGAATAGTAACCATGAAACCATAAAACCACAAACCTTCTGGCCTGAGGCTTAGCTTTGGGCTAAAAGTCAGCCTTAGGTTACAGGTTTAGTCTTAGGTGTTAACCCTTTGAACTCTGACAGCCTGTATTCAGGCATCGTATAAAGTGTATCAGATGACCTAACAGCTAAAATATCGGCAGCCACATGGCATGGTTTACTAATTGTGTTTTAAAAAGACAGTGTAAACCAATCAAATAATTATAATATTATATAATTATTATATATATTTATATATATATATATATGTCTATATATATATAAATATAAATATATATATATATATATATATATGTGTGCAAAGCCATCACTTTTGTGATTTGAGCACTCTGGTGCAAGCACATTCACTTTCTTAAAGTCTGCGAGGCAACTTAGTTGTTTCGTGGCAGGAAGTCAACTCTCATGGGTAATGGGATTTGTGTCCCTTGCCTAAGCTCTGAGCTGCTCTGATGAGGCTTCAATAGCCGAAACAGTACTGTCTGTAGCATGAATATATATATATATATATATATATATATATGTAAAAATTGTTTCTTCACCCCGGATACCCCGTATGGGTGGTAAATTCTGCTCTAACTCGGGTCTCCTACCAGAGACCTGGGAGTTTGAGCACTCGCCTCAAGATCTTAGCTGTTCCCAATAGCGCACTTTTTTGCAACTCACCTGAGTTGATTGTTGTTGGTATTTGGGCAAGCCACATTTTATGCGCTGGTGTTATTGCGCCCAGTGCCCCAATGACTACTGGGATTACAGTGGTTCTTACATTCCAGCATTTTTCAATTTCTTCTCCAAGAGGAAGATATTTCTCTACCTTTTCTTTTTCTTTGTTGGCTATATTGTAGTCATTGGGTACTGCTATATCTATTATAGTAGCTCTCTTGTTTTCTTTGTCTACCACCACTATATCTGGTTGGTTTGCTAGGACATGCTTGTCAGTTTGGATGTAGAAGTCCCAGAGGATCTTAGCGCTGTCATTTTCATTGACCTTACCAGGAGCTTCCCACCAGTGTTGTGGTTTATTAAGGCCATACTAATCACATAGACTTCTATACACAATACCTGCGACATGATTATGCCGCTCAGTGTATGCTTTCCCTGCTAGCTGCCTGCATCCACTGATGATGTGTTGGATGGTCTCAGGTGCATCTTTGCACCTGAGACCATTGATTATTAATTAATCCATCCATTATTTATATATATATATATATATATATATATATATATATATATATATATATATATATATATATATATATATATATATATATATATATATAGCGCAGTTGGTAAGGTGTTGGGATAGTGACCATTAGGTCCTAGGTTCAAACCCTAACAACTGCACCCTTCTGGTGGTCCTTAGACAAGACCCTTGCTTGTATAATGTCTACAACTTCTATGATTCTTCAACCCGATTAACCCAAATGGATTAACCGGGGTGAAGAATCAATTTTTTTATATATGTATATTTATAACATATATACATGTATACATATATATATACTAGCTGTGCCACCCGGCGTTGTCCGTGTAATAGAAGAGTCTTTAGACAAAAAATTGATTTGTATTTAACATATAACAACATTTGCCATTCTAATTTTCAAACTACATATCATGAGAGAAGTGTGTCGTGTAGTTAAAATAAATGAAGAGAGAAATAAAAACAACTGTAAAGGTTTTAAAACTTTGTCAAACATCTGTACCTTTTAATCTATCAATCTAGTGGCCTGGCATATTGCCAATAGAAACTCCACTAAACTAGTTAATAAGGTTAGGCTTCTAATGACGGTAAGCCATGACTTCGAGTCTGTATTGATGTCCAGCTCAGCTGTTCTAATAATAGCTATAGCCGGATTTCCAACAGACGGATTTCCAACAGACGGACTTTGAGAAATATATATATATAGATATATATATATATATATATATATATATATGTATATATATATACTAGCTGTGCTACCTGGCGTTGCCCAGGTATTAAAAATCAGCTTATAAACAGTGAGAAGTAATGAGAGTTGCCTGCCACTAGTTATTAGCCATATAGATGTTTACATTTTTTTTATTTTAGGTAATTGCATATGCAGTATATATAAATATTTGTATATATATTTATATATATGTATATATCATTCTGTACACTTACAATAGGAACATGTGATATATTTATTACAGGATCATTTTGTATACTTGGTATATAAGCCTATTATATACTTGGTTTGCGAGCATATCATACATGTATATTTAACATAGGATCATCTGATATATTTAATAAAGAAGCATCTCACATATTTAGTATATTACCAGCTCATGCACTTGTTATAGGAGCATATCATGTATTTGGTATATTACCATATCATATGCTTAGCATCTTATTTACTTATTATCGGACCATTTCATGCATCTTGGCATAAGAGCATCTCATATACACATATTTTGCAAACGAGCAACTCATTTACTTGGTATGGGAACATATTATATACGAGGTATAAGATCATTTCATATGCATGAACTCAGGATTGAGCATATCTTATACTTACATAATATAAATGCATATCATACCTTCAGTATTGGAGCATATTATATAAATAATATAAGATCATCTCTTATACTTGTTGTAATAGGAGCTCATATATCAGGTATAGGAAAATATTATATACTTGTTATATCAGCATTTCATGCACTAATTATATGAGCATATCATATCCTCGGTATTGGAGCATGTTTTTTACTTAGTGTAGGAGCATTTTATATACTTGGTACAGGCCCACCTCATATATTTAGCATTAGCATTTTATATACTGAGTATATGATCATCTTATATACTTATTATAGGAACATTTCATATACTTAATGCCGGATAATTTTGTTCATCTGGTATATAATCCTAATATATAATCGGTTTAAAAGCATCTCATATATCTGGTAAAAGAGCATCTCATATACTAAGAGTAGCAACATTTTATGTAGAGTTGAACCTTGGTTCGCAAATATAATCTGTTCCAAAAGTTTGTTAGAAAACCGAGTTGTTCGAAACAATTTTTCCTATTGGAATAGTTGTACGTAAATTTTAATCCGCTCCAAAGCAAGAAAACAACTTCTGTAAAGTATTTTTTCAACTTTTTACAGCATGAACTGTACTGTATACTGCATACTATTAACAAAAACGGGTAGATATAGATCATGTTAAATTTAAATAAAAGGCCTAATAATGATGATGGAAAAAGAAAACAAAAGTAAACATTTTGTAGGTCTTGCTCCTGAAACATCAAAAACATTAACCATTAAGATACAATAATAAAAATTGCTAAAAATTTTAATGAAACAGCAAAAAACGCAACAGATCAGTTACATTAAAAATTGCAAAATAAAGAAAATATAAACAGCAATGGCATGTTTACTTGGCATCTTTGAAGGAAAAGCCTTCTCCGAAACATTTTAGGGTAACTCGACTGGAGGAGTTGTCTCTAGCAAATCTTTTAGGTAAAGGAGGCGTCATCCCAGATGATTCCTCTCTTTTTATAAAGAATTTGTAAAATTTAAATTGCTTTTCCAATGGTTAACGAATGTTTCTATGCTTTTTCCGGAGCTATTCAATGAGCATGCTATAGTTTGGTTGAGAATCGAATTTATTTTAGAGATCGGAGACGGACAATTCTCAAAATCTTTGGTATAAAAGCGATTTGGTCAAAAACCAAAGTGTTCGAGACCCGCGGTTCTACTGTACTTAGATTAGGAGCACTGTATATACTTGGTATAGCATCATCTCATATATGTACTTTGTATGGGAGCATTTCATATACTTGGGATAGGAGCATCTCATGTGCTTTGGGATAGAAGCTTTTCATATATTTTAAATATGACCATTTCTTGTACTTTGTTTACCAGCGTTCTATATAAAAAGTGTAATGCTTGAAAGTCTAAGTGATGAAGGTTAATTTTAATTTAATTTTAAAGTGGTCTCACTGCAACTTCCATGATGAACTAATTGGATTATATGTAACTCTTGTTTAGGGTTAACAAACACTTTGATGAGAAGACTACATGTTCACATACAAATTATCACCTCACTCTTGTATGTGGCACCTGTAGTAATATAGATCCCAGTTTATAGGATACATAATATATACTATCTCCTACATGTACTTAGTATGTTGTGCTGCCTTGACCATGTTGTGTTTTCTTGTTTACAGAGGTACTCCGAAGTAACTTGGTGGTAGCGAATACCAACACTTACTCCCCCACTAAAGATGATAGAGGCGGGCTTACTTTGATATGCAGAAATACAGCTCATTCAAACCTTGAGAATGTCTACCCTGATATTGTAAAACAAGAAATTACTCTGGATCCACGCTGTAGGTCTACAAGTTTTTTAATGCATAACAATAATACTCCGTGTTCATAAAATGAGAGGATAACAAAACTAGAGCTGGTAGTTTTAGCACTAAATAAACTATATTTTATGTTTCAATCATCACACGACCAAACATGAGCGAAGTGAGTGTTTGGGAGCGTTATGATAAATGCATATGTGCGCACAACTCCCGAAAATTATCCATCAACGACCATATCCAAACCCTTGTACCGAAATCCCATCAAAAGGTTTAACCTTTCTTGCGTGGAGTTGTTTAAATATAATTATGATACGACACACATATAAACCTATTCAAATCAGCTATCAAGTTTTTGGAAAGTGTCAAAAATATCCTAAAAATTATTCATATCAGATTATACATAACTAGAAAGATTAGTTTGGCCTATAATTGCCAGTAAAACCTGACAAGCCTTTTTAATGAAAATGAAGACCAGCCAACAAAACGCCCATTGAGCCGTGCAACATATAGTAGAACCATAATGTTGTGCGCATTTCATGAGAAAATTGTGCACATTTCACCTGTCTATGGCGTTGTCCAATTGCCGAATGTTTCTGTAATAAACATAGACCAGTAGAGGTGTAGAGGCGTAGACCGATTTACAGGTATGAAAATGTGGTGCACAGTTTATTAGCTTATGTTTTGGGCCAATTACCAAAGGTTCCATTAAATTATTCAGAACATAACATTAACCAACTTTTTTACATCTTATGTAAAAGCTATTGCTAAACTTCAATGCCCCTTTATGACAAGAACATTTCTTTATTTTACTCTAGTTTGCCAAAAACTTCTACACACTTGTGAATGCTAATGCTTGCTTTCTGTCACAGGTCGCTGTAAAACCAGTCTAGATTTAAGCCAACCAACTTTCAAACTGTGTATATTAATTACACAGCAGCTTGCCATTTTACTTCTAATATTGCATTTTTCCTATTGCAGGGGAGAGAGATAAACCTACAGTCAAACATGAATAACTCGCACTCAGATAGCTTGAACACATGGTTAACTCTAACACTTTTGTTTGGTCCGTTTCCGCGATAATTTGTTTCAGATAACTCGACCTCAACTTCGTTAGCTCCAACTGTTTTTTGACCAACAGCTACCGAGACAGTTGTTGGCATTGTAGAATATCACTTTTTTCCAAGCCAAAGACATGAACCTCAACTTTTAGTAGTTTGTAGGCTTCGTTATTACCATCATTGGAAAACATTTTTGTCAACGAACTTTCTAAATGTTTGGTAAAATTTGATTTTTACCAAACATACACTTAGTGATGGTCTTCTGAAAGCAAGGAAAAGCGAGGTAACCTTCGGCAAAAGTGATCTTGGTTAAAACATACAAAAGAAAAAGATGTATTTTTTCTGAGCATTTTCACAGCAATCAAGTTTTGCCAATTTTCATCTGGAAGCGTCCTAGCAGTCACATCACATAAAACAACAAATCAATATCAAGTGATAAGAAAATCTGTATACTTTTGTGGTAAAACTTTTTTAAATTTTTTATTAGAAGCGTTTAATTTGAAACAAGCCATTCATCCTTTTGATTCAAAATATATTTTGTAAATTTACATGCATCTACTAATAAATACATGGACTTATGACAGTGCTCTGATAACTTGAACACTTTCACTCACTTCCATGAAGTCTGAGTTATCAGTGTTTGACTGTATAATCTTTTCATTTCATTATTGTTGTTTGCTGTACATAATAACCCCAAGTACATTACAACTACCATTGCAGTTATCCTAGTGCACTGCACTGCAGTACCATTTTACTGCTGATATTGCATTTCTTAACCAGAAGTACTCTTTCTTTTTCTATTATCACTTTTGTCGTAGGCTGTATGCCAGGGGAATTTCTCATTATATAATGTTTTTTGAAGTTTAAGTGTTCTGTTTAATTAACAAAAACTATTTTGCAGTCATAGTTCAATAAACATGATTGGTATGAAGAACACCGAAAGCGTTTGGAAAGTGAATTGATTAGATTATTAGGTTGCTTTGTAGTTAGCTATATCATGAATTTAATTTATTTGCACAAAAATAAATAGGAAAAATTTTTTTTATTTATTGGCAAGGACTCTGCAAAGTGACAGGTATTTAATATTATTGGTAATTCACATGTTAACATAACACAAACCGGGTTTATTTTAAAGATATTGACTATGAAGACGGACATTCTGGAGAACAATCTGTGACTCTCAATCCCGACTATGATCAGACACTTGAATGTGGCATCATTGGAACTGGTGTTACCATCAGGTGGGACTGTAATGATGTCTGTACGTCAAGGACTGGCAAACAAACTATTATTCCTGCTGATTCCGCAAGTGATGGAGATCAACAAGTAATGTCTTGTCGCGGAACTGTTCCAGAAACAGGTATATTATGCATTTTACATAAGATATTTATTGGGTGACTTTCCATATACCATGGAGTTACCATAATGGTCAGCTTCGCAGCATGAGCTCACCAGTAAACTTTTACCAGCGCTTCTGATAAGAATTAGTATATTTGAATTGGTAAACAAATGCTGAATTTAAATAAATTGTCATCGAAACTGATTCACTTAATTTAATTAGTCTCAAATCATGCAGTTATTTGTTTTGCTTATTTAAGAAATATGTGTAATATTTTTTGTTTTTGTACTTTCAAATGTATCAAAATGAGCTCAGAAATTTATGTTGCACCAAAAAAACATTCTCAGAATATCTCATGATGCATTGTCTAATAATTTTATCTAACACGTCTATGAAAAGACACTGTACATGTAACAGCTGAAGGCTTTGATAAGATACTGCAACCGATAATGACAATAATATCTAACAATAATATGAGTTTGCCAATTTTAAATTTTATTGAAGAGTAACTAGTAGATATGTTAAAGTTTTAAGCTTATGTTGTTAACATAAAGCTAAGCCATAAAATATTGACAAAAACCTTGGAGAAGTCAACACTGAATGTTTAGAGGCCTCAAGCGTATAGGTGTCAAACAGATGCTAGCCATTAAATTCATGCAATTTTGATATTTGCTATTCAACAATATG
This sequence comes from Watersipora subatra, assembly GCF_963576615.1. Lineage (NCBI taxonomy): Eukaryota > Metazoa > Bryozoa > Gymnolaemata > Cheilostomatida > Watersiporidae > Watersipora > Watersipora subatra. Next base: position 50,354,880 of record NC_088712.1, on the reverse strand, counting down.
CAATTTTGGTTTTTTGTGTAGTTGATCAAAAAAGCGACCTTAAACCACATACTTAGCAATCTGTGTGAGTCCAGTAAGAGAATACAAGTTCTGGTTAGTTCACATTCAATTTCAAGCGCAGCCATGTTGTTTTGTTTCTTCAAAACTTTGCCATTTACTTGTTTGTTTGACTGATAATGATAAAAACAAACATATGAAAATTTAAAAAATGAGATCATACGATACATTTAAATTACTATATTTTGTTTGATAAAATAATGTTGTGACATTTGCTAACTTAGAGAGAAGGAAAAAGTGAGAGAGAAATACCAAATTTCGAGCATTTTTCTGGTATTTAAATCTATTAAAACGGAGCATTGCAATTTAGTCTAATATGAGAATTTTGATAATTAATATTTCATTAATGCATAACTGGAGACTTTCACATTATGCTGATCTATTTCTTAACATTTGTTTCGTACTTATGCGAAGTTGATACAGTGTTTCACAGAATAGCCAAGCATTGCGCAACACTTAGCAAATTTTCCATTGACACTCTTCTGCTAAAAGTAGAGTGAATTACACTGTTTTAGACTTCCCATCCCTCACTAGACAATTATTACTCTGCACAAAGTATAGATCCATAACTTTATTTTATTAACTTTGAATTTTTACTTACAGACCAAGTTTACTCAATGATTAAGTTTGCCTTCACAAGTTCTAGTCTTACCTCTTCTACCTTTTTGATCTCTACCCTTAGGAAGCTTTTACTACCATAGTGTTTATAATAGGATTGGAATCTAAGGAAAACTTCAATATCAAATGGCGAGCGGATGGTGCGACCCCTACCAATTCAGCAGGAGCGGATGAAAAAGATTCAAGTTTCGGAGCTACCATCGGAGGTGCTGCCGGTGCTGGTGTACTGATTATCGGAATGGTTGCTTTGTCAGGATTTGCGATAAGAAAACGAACAAGTAAGAGCAACATATTTTATTAAAAGCTCTTTTATTTTGTATCAAATGAGCACATATTATTGCGGGAAGATGAATTTAGACAGAAAGCCAGGTGGTATAGTGAGAATGTTGGTTTTATTAAAATTTCTAAAGACATTTTTAACACATTTCTAAACTTGCAGCAAAGGTGTAATTTGTTTAAAATAGTCATTTAGCTTACAATTTTACAAGCTACTACAGTTTTACAGAAAATGTTGAGTTGTGTTTTTAAGAGAAGATTCTATTATATTATTAGAATATATTATAACACATTATATGCTGAAGTATATTAGGTTAGGAGTTTATTTTAAGATAAGTCTCTCAACTCAAATAAAAAAATTTAGGTCCCTTGAATATCAGTTCTTTTGTAACAGACTAGAATTCACGTGGCCATTGCAAAATATGTAACCTAATTTTTACTAGTTACATTTACACTATAATGCTTCAAAAAACTAGAAATTGTTTTTTTTGATATAAAATACTTTGCTCAACAACATGGTGGTAATATACCGTTTTGCATGAGGATGTGCCAACAGTACAGGTTATTTAGTACAGATAAATTATTTAGCCTAAGTACTTACACATAGCTATCTATGTATTTTCCCTATTCTTGCATAGAAACTTGTCTAGTAAGGAAATATTAAGCAATGAATTTGTAGAATTGGTTGCTTTTTGATATGTTGTTACTAAGCTGAACCTTTTATGGAAAGTTTATAAAACTCAGTTTTTTTGCCGATGAATTTTAATTTTTATCAATCAATAATAGAAACTCACTACAAATGCAACAGTGTGAAATCTCTCATTTTTCACCAAAGAATAAAAATATTGTATAAAAATATAAAGTGTTATGTGGTTGTAAAAAGCTGTTCTTTATTTGCTGGGTGAAACTGGTAAACTAATATGTAGTTTTAGCTTTTAGAGTTGAAAGGTTTCTACAGTTCTGTATGCAGCAAAAAAATTAACAGCAGAGTTATCCCTAAATATGGAATGAATTCATGAAATAAACTTTACGGAGAAATGATATTTCTTTCATATGTTTGTTTTTCATTTTGTGTGGAAACTAGTATTCTCTTCAGCTGCTCTCTAACCCAATCATGTTGATGATATCCAATTATGTATGTACACAATAGGTAGAATGGAGGATCAAAGTGGTGGAGCTGGAGTTGCTGGAAAGAATACACAAGGGTTTGTATCCAGTCTATCTCTTTTATATCAGAGACTTTTACTTCCTCCATTTGACTTGTGTACAAGGTAGAAAGTACTAAGTGTAAACTACTAACTTACCAGTTAGTAAACTAATAGACATTGATTAACATATTTGTATCATGAAGTATGTCATTAGGAGGTATCATACTCAGTTTTACTATAATACTCACTGCATCCTTCTGCCTGTCGAAAACTCTACTTGGAGGCACTAGTTAGAACGTTACGCACACGAAACACTTGTTAGAAGTTACACAAAAAGATTGCATTGTATGGGATTTGAACTCCTAATATTCATTTTGATGAATCAACGCTCCAACAGCTCTACCAGTCAACTGCTTTCTAGTGATTTGATATAATTGTGCAAATAGTTATTGTTTGTGCTTTTCCGTCATACCAGATAATTTCTTACAGCACACCACATTTCCACGTTACTAGGAATCAATAATTAGTGAACAATAACATTTTATACAATACTTCACCATATTATTTTAATTTTTCAATTCAATAAATACGTTACTTAGTTCATAGTTTTCAGATTTTTAAAAACCAACAGTTTTACTTTATTTGTAATTTGCAATAACATTTTTCCGAACGTTTTTAAGTGATACAATTGATTAAAAATAAAGAAGATCGTCAATTTCCGACGCTGATCCTTTCATAAAATGCAGGGCAACTCTGTTTTAGTGTAAGTCTTAAAATCCTGAGTAAATTGCTCTGCATGTACTCTGCTGTAGGGTAATGTACACACTATCTTTAAGATTGGTTGCCACGGTTTAATGGCTAAGACTAAGTCTCTGGTCGATATTTCATGTGTTTCACCATTTTAATTTACTTGAAAAATTATTTCTTCACCTCCAACATGGCGATCTTTCTTTGAATCTTTATTATTAAAAGAGTCTCGCTCGTGCGTCATATTCATAGTGAGAGCAAACAAATTATCAAGCAGGTAAAAAAAGAACAGAACGAACAACAAAAACGACGTGACACCAAAACTAAGTGACTCACTAATGTCGTTTTCCTCTTCGAACAAACACAACAAAGATTATTCAGGTTGCTGGATGAAACTAGTTTGTGATGGTCTGTGGTGTTTAGCACCAATTATGTTAAATATTATTTTAAACATTGTCATTGGGCGGGTTTGTAACCTTGAAATAGTGAAAGTTTAGACTGTGGTAACACAAGGACTCTCTGTTCTAAAGCTCGGAGTTGACTGCATGATTTAGCAATCCACAGTTGGTTTATAGAAAGCCAGTTAATAGGAATCAGCAACTTTTAGGTTTATGCTCTTGTTTAAATCAGGTAGTTTTAAGGATGGAAATCTCAGATAGTTTGGGGTTAAAGGTCAATATAAGCAGTACTGTAGTTATCTTTCTTCATGTGGGCTTGATGATAGCAAATTATCTCTGTCTTAGTAAATTATTGAGGTCAACAACAACATGCGAAGAATATATCAGTTTTTTTTGCACCACTTTATGAAAAGTCATCATATTTAATAATTCTTATAAATGCTTCCATTTTGTAGCAAACATGCTATTATTTTGGAATAAGTCTGAACTGTCAATGCGATGGATATCTTTGCGTTTTATGTGACCACGGTGGATTCTTCTAGACCTGTGTTGTTTGTTGTAGAGCTTCAGAACCTCATACAAAGCCAACAGCTGTTTAATTTTACCATGAAGCAGATTCCTCTTGTCATCTTAAGGTAAAACCTATTTAATTTTTACTAAACTGGTCAACTCTTTTGAAGGTATCTTTCATTTTAAAAAAAAAATTTTGAGACTAAACTTATTAAATATTTGCTATGCGTAACACATCGAGGCTGTAAAGATTACAGTCCGTCAAATTTGTTTTATAGCTCAGACATAATCACAGACTGTTTATACATGAGCTGTAATAAACTTCAGGATATCCCATTGCTTCTTTACCTCAAGCACTGCAGACTATAACATATTTGATAAAGCATAGTTTTTAATGAATTTTTGAGATGTTCCATTGTTGTTTTTATCTAATATCTTGCTTTTTTATGGTAGTTTTCCTCTTTATCTGAGACTTTCGCATCAGCTGATGCTAACCACAGGTTGCAGATTTTGACAAAAATTTCATAGGAATAAAAGGCAAAAATCAGCTGGGCAAAAATATGGAAGTTACAGTTTTGTTTCGTGTCAAACTGCTCCCTACGTACCTATGATATTATATTATAGTGTGAGAGCTTTTTGTATCACAATAGTCTGCAAAAAAATTGTCTTCCAATTGAACTTTTAGCACCACAACATAATTATGCAGTAAAATTGTGCGGTACCACAAATTATGAATATGCGGTGGATTCTCAGCTAAAACGCGTTACGTTTTGAAATCGGTTTAAGTTTTTTGGTCATATTGAAGAAATATGGTAACTGGTGTACAGACCATGGTTTAGCAAAACTTTTAATTACATACCTTCGTTGACCAGAAAAAAAAGAAGTTATTTTCAATCTTTACTTTAACCCTATTATTTTCAGAGTGAAATTCCTGCAGTGACCAGTCAAGGAGCCAATTATGATGACCACTCAAGAGTCAGAGATGCAAATAAAGGTGTCAAGAAGTTGCCATGATTTTAAATGTTCTTATCATGTCTTGTTATTTGTTTTTGTCACGTCAACCAACGGTAATCTAAAAAACTCGTGTCTTTCTTTTTTGTTGTCTTCATTCAATAAAGTGATATACTATTCCTCTCAATTCATGAAACTGTTTTAGCTGATGAATAATGGTATTAGAGCCTAACCTTACATAGCTAGTTAACCCCTTTTAATCCAAATAATCTTACATATATGCAGTAACTTTTATATTTCTGATAGCATTTCAGGACACAGAAACTTCTTGAATAGGTTAAAACACATGCAAGTTTTAATATTTTGCACTAAGCCTGCATCATTATAAGCTTGTAATAAAAATACTCCATATTTCGTAATTTAGCTCGCTTTTGTATGAATATAACTTTGCGACAGCAAAGCAAAAGACATGTGAGACTGAATTTTGGCCAAGTTTTTGTTGTTTCAGTAGGAGTCATCAACTATAATTTACCATCACTTTATCCCTCCATTAAATTTATTCGTTATGCTCAATTTGCTATTCCTAGTGCATGTCAAATATCTAGCCAATTAAAATCTCAATAAGTAATGCTTCTCTTTTAGGCATAAAATTATGCATAACAGCAGTGAATTTTAAAAAATAGACTTATTGCGTTTTGCCAAGTTATCTAACAGTGTTTTGGCACTTACGAACTTTTATTTTTATAGACAAATGTAACAAATACATGTAGTTATTTCTGAAACATTATCTTTAATTCTATCTATGAAACACTTATCATCTATCAATCCTGCTTGAAACTGTCCCACAGATAAAATGATAGCGGATGTTAGTTGAAGGACTTTATAAAATACTGCTACATGTATGTGGGGGACTCAAACTTATGGCTTTCAACCAGGTAGTCTAGAACTTGGATTCATTCTCTGGATTTACTACAGAATATTTACTATGATAAAAGTGGTTTTACAGCGTTAAAATATTCTCACACGAGGAAAGAGTTGTTAGAGGGCCTGATAAAGCTCCACTTGCTACCTGCAACTTATTTAGTGTGAAAAGCACTGCCTGGCTCTATTTGCACATTTGGAACTTTGGTTTTCCTTTAAAAATGTGCTGCAATCTATTTGATTAAAAACTGCTTTTACATGCATTAAAAATAATTGCTGAAACTAAAGCATTTATGTATTTTAATTATGAACATTGTGTAACGTTGCAGGTTAAAAACTCCTAATACATCTGAAAAAAATTCTATGCAATTTGGACTTAATGCTACTATGTTAATCAACATTTTAACTGCAGCAAAATACAGCTATGTATGGCTCGGCAAAGGCTGGCTCGGCAAAAGCTGGCGCGGCAAAAGCCGGCGGTGCTAAAGCCGGCGGGTGCTAAAGCAAGGACAGAATGACATGAATATATTTTAGATGTAAAAAGTCTACTATAACTTGCCTTAAATTTGTCGTAGATTTTTGAATAAATACACAATCAAAAACAGAGAAAGATCTTTACCAGTTGATATATATTGCCTGCAATTAATTTATGATGACCTTATGGCCTTCATTGTAATTTGTAGGAGCTTTAATTTTTTATTTCAGTTTTTAAATGTGAAGCATATTTTAATTTTATAACTTGGTTTAACAATATGACTTACTTGTAAATGCTCCTATGTATTCCTAATGTATTGTTAATATTTTTACTTTATTTTACAGCCAAAATTAGCTTTTTATGTACAATAGAAAATGAGTTATAGAAGGCTGACTTTAGATAAGGTCACATATGCTATTAAATAATATGTTATCAATCTGTAAATTAATACATTAGGTTAAAGTAATCCATAAGTTACTAAAATATGTATTCAAGAACAAATTACATAAACAAATCATGTTATTAATTCATTCCGAAACAAAAAAATAACATTTTTGAAACAAAATTGTTTGCATCGTTTGCTCGGCTAACTACGTTCTAATTGTGGGTTTTGGTTAAATTCCCTTTTATCTGCCTCTAGCTACTCAATATTTTCCACAATGTCTGCTGACCAGAACTCTTTTTCTTCACCACTGAACTAAGCAATATTAGCGTCCAAACAATTTTTAGCAGAGCAAAATTTTTACGCTTCGCAAAACTTATGCTTCGCTTTACTTTTTGCGTAAATGATAAAATTTTAGCCAACTGGCATGACTTACACACTAAGCGGACTAAGTACAAGTTTTAGCCTAAAAATAGTAATATAGATTTAATCAGAATTGCTAAACCGTCTTTTTACATACCTCAAAGCATCTAGGCCCCCATTAAGTGACAAACTCTCATTAGCCTGATATGGCTATTATTTTTGAATAGCCATTAAAGTTCTAAAGAAAACAACTGTCAAGCGGTAGACTCATAAACTGACTTTGATTCGAACAGCAAGCATGCAATAATTAACTGCAAATATGTAACCGAGTCATTATTAGTACTATTTTGTGGACACTTTTCAACTGGCTACTTTCCCTTATGTGAAGGTAATTAGAAATTCAAAAAAAGTTGCTCGAAAATTTTATTTCATTTGTGTTTGTATATTGAAAAATGCTCTTAGAGGCTGACTGACATGCGCACGCTTGGATGTGTGCATGTGTGGATGTGTGTGCGCGCGTGTGTGTGCGCGTGTGTGTGCACGCGCGCATGTGTGCATGCGGGCGCGTGTGTGTGTGTGTGTGCGTATGTCAGTTTTCCAGTACCCATGCAATCGCTATAGAAGTATGTTTCCCTCTGAATCAGATTTTGTTTAGAAATAAACTCGAGCGAGTACTAACGTTTGTAACGAACCCTCTAGCTTTCTTCGTTGGCACTCAGATGCAACCGCATACCAGCTTTATACATTTATTAGTATACATGTACATATGTAAATACAGGAGAAACCAATTATTTCCTGGTATTCCTCATTACCTTTCCTCTTGTTAGCCTCAGATCATCTTTCATTGTGGTAAAAAGAATATCTTTGTTTTTATTAATCGCATTAAAATTTATATTATTTACCATATTATTTACCAAGTTATTTTTTTATTAATATATTTGTTTGTTCATTTGTATGTAAACTAGACATACTATTTTTAATGCAATTTGGTGGTGTGTTGATGTGGTTTCTTACTGCTTACATTCTAGAGTCTATACAATTATCATTAGTGTAAACTGATATTGACCCATTCAAGATATTTTGTTGAGTGGTTAAATATGTGAAAACATTTTTTTCTGTTGTTAAATCTTTTTCATGAACTTACATTCTTAATGAGTCTCTGACAATATTGCTCAACTTGTTAATATAGCATCTAATAATATAGATAAATATTATTATTGTTAATATAGATAAATATTTTAGCTAGACAAATAGATTTCTACACAACTTAAATGACAAAATGTCATAAACTTTATTGAGACTGTTGATGCTTCGCTGGATGTCTACTAAATGATCATATATTATTTTTATGAGGTTATTAATTCTGACTAAAATAAGATTGTTTTCCCTGTAAGCCTACTGGTTGTCACAAAATACATCGAATTTATCATTGTCTTAGACATTGTCTTAGACCTTTAACAAAAGGTAAACTGACCGATTTAATAATTCCACTCAGTAATAACAATATGAGCATACTCTTTTATTTTCATGTTATGAAGTTTCTATAGGTAGAGCAAATGACTAATTTTCCCACTACAACTTGAAAGCATCCATCCCAAGCATACAACAGATTTATTGTGGATATTTCTCAGTGTATTAGAGACTTCCATTTCTGTGCTGCATCTAAGTTTTCAGAAAAGATCAATTTCTGGACAGTGATGACAGTATGGACGGCATTCAATATTTTCATATGAAGTTCCTGATAATTACAAAATGCCTGCGACTAATCGATTTGAAGGATAGAAATGTTAGACTTGTAACTTCGTAATGGTAAACCTTTCTTTTTTTTTAATTTTCCTTCTGTTATTCTTCATCGTTGTTATATTCTCATAGTCAAGTGGTTGCTCTGTGGATACCATAGTTGGTGCCTTCACGTCTTCCAATGTTGCCATTCTGTTGTGGGAATGGAATTCATGTGTCCTTGAAAACATAGCTACACATAAAAAACAACTGAAAAAGTAAAGCAAATAGTGACAGTGAAATAGAATGAGTTATATCATAGTGACAAAAGTAACACATTTACTGTTTGTAGATTATCTGGCATGTGCAAGAAAGCAGTGATGGTAAACAATTTAATAGAGAAAACCAAAGGAATTATTTTTAATCATACAAATCCTTTGAAAGAAATTTTGAATTTATCAGATCTATATATATATAGGTAAATATATATACATGTAGGTAAGTATATAAAATGTATTAAACTGTAGAATTAAATAGTTGGCAACATTTTATTACTACGTACATGTATTTAGTTTCATACATTTACCACGGCTGAATTATTAAGAGTTATACATGTAAATATAGTTAGTAAAATCATGGTGTTAAAGTTATATAATTAGGAGATGTTATTAAGTGACACAATAGCTTAATAAAAACTGCTATACAAACCACATTTAGCATCTCTGAACAAAAGAAGCAAAATGTTTCTTAAGTGTTGGCATGCCACAAGGTTTTTATTAAGCTATTGTGTCACTTGACAACATTCCTTAATTATATAGCTTTAACACCATGATTTTACAAGCTACGTATATCTAAAACTTTTAATGATTTGTTTTAGACTGCAGTTGACAAAAAATGTTCACAAGGTACATCTGTAATTCTTAGTAATCCCTTCTAATCATGTTAACCATCTGATTATGTACCTTACATAGAGCGTATTCTATTAGGGAAATTTTATCTGATGAGTGCAGTCGGTTTAACTGTATGAAACCAATGATATACAGCCCCCCAGAGGGAGCTGTATATCATTGGTGAAGCTAAATAGTAATCTTGCTATAAATTTTAGTCATTTACACCAATCTGTAGGAGATTTGCTTTCTTTCAAATAAACTATAATACAGCCATCAACTATAGAGCTACTGAAACTGGAAACATTTTTTTGTTTGTTAATGTTGTGACTTTCCCATTAAAGATTATATTAGCAGCCTAGTTTTTTAAAACTAACATTTTGTATCGGGTTTTGGTCGCGGAACTCTTTTATTCTTGACAGTGGCGAAACAGTGTTGAGTATGAGAAAGTCCGACGACCAAACCGGATACAAACACACTAGTTTCTAGAAATATTTACTGATTTCGATTGTAAGACAAAAGTGATTCGCTTGAACGGTAAATGGAATTAAGCTTTAGTCGCTACATATGAAGTTGTTTCCTGGAAATGTTTGCGAGATGGTTTATGAGCGTGCCCTTCGAATCAAAGAAGCTCAGCATGCTAGGGTTTGATCAATTGGCTAGAACGCATCTTCATATAAGGATCGTAATAAATTATAACGTAAGGTACCTTGTCTTAGTGTCTTAACAAAATTATGAACACGCAGCACTGTAACTTGTATCTATTTTAATGTTGTTCAATTGACTTGCAGCAATATATGTATTGTATCAAAGGGTTTAAAGGTAATAAGTTAATTATTGAAGCGTATTTAGTTTGATAACTTGTTATAGTGGGGCATTAATAGATTTGATATAACAATGTAAAGCATCACGAAAGAGCGGTTTTTTATTTTTCAGCACGCAAGTTATAAAAAAGCTAAGGACTGGTTATTGTTAGATTTGTTGGTTTTAACCTTGGATCGTGTTTAATTTTTCAGGTGTTAGGTAGAGGTTTTGGGTCGTTTCGTGACATATTTGCTATAAACGGACGAGGAACGCACGTATACGGTTTCGTGTGAAAATATTTTCATCACATGTAGTCATACCTGCCAACTCTCACGCATTGGGCGTGAGACTCACGCAATCACCCCAAAGAAAAAATGGAAATGCGTGAGATTTTTGCCTCAACGTCCACAATTTTATATATACTATCATTGATACATCAATTGCCCCAAAACCAAATCTCACGCATTGTCCCACTCTTGGGTTGGCAGGTCTGCATGTAGTTTACAGTCTGCGTTACACCTTTTGTCGTGGTTTTGACATTGGGTTCACAAAAAGCTCACATTTTGCACTTAATCACGTCTCACGTCATCATTAATTACTTACATTAGTTAAGTTAACTTACCCGCGAAACTGTTTTTAGGTAGCAGGATGAGTTAGTTATAGTCGCCTAGAGTTTTGAAACATTTGACAATGCCAGACGACTCTATCTTTTGAGTATTAAAGACAACTTTTGTTTGCTAACAAAATTGTATCCTGCTTTTTTTAAATTATGTCGTAAAACATGTGCCACTGTGATGGGTGGACATAGAGAACTTATGCTAGGCATAACTAATCTGAGTCCATGCACAACATGAGTGTTGAATTTGCTTTGTCATTTCATTCTATTTTGATTAAGTTTAGTTTGTGTACCTTTGCTTTGTCACGTGGGAACTAATTCGATTATTACTGGTTCATGTACGAGTTAAGGTGCTAACCCTTTGACCGGGTAAAAGCCCCCCAAAACAACCGAAACTCGTGTAATTTATTTTAGAAAATTCAAGAAAATGTTTATTTTATGAATATACATAGCTCTAACTGAAATGTATTTACATATGTACATAACACTTACATAACATCTATTTAATAATGTACTGCTACCAAAAAATACAACAAAGTACAATTGTCTATGTGTGGAATGCTTGAAAGCATTCCTTACGGCAGAGTCCAACGCCACAGCTTTTACACCATGTAGTTATTCGTGTTCGTTTGTAGCCACTAACCCTGCTCTTGCTACAAACAGCACAGACTTTATGTTATCTGGCATTGTCTCACAAAAATGTCTAGCTGTAAATCTTGACTGCATGTTACCCAGGCTTGGTCTACCAACATGCTGTCGAGTCTCTTGGTAATCACCGAGCAGGCCTTCAATTACCTCTACGATAAAGTTATAATGCCCCATTGGCTTTGCGATGTTGGGATTTAGCTTATACATAATATAAGCATTTGTCATTGTTCTGTCCAGGAGATGGAAAAATATTTTTTTCCAGCATTTCATTGTTCTTCGCTCAGCTGCATAAGCGTCGGTCATTTGATCAGCTACGTCGACGCCACCCATCCCATCATTGTATTCCACCACTACAGTTGGTAATGTTTTGACCTGACCCCATTCCAAAGCGTCTTCTCACATGTCTTTGCAGAAGCGTGTGTAGACAGCATGCTTACTTGCTTCCTGTCTACCAAAGACGATGCCATCATTTGACCACTTCTCATTACTTTCATTTCCCCTTTGGTTGTCATCTTAGCATTGATGCCCTGAGGCAGACCTCGGCGACCTTTGCGTACTGTGCCAGTCATATATTTGCTTTTTGAGCATTTCTTCACAGAGAACTTGGCTAGCGTAATAGTTATCTACTACCAAATGATGATTTTTGCCACTGTGATTTTCTAAAAGTTTATTACAGACATCGAATGGCTGCCCGTTGTTGGATACTTTGAGTTCTGATGTATAATAAACACTATTGTGCACATACCCGGTCTTTGAGTCGACAAGATTGTATTCCTTCGGGCCCCACTGGTGATGTTTTTTTTATGCGGATGTAGTTGACTAGACAGTGACGCCCTTTGAAACCTACGATTGTTTCATCTATGGATATTACTTTGAATAGATCATAACTTTGTTGCCACCTAGCTGTCAAATGTTCCAGAACTTTCCTATACTTGTATTGAGGATCATAACTTGTGCTCGAGCGTGGAGGCTCATTATGACTGTCGGAAACATGTAGAAATCTGAGCATGAGGTTGAATGTGTCCTGCTTCATTGTCTTTCGAAATACTGGGTGGTTTTGGCTGTGATGCTTTCCATCAAAGTAAGCATTATTATTTGGAGCTTTCTACAATCCCTTGTTCAAACACATTCCAATAAAAGCCCTTAGTTGCTGCACTGTTGCATTCTCCCATAAATTTAGCTTAGACCGTGCCTGCAGTACTCCCACCTTTGCTTTAGTATACTCAAAGTACTTATTAGTTTCTGCTGCTATGAAGTCCCATAAACTACTTCCGCCTTGTTCAACAGGAAGAAAAAAATAATCAAAATACTCCACCGGTAATGTATCAGCAGGTGGTGTGAAGTTTGGCCCTGTGTGAGCAGAGAAATTGTGGAGTGATGGAAGGTTGTCATTATCTAAGTCAGTAACGATTTTCCATTGACTAAAAGTCGATGTGGTTGCAGTTATTTCATCTTCTAGTCTCTCAATATTAGAATCCTGTGTATTAGAGCTAGTAGCGCGGTTATTCCGTGATACGGAGCTGCTGCTACCACACACTCTACTCCTATTTACAACGGCTTGAGTGGATATAATATCGTCATCGTCCGAGCTGCCGTAGCCATCACTTTTCTCGGTATATTTGAAATCTTCATAGTTAACATCACTTCCATCGTTTGAATAATTATCATATTGCTCTGACAAAAGATCACTAACGATCGCAGGATCAAATAAATTTAACTTTTTCGTTTGGAACGCCGTGCCGCGATTTGACTGGATTTTCCAACTTCCATTTTTTCGAAGGCATCACGAATTCGTATTCCTTTAGCTTATAGCACAAAACGACGCCTCTCAGATAATCGTTTCAAATAGAAATTCATAGATTAATATCTTGCCGATAAAATTTAAGAATTGCTAGCGTTCATATCCTTTATATAACGTTACTAGGCGACAGCTTTATAAACGTCTACTGAAATCGACATTTCGGTCATTTCCCCACGCAACCGATAAACGACATTTCAGTCGATTTCCCTACCAAAGGGTTAAGCTATTGTAAGCAATACTGATATTTACCAATAAAAGGTACTTCTTTATTCTATAAGTCTAACAATTGAAATACACAGCTATCAAAATTCCAAACAATAATAGTAATGACAAAAGGTTAAAATAGCCAATAAAAGTTACACCCTTACTCAAACTGTCGTCCATGTTTGCTTGCTCGGTCCATATGGCTACGAGTTTCGACCGTCAAATGAGAGTCATGACAGTCCTTTTATATAGAGGCTCGGTAGTTGAAATAGTGAAGTAGAGGAGGATCAGCTGATGATGAAGAAGGAAGCTCCATCGGTAGGGAAAAGATAGAGGCTCCAGAGGCAGAGGGAAAAGAGAGGGAGGCTCCAGAGGCAGAGGGACGCACCTCAGCAGGCAGAGGGTGCCTCGGCAGGTCCTTAAAAAAGAAAGAGATAGACGGATCGACACTGAGTCGTTGGAGCTGTTCTCTTTTATAGATGTTTCTGTTAGCCTGTGAGGTGTTTAGGCGCCAAGATTCTGTTCTTTATGTTGCAGAGGGTTAGCAATTAACCCTTTAGCGAGCGGGCGCTTACGGCTGGGAATTCCCCAGCACACCAGAGCATTTACTAGGGCGATTTGAGCCTTCGACACTGTTATGATGTGCACCTGTTTTATGTGTATCTGTTTTATGGGTACTTGTTTTATGTGTATCTGTTTTATGTGCACCTGTTTGACTGCACTTGTTTGAGTGCAGGACAATTGTATATTTGTCATATTGCATAATGTCCATATCTTCAGTTCAGCTTCAGCTGCCAATAAAGCAAGTCACAATTCGTAAGCCTAAACTAAACCATTGTTTCAAATGCTCAACATATAACAAATTGGCGACGAGGATTAAAGGAACTTTGTAATGGCTTCTGCTTCTAACAGTACTGTTAAACCGTTTTTTGTGTCTACTGAGCCCTTGACTGTTGGTTCGAGGTGGAAGAAATGGAGGAGATATCTGCAGTATCACATTGAGGCGCTTGGTGTAACAAATGCCGAGCGAAAGCGTGCCATTCTGTTGGACTGTGCTGGGGAGGAAGTACAGGATATATACGATACTCTCCAGGTAGGAACAGACGGTGATGCATATACTAAGGCTATGGCAGCTCTTGACTTATATTTCACACCGAAGATGAACATACCGTATGAACGGTCTGTATTCAAACGGGCTGGATTTAACTCTGGTGAAACTGTTGTCTCATATGTCACTAGGCTGAAACAATTAGCTGTTACTTGTGAGTTTCAAGAAAGAGACAATGATTAGGGACCAGGTAATTGAGAAATGCCCTTCGCTGACACTTCGGAAAAAGTTGTTGGAGAGAGGTTCAACACTAGACTTGGACACTGTATTAGCTTTAGCCAGCACGGAAGAGTCTGTAGTTAAACAGGCAGATGAAATCCAGGCACAAAGAAATAGTGCTATTTCCAGTAGTGGTGGTAACAATACTGTGAATAGAGTTTTTAGTAAATCTGGTAAACACCATAAAAAGCGTGTTCAATCTAGACAACAATTTTCTGGTTCGGCTAGTAGTGATGGTAACAGAATATGCTACAGATGCAAGTCTCTAAGGCATCTGGCATCATCGAAAGACTGTCCAGCGAGAGACCGAATTTGCAAGGCGTGCAAAAAGAAAGGACATTACGCCGGCTCTAAATTTTGTGAGCAAGAGAAGAAAAAGATTGTAAATAGCGTTTCTGAGGAATCGTCTACACAATGAGAAGACAATTATTATACAGACACTTTGTTTGCTGTTACTGACACTAATATCAACACAACTGGTGAGGTGTTTCCACTTAATTCTTCTGCGTCTGGTAAGGTTTCAGTCAAATTAAACGATGTGGCTGTGCAAGCACTTGTAGACTCAGGTGCTTCTTGTAACCTGATGGACAAATGCACAGCAAAGTCAGTAAATGCTAAGATTGTTCAGACAAACAAGAAACTTTACGCTTATGGTAGTAGTTTTTAAACATCTTGATTTACTGGGTCAGGCTAACATTGATGTTTTTGTTCCTGCTAATGGCAATTTTACTACTGCTGTATTTTACATTTTCAATGGTAATGCTGCCACACTAATAAGCAAATGCTCTGCTGAATGTTTGGGCTTGTTGAGAGTTGGTCCTTTGGCTGGTGGGGTGAACAGTTGCAGTTCAGGTGGCTCTACTGGCCTGGGTGTGGAGCCATGGATTAGCAAGTACCCTCAATGTTTTGCGGGTGTTGGTTGTCTAAGGGATTTTAAGGTTTCATTGCACATAGACACAACGGTGAAACCTTTTGCACAACCTGTAAGGCGCATGCCATTTGGACATAGAGATTTAGCCCGAGTTAAGATAGATGAGCTTTTGGCTTCTGATATTATTGAGAGGGTAGAAGGTCCCACTCCCTGGGTTAGTCCTATTGTCACAGTGCCAAAAGACAACAATGACATTCGTTTGTGTGTAGACATGAGGCAAGCCAACAAAGCAATTGTGAGGGAAAGGCATCCTATTACAACCATCCAACCATACAAGAGTTACTGTTTAATCTGAATGGGGCTAAAGTGTTCAGTAAGGCTGATTTGAAATTGGGTTTTTATCAGTTTGAACTAGGTGACCAGTCTAAAAGTATCACCACATTTGTCACACATTTTGGTTTGTTCCGGTATAAAAGACTAATGTTTGGAATTGCCTCAGCCCCGGAAATATATCAGTATCAAATACAAAAGGCTATATCTGGCTTGGCAGGCTGCCAGAGTTACGCCGATGATATTATCATTTATGGCTCGAGTAAAGAAGAATATGATGAGCGGTTACACAAATTCTTGCAGAGAGTAAAGCAACTTGGGTTGACTTTAAATGCTAGCAAATGTCGGTTTGGCTTAGACAAAGTTTCCTATGTAGGTTACAATATTTCAAGCAAAGGTGTGAAAATTTGCCCAAAGAAATTGAAATCTATTGCAGATGCTAGAGTGCCTAAAGATGTATCTGAGCTAAGAAGCTTTCTAGGGCTAGCCAATTTTGTGGGGAAATTTGTGCCACAGCTATTTACACATGTCGAACCTTTGCTGCGGTTGACCATGAAAAACACAGCTTTTATTTGGGGGAAAGAGCAAAATGCTGCCTTTTGCAAGATTAAAGCACTTATGGCTGACAGTAAAACACTTGCTTTCTTTGATGCTAATGCCAAGACCAGCATAACTGCTGATGCGAGTCCTTATGGCCTGGGGGCAGTTCTCAGTCAAAGTGTAGATGGAACGGAAAGGGTAATTGCTTATGGTCACAGAAGTCTCACAAAAACAGAGCTATTCACAAACAGAGCGCGAAGCCCTGGCGCTGGTTTGGACTTGTGAACATTTTGTATTGTATTTACTTGGCATCAAATTTTGTCTCATAACAGATTATAAGCCTTTGCAATTTATTTTTAACAGATCTACATCTCAGCCTACTCCGCGCATAGAGAGATGGGTGCTTAGGTTGCAAGCGTTCAATTATGAAGTGGTGTATAAGCCAGGTAGTCAGAACATAGCTGACCCCCTTTTTAGACTGTCTGTAGGTATAGACAATGAGTATTCCGTTGCTAATGTTGCTGACTCATACATAATGATGATGGCTAACAAATCAGTTCCAGTGGCATTGACTTTCTCTCAAATTAAAGCCAAAGCTATTGAGTGTCCTGAAATGAAATTAGTAAGGCAGGCTTTGCTAGATTGTCTCTGGGACAAATGTTTACCTATATACAAAGCAGTGTCACCAGAGCTGAGCCAGTGTGATGGAGTCATTTTGCGTGGTAATAGGCTTGAGATTCCAACAACAATGAGAACTTCGGTAGTTAGCTTAGCTCTTGAAGGTCACCTAGGCTTGACTAAGACAAAGCAGCGCTTGCGGTCCAAAGTTTGGTGGCCATCTATGGGTAAGGATGTGGAAAAGATCTGTAATCAATGTTTTGAATGCTTGTTGGTGTCCACGCCAAATAAACCTGTGCCAATTTCTTGTACTAAATTGCCTGACCAACCGTGGCAACACACTGCATGTGATCTTCTAAGGCCATTACCTAACGGTGAAAGTATATTGTCGACTATTACAGCAGGTATTTCGAGATCTGCTTCTTGAGGTCTACCACTGCAGCCAAGATTATAGAGGCGTGTGAGGACATATTTAGCAGGTGGGGTCTTCCTTTATCTGTGAGAACCGATAATGGCCCACAGTTTGGTAGCTAGTTTCAAACATATTTGAAACAGAATGGGGTGTTCTGGGTTTCAACTACTCCAATCTGGTCTGTTGCTAATGGGGAGGTAGAAAGGCAAAACCGTTCTCTTTTGAAGTCTCTTAAAATTGCTCAAAATTCTGGCCGTAATTTCAAGAGTGAGCTTCGAAAATTTCTCATGGCTTACAGATCTACGCCTCACTCTGTTACTGGTGTGTCACTAGCAGAGCTAATGACGGGTAGGCAAATGCGTATTAAACTTCCATGCTTAGAGCGTTGTGAACCTAATCTAGATGGTGAAGTTTGGGATCGGCAGGTTTTGGCTAAAATGAAATCTAGAGAGTACATAGATGCTAAACACTGTGCTCAGAATAATGACATTGCTGTCGGTGACACCGTCTTGGTAAGAGCTGAGAAAACAAACAAGCTCAGTCCAACTTTCAGTCCTGAAAGGTATCAAATTGTGTCTAGACAGGGGTCAGAGGTTGTTGTGAACAGTGAAACAGTGAAAAAAATGGAAGACAGTTCCGTAGAAATGTAACTGAGGTTACAAAATTCCCTAAATCACAAACAGAATCTGACATAACCCAATACCAAGAGTGTGAGAATGACGAGGAAAATGTAACTGATGCTAATTTGAAGGCAGGGAGACCCATGAGGGAGAAAAAGCCTCCTTTGAGGTTTGGTTGTCCTGTTGCCCACTGAATGGTCCCTAGCCAGTAGCTCAGTAATTTGAACTCTCTGAAATAAGTATTGTCTTGTTTAGTGGTGGAGCATGGGATTCTTTGTTTATGTGCTAGTGTTTCTTTGGTCCTTTGGATGACTAACCCCGTGTCCGCCAGTGATAGCTTTGCACTTGGGCTGGGCGTGCTGTCTCCTGCGGCTGGGTCCTGTCTCTGGAGGTCACTTGCTCTCAACCTCAAATTTTGTGAGAAAATTGTGTGGAGGCATTACCATAAGCTGGTTAGCTTATGCTATTATTACATGCTTATAACTGCTTTATTAACATGCTGCTTTTGTTTTAATTCACTTGTTAATTTATTTTAATTTTTGTAGTTTAGCTGTTAGTATAAGTGTAAAAAAAGAAAAATTTATACGCTAATGCAAATTTGACTTGTATCTCGATTCTTTTATCTAAGAAGGGAAGGATTGTTATGATGTGCACCTGTTTTATGTGTATCTGTTTTATGTGTACTTGTTTTATGTGTATCTGTTTTATGTGCACCTGTTTGACTGCGCTTGTTTGAGTGCAGGACAATTGTATATTTGTCATATTGCATAATGTACATATCTTCAGTTCAGCTTCAGCTGCCAATAAAGCAAGTCACAATTCGTAAGCCTAAACTAAACCAGTGTTTCAAATGCTCAATATATAACAGACACGACTGCGTAAAAACTGCATCAACTTTCATCAAAATTGAAGTAGATACATAAATTAACATGCATAGAAATGCTGAGAAATTTCTCTACGAGCTGATACATTTTTGATGTAGATAGCTCGCAATTGCTTTCCTGCAGAAATCCCAATTTGTTGAAGCTACCAATATTTTATTTTTGTACGTCATTTTCAATTGTGTTTTCTAAATAATAGAAGTAATTGACAATGTTGTATAAATAATACTTACATGGATTCATATGTTCACAACAATTTGCAAAAGAAATTGGTCGTCCAAGAGCGACGAAAGCGGAGTTATGATCTCCAATGCAATGCAGGAGCGCCACTCAAAATTTTCAGCGCGTGGCCCTAATGACCAGCGAAAAATGGAGGCTTGACATGGCCGCCTAAACTTGGCTATAACTTCTATGCAAACTGGTATACAGCCACAAATAAATATGCATTAGAAAGCTTAGAAGTTTCTCAACAGGCTGCCATTTATTTCCTGCAAATCGGCTGTAAAGATTTTTGTCAATATTCTGATTTGACGAAGCTGTCAGCTTTTTACCATAAAATATCGATAATAAATACATTTTTTAAAAGCACTAGCTTTAAGAAAATAGTTTATGATAAGCATCTGCACGGCGTCATATATGTTTGCTACAAGTAGCAAAAAACATTGGTTGTCCAAATGCATCAAAAGCAGAGTTAGGCGCTCATGTGCATTGCGGGTGCAGATCTTAGAAATGCTCATGACGCCATGTCTATAAGCAGTGCACAAGATGGTTGACAAGCCCTGACATGGCTGTTCCAACCCTGCTATAACTTTTGTGCAAATTGGCATTTAGCTGCAAATGAATATGCATTTGAAAGCTGAGATTATTTTCTAGACTGATTTTTTCCTCCAGACAGCTTGCAAAGCTCTACAGCCTGAGATCTATATATTGATAGTTATGATTTTTTGCTGATTTTAGTTATGATCTTATGCATTTCTCGAAACTAGATTTATGTAACAATTTTGCATATAAACACATTTCACAAATTAATGTGTGCTGCAGCAAAAGTTATGGTGCATAAAATGAATTGAGTTGTTAGCCTGCATTGGCACATTTGGTGAAGCAGCACAAAACAGAAGGCAACATTTATTACGAGCACAAACAGCAAATCATAGACTGCTAGAATGCATGTGAACTGAACTATTTGATAATATGGGTGCCCTAAAAAGGGTGGTCTGCAACAAATACAACCTGTAAATGCACAACAAATGCAACATGTAAATGCACAACAAATACAACATGTAAATGCACAACAAATACAATACATAGACAATGACATTTTAGCAAGTGCATGTACAAAAGCAAGTGATACTAAGAAATGATGCATTTACACGCGCTAAATAAAATTTAAATAAATGAATTTATTTAGCATGGTAAGCATCAAAACATGACTCGCACAAAAGTACTGCGCTTGCTAGACATTTAAATTTAGTTTCGCTTAGGTTTGTTGTCATCAGCGCGCCTTTTGCAGTGCCTACAAATTCTGTATTTTGCTGGTCTACCTTTCCCTGGACTATTTGTCACTATTCGATGAGTAGAAGAAGTTGAAGCGCGGGGAGTACTGTTTTTGCGACAAGAACCAGTATATTCAAATATCTGATGAATTAATTTCTGTCGAAGCTGTAAGTCAGTTATTTTACAGCCGCTATGGATTCTATAAACTATGGCAGCATTGTATACACAAATATCTAATAAATGAAAATATTGTTTTTTATACCATTTCATGGTTTTTTTGCGCAGCATTATAATAATGCAAATTTTGATCCGATTTGTCAACTCCCCCCATGTATTTGTTGTAATCCAAAATAACAGCTGGTTTGCAAAATTTATCCCCTTTATAATATACTTTGCCTGTATCTGCGTCGTCCATGTTTTTATGCATAGTTGAAATTACAGAAATATATTCTTTATCTCTCCAACAGCCAACCATACTTTCACCATTAGAAAAGCTTATTTTCTCACATTTTTTAATTACTTTTCCATTATACATTTTCAAATCTTTGCGGACACCTTTTCTGTTTAGACGCAAAGTTCCACAAACATTTATTATTATTATTTTATTATTATATTATTTTTTACAAGTTCAGCTGCTAACTCTGGCGAATTATCAAAATTATCCACAAGTAAACAATGACCTAAATTTAGTAAACCACTCATTAATTTCATGACTATGTTGTGAGTGATTCCTCTACCAGTTCCTTCGGCTTGCTCCCACTCATCACCAATGTACAAAGACAGCTTGTGCACTTAGCCAGAGACAGCATCGCAGAGAGCAAATAGCTTTTTTCCAAATCTAGATATTTTAGATGGAATATACTGTCTGAAGCTGAGTCGCCCTTTCCAAGCCAGCAAGCTTTCAACTATAGATATAAATTTACCAGGCAGCAACACAGAAGATAACTGGTCACATATCACGGCAAAAACCCTTCCTAATTTGAACAATTTATTGCCAGCAGGGTTTTCTGAATTTTCAGTGCAATGTAAACTGTTTAAAACCTTTGAAAACCTGTTTTTTGAAATCATTTTACTAAACACTGACGTAGATAACAAATGATCAGAAGACCAGTAAGACGACAAAGTAGGCTTTTTGACAATACCCATAAGCAAAATTGAACCAAAAATTCGCCAAATATCTTTTTCATCGACAAGCTGCCAGGCATCGCCATGTTTTTGAAGGCTATATCTATTTGTTTCATTAACTATAACATTCATGATGGCCGATGTAATAAACAGCTTTAAATAGCCAAAAATACTTATCTGTCCAGGAATTCAGCTTCTTACACCTGCCAAGCTGTCATCAAAATGAAATTCTTTGGGTTTTAAATCGGCTCCTCTTTGAAATCCGTCATGACTCCCTCCATCAACGCCGGCCGTTTCACTCTCACTTTCGTACTCCGATTCACTCTGTTGAATTTCTTTTTCACTTTCATCGTCTTCTTCACATTCTTCTGCACTAAAATCCTCTGCTTCACTTTCACACCAGTCGATTTCTTCCTGTAAATGGCTTTTTTTAGCAGCGCTTGAAATATCACGTCCGTTCATGATGATAAGCTTTCCATAAAGAACAATCAACTGCTAGCAACGTGTTCTTTTTGCACATGCATATAAAGGACTAATTATAGCCTCAAAATAGTAGTATATCTTTTAAAACTCCTCGAAATATTAATTAAAAATTTTAGTGCCGTTTTTAAAATAAATAAATGAATTTAAAGAATACCTATCAAAGACTCAGATCTGACGGGCAATTACAGGTTTGGTGCGCTGAGACTGCGCTCTCAGCCCGTAAGATTACGGGAACGGTGTGGAAAAGGTTAAGTGAACTTGTTTTAAGTACGTCATGGGAGTGTATCGATTGAAAATGATGACTGACTCCAATTGGTCCTGCCTGGTACAGGTCTGATATCTTTTAATGGTTTTCTGGCATGTCAATCGATGTCTCTTTTCTCATGGGCTACTTTAACAGTAGTTTTCTAAGCTACTTGTAGATGAGTACATGATGACTTTCTTTATTGCTTGTCCTTCGATGTATTAGCTGTCACATTGTAGTATTGCGTATGTCTCCGGAATGTAGGCGTTTCTCCATTATGCTATCTACTTTTGCTAATACTTTTATACAATCCTACAAACAGAAGGTTGTAATTTTTTGGTACCCAACTCTTGCTAATCTTTCTCACCTGATGAGAGCAGACCTATCTTTTCCCTGAATAGATTGTGATTAACCAACTGCTAAGTACTCATCATACTACATATCATAACCATTAAGCTACACGGAATACAATGAATTCAATGAGCAAATAGTCATTACATCAGTCAAGATACTTACAGCGCTTGCTTGGGATTAACAACTAGCACTCTTGATTATTACTCGTAACGATTGTTAAGCTGGCCCAAATTGCAGGTATTGTTTTAGTAAAGTTTTTAGTAATGATCTAGCTTTCCAGAAAGTTACTCAAGTTTATTAGGGAATTATTCTATTATTCGTGCACTGCGAGGCATTTGGCTAGTGCATATATACACTAGCCCAATTGCCCGACCTTGCAAGGTTATTAAAGGTTGACTTGCAACAAAATTCACATTACTGTTATTTGGTATCAAAAGATTCACCATGTCTTACTCTGCTGTGTTGTAGGTGCAAAATATGTGGAAATGTATATTACAAGCTCTTATAATCTCAAAAACAAAAAGCTGCTGTAGATTGGAATCAGTTTATTTCTCTGACGTAGTCATTACATTTGGTTATTGTTTTGTCACGTGAAAGGCTCAATATAAAACTTCTCGTAGAACTAGATTATGAAAAACACTTCAGGTTTTACCAAAGACCCTGTATCAAATATAGACGCTCGATACTTTACAGTTTTTTCAGCTTAGTCCAATTTTCTAATCGTAATTTGATCATGTGACCCATACCTGGCAAATAATTTCTGCAGCATTTTTCGATTATCACAGGGGACCAACAGACTCGTCATGTTTATCAGACAATGATAGGTACTCCTTCGAGCTAAGGTTAAAAAATTAAACGAATTTTTGCGGTAAGTTATGATATCGATGCTGAAAGTGACAGCATTACAATGACAATAAAATAGACGCGTAAGAACAATAGACATGGCTTTATTGAATGCGTGAAGTATATTTGTGAAAATATTTCGACAAATGAGACTGCCTGAATGTGTAAACAGAAGCTATCTTGTACAACTATGTCCCATTTGAGACGTTTTGGAAAGATATTCTAATCTAAGGCGGTTTTGTGATGGCGGCGATTAACTGTTCGTTTTTGAGCTTTTAGGAGTTTGTAATCACCTTTCCACATATTTTGCACCTACAAAACAGCAGAGTAAGACATAGTGAATCTTTTGATACCAAATATCTGTACAGACGGTTCCCAACCTACGAACGCGTTACATTCCAAACGATTGTTCGTAAGGTGAATTTGTTCGTAAGTTGCATCAGTGCTATATTTTGTATTATAATTTATGTTTAAGGCCTATATAAGTATATTGAAGGTTTATATAAGTATGTTTAAGGCTTGTATAATTAACCTGTATTGGTTTGTACTGAAAAAAAAATTTAATAAAATGGAAATAATACTTTGGTGGACGCCGGGCCATGACACTGCATTTCTTATTTATTGTCCTTTCTATTATATTGTTGTTTTAATCGTTATGCTATCACTTATCGTTGTTGTCTTTTTGTATGTGTTGTCCGCTTATTATATCGTTGTTTCACTCGTTATGCTATTGTTATATCTGATATACCGTCATAACACTATCACTTATCGTCACTTAGATTGTTGTCATACCAACGCGCTAGCGGTCCTATTCATTCACCTTGTTAGCCGGTGTTCTTACCGTTTGCCCTTACCGTTTGCCGTTAGCCGGAACGGTTGATATTATTGTATATAAATGAGTGCGCGCATTTAGTTGAGCAGAGCAAATAGCCGTATGCTCCTCGGCTGGTGAAATTTATTTCGCTAATTAAAAGCTGAATGAAACTACAGGCACTCTCTTATCTTTATTTATTAGTAGAGATCTTGCCAAATAAAGGCCGGCAAATCTGTTTACAATACGTATGTAAAGTTCAAACAAATAATTCGAAAGTTAATCGAGTTACGAACAACGTACATGCGTTCGTATGTACCGTTGTTCGTAACTCGAATGTTCGTAAGTAGGGAACCGTCTGTAATGTGAATTTTGTTGCATGACAATCTTTAAAAAACAGCTTAAAAACAGTAGCAGGTAATACAGTTGCCTCCCACTTGCCATTAGCCTGGCACGTTGCCAATGACTATTTTGAGTACGCTATTATCTGTATTGCTAAACTTACTAATAAGAGCCGTGAGAGCAAGTTTTAGTGACACTGCATAATGCAGAGTGCTATGCATATTTTAGCCGACCTAGCGACTCATTTAAATTTTGTATCTTGCACAGCTCAATTGGTAAGAGTATTGCCTGGCGATCAAGAGGCTCCGAGATCAAATCCAACATGAAGCAAATATTTCTTTCCTAAATTTTAACAGCTATAGCTGGACACACCAAACGACCAACTTTGAGATTTATTTATATATGTAGATTAGACAGTTTTTGACTAAAGTTTTCTCGCGGCAGCTAGTATGTCTATATATATGTGTATATATATACATATGTATATATGTATATAGTATATATACATATATATGTAGTATCTCTGTAGATTGTATCTTCCATTCAACTTGCATCACTCTACATTTTACTACTTTTCTCTTATTGTTCAAGTTTTTCATTTTGGTCATCATAACAGACTTTTAAATGAACTTTTACATTTTTTATAAAATAGGGAAATGCTGACTAAATACAGAAGATGTTTAAACGACTAAAACAGCGAATTGGGCAAGAAGGTTCTCCTACAGCTGCTGAAACAGCAGATTATACTCAACCTATCACATATGAAAGAGAAGAGCGGAATAGGAGCCTTCGAGAAATTGAAAATGACATTGAGCCTACCGCAGTTCACAGCCACAATTTGCTTTCAAGCTCTTCCGACACAGCTCAACCATATTTAAATGGTAGTAAATTGAATGAGTCATTGACGAGGTATTCTCCTAACCATATTGATGGTGAACTAGGCATAGATCAACCAGACGAGGCTTCTGTTGCTACGACATCGGCAGTACTTCTCCAGACTGAAGGTATGATACAATAAAAAGGAGCATTCATTGCATTTTGAGTTGTTTCAAAGTGTTTAATATAAGTACTTTTATCGACCTGTGCACTTTGGTTAACTCTTTCACTACTGCACTAAATTGGCTATTCTAACCAAATTAATTCAAACGGATTTCGAAAAATCGATATAACGCTAGTATTTATGCAATATCTCAAGAATCAATGCAGATATTGTTTTGCTGTAAAATGCATCTTATTCAGAACAAAATCCTCTACAAGATAAGTAAAAATGGTTTAGTGAATCCCGCTCTCGCTAAATTTCTGACGCTTTGCATTGAACGAAAGCGGGGAATTTCTTATTGCCATGATGATATCGATCTGGTTGACCCGTTCTGAAAAAATAAATTGAAATCGAACCGCTTAACAAAAAGATTTTCGATTGGTTGCGCATGATTGGCAACAAGTTTGTTTTGTTGGGGACCAAATTTATTGGTCTAGCTAATGAGTAGGCTTCGTAATGAAAAGAAAAGTGAAGCTGTATTGATGACCCGATTCATTGGCTTGCGATCTGTACTTCTTTTACCGCCATTTCTGATACATTTTCTCAAGGTAGTAAAAGAGTCAAGGGTGTATTGGTGGTGAAGCATTTCTAGAAGTTTCTATAAGCTTTGTGTTTACCAGGGAACTATTAGCTAAAGTATGTCTAGTTATATAATATATCACCCTGTTAGTCCATTAAGTTAGTCTAGTTATATGATATGTGCATATCACCCTGTTAGTCCCTCAGAAAGTCTTGTTATATGAAATATGACTCTTTTAGTCATAAAGATCTAATTATATTATATATCACTATGTTAGTCATTAAGTATGTCTAGTTATATGATATATCAGTCTATATCACTCACAATAGTTATTCGCCAATGTTAGCCGTAGCCAGAACACCTATTATTCAATGAGGGCAACTGTTGGTTCTCCTATTAACCAATGAGATAGCTTCTGATAGACATATTCATACATCATTCAACTTATCAGTAAAACTCATGTATGTATTCTCCGTTCTAGATTCGCCAAGTAAGGATGGTCAGTCACCGATTCATCTAGATGACTCCCATGAGACAGTCAACTTACCAGAGTCGTCCTCTCGTCGCAAGAACTTGGCTGCAACAGTTCTCAAATATGGCGAGGAGATAAGCGCTAAAAACAGACAAATTGTAGAGTTGGAGACAAAGTTGATGACAAAGATGAGTGATGAAAGAGAGAGAATTGCTCGACTGGAGGAGAGCTTAAGTTCAAGTAAAAGGCATGGTGTATCTTTGTATAGGTCTCTTTAATACCGTACTTTTCGGGCTATTACCCGCACCCCTATATAAACCGCATCTGCATTTTCAAAAAATGATAATAAAACAATACATGGGCCGCACCTTTTGTATAGGCCACAGAACTCACGACGGTGCTTCTTAACACGGCAACAACTTTGCTGGTTATAACGGAACAGTGCCGTTAGGCACTGTTTCGTGTTAACCCACGCTTTTTAACCCAGTGCCTAACGGAACAGTACCGTTAGGCATTGCTTCGTGTTTTCTTTCACCGCTAGAGGCACGCATTAACTGGAGATTCTGGTTAATGCGCCCTAGCGGTGAAAGAAAACGCCACAGAATAGCCACCCTTATACAAACCGCATGGCTCAAAACATCAGAAAAAAGTAGCGGCTAATAGTCCCAAAAGTACGGTAGCATCTGTGCAGCTGTTCATATGCCTTGTTCATACGCTTGTCACAGCATGCAGTTGCTTGCCTTTTACAGTGTACAGCTACACTTTTCATCCTTTTTGTACTGAAATGGCTGGCATTTCTTCGTAGCTAACTTAAAAGCTGGATCAATCACGCTAAATGTCCTTTTGCAGTACTATAAACTGCTTAAATGAAAAGATATCCGATCAAGAGGAGACGATCACACAACTAGTCGTGAATATGTCGAAATTAGAAGAGACAGCAACTTGTGATAAGTCAGTAGCAATAGATTTGGAGTGTAAGGTCGCTAAGGGTCAAAGGGAGGTTGCCAGTCTGCTCGAGAACCTCGATGCCTGCAAACTAAAGGAAGCTGCATCGGAGGAAACTATCAAATTGCTGCAATCTCAGGTAGATGATAGATATTATATGTAGTCAGTAGCTGTAGGTATTCAGCATGTATTCAAAAGCTTTAGCAGCTAATCAACAGCCATATCATGCGGGTGATAGCTATAGCAAGTAGCCAACAACTATAGTAGGTTGTCTGTAGCTATAGCAGGTAGATGATAGGTATAGCAGGTAGTGTGTAGGTATGGCAGGTAGATTATAGCTATTGCAGATTGTCGACAACTATAGCAGGTAGTTAATAGGTATAGCAGTAGGTTGATAGTTATAGCAGGGAGTCGATAGTTTTAGTCGGTGGTCGATAGTTTTAGCAGGTGGTCAATAGTTATAGCAGGTAGTAACAGCTCCCTCGATAATAGCTGTTTTTATATTCCTCTCTTTTATGTTCCTCTTTTTCTCTTATTTTTGAGCCAAGCTAATATATATCTTTGTTTTAAATCTTAGCAATTTCAAAACCTTTCATATTTTTTACTTTCTCCCCTATTATTATTATTAGGGATATAATCTGCTTGTTTCATTACATTTATATATTCTTATTCATTTCATTACTTGGTTTTTTCTTATTAGCTTACTCTTGTACTTGTTTGTTTTCTCAGCTCTAATATCTTATGCTTTGCAAGTAAGTTCTCCCGTTCATTATTCAAGATCAGTTATTCTTTGTATGCTTTGCCATAAATTATTTTGCAGATCGAGCATCTGAAGGAACAAGTCAAAAATTCAAAGAAAGACAACTTCAAATTTGCCCCTCTGTCTAGTTCCGACTTTGTATCTGACACTGGCGACAGGTAAGAATGTGTGTTTATTAAGTCCTATGTTGTTTGTTGCTCTCCTCTTGGATGAAGCAATTTGCGTATATGCTGTGTCTTCTCCTCAGATATCTTCAGCGTATCATATGTGTTCAATCATTATTTTACTTTCTGATATTTTACTTGCTGTCGTGAAACTGTGCTACAAACAGCAGGTTGTAGTTTTTTTGTGTACCCAACTTTTGCTATGTTAGATTATTGGATTGAAGGTTAGTTTTGACAGCTATAGTTTTTGGTCTCTATTTCTGTCACACCAAAAAATTCCAGTAAAATATAAAAATCTCTACAGAATATAATAAGTGTCAATTGAACGCAACAAAAATATAGTAATGATAATAGGAATAGTGAAAGTTAGCCATAATATAGTAATATCTCTCACGCTATCAAAAGAGAAAATTAGTGTAAGTTGATTATAATTTGATCATGTTGCCGCTGTTTGGCCCTTTCCATTTGTAATCTTCCACCGACTCCTTCCCCCTGTCCACCTCCGTCTTCTTGTTTGCCTCCCTTCCCCTGTCTACCTCCCTTCCCCTGTCCGCCTCTCTCCTGCCGTCTGCCTCCCTTCTCCTGTCCACCTCCTTCCCCTTGTCCGCCTCACTCCTGTCTGCTTCCTTCTCTCTGCTCGCCTCCTTCCCCCTGTCTGCCTCCCTCCCCCTGTTCGCCTCCCCATGTCCGCTTACCTCCCTCTGTCCGCCTCCCTCCCTGTCTGCCTCCCTCCCCCTGTCCGCCTCTCTCCTGCCGTCTGCCTCCCTTCCCCTGTCCGCCTCCTTCCCCTTATCCACTTCACTCCTGTCTGCTTACTTCTCTCTGCTCGCCTCCTTCCCCCTGTCTACCTCCCTTCCCCTGTTCGCCTCTTTCTTTTTGTTTCCATCTTTCTCCCTGTTCGCATCTTTCCCCCTGTCTACCTCCGTCTGTCCACCTCCCCCTGTTCACCTCCCCCTGTCCACCTCCCCCTGTCCACCTCCCCCTGTCCACCTCTTCCTGTCCACCTCCCCCTGTCCACCTCCCCCTGTCCGCCCCCTGTCCACTTTCCTCCCTTTGTCCACCTCTTTCTCTCTGTTCTTCTCTTTTCCCCTGTTCGCCTCTCTCCCCTTGTCCGCCTCCCTCCCCCTGTTTGCCTCTATATGTTTGGTGCCTTACACCGTGTAGCATTCCCATTTGTGTTTTTATTGAAAGTTTTGTAGTACTTACTCTCAAGGCAATAACGCCTTTGAGACACACCAACACCCAGACACCCCTTTTTTAAGTTTATGGTTGCCTTTGCATGTCAATCAGCAACCACAAACTGACTGAGTTCAGAGACAGTGAACTATTTTGCTATAGCCAAATATCATGATTTGGCAAAATGGAACTCCTCACAAAGACTCAAACTTATGCATACATGTATATATATCTTTGTATATCTTATACATACATTTATATATATTTGTATATATTATACATACATGCCTATATCTTTGGACAGTGAACCCTCACGATATCACTACCATGATATACAATTTTTTCACTTTACTAAGTGGAACATGATGATTTTTTCACCACGCCATACAAATCTTATCTCACCATACAAATTCAACCAAATTTTCACTCGATTCAAAATTTGGCAGTCGGTGTGCTTATTATGTATGTCAAAATAACAAAGACACTGAAATGCTGTTCGCCGAAAATATTTTCACAACGCCTGGAAGAGACAAGAGGACTGATTTCTCTCAGTTCTGCAAGTCACATGTGTAAAACAGCAATATTTTCCATTTATAATCAGTAACAAAGTTGGAGTTGCAATCCCTTCAAACAGGTTAGTTGCCAGACAACTTCTCTTAACCTGCTAACAAAAATCCATTTCATTACGAAATCAGCATTATTCGAGCTTTCTTGCTCAATTAAGTTGAAAAAGGTTATAAACAGGTCCGCTAAAAGTTATAGTGAAAGCAATAACTGAAACTGATAAATAATAAAATTTTAGTAAAAAAATTGAAAATCAGTAAAATTGTTGTAAATACATACTAAAACTTAGCTTTGAGTGCGCGTGTTTAGTAAGCTAAACTTATTTGAGATGAGTCTAAAGTTTATGCTGTATGTACATCTGACTGGAAGGTAAGAACTCCCTACGGTATGAACTGCGGTACATTATAGTGTGACATTTTATTGCAGATCAGAACCACTAAATACAATAAACTTACCGTGAGTAACTATAGTAAAGTTACTCTATAGTAAAGTTACTATATGGTAAAGTTACCGTAGGTAACTATAGTTACTAAGGTTAAAATGCTATTTCGCTACTAATTTTTAATATGTTCAGCACCTACATATAAAACTTTGATGACTTTTACCAGGGGATGTTTGCATTATACAATTACTAGGGAATCTTTAGCCCTTCATATGATTGTTTCACCATGTGATGCCAGCCTAGGAACGGATCAAAATCGTATCCTGAGGGTGCACCGTATATCTTGTACATACATGTATATATTTTTGATGTCGATGTTAATACCATCAAGGGTATGTCAAATTAATCAATGACGATCCACTTTTTGAAGCATATACATATATCTTGATCGTGAATTTTTCAAAGTCAACTTCCTGCAGTCCCTTAAAAGCTCTTTTAATGTTCATCCATTCGATTAACGAGTCATTCTTCTGCATTACTCACTCTCGTTTACTTAAATGCATACTCAGCGTTCTCTGAGCTGCTCTCTTGCTCTAAGAATTTTATATCATTTGTATGCAGGTGTCTGTATTATCTCCAGGTAGGTGCTTTGTCACCAACTAGTTGAAAAGCCTGCTTCCCTTAAAGTTATGTATCGGTCCATGTCTTAAACTTATTGTAGTTGTGACCATGTGATTTGTTGCTAGGAAGTTGGGTAATTTGTAGTTAGTTAGTTGCTACTGAGATAACACAGTTGCTTGCATCACTTGTGGTCTGGTGTCTCTATCACTTGCAGTCAGATGACAGAGCTGAAGGTTAAACTTAGCCGGTCCCACTCTCATAGCAAACGGCTTGAACTGCAGCTGACTGACAAGGAAGCGCAGGTTGCTGCTCTTGTGAGAGAAAACAAGGACATGAGGGCTAACCTGGAGAACAGCAAGCAGCAGGTTGAACCTATAACACTACTTTCAACATGCTGATAAACAATATTACTTTTGTTGAACTCGTCAGTATCTGACTCTGAAATGTCCTACATGGACTGAGAAGGTTGGGTGCCTTAGACATCGCTGCCATACTGAACGATGGAAACAACTACTTTAGTTAGAACATGCGAACAATTCTTTGATTTTCTGCTATTAACATAAACAGTAGGCCTATGTAGCTCCAAGCTAGCAACTTTGAATTATCTCTTGCTGTTACCTTGAAGTTGTCTCATCCTAGCTGTGTGCAGTTTGTTGGTTGGCTGCTGATTGTAAACACAACTCACGTACCAGCTTTAAGTTCAGTCATAGTCAGGAATGACCAAAGGTGTAAAGTCATTTTGTACAGTGAGCATGTGAAGCTTGCGTTTTTGTTAATTAGCGATATGAGCTTGCATAGAGATAGGAATATCATCAGTATGCAGTATGTTACATAGAGGTCCGAAAATCATAGCAAATAGTGAGTAAAGTGTGCATGAAAATACAAAATGATTGACTGATTTTCTGAAACTCGACAATAAGTTTATTTGAGTTGACAAACTATACATAGCATGCTGTAACCATGGGTCTTTTTGAATCAGCCAGATCTAAATATGCCATTCCTTGGGTAGGCGTTCTTACAATCCCTGCAATACTTCAAGAGAGAAATTTACTATTTTTTATTTTATCAATGTGTTACTATTATTATGGAACTGATCATACTTATTTTACAATGATATTCAATATATTCATTGACAGATTTGTTAAATCGTTTCTAAATAGTTCGTCGATTGTATTTTTCCACCCTCCAGGCGGTCAATGAGTTGCTATCAGTGTCGGAAGAGGAAAGTGGGCTCAGATCGGAGTTGTCTGCTCTTGTACAGAAGCACAACTCCTTACAGAGCCAGTACAAGTCCCAAAGTCGTTTGCTGTTGGAAAAGCAGAAAGACATGATTCAATTGGTTAGAACTACGGACATACATTTACTGTTGACAGTTTCAGAAATGGAAAAAATAACTGATTCGATACTCTCGATCTGACATAATGGAGTTTGGGTTGTTAACTCTCACTAATATGTTAAAATCTTACCGAATGAATATTCTGCTTGAATTAATAAAACAAATTTTTCGAAAAGCCGATATACCGCTAGTACTTTAGCAATATCTCGAGAATAAAAACAGATATTGTTTTACTGTAAAATGCATCTTATTCCAAACAAAATTTGCTACAAGATAGGTACAAAGTAAATTCCACCCTTGTGCAATATCTAACGTGTCATTTGCGTTGAACGAACGCGGTGTGTTTTTCCTTGCCATGACGATAACGATCTGGTTTTGCCGTTTTGAAAAATAAATAGAAATGGAATCATTGAACCAAAAAAAATTTTTTTAGATGCACCTGATTGGGAACAAGGTTGTTTCACTGGAGACAAAATTTGATTGGTCTAGCTATTGTATAGGCTTCGTAATTAAAAGAAAAGTGAAATCGTATTGAAAAGCCGATATATCGGCTTACGGTAGCGAAAGAGTTAAAAGCTTGTACATTTCTAATAACATTACGGCATATAAAAAAGTTGTGATACATTGAAGAGTTCTCAAAGGAGAATGTTAGAACCCTTTTCAATGTCAAATATGCACATCATCATTTTGTGATTGCACCCAAAGTGACTTTTCCTGCTAGTCAGTACAACCATCTCACATAACAGTCGAAGTGCATTAATAACAACTATACAATGGATTTAGAGCACTGCTAAACTGATGTGATTGATTTATAGCATACAACATATTAGTGCTTTAAAGGATGGGTAATGAAGTGATTTGATATACTCATATTCAGTATTGCTAAGGTCTGAGCCGAACACAGAGGTTGACCAATATAAACTGGCTAAAATTCAACAGTTTCTTGCTAACCTTGTCTGTAAAAGCTTCCAGTAAAACATGAACATATACTAATCTTTTCCAATCATTGATTTGATTTATCATAAATAATTTAACTCGAAAAAGGCTCACAGTTTACTGCTCTAGTAATATGAACAATCCTGAACCTTTTGAGACTTTTACGTTCTCTGACTCTTCTCTATCTAATTCAAATTCTTAAATTCAATTCATTTAGATTCAATTTGCCGAGTTGAATTGAAATCATTTTGCACATTTGATTTGAGTTGCATATAGTTTTGAGGTGTGGTCTATTTTCATGTTTGCTGTTCACTTGTTTTCCATTAGCAACCTGAGCACCGTTGTTCAGACCCTCTGAATAATTGCAGTAGACATTTTATGCCGCTAAATCTGAAATTATAATTTTATATTTTCAAATTCGAATGCCAATTAGTTGCTGCTCTCCTGACTTTAGCCATGGTCATATACTTTGTACAATGTCTTCTCTCTGATTTGTTTCGGACT
The DNA here is from genome assembly GCF_963576615.1 of Watersipora subatra. Taxonomy (NCBI): domain Eukaryota; kingdom Metazoa; phylum Bryozoa; class Gymnolaemata; order Cheilostomatida; family Watersiporidae; genus Watersipora; species Watersipora subatra. The sequence goes on along the minus strand of NC_088712.1, from coordinate 50,320,641 downwards.
CGCTGTTATACAGGAAGAAAAGCTGCAGAACTCTACTGATGTAAACAATAGGAAAAGACAGCAAATTGTTGATCAGTATGCAAAGCAAATTGCTGAGTTGGAGAGGATGAATGAGGCCCTCAAACTATCACTAGCAACAGAAACACAGGCTGGAGTTAAGCTCAGGGAGAAACTTGATGTAGTGAGAGAGGAGGCACTCGACAAGCAATTAGACGATGAGAAACAACTGAGTGATTTGCACGAACAACTTTCCTCTTTAAGAAGTAAGAACTACTGGCTGTTTTTCAAAACTGCTTTCTAGGTTTTGACTTCGAGTAGTAGGGCACTCGTCGCTAGGTTTTGACTTCGAGTAGTAGGTCACTCGTCGCTAGGTTTTGACTGTCAGTAGAAAGGAACGCATTGCTAGGTTTTGACTGTCAGAAGTAAGAAAGTACTAGCTAGCTCTTGGCTGTCAGAGGTAGGAAACTCCATGATGACTGTCAGATTTAAGAGAGTGCATGCGCTCTTGTCTTTCATTACAGTGCACCCTCAGTATACCATTACCCTGATGTATGATTTTTTTCCCATATGAAGTGGAACAGGATGATTTTTTTCACCTCACCATACGAATCTTTTTCACTATTCAAATTCAACAAAATTTTTGCCTGAGTTTAAATTTGGCAGCCGGTGTGCTTATTACGTAGGTCAAAATAAAAAGGACGCCAAAATGCTGTACGCCGAAAATATTTGCACAATGCTTGAATGAGACACGATGACCTATTTCTCGCAGTACACCAATTCTCGTGTGACAAACTAATACTATTTTTTTAAAACCAGTAGCAAAGATGGAGTTGCGATCTCTTTAAACAGAAGGTCAGACAACTTCTCTTAATCTGTTAATAAAAATCTGCTCCATTATGAAGACATCATCAGTTGGGCTTTTTTGCCGAATTACGTTCAAAAGTGTTTTAAACAGGTTCGCTAAAAGTTATAGGGAAAGTGAAGACCGAATCTGATAAATGATAAAATTTCAGTGATAAGCTGAAATTCAGTTAAATTGTTGAAAATACATACTAAAGCTTAACTTTAAGTGTGTGTTTAGTAAGCTAAACTTATTTGACGTGAATTCAAAGTTAATGTTATACATGTACATAGTTCTGTCTTGAAGGTAAGAACTCCCTACGGTACATTATAATGTTTCATTTTATTGCAGATCGTAACTACTAAATACACTAAATATAATAAAGTTGCTATATTACTAAAGTTACTATGTAACTATAGTCACTAAGGTTAAAATACTAATTTATCACTAGCTATTAATATGTGCAGCATTTATATAAAATTTTGATGATTTATACCAGGGAATATTGGCGTCATATAATTACTATGGTTTCTATACCCCTACATACAATTTTTTCACTGTACGATGCCAACTCTGGAACTGATCAAAATCGTATCCTGAGAGTGCACTGTATATGTCAGATCAGAGAGTTAAACTATCACTTGTAGACTTCAGCTGATTTGAGGACACTAGTAAACATATGTTCGGGCTTTGCATCCAAACTATAGTAGAGTAAATGGAAAGGTAGAAGATTAGTCGATATTAGTGGCAGCCTAAATCTTATTAACAGGTGAGATCTGGCAATTAGAGAGGAGTAAAAAGCTAGATACTGACAGGTTCAACAATGAACTGGCTGCCAGAGAAAACTGGTGCAGTAAACTGGAGGAGCTCATGGCCACCACACAAGCAGAGAGTGAGGCTGCTCGAGCGAGCCTCACTCTGCAGGTATAGCCTATTGTCCTCGGACTCTCAATCCAAAATATTAGATATTTGTGCTTTTGTTTGTCACACGGCCTACTTTGAGTTTACCCATTGTCAGTCTGCCTTGTGTATAGTCCTGTTGCACTCGTATAAAAATGCTAGCATTTGGGAAACCTTGAGTACCTTTTAAACAGTAAAACTTACTGCATTTGGAGCATGATATCTAGTAATAGCAATAAACACTCACCTATTGGCTAATAATAGCAGCAAACACTTACTCATTGGTTAGTAGTGGCAGCAAACACTCAGCCATTGGCTAATAATAACAGCAATCACTCACCTATTGGCTAGTAATAGCCAGCAATGAAGTGAGCATGTCATTCAAAGCATCAGCATAAACTGATAAAATGTGATATATGATTTCTTACACCAGAACATTTGCGTCGTGTGACAAGAATATTAGATGCACACTAGTCCAGTGTATACGAATTGGTCTATCTGAGAGTTCACCATATTTTGCATGATTTGTGTCTATTCTTGCTTACCTACACGTGAAGGTTACATCGCAGCAGATGCACCCAGATTTCTTACCCGACCAAGTCATGCTACTCTCAATAGTATTTGGGAATTGTCTTCTCTCTGTTGAATATTTCAATATAATCAAGAAAGCTAAATTCCAAAACTTACACTGAATATTTTACAAAAGACGCTATTTAGTGTAACTATGTCTTTAGACACAGAGCAATAAGGTTTTTGTGTTACAGCTTACATAACTGAATAGTAGGTTTGATACCCTGGTGACATGCAAAAAAGAGATGACTCAATCATTGACAGATGTTGAAAGTAAGCTAGAGACAACTGAAGCAGGTGCTTGTTTTTTATTGTTATATTATCTTTTTAGCATTAATGCAAGTTTGTTTTTGCAGTATCTTGCTCAGACTTCTGTAAAAGACTGACACCTTTTTACGTATTTTTAACAGTCTATATTTGTAGGTTGCTAGTAAAGTAATTCATCTATTAATATAATTTAAGTTTGGTTACCAGTGAAGGTTACAAAAACTCTCATAGAAAGTTCTTGTGAAACTATTATTATTTTGTTGAAATGTCATCACTCTCTATTACAGCATCGTCACTCTCTATTACAGCATCATCACTCTCTGTAACAACATCGTCACTCTCTACAACTACATCGTCACTCTCTATAGCAACATCGTCACTCTCCACCACAACGTCATAACTCTCTGTAAAAACATTGTCACTCTCTATAACGACATTTTCACTCTCCATAGCAACATCGTAACTCTCCACCACAACATCGTCACTCTCTATTACAACATGGTAACTCTCTATAGCAGCATCGTCACTTTCTATTACAACATTATCACTCCCTATTACAACATCGTAACTTTCTGTAACAACATCGTCACTCTCTATAATGACATTGTCCCTCTCTATAACAACATCATAACTCTCTATTTCAACAGCATTTTGATTCTAAAAAGCTATAGCTCTCCAATGTTTAGTGTGTGAGAAGTTCCTGTGGTACTACTAAAGGCTGGCTCAAACGTCGCCGCATCACGACATTGATGCCACAATACTTTGATGATCGTCGGTGATAATAATAATAATGATAATAATAATGTTCACGCTATTACAAACTCCTGCATGTTTGCATCAGCAAATACTCACGCTGTTGCTTGTTTTGTTTTCACTTTTTAACTTTTCTCGAAGGTACATATTTCGTGCCGCATCTGTAAATTGCATACTAGTCCTGCAGCGACTACCACAAATGGAGATTAATAGATTAAGGGATCCGCGACAGCAAATCTTCATCACCGAAATGATGCACATTGTACAGGCTGTTGTTGATGCTCAGAAAACTGTTGCGAAAGTTACTGCAGCAAACTTTCCTGGCATATCCGTGTTGTTTTGACGATGCCATCAATTCACGGTGCACTTAGTCGATGATGATGTATAATGTGGACCAGTCTCAAACTCCACGGATCGTAAACAGGAAGTTATGCTTGTCATTCAATAGCCATACTATTTCTCCTGTCTGACAGTAGTCATCATTTTTCATCATCAAGTTTATTGTGTTGCTTTGCTGTCTTCACACTCGATATTCTGCAGAGAGGGATGACCTCTACCTACGGAATGCTGACCTATCAAGCAAACTAGAGACATGCAAAATAGAACTAAAATTAGCCTTGAGTAATGTTGAACAGGAAAGGGATTCCCTGCAAGAAAGGATTAACTATAGTGGTAAGGCCTTTGATCTGACCTTTTTAGCTTATTAAATCCGTTTCACAGCTAACATCAGTATGCAATTTGTCACATATCGGTCATGCATTGTTGGTTCTTTTAGTTTTCTACTCTGTGTGAGAATTGCTATTTGTATCATAGTATGTATAGCCTTTCGTGTTCCTGTCTTGTTTAACGCTTTTATATAATGCAGATTTTACACAAACTTTGGTTTAATGGTTTTTAAATAGCTGGCAGGTTTAACGCTAGTTTTGGAGATATCATCTTACTAAAACACATTGAAATTTTAAAAAGGTTTTTCTGGTCCTGACGCCAGCGCTCGTTTCTAAACTGAGATAAATTCAAAAGTTGCCTGTCTCCTGGTTGTTCAGTTGAATTCATAAAATATGTTACATCATAGTTGTGTAGTTTACACTAAACACCTTCAAACTTTCTATACCCGTAGTTGTTGGTTTGACTCAATTGTTGTTCTATTTTTGACATCTTGCTTCACAGCGTGTTCTAAAGTTTGTATGAAATGTTGTAATACTGAGAATTCAGTTATTCTTGCAAAGTTTGTCTTCAACAAAAAAATGAAAAATTATTGATGTTCTTTTCATTGCGTTCAATATTTATGCTGAAATCGTTTTTGTAGTGTTTAAATTTTAGCGTAGTTGTATGTTCTTTGTAGTATTGCTCTGCATTTTGTTTCAAGTTTTTAGCTTTCCATAGCCAATCGAAACAGACAACTTATTAGCATATAGTAAGGCTTTCCTAATTTGGTAGCTTGCTATGTCATATGTTGTTTTTACACAGAAGTTGAGAAGAGGTGCTTGGAGGAGAAAGAGGAAGCTTTAAAAGAAAAGGTTGTTTTGCTGGAGGAACACAGCCGTCTGGCTGATGGAGCTCACGCTGATGCTGAGGAAAAAGCTGCAGAGATGTAAGCTTAGCTTTATCTTACTTATAGAGATTACATGCCATGATTTGGGAGCTCAAAAAACCTTTACTGTAATAATTTACTGTGTCAGTCTATCTGAAGCCACAGGAATGATGTTAGTGGAAAAGGTTGCCTCGCACGCAACTTGAAGTCGTACCCGCCATTTTACCAACCGGAGACCTAACCATTACCCTATTCAGCTGCCTTACTACATCATAGGATAATTATGCACATACTGATTACACATGGTGATATCTCACAGTACACGGGCTGCCAAGGGTACTGGTCATCATAATAATATCTGTTGTCTGGATCATTGAGCTTTTGTGTAGCTCATATGCATATATGAACTGTGTACCTCAGTTTTACTGCTTCAAAAATATTCGTCAGAAAGTTTCTTATTACTGCAAATAATAGACAACTCCTCATTTGCTGTTGATGTTTCATTGAGATGCTCATTCATCAGTAGATTTTTTGTGTTTTCCGATATCAGATCATGGTCCATATCAATTTAGTATCGAATGAGTTAATTATGCACATACTGGTTTCTCATGACGGTCTCTCACGGTGCTTGGAACTGCCGAGTGTACTAGTATCATATACTTTTGTAATGATAATAGAGGCACTGTATTCCTCCTAGCTTGTGATTGGTTGCCATAATATTCACTGCTGTCAACAAAGATAAACATGGTTCATTTATTGTCATTCGAATTTACAGGAAAATCTTTTTGCACATTTTAACGGCAGCGCTGCTAAGGTATAAATTAAAATAACTCAACAGGATCTAAATTAGTTATACATATATATCTGAGTGGTTGAGACTTGAAGTCTGAGATATCTGTTAGTCTACTAGGTTGCGGTTACATTACTAGAACAAGTGGTTTCTAAAAAGCAGCTGAAATTTCAGATTTGTAGAAAAATGATTGGATGATAAGTCATTCAGATATTAAAGGTTAACATTGGTAGTGATACCAACCAGGCTCAGCAAATTTCTAGATGTCATTTTAAAGAAGCAACTTTTATGCACCGAGTAGGTTCGAGTTAGCAATCACCATATTACTAATCAGCCTTTGTTTTTTTCAGCTATTCTATACCAGCGGATTCTGGTATCAATATCAGTACCATTGCAGAGGTCACGTATCTGAATGACTTATTCAAGCGAGCATACATACTAATTTTCCATACAGCGATGGTGTAACGACACCTGGGTGCGTTAGTTTCGAAACCCTACGCATGGCCCGACAAGCAGATCATGTTTTATCTATATATATTTCTCAAAGTATGTCGTGTATGTGTCTGTCATTCCGGCTATAGCTATTATTAGAATAGCTGTAGCTGGACAACAATGCAGATGCAAAGTCATGGCCTACCGCCATTAGAAGCTTAGCTTATTAAGTAGCTTAATGGAATTTTCCTTTGGCAATGTGCCTGGCTAATAGCTTGAAAGTTCAGTTGTTTGACAAAGTTTTAAAACCTTTACAGTTGTGTTTATTTCAACTTCAACTTATTTCAACTACACAAAACATTTCTCTAATGATATGTAGTTTGAAAGTTAGAATGGGAAATGTTGTTATATGTTAAATGCAAATCAATTTTCTGTCCAACGACTTTTTTATTACCCGGGCAACACCGGGTAGTACAGCTAGTTGGGTAATATAGGAGAGGGATAGTTGTGCAATGTCGTATTTCGAGGTTGTATCTTTAAAGAGGTCAAGGCCAAAACAAATCATGCGTGATCAGTAAAAAACTACCACTTATGACATTAATCAATATGCACATCAGTAGCTAGTTAATCAACAGACTTAGTTACTGTTGCTGATACAATGAAATATCCTGCTGCTCATGTATTGTGTAAGCACTGTTCCTAATCTTATAGTCGAGGATTATTTCGCTTTCAGAGTCAATCCATACAGCCTTCGCTTCTGCCATTTTCAAATAAAAACAGATACGTTAGAGCATATTTTCAAAAGTTTTGGCATGTGAAACAACAGAAAACCAATACCTACACGCATGCACTAGTGCGATGCCGTTAGTGGCCAAGGTTATTTCAATGGCACTTATAAGTGGGGCATTGCACGCGTGTTACGCATCCACATATCGACTCTATATCACGGCGGAATGACAGCGACACAGCTGTGTCCATGATGAAATTGTAGCACCATATGAAGGTTTTCACTAGGCTAGCGTTGTATGGAAACAAACACTCAAATTCATTTTTACTCTAAGCACACTGCAGCCCACTCATTTGCTTTTAGTTGAGGATGCCTACTGGTGACTCGCTAAAGAGCGTTCTCCTTGTGTTTCACCTTTTCCTTGCTTTTAATGAGTATGCTGCATGTCTTTTAGTTGAACTAGTGTCATACAGCCATTGAAAGTCAAGTTTTGTTTTTATCTACCTGGTCGTTGCACATGGACAAAGACCTTATACACTGACAAGTAACTTAACTAGTACCTGGATAAAATGACTTAATTTGATATTTTTTTCCTGATGTTAGCGTACTTCTTTGTTCGCTGTTTAAATCATATTGATTACATCGATAATTGTCTTGGTATGTTTTGTCCTCTGATAATGTTTATGTTTACAGTTTTCATTCCGTATCATCTCTTCTATTGTGAGCTGTATAGCTAAAACACACTAACTTAGTCTAATATCTAACCTAGCTTTGAGTGATAGTGTAGAGCATAAGTATTATCTCATCTAATTTATGTAGCGTGACTAGAGCATTTTGGGAGTGTTAACCATCCTCTAAAGCTGAAGGAAGCTCAAAGCTAAATCCTCTGAAGCTGAAACAAAACACTAACTTATTCTAATGTCTAACCTAGCTTTATGTAAAACGGTGGAGCAAGAATACCCTATGACACTTATGTATTTGCCTCATCTAACTTTCGCGTTTTTGCGGAGTCATCCTCGCGCGAAAATTTCATGAGCAAAACTAAGCTATCATAACGAACGAGCGAAAACGCGAAATTAAATAGCTTTGGTCATTGATAGTCCAAGAAACCATTGGTAGCAAGCGATCAAATTGCATTATCGATCTCGGCCACACAATTCTACCTGCGGTTCACAATTACAAACAAGTCCCAAATTGGAAAAAAAATTTTTACCGGTGAACCGAACCTGAGAAAACTAATTATGCTTGATCCACTGCATTTGTTTTCACATCACTATACTTTTGCACTCATCAGAGCTGCGAAATTAAGTTACATCAAAATTTTACTCTGTATGCTACTCACGAAACTAAATACTAGCAAAATATAAGTGTCCTAGGGTATTATCTCATCTTATTTAGCAGCGTGATTAGAGCATTTTGGGAGTGTTAAATGTATTTTAAAGCTAAAAGCTGGTTCACACTATATTCTCCATATGACAGCGTTTTCCTTTCGGCATTCATCGTCGATTACGTGAGCCGTAAACTGTTGGCATCGACGAGGCAATGTAGGTTGGACTTGAGACTGAACGACCAAGTTGCATAACATTCCATTTTATTCATGTTTTTGTGTCGCTGAGTCTGCTAGAATGTAGATATATATGTAAGCTAGTTCTGTCATCAAGGGCTCAATGTTAAATTTTTTGTCTGAATACGAATGACTCTCCATAGATGCCAATTGTACATCCACTGATCTGCACTTTAAACAAAACTATAGAAGACTCCAATTACACCCTGACTATAAAATGCACGCTTTTTAGCATTACAGTGCACCCTCGAGATACGATGTTAATCCGTTCCAAGGCTGGCATCGTATGGCAAAAAAATCGTATGTTTGAGTATAGAAACCATTGTAATTATACAATTAAAAAGAAAAAGAAGGTAAAAATCGTCCAAAATTTTATAAAAATGCTGTACATATTGAAAATTAGTAACAAAATAGTATGTTAACTTTAGTAACTATAGTTACCTACAGTAGCTGCATTGTATTAAGTGCACCTAGTGGTTATAATCTGCAATACTGTAAAATTGTAATCTGTGTTCCAAATGCAGATCGTACGGTAACAAGTTCTTACCTTCAAAAGGTACGCATAACATAAACGCTGAATTTACTTCAGATAGGTTTAGCTTGCCAAACTCACCCTTAAAACAAAGTTTTAGTATGTATTTTGAACTATTTTACTGAATTTCAACTGTTATTACGAAATTTTATCCTTCATAAGTTTCTGTCTTCACTTTCATTATAAAATTTAGCGTGTTTGGTTGAAACCTTTTTCATCCAGAATTCAATAAGAAAGGCCGAACGATGCAGTTATCGAAAGCGGCCTCTCTCACACCTGACCATTTAATGGCTACCAAAACGAAAAATGAAATTTTATTTACTATTTTACAGGACGTACATACCTTTGGAGTGACTTTAGCTGGTACATGTAGCAAATAAAGCAGAAAGAAGGTTGTCTAGTCCAATTTTTATTCTGGTTTAAAAGAAAAAAATGTTGGTGCAATGCAGAAAACTGCTAGCTAGCTAGAGCTTGTAGAAGGATCCAGAAAAGGTGATACAGTAGTTTTTCTTGTATGAAATGTGTACAAGAATCAATGTAACCATATGTACAAAGTTTGTACGCATTTATACTCTAGAGGAAGGGCTTTAAAAAGCTAGTTATATGAGTTACATACATACGATGAATTGTATTCACGTAGGAGATAACAAGCCCACCTGCAAAGACACGGTTAAACAAAAAAATAAAACATAAAATCAAAAGGAAACAAATAAAATGAATAAAATATAAAAACATTGCACACAAGAGATAAATGATATATATTATACATGCATTGTTTTAATGTACCAGTCCACATCAGTAAATTAAACACTTGAAATATTTCTACCAATGTGGGGTTTTCTGTATCTTCTACTTCCTCGCCCTTACTAAATGGTTGCTCCTTTTGAATGCTGATCGCGTGCATGACCTAGCTCCTTCAAATCTTCAGTCAGAAGCTCTTTCTTGTGCTTGCTAATGATAATTGCAAATGCTGATTGGTTGCGATCATATTCCTTGACAATGTTAATAATACGGTTGCCTTCTTATTTACGACATCCAACTTGTTGACATAAAAATCATTTTTCCTTCGTTTTGTAACATTTGTATCGGTCTCAGATTCCATAGCTAACAAATTAAATGTAGATAATTGTTGTTATATATGTATGCTGACTTAAAAGTTTATAGTAAAAGATATAGTAACGCTACAATGAATATTTGCTCTCGCTTGTGTATTTTACACAAAAATTTTCACGCGGAATGCTGACCTGAGAGAAGTCGATCATCGTGTCTCTTCTAGACGTTCTGAAGATGTTTTCGGCAAACTATATTTCGGTGTTTTTTTTTATTTCATTGTGCGTTATGAGCACACCGACCGCCAAATTTTAACTCGAGCGAAACTTTTCTCAAAATTGTATGGTGAAATAAAAATCGTATAGCGAAGTGAAAATATCACAATAATTGACTTTGTAAGGTGAAAAAATCAAATATCAGGGTAATCGTATCTCGAGGGTGCACTGTATTTTTAAATTGAATACTACTTTTTATTTGTTAGAATTTTTACAAGGAATCACTTCATATCTTAATTTAGCTTGTTTGTAATCTGTAAATTCTTGTTAAACAGTCATCATCAGCAACCCAAATGCTTGTGTGATTACAATGCTGTTTGTTGTTCTCAGACTATCATTTAATTGGGAGTTGTTCTCTGTCTGTGATTTGCTGCACAACTCCCAAAAGTGAATGCAACAACTCCCGAAAGGTAAAGATTAAGTAATAGTGCTATAGGACAAATTAGGTTGCCTGGAGACTCATATGCTATCGTACTTGTATCAACATAGTGGAAAATGATGTCTAATTAGAATAGTGTTAGGTCACACTTTTGGTTTAGTTGCTAATTCTAGCAAGTTACTGAATTTCTGCATGTGAGAATAAAACATGAGGGAGCCAAGGCTTTATATAGTATATTTATGACGGGTATAGCTGTTGAGGCTGGAGTTACTTAAATCTCAAGTCGATTAAATGCTAAAAGTTTTAAATTTCACCTGTATTTATTTTACAAGCAGCTATAATTTGTTGTCTACATTTTAGTGCTAATCTCAAGATTAAACTGATGGAACAGGACAAGTTTATTGGAGAGAAAACTAAATCTATGCTAGTACATATGCTAGTCATTATATGCTAGTTCTCTTACTCGTAATGTACTTATCTATATTGTAGCTCAGAGCTGTTCATTATATCACATCAGGATACTTTTATTAAGTAAATTTAATATATATTCAGAGCTACTTTACTTTCCGTATTTAGCCAGTGAGTTTGTTCAATAAATAGTGAGCATTATCCAATGAATACAGGCAGTCTTTGTCCATTGACATTATCTTTTCACTAAGCAAAATCCTTTTCTTTTCATATTGTTTAAATACATTTGCACTAGGTAAAAAGCTAGTGAATTAATGATGAGAGAGAAAAAGGCCCCTAGGCCCACTTAGTAGTGTAGAGGGCAGACGACTTACAGATAGCATTCTTATGTACTAGAAGATTCTAATACCCACATTTTGTTTTGCTTTAAATTTTCAATAGGCACCAACATCGGGTGTTGTTTTACGTTGTCTATGTATTTTTACGTTGTCGGTCTATGTATTCAGTTGTTCATTTTTTCAGACTGTTTCAGTTCAATATAAAACGAAACTATCAATAAGCTAATAATTCATTGACTTTTTGAAGTGGTTGGATCTACTTTTTGAAAAAACCAAAATCATGGACACCATTTTACGTCAAAAATACCATTTTAAAAAATTGGTGTATCATTTTTGTGCTTTATCATAACTAATCTACTTTTTTCACTTTAGGTCTTTTTACCAATTTGTTTTGAAATGTCCGGCTTTCTCAATCAACTACATTTAGTTACGTCTGCGGGTTTGGGCAGTTATATGACTCACTATTTCATAGAGAAATCATTCCCAATTAGTGTATTTAGAGTAAAAGATGGCTAGTCAATCATTCAGTAATATTTCCTGATGCCATTTCTTAGCAACCACCAAACAGACTTGAATTAGTCAATATATAAATGACTAAGTAAACACTGGGAGCACCTAACAGTGCATGTCAAACTTATTATCCGAGGATGTCAGATAAGTTACCATTTAGTTGTTGCTAACTAGCTGTAGAATGCCTAAAAGTTCACACACTAAGTTCATCCATATTTGCCTCGTAGCCCTTTATATGACTTTGGTCAACTCGTCAGTGCAATGGTTTCATTAAGGATATGCAATAAGTACTGTTACTTTATTATGAAAAATTAATATGGATATGTAGCATTTGTGCTGTCGGTGCAATACCTACCACCCGACCTAAAGGCAAATACATGGCACTCAAGCTACTGACAAATACAAGGTAAATTTGTCAATTCATTCATGGACTGGCCTAGTTTCCTTGTTGTTTTGGTGCTGGAAAGGTTTGTGCTGGTTGGACAGGAATTGATTGACAATCATTTTAGCCATGCTGAAAGTCTGATAACAGATGTTGTGCAAAGCCACTTGTATTGCACTAGTCTAACTGGCTGACAAAGAATACAGATGCAGTAGACGCTCTTATAACGTATACTTCCTATAATGTAATTCCAAATAACGAAAAAACTGATTTAAAGTTTATGTTTCGTTTGACGTGGAAAATTATTGTATAAAACGTTAAGTGTTAAATCGGACGAGTTTTAAAAATCGATTTGAATGTTAGTTTATCTCGCCACACTTGAGAAAGAAAAAACAATGTGCGTATAACGTTGTATCTATTATATGTATACAGTATATAACTTTCCCGACATTCTACTTTGTTGCTATAGATTGTCAAATGTGACAACAAAACAGAGAATAGGATGGGTGCGCCATTGTTAATAAATATTTGAAGGCGATAGATTGGTCCAAGTGTTACAGCGTCGGTCTACCAATTTTAATGTGCCGAATTGAAATTCCGTCATAAGTTTTTTCTAATTCTAACCTTGACCCTGTGAATACAGATACAGGTATAGCCGCTTTTTATGGTAAAAATACATGTATTTTGCTGTTTTGCCTTATTGTAGTTGTAAAAAATAATTTTATTAGTTTTAATTTGTAGAATAAAAATTGTTGTTTAGAAAAAGTAAGTAAATCGTTAAAAATGAATGTCGAAAACATGCAGTCTCCATCAACTTGTAAAAGTACAGCATTCATGGTCTATACCACCAGTAAGATTTATCACGAAAAAAAGAAAATTTATGCAAACCATGCAAACCATCGATGCAAACCAATACTACTGCAGTTACGGTACAGCCAACAAATTAAAAAAGTCGAGTCAAGTTTTTTCTTTATGCATGGCAAAAGAGGCGAGTTTGGAATGATCTTGGAACAGATTAAGCAATTCACATGTATTTTACTATTCTTGACGTCAATTCCCTATAACATAAACATTCCTAAAACAGATTATTTACATTGTAGGAGCGCCTAATATATATGCTCTGTCATACTGAATGACGAAAAATGCAAATATATCTTCTGCGTAATACTTGTTGTGGTGAATGAATACCAATTCATTTTCTGAAGAGTTTAACCTTCTATATCTCTGTACCTAATACCTCCTTTGTCAAGTTGTATGATGAAATCATGTAGTTTTTACAACAAAACATTTTATATTGTTTTGTGTCTTTACTCCCTATGAGCGTTTAACCACTGCCAACCGGCAAAGCTATTAAATTTACCCAATATATTTATCTATATTATAACTTTGGGGTGTTGCATCATGTTTGTATGATATACGGTGTGAACTTTTGAGTACACTCCTCTGCCTTTTCTATGAACAATGTTGGATCTTATCATCTCACTAGTCTGCGCTGTTTGCCCAAATATTGTATAAAAATATATAGTTTTTTTATTATGTTAAAATCATAGATCCAACACCATATAGTTACTCCATATGCATACCCTATTACCCAGCCCTGCAGACAGTGTAAATGTACAAGGCTAAGTTTTAAATCAGTTTATATAAAAATCAGTTTAACAGAATAATTTGTAAAAGTTTTCTACTCTGAAATCAGTTCTCTTGAGTCGTTGAGGCCTTTCGAAATTTGTATTGTGTATATTATTAACTGTTAGTTGTAATTTAATAGCATCGCACTGCGTATGTAGGAGAGATAGTCTGGTTTAAAAGCAGCCATTGGACATATCCATGAAGTCCCTAGCATTATGTGTTTAAACTTGTATGCACAGCAATTCTTATCTAATAATAATATAAATATATTGTTTCTGCTTGCTCATAAACAGCGGGAATAATGAACCGATTTTTGACTTGTTACTCATTAAAGTATATAACTTGCTATTTATGTCTGTCAATATTTGTTTTTTTTTGCAGATTTGAACCACCGATGGACAATAACATTCCCTCATCTGTGAAGCCAAGTCTCAGGCTTTGGATTAGTCAACAACTAAAACCTGGTTCTCATGTACGCCAAAAGCACTGGCGACACCACCGCAAGGCTATCAACAATGAAACGTGAGCCTGCGCGCCGAGTACCGCCGGTAGGTGTGAGCGTTCTACGCAAGAGATCTGCGCTGTTAAACTTTTGCGATGAGCCACAGGCAAAGCTTTCTTAAAATGTACTGTACAGATGAAGGTCAGCTCTTTTGGGGTGGCATTATAAAGAGTTGCATCATGGCTAACAAAAAAATTCAATTAATATTCTTGGTTCAGATATACCCAGCTCTAAACGACAGACAAGGTGGCTGTAGATTATTGTAATAGTATTTTGATTGATTTATCATTGTGGTAGTAGGTGAAAAATAATAGTATGCATTTTGTGAAGAACTATTAAAATAGGTGATATAGCAATCAGCGACACGCACACAATCACACACATAATCACATGCACGCACACACAATATATATAACTTGATGATGTGTACAATTTATGATAAATTGAATTAATTTTGTAAAATAAATTTTTTGAGTACCATTGGTATACATTGATTATTTTTATTATTCGTTTCTTTTAAACATTTTAGTTTTTTGTATATGTATTGTGATTCCTGCTCAATATATTCTATGGAATATCTGGGAGTGTAAAATTTACTGAGAGCAAAATAGGATGCACTCAGGCATGTATATATGCGTATATATATATAGATATATATATATATATAAAATGTGACATCTATATATATATATATGTATATATATATATATATATATATATATATATATATATATATATATATATATGAAAACCACAATGGAAAAACCAGTGATGTCACATTTTGGTTTTTTTGGAGTTATTGCTACTTACCTGTAGTTTTGGCACTATAGAATTGTATGGTGAATTAAAAATTTGGAAAAACCAGTGTTAACCTATGAAAAACTGTGTTTAAATTTTATGCTCAAATGAATAAACAGGAGATGTCCAAGCCGTAATATGGAAAAATTGGCTAAGTCCAATAGCTAACCAATCAAAGAGCGTTTTGCTCGCTAACGCCGTCTTGCATTATTTAATGTTGCTTAGCTAGCTGCAACGATTGATGCGTAACGCTTGCTTGTTCGTTAAATTATTATTAATATTGATGGCATCTGGAGATAGATCGAGTCTTCAGAATAAACTGAGAAGCCTGGAAAAACAAAGAAAAGATGTTAGTGCACAAAAACAAGCTAAAAAGCAAAAGGTTTTTAGTCACACAACAGGAGAAAATTGCTTATGCAAACGGTAAACATGCTTTGTAATTGCGTGCAGATGACAGGCAGAAGTTGTTTACTGATTTTAGTCAATTTTACACTACAAAAATTACAAAACGATTATTTATTTTTGCTAAGAACTGTGTGTAAAGTAGAGAAAAGAAGGCCCCATTGAAAGCCACATAGGTCCCAAAGTAGTGCAGTTAGATTCGTTATGTGATAGCTAGGATGGACAGAACAAAAACTACACACTCATTCACTATTTCCATTGGCTTGTGCATGAGAAAACTTTTTTTAACAAGGTCACAATACGCTAATGTGTGAACATTCTTACATAGAATGTGATTGAGACATGACTGCAGTGAGTCGCAAGTCATATGTAGATCTACCGTCTAATTGGGTAAAGTTGTTTTGAAATGCTCGCAAACATCCTAAACCCTTTAATACAATTTATCTTAACAGCTCAAATCCTTCAATAGCACAGAATATCTTAAAAATATGTACTAAACAATTTGCCCAATGAAAACTAGACCTATACGTCAAGTGAAAACTGCGGATGCGGAAAGCAAGCGCATGGCATTTGATATATAGAGAATGCTGAAATGGCAGTTACATTGAGAGTGCTATTAAAAACCGTCTAAGCTTCCTCATTGAACTCAATCAACTATCATTACCATCAGTCGATTGCCAGTCAGCAAAACAAAATACCAAAATTGGCGGGTCTTTAAACAATTTTGCAAACTAGAGAATCAACCATATATTGACAATTTTACAACCAGTGATGTTGTGACAGCAGGTAGTGATGAAATTTAGACATTGCAGTGAAACCTTAAACTGCTATTAATTACTAGAACTTTATGTTACAGTTATATTATAGTTAAATTTAGTTTGAAGTGGAAAAAATATAATGTTTAATTGAGCAAAACCTTTTTAGTGCATTCAAATAGAAAAATAGGTGATGTCTGTTGCTAACATGCATGTTCATTTTTGACCACTGCTTTACAAAAAAACAATATTCTGAGTTACAAATGTTATTTTATAAGCACCAAATTATGTATCTGTCAATAAACCTACATATATTTGTCATAAACTGTATTTTGATTGCGTGATCCAGTCTCAAATCAAAAAAATTGACTTTTTTTGAAACTGCAAAATTGTGACATCACTGGTTTTTCCATTGTGGTCTTCATATACACACTCACATATATGTATATATATATATATATATATATACATATATATATATACATATATATATATATATATATATATATATATACATATATATATATATACATATATATATGCATCGCACGAAACAATTTTTCTAGCGCCATCATTAAATGTTTATTTTCTTCTTAATATTTTTTCCAAATATATATATACAGCCCATACGGCAGCGTTTACTACCTGTGTCGTAGTTTTGAATACTACCAATACGGTAATATTCAATCGCTGATACTACCGTGGCCGTAGTAATGAGAACTGAATACTACTTCATACGTAGTAATATTGAATCATCGCTGAAACCAGCTAATTGTTAATGAGAGTTATCTTCTCTTTTTCATCTCTATGCCAACTTTGTTTCTATGGTAATTTGCTGTTCATGCTGTTTTGTTCTATTCTAGCGAGTTGCATTCAATCTTTTTATAGTAATTGAATTCACGCTGGACTGGTGAGGTTGTGAAGTGTAATAATGAATAATTATTTGTAACTTTTGCACATCACATTTGAGCTGGACATCGAAACTACAACATTCAAAGGTAGAGATTCAACCGTGAAGTTGCTCATAAAATAAATTCTACTTAAAGATTTAAATTTCTGTTTTAATTAATTAAAAATATTCGTAAATGTAACAAATCAATCAAAGGACGGCCTTGGGCAGGCAGGCTTGTGTTGAATGAAGTGATGTATCGTAATGGTTTATTTTCATTTTAGTAATTAATCAGTAATTAATTTTTCATACGAACTTTTACTGTATGTTATTGACATAATTCGTTTTTTATTAATTGATAAAAAACAATAAATTTAATGTAAAGTTTAGTAGTAGTTAGTTAGGAATATTAACATAACTAACTCCTTTTACTTGTTCGGTGTCTGATAGAGAAAAATAAGGTTAAACAAAGGTTATTTATAAATAAAGTTAGTAACATACAGTAGATTATAAGTAAGTATGAATAAATGAATTATATAACTTTCCCAAGTTCAGGCCAGTGATTATATATAAATAATCCTCAAATGAAATATTAAATGAATACTGTATATTAAAAATATAAAAAATATTTAGAAAAATAATCGTAAATAATCAATATGAAATAATAGTAATAACTATTTCACTACATGTTACTCTATGCATTCACTCACGCAATCCCCTACTCTTAATGCGTTAGTTTCTAAAGAAGTGCTTACATGTTTTACATTATATCTAGTTGATATCCTTCAACCAGAAAATTTATTTATTTGAAGTTCATACATGTATATTTGTGTAGTCTAAGCCTCAGACTTAAAACGTGTGGAGTTGATGGTGCCCACTATCCAACTCCAAAATGAGCCAAAGGGTCATCATACAGCTGGCCTGTGTTGGGTAGTCAATGGGGGTAAAGGCACGATTTGTGTATTTATCATGTGTATTTTGATTGTTTTAGCATGGCTAACTATGATCAGTATCTTGATGCCTGTCTTAAAGAGCAGGCGACTAAACGTTCAGCTGAAGACTATCAGGGCTATTTGAAAACATGCATTGCTGAGCAAGAGTCAAAGCGCAGCAAAGATAATACAGGATATTCTGATTATCTGGCGACAGTACAGCAAGAACTAGGCAAGAAAACTGAAAATGGTCAGTGCTGTTTTAGTTCATAAAAGTGTAAATCAGCCGGATAGAGTCTAAGATGCTTTAGGTGAAGTGCAAGATTTTCAATGGCGATATTCGGCTTTTTACTTACCGCAATGTTTTCTCTTTTTACCCACTTGTTTCATGTTTCAGCACATATGGATGGTGTCAATATAGAGAGTGCCACAAGCCAAAAGAACACGTGTATCGATATTGATGCCACTCAGGAAGCTTCTAGCTCTTCGCACTCCTTGAGCAACAAGCAAGATCCTTGTGGTAAACTCAATAATTAAGTCATACTCAGTTATCATTGTTTTTATTCAAGCAATTCAGACATCAGAAAAGTTGGGGGATTGGAAACCTTTTTAGTGCAACTCAGTAACAATAAAAATGCAGCATGGTCGCATTCACAATTTATAATGTCTCATTGCTATGCTCCGATATTCATAACTAAATGTGACTCTTTACTCAGGGTATTGAGTGAGTTGCTCCGCTTTCCTTATAAATTGTGCAGTATATGAGGCAATTCTATGTAACTACCCATGCGCTGGTGCAATCATACCACTCTGTGACCATATTTTAGAATACCTTCACAGACCAGCAGGCAGACAAGTATCTCCGGAAGTACGTGTAGACTACTCACAACAAGTCAGCTTAGTGTCTGGTTAGTATTAGTAGCATGGTTAAAGGCATGCATGTTGTTAACTCTATCAGATGTAAATAGTGTGATTGGTAGGCATAGGCATATCCTGACATTCACTTTATAACACCCCAACCCCACAAGAAAAATATAACTGCACACAACAGTAACTATTATGCCATGCCCTAGCCTGTCTTGACAAGCTGTTGTTTTTGCGTAGTTGTCCCCCCCCCCCCGTCGAGCGGCGAGCAACAACAGCTTGTCACAAGACGTACTGCACCTGATGCATCAGCTGCACGTATAAGGAGTTGTTCTCTTCCGTCTACGCGGCTCGGCTGCGGTGTTATTCCGGTCGCTCCATTGGTAATCATAACGGATTTCACGCAAAAATCTATGTAAAAAATTTAAGATAAGAACGTTTAACTGGCGACCCCTCTCTGCAGTAAACTTTTTTAGAATTTGAGAACTTAGGCAACAACAGCGACTAAACATGTCGTTATTTGTGCGCTCAGTCAGTTTTATTTCTATTTTTGTATCAGTCAGTTTTATTTGCTCTTACGGATTTTATTTTGAGTTTATTTTATTCTTAAGTTCTACTAAAGTTTATCACAGAAACTGGTCTTTGGTTAAACGTTTTAATCTTTTTTTTTCTACATAAATTTTTGCGTGAAATCCGTTATGATTACCAATGGAGCGACCGACATAACATCGCGGCCAAACCGCGTAGACGGAAGAGAACAACTCCCTATAAGTGCAGCTGATGCATCAGGTGCAGTACGTCTTGTGACAAGCTGTTGTTGCTCGCCGCTCGACGGGGGGACAACTACGCAAAAACAACAGCTTGTCAAGACAGGCTAGCCATGCCCATACTGAGTAGGGTGCTTACAACTTTCATGTTCATTACAATGAAACGACTTCCATGGATCATGGCTTGAACAGCAATGTTTTCACTCAACCCATTGGAAGCCATCAGCATGGCATAAATAGTCACCATAGCCCAAAGCAAAGGCCTTTTGTTAATTTCAATACAATCATGGAATTTACTGAATGACTTAAGGTGGATAGGCTTATTTTCCTACCCACCCTCTCTGGCTAAGAATCCAAAACTTACTTGTAAAATGCATTATATGGCAACTTCCTCAAAGGCCTAGATGTGCATTATTATAATATAGGTGGTGATTAACTAGCTAAGCTCTTTATAAACAGAGTTATTAAACTGCAAGACCAGTTAGCAAGTTATGAGATATGTTTCCTTACCAGGATAGTAAAGAACTGTAGTTGACTGATGGCAATGATATACCCTCACTCACATTGAAGCTACACAGCAATCAGCAAGTGAAACTCTTTATGATTGTAATCCTGCTTCTGGTATCAAACAGCCAATGTTGTATTTTCCTGAATTCATCAGCAGCATGATTATTGCCCCGAGCCTTGCCCGGCTACTATAGCACTTTAGCTACCACCATAGCCAAATGAGTTTGCGTGATAATATGATATGTACCCCAATGGTATTTTGACTCTTTTGAGTTCAATGTGAAATTGTTTTCCTTTTCAGAGAATATAGAATCTGAGCCAAGAAGGACAAGGACATTTATAGAAATCAGTGAGGAGGAATGGGGCTTGGTCAGAGATAGATTGTTCAGTTTGTTTCAAGACGGAATGGCTATATTAACTGCAGTACATGATTTAGGTAGATTTTTTGTTATTTGTCAGAACTTGCCAGAACATTGATTTGGATGCTTAAAATTCTCGCTCCTATGACTTGTTAACACAACATTTGGCCGCTTAAGATCAAGAGCTCAAGCCATTAGGATAGTTCGCCAACAATTGACGTTGTATTTATTGTGCTTTAATTTACTTAAAGAATAGAGAAAGCATAATATTATTATGCTTTATTAGTTATCTTGAGGTGTTGACTGATGTTCTAAAAAAAGAATCAAGGAGATTGACCCACTAGAAGCTGAGATATAGACAGCCAAACACAGGTCTACCTAAAAAAGAATCAAAGGAAAACCCTTCGAAAATCCCGAAAACTGTGACGTATAAAATCGACTTAATGGTCATGTGCCGGAGTTGCGCACCCTTACCGCCGTTATGTATAATGATTGTTTTGGCTACGAGATGTG
Organism: Watersipora subatra; assembly: GCF_963576615.1. Lineage (NCBI taxonomy): Eukaryota > Metazoa > Bryozoa > Gymnolaemata > Cheilostomatida > Watersiporidae > Watersipora > Watersipora subatra. Next base: position 50,299,475 of record NC_088712.1, on the reverse strand, counting down.
AAACGCTTCTCGCGATAGTAAATAATTTACATACTAGCTCTGGTTTCTCAGGAAAATCATCCAAACAATGTGTGGTAAAGGCATTTGCCCACAACCCCTCGCCATGATTTTTCAAAGCAGAAGGGCAGATTTTGACTATTGTGCTTCAAATTTTAACTCGATCTCAACGGATATGCTCCGAAAATCATCTGTTCAACGAACGGCGCGTGTATAGTCTATATGCGATATCCGCGATTGCAGTTTGTTTAGAATAAGAAATAGGAATGGGACTTTTGTTCCTTCATCATTTTTCTACTGTGTATCTACTGCAGCATTCAGTTGATTTTCATGATTATCGTCACTATTAACAGACTGGAAGTTCACTACAGCCATAATCTTAAAAAGACTAACTTGACCGTGCTGCTCTTGCTATAAGAAAAGAAAACGATAACTTTTGCTTTGATTTTTCTATTGATCTATTATCTTATCTATGATTATTTTTTATGATTTATATAATATTCATAATGCATATTATACAAAATAATAATATAAATGCGTATAGAATAAATGATGTAACTAATATAATTTGTAGAAAATTCCAAATGATAACCGAGATTGATGATTGATCTAATTGATTCTATTTATTAGCTATAGTTAAAAAATCTGAACAACGCTAAAGATGAGTCTGAATAGGGAAGCTAAGTAGGAGAACAACAAAACTGAGCTGAACTAGCAAGATAGCGAAATGTTGCGAAATAATAGATGCGTGTAATTATTTTGTGCTACAACTAATCTACACGTCAGAGGGACTGGTTCGGAATTCTAGGAGCGATGATTGTTAGGCCCAATTTGATTGTTCTATACTTCCAGGGATTAAACCAATTAAAACGCCGTGATTGTTATAGGAGAGCGCATTAGTTGGCTTAATTGACCAATGGCACACAAGTCGATTTCATACGTCATATATTGATGATTACCAAAACACTTTTGTTTTTTGGTAGACCTGTGTTTGGCTGACTATATCTCAGCTTCTGGTTGGTCAATCTCCTTGATTCTTTTTTTAGAACATCAGTCAACACCTCAAGATGAATAATAAAGCATAATAATATTATGCTTTCTCTATTCTTTAATAATTGCTTCTCCTAGGTCAAAGATCAGCATATTATTCAAGCACCGAGTGCCGGGATTGTCTAGGGACAGAGAGTGAATCATATGAACAATAGATATACATAATTAATCAGGGTTAGTTGAGTTTATACTGGTGATGAAGGACAATGGCTTGTTGCAGTTGGCTGCCGTGACAAAACTCAAACTGCATAATCGAATGTGTTAACAAACATCCTTGTAAAGTGTGTGGTTTGAAGTATGGACCATCAGGGCTTTATGATCTTGCCGGCAGAAAGGCATAAACATTCATAATAGTGAGGGTTGGACTCCCCTCCATGCCACAGCCTCTTGTGGATACATAGTATATTGCCAGGTGTCTTTTGATTGTGGTTAACGGCCCTGTCAATCCACATACCAGAGTTTTTTATGCTCCGAGAGTTACAAGGCTCAAAGTATGATATTTGTTTAGTCGTGTCATGTTTTACCACACAGTTTTTGTTTTTTCCATCTCTCTTTTTTATCAATTGAATGATAGGTCATGTGTATAATTGTGACCAACCAAATAATATCAGTCTTCCTTCTAAAAATAGGCAATACATTCTGATTTTAGGTTTCAGGCATCTATCCTGTTATGTTTGTCTGACATGCGGAGTCAGGTAAGACCCAATACAGTTAATGCGCCTCGGATTGTTTCCTTTATCTCCTGACAAATTTGTTTTCTTCTCATTTGAAGTTTTGAATTTGTTGTCTGCTATGACTAACCTCAATGATTTAGTGAGTTATGCAACTATAGCCAGCGCAGTTAACTTCAACACGAAAAAGAGTTTTCAGGTATGTGAGTAATTTGCTGGTTCATGGATCGTTTTTGTGTGTAGGTGTGTAGTAAACTTTGCACGCTAATTAAACTCATGATCACAAACAACCTCACCGCTTCATTTACTAAGTGTGTATAGTTTTGAAAATGAATGTCTGTTTACTTATCAGTTACAAATCTCTAACCAAGCGCATGATGCCAGTATTTGAAAAGGGTGTACCCCAAAACGCTTTCAATTGGGAAGGGAAGCATTTTCACATTTGGTACACAAGCTAATATGAACCCTCAATAACGTGTACAGCTTTTTTCCAAAATATCAGATGAGGAGTTTATCTCACAGCTTCTGATTTTTAATAAATGATGCAAAGCAAAAGATGTATAACTCACCTAAATACTACCTAAACTATGCTATTATTACACTTCTGGCAATTTCTGATTGTCTTCAAGCTTCAAACTAATATTAACATTCGTGATTATCACAATGTATTTTGCACTTTATATTTATTTACAGATGTACAACGTAAGGCCTGAAGTTATCAATTGTGTCATGAGGGAGTGGAAGAGGTTGGAGGAACTAGCAATGAGTGAGGAACATAATCTTCTACAGTGTCCAGTCTGTAGCACAAAGCCACACACCATTAACGTTGATGGTAACTCTAAGCTATACCGCTATAAGAAAGCAGGAGGGTAAGTACTCCTATACTGCCCGAATTTCCAAAGAATATTGATGTATGGCGCTGGTGATTGTCTTTCAAGTAGCACCTATAAGCAGTATTATTTATAATTTTTAGGGTGACTGAGATTGATTATAAGTCTGAGCTCATATTAGACTCTACTGATGTTGACAAAGAGGTTGATAAACTCAGAGGCAGTAAATCAGGCACAGCTGTTCAAGAGGTGAATTAAAATTTGATGGCTCCATTTGGTTCACACTTAGCACTAACTTTCTGTCTCATGAGTACCATAAAAGATAGTTCATCCCAATTGCAACAGTCAAATCACGTTCTAGATGTGTTAGACTATTCGGCTGCACAAATATTTAGCTGTTAGTTGGATTACGTAGCAGAAGGCCTGTGGTGTTGCATTGGTATAGATGTTATGCATAAACCGTTAGCAGCATACCCAATATTTACAGCAATAATTCGTTGAGTTTTGAATCTCCCTCCCAAGATAAGTTAAAGCTCTACTGGTATGGCGTGTTTCAATTGAACTTTAACAATGTATTGTATTACTGGACATCATTGCCGGATGTTTCAGCAAGGCTACGGATGAATGAACTCGCCTACAATTTCTTAGCACCACTGACGATGCAAATTGCATATTGAAATTTGAGTTGATTGTATCTTTCATATGAAGGTACAATACAAGACATTGGGATTTGATCTAAAATTGGTAATAGATTGTGAAAGAGCACACAGTTATCCCTAATTTTGATACAATCATTTTCAGATACCAAAATTTTTAATAATCGGCGTGTTCCTTCCAGGCCTCCTACTGTAAATAAGCACATCAATCACGTTTTTCTTGAAAGGTTGTTGACGATTCATGTGGGGAGACAAAATTGAAAAATGCTCAAGTCGGGGGAAAGGCCCATTCTTCTAAAGATGAGACCGGTCTCATGCTAGCAACATGTCGACACGTGTTTATTCTGAAAGGACTGGACATGAAGAGAGGAGAGATATTCCAGTATCCATATAAACTTCAGGTATCAGTTTGTATTTCATCTATATGTAAACAGAACTCTCTCCTAACGCTGCAAATCATATGTTTAACATGCCATGATCATAAAAAAAAATTTTTGTTGTGAAATCTAAGCCAGGCGTACTTGAAGGAACTGTCATTTTCCTAACCTTTTGCTTTAAACATGAAATGTCTTATGGTTCATGGTGCAATTCATTGTTTTTACTTTGTTCTCTAGAAACAGTTTCCAACAGCACAGTTCTTTGCCTATGATGTTGCGTGTAGGTATTACCCCTGGCTCCAGAAGTTTGATGGGTAAACAGCCAAAAAGCAAACTCCAATGTTATCCGTAATGCATGCTAAATCACACAAGTGGTCATGTCAGGTGATTATTGTTGTTATACGGTATAATATAGCAATAATTCATCAAGTTTTGCCAAAGCCCTTGTTGGCATAATTTTAAGTTTACCCTCAAGTAGGAAATCCTGATTTCTAAATTTAGTAGATACCTTAGAAAAAATATTCAGACATTTGTACAGTGCTTCCAAAAACCTGCATGAAAAAAGTTCTTTTTTTGCTTAGTCATAAATAAACTGCTGATGTAAGATTTTGGCACAGGCAAAGCGGAAAACCACTTTCACTTCAACACATGTCACAATGCCACCAGACTCTCTCCCACCTCCCCCCCCACAGTAGTTGGCTCAGGCCATAGCGATGTCAGTTAGTGAATAACATTTTTATAACAATTGTATTTTCAGATGAAATGGAGTGGTAAGGTGGTAAAGGGAGCTGGTCGCTCAACTGGAAAAACCTGTGAACAAGCTAACAGTTACCTTTCACGTTTAGGTCCTGTCACTCGAAACTCTCATTCTGCAGGTGCGTTTTGTAGCATCCCATGACTGACCATTTGATGAATTCCGCACAAGTTATTTAAACAGTTGGCATTGCTAGCGCTGACCATTGTCCGACATGGGTTTCACCAACCATTCACCCACTCAACATTCTCAGACAAGCTATATTATCAGGCAAGGGACTTCATATTGTCTAACTCGACCCATAATATAAGTGACAAATTCAGGCAACTCAAATGTCAAACTAACAGTTACTGCCCTAAGTACTAGAGGTGTTCACTTTTTCTCTGTCACACATTTGAGAAATTCCATTTTGGTTGGCTCAAAGTGAGGTGGGTGTTGTTTTGGCATAAGATTATGGTTAATTGTGGATGATGGTTGACCTGAATAATACCGATGTGAGAGTAAGCATCATGTCATCTCGATAGCAGATTCTCATGTGTCTATGAATTGTGTCTGGTCAGGTGTCTGGGACTTTTGTGATTACCAATTTTGACCTACACTGATGTATAACATTGACTGCGGGTGAGACTGGAATAGGGGGAAGGAGGCCAGCAACTTCTCACAATAGACCGAGTAATTAGACAATGAACTGCTTGACCTCTCAATACATGCAAACTGAGACCCATTTATGTTGTTATGATGCTGTGGTGTATGTTTGGATACCTATCTTTTCATTGTCTGCAATAGTGCGTAGGGAGAGGATAACTCAGAGTGCTAAGTTCTGGAATAGCCGCAAGCTTTTGGAACTTCCAGTGTGGATTGCAGCACAGTTGAGCAAGGTAACAAGGTGTATTTTATTTGAGACTTAGCAATTTGGTTAACAAAATTTGTGGTATGAGCTTTGCTTCTAAAGAAGAGTATTGGTTACTAACACTTCTATTTCATGTCTAGAAAATGATAAATGGAAGAAGTTCCATGTCTGAATTTGTTTCTGATTGAAATAATTGCTGTGAACCATATCTTCATCCGGGGGAAACAGAACTAATTACTTTGATGCCAGGCATGATCGGCAGAAGCTTGCATCTGGACTCATAACTCAATCAGGCTAACCAATGGGAAGGTTCAACCAATACTTGTATTTTGTAGATGAAGAGATAAATTAAGGAAATGGAGGAGCAGTTTGTGGTGATGTGTGGAGACTTGAAGAAGAGTGAGGCTCAGATTGAACAGCTAGGAGAGGAATATTCCAAGATTGGAGAAGGTAATAACTATGTTAGCATTTGCAATACTGTCCAATTGGTTGCATTCGTTCAGGGTTCACAGTACAGAAAACCAAAAAATCTAGTGTTCAGTCCCAGTACAGCAAAAATAATTATTTTGCTTTGTAGTTTTTCTACCGGTGGAAATGTAAATTAGTTTATTTTTGGTATTCTTTTCTAGGCGATATAACACCACAGGAGCGGAAGATGGAGGAGCTTGCCAAAAGATACAAAAGATTAGCATCAAGTATATTGAGTGACCCAGGTAATAATGTACTTTTTGACAGAAGTTTTAATCCATCGAAATCAGTGGTACACATGCAAACTGATATTCAACATTTTTCATAAGTTGCCGTAAAACCTCTAATTGAACGCTGCCTCTATTTGAACGCCACCTATATTTGAACGTCATCTCCAATTGACCGTCACCCTGAGAAAAAGATTGAAAAATAGACCGCCACTCTTCAATTGAACGCCACCTCCATTTGACCACCACTTTGACCTTATTTGATCTTCACGACCCCATAATATTAACTGATCAGTAGAAAAGTGTCTACAAAAATGTATTAATAATGAATCGTTTGTATCAATAATAATTAATTCTCTCATTATTTAATTTCAAAGCTTTTCGTGAATTTTTTTGTTAAAACTTTGAACACGACACCATAGAAATAATCAATAACGATCTCCGGCTAGTAGTAGCTATCTGTTTAACGCGTTCTTTCTACTTCAAAGAAGCCTACATATAAAACGGCTTAAATTTACAATAGTAGATGAACTTTCAATGCAACGCTATAGAAATAATTACTGTCTCAAGCTAATAGTGGTTCCCTGTTTGATGCGGCCGAGCTACTTCGATCTAAGGTTATGTTTACTAAGCAAATTTTACGCGTTGTGTTCGTGCTTAATGCAGCGCGTTAAAAATATGATAAAAAGTAGCTGGGATGTTAGTATCGACTAGTTCAGCAGTGCAAAAGAAGAGTTGAGGTCAGAAGATATTGTAGAAGGTATTGGACAACTAAAAGATGTTCTTTCCATCGAAAGCAACAATCAGAACGCAGCTATCCGAGCAAACGATGGAAATATTTTTGTGTTAAAAACGTTAATTTTTGTTTCTGCATGTAATATAAGTATAATTCGTTTATGTCACTTGTTCATAAATATTTGTATCATTTAATAGATTGTTATTGAATAATTTATAAATAAGCAGGTCTATAGCATGTTATTTAATTAATAGCGTCCTTGCAGCTATCTTAACACGGCTTACGATAGATCGACGCTCGTAACTCCACTTCTATTGCACATAAAAAGTTAGTTTTGTATGTTCTCGAAGTACATTTATTAAGCGATCTTTGACAAGTTAGAGGCAAGTTAGCAGATTTATTGCATCCAAAAGGTTTAATATCGCTACACTGGAAAAAGAGAGCAAAATATAGGCGACATTTGTCTCACCCGTACTAGTGCTAAATTTGCCTTCCGAAAATTTTGACGAGCCATTTGAAACATACACCGCCAGCCTATATTTGAATGCCGCCTCCAATTGACCGCCACCTTAAAAGAAGAGTTGGAAAATAGAGCGCCATGCCGTTCAATTAGAGGTTTTACGGTATGTTGAGCTGCCTACCCTTGACTGTGAGGGTAGGTCTCAAGCCATGTTTAGTTCAAAAAGTTAGCCAATAACTCCACTTTCTCAAAGGACTAGACTTCCGTCATGTGCAGCAGTGAGTCTACAAAAAAATATTTCCGGCCCAAACATCTACTTTAAAGCCTGGAACAACGGCAGAAACAAATTCTTTGGCCAAAGAACAACTGACCCAAGCAACTTCACAATGTTTTACTAAAGATTATTATCATGAGGAGCTGAAATATAACCTTAGCTTCCCCGGTCAAAGCTTCTGCTGGATCTACAGACAACTCCAATGGCTGCGTTGAAAAACTGTTTTTACTCTCAACTTAAGCTATGGATATTGTGATTGTTTCAGATTCTTCCAAGACCAGAAAGAGACACCGCGACATGTTGACCAAAGTCAAAGGGTAGTTTGAAAGTGAGGTGGACAAGTATCTGTCAGGTAATCATTGTGGTAAATTTTATATCAAAATGTTTGAGTTTTAAGGAAAATTAGCTACATGTAGTTAGCACAACGTACTTATATTTATATATGATGGGTCAGAATGATTATGATCGTAGTTGTTGAAATATCATCTCATCATTTTGAACAGGTAGAACGAAAGGAAAGAAAGTAAGCAAGAAGGAACTTCTCCAAGTCCAGGACACCCTATATTTCCCTTGGAGGGTTGCAGCACTCGAAATCAGTCCAGGATTGCTAGCAGCAGTGGATCTTCACCATCGGTGAGTTTGAAAAGTGCATAATTTTGGAAGGAACAGAGGGTGGCCAGCAGTTCTCATAGAAAATAAACTTCATACAGCTTGAAAGTCATTCCTTTTCCTAAAAAATTGTACTTTTTACAACAGGAGAGATGAGGTGTTCTATTGCAGTTTCCTCCATTGTTTTTTCTCCATATTGCTTTGGCAACCTGCTTATTCTTCTCTATTAATTGGTATTTATTATTGTAGGATCAATAGATGTTATGAAGAAGTAGAAGTACTACTTACAGAGAGAGACAACCTCATTGAATACATCAATGATAAGTTAGAAACAGGGCAGGATAAGTCTTGGTTGACCAAGGAGCTTGTTTCCAAAATCAGAGATTGCTTGCTATTTCAGATTGACCAGCCAGATGTAGATGATAATGTAGAGTTTGAGGAGCCAGAATTAGAAAGTGATGTCGATGATGATTGATCACAAATAACGAAGGCATGATAGGATAGAACAAAATACAATATGTTGCTAGTATACGCAATTGCCAACATTGATACAGCAAGCTTTTACATACCATTGTCAGCTTTTGTAATGTACATGTATAGATACTTGCAGTCACCTCTTGTCTGCTTTGCAATGAACCTTCAACTTTTTAATTTCAAAGTTTGGTATGACTGTAGTGTAAATCGGCAGACTGTTATTATAAAAACGTTGTTATTGTAAAATACATGTATCAATACTGTATAGAAGAAGAGTTGATCTCGACCGTTGACCATCTCGAGTTGACCATTGATCTCGATATAGTTGATAGCACGATAAAATACTTTTATCTCACAAATAATTTCAGTGCTCAAAAAATATTCGATTTTGTCCAAGGCTATAGTTTTAGTCCTTTTTAACTTGTGAGTTCTGATTTTGCAGAAGCAGCCCGGTGCCCAAACAAATATGATTTTGTTTAAATATCATCTTTAATCAGAGGCAATGAAAGTATATATTTATCAGTAAATATATAATTATACAGTTAAATATGCGACAAACGTATAACTGCATGGGGTTAAACTTCCAGGTGCTCTGGTTGGTTTTGCTCATTTCTTCCTTTATATATGCTTCAAGCTCGGCCTCCTTTAACCTCGGCTGGTCATGCGTTTGTAACTCAGATTCTGTATATAAGCAATAACTCGTCTGGTTTTAGCGGAGCCGAGTATAGCCTTAATAATCGAGCATACTTTGTCATTAATAGCCAAAACAGTGTCAACTGTGCCAAATTTGATCATGTTAGCCGAGCTGGCTATAGCCGTGCCAATTGTACTCAGTCAGTTGGCTAATTCCGATCGCTCCGTTGATAGCGAACACAACTAGTTGTTGAACCTGCAAACATAATGTATGATGTATAATATGTGAATGTCAGGCCAATGTATTACACAGGTAGGTAGATGTAGCATTGTCTTCAAGTTTTTTCGTTCAACTCAGTCTACTTACAGATATAACAAAATCAGCAGACAAATAGTAGCATAGATGATGTAATAGATCAAAACTTCATAACATACTCTGTGAGGTTGTCGTCAGGGAAGTGGCGGACTCTGACTGAGTAGCGTGTAAGTTGTTCTACTACCAAATTGTTATGTGGAGTATGAAACAGAGATGAACATCCTTCCAAGCAACTTTATCCAAACAAGCATAAGATAAAAATAGATAGAATTTTGTTATCCCACCAAAATCTGTCACATTATCCAACATGATCCAAAACGAAATAGTCATCTTAGCTTATTTTAGAGGTACTCATTACAATACAGAGCTGGGGCCACTTGTAATGCAAGTGGATTTTGCACTGCATTTTAACTTCAACTAGTGGAATGCTAAGTGAAATGCATCAATACATACGATACAATGGTATTCAGCAAATCCTTAGAATGATTCATATTTTACATAAAGTACACCTTCCCCATTCCCTACTAGGGCTTTAAAGTTCTAAACTCACTTCCTTGTTCATTGTCAGCAGACATTTTGGTCCTCTTGCTTTCTCTGCTGCTCCATTTCTTTCTCTGCTCCTTTCCACTGCTTTGCTTTGGTTGATCAACTATAACAAGAACTTTAAATTTGAGGTACAGGCCTTCTGTTTTTAAACGATCAGGTGATAAGAGAAAACCAAGCAACAATTTCACCAAGGGGTGGGTAGATAAAATAATATTGACAAAATTTCAAGCTGTCCTCTGCCGTATAACATGCTTGTCACTTCATGGTAAAAAACAATTCCTCATGTTTGGGACTTTCTCCCCCTTCTAAATTTTGACTGTTCCACAATCACCTTGTTTTTCATGGTTTTCTGCGTTTGGTCGCTTACGCTTTTCTCTCGTGCCTTCATCTCCTTGGTCAAGCTTTCGTTCTTCACCTAAGAATATAATTTAAACCACAGTTAACAGCAGATCACATGACTTTTTTCCCAGGAGACCTGCTTTGGTAGACAAGTTTTTGCAAACCATTTTTCCTAGGATAGCTTTGGTAAAATTAGAAATTATCCTCACCCCTGTCAAAAGTTTCTCCTGTTGGCTCTTCTGTCATATCTGTGTCTTCTTCTGTGATCTGCAACTTACAAAATAAAAAGTATAGACAAATTAGAACAAATTGATCTAATATATACATAAATGTATTACTGATCATAAGAAAGTTGCGTAGTGACACGCAGATCTTATCAGTTGACTCTTGGGCTGAATGTATTTTGAAAGTATAATCATACTACAAATGGAACTGCTTTGAAAACATTAGGTCTCATCATTTCCTCTAACAGCAACATGGTAGTAAACTAATAATTGAAGGTAAATGGACTAATACATGCCATGAAACATCAAAGTTGACCTACAGACTAAACATGGCCTGCAGTCTAACGTATGAGTGCACATACTGTAGTACCAAAATATTAAGCTTTTTGATATGACACGCATACACTTTTGGAGACAGATAACAGTTTTTTTCAAATACTCAGACTTCAAAAGAATGGTGTCGCTGACACCAACTATCCAACTGGACCCAGCAAAATAAATTGTTTGAGGTTTCAGTACTTTCTACAGTATTCAAAGGTGACAACAAATGTATCATAAGCATAACACATATTGACTGATGACAATGGCAACCCGATATTGCACATGGTGTTGAGATCTTACTGAGAATATCTTCAAGCTGCAGTTCCTGCAATGGCACCCATCGCCCAGTCTCATATAGCATGGCCGGTCTTTCTATCGCTGACTCTCCTGTTGATTGTTGTTCTGCTGGTTCCTCTGCTGCTCTTCTTAGTTCTGCAAATTATAAGCCCTATGTGCTGTATGTAAGTTACAAAATGTAAAAATTATACAAAAAAATCAGAATCAGGGCAAAGAAAAATATTTTATGACAAACTCCCACGATGAAGACAATGAAATAATTGATTGTTTTACCAAAACGAAATCACAGGTTCAGTGCAGACAGACAGTTCTCACTAACCCAACAGTCGTGTTCCCTGTTCTGTTCACCGTTCAGAAAATTATATTAATTGAATTTTATTCCCAATCCTTATTTTTATTTACAAGAAAACGAAAATAGATATACCTCAAACTGAACTTTCTTCTATCTATTTTATATTCATATCAATATTTATATTATATTTTGATATCAAAAGATATCAAAAGACTTGAGAAAATACAGAACACCGCTTTAAGGTTCATTTTTAAACTAAAGGGGCAAGTCAGTTTTACAGAAATAAGAGCAAATACAGGGATCGACAGTTTAGCTAAACGGCGAAAAGATATTAGGTGTGCATTTTATTTAAAAGCAGTAGAAAGGAAGTTTACGGTCCCTGATTTTAAAAATACTATCAAGCACCACAACACTCGACAGAAAGCAGGTCTGTTTGTGCCAACAATCCGGACAAATGCGTTTTTTAATTCTTTTTGGCCGAGAACAACTTGAGACCTGAGAGATTTTTAGTAAAGAATTTTTGCAATAAAAGAGTTCCCACACCTTTCCTTCTTTCTAGAAGGGTGTAGTGGGAAAATCTTAGATTAGATTAGATATCGTTGTTATGGATAACGATATTCTAAAACGGGCCTGTTTTAGTCCACCCACTGAGAGCGTTAATAGAAAGTAAAAAGAAAGCCGCTACCTATAAAATATAATTAATCATGATTAACACGAGTATTAAATTTTGGCAATAAGATTTTTAGAAGTAATAAAATACAAGATAAAATGCGAGATTAGTACTACTGAGAATAATAATAATATATATATACACAAAGTACCAAACGGTACATCGTACTCCGAGTATCTTTTATTTGAATTATTAACATTTGTTAATAAATAAATAATTTTATTCATGATTTCATTTGAATCCATTAAAATCGAATACTAATTTCACTAGGCACGGCACCTAGTGACGTGTTAGAACATCAGCCTTTTTGTTCCTTAATCTCACGAAAAGACTGATGTTCTAGCAATACTCAACCCAAATGATAGAATATAAACCACAAAAATTGTCAATCTAATACTCATACAATTTTTATTTTCAAGTATCATTCTGTATATATTATTATATTATCTTTACAATTTTGTACTAATATAACACTGTAAAAATCTGTACAGGAACAATTACACTGTAGATTGTATTTATACACTCTCAAGTATTAACCTTTCATCTTGGCCCGAAAAAGGGGACATTTTCTCTGTTTTAGTATTATTTTTAATCAATAAAGAGTTCAGGATCATCTTAGGCACGTCACACGACTTTTACTAAAAAGCGATTAATTTAGATTCCTACGTTTTATTCGTTAAAATCTAGCAATTGCTTACTGTTCTTATCAAACGTGTACCTACATTGATTATTTACTTAACAATTTATCAATCATATCTTGTCGCGGAATACTTACGTTCTGTTGTAGTCTAGTTCGCAGTAAGTCTTTTAGTTTTCAGTTTTGTAATTTGTTAGAACCTTGCGAATCTAAGATAATAAGTATGAGCATGAAACGCGACCCCAAAACTACCTTCGTTTTAGACTCAAATCCATGACCATTTTAATTTCCTTCTTATTTTAATACAGCCCATACACAAGTCTATGACACTGTGCTCTAATGTTTACGTGGTGACTAGCTGCACTAATACCTGAGAGATCATTGTTTTATATGCGTTCTGATAGATTGAGGCTTACTACGTTATCTGTAGTATTCGCACTCGGATAATCACTGCATAGGTAGTATATCGTGAGGTCATACTACCGATTCCGTAATATTTTTACTACCAGTAGAGTAGTATTTCATGCAATATACACTGATATATATGCACACTATGACACTGTTAAGTACTATTACCAAAAATACAGTTATTATAATAGTATTTACTACTATAAATTATATTATGAAGCTATATGATCTTACTTGATTATGCGTACATCAGTTGCTCCTCCTCCGTGAACCGCGCCCAGAATAATCCCGCTCTCGTCGTAGTCTCCGGTCCTCCCTTTTCTCCAGCCGATCTCTCTCCCCCGGAAACATCCCCTTCCTTCCTTTGTCCTTGATCTCCTCCGCCCGTGATGTCGTAAATACAGATCGTAATTCCTATGCAGTATTACCTTACACCTTCCCCTCAAGATTTATGCAAATCTTTTAAGACGTCGCCGCATCATGGGGGGGAACAAAACTCGAAATTAGTAGAATAACAATGTTAGCCACATGAAAGTCAGTGAGTATAAAGACAGACAATATTTGCAAAACAAAGAATAACCCATTACAGGTTGAGTTTATCTGGAGGTTTTACAACTCTCCCGGCCCGTGTCTGATGGGTCTGTACACTCTGACGATGAGTATTAGAGGGGATGAGTGCTGGCTGAGACTGAAGACTGAGATTGGTTGATCCCTTACTCTTTTTGCGCTTCCTAGTGGGAGCCGCAGTCAGTGCCTGCGGAGAACAACCGCTTTTCGAGGAAGGTGACCGCTCAACGGTCCTATTCACTTGAGGAGTCTGTAACTGCAGAGGTTCGGAAGCAGGTGCATTTGGCACAGGCGCCTGCCGAGGTCCGGTATCTGTCGAGTTCTCTCTCCTAGGTAACATGATTACCTGACTGGTGCTTGCTTCACTTCTAGTGTTCAGTGTAGGATGAGCGCTATCTTCTCTCGATATACATTTCTCATCAGATGGGGACGACTCAATGGGTTTATCAACTTGCACTAGTTTTATGTTCCTGCGCAGCATGGCTCCATTGTCAGTCTTCAACGCAACTTCTCTGCCAGAGGACGCCATCACAACAGCTCTCAATGGTTTGGCTGAGGGGTCGATGAGAACCACCCCTGCTCTGACAGGCACTTGGTCCCGTTCAACCGCCCTGTGCCGTTGATTGAAAGTATGAGCCTGCCTACCTCTGTAGTCAGCTTCATAAGCGCGAAACTTCTTTACATCTGCTGGACTGTTGACGAGATATCCCATTGAATTCAACCCTCTTCCTATGAGAAGCTGGGCAGGGGTATAGCCATTCTGCAAAGGACTGTCATTATAGCACATAACAGCAGATTCAATCTCAACGTTTTTTGCCACAAGCTTCTTGAATGTTTGCACCACTCTCTCTGCATGACCATTTGCTTGGGGGTTTCTAGGGGAACTGGTTCAATGAATAATGTCCCATTTCTTCATTAGTTGAGCAAAGTTTTCAGAGATGAACTGTGGACCATTGTCTGTTACAATAATGTGAGGTACCCCTAATGTACATATGACCTTGTTGACAGTTCTGCACATCTCTGCAGCAGTGGCTCGGGGAAACTTTTCAGCAATCATGAACCGGCTATAATAGTCACTAATAACCAAATACTCATCACCTCTTTCATCAACGGTGCAGAAATCCATTGCAAGCTGCCACCAAGGTCTCTCTGGGAGAGGAGTAGGGATCAATAGCTCAGTGGGTACTTTCCTAAAGCGAATGCATGTGTTGCAGCGCTTAACCCTTTCTCTGATGTCCTGAAACATCCCTGACCACCAAATCGTACTCTGGGCTTTTCTGAGGCAGCGGTTCTCCCCCAGATGCCCCCTGTGAATGTCCTGCAAGACCCTCTCTCGTTCACTCAAGGGAATATACAATCTGTTGTAATAAAACAGCAATCCTCCTACAACAATCAGCTCCTCTTTGAACGAATTGTACTTTTTCAGATATTGAGGCAGATCACGGTAGTTTGGCCAACCCTCTTGAATATACCTCATTAATTGATTAGCTGTGGGGTCTGTTGAGAGGGAAATTTCAAGTAGCTCTCTTCTGGTTCGAGATATAAGAAGCTCTTCCATCATTTCCTGAATGAGTAACGGCTCCGGTTCTGACACTTTTTCTGTTCCTGCTGGAGCTCTGCTCAAAGCATCGGCAACTATCAACTTCTCTCCAGGGATGTATGTGACATCATACAAAAAACCGCATCATGCGCAAACAAAGTCTCTGAACACGAATGGGGAGTTTGAACAGTTCTTTCTCCGCCATAATCGATACCAGAGGTTTGTGGTCTGTTTCGATTTTGAAGTCGCGGCCAGCTAGATAGTAGTAGAACTTTTCTGCTGCCTAACACATGGCCAGAGCCTCCTTTTCTATTTAGGCATACCGCTTTTCTGTGTCTGTAAGGGCCCGCGACGCCAATGCTATAGGCTTGAAGCCATCAACAGTTTTCTGGAAAATCGCCGCTCCTAAACCATAGGAGGAAGCGTCGGTGGAAAGCCAAGTCTCGACTTCCATATCAAATGGGACTAGCACCGGGAAAGAGGAGATCTTTTGCTTCAGCACCTCAAACTCTTCGATCATTTCAGCTGTCCAATACCAATCGTTATCTTTCAGCTTGAGGAGAGATCTCATCGTCATGGTGTCATCTGATAGGGTAGCCATAAACCTACTAAGATAATTGACCATACCAAGGAATCTCTTTAAGCCTTTCCTGTTTTTAGGAATAGGGAAATCTTGTATGGCTGATACTTTTCCTGGATCTGCATGTATACCTGACTCGTCTATTACATGACCCAAAAAGGTGATACGAGTCCGAGAGAACTCACACTTTTCTTCATTTAGAGTAATGCCTGCAGAAGCCAGACGTGATAACACTTCTTTCACTTTACTGACGTGTTCATCTTCAGTTTCCATATGGATTAAGATGTCATCCATTTGACATAACACACCTTCCATGCCTTCCAGAGCCTTCTGCATCTCCCTCTGGAATATTTTGGGAGCCGATGAAATGCCAAACGGCAAACGCTTGCAGAAAAACCTACCAAACGGTGTGATAAAAGTAGTCAGTTTCTGCGAACTTTCATCCAACCAAAGCTGCCAATACCCGCTGTTTGCATCTAATTTCGAGAACACTCGTGACTTACCCAGACTGGCTATTGTCTCATCAGTGGCAGGAAGCGAGTGGTAAGCCCTTTTTACTGCTTTATTCAGGCAAGTAAAATCTATGCATACTCTGATCTTCCCATCTTTCTTGGTCACAACTATACAAGGAGCGCACCAGTCTGTGGGCTCCTCTATCCTCTGGATAACTCCGATCCTCTCCATTCGGTGGAGCTCTTTTTGTAATGGCCGGCGCCGAGCTGCAGCTATTCTTCTAGGAGTAGACTGAGCAAAAGGAGTTCTTTCATCTTTCAGCTGAATATGAACTCTGGATTTCATGGTACCTAAGCCTGAGAACAATGACGGAAACATCTCTTTCCAACCTGCTGACGAACCTTCTGCGATTTCAGACACTTTGAGAATGCCCAGCTGTTTGATGGCCGGTTTGCCTAACAGAGGACTAGCAAGCCCTTCAACAACGTAAACCCTCTCTTTGTGGCGTCTTCCTTCATGAGATAGTTCAACGATAGCCGCTCCAGGTACTGTAAGCTTAGTGTTTCCCACGCCGAACAATTCTCGAGTAGTAGGTGTCAGTTTCAACCCAAGAGCATCGCAGACACTAACTGGATTAGCCGAAACTGCAGCACCCGAGTCTACTTTAAATCTCACATTTTTTGAGTTCATCTGTAACTCTACGTACTAGGCATTTTCTGTTTCCGAGATGGTGTCAATGGTGTCAATGTAGTTTATGCGGCTTAGTCATTGGTAATTTCCTAAAAACAAGCTATCTACTCCATCGTCATTTTCCTCCAGTGCAGATACTTGCTGGGCTCCTTTGCACATTTTTGCCCAGTGACCTTTTCTCTTGCATTTGTTGCAGCTTGACCTTTCTGCCGGGCAACGACCACCAAAATGCTTCCACTTTCCACATTTTGAGCATGGCTGGTCCTTTGCGTTACTGCTCTTGTTTTCCTCGGTGTCAGTCATTTGTTTAGACGATTTGGGTTTATATCGCTGTACCGAGTCTACATTCCCAGCATACTCTTCTTTACCGGGACCCAGAGCACCAGACGTAGACGCCATTGCAGCTACATGCTCCTGATTTGATACATATTGCTTCGCCTTTTGAATGCATTACCTGAGTGTGAGATCAGGCACATCAATCAGGTACTTGCGAAGCTCGATGTCACGCACCCCCGCCACTATTCTATCCCTTACCAAGTCATCTCGCATATCGCCGTAGTCACAATTCTCACTCTGAACTTGGAGTTTAACTATAAACTGGTGAAGAGATTGGCCAGGTTGCTGAGTCATCTTATTAAACATTGAGCGCTCAAAAATAACATTTTTAACAGGCTCAAAATACGCTTCAAAAAATTTGATGCAATTGGCCAGTGTCTTCTTTTTGTTTTCGTCAGATGGCACGAAGGTAAACTGATTGTAAACTGGTACCGAGTCACTACCCATGGCCATAAGCATGTGACCGATCTGTTCGTCTACAGTGAGTTCTCGTAGTTTCTTCACAATCACATATATATTAAACTGCTCTTTAAAAACTTTCCAGGCGGTAGCCAGGTTGCCCGAGGAAAGATCCAAGGGCTTAACAAACTTTTCAGGCTTGGTTTCACCACTAGCAGACATACTCTATACGGTTTTATTGGCAGCTCACCACAATCAAGAAGATACTATGGATCATGATTAACAGGAAACAAGTTAGATAACACCAAAATATATGAGAGTAACAGTATAATTCACTATATTGTCTTTAAGAGTCAGGGTAGCAAAATTTTGCTCCACACAAAGTAAGCCTTCTCCTGCGATATCTCAGCAAATATCCGATCTTTTGCCTCAACGCAACAGCTTCCAGAGAATCTGTGCCTTGTCGAGCTCGCCGTTGTAAAATACTGTCACACAAACAGCAACATTTTACACGATTACGCTTGTAGGTTCGATATATTCTGACACCATATGAAGCTATATGATCTTACTTGATTATGCGTACGTCAGTTGCTCCTCCTCCGTGAACCGCGCCCAGAATAATCCCGCTCTCGTCGTAGCCTCCGGTCCCCCCTTTTCTCCAGCCGATCTCCCTCCCCCGGAAACATCCCCTTCCTTCCTTTGTCCTTGATCTCCTCCGCCCGTGATGTCGTAAATACAGATCGTAATTCTTGTGCGGTATTACCTTACATATATAACTACATTTTTAAGTTATGTATATGCATTCTCTGGTGTGAAAGTATTTGCTGAATATGTGTGTGTTTAGTATGGAATTTTCATAACTACATTTATTATTGCAGACAGATTCTACAAGATGCCAAACATGAAGGCAAATGCCTGGAAAGAAATCGCGGGCCTGTTGATGCTGAGCTCGCAAGAGTGCGAATCAAAATTTAAAAACTTCCGAACAATTTTTAATTTTTATTTCAGGACAATCTAAATATTTGAAAAGTGTAAAACATTCAAAATCATGTGGACTATTATTTTTTAACATGAAGCATGTTAAAAAATGTTGATACAATGTTGATTTTAAAGCTAAATTTTAACTAGCTGAACTTTGAATTTCTTTAGGTGCTTCTTGGTGTAGAGCAGTGTAAGGCGGTGAGATTTCTGAAAAGTCATTTCAATCATTGAGAGCCAAAATCAAATGCGGCTGAGAAAGGTAAGGGCAGTTGGATGGTCATTGCTGACAGAGTTCGATGACCCTTTTACACCTGGCCCAAAACCGGCAGAGCCTAAACCGGAAGACCCTGAACCGGCAGACCATGAACCAGCACACCCTGAACAGGCAGACTCGGAACCGGCAGACCCTAAACCAGTAGAGACAAGACCCCATCCAGGAACATCAACATCGATGATCAATATCAACAAACTATTTTCAACTATAAATATAAATAACTATAAATATAAAACAACTATAAATATTTCTATTTATTTGAGTTTAGTTTACTTTGACATTGCTATTAACATTTACTACATCAATAGTAATTTTAATAAGAATAATAAACATGAATTATTGTTATCGTTAGTAGTTGCATCATTATTAATTATTTCAAAAAATACAATATCAAGTAAAAATATTGCCTACATTAAAGTTACAACTGCTTTTTAGTAAACATTTATTGCTCATATTCTAAAAACTATTTATTATTAGGATTTCAAATGCCAGTTATCAACGATATGATCAGTCACAGGAAATTTTGAATTTTTAGTTAAAACAATTGGTAAGCTAAGTATACAAAAAACACCAAGAAAATGTACTATATTCCTGTGAGTCAGTAAACGTAGTTTGGGTATCACATCAACATGCTGTGTTACCCAGTTAATTTGTGTCTAATGACGATCATGTTTTCCTTTTGTTGCAAGCATTTACAATTTCGATGAGGCGTCACAAAATTGTCAATGAGCCATGAACCAATAAACTGATTTTAAATTTTTTTAAAGTTATAGAAAAATAAGATGTTGTATTATGATGTACACTAATACGCTTGAGAATGTCAAAAATCATTTTGAAAAGATTACTAAATTTTATGCTAGATTCCCGTGAGAATAATTTTTACCGATATAGACGCTTTCAAAAATTCTACACTCAGTACAAGAGAAAACATCAAGCGCCAGAATTGTAAATAGCTAACACAACAAATCGACTAAGATAAAATAGCAATGAATTACCTTGGAAAGCATTTGCTTTGCCTGGCAGAAAGAGTCATCGTGCCAGCTCGACATATTTATTTGTTATTTGATAAAACTCAGTTAAGAGTGCTGTCTTACACCAAAAATATTCAGGATCACAAAAAACACCATTATTTTATAGGTTTCTTTTTCCATCAAATTTTAATTAATTTTATGTGTTAGTTCAATTTCTAATGAAACAAAACTAATGGTCACAACTTTAGCAAAGAATTATATTTCACAGGTAGTTCTAACTACATAAATGTAGTATGAGTGAGAGAGAGCACTAGTTCACAACACTTTCTTGTTATTACAAATATATAATCAAAGGTGCTATTTTTTGAAGAAAAAACTAGATCTACAAACGGAATTACTCTATAACAATTCGTTTCTGACCAATTTTAATTTAATCATATTTTACACTATTTTAATATATAATTAGTTTTAGCAACCTTGTAACAATCCTTTTCTGATGAATTTTAATTTATTCATGTTTTAAAACTTTTTTAATGTATCATTAGTTTTCTAAGTGAAAAATTGTGACATAGCTATTTGTCACAGTTTTGGCAACATGGTAAGAATTTTGGTAAACGGAGTCAACACAATTCACGGAGTCACCACAACAGTTGACTTGAGCGCAAGAGCTAAACAAGAGCTGGTAAATTTGTAAATTCTTATGCGAGCCTAACATCCATGGTAAGACAAAACATATCAATTTTTTTATGCATGAATACACATTAGATCAGATTATTTTATGACTTGTAGGCCTACCAATAATCAATAGAAAAGACTGTAAAAGATTTACCAAAATAGAACGAATGGAACAAGATGTATACTCTAAAAGTTTTATAGACTTTAAAAGCTAACAACAAAATATATTAATATAATTTTCTATTATGAGAATCACCATATTTCTAAATCTACTATAAGGATTTGACTAAAATATACTGTAATGTGTAATTGTACAACAAAGTTTTTAAGTTCTAAAATTACCATATTTTACTTTATCATAAGCTGTACAATAAAAGTACTATATGTATATTAAAATGTAATTAATACAAATGTTTTGTTGTTCATTGAGGTCACCATGGTACTGCATGTGGAAGTATTGTTCAGATTTATGGCGGTTATTCTCTGTATAAAGACAAACTATAAATTCCAAAGTTTTCTCAAAGTAAAATGAAACAACTTTTGTTACAGTTTAAATATTGTTGACTAGCATTTTCATCCCCAAGCCCCAATTCTACGGTTATTAACAAATGCAAAACACCGTCACACTGGTCATTAAAATTTGTCGCAATAGTAATAGGCCTGCTTGTGAAAATTATTGTAACTACTTCATTTAGACAAATTTTCAAAATAGAAAACTTGATGCATTTAGCAATTTTTTTACGATATAAATTGGTCAAGAAACACTTGCGCTGCAAAGGCTTGGCTTCGAAATATGGCACTCTAATTCAACTAAGATTATCATTTAAACTAAAACCAGTGTTACTGTAAAATGAATCCGGTATCCATCTTCAGCAATGAAAAAAAGATTTACATATTTCATTTGCAAAGTAGAATATACAGAAACTATTAAAATATATTTTGTTAAATTGAACCATGTTGGTTTCAGAAACATAGACGGCTTACAGACATTCTAAATATAGTTATAGTAATGAGGGTATAACTATATGAACAGAGATGATCGTCACAGCCAATCCTTTATATTGTACGTAAAACTATATTTCCATTAACAGCTTGCGCCATAAACATAAACCTAAGTGGTAGGAGATTTGAATATAAAATACAGTTTTTACACAAACTTTTGTAAACTATGTGCTTCTAATAAACTAATAAACTAATGATTAAGTTAATATTCTTTGACAATATTCTTGTCAGTTGTTATTGTCTTACTAAATAATGAGTAGGCAGTAAATAGCAAAATCAACCAAAAAAAAAATTAATTTTGTTTTTGAATTATAATTATTATGTTATTTTAAAATTACGATGTTCAAGATTAGTATTAAAATTAAAACACATTTTTCCCACGACCACACGAGCGGAGCGGAAGTGTGGGAGTTTATGATAAATGCATGCGCAGACAACTTACGAAAATTATTCATCAACAATGAGTCGAACCCTCGTCAAGAAATTTCATCAAAAAATTTAAGCATCGGAATTTAAAGTCGTTAAAGTATAATAACGATACAAAACACATTTAAACCTATTTAAATATGTTACCAAGTCTTTTTAAACCAACGATAATATCTCAAAACTTACCCATCCGATCGGATTATACACAAATAGACAGATAAATTTGAACGAAAATTGCGACAAAAAGCTTGAAAAGCTCGGTTTAATAAAAGTTAAGACCGAAAATTGAAACGCCAATAAAGCCGTGCGACCGATTGTAGAACTATTTAGCAGTGCGCATTTCACGATAAAACCGTGCTCATTTCATCAGTCTATGGCAATTTTCCCTTGTAATCGGATTTATTCGAAGGTTTCTGTAATAAACGTAGACCGTTTGAGGCGTAAACCGATTTACAGGTACGAAATTGTGGTGTTATATCTGGTTTCGGTAGTTTTTAATTACCTATTGAGACTTGGAGTTGTCATCTTACTTTGGATAACTCCCGACGCCCAGCGCCGGGTTGATTCTCATGGCTTGCGCTGTACTGCGGTAAAGGCGCATATCGCATTGCATCGCAATTGCCGTTTGAATTAGCCTAAGGGTGGCGCGATTTTTCCTTAGCCAATAGATTCGTACCAGCAGGCCTGGAGTCATGAACTATAGCCCGAGTTCTCTTTTAGAGAGATAATTTCGTGATAACCGTTCCTCCCTTGACTGAAAACGGAAGTGATCCCGGCTACACTTGCCGGAGCTGAGAGAGATCAGATTCTGCTAGCTACGTGGCGCTCTTCTCTCTCCTGGAGTCCTGGTGAATAGACGTGCGCGATCCTTCTACCGACTGACTGACCCAACAAACAAAATCCACGCTTGGTCGTGGCTGGCTGCGGACATCCAAAAAGGAGTGCCCAGCTGGCCGTGCGCTCTCACTTCAATACAGGTATTGCAGATATCTGTGTACTTTCGTTTCATTAAGTTTTTAATAAGAACTTTAAACATGTAATAATCATTTACTTACTGTCTCTGCTAGTAAAACTAATATTAATAATGTTTTAGGAAATAAGATATTAAACGAATAAAACTCTTGCTCTAAGCGAGTGCAATTAATAATCATTGTTATACGGGATTGTGTGGCTAGTTCGCTCGGGTTGTTAATCCCCTCACTCCTTCTTGTAAACTCGAGTATTTAAGAACGCCCAATTTCCGTTGAAGTAAACGCTCATAGCCAGATGAACAACACTCTTGTACAAGGTGGTGGCCCTGAAAAGGGCCCTTTGGGAGAAAATCAGCTCGGAACTATAGGCTATAGTCCGAGTCGATCACGAGGGTCAGGTCAGATCGCGAAGACTACTCGCTTTGGAGGAGCATTCTGTGCGGTAGAGCGCCGTGGTTGCGGCTGATGTGTGTTAGAACTAGCTTACGGTATTTATGGGTAATAAGCGGGCGTATCGGAGAGAGGACTTGTAAAGCAGAGGTAATAGACACTCGTTTTGTTTGTTTTGCGCTAACTTTTGTGGTAAGATTTGACTGGATCTTATCGTTTTGCTGTCTTATCCATGTGTGTAACCAATTACAGTCAGTAAAATTGACCTATATTATTTTAACCAATTATCTTAGTTTTTGCCATTTTTGTGTGTATATAAGAACATGCAATCGTGTTGTTAAAGCGTTCTGCTCGTGTTGTGCTTTGTGCTGATATTTGTGAATAAACTTTGACGCTTTCTCAAAGTGTTGTTAATTGATTCATAGCAGACTATCTAGTAGGGAGCACTAGCTTTATTTGTTTTGTCTTCTCCTCATAAGCCGTGGCTTAAGACTGCGTTTCATAGCTGCAGCCACACAAGGCTTCGAGGGACGACAGACAGATTTGGCGAGTCTGTAACGCTGTGCGTAGGCACGTGGTATTAGACAGCGAACCACAGCTGCATCCACGCTAGTGCACCACCTCAGCCAGACAAGTGTTCTGCCAACTAATAGGAACTAGACATTTAATGATAGTTGGATAATTTCATGCCTGAAGCCGAGTAACTCTGACTTCCAAGAGTTTTGTTCAGGAGTTACAGTGTTGGGGTATACCGGCAATCAGGTTACGAGGCCAGCGTTCGGTCTGATCCTACGAGGCCAGTATTCGGTCTGATCCTACGAGGCCAGTATTCGGTCTGATCCTACGAGGCCAGTATTCGGTCTGATCCTACGAGGCCAGTATTCGGTCTGATCCTACGAGGCCAGTATTCGGTCTGATCCTACGAGGCCAGTATTCGGTC
Source organism: Watersipora subatra (assembly GCF_963576615.1). NCBI lineage: Eukaryota > Metazoa > Bryozoa > Gymnolaemata > Cheilostomatida > Watersiporidae > Watersipora > Watersipora subatra. The sequence goes on along the minus strand of NC_088712.1, from coordinate 50,275,164 downwards.
TGATCCTACGAGGCCAGTATTCGGTCTGATCCTACGAGGCCAGTATTCGGTCTGATTCTACGGGCCTGTGTTCGGTCCAAATTCGTCAGGGCCAGTCTTCGGTCCAGCTTAGTCAGACTTAGGGTAGCTCCCGTATAATCTTGATGGTCGGGTGTGGCATCATTGGTGAGTATTACTTTATTGGTGGCAGCAGTGGGATCTTGCTGAAGAAAGATCAGAGAACCCACATAAAACAGGAGGATGTCGACACCCCAAGCCTCACCAATATCATCGCGAACCAGGGCAGCTATTGGAAATAGCTCGATTACAAGACAGATGGGAGCCATAGCAGCTGATGTGAATCATATGGCGGAAGAAACTGTACACCTAATGAAGGCATCAAAAAGGGCAAATCTACCTACACCTACGTTTGATGGCACCTCCGATGTCGATACATTTATACACCAGTTTACGCGAGTTGCACAGTTAATGCAGTGGGAGGAGCCAGAAGCTGCTATTAGATTTCAGATGGCGATACCGGGGCCTGCTAAAAAGGGACTAACAGCAACATCCTTCGAGGGGATGTGTACTCAGTTAACCTCCCGCTACCGTTTGAGTGAAGATAGCGCAGTGAAGCTATTGAAATCATTGAAGTGGAAGGCAAATGACAATGTTCATGAATTTGCTGCTTATGTGCACAAATTGGTAGAAAAAGCTTTTCCAGAGCTGGATGATACACAGCAAGAGAAAAGAGCCATTAAGGAACTTACCAATGCGTTGCCATCGGGATGTCAGCCGCTTTCATGGGAGCTGCGCCATCGTACTCCTGATAGTTATGAAGAGGTGGTTGAGCTTGTACAGTCGTTTGGGGAGCTAAATTTTGGAGGACCTAATCGCATAAACCAGGTCGAGACAGATGAAGTGAGTTGCCTGCGGAAGGAAGTTGCAGCTCAGGCTGCCTTAATTGAGCAAATGGTAGCTTCGCAGGCGCAAATGCAAAAGCAGCTGAGCGCTGCCTTAACACAGATACAGCCCAGGCGTACACCAATTACATGCTACCGTTGCCAAAAGACTGGGCATATGGCCAGGAGTTGTCCGACCATGCCTAGACCGGCCCCAAAGCTGCAAGTGGAAAATGGCAATGTTCAGCAGGGTCAAGCCTGAGCCCTGCTGAACAGGACCCTATCCGGCAAACCATTGTATTTAACATTGGAGGGCACACATCTGCTCTATTTGTTCCTACCAGGTTTGAGAACAAAACTATGCCCATGCTACTCGACAGTGGTTGTACACAATCCGTCATTCCAACCGCGGTGCTGGAGACCTTGCCACGAAGTTGTTACACACCGGTATCGCCCACCCGAGGTCGCGGGGTGCTCGCTAATGGGGAGGAGATCCGGTTAGATGGGGTCACAACACTAACCTTTAAGCTGGGTCGTCTACAAGTAAGTGCACCATTCTGGGTGGCGGACATCAACAACCACGCCTTATTGGGGCTCAACTTTTTCCAGGAGCATGACAGCTCAATCGACTTTAAAACTTGCCAGTTCCAATGCGATGGTATCAAAGTCAGCTGTTGCTCAAAAGAGGGAGAACCCTTACAGGTCGGGGTGCAAGCCAGACACGCAAGCAGGATTCCTCCGCAAACAGAATTGGTCATACAGGCCCGACTAAATCGTGTCTGGGTATATGGGTCTGGGTGTATTGAAACCACTCAAGCAGCCCCAGGAGTGGTAGTGGCTAGCTCGTTGCACCGCCCTAATGGGCAGCTCTTACCCATACGGGTGATGAACTATAGCGATCATCCAGTGACCATTCCTGCGGGCAAACGGATTGCGGTTTGTACAGCAGTACAAGCAATAGAGGTCTGGATCAAGAAGGATCCGTAAAAGCAAGGAATCTGCTCAGCAAACATCACGCAGTAATTAGCAGAGAGAAATTTGATCTGGGTCGAACAGATGTTGTACAACATGACATAAATCTCAACACTGGAGCTAGGCCTATCAAACAAAGACCGTATAGACATGGGCCTGTGCAAGAGGAAGAGATTGAAAAGCAAGTCGAAGAACTAAAAGCACATGGCCTGGTCAAGGAAGGTCATGGTGCATGGAGCTCTCCAGTGGTGCTGGTAAAAAAAAGAGATGGCAGTTGGCGTTTTTGCGTCGACTATCGTAAGCTAAATGAGGTCACACAAAAAGATGCTTACCCCCTCCCGCGCATAGACGACAGTCTGGATGCTCTTGGCGGGAGCCGCTTGTTTAGCACCTTGGACTTGACATCCGGATATTGGCAGGTGGGGCTAGCTAAGGGAGCTCGAGAGAAGGCAGCCTTCGCCACACGTTCTGGTTTGTGGGAATGGCAAGTCCTCCCCTTTGGTCTAACCTCAGCTCCATCGACATTTGAAAGACTAATGGAACGAGTACTGCGAGGGCTACACTGGCGAACTCTGCTTATATATCTGGATGATATAATCGTGTTTTCCAAAGATTTGGACAGCCATCTCAGTAGGTTGGAAGAAGTATTCACCCGACTGAAGGCTGCGGGGCTGAAATTGAAGCCGAGCAAATGTACGCTTTTTGCAAAACAAGTAAACTACCTGGGACATGTTGTCAGTGCAGATGGGGTGGCAACAGACCAAGAGAAGGTTGCAGCTGTTAGAAATTGGCCAGTACCGCAGCACAAGACTGATGTGCGGGCTTTTCTGGGAACTTGCGGGTACTATCGTCGGTTTATTGCCGGGTTCTCCAAACTCCAAAGGCCACTCAGTCAACTTTGTAAACGGGAGGCAAAGTTCCGTTGGGATGAAAATTGTCAAAGAGCATTTGATATACTCAAAGAGAAGCTGACATCAGCTCCTATTTTAGCTTACCCAGATTACACTTTACCCTTCATTTTGGACACAGATGCCAGTCAGGTGGGAACTGGAGCTGTTCTCTCCCAAAAGCAAAAGGAAGGTGAGAAGGTTGTCGCCTACTACTCCAAAATGTTTTCCCCGGAAGAAATGAACTATTGTGTCACCCGCAAGGAGCTTCTGGCCATAGTCAAGGCAGTAAACCATTTCCGGCCACAACTATACGGCAGGAAGTTTGAGATACGGACGGACCATGCCTCACTTCTCTGGCTTTTACGAACCTCTGTTCCAACTGGTCAACTTGCACGTTGGATGGAAACACTGTCAGAATTCGACTTTTCCTTGGCTCATCGTTCCGGTCGCAAGCACAACAACGCTGATGGATTGAGTCGCCAAGAGTGTCAGGACTGCAAGCAATGTGCTAGGTTGACAGGGGAGATTAAGTTGAGTGCCTTAGACAACCCAGAGATTCTTAAGTCAAAAATAACCTCCGAACAATTGGCTGACCCACACATTGGACCAGTCCTACAGGCCGTGAAATCAGCAGGTGCTATTGATGAAAAACATGCATCGGCAGAAACTCTCAAATTGTGGTCAAGAAAAGAATTTTTGGAGATAGGCCCAAACGGGGCTCTCCAGATCCAATTGCCAGATGGGCACCATAGAAGTTACCAAACTGTGTGACCTCAGGAACGGCGGTTGCCAATCATGACTGAAAATCATAACCAGGCACACTTGGGAGTCAACAAAACCCTACTAGCTATTTGTCGACAATGGTATTGGCCTGGTATGACTGGAGACATCCGAAGATTCGTGGCGTCATGTACAGCGTGTCAACAAGCCAAGGTAGCTCGCCATCGCCACTTCCACCCCAAGAATCATCTAACGGCAGGCCGGCCTTGGCAAGTGGTTGCTGTAGATTTGTGCGGACCGCTCCCTGAGACAGAAGCGGGAAATACGCAAATATTAGTGCTGGCAGACCATTTTACCAGATGGTATGATGCCATTCCGATTAAAGATGGCAAAGCTTCCACCGTGGCTAAAATACTGGATGAACGGGTGTTCTCATATTTCGGCATTCCTGAAACATTACACAGCGACCAGGGGGCGCAATTTCAGTCCCAGCTGCTAGCAGAATGCTGCAAGCTCTGGAACTGTAAGAAGACCAAGACGGCACCTTATCACCCACAAGGGAACTCAGTGGTAGAAAGATTAAACCGAACGGTAGGGAATTCCCTGCGTGCCCTATTGCGTGATTCAGAGCATCGAGAATGGGATGAGCTTTTGCCACAAATTATGAGAACCCTACATGCCACACCCCACCGGATGACAGAAAAAACACCGAATTATTTGATGCTCAGAAGAGAAACGCGACTACCACCTGATCTACTCCATGAAGGACGGGAGGAATCCGTGCTGCAAGAAGATTATGCCCAGCAACTCCAGGAGCGTTTACAAATAGCTGGAGAAAAACTTCGAAGGGAACAGCTAATGCCTCGAGTCTCAGATAGTGAAGAACCATCAACATATATGGTTGGGGATAAGGTGTGGTTGAAATCCTTCTATAAACCTACTGGGAGGGGCCAAAAACTTCAGCCCAAATACATTGGTCCATACCACATTACGGCAGTGCTTCCATATCAGAGTTACGAGATGAGCCGAAATGGCAAGCTATCCGTTCAACACGAAGGACGTATCCGGCTATGGCAGGGAGGGGAACAATCGCAAATAGAGGAAACTCCAGCTCAATCAGATACAAATGAAGACACCCAAGAAAGCCATGACATAGGCCGCCAGGTCGCAAGTGCCGTTCAGAGACAGCAGGTGTGGAAGTCACCCCAAGGAAAGAGGAAGTCTCGTCGACCCAGATACCTAGATGAGTTCCACTTGGACCTGTGTAAGGCTCAGGAGATGTTTCCGGTTGACAAAGAAGTAGCTATTCTGGGACAGAATTCAGTTCTTGTCGGGGGTAGTGAAGTAAACGCTCATAGCCAGATGAACAACACTCTTGTACAAGGTGGTGGCCCTGAAAAGGGCCCTTTGGGAGAAAATCAGCTCGGAACTATAGGCTATAGTCCGAGTCGATCACGAGGGTCAGGTCAGATCGCGAAGACTACTCGCTTTGGAGGAGCATTCTGTGCGGTAGAGCGCCGTGGTTGCGGCTGATGTGTGTTAGAACTAGCTTACGGTATTTATGGGTAATAAGCGGGCGTATCGGAGAGAGGACTTGTAAAGCGGAGGTAATAGACACTCGTTTTGTTTGTTTTGCGCTAACTTTTGTGGTAAGATTTGACTGGATCTTATCGTTTTGCTGTCTTATCCATGTGTGTAACCAATTACAGTCAGTAAAATTGACCTATATTATTTTAACCAATTATCTTAGTTTTTGCCATTTTTGTGTGTATATAAGAACATGCAATCGTGTTGTTAGAGCGTTCTGCTCGTGTTGTGCTTTGTGCTGATATTTGTGAATAAACTTTGACGCTTTCTCAAAGTGTTGTTAATTGATTCATAGCAGACTATCTAGTAGGGAGCACTAGCTTTATTTGTTTTGTCTTCTCCTCATAAGCCGTGGCTTAAGACTGCGTTTCATAGCTGCAGCCACACAAGGCTTCGAGGGACGACAGACAGATTTGGCGAGTCTGTAACGCTGTGCGTAGGCACGTGGTATTAGACAGCGAACCACAGCTGCATCCACGCTAGTGCACCACCTCAGCCAGACAAGTGTTCTGTCAACTAATAGGAACTAGACATTTAATGATAGTTGGATAATTTCATGCCTGAAGCCGAGTAACTCTGACTTCCAAGAGTTTTGTTCAGGAGTTACAGTGTTGGGGTATACCGGCAATCAGGTTACGAGGCCAGCGTTCGGTCTGATCCTACGAGGCCAGTATTCGGTCTGATCCTACGAGGCCAGTATTCGGTCTGATCCTACGAGGCCAGTATTCGGTCTGATCCTACGAGGCCAGTATTCGGTCTGATCCTACGAGGCCAGTATTCGGTCTGATCCTACGAGGCCAGTATTCGGTCTGATCCTACGAGGCCAGTATTCGGTCTGATCCTACGAGGCCAGTATTCGGTCTGATTCTACGGGCCTGTGTTCGGTCCAAATTCGTCAGGGCCAGTCTTCGGTCCAGCTTAGTCAGACTTAGGGTAGCTCCCGTATAATCTTGACGGTCGGGTGTGGCATCATTGGTGAGTATTACTTTACCGTCATAACATTTGGTGGAGATGCCTGTTCCTTCAAGCAGGTACTACGTTTGCTTTGTTTCATTTTACTAAAAACGATTTTTAGCTGGGCGATATTTTTTAGAAACTTGTATTAGAATTCGGTTTTCTTTGTTACTTAGTGTGATGAGCACTACTGCTAACATTACCGTTATCTTTCATTAAAATTTATATACATCTTTGCAGTTTACTCTGTGTGAGATTTGCCGATATCTTACATCAGGTACTAATAATAATATTGGTTAGTGCTTACCCTTACTTTGTTCGCTGTTGCAAATTTGACTGCGTGTGAGACACCAGTCTGTTTACGTCTCTTGTTGAGCGTTGTAGAGAGTCCCAGCTCTCTGTTAATTTTGGCTAGCCTTGCCTCGCCTGTAAGTTGCTCGGTCGGCCACCTTGCAATTGGCGTCGCGCCTTATTATTAGGGTCTTAGCTGGTGTTTGATCCGGCTGTTGCAACACCGGCGTGTGTTTGCTTTCATCATACTATTGTGTGGTGTGGATTCGTCCTGTCGACCCTTTGGCAGTGTAGTGCCTCGGCGTAGGTACTGAGTGGTTACTTTGCTGTGCATTTCTTCCACTATTGCTGTCGGTGTTGCTGTGCATACACCTTTAGCTGTGTCATTTTCGACTTACTGCCTGTCCAGTGTTTTCCTGCGTTCGCGGACTCACTGTTGATTTTCTGGGGGCTGCAATCAGCGTAACTTTTGTGACAAAAATAATAATAAAACACGGTTTAAAATATAAATTAATATTACTAATACGCTCTGATTGTCCATAGAAATTGATTGAAATTCAATTTGAGAACATATCAGCAAAAGGGAAGAAAACAAAAAAAAACAAAAGAAGTACTACGATCGGAATACTAATCCGACTAATCTAAAAATTGGTGACGCGGTCGTTTACTACACTCGTCACAGGTTACAAAAACCGCACGTCAAAGCTCATCAAGCGTTGGACGGGCATTTACATTATAAAATGGATTTACTACACGGGTGCTGATATCCAGTTATTTAATGACCCAGGTCAGACACCTCCACGTGTCCATCTCAAACTTTATCGTGGACCACTTGTTCGTGGTACTAGCTCTTACATTGGAGTCGACTTCGACTCACCTTATTAATCAGATGATGATCCTAATTGCTTCCCCGACTCTTCACCTGATATTGACATTCAGAATAACGAGTCTTCACATCTTGATTCCAATCTCGATGTCCCATCTCATAGATCTCATCTTGGTTCTGCTACTGGTAATATGCGAGTTGGTGGTTTACCCATGTCAAGCGGATCTTCACAGGAAGCCCGACTGTCGTATGCCCCTCCTTCCTTTCGCAATGACTCCTTCAGTAGTCACTCAGTAAAAGCCAGAGCTGATGGTAGATACGCTCTGCGAAGAAAACCCACCAAAAAAAAAATAGGGATCCTGTATTTGTATATAGCAACTAAGGCAGGATTATGACAATATGTTATGCTATAATAATACTCAACTATACTATGTTATGCTTAATCCAATGTTGTAACCCTTTGTTTATGTCGGTTGTGATAGCTCTTTATCCATAAGATTGAGCAACTGTGGTATATATTAATATTTAATCTGGCAATTGTGATATTTACTGTTGCAATCTCTCATCGGGCATGTTACTATGTTGTGATACTTGTTCAGACTGCGGACAGTCGATTCTTGTTGCTCGGTCGGCATTTGTAATGATATACTTTACACGATATAATATTCAGATGATGAGAATGATAATGAATTTACATAAGTATAATATATGCACCATATTTGTGATAACCAGCTACATGCTTCTGCTTTATCAGTAGGTGTATCATAGGCCAATTGAGACGTCGAAGACATCACCAGCCTTATTTAATCCGCTGTGTATGCTTACTCTCCAATGGTGGGTGTCTGACGGACGTTGCTCTCCTTCTGCGTGCTCAAAAAAATAGCAGGTGGTATATTTCCACACATACGGTAAGTCACATGGCTGTTCTTCTCATTGTGTGGAATAGAAATCTTAAAAGAAAAAAAAAATGTTTTTGTGCATGTTAGGCACATTTCGGACTAGACGTATATTCCTGGTCATCACTTGGTTTAATGGGAGATGCTATTTTTCCTCCTCATTAAATTGGTATCATAGTCACAGAGGACTGTGAATTTTAAAAGTCAGGGAGAAATGTTATATCTGGTTTCGGTAGTTTTTAATTACCTATTGAGACTTGGAGTTGTCATCTTACTTTGGATAACTCCCGACGCCCAGCGCCGGGTTGATTCTCATGGCTTGCGCTGTACTGCGGTAAAGGCGCATATCGCATTGCATCGCAATTGCCGTTTGAATTAGCCTAAGGGTGGCGCGATTTTTCCTTAGCCAATAGATTCGTACCAGCAGGCCTGGAGTCATGAACTATAGCCCGAGTTCTCTTTTAGAGAGATAATTTCGTGATAACCGTTCCTCCCTTGACTGAAAACGGAAGTGATCCCGTCTACACTTGCCGGAGCTGAGAGAGATCAGATTCTGCTAGCTACGTGGCGCTCTTCTCTCTCCTGGAGTCCTGGTGAATAGACGTGCGCGATCCTTCTACCGACTGACTGACCCAACAAACAAAATCCACGCTTGGTCGTGGCTGGCTGCGGACATCCAAGAAGGAGTGCCCAGCTGGCCGTGCGCTCTCACTTCAATACAGGTATTGCAGATATCTGTGTACTTTCGTTTCATTAAGTTTTTAATAAGAACTTTAAACATGTAATAATCATTTACTTACTGTCTCTGCTAGTAAAACTAATATTAATAATGTTTTAGGAAATAAGATATTAAACGAATAAAACTCTTGCTCTAAGCGAGTGCAATTAATAATCATTGTTATAAGGGATTGTGTGGCTAGTTCGCTCGGGTTGTTAATCCCCTCACTCCCTCTTGTTAACTCGAGTATTTAAGAACGCCCAATTTCCGTCATAACAGTGGTACACAGTTTATCAGCCTATGTTTTTTGTCCAATCACCGAAGGTTTCATTATTTGGAACGTTAACCGAAATTCTTTACAACTTATGTACAAGCTAGGGCCGAACTACAACGCCCCTTCATGACGAGAACATTTTTTATTTTGCTACAGTTTTATACGGGTGAATACTCTTATTCGCTTTCTGTTAAATATCGCTTTTCAAAATCATTCCACATTCAATGCAACCAACTTTCAAACTGTGTATAGTACACAGTAGCTTGCCATTTTACTTCTAATTTTGCATTTCAGAGTTATAATAAACATATTTCTTTATTGTTGTTGAATTACATACATTTTAGTAAATTAGGCCTACAGCTTTATAACACTTTAATAACAGCTTTTATTTTGCTGCAGTTTGCAGAAATCTTCGAGACGCATGAACGCTCATAGGTTTTCTATTATTGCTGTATTACTATATTAACAATATTGGTTATTTTAATATCAGTGCATTTTACTTATAATATTGGCCAACATTTCATTTCTCATATTGCAAGGGAGACATATAAACATGTAATATTTTCCTTTCATTGTTGTTGTTTGTCATGACCAAACAGTTTTTAAATAAATTTTCTAAAAACCTATATAAATACCACTTCTCGATATTGCTACCTATTACGTTTTGAAATGTAATCAAAATTGTGTATTGTTTTTCTATTATTACTATATTAATAAAATTGATTATTCAAAGAATATCAGTGCATTTTACTTCTAATATTGGCCAATATTGCATTTCTCCTATTTCATGGGGAAAATATAAACATATTTTCCATTCATTATTGCTTATTGTTGTATATAATAACACCCACACCCAATACATTACAGCTACCATTGCAGTTATCCTATTGCACTGCAGAGCCATTTGCTTGCTAATATTGCATTTCTCAACCATAAGTACCCTTTATTTTTTTGCCAGTATCTCTGGCCATCTCTTTGGTCGTGGGCTGTATGACAGTGGAATTTCTAGTTATAATAATGTCTAACAAGACATCAAAACTTAATATATAATGTATCACATTATGTATTATGATATATATAATATTGTTACTGCTTTAATATTATTATTGGTTGAAAAAAAAACGAATACCTAAATGGTTTTTCTTTTCCATAGCTAGGGATGTGTTAGACCATGTTCTTTCAACATGGTCAGGCCTACAAATAACCAATAGAAAAGGCTGTTGAATAACGGAGTATCAGACCAGATACACAATCACTAACTGCAGCCAAATGAGTTGAAAAATTTATTACGAAGCTTTGTAGAGGATTTGATTATTCAAGACAAATTAAATACAGCTGCCAAGGGTAAACAAAGAAATTGGGTGCAATTAAAATGTGCCTAATTAATTTAAAAATGAGGCAAGTTGACTTGCTCAACATTAAGACTATATTATATAAATAACTACATGTTTAACCGAACAATACTCTCACAATTTATATCAAATTATTACATATTTTGCTAACATTAGAATATATGTAGAAGTTAAATTTATTATCTGTTTGTAGAAACTTTTTAACATAGAAATAAATAACACTATTGCTTCTGTATCGGTGGAAATAGGTACTAGTAGTGTTAAGGATGCCAGCTATGCTAGAGCTCCCTATTATACTTGATGCAAGTTATAGGTATGTGTTGGCACATTCCATACAACATTCCGTCAATCGTGAAGTTATCAGTTGATTTGACTAGTGTAAAAGGTTTGTAATTTTGGTTGCATTTGATGACTCTGCATAAAATTCTGGATCTGACATTTAAGTTAAGAAACCAAAAGGTTATATCTTAACTATTAGGGATTCGAAACTTACATTTAAAGTAGCAAACGAAGAAGGTGCATCTGGAATAGCGCAGTGTAGCTTAATTTTAGCTGCCGAGCAGCCATCTGTAGCTGTCATGGAAGGATTGAAATGGTTTAACTACAGCTTCTTCATCCTGCTCACATCTGTTATAATAACAGACATCGTTTCTGGTGAGTTTATACTTAATATGCATTGCTATAAATTTAAAGTGCAGAATATATTCAGTACCAAAACTTCGGTAAATCTTTTGATAGATCAATCTTGCTAGCTCCATAGACTTTTTTCATTTACATCAATGACAACCAAAGTAGCAGGATAGTCCAATGAGACTATCCAATAGCAGGTAGCTATTGGATTGTCTGATTTCATAGTTTGCTTCTTCAGGAATAATTATTGTAAGGAATAAGAATTCATAGAACTAATAAAAGTGATCTAACCAAAGCTTAGGTAAAGCTTTAGTTAGATTAATCTCTCCAGTGTGGTAGACGTCGGGCGATGACTTTTTAATTTTTGTAAATTTTTTTGAACGTGTCTATATCTTGTATGTTGTGTTTGATCTGGTTTTATTATATTGTTCATAGCTTGTTCGTTTTACTTATCGCTATTATGTTTTGCTTTCATTGTATCGCTGTTGTAATCGATTATAGCCATGCCAACACATTATCAACTGCATTTTATTTATTTTATTTATTTTTATTTTATTTATTTTATTTATTGTTATACGACTTTCTTTAATCAGTTCCATTATCCGGATTGGGTGAATATGTTGTATATAAAGGAGCTCAGCTGGTTTGAGCAATATTTGTAAGCTTTAAGGCTAATAGGTTTCTTTTCCTTTATCAAACAAAATAATGGTAAAAATCATACTCATTATCTTTTGTTCATGTGACAGTTTATATGGTACCAAAGTGAAAGCCGGAAAATTCCTTTACATTAGTTTTATGAAGTCTTATTACTTACAATAATTACAGCCAAAGTAGCAACTAGTAGTATGTACTATGAATCTATAGTTCGATGAAGGTCGTGATATAAAAAGATAAATTGCTAATTTTTATGAAGGCCTGATTATTTGTCATATTTATAAAATAACTTTATTATTCAGAAGCCTTATTTGTAGTATTTACATTACATGCAAAACATCTGGATGAAAGTCTCAGTGTATCCACTTTTAAAGTGGTTATTATAGTGCCAAACAGTGTATATCATGACAATATGGGAGCATAGTTTTTAATTAATACCTTTATTCAGTTAAAAAAAACAAAAAGTCATACATGCAAAATCAGGTTGGAGTTTGGATCATAAGTTGGACCCCCTACACCGAGAAGTAAAAAATTGAGACAATAAATACATTGGTTAGGTTTCAAGGAACAGCCATACAAAACTTCAAGTCAACATGTTTAAAATTAACAAAATGACAGCGTTTTAAAGACTGAAAACACTGAAAAAAAGCAAATAAGGAGAAAACCCTGCCTAAAGTTTGGGAATAGAAAACGAATGATCTGTTTATAGTTAAGGGCAGCTGGATTGTCATGACTACATCTCATACACTTTTAAAACCCTCCTTGTTGAAGATGTGTTATCATCTGTTGCAGCCGAGCTTTTATTTGCCTTAGCAGCAATTACTATAGGTTCCGCTGCCTTGCTTCCACGTACCACCCGGCAGCAATACGTGCCTCAGGTATACTTGAATTATATAGGAAACATGCTTTTCTTGAAAAAAAAATTTGAAAAAAGAAATACTATTTTGAGGGTGCCTTCTAACCTTAAGGCATTGCAGCTACCTTACGACAAACAGTGAAAATGGGAACATGTGATCAAGATCAGTAATCTTGGTTCAAGATAAATCTTTCTAGAAGATTAATACTTAAAATCTTACGTCAGCTATTGCTAGAACTCAATGTTCTTTGATCTTCACATGTATGAGGTCAGTCAATAGTTTTCCTTATTATAAGGTTAATCTGTGTCATGGCAGTTTTGATATTAACCATATTTAGATTTGATTTTTCTGTTTATGTTATTCACTCAGTAAACCACTTGAAACCATTTCTTCTAGATTGTTTAATACTACAAATTAAACAATGTAGATTTCCTTTGTTATATAATTGTATTTGTGAATTATGTTAACATTAAAAGTTAAACGTGTGATTATCATGAGCATATGTTACAAGTTAGGGCTCACTGAGTTCTCACTTTAAAAAATGTTGATACTAAGCTGCAAATATTTCCATTTTACAAACTATTCTAGAAAATAATTCTTTCAAAGAAATGTGAAACTTATTTGTTTATTTTATTAGTGTTAACCAATTTATTGTTGTTTTCTAATTTTAGTATACTGAATAAAACTTAAGATTTTTGAAGTAAAAGGTTTACTCAAAATTGTGAAAATTTGAAAGTTTTTTAATCATAATTCATTATGCAATACTATGGAAAGCATTAAAATATTTAAGAAACATCCATTTTTTGAGAGTTTCGTACTATTAACTGTGTTGATTGAATATAACATCATGGCATCTAGATTTTATGAATTTTGTTTTTGTTGTCTCTAGTTACATAAAACAGTTACAATTTGTATTCATGTACTATCAATCTAGTATTTAGTATAAAAGAGTGGTGGTATATTGTGGAGTTGTGCTGGAGCTAAAATGCATTGTTTTTTTTTCTGATATATAAATATAATATTTATTCTTGTGCTGAATAAACTAGCATTAACAGCAGCTGAGTATAAAGTTACTTTGTTTACTGTAAGTTGACTATAAAACTCTGCACTAATGGTTATTGTACAGATGAGCTTATCTTGTTTAGTTGTTTCATATAATACATTGTTGTTCTTTTATGTTTGTAGGATATGAAGTTAAATTGTCTGTAGATTCCACGGGGTATCCTTCATTCTACAGAGATGAGTCGATTACTCTGACATGTACTGCTAGTGGAGATACAGATGTGACTGGTGTCTACCTGGTTAATGGTGTCAGAGTAACAAACGATAGGACTGCTTGTTTATTTGATGCAAGGGGTAATGAATGGGCAACTAGTAATTTTGTGACCACACTAGGATTTTCTCCAATATATCCAGCTTACTGTGAAGCTGCTGCCGCTGCCGCTCCTCCACTGATCCTTTCTGTAACAGGAATCGTATCAAATGTCTTGCTTAGCGCTAACTTTGTTTGTTTCGCTGACTTCCATGCAGGGCCGCGTGTGAACTCTACATCTTTTTCTATCCCAGCAATTCGTGGTGAGTTCATGGTACTGCTATGCACCGATATTTCTTTTAAGCTCGCTTTTAACATGATAGCAGAGCAAGTCACTTCGAACCTGACTGTTTATGCCTATACTGTTGTAAGTTAGTTAAAATACCTTCATAAGAAACTATCATAACTCATTTACCTTCTTTGACTCGCAATGACTGTACCTATGAAGGTTGTTCATAGTTGTTTATGTGACATTTATTGCTTTTGTATTTTTATTATACAGTGTGATCAGGCTTGTCGCTGTGCAATCGGTTAAACAAAATGGGAAGTAGTTGGTGTTTATGTTGATCATGTAGAGTCGAGCTGGTTGTTCTGGTTATGTTCTTTTGCACTAAAAACTGTGTATTATTACTTATTAAGAAAACTTTGAAGGCTTTTCATCATGCAAAACCTTCTTTAATAAATATGGTATGGGCTTGATGATGCACAGCCTCCAATGCTTGGTAAATATGAAAACAGACAATGTTTTTCTGACTAAAACCAGATAAACTTTGAACTAAGCTTATATGCATATGGTACAGTCTTTTTTATAGTTTTCCAAAAGCTTGAAGTTTTCCAATTGTTTTGAAATTTTTTAGGTGCAAAATCAAATAATTGCTTTGAACATCATTTTAAGGTAATGATTGTAGGTAGAGGCTTGGCAGTATAATTATTCAGATATATTATTATAAAATGAATGTTCAGTGCACTCACACCCAAGTGACCTCATGCTCTGATAAATTTCAAATTCCGCTGAACTTCATATATTTTGACCCCAAGTTCCTTCATATAATCAAATCTCAAGTTGTTTACTGATATGTTTTATTTTTTATGAATATTTTGTTAGTTGTGTTTAGTGTTGATGAGCTGATATAAAGTAAATGTTATAGTTAGATACAATTAAACGAATAATTAGTGTATTGCTTAATTTTCTACTACTACATGTAAAAAACATGTATATATACATTTATATATACATACATATATATACATGTATATATATATATATATATATATATATATATATATATATATATATATATATATATATATATATATATATATATATGTATGTATATATAAATGTCAAAAATCATTTTGAAAAAATTACTAAATTTTTTTTCAAGATTCCCGTAACAATAATTTTTACCGATCTAGACGCTTTCAAAAATTCTACACTCAGTTAATACAAGAGAAAACATCTAGCGCCAGAATTTTAAATATCTAACACAACAAATCGACTAAGATAAAATGGCAATGAACTACCTTGGAAATCATTTGCTTCGCCTGGCAGAAGGAGTCATCGAGCCAGCTTGAAATATTTATTTTTTATTTGATAAAACTCAGTCAAGAGTTCTGTCTTACACCAAAAATATTCAGGATCACAAAAAACACCATTATATTATAGGTTTCCTTTTTATCAAATTTTAATTAATTTTATATGTTACTTCAATTTCCAATGAGACAAACTACTGGTCACAACTTTAGTGAAGAATTATATTTCACAGGTAGTTCTAACTGCATAAATGTAGTATGAGCGAGAGATCACCAGTTCACAACATTTTCTTGTTATTATACACATATATAATATATTTATAATGTATATTTATGTATGTATATATATATGTATATACATACATATATATACATACATGTTAGCACCAGTAATCCATAATCTTCCAGCTATGAAGTTTTAGTAACTTTAATAGTTCTAGCTATATATAAGTAACCAAAGCAGTAAAATAAGCATGCACGTGCAAGCGTGTGCGCGTGTGTGTGTAGATGGGTAAATGTTTGGT
Organism: Watersipora subatra; assembly: GCF_963576615.1. Taxonomy (NCBI): domain Eukaryota; kingdom Metazoa; phylum Bryozoa; class Gymnolaemata; order Cheilostomatida; family Watersiporidae; genus Watersipora; species Watersipora subatra. The sequence continues at coordinate 50,259,293 of NC_088712.1, read as the reverse complement.
GAGTTGTTTAGTTTGGTTATCACTAAATGTATTATTAATGATCTCATTTATGATGTCAGATGATGACATTTATGACTATTCACATATACTGTATATATATATATATATATATATATATATATATATATATATATATATATATATACAGGGCAGATAACGCAGTTGCTAAGGTATCGGGACCGTGATCATTTGGTCTTAGGTTCACACCCCAACCACTGCACTCTTCTTTTGGTCTTTTGACAAGACCTTTGCTTGTGTAATGTCGACAGGCTCTATTAAGAGTGCAACAACAAAAAAAGCCATGCTGACTCCGACGTCACCCGGTCAAACAAGGTCCGCGCTGCGTGTAGCTGAACCAGGACAAGGCAGTGAAAAATTGGCTACTGGTTCAAAACGTATGAAATGGACTCAAACTGATAACACAGACTTCATGCAGTGCTACTTTATGAGTGAACCTCGAAAGTGGGGCTACATAGAAAGGATGCATCAGCTGTAGATAAACATGCACCCTGAATTGCCACTAACCACTCTAGCAACTTGTAGCTCAGAGCAGTAACATAATCAAGCAGCATCTCATATCGGAACTTGAGGTAGATGAAATTAGTGAACAGTTCACCGACGTAACCTCGATAAACGAGGAGTACAAATCAACACACACAGTCACAGATACACAATCTTGTGTTGACTCACAGGTTGAAGAACGCATGCACTTTGACCTTGACCCAAGGGTAAAGGAGCTTGCGGAAACATCATCAACAAGACGCCAGCTGCTAATGATTATGGAAACAGGGTACCACTACAAAGAGTTAGCAAGGCCCATACCTAAGAAGCTGTTAGATGATATTAACTTGGCACTGGAGTCGATCTCAACTGGATCAACCAGTGAGACTAATGCCGTAATCTACAGTACGGCAACCGTCGTCTCGGAAGATATGGGTATTAAGCCACTGTCAACAAGGCTTCAAGCTATTTTATCTTGGCAGCTGAGGCTACAAAATAAGATCAAAGACTTACGCAAGAAAGTTGGTAGGCTCAGTGAGAGATCTAACCACAATTTGGAGCATCCAAAAAGGGAAGCCACAATAAAAGCTTTAAAATCTGCCAAACAGCAGATAGCAGCACTTTCGGCACGACTGAAACGGTACACCAAAAAGCGGGATAACAAGAGAATGAACAAACTGTTCATCAACAGTGGACATCAAGTGCAGAGCGCAGCGTATGAAAAACTGGGCAGCACTTGGCCATGACATGATTTAAGCTTATTGGTTGAAGAAATTGACATCACTTCGCACTAGAATGGCTAAGCAAATAGAATGCCTAATAGAAGAATGCGACCATCCGTAATGGCTGACCAAAGGACTTCTGATATAAGATCCAAAGCAGGGGCTGGTTCCCAAGAACTATCGACCAATAACGCTCTGGAATTCCACCACCTGGAAACTGCTCTCAGGAATAGTTGCAGACAAACTGGAAGAGCACATGAGTCACTATATGGCCAGTGCTCAGAAAGGAATTGTGCGCAACACCCGAGAGGCCAAGCATCAGTTACTGGTTGATCGGACAGTCTGTCAAGACAGCAGGAGAAAGCATACCAATCTTTCCATGGCTTGGATCGACGACAAAAAGGCCTACGACTCAATTCTCCATTGTTTGATACTTGAATGCCGAGTGTCTGAAGTGGTGAGTGTAAAAATTAAGCGAGGCATCTATCAAGGTGAATCCTTATCAACGCTGCTCTTTTGCATATGCCTAAACCCTCTAAGTAATATGGTAGAGAAGACTCAATATGGGTACCAGTTTTAAACTGGCACAAATATCAGCCACCTCTTTTATATAGATGACATCTAGCTGTACACTAACAAAAACAGGGACATTGATTCGCTAATACACTTCACTTGGGTATACAGCAAGGACATCAGGATGGCATTCGATATTGAGAAATGTGGAAGGCTAATTCTTAAGAAAGACCAGTCTATGCTCACAGATGGCCTGAATGCAGAGAGTTTGGCACAGAATGCCAAATGGTACTATCAAAGATATAAAAAAAAAAGTGCAAGTATTTGGGGATCATGCAAAGCAACGTCAACCATGAAGCCGTGGTACGTCACAAAGCCATTACTGAATACAAGAAACGCCTTTGACAGGTTCTACGAAACCAGCTCAATGCCGAAATTAAGTCATGGAAATAAATACCTACGCACTGCCAGTAATAAGTCATTCAGCAGGCATAACAAAGTGGACTGAGGAAGCCCTCAAGGACACAGATATAGCAACCCGTAAACTGCTGACCATGCATTGAGTACTCAACCCAAAATCTGATATTACTAGATTGTATCTCGATAGCAAAGATGGCGATAGGAGACTCAGAAGTGTACAGCAGACAGTGAAAGAAAAAGAACAAAGCATCAAAGCATCAAAGCCTATGCAGCCTCCACGGCCACTTCAGATAAGTTGCTAGCTGAATTTCAATTGGCTGCTCTGACATTGGAGCTTTGCCCTGATGATTAGGAAATTGACTGGCACACGAAACCTCTTCATGGTGTTTAAAACCGACAAATATCTAAGGTTGGCGATCTTCACCAGACATATATGCGGCTGAACAAAGGAAAGCTGACGGCCAATAAAAAGTCCGCTACTCATGGTATATATATATATATATGCAACATATATATATATATATATATATATGCAACATATATATATATATATATATATATATATATATATATATATATATATATATATGTACAACATATGTATATATATGCAACATATATATATAGAAATATATACATATACAGCATATATATACATCATATAAAGTGAAACATGGATAACTCACCCTCGGATATAGCGAACACATGGTTAACTCGAATGGATTTGCTTGGTCCGTTCCCACACAATGATAAATGGCTCTATATAACTCGAACTCAACACTGTTAATTCGAACTGTTTTTTGCCCAACGGCTACCGAAACGGTTGCTATCGCTTTAGAAAATCACTTTATTCCAAGCCATAGAGGTAAACCTCAACTTTTCGTAATTCATAAGCGTTGTTATTACCACCATCAGCAAAATATTTTTGTCAACGACTTTTCTAAAGGTTTGGTGAAATTTGATTTATACCAAACATCCGCGTAGTGATCGCCCTTCGGAAGCGAGGTAAAGTGAGGTAATCTTTGCATAAACTTCAAGAAAAATCGGCAAAATTGGTTGAGGGTAAAACGCTCAAAAGAAAAAGATGTCTTTTCTTTTGAGCATTTCAACAACGATCAAGTTTTGCCAATGTCAATCTAAAAAACGTCCTGGCCAATAACATCACCTCAAACAACGAACCAATCTCAAGTGATAAAAAAATCTCTATACTTTTTGATAAAAACGTTTTAAACTTTACATTAGAAGCATTTAATTTGAAACGAGGCGTTTGTGCTTTTGCTTTATATTATAGTTTGTATATGTTCTGATGTCTTTTTTTTTTAGCATTTCAACAATGATCAAGTTTTGCCAATGTCAATCTAAAAAACGTCCTGGCAATAACATCACCTCAAACAACGAACCAATCTCAAGTGATAGAAAAATCTCTATACTTTTTGATAAAAAACGTTTTAAACTTTACATTAGAAGCATTTAATTTGAAACAAGCCATTTGTGCTTTTGATTTATATTATAGATTGTATATGTACATATATCTACTAATAAATAAGTAAATACATGGACTTGTGACAGTGCTCTGATAACTTGAACGCTCTGATAATTCGAACACTTTTGCTCGGTCCCGTGAAGTTTGAGTTATCAGAGTTTCACTGTATATATAAATATACAACATATATATAAATATACATTTACATATAAATACAGAAACGAACTATATATATATAAATATATATATACATGTATATATACATATATATATATATATATATAAAATTGGGTAAAAATGAAAGTTAAAGTTAAGTTTAAAACAACTTTATTACTAATAGTTTCATATTGCCATGCAATAATCATCACTGATGATTATTGCATGGCAATATGAAACTATTAGTAAAAAAGTTGTTTTAAACTTAACTTTAACTTTCATTTTTACCCAATTTTACATCGCTCTATTTTAATATTGAGCACTTTCATGCAAGAGACTGTTCATACTGCATCTACTGTATATATATATATATATATATATATATATATATATATATATATATATATATATATATAGTGTACAGCAGACAGTGAAAGAGGAGGAGCAAAGCATCAAAGCATATGCAGCCTCCATGGCCATCTCAGATAAGTTGCTAGCTGAATTTCAATCGGCTGCTCTTACAACGGACCTACGCCCTGATGATGAGGAAATTGACTGGCACACGAAACCTCTTCATGGTGCTTACCACCAACAAATATCTAAGGTTGGCGATCTTCACCAGACATATATGTGGCTGAACAAAGGAAACCTAACGGCCAATACAGAGTCGCTAATCATGGCAGCCCAGGAGCAAGTGCTCCCAACAAGGCAACTCCAAACAAACATCTATCACACTAGAGACGATCCTAGATGCAGACTGTGCAAAGATGCACCTGAGACCATCCAACACATCATCAGTGGATGCAGGTAGCTAGCAGGGAACGCATACACTGAGCGGCATAATCATGTCGCAGGTATTGTGTATAGAAGTCTATGTGATGAGTATGGCCTTAATAAACCACAACACTGGTGGGAAGCTCCTGGTAAGGTCAATGAAAATGACCGCGCTAAAATTCTCTGGGACTTCTACATCCAAACTGACAAGCATGTCTTAGCAAACCACCCAGATATAGTGGTGGTAGACAAGGAGAACAAGAGGGCTACTATAATAGATATAGCAGTACCCAATGACTACAATATAGCCAGCAAAGAAAAAGAAAAGGTAGATAAATATCTCCCTCTTAGAGAAGAAATTGAAAAATGCTGGAATGTAAGAACAACTGTAATCCCAGTAGTCATTGGGGCATTGGGCGCAATAACACTGGCGCATAAAATGTGGCTTGCCCAAATACCAACAACAATCAACTCAGGTGAGTTGCAGAAAAGTGCGCTATTTGGAACAGCTAAGATCTTGAGGCGAGTGCTCAAACTCCCAGGTCTCTGGTAGGAGACCCGAGTTAGAGCAGAATTTACCACCCATACGGGGTATCCGGGGGGAGGGAACCATTTTTTTATTATTTATATATATATGTATATATATATATATATATATATATATATATATAGGTTGATCTTTGGCAAGTTCTTTAGTCGTTTTATCAATATATGTAAATAAACATTTATGATGTCCTAGTAAAACTCCTTCATCTCTACAACGGACTAGGTTTTTTTTGTCTTTCCTGCTAACAACATTTTAATCTTTCGCTTTCTGGCTATAGTTAGCTTTCCCTTTTTGCCCAATCCAAGCAAGTTCATTGATGCATTGGCAGTAAAATGTAAGGAGAAAAAATACATTATCTGACTTTCTTGTGTACAGAGATGTTTTCAAAAAGTGCCAATATACAGCGTATGTATTTCCTGGTGTAAATATTTTATTCCTAATTGTCTAAGGTACTCCTGTCATTTATGTAGAGCATCTCCATATAAAACTGTGGTAAGTTTATTGGTTGCCAACATTTGGTGGTTGAAGTGACCCTAAGTGATTGATGTAAAACCATCCTGTTTGTGGCATGTTCTTTTGAGAATTCTCCCTTTCACTCGTTTTATGTAAATATTTCCTCTTTCTTGTAGTTAAACCTGAGAGTCTCGTAATAAATGGTCCAGATCACATAGTCGAGGAGAATGAGTTTACATTCAGCTGCACAAGTACTGGAGGAACTCCTGACTCCGTGCTGCGATACGGTTTGTGTTTAACTAAAATAAATCTACAATGTTTTAATAACTGGTATGATCTTAGCATGTTTTAAAGTTTGTACATTGAAGTCATCTCTCATAGTCGCACTCGATTTCATAGCAAGTTTTAATTTGTTTCTTTCGTTGTTTTCTTGTGCGAGCCTTTTTTGGTTTCCGAAAAATAAATGTTGTTACAACTCGCGCTCTATTTATTCAGCGCAAACAGGAAATCATGTATTTGGGGTTATTGTATTTTACCATGGTATTAGAGCATCTAATATAAAAAGATTTATATAAGACACATTTCATGCACATTGGAACCTCTACATACAAAATAACTTTGTTTTAGAACCTGTATCAGAAGTAGAAAATTTTGTAAATAGAAAGCCAATTTGATATATAGACATGTTCCGATTCATTTTTAAGCTTCCTTAATAATTGTTCATAAACTTTTTATCCAAGCAGAATTTCAAGTTTTAAACAAACAAAAATTAGCTGTAATACTACATAATAAATATAAAAAGTATACAAAAAAGGAGAAAGGACAGAAATCTAGAATAGTAACCATGAAACCATAAAACCACAAACCTTCTGGCCTGAGGCTTAGCTTTGTGCTAAAAGTCAGCCTTAGGTTACAAGTTTAGTCTTAGGTGTTAACCCTTTGAACTCTGACAGCCTGTATTCAGGCATCGTATAAAGTGTATCAGATGACCTAACAGCTAAAATATTGGCAGCCACATGGCATGGTTTACTAATTGTGTTTTAAAAAGACAGTGTAAACCAATCAAATAATTATTGCACAGAATCTCAGACCATTTTTTTTCTATTTTTAATCTAAGCTTGTCCTTCAGACATAGCCTTATAGCTTAGACATCAGCCAAAGATAGTAGGCTTAGCCTTAAACATCCCTTGTTCTCAGACATTAGTATTAGGTCATAGTCTAAGCCTTGTTCTTAGCCTTCGGCCTTATATTTCCTATATATATATATATATATATATATATATATATATATATATATATATATATATATATATATATATATATATATATATATATATATATATATATAACCATATATCTATAAATTTATAAATATACTAACTGTACTACACCCTGTTGCTCGGGTAATAAAAAATATTTTGACAGAAAATTTAATTGGATTTGACATATAACAACATTTGCCATTTTAACTTCCAAAGTACATATCATGAGAAAAATATTTTTGCAGTATTTTAAATAAATTAGAAAACAATTAAAAGCAACTATAAAGGTTTTCAAACTTTTCAAACCACTTTAAAATTTTATACCATGAGGAAAATGTTTTGTGCAGGTCCAATAAACTAAAAAAAGTAAAGTGAGAATAAAAAGTTTAAATTTAAATGTGAAATAATTAGCAAGTAATAGCTAATTAAAGTCAGTTTTGCTATGAGTACAATAAAAGATGCTTTGGTAATGATACAATTAATACGAATTGAGAAAAATAAATAAAAGTCCCGAACATGTAGAACTACTAATATTAATTTTCGCAGTAAAGTGTAAGTGCGTGTGTAAAAAGGTTACTGTTCCACCCAAAGCTATACATCAAAACTTTGAATACGTTGATACTGGTACCTCTCGATACCGGTACAAATGTAAAATTGGAATATTGTACTGTTTGACTGAACAGATAATAGCAAACCCGCAAAATAATATCGTTCTGCCTTTGTTTGACTAAACGGAGAAATAATGTTGAGGCTTTTCCCAGGGAGACAATACAATTGAAAGGAATTGGTCTTGACTCCAGATATAGTAATTGAACCTTATGTTAAATATTTCTTAACATGGACATCGTAACGCCTGGCTGCATTGGTAAAATAATCAATGTGCGCTATAGCTATAGCCGGAATGAGACACATATCCACATACTTTCAGAAATATATATATAGACTTATACAAATATCCATAGCATATATGTATAGTTTTATGTATGATATATGTATAGATCTTTACGTATATCTACACGTATATCTAAACATACATTTATATGTACATATATAGGTACATCTATACGGGCATCTATACATACAGCTATTTTTACAACTAAATGAACATATATATGCAAATCTAAATGTACATCTATATGTTCATCTATCTGCACATCTTGAAGTACATCTACATGTATATGTACAACTATCTGCACATCTTTGAGTACATCTATCCCAACATCTATATGCACATCTATGCGCTCATCTATACGCGTATCCATACACGCATATACATACATGTATAGGTACATGTATAGGTACAGGTATATGTACATGTATAGGTACAATTACCCGTACATGTATAGGTACATACATACATGTGCCATACCATTAATACCAATACACATATGTGCATGTTTTTATTGGTGTCCAGCTATAGCTATTAAAATACGTGTCTGATGGATTTGAACTCACGGCGAACTATCCTGCAAGTTTAATATTCAGGCACTATACTACTGAGCTATATAAGACATTTTGATCAACGACTTAATCATATACTATATACCGTATGCACTTGCTAAATGGCGTATTACTTGAAACTATGAATTCTATTAACTCTATGAAACACGATGCTTTTTCGTGTTTTCTCGAATTTTTAATTTCTGTTTATCGTAAGGTTCAATTTCTATATCAGGGTCAAAGCCATTTCTTTTCACGCAGAAAACTGTATTGTTTTGGTAGGAAAAGTTTTGACATTCTCTCTCTGTCCGATCAGACAAACACAGTACGATATCTCCTTTTTACATTTATACCAATATCGAGAGGTACCAGTATCGAAAAGTACCAGTATCGCGAGGTACCAGTATTGTGAGGTACCAGTATCGAGAGGTACCAGTATCAAGCGGTACCAGTATCCCGAGGTACCAGTATTGAGAGGTACCAGTATTGAGAGGTACCAGTATCGAGAGGTACCAGTATTAAAAGGTACCAGTATCACAAGGTACCAGTATTGAGAGGTACCATTATCGCGAGGTACCAGTATCGAGAGGTACCAGTATCGAAAGGTACCAGTATCGAGAGGTACCAGTATCGAGAGGTACCAGTATCGAGAGGTACCAGTATCGAGAGGTACCAGTATTGAGAGTTACCAGTATCAAAAGGTACCAGTATCGAGAGGTACCAGTATCGAGAAGTACCAGGATCGAGAGTTACCAGAATCAAAAGGTACCAGTATCGAAAGGTACCAGTATCGAGCGGTACCAGTATCCCGAGGTACCAGTATTGAGAGGTACCAGTATTGAGAGGTACCAGTATCGAGAGGTACCAGTATCGAGAGGTACCAGTATCGCAAGGTACCAGTATCGCAAGGTACCAGTATCGAGAGGTACCATTATCGCGAGGTACCAGTATCGAGAGGTACCAGTATCGAAAGGTACCAGTATCAAAAGGTACCAGTATCGAGAGGTACCAGTATCGAGAAGTACCAGTATCGAGAGTTACCAAAATCAAAAGGTACCAGTATCGAGAGGTACCAGTATCAAGAAGTACCGGTATTCTCTCTCTCTCTGTCCGATCAGACAAACACAGTACGATATCTCTTTTTTACATTTATACCAATATCGAGACGTGCCAGTATCGAGCGGTACCAGTATCCCGAGGTACCAGTATTGAGAGGTACCAGTAGTGAGAGGTACCAGTATCGAGAGGTACCAGTATCAAAAGGTACCAGTATCGCAAGGTACCAGTATCGAGAGGTACCATTATCGCGAGGTACCGGTATCGAGAGGTACCAGTATCGAAAGGTACCAGTATCAAAAGGTACCAGTATCAAAAGGTACCAGTATCGCGAGGTACCAGTATCGCAAGGTACCAGTATCGAGAGGTACTAGTATTGCGAGGTACCAGTATCGAAAGGTACCCATATCAAAAGGTACCAGTATCAAAAGGTACCAGTATCGAGAGGTACCAGTATCAAGAGGTACCAGTATCAAAAGGTACCAGTATCAAAAGGTACCAGTATCAAAAGGTACAAGTATCGAGAGGTACCATTATCAAGAGTTACCAGTATTATATAATTGTATTGAAAAATTTTGATGAATAGCTTCTGGTGGAACAGTAACCCTTTTTAACCTTAGGTACCGACTAAATGACTGTTATTATTAATTCAACATATTCAGGAGTTTTATTTAGTTTTCTTCGTTCGTATTAATTGTATCATCACCGAATTATTTTTTAATGTGATCGTAGCAAAACAGACTTAATTCAGCTATTACTCGCTAATACTTTCACATCTACATTAAAAGCCTTGTAATGCTGTTTTATTTATTTTCAATTTATTTGACCTACACCAAACATTTTTCTCATGATATGAAGTTTGAAAGTTACAGTTGTTTGACAAAGTCTGTAAACAATTACAGTAGTTTTTTTTTCCTCTTAACTTATTTCAACTACACAAAACACCTTTCTCATGATATGTGGTTTTAAAGTTAGATTGCAAAATGCTGTTATATGTTAGATACAAGTAAACATTGTTATTTGTTACATGTAAATACAAATAAATTTTTGGTCCAAAGACTATTATTACCCGTGGAAGGTTGTGTAAAACAGATAGTATATATATAAATCTTACTGTATATATCTGTTAATGTGTATTCCGGTGTCTCCGACTACAGCTATTAACACTTTAGCTGAAAAAGCTTGCATCACGCTGGATTTGAACTCACGAAGACTGCCTTTCCGTGGTTGTAAACCACATATCTAACCACAAGTCTACAAAAGTTCTTGTCCTCGACATACTAGGGCAAACTTGTTTTTCCTCGTACGATACCAAAAAAAGTTTGTTTGAAATTAAAATTTAGCAATTTGTGTACTGAATCTATACGTTTTTATGATATATACATCGCTTGCCATGGCAAGTGCAGCGTTATCCGTTATGGTAAAAACAGATTGAAAAACAGATAAAGTGATAAAATTTTAGTTGAAGGCTTGAAGTTTACAAAATGCCTACTAAAACCTCTTCTTAGTATGTGATTAAATAGCTAAAGTCATTTAAGTTAGATTCAGACTTTACGTTACATGCCTGGCACGAAAGTAAAACTATCGATTGTACGTTCTATGTGTACCGCATTGTAATGTTAAATTTTCTTGCAGATCATGACCACAAAATGCATTAAAGTTACTGTAGGTAACTTTATCTACAAAGGTTGACCCATTTTTACTAACTATTTTTAAATGATGACGTTTTTTATCATTTTAGCCGGGCGTTTGCATTAGATCATCACGATTGGTTTCTATACCACTTCAAGCGTCTATACGATATTTTCCCCTTTTGATGCAAACACTTAAACAAATGAAAATCATATAATTATGTATCAAATAATTTTCCATTGTAATCATAGCAAAACAGACTATATTTAGCTATTACTTGCTAATGATTTCACCTTTACATTTGAACACAACTGCAGTTCTATTTTTCTTCTTAATTTATTTCAACAAAACACCTGTTCATTATATGAAATTCAAAAGTTACAGTTGTTTGAAAAAGTTTGAAAATCTTTACAGTTGTTTTTCTTTCTCAACTCATATAAACTGCAAAAAAGCACGTTTCTCGCAATATGACGTTCATAGAAATAAAATTTCTGTCCAAAAACTTGTTGTTACTCGGGCAACGCCGGTATGCGGCTGGTCTATATATATATATATATAGTCATATATATATATATATAAACATCTCGAAGGAGGTTTTATGTCGTACGTCTGTCTGCATTTCGGCTATAGCTATCAAAACTTTGGAATAAAAAAATCGTACAGAAATAGGTTTGATCTTGGACACTACCATTCACCAGTCCGATTTCCTATCAAATAGGCCAAAAAGATTGAGTTGTTTGCTTGCCAATATAAGTCGCTATATGGGAGCACGTACCCGACGACTGTGCATACTACGCTGGGTGAATGCATAAGTAAGTGATTGTCATTATTTAGCTTAAAAAAATTTCCATTGACATTCTGCAGGGCTAATAGCAAGTGGCAGGCAACTCTCATTACTTGTCATTGTTTATAAACTGACTTTTAATACCTGGGCAACGCCAGATGGCACAGCTAGTATGTATATATATATATATATATATATATATATATATATATATATATATATACATATATACATATATATATATATATATATATATATATATATATATATATATATATATATATATATATACATATACATGTATATATATGTATATATATAAAATATGTATAAGTGGAACTTCGCTCTATAAGTTAAACATTTTATTACTAATAGTTTCATGTGGTACAATAAGTATCACACTCTTCAGATAAAATGTCTAAAATGAATTTCATACACCAGTAATTAATAGGCTGTTATGCAGAGTTAGATAAGCTGATAATTGGATGAGTGTACAGAAGCCAAAAGCCAAATAATTAAGTGATACAATTACGTAGCAAGAACTTAGATGAATGTCTGCATGATGATAATAGCTCGTTACGTTTATTAAGAATGCCTAGTGATGGTCTGTAAATAATAAAGAATTTCTCTCATGAGCATAAGTTACACTTGTTGGAGATAGTGTTGTATGCTTTAGCATGTCATAGGGTCTTCCATGATATTGCGTAGTTGGTATTATTGTCCTTTATTGACTATATATATTTACTTAATTCAGTAGAGTTTCTCTTAGATGGGTGGTTGAAAGAAGCTTTATGGTTAGTGAATCGCGTCTTAAAAGTGTTCTCTGTTAGTCCAATGTATGTATGGTCCGGTGAATCGGTGTTGGTTTTTACAGTAGCCTGGTAAATTAACGATGTTTTCAGGCATTCTCCATTCATCGGGCACTCTTTTTTTCTACAGTTGCATGTTTGGTCTTCATTTGCGGTGTTGGCAGTCAGTATAATTTTGTTGTGAGCATTGATGGACTCTCTTATATTGTTCATACAACTGTAGCTAATTTTGATATTGTTGCTGTAAATATTTTATGTAGTGGGTGCCTTGCCGTATATTCCTTCTTGACTAGTTGGATAAAAGGTTTGCCGATGTTAGTATAGACATTACTGCTGTAAGGTGGGTTGTACCATGTAATCGTCCTGCTCCGTTTGCATCGTCTGTTTTCAGATGTAAATAGATGTTCTTGGTATGTTAGTTGGTGGCTATATCCACTCTTGGTTAGTGCTTCTTGGTAGATATTTGCTGTTTTATTGAAGCATTCAGCATCAGACGAAATTGTAGAGAGCCTCTTATTTATACTTGCTGGGATTTTTCTGATTATGCCAGGTGGGTGGTTGGATTCTTTTTTGACATACACTGGTCTCTTATTGGGTTTGACGTATGGCATGTGTTTACCATTGTCTAAGTTGAGGGTAACATCAAGGAAGTTTACAACTCTTTTATTAACATTGATGGTAATCTTTAGTCCATACGAGCTGAATATAGCACAGAGATCTTTTTTCATAGATTCTGCATTACGTGCTGAACCTTCTACTATGCCTAGCCCATCATCTCTGTACAATCCGAAGTTGTTACCATATTTTGTTGTGATCTGATGGAGTAGAAATGTAAACTATCAGAGTAGAAATGAAAACTTCCCATTGTTACATCAAATAGTTCATTAGCGGATGTTTTTCTCCAGTATTCTCCTTCACTACATAGAATTGATCTTTTGGAGTGTGTGATGATGTTTCTCTTTTCCTTGGTGATGTTTGTAAATTTGGTGGCAAACTCTAGTCATTTGGTGGCAACTCTTAGATATTCATCTAAGTTCTTGCTACGTAATTGTATCACTTAACTATTTGGCTTTTGGCTTCTGTACACTCATCCAATTATCAGCTTACCTAACTCTGCATAACAGCGTATTTATTACTGGTGTATGAAGTTCATTTTAGACATTTTATCTGAAGAGTGTGATACTTATTGTACCACATGAAACTATTAGTAATAAAATGTTTAACTTATAGAGTGAAGTTCCACTTATACATATTTTATAATCTAGCTCTGATTTATCATTGAGCACTCTGTAACGAACTGTGCAGCATCCACTTTGTCTGTGTGTGTATATATATATATATATATATATATATATATATATATATATATATATATATATATATATATATATATATATATATATATATATATATATATATATATATATATATACTCATGCTACAGACAGTACTGTTTCGGCTATTGAAGCCTCATCAGTGCAGCTCAGAGCTTTGGCAAGGGACACAAATCCCATTACCAATGAGAGTTGACTTCCTGCCATGAAACAACTAGGTTTCCTCACAGACTTTAAGAAAGTCAATGTGCTGGCACCAGAGTGCTCAAATCACAAAAGTGATGAGCTTCGCACAAAGGCAAATAGTGCCGTACCTCTCACAGAGTGCTCAACCACACCGAAGTGAGGGAGCATATACTCATGCTACAGACAGTACTGTTTCGGCTATTGAAGCCTCATCAGTGCAGCTCAGAGCTTTTGCAAGGGACAAAAATCCCATTACCAATGAGAGTTGACTTCCTGCCACGAAACAACTAGGTTGCCTCACAGACTTTAAGAAAGTCAATGTGCTGGCACCAGGGTGCTCAAGTCACAAAAGTGATGAGCTTTGCACAAAGGCAAATAGTGCCGCACCTCTCACAGAGTGCTCAACCACACCGAAGTGAGGGAACATATACTCATGCTACAGACAGTACTGTTTCGGCTATTGAAGCCTCATCAGTGCAGCTCAGAGCTTTGGCAAGGGACACAAATCCCATTACCAATGAGAGTTGACTTCCTGCGATGAAACAACTAGGTTGCCTCACAGACTTTAAGAAAGTCAATGTGCTGGCACCAGAGTGCTCAAATCACAAAAGAGATGAGCTTTGCACAAAGGCAAATAGTGCCGCACCTCTCACAGAGTGCTCAACCACACCGAAGTGAGGGAGCATATACTCATGCTACAGACAGTACTGTTTCGGCTATTGAAACCTCATCAGTGCAGCTCAGAGCTTTGGCAAGGGACACAAATCCCATTACCAATGAGAGTTGACTTCCTGCCATGAAACAACTAGGTTGCCTCACAGACTTTAAGAAAGTCAATGTGCTGGCACCAGAGTGCTCAAATCACAAAAGTGATGAGCTTTGCACCAAGGCAAATAGTGCCGCACCTCTCACAGAGTGCTCAACCACACCGAAGTGAGGGAGCATATATATATATATATATATATATATATATATATATATATATATATATATATATATATATTATTGGGTGAAAATGAAAGTTAAAGTTAAGTTTAAAACAACATTATTTCTAATAGTTTCATATTGCCATGCAATAATCATCAGATAAAATTGTTAGCACTGAAAACGACTTATATATATATATATATATATATATGTATATATATATATGTATATATATATATATATATTATATATATATATGTATATATATATGAGGAGTTCATTTCCAAAACCAGTTATTTCCATTTTTGGCACTTTTTGACTTTTTAATTTTAAATTATACTCTAATAATATGAGTACATTGTTCAATAGATTTTTTGTTCCTAAACTAGTTATTTCTCATACATTGCACCCACTAAAATCTTTGTTTTGTCCCAAAACCTAGTTATTTCCTATTGGGTTTCTATTTGTGCCTGCTTTTCAATTGGTTGTTGTAAAACTAGGTCAGCTTTTTGATTCAGTGACTACAGGTCCAAACACACTAGGTGATTTTATCGCGAGCATCATGAGGAGGGCGGATATATCGCTGGCGTGTGCATAAACACACTGGAGCGATTCACTAGCAAACGATATAATTGGCATGCCCACAAACTGCCAATAAAATTCTGTATCATTATAGTTTCTTCGGAGTTGTTAATAAATCTAGGTTAGTCCATATGGCGCCGTCTAGGTGACAACGTAAACAACTTACGCAATTGTTATTAAACCTATCTCACTTTCACGAAGTGTACACTGCCTACAATACAAGAAGACATGAGAAAAAACGATTATTGTATTTTTAACTGTAATATTTTTTACTATTTTTAAGCATATTTTATTTTGTAGTGTTTTTTATACTTAATATATCAAATATTTACCGTTCTCCATATGGTCAACCTGCGCATCGATTGACTCCAAATGTTGGTTTTCAACTCGGATTTTTGTAATTTTGTTTGTTATGGTGTACAGGACTGGGAGTGCTATTATTGAATTTATGAACAATCCAGTGTTTGTTCGGAAGATGTTTCAATCGTAACAAAATAGGCCAAAATAGCAAATTGTCGCTGCTGTACGTTGGTGAACAGCGATGAGAGATAATTACCCGCCATAAAATTGCATTCTGGTAAAAGCCAACCAATCGAAATGCATCTCGCTAGCGATAAAGTTGTGTAGAGAAAGTCTAACGTTATCGCTCTGCATGAGCACGCTGAGTGAATTCTAGCGCAGATTAGCGCCACGCAGCGCGATATCGCTCTAAATATCGCCTAGTGTGTTTATACCTTTAGTTATGTAAGCTATCTTTCCACTTCCTGTGCTTTCATGATGGATGCATCTTCAGCAAGTAATTATACTGTAGCAACATTAAATGACTTTTTGGAAGAACCTGTGCAAATAACCCGACCTGCTAAAAAGAACAAAGAGAATGTAGAAGGTAATTAATTTAAACATTTTACTGTTAAATTGGCTTGAAACAAAAATTTAACTAAATTGCAGAAAGCAAAGAAAAATGAAACAATCACATCAAACACAATGCATGTTTGTTTGTGTTTAGTACAAAAGTTAACTAGTGCTAGTAGTAGTAATCTACTACTATTTTTGCTATTAACTCTTTCGCAAGCCAATGTATCGGCTTGCACAGTAAAATAAGTACAGACCATTAGTCGATGGATCGCCTTATCGATAGGGTGTCACTTTTCTTTTCATTTCAAGACCCAAACATTAGCTAGACTAATCAAATGATGTCTTAAACAACCTTACTGCCAATCACATGCAACCAATAAAAATGCAACCAATATTACTTGCTAATGATTTCACCTATATATTTAAAAGGAAAGTAAACACAATTTACTGATGAAGGCCAACATTTACCCAGTTTGTTTTGTGTAATTTACTACGTTTAGCAAAATGTAGATTATTTCTTACAGCAGATAAATACTAAGAATAATATTTTTAAAACAAACAATGCCTGTTCATTCACATATAACTGAGTACAGAGTCTTTTTTCAATTGCATATTTTGCAAAAATTGGGTAGATAACGCTATTACAAAAACGAGTGTGAAACAAACTCGCCAGTAGGAACACTGAATCCTAATAATTCATCCAACCACAAGACACGTAGCGTTTGACTTGATTTGTGATCTATTGTGAGGGACATTGCACATCTCCCGCAATTGTTACAATCTGAAAACAAGTCCACTTTCAGAACACGTCTTTGACCGTCATTGCTAATACACATCTCGCTAAAATATTTCAACTTAAATTTATTTCTGGCGCTGTTCTATTACGTTCACAATGCAATGGCTAAAAGACTCAGTGCTAAAACAGCCACTCTCTTTAGAAGCTACCCAATTGATGGAAGGGTTGAAGATGGGCAAAGATACAAATATACCTGCGGTGAACTATTCAATGAGTGCAAGCGAAACAGACAGTCAGATTCATCATCGTCATGTTCTACAACGATTATTATAACAACGACCACGAGCACTACTATTACTAAAGCTGCTTTAACTACAATTGCTTGACCTACAACTACCTCTACTGACGTTTTACCAACTCCAGATAAAT
Source organism: Watersipora subatra (assembly GCF_963576615.1). Classification (NCBI taxonomy): domain Eukaryota; kingdom Metazoa; phylum Bryozoa; class Gymnolaemata; order Cheilostomatida; family Watersiporidae; genus Watersipora; species Watersipora subatra. Next base: position 50,241,692 of record NC_088712.1, on the reverse strand, counting down.
TTTGCAAGTGTGGCAATCGTTCTGAATTGTGACAATTATTGAAAAAGTATGTTGCTACACTGAAAATTTGGCTAATACAAACTTTCAGGATGATCAGTATATTCCCGGTATAACTAGCTGCATCCTGCAATCTAATTTACTAATACATCAGATATTGGGGAAAGTTGCCATACAACTCTCAAGGTTCAAGCATCAAAGGTATCTTGGCTTCAGAGAAGATGTTCTTCTGTTTACTAACATGACTGATTTAAACTACAGACACCATGCTTATAGAAACTATATAGATTTCGTCTACGGGTACCTGGGAAGAAGAAACCGGAAAGTTATTCTTTCATGCGTTGTTGCCTACATACGCACAATGTTGCCTGATCCAAATGGGCGTTATGTAGGCTTCAAAAATGTGGAATCGGAAGAAGGGGAGATGAAGGGGAGCTTTTTATTATAGATGAAGGAAATTAATGTAAGTTCAGTTGTGAGTTGAGCAAAAGATGTTTTTATAAACCTTTTCACTGAATCTGACAGCAACATTACTTAGCTGATCTTCATGACTTGTACAGTGAATAAGTGAATGCATGGTTTGAGAAATAATTATATTTCAATCATTTGACTTGCGCCATGACATAAAAACACCACATTTAACAGCTTACGTTACATAAATCTAAATCGTGTTATACATAGAACTGCAATATATTTATAATTTAAATAGCTTGTTGTATTAATTTTATTAAAAAGTATCTCTCATAAAACTAATCACATATTAATTTTATAATAATTAAAATTTATAGCCAATTATCAATTGTTTTATTACAATCTCTGCATAAACTTATCTTTAATGTTGTACAAGCTGTAAAAGTTGTATCCTTGCTGAAGAATTGTATAATCAATGTATAATGTTATTGCAGATACAGCTTACCAGTCAGAACTTTTTTTCCCACATTTGTGTTGTGATCTATCACTGATAGTTTAATTCTTGTAAAATATCCTGAGGGATCAAAGTCTATTCGCTTTGGTGCATAACTTACATGTAATACGAGGCTGTGGAGGTTTTCTAAAGCACCTGTGTGTTGACTATGGTTCAACAGACGCAATGTGTTTAGCAGTCTCACTTGCCCTAACTCATCACAAAGGACTTTATGCCTTGCACTTCCTGGAATTAACCATTTCACCTTTCTTTCCATTTATCTGTAAACATCAAAGTATTCGATGTTATTTTCAAGGTATTATAAATCTGCAAAGTTTTTGTTTATTCAAATGTCAAGCAGCTGCAGAATATTTAACCATTGGTACAATTTCGGTTTACTATTATGCAACAAATGACTACATATTCTTATATGAAAAACCAAGTTCATTATAAGTGATATATAAAATATTATATTAAACATCTCCATGTGCTTTGATATTTCTGAATATATTATTAGATTCAACATACAGCTTTCATGCCAACATTGGGTATAAATAAAAAAAATTTTTATCACTCACGGATCAATTGGTTCATGAGAACACTGGATGAACTTGTTGTGTCCTGGAAAGCTCCTGTGAATATTAGCGACATGGTTTGTATACTTGCATGGGATGATTGCTGAAAGTATAGAGGAAAAAATGAATGCCAACACAAACAATAAAAAACTGAGGCCTAATTTAAATCTGCATTTTATTATTATATAATTAGATTGTAAAACTTAGGTTTTCTTTTGATAAAACAACGTTACAAAACAACGCAAATACTAAAAATAAAATCATGCGAGTTAATCGCTTCAAGTGATCTGTAAAGCCTATATTATTAATGGTAGCATGAATCATAAATAATAATGGAATCCAAATTTTATGCTAATATTAGTCATGTTTTTTTGAAGAAATAGAGCATTTCTGACCATTCAGAACGAACAGAAAATTTAAATTATTTTACTAACTTTTACTCAGTTAACCAAATTAATTCAAGTGAATCAGGTTGACATCAAACGTAGCCTATGCAACTCAGCCTGAGTCTCATTGTCACCCAGTCATATCAAATCATTTCTTTGTACTAATGTACAGTACTACGTTTTTCCACTTATTATATTTATTAATTTATATTATAAAATAACTATATTTGTTATTTATATTTATTTAAAATTCTTCCTAAATTATTTACGGTTGAGGTTTTCCTGGTTGAGGATGCTCTCTTGCTGTATGGTACAACACCATTGGGGAATGGAACCTCTCCCACTCTTAATCTTGTAATTGTCCCAAATTGCTCCAAATAAAACAGGCTCTTATAGAAGTGCCTAATGCGCACAACCCCACTATCAGGTAGTCTGCGAAAAGTTAAGTCGACACGCTTTGCCTTAGACAGCCATAGAATTGCTAAATTTGGCGACTGAGAGACAAGAACTCTAAAAAAGGTTATGCTACGACTTATAGTCTCAGATTCATAACTAGTAAAGAGACATCTACCCATCGTAATTAACTGACTGTTGTTAAAGGAAAATAAAATGCGTTGAACAACTAACGAATAAGTAAAGAAGAGTTTACCGGAGACCGCTTTATTAGGATTCGATGATGGTTCGACGTAAATGCACCAAAATATATTTTCAACTTTGAACTTGCTAAACTAGTAGAAAGATCTGCTAAAATTTTGTTTTCTCGTTCAATTAACATAGTATCATGCATTACCAATCATATAAGACAATGTTAAAATTATGTGTTTACTTTCACTTTAAGAACAACCACAGTTCTATTTTTCTTCTTAATCTATTTCAACAAAAAACCTCTATGTTTTATGAAATTTAAAGGTTACAGTTGTTTGAAAAAGTTTGAAAACCTTTACAGTTGTTTTATTTTTTGTTCTCAATACATACATGTATATATATATATATATATATATATATATATATATATATATATATATATATATATATATATATATATATATTAGCTGTGCTACCTGGCATCTCCTGGGTATTAAAAATCAGCTTATAAACAATGAGAAGTAATGGGAGTTGTCTGCCACTAGCTATTAGCTATATATATGTTTATACATTTTTTTCTTTTATGTAAATATATATATATATGACAAATTATCTCCTCACCCCGGTTAACCCGTATGGGTGGTAATTTAGTCTCTAACTCGGGTTTCCTACCAGATACCTAGGAATTTGAGCACTCGCCTCAAGATCTTAGCCATTCCCAACAGTGCACTTTTCTACAACTCACCTGAGTTGATTGCTGTTGGTATTTGGGCAAGCCACATTTTATGCACCTGTGTTATTGCGACCAGAGCCCAATGACTACTGAAATTACAGTTGTTCTTACATCCCAGCATTTTTCAATATCCTCTCCAAGAGGGAGATGTTTCTCTACCATTTCTTTTTCTTCGCTGACTATAATGTGGTCATTGGGTACTGCTATATCTATTAAAGTAGCCTTTCTGTTCTCCTCGTCCAACACCACTATATCTCGTTGGTTAGCTAGGACGTGCTTGTCAGTCCGGATGTAGAGGGCCCAGAGGATCTTGGTGTGGTCATTTTCATTGACCTTACCAGGAGTTCCCCCTTCGCGGTGTTGTGGTTTATTAAGGCCGTACTCATCACATAGACTTCTATACACAACACCTGCAACATGATTATGCCGCTCAGTGTATGCGTTTCCTGCTAGCTGCTTGCATTCGCTGGTGATGTGTTGTATGGTCTCAGGTGCATATTTGCACAGTCCGCATCTAGGATCGTCTCTAGCGTGATAGATCTTTGTTTGGAGTTGCCTTGTCGGGAGCACTTGCTCCTGGGCTGCCGTGATTAGCGACTTTGTATTGGTCGTTAGGTTTTCTCTGTTCAGCCACATATATGTCTGGCGAAGATCGCCAACCTTAGATATTGGTTGGTGGTAAGCACCATGAAGAGGTTTTGTGTGCCAGTCAATTTTCTCATCATCAGGGCGAAGCTCCATTGTAAGAGCAGCCTATTGGAAGTCAGCTGGCAACTTGTCTGAAGTGGCCATGGGGGCTGCATAGGATTTGATGCTTTGTTCCTCCTCTTTCACTGTCTGCTGTACACTTTTGAGTCCCCTACCGCCATATTTCCTATCAATATACAATTTAGTAGTAGCAGATTTTGGTTGGGGGGCTTCAAGCATGGTCAGCTGTTTTTGAGTTGCTCTGTTTCCTTGATGGCTTCCTCAGTTCACTTTGTTATGCCTGCTAGAAATCTTATTACTTGCAGTGCGTAGGTATTTTTTGCCATGACTTGGTTCTTAGCATTGAGCTGGCTCCTTAGGACCTGTCAAAGGCGTTTCTTGCATTCAGTAATGGCTTTTTGAAAGCAAGAAAACAACTTCTGTAAAGTATTTTTTCATCATTTTACACCATAAACTGTAACGTATGCTGCATACTATTAATAAAAACGGGTAGATATAGATCATGTTAAATTACAATGAAAGGCCTTCTGATTATGATGATGGAAAAAGAAAACAAAAGTAAACATTTTGTATGTTTTGCTCTCAAAACATTAAATACATTAAAAGTTAAAATACAATAATAAAAATTGCTGAAACTGATAATGAAACAGCAAAAAAATGCAACAGATCAGTTACATCAAAAATTGCAAAATAAAGAAAATATAAACAGCAACGGTACGTTTACTTGGCATCTTTGAAAGCAAAACCCTTCTTCGAAACATTTTAAGGTAACTCGACTAGAGGAGTTGTCTCTAGCAAATCTTTTAGGTAAAGGAGGCATCATCCCATATGATTCCTCTCTTTTTATAAAGAATTTGTGAAATGTAAATTGCTTCTCCGATGGTTAACAAATGTTTCTATGCTGTTTCCAAAGCTATTCCAATGAGCATGCTATAGTTTTGTCGAGAACCGAATTTATGTTAGAGGTCAGAAAGAAACAAATCTCAAAATCTTTGGTCAAAAAGCGATTTGGTCAAGAACCAAAGTGTTCAAGAACCGAGGTTCCACTGGACTTAGATTAGGAGCACTGTATATACTTGGTATAACATCATCTCATATACACACTTGGTATGGGAGCATTTCATATACTTGGTATAGGAGCATCTCATGTGCTTGGTATAGAAGCTTTTTATATATTTTAAATATGACCATTTATTATACTTTGTTTACCTGCATTCCATATATGAAGTATAATGCTTGAAAGTCTAAGTGATGAATGTTAATTTTAATTTAATTTTTGAAGTGGTCTCACTGCAACTTCCATGATGAACTAATTGGATTATGAGTAACTCTTGTATAGGGTTAACAAACACTTTGATGAGAAGACTACATGTTTACAAACAAATTATCACTTTATTCTTATATGTGACTCCTGTAGTGATATAGAGCCCAGTTTATGGGATACATAATATACTATATCCCACATGTACCTAGTATGTTATGCTGCATTGACCAATTTGTGTTTTCTGGTTTACAGAGATACTCCGAGGGAACACGGTGATAGCGAGTAGACATACTTACACCCCAACAAGAGATGATAGAGAAGGGCTCACTTTAATATGCACGAATACAGCTCATTCAAACCTTGAGAATGTCTACCCTGATATTGTCAAACAAGAAATTACTCTGGATCCACGCTGTAGGTCTACAAGTGTATTAATGCATAACAATAATACTACGTGTTAATAAAAATGAGAGGATAACAAAACCAGAGCTGGTAGTTTTAGTACTAAATAAACTATCTTTTATTATTCCATTATCACACAACCAAACAAGAGCGCAGCAAATGTTTGGAAGCTTTAGGATAAACGCATATGCGCACACAACTCCCAAAAATTATCCAACAACGGCCATATCCAAACCTTTGAACCAAAATCCCATCAAAAAATTTAACCTTTTTTGTTTGGAGTTGTAGTATAATAATGATTAAAACACATATAAACCTATTCAAATCAGCTACCAAGTCTTTGAAAAGAGTCGACAATACCCCAAAACTTCCCCATCTGATCGGATTATACATAACTAGAATAATAATTTGGCCTAAAATTGCCGTTGAAACCTGACAAGCCTTTTCAATCCACAACTTAAAACCAGCCAACAAAACGCCCCTGGAGCCGTTCGTCAGATAGTAGAACCATAAAGCCGAGCGCATTTCACGAGAAAAATGTGCACAATTCTTTTGTCAATGGCATTGTCCAATTGCCGAAATTTTCTGTAATAAACGTAGACCATTTGATGAGTAAACCATAGACCAATTTACAGGTACGAAATTGTGGTACACAGTATATCAGCCTATGTTTTTGTCCAATTACCGAAGGTTCCATTAAATTATCTAGAACATTAGCCAACTTTTTTACACTTTGTGTAAAAGCTAGGGTAGAACTCCAATGCACCTTTATGACGAGAAAAAAAAAATTTTTTGCTCCATTTTGCAGAAAATTTTTTGACACACGCGAATGCTAATACTTGCTGTCTGTTACAGATCGCTGTCAAAACAATTCTAGATTCAAAACAACCAGCTTTCAAACTTTGTATATTAATTACACAACAGCTTGCCGTTTTACTTCTAATATTGCATTTCTCCTATTGCATGGAGATAGATAAACATACAGTCAAACATGGATAACTCGCTCTCGGATAGCTTGAACACATGGTTAACTCGAACAGTTTTGTTTGGTCCGTTTCCACGATAAATTGTTTCAAATAACTCGTACTCAACTTTGTTAGATCTAACATTTTTCTGACCAAAGGCTACTGAGACGGTTGTTATCGCTTTAGAATATCACTTTATTCCTAGCCATAGAGATAAACCTCAGCTTTTAGTAGCTCGTAGGCCTCATTATCACCGTCATTGGCAAAGCATTTTTGTCAACGAATTTTTCAAAGGTTTGGTGACATTTGATTTTTACCAAACATCCGCTTGGCGATGGTCTTTGAAGGCACAGAAAAGCGAGGTAAATTTTGCATAAACTCCAAAAATAATCGGTAAATTTGATTTTGGTTAAAAGGATCAAAAGAAAAAGATTTATTTTTTTCTGAGCATTTCCACAGCAATCAATTTTTGCCAATTTTAATCTGAAAATGTCCTGGCAGTCACATCACATGAAACAACAAACAAATATCAAGTGATAGGAAAATCTGTATACTTTTGTGATAAAACTTTTTTAAACTTCACATTAGAAGCATTAATTTAAAACAATCTATTCATCCTTTTGATTTAAAATATTTTTTGTAAATTTAAATGTCTCTACTAATAAATACTTGGACTTATTACAGTGCTCTAATAACTTGAACGCTCTGATAACTCGAACAATTTCACTCGATCCCGTGAATTTGAGTTATCAGTGTTTGACGGTATAATCTTTTTCTTTCATTATTACTGTTTGTTGTACATAATAACACTCGGTGCATTACAGCTACCATTGCATTTATCCTATTGCACTGCAGTGCTATTTTACTGCTAATATTGCATTTCTCAACCAGCAGTATCCTTTCTTTTTTTATTATCACTTTGGTCGTGGGCTGTACGACAAGTGATTTTCTAGTTATATGTTTTTTGATGTTGAATTGTTCTATTTAGTTACCAAAACCAACTTGCAGTCATAGTTTCAATAAACATGATTGGCTCGAAGCAAACCGAAACTGTGTAGAAAGTTAAACGATTAGACTATTAGATTGTTTTGTAGTTAGTTGCATCATGTATTTATTTTGTTTGCAAAAAAAAATTAGAAAAAAATTATATTTATTTATTGTCAAGGACTCAACAAATTGACAGGTATTTACTTCTATTGGTAAGTAGCTTGTTAAAGTAACACGATCAGGGTTTATTTTAAAGATATTGACTTTGAAGAAGGACATTCTGGAGAACAATCTGTGACTCTCAACCCCGACTTTGATCAGACACTGAAATGCGGTCTCATTGGAGCTGGCGTTACTATCACATGGGACTGTAATGATGTCTGTACGTCAAGGACTGGCAAAGAAACTGTTATTCCGGCTGATTCCGCAAGTGATGAAGATGAACAAGTAATGTCTTGTCATGGAACTGTTCCAGGAACAGGTATATTATGCATTATTACATAAGATATATACCGGATGAATGTCCGTATACCATAGAGTTATCATAATGTTTAGCTTCAGAGCTTGAGCTCACCAGTGAACTTTTACCAGTGCTTCTGATACGAATTAGTATTTTTTGTTTGGTAAAAGAATCTTGGAAAAACATAAATGGTCGTCGACACTGATTGACTTATTTTGATTAGCTAAAATAAAACTGATCATGCAGTTATTTGCTTTGCTTATTTAAAAAGTATGCGCAATCTTGGTTGTTTTTTTATTTTTGATATGTATCAAAATGAGCTCATATACGCATGTTGCATCAAAAACAAATATTTTCAGAATGTTTCATACTATATTGTAGTAAGACGGAGACAAACGCTTATTTAGGAAGTTATCCAATACATGTATGAAAAGACACTGTACATGTACATGTAACTTCTGAATTCTTTGATAAGATAATTCAATCTGTAAAATCACTAATATTTAAAAATAATATGAGTTTGCCAATTTTAACTTTTATTGAACAGTAACTAGTAAACATGTTAAAGTGTTGAGCTAATGTTGTTAACATAAACTAGGCAATAACATTATTGATAGCGACCTTTGGGAACCCAACACTGAATGTTTGGAAGCCTCTAGCGTATAGGTGTCAAACAGATGCTAGCCATTGCATGCATTCAATTTTGATATTTGCTATTCAACAATATGCAAATTTAGTTTTTGATGTAGTTGATCAAAAAGCGACCTTAAACCACCTACTTAGCAATCTGTGTGAGTTTAGTAGAAAAATACAAGTTCTGGTTAGTTCACACTCAGTTTCAAGCACAGCTATTTTGTTTGGTTTCTTCAAAACTTTACCTATGCTATGCTTTGTTTGCCTGACAATAATAAAAACAAAAAGATGAATTTCTAAAAACGAGGTCATATGATACATTTACATTACCATACTTTGTTTGATAAAATATTGTGGTGACATTCGCTAACCTAGCGAGAGAGAAAGTGAGAGAGAAATACCACACTTTTAGCATTTTTTTGTGTAGAAATAGATTAAAACGGAGCACTGCAATGTAGTCTAATAAGAGAATTTTTATGACTACTATGTCATTCATGCATAACTGGAGACTCTCGCACCATGCTGATCTATTTTTAACATTTGTTTCACAATTATATGAAGTTACTACAGTGTTTCACGGAATAGCCAAGCATTGCGCAACACGCTTAGCAAATTGCACATTAACACTTGTCTGCTAAAAATAGTGCGAGTTGCATTGTTTTAGACTCACTCACCCTTCGCTAGACAATTATTACTTTACACAAAGTTTAGCTCCATACCTTCATACTTTAACTAACTTTGATTCTTTACACACAGATCATGTTATCAATTCTATTCAATGACAAAGTTTGCTTTTACAAGTTCTTATTTTACTTGTTTTTCTTTTCTGATCTTTAACCTGAGGAAGTGTTGACATCTCTAGTCTTTATAATAGGGTTGCAATCTATGAAAGAAAATTTCAATATCAAATGGCGATCGGATGGTGCTACCCCTACCAACCCAGCTGGAGCAGATAAAAAAGATTCAAGTCTCGGAGCTACTATTGGAGGTGCTGCCGGTGCGGGTGTACTCATCATCGGAATGGTTGCTTTGTCAGGATTTGCAATAAGAAAACGAACAAGTAAGAGCAACATATATTATTAATAGCTATTTTATTTTGTATCACATGGGCACATACTATTGTGGGAAAATGAATTTACATGTAGACAGAAAGCCAGATGGTATAGTGACGATCTTGGTTTTATTCAAATACCTATTTTTAAACTTGTAGCAAAGGTGTAATTTGTTTAAAATAGTAAATTAGCTTACACTACTAACTATAATATTTCTGGTAAAGCATTAAAAATTATTTTAAGGTTCTTATATGGTAGAACTTTAAAATAATTTTAAAGTTTTCCTTTCGTAAAACTAGTATAACTTTTTTAAATTCAGGACTCTGGTGTGACTAGTATTTAACTACTACATTTATAAAAGAACTCTTGAGTCATGTTTTTAATAAAGAATGCTATTATGTTATTAGAATATATTATAATTTATTATATGTTGCAGTATAACATTATATGACTTTATTTTAAGGTAAGTCTTTCAACTCAAATAAAAAAATTAGGTCACTTGAATTTCAGTTCTTATGTGACAGACTAGAATTCATGTAGCCATTGCCAAATATGTAAGTTAATTTTTACCAGATACATTCACACTAATTTTTTTTTAAGACCAGAAACGGTTTGTTTATAAATGTATATGAAAGCGCTTTGCTCAATAACAGGGTGGTAATATACTGTTTTGCTTGAGTCTATACCAACCGTACATGCTATTCTCAGCTATTTAGTACAGATAATTTGTTTAGCATAAGTACTTACGCATAGTTATTTATGTATTTACCCTAATCTTACATAGTAACAATTCTAGTAAGGAAATAGTAAGTAATGAATTTGTAGAGCTGATACCTTTTTGATATGTTGTTACTAAACTGTACTTTTTATGGAAAGTTAATAGAACTAAGTTTTTTGCAGATGAAATTTAATGTTTTAATAATCAATCATAGAAACTCACTACAAGTGCAACAGTGTGAAATCTCTCATTTTTCATCAAAGAATAGAAATATTTTATGAAAATATAAAGTGTTACGTATTTGTAAAAAGCTGTTCTTTATTTGCTGGTTACAATAAGTGAACTAACATGTAGTTTTAACATTTAGAGTTGAAAGGTTTCTGCAGTTCTGTATGCAGCAAAAAACATTAACACCAGAGCTATTCCAAAATATGGAATAACTTTGGTGGAATAAACTCTACGAGAAAATGATATTTCTTTCATATGTTTGTTTGTCATTTAGTGTGTAAACTAGTATCTTCTTCAGCCACTTTCTAACCCAATCATGTTGATGATATCAAATTATGTACACAATAGGTAGAATGGAGGATCAAATTGCTGGAGCTGGAGTTGCTGGAAAGAATGCACAAGGGTTTGTATCCGGTCTACCTATTTTATATCAGAGACTGTTACTTCCTCTGTTTGACTTGTGTACAAGGTAGAAAGTACTAAGTGTAAACTACTAACTTACCAGCTAATAAACTAATAGACAGTGATTAAAATATTTTTATCATGAAGTACGTCATTAGGAGGTATCATACATCGTCTTTACTATAATACTACATGTAAATCCGACTGTCCAAAACTCTAGTTGAAGGCACTAGTTAGAAAGTTACACACAATAAAGAGTAGTTAGACATTACACAAGAAGATTGCATTTTATGGGATTTAAACTCCCGACATTCAGTTTAGTAAATCAACACTTTAACAAATATGAGTCAACTGCTTTCTGGTGATTTTATATAATTGTGCAAATAGTTATTGTTTGTGCTTTTCCGCCATACCTGATAATTTTTTACAGCACACCACATTTCCACGTTACTAGGAATCAATAATTAGTGAACAGTAACATTTTATACAATACTTCACCATATTATTTTAATTTATCAATTCAATAAATACATTACTTAGTCCATAGTTTTCAAATCTTCAAAAACCAACAGCTTTACTTTATTCGTAATTCACAATAACATTTTTCCGAACATTTTTCAGTAGTTTATTTGATTAAAATAAAAAGGAGATCATCAATTCTCAAAGTTGATAATTTCATAAAATGCAGGGCAACTCTGTTTTAGTGTAAGTCGTAAAATCCTGAGTAAATTGCTCTCCCATTCTGTATTCTTGGGTACTGTTCACACTATCTTAAAGATTGTTAGCCACAGTTGCGTGGTTAAGACTATGTCTTCCCCCAATAGTTCTTGTGTTTCACCATTTTAATTTACTTGAAAAATATGTTTTCACTTCAAAAACGGTGGTCCTTCTTTGAATCAGGTAATAAGGAGAACAGAATGAACAACAAAAATGACCTACCAACAAAACTAAGTAACTCACTAATGTCGTTTTTCTCTCCAAACAAACACAACGACAATTATTCAGTTCGCAAGTTGAAAGTAGTTCGTAATGGTCCGCAGTGTTTAGCCACAGTTATGTTGAATACTATTTTAGACATTTTCATGGGACGGTTTTGTAACTTTGAAATAGTGAAAGTTTAGACTGGTAACGCAAAGACTCTCTGTTCTAAAACTCAGATTTGACTACCTGATTCAACAAACCACAGGTGGTTTATTGAAAGCCAGTTGATATAAATTAACATTTTTTAGGTTCAGGCTCTGGTTTAACTCAGGTAGTTTTAAGGATGAGAATCTCAGATAGTTTAGGGGTCAAAGGTCAATATAAGCTGTAGTTACTTTTTTCCATATAAACTTGATAATAGAGAAATCTCTTTGTCTTAGTAAACTATTAAGGTCAGCCAAAACTGGTCCACTATATAACAGTTTTTTGCCCCACTTCATGGGAAGTCATATTTAATAATTATTGTAAATACATTGTACTTCGGTTTCGTAGCAACAAAATTTCCCTTTTGAAATAAGACTGCACTGTCAATGCAAATATATCTTTGTGTTTTATGTTATCACAGTACATATAGATTTTGCATGGTCTGTGTTGTTTATTGTAGAGCTTCAGAACCTCATACAAAACCAACGGCTGTTTAACTTTACCGTAAAGCAGATTCTTCTTGTCATCAAAAGGTAAATTTATTTAGCTTTTACTAAACTCATCAACTTTTTTGAGTCTTTCATTTTAAAAAACAACTTTGTGAGACTAAACTTATTAAATATTTGCTATTTTTAAAACCTCGAGGCTGTAAAGATTACAGTCTGTAAAATTTATTTTATAACTCAAACATAATCGCAGACTGTTTATACACAAGCCGTTATATACTTTGGGATGCCCTTTTGCTTATTCACCTCAAGCACTGCAGACTATAACATCTTTGATAGAGCATAGTTTTTGATGAATCTTTTGAGATGTTCAGTTGCTGTTTTTATTTAATATAGTTATTGTATTTATATAGTAGTTTGCCTCTTTATATAAGACTTTCGCACCGGCTGATTCCAACCACAGGTTGCAGCATTTGACAAGATTTTATATGAAATAAAGGCAAAAATCAGCTGAGCAAAAATAGGGAAGTTACAGTTTTAAGATACACGTATGTCAGAATTTTGTTTGGTGTCAAACTCTTCTGTACGTACCGATGATATTATATCTTAGTGCTAGAGCTTTTGCATCAAAATAGTCTGCAGAAATTGGTCTCCAATTAAACTTTTAGTATTATAACATAATTGTGCAGGAAAATCATGTGGTACCACATATTATGAATATGTGGTGGATTCTCTAATAAAATGCATTAGGTCTTAAAATCTGTTTAAATTTTTTGTTGTCATATTGAGGAGTTATGGTAACTGGTGTAAAGACCATGATTTAACAAAACTTTTAACTGCATACATTTGTTGACAAAAAAAAAATTATTTTCAATCTTCACTTTCACCTTATTATTTTCAGAGTGAAATTCATGCAGTGACCAGTCAAAGAGCCAATTATGATGACCAGTCAAGAGTCGAAGAGGCAAATAAAGATGTCAAGAAGTTACCATGATTTTAATTGTTCTTATAATTTCTTCTTATTTGTTTGTCGCGTCAACCAGCGGTAGTCTAAAAACTCATTTCTTTCTTTTTTGTTGTCTTCATTCAATAAAGTGATATACTACTCCTCTCAATTCATGAATCCCTCAATCCATTTTTTTTGTTGGTTTTATTCAATAAAGTGATATACTATTCCCCTCAATTCATGAAATTGTTTTAGCTGATGAATAATGATATAAGAGCGTAGCCTTACATAGCTAGTAAACAGCTCTTTATATTTTATTATCAAACTAATTCTATGTACATTTAGTAACTCTTATATTTTAGGTTATTTATTTTTTGTATTTATTCACATGAGAAAAGAGATTTTAGAGTGGCCTGATAAAGCTCAACTTGCTACCTCCGGCTTATTTAGTTTGAAAAGCGTTGTCTGGCTCTATTTGCACAGTTGGCAGAATTTTTGTTTTCCTTTAAAAATGTGCCACAACCTATCTGATTGAAAACTGTTTTTACATACATTAAAAATAATTGCTGCAACCAAAGCATTTATTTATGTATTGTAATTATGAACATTGTAAACGATGCAGGTTAAAAACTCCTAATACATCTGAAAGAAATTCTATGCAACTTGGAACTTTATGCTAGTATGGTAATCAGCATTTCAACTGCAGCAAAATACAAAATGGAGTTTTATAGGTGTAGTTTTAACTTTAAGGGCACCTATCGCTTATTTCTATACAGCCACTTCTGTGACATTAAAAATCTGTATAGCTTGATGGCCACCATACAGAAAACATTGATCTATGTTTTGAGACATGATTTTCTCTTCTGTTATTGATATTTTTGTAGAATATACAGTATATACATATATATATATATATATATATATATATATATATATATATATATATATATATACATATATATGTATATATACAGTATATATTTATATACTGTATATATACTGTAAATATATACTGTATATACTGTATATATATACTGTATATATATTTTGTATATATATAAATATATATATAGTATATATACAGTATATACAGTATATATTTATATACTGTATATATACTGTAAATATATACTGTATATACTGTATGTATATATATACTGTATATATATTGTATATATATTTTGTATATATATAAATATATATATAGTATATATACAGTATATATTTATATACTGTATATATACAGCAAATATACACTGTATATACTGTGTATATATATACTGTATATATATACTCTATATATATATACTGTATATATGCTGTATGTATATTTATATCTATATATATCTATATATATATATATATATCGATATATATATATATATATATATATATATGTATAAATATATATATACTGTATATATATATATATTGGAGTGCATCGCATGAAACAATTTTTTAGCTTAATCACTAAATTTTTACTTTTTTCTTAATATTTTTATATATATATACTATATATATACTATAGACTATAATATATACTATATATTTACAATATATATTTATGTAAAAAAAATTGTTTCCTCATCCCGGATACCCGTATGGGTGATATATTCTGCTCTAACTCGGGTCTCCTACCAGAGACCTGGGCGTTTGAGCACTCGCCTCAAGATCTTAGCTGTTCCCAATAGCGTACTTTTCTGCAACTCACCTAAGTTGATTGTTGTTGGTATTTAGGCAAGCCACATTTTATGCGCCGGTGTTATTGCGCCCAGTGGCCCAATGACTACTGGGATTACAGTTGTTCTCACATTCCAGCATTTATCAATCTCTTATCCAAAAGGGAGATATTTCTCTATCTATTCTTTTTCTTTGCTGGCTATATTGTAGTCATTGGGTACTGCTATATCTATTATAGTAGCCCTCTTGTTCTCCTTGTCTTCCACCACTATATCTGGTTGGTTTGCTAGGACATGCTTGTCAGTTCAGATGTAGAAGTCCTAGAGGATCTTAGCGCGGTCATTTTCATTGACCTTACCAGGAGCTTCCCACCAGTGTTGTGGTTTATTAAGGCCATACTCATCACATAGACTTCTATACACAACACCTGCGACATGATTATGCCGCTCAGTGTATGTGTTTCCTGCTAGCTGCTTGCATCCAGTGAAGATGTGCTGGATGGTCTCAGGTGCATCTTTGCACAGTCTGCATCTAGGATCGTCTCTAGTAGATAGATTTTCGTTTGGAGTTGCCTTGTTGGGAGCACTTGCTCCTGGACTGCCATGATTAGCGACTCTGTATTGGCCGTTAGGTTTCCTTTGTTCAGCCACACATATGTCTGGTGAAGATCCCCAACTCTAGATCTTTGTTGGTGGTAAGCACCATGAAGAGGTTTCGTGTGCCAGTCAATTTCCTCATCATCAGAGCGTAGGTCCGTTGTAAGAGCAGCCGATTGAAATTTAGCTAGCAACTTATCTGAAATGGCCATGGAGGCTGCATATGCTTTGATGCTTTGCTCCTCTTCTTTCATTGTCTGCTTTACACTTTATATATATATATATATATATAAAGTATATTTATATATACATGTATATATAGTTTATTAAAAACTACAGGTTAAAATCATTACTATTATCAGTTTTATGCAATCGAGTTGCAATCTTCAGGTAGAATGACTAAATTGTATAATGTACAAGCTACATGTACATTATACAAGCTCATTCAACATTACCAGCTCACTTGAAGGTTGACTTGCAACAAAATTCACATTACATTTATTTGATATGAAAAGAGTCACCATGTCTTACTCTGTTGTGTTGTAGGTGCAAAATATGTGAGAATGTGATTACAAGCTTGTAAAAGCCCAAAAACGAACAGTTAATCGCAGCCACATGAGACCGCCGTAGTTTGGATTCTCTTTCCAAAACCGCTCAATTGTGACGTAGCTGTGTTAGATGATTTATGTTTACACTATCATGCAACCTTGTTCGTCAAAATATTTCACAAATATACATCACACATTCAATGAAACCATGTCTATTGTTCTTACGTGTTTGTTTTATTGTCATTTTAATGTTGTCACTTTTAGTAGTGATATGTTATAACTAACCGAAAAAATTTGTTTAATTTTTTACTGTTAGCTTGAAAGAGTACATATCATTGTCTGATAATCATGACGAGCCTGTTGGTCATTTGTGATAATCGAAAAGTGCTGTAGAAATTATTTGCGAAGTATTGAGCTACATAATCAGATTACAACTTGCCGACTAGACCAAGCCGAAGCAAACCTGTAAAGTAGCGAGCTTCTATATTTGATACGAGGTTCTCGGTAAGACCCGAAGTGTTTGTCCTAAACTAGTGCTACGATAAGTTTTATATCGAGCTTTTTCTTGCCCTTTCATTTCACTGGAGAACATCACGTGACAAGATTATAACCAAATTTCATGGCTACGTCAGGGAAATAAAAAGATTCCAATCTACGGCGGCTTTTTGTTTTTGAGCTTTTAAGAGCTTGTAATCACAGTTCCACATTTGTGGCACCTACAACACAACAGAGCAAGACATAGTGAATCTTTGAAACCAAATAACTGTAATGTGAATTTAGTTGCAAGTCAACCTTTAAGTGACACAATAGCCTAATAAAAAACTGCTTTACAAACCATATTTAGCATCTCTGAACAAAAAAAGCAAAATGCTTCCTAAGTGTAGGCATGCCACAAGGTCTTTATTAAGCAATTGTATCACTTGAGAACATTTCTTAATTATATAGCTTTAAAACCATGATTTACAAGCTACGTATATCTATAACTCCTAATAATTTGTTTTAGACTGCAGTTGACCAAAAATGTTCACAAGCTACATCTGTAACTTTTAGTAATCCCATTTAATTATTTCAACCATCTGATTATGTATACCTTACATAGAGCATATTCTATTAAGGAAATTTTATTTGATGAGTGCAGTCGGTTTAACTGTGTGAAGCTAAATAATAATAAAATGTTGCCAGTTTGTTTAGTTCTACAGTTTAATACATTTTACATATGCTCTGCCTAGCGTTGAACACTTTTCATTAGAGGTTGCGAACAACCAATTTAACAGGTTAATCCCACAAACAAACGAGCGAAGCGAAGTATGAGAGTTTAATGATAATGCATGTGCACACAACTTACGAAAATTAATCATCAACAATGAGATGAACCCTTGTCTAGAAATTTCCTCAACAGATTTCACCATCGTTTTGTAGAGTCATTAAAGTATAATAACAATACAAAACACATTTAAGCCTATTTAAATATGTTACTAAGTATTTGTAAACCATCGGCATTATCTCAAAACTTACCCATCTGATCTGATTATACACAAACAGACAGATTAATTTGGACGAAAATCGCCACCTAACACTTGAAAAGCTTGGTTTAATAAAAATTAAGACCGGAAACTGAAACGCCGAACGACAGAGATTAGAACGATAAAGTCGTGTGCATTTCACGAAAAAATAACGTGCACATTTCAACAGTCTATAGCATTGTTGAAGGTTTCTGTAATTAACGTAGGCGTACTGAAATCGTTTCATTTTTGCCGATTCCAAAGTAACTGACATTTTAGACTCTTGAGTACATCGATATTCTAACTGATGTACAACGCAGTGTTAGTAAAGGAAATGACAATGATATTTTTTTCTAACGATTCTTATAAGATTTTAAGATTAGGAGATTATACATGTACTTATGAGATTGTAAAAACTATGACGTTTTTAAATGTAAACAAAATTGTTTATTGGTTTTACATTATTACTATATTAATAATATTGGTTATTCTAATAATATCAGTGCATTTTACTTCCAATATTGGCCAATATTGCATTTCTCCTATTGCAGGGGGAGAGATATAAACATATAATATTTTCCTTTCATTATTGCTATTTGTTGTATATAATAACACCCACACCCAGTACATTACAGCTACCATTGGAGTTATCCTATTGCACTGCAGTGCCATTTGACTGCTAATATTGCAATTCTCAACCATCAGTACCCTTTTTTTTCCAATATCTTTTTGGTCGTTGGCTGTATGACAGTGGAATTTCTAGTATATATATATATATATATATATATACACTGTATAAATACATTGTATATATATATGTATATATATATGTATATATATATATATATATACATATATATATACATATATTTATATATATTATATCTACTATATAAACGGCAATCGTTGTCTATCTATCTGTGTATCTGTCTGTCCGCTTTATAGAGTACCGTACTTTTCGGACTATTAGCCGCTACTTTTATATAAGGGCGTGTCTATTCTGTGGTTTTTTCACCGCTAGGGCGCATTAACGAGAATCTCCGGTTAGTACACGCCTCTATTATAATACGTAACCTACTATTCATCGTAGGGATGGACGATAAATACTGATATGCTAATAGTATGAGTTGTCTTCTCGATATATTGAGTCACCGATAACTCCCAAATATGAGCAGTATAAATAAATTATATGGCGGTCTTTCTTTTCGATTCGATCGTACGAAGCAAACTTAATTAATATGAGTAAGTAGTAAAATTAAATTAATATAAATATTAGTAGTGAATTAAATAAAATTTACTGCTCTTTAAATAAATTAACGAGTAGCAAATTACATCTAATTAATATTTACTGCCAACCTGTACCGGGAAGGTCATGTGAAGGTTGTTTCTTGCAACCACTAGAAAAACGCTGTTCTCTATATAGCAGATAGTTGAAATCGTAATATTGTAATTTCGTAATATAGACTATTAGCCGCTACTTTTCTCTGACGATTTGAGCCAAGCGGCTTATATAAAGGAGTGGCGATTCTGTTGTTTTTCTTTCACCGCTCGGGCGCATTAACCGAAATCCCCGGTTAGCACGCTTTTTAAACGGCAAATTTTCTGCCGTGTTAAAAAGCACCTTTCCTGAGGTCTGCGGTCTATACAAAGGTGTCTATACAGCTATACAAATGTACTATTCATTAAATAAAATAAACTAACGAGTAGTTATTTACATGCAATTAATATTTACTGCCAACGTGTACCGAGAAGGTCACGTAAACGTTTGTTTCTTGGAGCCACTGGAAAAACGCATTTCTCACCTACTAAATTTCCACATCAAAACGGTAAGGGTTTCTTATACGATGTTGTATTGTCTATGAATTGCCACATCTCCACTACTTAATAACGTTGGATTTGCCGCTGTTCGTGATAGTGGGTCATGTTCATTTCCTTCAGCAGCCAAGTTACTAATTTTTTTCCAGCTACGAGTAGGCCTACTGTAACTTACTATTACAGAACTTTTACGAGTACTCCGAGGGTTGCGATACGCTATTGTGAAAAGAAAGAGAGCAGCTGCTATCGACTTACTGTCACTCTGCATCAGCCATGACCAGCTATACGTCGCCTGCTCAAAAGTAGGCACACGCCGAAAACTGTTTCTTCATACGCCCGACAGAAAAACCAAAAATGTTGTCTACCCGCATGTGTTGCGTTGAACTAAGGGAGAGAGAGAGAGAGAGAAAGGGAGAGAGAGGAAGAGGGGGGAGAGAGAGAGAGAGAGAGAGAGAGAGAGGGAGAGAAGGGGAGGGGTGAGAGAGAGGGAGAGAGAGGGAGAAAAAGAGGGAGAGAGAGGGGGAGAGGGAGAGCGAGGAGGAGAGGGAGGGGAGAGAGGGAGAGAGAGAGGGAGAGAGTGAGAGAAGGGGAGAGAGAGGAGAAGGGGGGAGAGAGAGGGAGAGAGAGGGAGAGAAAGGGAGGGCGAGGAAGAGAGGGGGGAGAGAGGGAGAGGGGGAGAGGGAGAGAGAGAGAGGGAGGGAGAGAAGGGGAGAGAGAGAAAGGGAGAGTGAGGAGGAGAGGGGGGAGAAAGAGAGAGAAAGAGAGAGAGAGGGAGAGAGAGAGAGAGGGGGAAGAGGGAGGGAGAGAGAAAGAGAGGGGAGAGAAAGAGGGAGGGGGAGAGAGAGGGAGAGCGAAGAGGAGAGGGGGGAGAGAGAGAGAGAGGAAGAGGGGAGAGAGAGAGGGGAGAGAGGGAGAGAGGGGAAAGAGGGAAAGATGGAGAGAGGGAGATGTAACTGCATATTTGGAGTTGTTTTACAGTATGAAAGCCAACTCTCAATAAACCTTATGCTGCCCGTGAATCTGTTACTGTAGGCGGGTAATGCAGCTAGTATATATATAAACATATATATATGCATATAAATTTCAAAATTGGGCTGTCTGTATGTCCATCACTATGTCTGGCTATTGCTAGTAAAATCACTAAACTTCCAACACACTGTCATTAATGATTAAGTTAAAAAATTATTTCATATTCAATTTAAATTACCTATGCAGGTACTTATATTAACAAACAATTTGTAAAATAAATACGTACATAATTAAGTTAATTAATTAAATAACAAGTAATGTGAATTAGGTATTTGGATTTTCAAATTTGTTTGTCAAATAAGCATATTCATGATTGCATTAGTGAATCACTTTTTTTCAACTGCTGAATTACCTACTAAAATATCAGACAAGCATTTAATTAAATTTCAATTATAATCGATTTAGCAATCAACTTGCAGTCAAAACTGAGCTAATCATTGAACTACAAACTATCTTACCCAGGAGTTTTGCATAAAGTTCTGCTAATTAATAGTTTAACGAGTAATGTAATTATTCCAGTTATGGAGTAGGCTATATCAATAAATGACCACATCCCTGTTCGTTATATCTATAGACTGTGCAGCAGCACCCAATATTTTTACACAAACATAAATATAATGATCCTCTAAAAATACAAGCAAGAAAATGGATGCAAATAAAAAACCTATCAGAATTCGAGCCTTTTATGTGAAACTTGTGATTTGACTTGAGCTTATAAAAGGTTATCTTGCTTCAAATTTTAAAGTCATTGACACCAGTCTGTAGTAGATTCGCTTTCTTTCAAATAAACTATAATACAGCCATCAACTATAGAAACTAGAAACAGTTTTGTCTGTTAATGTTGTGGCTTTCCCATCAAAGATTATATTAGCAGCCTAGTTTTTTAAAACTAATATTTTTTATCGGGTTTTGTATGAGAAAGTATGAGACATTTTAGTATGAGAAAGTCTGACGACCAAACATAATGCAGAAACACTACTTTGCAAACAAATTCACCGACATATTTTGATTGTAAGACAAAAGTGACTCACTAGAACGGTAAATGCTAAGCTTTAGTCGCCACATATGAAGTTGTTTCCTGGAAATGTTTGCGAGATGGTTTATGAGGGTGCCTTTCGAATCAAAGAAGGTCAGCATCCTAAGGTTTGATCAATTGGCTAAAACGCATTTTCATGTAAGGATCGTAATAAATTATAACGTACGGTACTCTGTCTTAGTGTCTATACAAGATTAAGAACATGCAGCACTATAACTTGTATATATGTTAATGTTGTTCAATTGACTTGCAGCAATATATGAATTGTATCAAAGGGTTTTAAGGTAATAAGTTAATTATTGAAGCGTTTTTAGTTTGATAACTTGTTATGTGGGCAGACTTGCCAACTCAAGAGTGGGCAATGCGTGAGATTTGGTTTTGGGGCAATCGGTGTATCAATGATAGTATATATAAAATTATGGATATTGGAGCAAAACTCTCACGCATTTTCCTTTTTTCTTTTTGGTAATTTCGTGAGTCTCAAGCCCAATGCCGGAGAGTTGGCAGGTATGAACGTGGGGGCATTAATATAGATTTGATATAACAATGTAAAGCATCACGAAAGGGCGGTTTTTTATTTGTCAGTATGCAAGTTATAAAATAGCTAAGGACTGGTTATTATTAGATTTGTTAGTTTTAACCTCTGGTCAAGTTTGAAATTTTTAGGTGTAAGGTAGAGGTTTTGGGTCGTTTTGTGATATATTTGCTATAAACGGACGAGGAACACACGTATACGGTTTCGTGTGAAGATGTTTTCATTACATATAGTTTAGCTTGACACCTTTTGTCGTGGTTTTGACATTGGTTTCACAAGAAGTTCACATTTTTGCACTTAATCACGTCTTACGTCATCATCAATTACTTGCATTAGTTACAATAACTTACTCACAAAACTGTTCTTTAGATAGCAGGATGAGTTAGTTATAGTCGCCTAAAGTTTTGAAACATTTGACAATGCCAGACGACTCTATCTTCTGAGTACTAAAGACAACTTTTGTTTGCTAACAAAATTGTATCCTGTTTTTTTAATTATGTTCTAAAACTTGTGCCACTGTGATGGGTGGACATAAAGAACTTATGCTAGGCATAATTAATCTGAGTCCACGCACAACATGAGTGTTGAATGTTGAATTTTCCTTGCCATTTTATTCTATTTTGTTTTCAGACAGTCCCCTACTTACGAACATTCGAGTTACGAACAACAGTACATACCAACAGGTCTGCATGTATGTCCGCCGCTAATACTGACGGTATTACTGACGTATTAACGGCAGAAAGAGGCACTACTCGGAAGCACCACCCAGCATCAACCTTCCTCTGCCCAGTTCGTTGCAGTGCATATGTGCGTGAATGTATCTCCATTGCGCAAATAACTTTTTTATTTTTACTGTACGTATTGTAAAGAACTTTGCCGGCCTTTACTTGGCACCATCTAGACCAATAATTAAAGAGAAGAGGGTGCGTGTAGTTTCATTCAGCTTTTTATTAGCGAGGGGAATTTCACTAGCTGAGGAGCGTACGGCTATGTGCTCTGCTCAACTAAGTGAGCGCGCTCCTTTATATACAATAATATCAACCATTCCGGCAAACGGTAAGAACACTGGCCAACAAGGTGAATAAATAGGACCGCTAGCATGTTGGTATGACAACATTATAAGTGATGATAAGTGATAGTGTTATGACAGGATATCAGATATAACAATAGCATAACGAGTGAAACAACGATACAATAAAAGGACAACACATACAAAAAATAAGACAACGATAAGTGATAGCATAACAATTAAAAAAACGATATAATAAAAAGGAAAACACAAACAATAAATAATAAATGCAATGTCATGGCCCGGCATCCACTACAGTATTCTCTCAATTTTATTAAATATTTTTTCAGCACAAACCAATGCAGGTTACTTATACAAGCCTTAAACACACTTATATAAACCTTCAATATATTTATATAGGCCTTAATCATAAATTATAATACAAATTATAGCACTGAAGAAACTTACAAATGAATTCACTTTACGAACAATCGTTTGAAACGTAACTCGTTCGTAAGTAGGACACCGTCTCTATGTTCAGTTTGCGTAGCTTTGCTTTGTCACGTAATTTTCTTATTACTGGTTCAGGTACGAGTTAAGGTGTTAAGCTATTGTAAGCAATACTGATATTTACCAATAAAAGGTACTTCTTTATTCTATAAGTCTAACAATTGAAATACACAGCTAACAAAATTCTAAACAATAAAAGTAATGACCAAAGGTTAAAATAGCTAATAAAAGTTACACACTTACTCGAACAGTCGTCCATGTTTGCTAGCTCGGCCCATATGATTCCGGGTTTCGACCGCCAAACGAGAATCACGACAGTCCTTATTTATAGAGGCTCATTAGTTGAAATAGTGAAGTAGAAGATGATCAGCTGATGATGATGAAGGAAGCTTCATAGGTAGGGAAAAGATAGAGGCTCCAGAGGCAGAGGGAAACAAGAGGGAGGCTCCAGAAGCAGAGGGAGCCTCAGCAGGTCCTTGAAAAATAAGAGATAGACGGATCAACGCTGAGTAGTCAGAGCTGTTCTCTTTTATAGACGTTTCTGTTAGCCTGTGAGGTGTTTAGGCGCCCAGATTCCGTTATTTATGTTGCAGAAGGCTAGCAATTCAATGAACTTGTTTTAAATACGTCATGGGAGTGTATTGATTGGAAATGATGACTAACTTCAATTGTCTCCAATTGGTCCTGTGTGGTATAGGTCTGATATCTTTTAATGGTTTTCTAGCATGTCAATCGATGTCTCTTTTCTCATGGGCTGCATTCACAGGAGTTTTCTTAGCTACTTGTAGATGAGTACATGATGACTCTCTTTATTGCTGGTCCTGTGATGTATTAGCTGTCATGTTCATTGTATAGTATTGCATATGTCTCCGGAATGTAGACATTTCTCCATTATGCCATCTACTTTTGTTAATACTTTCATACAATCCTACAAACAGAAGGTTGTAATTTTTTGGTACCCAAATCTTGCTAATCTTTCTCTTTCTCACCTGATGAGAGCAGACCTATCTCTTCCCTGAACAGATTGTGATTAACCAACAGCTAAGTACTCATCATACTACATATCATAACCATTAAGCTACACGGAATACAATGGATTCAATGAGCAAATAGTCATTACATCAGTTAAGATACTTACAGCGTTTGCTTGGGATTAACAACTAGCACTCTTGATCATTACTCGTAACGATTATTAAGCTGGCCCAAATTGCGGGTATTGTTTTAGTAAAGATTTTAGTATTGATCTAGCTTTCCAGGTAAGTTACTCAAGTTCTTAGGTAATTATTCTATTATTCGTG
The DNA here is from genome assembly GCF_963576615.1 of Watersipora subatra. Classification (NCBI taxonomy): domain Eukaryota; kingdom Metazoa; phylum Bryozoa; class Gymnolaemata; order Cheilostomatida; family Watersiporidae; genus Watersipora; species Watersipora subatra. The sequence continues at coordinate 50,216,618 of NC_088712.1, read as the reverse complement.
CACTGCCAGTCATTTGGCTAGTGTATATATATACACTAGCCAATTGCCCGACGTTGCATGGTTATTAAAGGTTGACTTGCAACAAAATTCACATTACTGTAATTTGGTATCAAAAGATTCACCTTGTCTTGCTCTGCTGTTTTGTAGGTGCAAAATATGTGGGTGGGTATGTGATTAACAGCTCTCAATAGCTAAAAAATGTGTGCACAAAGTGTTTAATATAAGTACCTTTCTTGATGTGTGCACTTTACTTTACTCTTTCATTACTGTGCTAAATTCGTTATTCGGACTAAATTAATTCAAACGGATTTTCGAAAAGTTGATAGACCGCTAGTATTTGTGCAATATCTCGAGAATCAGTGCAGGTATTGTTTTACTGGCAAATGCATCTCACTCAAAACAATATCCTCTACAAGATAAGTAAAATGAACTAGTGAATCCCACTCTCGCAAAATTTCTGACGCTTCCTTTACGTCGAACGAACGCGATGAATTTTTTATTGCCATGATGATGGCGATCAGGTTTTATCGTTTTGAAAAATAAATAGAAATGGAACCAATTGACAAAGAGATTTTTAATTGGCTGCACTGGATTGGCAACAAGGTTGCTTTGTTGGAGACAAAATTTGATTGGTCTAGCTGATGTGTAGTCTTCGTAATGAAAAGAAAAAATAAACTCTATCAATGATTCGATCCATTGACTTGCAGTATGTACTTCTATTACCGCGATTGCCGATACATCGGCTCGAGGTAGTAAAAGACTTAAGGGCATATTGGTGGTGCAGCATTACTAGAAGTCTCTGTAAGCTATGTGTTTACCAGGGAACTAACAGCTAAAGTATGTTTAGTTATATAATATATCACCCTGTTAGTCCATTAAGTTTCTCTAGTTATATGATTTTTGTATAACACTCTGTTAGTCATAAAGCATGTCTAACTATTTGAAATATGACTCTGTTAGTCATACATGTCTATTTATGTGATATATCACTATGTTAGTCATGAAGTATATCCAGTTATATGATATATGACTCTGTTAGTCATAAAGTATGTCTAGTTATGTGATATATCAGTCTATATCACTCACAATAGCTATTTGCCAATGATAGCCGTAGCCAGAACACCTATTATTCAAAGAGACCAAATGTTTATTCTCCTTGACAAGAGAGAGAGAATTGCTCAACTGGAGGAGAGCTTAAGTTCAAACAAAAGGCATGGTGTATCTTTGTATAGGTCTCTTTAATATCATACTTTTCACGCTATTACCCGCATCCCTATATAAGCCGCGTCTGCTTTATTTTCAAAAAGTATAATAAAACAATACAAAGGCTGCACCTTTTGTATAGGCCGCAGAACTCAGGACGGTGCTTTTTAACGTGGCAACAACTTTGCTGGTTAAAACATAACAGTGCCATTAAGCACTGTTCTGTATTTAAGTTACATGGCTATATAAGCTGCATGGCTCAAAATATCAGTAAAAAGTAGCGTCTAGTATTTACTGATATTTTGAGCTAAAAATAGTCTGAAAAGCACGGTAGCATCTGTGCAACTGTTAATCTGCTTTGTTCATGAGCTTGTCAGAACATGCAGTTGCTCACATTTTACAGGTACAGCTACAATTGTCTTCATTTTTGTACTGAAATGGCAGGCATTTCTCTGTAGCTAACTTAGAAGCCGGATCAATCACGCTAAATTTCATTTTGCAGTACTATAAACTGCTTGAATGAAAATATATCTGATCAAGAGGAGACGATCACACAACTAGTCATGAATATGTCAAAACTAGAAGAGACAGCAATTGGTGATAAACCAGTAGCAGTAGATTTGAAGTGTAAGGTCGCTGAGGGTCAACAGGAGGTGGCCCGTCTGCTCGAGAACCTTGAAGCCTGCAAACTAAAGGAAGATGCATCGGAGACAGCTATGAAATTGTTGCAATCCTAGGTAGATGATAAATAGTATATATAATCAGTAGCTGTAGGTATTCAGCATGTATTCATGAACTTTAGCAGCTAATCAACAGCTATATCAGGTGGGCGATAGCTATAGCAGGTAGTCCGTAGCTATAGCAGGAGGTCGATAGTTATAGCAGGTGGTCGATAGTTATAGCAGGTGGTCGATAGTTATGGCATATAGTAACAGCTCTCTCGATCATTGCTGTTTTTATATTCTCCTTTATAGCAAGTTTCTCTCTTTCTCCTACTTATGGTCCAAGCTAATATATATCTTTGTTTTAATTTTTAGTAAATTTAAAACCTTTCATGTTTTTTACTTTCTCCCCAAATAATATTATTATGGATCTAATCTGCTTGTTTCATTACCTTTAGATATTCTTATTCATTTCATCACTTGGATTTTTCTTATTAACTCACTCTTCTATTTATTTGTTTTCTCAGCTCTGTTATCTTATACTTTGGAAGTAAGTTCTTCCATTAATTATCCTGGATCGGTTATTATTTGTAGGCTTAGCCATAAAATAATTTCCAGATCGAGCATCTGAAGGAACAAGTCAAAATTCAAAGAAAGACAACTTCAAATTTGCCCCTCTGTCTAGTTCCGACTTACTATCTGACACTGGTGACGGGTAAGAATGTGTGTTTGTTAAGTCTCATGTTGTTTTGTTGCTCTCCTCTTGGATGAAGCAATTTGCGTATATGCTGTGTCTTCTCCTCAGATACTTTCAGCATATCCTATGTGTTCAATAATTCTTTTATTTGCTTCCTATTTCTGTAGCATTTGCTTGATATTGCTGGCTTTTAAATGATATTAAGGAAGGCCGGTGTTAGTGCCTGTCATTCTTTTGGTTAAACGGTTTTGTACTGCTTCTGACATTAGAGTTCACAAGAAGTTTACATTTTTGAGCTTGATCCCATATTACATCATCATTAATCTCCAGACGATGTTCACTTGCTTTACCTGTAAAAATGTTTATTGAGATAACAGAATGAATAAGTTATAGTCGCTTATAGCTTCGGAACATTTGACAATACCAGACGACTCCATGTTTTTAGTGTAAAAGATAACTTTTGTTTGCTAACAGATTTTTTTAATTATGTCGTAAAACTATCTGCTACAAGCAACAGGTTTTAGTTTTGTTTACCCAACTTTTGCTATGTTAGATCATTGGATTGAAAGCTAGTATTGACAGCAATAGTTCTTGTACCCTATTTCTGTCACATCACAAAATTCAACTAAAATATAAAAATCTTTAGTGAATAGTGAAAACCAGCCATAATATACTACCCTACAGGATGAATTCATTCGCGGAGTTATATTTCGCGAAAGTTGTCTTTTCATGCATATTCGCGGATGAATTTATTCGCGGCAGAAAATTGCCACTCTCTAGGAAAAGTTAACTCTATTGCGGCTAGTAATATATATTCCTACGCATGCGCACACCGCGTGTTCCGTTTTATATTTAGTTTACAACTGCTAGGCGATCATGCTATTCTACGGTAAACAATTTTTGCTGCGTCCAGAGGTTTTCACGAACATTTATCGTTTTGGAGGCCTTTGATAAGCCAACAACTTGTGGTAAGTAATGAGTTTTTTACATGTACTAAATTAGTTGAATTTTACTTTGGCTCTTCGGTAAAACCCAATACTAATTTTTTCCATCCCTACTGCTTCATTATTTGTTTTAGTGTGAGAGAGATTTTTCATCATACACCGAAGAACAATGATTGCAAGGGTGGTAGATGTCATTCTTAAAAGATCACCAATCATTCAGGGAGGTCTGGAAATTGAGGTTGACGTGACCGCAGCTACTTACAAGAAGAATATATCTGTTTTTAAAAAAGGAACAAAAACGCCTTTACGAGCACAAATCTTTGGCCAACCGGCAGAACTTTGCAATAGTAAGCCACGAGGAGAGTTCTGATGATAACTTCCTTACCAGCCATGTAGTAGCGAAAGAATCTCCTTCAACACCTACCCAAGACGGTGACAGCGACAAAGCTGCTATTACCAAAATAAATAGTCAGAAAGCATCATTACACGCCAGTATTCAAATATCAAGAGTACCAGTTTAATTTTATTGCTAGACAACCGCCATATGGACTAAACTGTTTATATTTATTCCATTCATCGTTTGTAAAATTTTATCTGTATTTGAAACATTTTATTTGTACACTCAAGTTTGTAATAAATTATAATACATCTATACATGAAATAAAATATATAATTTGATCATGTTTGCTACAGCGATATCAAGGAGTTGTTGCCGATGAAGGGGTCTAGGTTGACTGGTTGCCTCTGCCAATATTCCTGCCTTGATGAATATTACTACTTGTCTCTAGTTTTCGTAATCGGAGTAGGTTGTTTTATTCTCAATCTGCAGTAACCACAAAAAGAAAAAATAATAACGAGTGTTGAGGAAGTACAAAAACAATAGCTGAAGTATTTGATGAAAGCGATCAGTTTTTAAACAAAAGAATTAACTAATGCAGTTGATTATGGAAAAGCGTATCTGCACTGCAAATCAAATACATACCATAATGTCCAGATCAGAATCATGATCGTCCTTGACTTCAGTATTAGAGATTGATGGAGTTGATTCTAATGTAAAAAGACTAGGAGAGCTTTTTTGCTATGCGGAAGCCATGCCGAATAACTTGTAAAAACTTTGAATAATTTTGTATAAAGTTTGACGCAATGGCAATAAAGCTCGAAGCCTGGCGATGATTTTAATAAAGTTTTGGAACTCGGCTACGTTTAGTACTTCTGCCTCGCGGCTATTTTTGCGATGACGCCATTCTGCATATCTTGTGACAACCTCGAATAATTTTGTAAATAAATGTGATGCATTGGCAATGGTGTTAGCTCAAAGCTCAGGCAATGATTTTAAAAATGTTTTGGAACTCAATTACGTTTAGTATTTACATTAAAAACTAGGCTAGCGACTAGTTTTCAGTTTGATGCAGTAGTTATTCTCTCTTGTGATTAAAAATAGAACTAATTATTCACTGAATTTAATAATTCGCGGGATTGACTGTTCGCGAAATCGCAAATTTTTATGACCAACGAATATTTTCATCCTGTAGGGTAATATCTCTCACGCTATATAATTCTCTCACGCTTCTCCTGTCCGCTTCCCTTCTCCTGTCCGCTTCCCTCTCCGTGTTTGCCTCAACCCTGCTGTCCGCCCTCTGTCCGCCTCTGTATGTTTTGTGTGGTCCCCGTGTAACATTCCCATTTGTGTTTTTATTGGATTTTTTGTAGTACTCATTCCGAGGATTTGAGAATTTTTTGAGATTTGAGATTTTGCTGTAGCCGTATATAATAATTTGATGAAATGGAAACTCTTCACAAAGGCTCAAACTTATACATACGTGAATATATATTTGTATATCTTATACATACATTTATATATTTTTGTAATTCTTATTCATACATGCTTATATCTTTGGACAGTTCACCCTCAGAATATAACTACCTTGATATCCAATATTTTCACCTCACCAGGTGGAGCATAGTGATCTTTCAACCTTACCATATGAATCTTTTTTCAGCATACGAATTCAACAAAACTTTTGCCTGAGTTAACATTTGGCAGTCAGTGTGTTTATTATGTATATATACATGACCAAGTAAACAGTGGGAGCACCTACCAGTGCATGTCAAACTCATTATCCAAGGATGTCAGATAAGTTACCATCTAGTTGTTGCTAACTAGCTGTAGAATGCCTAAAGGTTCACTTACTGAGTTCATCCATATTTGCCTCGTAGCCTTCTATAAGACGTTGGTCGGCTGGTCAGTGCAATGGGTTCATTAAGGATATGCAATTAGTATTGTTTCTTTATGGTGAAAGACTAATGCGAATATGTATCATTTGTGTTGTCTGTCCAATACCTACCACCCGGCCTAAAGGCAAATACATAGCACTCAAGCTACAGGCCAATTTTAAATTTGTTAATTTATTCATAGGTTTCTAAATTATGTTTGGTTATTTCCCCACAATGTTTTCGGTAAGTCTCTGTAAGCCAAATATTTTCTTTACATCACTTAGTTTGGTTAGGTGAAGTGGCTGGGCCCGGATATTTTGAAGACTTCAAAAATCTTTACTATAATGAGAGACGTGTCTGTTTGCCTGTTTGTCCGAAGTCACATTTAAAGTTTTTTTAAAAGATCACCGTGAACGGGATTAGAACTCACAAATTTCAGTATGACAGACTGATACTCTAATCACTGCACCAAGTGAAGCCTATGTATGCCTAAATAATATGGTTGTTGTACATTTAGTTCTTACACCTAATGATCTCTCACGGCACGCTGGGTTGCGAGGGTAACTGCATGATTAAAAGGCAACATACTGTTTTAGAGTTCTCTAAAAAAAACTACCATATTTTCATGGACTGGCCTTGTTTCCTTGTTGTTTTGGTGTTGGAAAGGTTTGTGCTGGTTAAACAGGAATTGGTTGACAATCATTTTAGCTATGCTAAAAATCTGATAACTGATATTATGACTGATAATCTGATAACTGACAAAGCCAATTGTATTACACTAGTCTAACTGACTGACAATGAATACAAATGCAGTAGACACTCCTACATCATATACTTCCTATAACGTAATTCCAAATAACGCAAAAAACTGATTTGAAGTTTATGCTTTGTACAGTGTGAAAAAATTTTGTATAACAGAAAATGTCAAGTCAGACAAAATTAAAAAATCGATTCGAATGTTGGTTTATCTCGTAACACTTGCGAAAGAAAAAACAATGTATGTATAACGTTTTATGTATTATATTGTTGTGGAATGTGGTCCACTGGGAGCTGAGCATAGGGATGAGTTAAGCCGAGCCAAGCTGTGTTCAGTCAGGCGTGTTAATGAGGTGGGAGTTCAGCCAAGCCAAAGCCATGCCGGGTCCAGCAAATAGAACGGAGGCGGAGCTTACTAGCTATATAAGCTCGAACATTTGTGTAGAAGAGCAGAGCTGTTCTAGGCCTGTTCATTGCCTGTTCTACCGCTAATCAACTCCGGTCCGGCATAATCCGAGGCCGGTCCGGACAACTAGAAAACCGGAATGGTATGGAAATGGTGTATGCTACTCTATGGAATTAACGAAAAATGGTCCGAAGGTCGTGTGGGAAGGAGGTAAAACGGTTCTCACGGTCGCAACCAAGGGTTTTTTATTAAAGCACTCATTTCTCTGGACGACATCAGAGCGTTGGAAAAGATAGAGAGCGAAGGCAACACATATTTACAGGACTTACTGACTTCGGTCACATTGAGCTTGGAAGAAGCTGGAGAAGGAGTGAGTAGGCCAACACCGGCAAACGTGGTGGTCTACAAAGGGAGTAACAAGGAGAGGGACATGGCTTGACGGCCAGATTCTGCCGTGTTGGAAATCACTGAGGAAGGAGTAGAGGCGCTGTTGGGTGCCACTCTGACAGAGGTCAGCGCGGAGGAACTGCCCAACAAGGCCATACCAAAACGAGTGGAAGAAGAGTGCCGGGTGGCTGCTGTGCGCACGAAGAGGAGACAGGTCAGCCCCCTTCACCGGAGTTGTCTTCCTCTCCATCATCTGTTGCCGTGAGGGAGAGCACACCTCTGAGGCAGCCTGAGCCAGAGTAAGTCAGGCCGTGGAAGAAGGCCATCGTAAGGACTATCAAGTACTTGTTTTCCCAGCCTGTAGCACAAGCGGAAAAGCAGGTGAGAGAAGGGAGTTGCCGGATTTGCCAGTTTACAACTAGCACCCGGCGGATCAAATTTCACGTACTGCAACATTACGCCATGTTTGTGTTACAGTACGTGAACACGTCCCTCAACACGTGCTGCCCCTGCAATTGGCAGTATGTGTCGAGGGACCAGATGTTGCTGCACCACACGACTCACCAGCAAGGAGGAGTGGAGCTGGTGGTGTATCTGGTGGACCAAGACTTCTGGGAGCAGTTATCTCAGGAGAACATGAAGGGCTTTTTGACAATGGCTGCCTGCACACTCACTACCAGAGGAAGGAGGCGCCGCAGCCCCCGGAGAGGAGCACAGCAAGCCAGGACACCACTATGCCCCCCAGCACGTGTCTCCGCGGCTTTGACCAGAAGGAGCAGGACGACCGTGGAGCCCGCCGGTTCACACACGCTGGCCGAGATACTAGAATGGACTCCAGCCAGCAAGACCCTCCTACACATGCAGGATAGCCTGGCCGGGCCCAGTTGTTAGCATAGAACGACCAGGCATGGACGAGGGCTGTCGAGACCATGCAGACAGTTCTACGGCAGCGACACCTAAAGGGCTGGGAACGCCAGTTATTATTGGAGGAGATAAAGCGCCTCAGCTACAGAGCCCGCCAGCATGTGGCTCTGGCCCAACCAGTACTCCTTCAGGATGTGAATTGCAGACCTTAATCGCCAATGGGGGAGTGTGTGGTGGATGGCGTCCCCTCGCATTTAGCTGAACCAAGCCGATGCACCGCCAAGCCATCCCAAGCCAAGCCACAGCCAAGCCAGAGCCGTACCGACTCAAGACCGAGCCGAGCTGGCCCCAGCCGATCCGGACCGAGCCGTGCCGGGTCTAACCAAAAAGAAAAAGGGAGGGGTTTCGCAGCTATATAAGCCCGAACAATTGCATAGCAGAGCAGAGCTGTTCTGAGCCTGTTCATTGCCTGTTACTTGATTCTTTCTTGTACACTTTGATGAACTAAGCAGAAATATATGTATTGTACTCATGCACGAGTCTTGTACTAGTAAAGGAAAGTGAAGTTTGCACAAACCTTTACATTATGTATACAGTATATAATTTTCGCGACATTCTACTTTGTTGTCATAGGTCGTCAACCAAATTTTATAGTAAAAATATATGTACTTTGTTGTTTTGCCTTATTTTAATTGTAAAAGTAATTGTTATTAGCTTTAATTTGTAGAATAAACTTTCTTGTTTAAAAAAAGGAAGCAAATGGTTAAAAATAAATGTCAAAAGCATGCAGTCTCCATCAAATTATTGTAAAAGTACAGTATTCATAGTCTATACAACCTGTGAAATTGATCATGAAAAAAATAAAATTTATCAATGCAAACCAATAATACTGTAGTTATGGTACAGCATACAAATTAAAAAATATGAGTTAAGATTTTTTTATTCATTGCCAAAGAGGCGAGTTTGGAAACATCTTGGAAAAGATTAGTCAATTCACATGTATTTTACTGTTCCTATGACGTAAATTCCCTATAACGTAAACATTCCTAATACGGATTATTTACACTGTAGGAGCGCCTAATGTATATCCTCTGTCTTACTGACTGACAAAAAATGCAATAATACCTTTTGCGTAATACTTGTTGTGCTGAATGAATACCAATTCACTTTCTGAAGAGTTTAACCTTCTATATATCTGTAACTAATACCTCCTTTCTCAAGTTGTGTGATGAAATCATGTAGTTTTTACAACAAAACATTTTATATTGTTTTGTGTCTTTACTCCCTATGAGCTCTTAACCACTGCCAACCGGCAAAGCAATTAAATTTACTCAAGATAATTATCTATAATACAACTTTGGGGTGTTGCATCATATTTGTATGATATACGGCTGTGAACTCTTGATTAAACTTCTCGTTGCCTGCTCTATGCACAAATGCTGCGAAATCATCTGGTTCGAAAAGCAACCTGGGTAGCAGCTGTGTGTGTTCACATTGACTCAAAATCTGCATGATATTTTGAGAAATAGTTTGTAAGTAATTCATTATTTTGCTTTCGGATTTCTCCGACGTGTGGATAACTGTCGTTGCTTGGGAGTATGCAATGAGCAATCATTGAGGTCTACATGTAACATACTACTCGATGGTATCCTTCATGTGTACCTTTCAATGATATCCGATTGATATCTTCATAATTTTATTTGATAGACAAATAAGCAGTTGCTGAATTCAATAGCTATGTAATATCTGGTGCACTACAACAGGTTAAACATAAGCAGAAATATCAGTCTAAGACACATCATAGAGGCATACACACATCAAGACTTTCATAACCAATTTCAATGGTCATGTACTGTCTGTGCAAACATTGTATAAATTATATAGTTATTTCAGAATGCTAGAATCTTAGATGCAATACCATATAGTTACTCTATAGGTTGTTGGATCTCATCATCTCAATAGTCTGCACTGTTTGCCAAAATATTGTATAAAAATATATAGGTATTTTACTATGAAAAAATCATAGATCCAACACCATATAGTTACTTCATACACTTACCCAATTACCCAACTCTGCAGACAATCTAAATGTACAAGTTAAGGCTAAGTTTTAAATCAGTTTATATAAAAAAAACAGTTTAACAGAATAATTTGTAAAAGTTTTCTACTCTGAAATCAGTTCTCTTGAGTCGTTGAGGCCTTTCGAAATTTTTATTGTGTATATTATTAACTGTTAGTTGTAATTTAATAGCATCGCACTGCTTATGTAGTAGAGATAGTCTGGTTTAAAGATGTGGTTGCGTCAAAAAATTCCATGTAATGAAATTAAGACCCATAGAAGGCTAAAACATAAGCTACAATTTGATGCTATTTTTGTCTTTGTAGACCAACCCTGTCCAGAGATATATGCGTTTGAATGAGGCCCTCTTTTAAAAAGCTCGCGTTCCAGTGGGTGCTTCTTTCGTGACGCCACAAGCACTATATCTGAAAAGAAACAACGAGCGATAAATATGAGGTTGCTTCCTTAGCCTATCATCAGCGCGAAATTTTTATATAGGCCGTGATAAATATTATCACTCGAAAAACGTGTTGTCTGTGATCTCTAATTTAGGGATTTTACTCTATTATTAAATCGCATGGACATCGTTATTTACCAAATTAATTAACATCGTTACTTTATTGAATTACTCGATCGACACGTTTTATTGGCGAACAATATACATTTAATTGTATAATTGCTGTAAAGTTACTGCGAAGGTGACTCCGAGTTTTTTTGGCATCAGGTAGTTAAAGTTCTACGGAGGAAGATCGGAAAATGGAGGTAAATTTATCTTTCACTTTGAGTCTCCTATAGAGTTTCCTGTTGAGTTCACATTCAGATTATATTTCCCTGCTTGAGGCTAAAATGTAATTTCATGCGCGTGCGAGATACGTATGTACAGTCAGTTCTTGACGGCTTATTTTTAATCTTTAGCATCTAGCTATACCATGGCTTATATTGATTAATATGCTAAAAGTAATATTTTAGTACTCATTAATACATGTACTAATTAATAAAATGATAACTTTTTGCTATCACTAATCATCGTTTTATATGTTTTTATCGGTTCACCTAGCTACATTTGCTTCAAATTTTTTGTGGCAGCTTTATCTAGTAAATTAGATTTATGATTTGACATTAGATGTTCACTTTTCACTTGTAAAAAGTGAAGAAAATCGCTTGATCAATCCAAATCTTTAATTTCCAAAACCAAATCTTTGAATCGTTGGCTTGGCGTACTTGTGCCTTTGTTAAACGTTTATTCGTTTTTAAAATTAGACTCACAATCTATTTAACTCCCAATTTGAAAGCTTTCAATAGATACCCTTTAGAATGACATATCTATGAATGACATATATTTATTGCATTTGTTTTACTGATTACAGAATGTTTATGTCGTCCCACCAGCCAAAGCAGCTTTGTCAGTGTGGAAACTGCCATAAAGGGAAAAGAGAGACTTGAATGTGTGCTGCATAAACCATGATGTTTTGTTTGAGTTTGTTGCAGTAGTTGAATTTGTCTTATTGTATCAGCTAAAACTACGTGAGTGGTCACGACTTGATGAATATCTTTAATAAAAGCTTTATGCCAAGATGAACATATTTTTGCTTGTAAAAATTATATAATAAAATTATATTGTTGAAGATAAAGCAAAACATGATTTGCAGAATATTGTAGTGAATTGGATATGGTATATGGATGTCCGCAGAACTGGAGAATGTGAAATAAAATTTAGTTTGCAGCAGACTTCTCATCTTTAAAACTCTACCCCTATATATATTCTTTTCAAAGACGCGGCTTGCTTACTTACGGTAGTAGGAAATTAGTAGTCGTCGGTGTAGGCAATGATATACGGCCCCGCACCAAGGATAGGCGACAGACATAAAGTGGGCGGGACTTATGGGAGGCTGTAAATCATTAGTATGGGTAGCGGCGGAACTGTGCTGATGCAAAGACCTTAATCTATATAGCTTGGCAGAATTACCGTAGACCGGTAGAATTGGTAGTCGGTACCCAAATGTTTACACAACATTTGGAGAAAGTGAGTAGAACAAATTTTCAATTTTCGTTATTTGATGCCTTTGAAACATTCATAATAATGCATTTGTAGCTGGATTTAAAATTTTATTTTAGCCAACATGAGCAAATACAAAATAAGATATATGCCAATAGAGCTGCGTAGGACTAGACTTTTATCGCAAATAGCCGATGTGAATAAGAGAGATAGAGACAGGTTGCATAACGCGTGACATCATTTTGGGCAAGTCTGGGCACGTTTTTTGTGGCCTGAGCGTATTTACCGCGATCAGATTTTTTCGATTTTAATCTTCAAATATTTTGGCAATGAGATCGCGTAACACGACAAACAGCATATCAACTGATAGAGAAAAAAAATGCTTTCTTTTAAGATCAACTCAAATTTGACGCAACCACATCTTTAAAAGCAGCCATTGGACATATCCATGAAGCTCCTTAACATGATGTGTTTAAACTTGAATGTGCAACAATTCTTATCTAATAATAACATAAATATAATGTCTCTGCTTGCTCATAAACAGCGGGGATAATGAGCCTCTGTTTGATTTGTCACTCATAAAAGTAAAGTACCACTAGCTGTCCATGTATGGCAATAGTGGTTTTTTAATCAGTTCAATGGAAGAATTTGTAAGAGTCCTTTTCTCTAAGATTGTTTCTCCTGAGTCCTTGAGGCCATTCGAGAGTTTTATTGTATAATTGTATTATTAGCTGTTTATTGTAATTTTAAAGCATCGCACTACTTATGTAGGAGAGATAGTCTAGTTTAAAAGCAGCCATTGGACATATCCATGAAGCCCCCTAACATTATGTGTTTAAACTTATATGCGCAGCAATTTTTATCTAATAATAACATAAATATATCATCTCTGCTTGCTCATAAACAGCGGGAACAATGAACCAATTTTTGACTTGTTACTTATGAAAGTATAACTTGTTATTTATGTCTGTCAATATTTGTTTTGTTTTGCAGATATGAACCATCAATGGGCAATAACATTCCGTCATCTGTGAAGCCAAGTCTCAGGCTTTGGATTAGTCAACAACTAAAACCAGGTTCTCATGTACGCCAAAAGCACTGGCGACACCACCGCAAGGCTATCAACAGTAAAACGTGAGCCTGCACGCCGAGTACCGCCGGTAGGTGTGAGCGCTCTACACAAGAGATATGCGCTGTTTAACTTTTGCGATGAGCCACAGGCAAAGCTTTCTTAAAATGTACTGTACGGGTAAAGGTCGTATGATAATTTAGGATACATTTAATTAATTTTGTAAAGTAATTTTTTTGACTATGCATTGATTATTCTTATTTTAATTATTCTTTTTATTAAACATTTTAGTTATTTATATACATATTGTGATTCCTGCACAAGATATTCAGCTATCGAAGCCTCATCAGTGCAGCTCAGAGGTTATGCAAGGGACACAAATCCCATTACCATTGAGAGTTGACTTCCTGCCATGAAACAATTAGGTTGCCTCACAGACTTTAAGAAAGTCAATGTGCTGGCACCAGAGTGTATATATATATATATATATATATATATATATATATATATATATATATATATATATATATATATATATATATATATGTATATACAGTATATGTATATATATATTGTATATATATATATATATATTGGAGTGCATCGCATGAAACAATTTTGTAGCGTAAATGTTCACTTTCTTCTTAATATTTTTTCAATTATATATACCCACACGAAGATACTGTTAAGTATTATTCCCAAAAAATACATTTGCTGTAATAATAAGTTTTACTGCTATATATAACTACATTTTTAAGTTATGTATATGCATTCTCTGGTGTGAAAGTATTTGCCAAATATGTGTGTGTTTAATATGGGAGTTTTGTAACTACATTTAATATTGCAGACAGATTCTACAAGAAGACAAACATGAAGGCAAATGCCTGGAAAGAAATTGCAGGCCAGTTTATGCTGAGCTCACAAGAATGTGAACCAAAGTTTAAAAACTTCCGGATAATTTTTATTTTTCATTTCAAGACAATCTAAATATTTGAAAGATGTGGGACATTTAACATCATGTGAACTATGATTTTTTAACATGAAGCATTTACAATGTTGATTTTAAGGCTAAAATTTAACTAGATGAACTTTGAATTTCTTTAGGTGCTTCTTGGTGTAGAGCGGTGTAAGGCGGTGAGATTTCTGAAAAGTCATTTCAATCAGTGTGAGCCAAAGTCAAATGCGGCTGATAGAGGTACGGGCAGTTGGATGGTCATTGCTGACAGAGTTCGATGACCCTTTTAAACCTGGCCCAAAACCGGCAGACCCTAAACCGGAAGACCCTGAACCGGCAGACCATGAACCAGCAGACCCGGAACGGGCAGACTCGGAACCGGCAGACCCTGAACCAGTAGAGACAAAACCCCATCCGGGAACATCAACATCGAGAATCAACATCAACAAACTATTTTCAACTATAAAAAGAAATAACTATAAATATAAAACAACTATAAATATATCTATTTATTTGAGTTTAGTTTACTTTGACATTGCTATTAACATTTACTATCTGAATAGTAATTTTAATAAGAATAATAAAGATGAATTTTTTTTATTGTTAGTAGTTGTATCATTATTAATTATTTCAAACAATACAATATCCAATAAAAATATTGCCTATGCTAAGGTTACAACTGCTTTTTAGTAAACATTTATTGTTCATATTTAAAAAAAAAAATTTATTGTTAGTGTTTCAAATGCTAGTTATCAATGATAGGATCAGTCACGAGAAAGATTGAATTTTTAGTTAAAACAATTGGTACAAAAAATTTAACATGATCCATTTCAAATAGGCTTTACAAAGAACGCCACCTAAATTGAAAGCAGGCAAAGGTTACCCAAAGCTTCACCAAAAACTATGAAGAATAAACTAAAAACAACAGTATTTGGTTTATTCTTGGTTTGGTGTAGTAACTATTATTACAATATGAGTGATGGGAAGAGACAAGCTGATAGATGAAGTACACAAAACAACAAAACAAGGTACTATATTCCTGCGAGTCAGTAAAGATAGGGTAACACATCAACATGCTGTGTTACCGAGTTCATTAGTGTCTTATGACGATCATGTTTTCCTTTGGTTGCATGAATTTACATTTCGATGAGGCGTCACCAAATTGTCAATGAGTGATGAACCATTAGACTGATTTTAAACTTCTGTAAAGTTTTAGATAAATAAAATGTTGTGTCATGATGTAATACAGTTTGAGAATGTCAAGAATCATTTTGAAAAATTAATAAAAATTTTTTCAAGATTCCCGTAAGAATAATTTTTACCGATAAAGACGCTTTCAAAAATTATACACTCAGTTTATACAAGAGAAAACATCTAACGCCAGAATTGTAAATATGTAACACAACAAATCGGCCGAGATAAAATGGCAATGGATTACCTTAGAAAGCATTGGCTTTGCCTGTCAGAAAGAGCCATCGTACCAGCTTGAAATATTTGTTTGTTATTTTTAAAAAACTCGGTCAAGAGTGCTATCTTACACCAAAAATATTCAGAATCACAAAAAACACCATTGTATTATAGGTTTCCTTTTCATCGAATTTTAGTTAATTTTATATGTTACTTCAATTTCCAATGAGACAAAACTACTGGTCACAACTTTAGCAAAGAATTATATTTCACAGGTAGTTCTAACTGCATAAATGTAGTATGAGCGAGAGAGAGCACCAGTTCACAACATTTTCTTGTTACAAATATATAATCAAAAGTGCTACTTAACGCAGAAATAACTAGATCTACAAACGGAATGACTCTATAACAAATCGTTTCTGATCAATTTTAATTTAATCATATTTTACACATTTTTAATATATAATTAGTTTTAGCAACCTTGTATGAATTTTGGTAAACAAAGTCAACACGATTCACAGAGTCACCCCACCAGTTGACTTGAGCGCAAGAGCTAAACAGGAGCTGGTAATTTTGTAAAATCCTATGTGAGCCTAACATCCATGGTAAGACAAAACATATCAATGATATTTTATTTTTCATGCATGAAGATGCATTAGATCAGATTATTTTATGACTTTTAGGCCTACCAATAATCAATAGAAAAGACTGTAAAAGATTTACCAAAATAGAACAAATGGAACAATATGTACACTCTAAAATTTTTATAGACTTCAAAAGCTAACAACAAAAGATATTAATAGAATTTTCCATTATGAGAATCACCATATTTCCAAATCTTCTATAAAGATTTGACTAAAATTTTTAAATTCTATAATCACTGCATTTTATTTTATCATAAACTGTACAATAAAAGTAATATATGTATAATAAAATGAAATTAAAATATATATTTTGTTGGTCGTTGAGGTCACCATGGTAATGCATGTAGAATTATCATTCAGATTTATGGAGGTTATTCTCTGTATAAAGACAAACTATAAATTCTAAATTTTTCTCAAAGTAAAATGAAACAACTTTTGTTACAGTTCAAATATAGTTGACTAGCATTTTTATCTCCAAGCGCCAATTTTAACGTTATTAACAAATGCAAAACACCGTCACACTGGTCATTAAAATTTGCCGCAATAGTAATAGGCTTGCTTGTGAAGATTATTGTAAATACTTCATTTAGAAAAACTTTTCAAATTGACAACTTGATGCATTTAGTAATTTGTTACAATAAAAATTGGTCTAGAAGCACTTGCACTGCAAAGGCTTGGCATCGAAATATGACACTCTAATTCAACTAAGATTATCATTTAAACTAAAACCAGTGTTACTGTAAAATGAATCCGGTATCCATCTTAAGCAATGAAATAAAGATTTATATATTTCATTTGCAAAATAGAATATACAGAAACTTTTAAAATAGATCTTGTTAAGTTGAACCATGTTGGTTTCAGAAACATAGACCGCTTACATTCATTCCAAATATAGGTATACTGATGAGGGTATAATTATATGAGCAGAGATGATCATCACAGTCGTTTCTTTTTAGTGTTTGTACACTAAAAAGAAATGTAAACACTAAAATACACAGAAAACACTAAATGGAAATGTATAACTATATTTCCATTAACAGCTTGTGCCATAAACATAAACCTAAGCTGGTAGGAGATTTGAATATAAAATACAGATTTCACACAAAATATTGTAAACTATGTGCTTCTATTAAACTAATGGTTAAGTTAATATTCTTGTAAAATATTCTTGTCGCTTGTTATTTTCTTACTAAATAACGAGTAGGCAGTAAATAAAAATAATCTAAAACAGCAGAACCTAAAACAGAGACTTTGAATTTCAAATGACAATCAGAAAGTGTGGCACCAGCTAGTCCAGCAGGGGCGGATAAAAAAGCCTTAGAACTGCACCACTACTATATTTCCGTTAGCAATTTGGGCCATAAACATAAACCTAAACTGATAGCAAGTTTAAATTTAAACTTATATTTTATACAGTTTACTGTAAAGTAAGTGCTTGTCTTAAACTAATGATTAAGTTAATATTCTTTTAATGTAATTTTGTCAATTGTTATTGTCTTACTAAATAACAAGTTGGCAGTAAGTAGCAAAAGCAACCATAAAAAATAATTAATTTTGTGTTTAAATTATAAGTAATAGCTTATTTTAAAATTAAAATGTTTAAAATTAGTATTAAACCTAAAACACATTTTTCTAATTATAATGTCTTACTTTAAAACCTAATATATAACGTATCGCATTATATCATATTATATATATATAATAATATTACTGCTTAATATTATTACTGTATAGTATGTGCATGTCTTACACTAATGATTAAGCTAATATTCCTTTAAATTACTCTGTTCACTTGTTATTTTCTTACTAAATAACGAGTAGGCAGTAAATAGCAAAAGTAACCATAAAAAATAATTAATTTTGCTTTTAAATTATAATTATTATGTTATTTTAAAACTGGGATGTTCAAGATTGGTATTAAAATTAAAACACAATTTTATAAATATAATTTCTAACAAGACATCAAAACTTAATATATATTGTACATGTATCACATTTTATATTATATATATACAATATTATTACTGATTTAATATTATTATTGGTTAGAAAAACGGGTATATTAATGGGTTTTTTTTTTCCATAGCTGGGGATGTGTTAGACCAGTTTCTTTCACCATGGTCAGGCCTACCAATAACCAATAAAGAAGACTGTTAAATAACAGAGTATCAAAACAGATTCACAAACACTTACTGCAGCTAAATGAGTTGAAAAATCCATTACGGATCTTTGTAAAAGATTTGATTATTCGAGAAACATTAAATACAGCTACCAAAGGTAAACAAGCATTAGTGGATGCAATTAAGATGTGCCTAATTAATTTAAAAATGAAGCAAGTTGACTTGCTCAACATTAAGAATATAGGATATAAATAACTTCATGTTCAACCAAACAATACTTTCACAATTTACATCAAGTTGTTACATATATTGCTAACAATAGAATCAATGTAGAAGTCAAACTTATTATCTATTTGTTGGAACTTTCTAACGTAGAAATAAATAACACTATTGTTTTTGTATCTGTGGAAATATAGCTACTAGCAGTTTTAAGAATGCCAGCTATGCTGGAGCTCCCTATACTTGATGCAAGCTATTGGTATGTGTTGGCACATTCCGTACAACATTCCGTCAATCGTGAAGTTATCAGTTGATGGTACTAGTGTAAAAGGTTTGTAATTTTGGTTGCATTTGATGACTCTGCATAAAATTCTGGATCTGACATTTAAGTTAAGAAACCAGGAGGTTATATCTTAACTATTAGGAGTTCGAAACTGACATTTAAAATAGTAAACGAAGAAAGTGCATCTGGAATAACACAGTGTAGCTTAATTTTAGCTGCCGAGCAGCCATTTGTTGCTGTCATGGAAAGATTGAAATGGTTTAGCTACAGCTTCTTCATCCTATTCACATCAGTTATAAAAACAGACCTCGTATCTGGTGAGTTTATACTTAATATTCATTGCTATAAACTTAAAGTGCAGAATATGTTCAGTACCAAAACTTAGGTAAAGCTTTTGATAGATCAATCTTGCTAGCTCCATAGACTTTTTTCATTTACATCAATGACAACCAAAGTAGCAGGATAGTCCAATGAGACTATCCAATAGCAGGTAGCTAATGGATTCTCGGATTTTATAGTTTGCTTCTTCAGGAATAATTATTGTAAGGAATAAAATTTCATAGAACTAAGAAAAGTGATCTAACCAAAGCTTAGGTAAAGCTTTAGTTAGATCAATCTTTCTAGTGTGGTAGACGTCGGGTGATGACTTTTTAATTTTAGTAAATATTTAAACGTGTCTATACCTTGCATGTTGTGTTTCGTCTTTCTTTATTATATTGTTCATAACTTGTTCGTTTTACTTATCACTATTATGTTTTGCTTTCATTGTATCTTTGTTGTAACCTATTATAACCATGCCAACACATTAGCAACTGCATTTTATTTATTGTTATACGACTTTCCTTAATCAGTTCAATTATCCGGATTGGGTGAGTTTGTTGTTTTTTGTATAAAAAGGAGCGCGCTCACTCAGCTGGTTGGAGCAATACTTGGAAGCTCTAAGACTTATGGGTTTCCTTTCCTTTACCAAACAAATGGTAAAAATCATACTCATTATCTTTTCTTCATGTGACAGTCTATATGGTGCCAAAGTACAGGCCGACAAACTCCTTTACACTAGTTCTATGACATCTTATTACTTACAAGAATCATTGCCAAAGTAGCAACTAGTAGTATGTACTATGACTCTGTGCTATAGTTCAATGAAGGTCGTGGTATAAAAATATAAGTTACCAGTTTTTATGAAGGCCTGATTATTTGTCATATTTATAAAATAACTCTATTATTCAGAAGCCTTATTTGTAGTACTTACATTACGTGCAAAACATCTAGATGAAAGTCTCAGTGTATCCACTTTTAAAGTGGTTATTATAGTGCCAAACAGTGTATATCATGAAAATATGGGAGCATAGTTTTTAATTAAAACCTTTATTCAGTTAAAAAAACAAAAAGTCATACATGCAAAATCAGGTTGGAGTTTAGATCATGGGTTGTACCCCCTACACCGAGAAGAAAAAGAATTGAGACTATAAATACATTGGTTAGGTTTTAAGGAACAGCCATACAAAACTTCAAGTCAACATGTGTAGAATCGACAAAATGACAGCGTTTTAAAGACTGAAAACACTGAAAAAAAGCAAATAATGAGAAAACCCTGCCTAAAGTTTGGGAATAGAAAACGAATGATCTGTTTATAGTTAGGGGCAGCTGGATTGTCATGAATACATCTCATACACTTTTAAAACCCTCCTTGTTGAATACGTATTATCATCTGGTGCAGCCGAGCTTTTATTTGCCTTAGCAGCAATTACTATAGGTTCCGCTGCCTTGCTTCCACGTACCACCCGGCAGCGATCAGGGCCTCAGGTATACTTGAATTATATAGGAAACATGCTTATCTTGAAAAAAAAATTTTGAAAAAAAAACTATTTTGAGGGTGCCTTCTAACCTTAAGGCATTGCAGCTACCTTACGACAAACAGTGAAAATGGGAACATGTGATCAAGATCAGTAATCTTGGTTCAAGATTAATCTTTCTAGAAGATTAATACTTAAAATCCTATGTCAGCTATTGTTAAAACTCAATGTTCTTTGATCTTCACCTGTATGAGTTCAGTCAATAGTTTTCCTTATTATAAGGTTAATCTGTGTCATGGCAGTTCTGATATTAACCATATTTAGATTTGATTTTTCTGTTTATGTTATTCACTCAGTAAACCACTTGAAACCGTTTCTTCTAGATTGTGTAATACTACAAATTAAACACTGTAAATTTCCTTTGGTATATAATTTTATTTGTGAATTGTGTTAACATTAAAAGTTAAATGTGTGATTTTCATGAGCATATGTTACAAGTTAGGGCTCACTGAGTTCTCACATCAAAAAATATCGATAATAAGCTGCAAATATTTCCATTTTACAAACTATTCTAGAAAATAATTCTTTCAAAGAAATGTGAAACGTATTTGTTTATTCTATTAGTGTTAAACAATTTATTGTTGTTTTCTAATTTTAGTATACTGAATAAAACTTAAGATTTTTGAAGTAAAAGGTTTACTCAAAAAAGTGAAAATTTGAAAGTTCTTTAATCATAATTCATTATGCAACACTATGGAAAAGCATTAAAATATTTAAGAAACATCCATTTGTTGAGAGTTTCGTATTATTAAATGTGTTGATTGAACTTAACATCATGGCATCTACATTTTATGAACTTTGTTTTTGTTGTCTCTAGTTACAGAAAACAGTTACAATTTGTATTCATGTACTATCAATCTAGTATTTAGTATAAAAGAGTAGTGGTATATTGTGGAGTTGTGCTGGAGCTAAAATGCATTGTTTTTTTCTAATATATAAATATAATATTTATTCTTGTGCTGAATAAACTAGCATTAACAGCAGCTGAGTATAAAGTTACTTTGTTTACTGTAAGTTGACTATAAAACTCAGCACTAATGGTTATTGTACAGATGAGCTTATCTTGTTTAGTTGTTTCATATAATACATTGTTGTTCTTTTATGTTTGTAGGAAATGAAGTTAGGTTGTCTGTAGATTCTCCAGGTTATCCTTCATTCTACAAAGATGAGTCGATAACTCTAACATGTACCGCTAGTGGAGATATAGATGTTGTTGCTGTCTATCTGGTTAATGGTGTCCGAGTAACAGAGGATAGGACTGCTTGTTTATTTGATGAAAGGGATAATGGATGGGCACCTATTAATTTTTTGAACACACCAGGATTTTCTCCAATAGATCCAGCTTACTGTGAAGCTGCTGCCGCTGCCACTCCTCCATTGATCATTTCTGTAACAGGAATCGTATCAAGTGTCTTGCTTAGCGCTAACTTTGTTTGTTTCGCTGACTTCCCAGGGCCACGTGTGAACTCTACATCATTTTCTATCTCAGCAATTCGTGGTGAGTTCATGGTACTGGTAGGCACTGATATTTCTTTAAAGCTCGCTTTTAACATGATAGCAGAGCAAGTCACTTCGAACCTGACTGTTTATGTCTATACTGTTGCAGGTTGCGTAGTTAAAATACCTTCATAAGAAACTACCGTAACTCATTTACCTTCTTTGACTCCCAATGACTGTACCTATGAAGGTTGTTCATAGTTGTTTATGTGACATTTATTGCTTTTTTATTTTTATTATACAGTGTGATCAGGCTTGTCGCTGTGCAATAGGTTAAACAAAATGGGAAGTAGTTCGTGTTTACGTTGGTCATGTAGAGTCGAGCTGGTTGTTCTGGTTATGTTCTTTTGCATTAAAAACTGTGTATTATTACTTATTAAGAAAGCTTTGAAGGCTTTTCATCATGCAAAGCCTTCTTTAATAAATATGGTATGGGCTTGATGATGCACAGGGTCCAATGCTAGGTAATTATGAAAACAGACAATGTTTTTCTGACTAAAACCAGATAAACTTTGAACTAAGCTTATATGCATATGGTACAGTCTTTTTATAGTTTCACGAAAGCTTGAAGTATTCCAACAGTTTTAAGATTCTTATAGGTATAAATTCAAATATTTGTTTTGAATATCATTTTAAGGTAATAATGGTAAGTAGAGGCTGGGGAGTATAATTATTAAGATATATAATTATAAAATGAATGTTCAGTGCACTCACACCCAAGTGACTTCATGCTCTGATAAATTTCAAATTCCGCTGAACTTAATATATTTTGACCCCAAGTTCCTTCATATATTCAAATCTCATGGTGTTTACTGATATGTTTTATTTTTTATGGATATTTTGTTAGTTGTGTATTGTTTTGATGAGCTGATATAAAGTAAATGTTATAGTTAGATACAATTAAACGAATAATTAGTGTATTGCTTAATTTTTTACTACTACATGTAAAAAACATGTATATATACATTTATATATATATATATATATATATATATATATATATATATATATATATATATATATATATATATATATATATATATATATATATATATATATATGTATAGATGTATGTATGTATGTATGTGTATATATGTATATGTATGTATATATAAATGTCAAAAATCATTTTGAAAAAATTACTAAACTTTTTTTCAAGATTCCCGTAACAATAGTTTTTACCGATCTAGACGCTTTCAAAAATCCTACACTCAGTTAATACAAGAGAAAACATCTAGCGCCAGAATTGTAAATATCTAACACAACAAATCGACTAAGATAAAATGGCAATGAACTACCTTGGAAAGCATTTGCTTCGCCTGGCAGAAAGAGTCATCGAGCCAGCTCGAAATATTTATTTTTTATTTGATTAAACTCAGTCAAGAGTTCTGTCTTACACCAAAAATATTCAGAATCACAAAAAACACCATTATATTATAGGTTTCTTTTTTCATCAAATTTTAATTAATTTTATATGTTACTTCAATTTCCAATGAGACAAACTACTGGTCACAACTTTAGCGAAGAATTATATTTCACAGGTAGTTCTAACTGCATAAATGTAGTATGAGCGAGAGAGCACCAGTTCACAACATTTTCTTGTTATTATACACATATATATAATATATTTATAATGTTTATTTATGTATATATATATATGTATATACATACATATATATACATACATGTTAGCACCAGTAATCCATAGTCTTCCAGCTATGAAGTTTTAGTAGCTTTAATAGTTCTAGCTATATATAAGTAACCAAAGCAGTAAAATAAGCACGCACATGCAAGCGTGTGCGCGTGCGTGTGTAGATGGGTAAATGTTTGGTGAGTTGTTTAGTTTGGTTATCACTAAATGTATTATTAATGATCTCATTTATGATGTCAGATGATGACATTTATGACTATTTACATATACTGTATATATATACAGTATATATATATACTGTATATGTAAATATATATACTGTATATATACAGTATATATATATATATATATATATTTATATATATATATATATATAGTTATATATATAAGTACAAAGATGGAAAAAGATTTTAGCAACAGTTTATTACTTAAAGTTTCATGATGCAAAATGATGTTAAGTTTACACCAATCTTCAGATAAAAAATTGCATGACACAAACACAAAACCAAGAATACACTAAGAACACAAAAATGAAAAGTTACCTGTATAAGTACAAAGATGGAAAAAGATTTTAGCAACAGTTTATGACTAAAAGTTTCATACTGCATGCAGTAATCATCAGATGCTAATGTGAAGTGCCTGTGCATAATACTTGGTCAAATCAAGTATAAAAGCCTAACTATTAAATTGGTTAATTGGTGAGCTTAGCCTTAGATAGGTAAAACTTGCTGACGTGTCTACAGGATGTTACTATATCACTTCTCTGATTCAGGGTAGCCATGTGAGGTTGGAAAATTACAAAGTACTTTTCAGTTAAGCATAGATTGCACTTCGAAACACCATTCTGACAGGCCTTAGCTCTTGTTATTACTTTCCAATCAATACTAAAATCCTTTCCCTCGTCTTTTAATTGCCATATATATCTGCTTAATTCGGTGGTCTTTCTCTTGTCACTAATACCAAAGGATGTTTTGTGGTTGTTGAATCTGTCCTTAAATTGCCTCTCTGTCAATCCGATGTATGTTTGACTGCTTCTGCCGTCTGTGTCAACTGTTGCCTGGTAAATAATAAAACTCGTGAGACACTGACCATTTAAAGGGCATTCGTTACGATTTCGGCAATTGCATTTTCTGCTGCTTTCGTCTGTCGTAAAGTTCGCTAACAATTTGTTGTTGTGCTTGTTTATAATTGATTTTAAATTAGGCATACAGCTGTAGCTAACTTTCACAGTATTTCGGTTAAAGATTTTGTTTAACTTATTGTTCTTAGGAAATAATCTTTTGATTAGCAGTAGGAATTGCTTTCCGATGTTAGTGGCAACATTTTTGCTATATGGAGGGTTATACCATAATACGTCACGTTTCCGACTATTCCTACTGCCAGTGGTATTAGTATTGTCCTGCGTATAGCGAAACTATTGTTCCTCCATATAGCGAAAATGTTGCCACTAACATTGGAAGGCAATTCCTACTGCTAATCAAAAGATTATTTCCTAAGAACAATAAGTTAAACAAAATCTTTAACCGAAATACTGTGAAAGTTAGCTACAGCTGTATGCCTAATTTAAAATCAATTATAGACAAGCACAACAACAAATTGTTAGTGAACTTTACGACAGACGAAAGCAGCAGAAAATGCAAATGCCGAAATCGTAACGAATGCCCTTTAAATGGTCAGTGTCTCACGAGTTCTATTATTTACCAGGCAACAGTTGACACAGACGGCAGAAGCAGTCAAACATACATCGGATTGACAGAGAGGCAATTTAAGGACAGATTCAACAACTACAAAACATCCTTTGGTATTAGTGACAAGAGAAAGACCACCGAATTAAGCAGATATATATGGCAATTAAAAGACGAGGGAAAGGATTTTAGTATTGATTGGAAAGTAATAACAAGAGCTAAGGCCTGTCAGAATGGTGTTTCGAAGTGCAATCTATGCTTAACTGAAAAGTACTTTGTAATTTTCCAACCTCACATGGCTACCCTGAATCAGAGAAGTGATATAGTAACATGCTGTAGACACGTCACCAAATTTTACCTATCTAAGGCTAAGCTCACCAATTAACCAATTTAGTAGTTAGGCTTTTATACTTGATTTGACCAAGTATTATGCACAGGCACTTCACATTAGCATCTGATGATTACTGCATGCAGTATGAAACTTTTAGTCATAAACTCTTGCTAAAATCTTTTTCCATCTTTGTACTTATACAGGTAACTCTTCATTTTTGTGTTCTTAGTGTATTCTTGGTTTTGTGTTTGTGTCACGCAATTTTTTATCTGAAGATTGGTGTAAACTTAACATCATTTTGCATCATGAAACTTTAAGTAATAAACTGTTGCTAAAATCTTTTTCCATCTTTGTACTTATACAGGCTCGGTGGACCACTTTGAGCACTATATCAGTGAAGTCTCAACCATTATCTGTATATTATCTGTATAAGGTATCGGGACCGTGATCATTTGGTCTTAGGTTCACACCCCAACCACTGCACCCTTATTTTGGTCTTTTGACAAGACCTTTGCTTGTATAATGTCGACAAGCTCTATGAAGAGTGCAACAACAAAAAAAGCCATGCTGGCTCCGACGTCACCCGTTCAAACAAGGTCCGCGCTGCGTGTAGCTGAACCAGGACAAGGCAGTGAAAACTTGGCTACAGGTTCAAAACTGATGAAATGGACTCAAACTGATAACACAGACTTCATGCAGTGCTACTTTATGAGTGAACCTCGAAAGTGGGGCTACATAGAAAGGATGCATCAGCGGTAGATAAACATGCACCCTGAATCGCCACTAACCACTCTAGCAACTTGTAGCTCAGAGCAGTAACATAATCAAGCGGCATCTCATATCGGAACTTGAGGTAGATGAAATTAGTGAACAGTTCACCGTTGTAACCTCGATAAACGAAGAGTACAAATCAACACACACAGTCACAGATATACAATCATGTGTTGACTCACAGGTTGAAGAACGCATGCACTTTGACCTTGACCCAAGGGTAAAAGAGCTTGCGGAAACATCATCAACAAGACGCCAGCTGCTAATGATTATGGAAACAGGGTACCACTACAAAGAGTTAGCAAGGCCCTTACCTAAGAAGCTGTTAGATGATATTAACTTGGCACTGGAGTCGATCTCAACTGGATCAACCAGTGAGACTAATGCCCTAATCTACAGTACGGCAACCGTCGTTTTGGAAGATATGGGTATTAAGCCACTGTCAACAAGGCTTCAAGCTATTTTATCTTGGCAGCTGAGGCAACAAAATAAGATCAAAGACTTACGCAAGAAAGTTGCAAGGCTCAGTGACAGATCTAACCACAATTTGGAGCATCCAAAAAGGGAAGCCACAATAAAAACTTTAAAATCTGCCAAACAGCAGATAGCAGCACTTTCGACACGACTGAAACAGTACACCAAAAAGCGGGATAACAAGAGAATGAACAAACTGTTCATCAACGGTGGACATCAAGTGCAGAGCGCAGCGTATGAAAAACTGGGCAGCACTTGGCCATGACATGATTCAAGCTTTTTGGTTGAAGAAATTGACATCACTTTGCACTAGAATGGCTAAGCAAATACAATGCCTAATAGAAGAATGCGACCATCTATAATGGCTGACCAAAGGACTTCTGATATAAGATCCAAAGCAGGGGCCGGTTCCCAAGAACTGTCGACCAATAATGTGCTTGGCCACCGCCTGAAAACTGCTCTCAGGAATAGTTGCAGACAAACTGGAAGAGCCCATGAGTCACTATATGGCCAGTGCTCAGAAAGGAATTGTGCGCAACACCCGAGAGGCCAAGCATAAGTTACTGGTTGATCGGACAGTCTGTCAAGTATATATATTTATATATATATATATATATATATATATATAGGTTGATCTTTAGCAAGTTGTTTAGTTGTGTTATCAATATATGTAAATAAACATTTATGATGTCGTAGTAAAACTCCTTCGTCTCCACATCATTTACAACAGACTAGGTTTTCTTTGTCTTCCCTGCTAACAACATTTTAATCTTTCGCTTTCTGGCTATAGTTAGCTTTCCCTTTTTGCCCAATCCATGCAAGTTCATTGATGCATTGGCAGTAAATTGTAAGGAAAAAGAATACATTATCTGACTTTCTTGTGTACAGAGATGTTTTCAAAAAGTGCCAATATACAACGTATGTATTTCCTGGTGTAAATATTTTATTCCTAAATGTCTAAAGTACTCCTGTCATTATGTAGAGCATCTCCATATAAAACTGTGGTAATTTTATTGGTTGCAAACATTTGGTGGTTGAAGTGACCCTAAGTGATTGATGTAAAACCACTGTGTTTGTGGCTTGTTCTTTTGAAAATTCTCCCTTTCACTCGTTTTATGTAAATATTTCCTCTTTCTTGTAGTTAAACCTGAGAGTCTCGGAATAAATGGTCCAGATCAGATAGTCGAAGAAAATGAGTTTACATTCAGCTGCACAAGTACTGGAGGAAGTCCTGACTCCCTGCTGCGATACGGTTTGTGTTTAATTAAAATAAATCTACAATGTTTTAATAACTGGTATGATCTTAGCATGTTTTAAAGTTTGTACATTTAAGTCATCTCTCAAAGTCGCACTCGATTTCATAGCAAGTTTTGATTCGTTGCCTTCGTAGTTTTCTTGTGCGAGCCTTTTTTGGTTTCCGAAAAACAAATGTTGTTACAACTCGCGCTCTATTTATTCAGCGCAAACAGGAAATCATGTATTTGCTGTTATTTTATTTTACCATGGTATTAGAGCATCTAATATATGAAAATTTGTATAAGACACAATTCATGCACATTGGAACCTCTACATACAAAATAACTTTGTTTTAGAACCTGTATCAGAAGTAAAAAAATTTGTAAATAGAAAGCCAATTTGATATATAGACATGTTCCGATTCATCTTTAAGCTTCCTTAATAGTTGTTCATAAACTTTTTATCCAAGCAGAGTTTCAAGTTTTAAACAAAAAAAAATTAGCTATAATACTACATAATAAATATATAAAGTATACAAAAAAAGGAGAAAGAACAGAAATCTAGAATAGTAACCATGAAACCATAAAACCACAAACCTTCTGGCCTGAGGCTTAGCTTTGGGCTAAAAGTCAGCCTTAGGTTACAGGTTTAGTCTTAGGTGTTAACCCTTTGAACTCTGACAGCCTGTATTCAGGCATCGTATAAAGTGTATCAGATGACCTAACAGCTAAGATATCGGCAGCCACATGGCATGGTTTACTAATTGTGTTTTAAAAATACAGTGTAAACCAATCAAATAATTATTGCACAGAATGTTAGACCATTTTTTTCTATTTTTAATCTAAGCTTGTCCTTCAGACATAGCCTTAAGGCTTAGACAACAGCCAAAGATAGTAGGCTTAGCCTTAAACATCCCTTGTTCTCAGACATTAGTATTAGGTCATAGTCTAAGCCTTGTTCTTAGCCTTCGGCCTTATATTTCCTATATATATATATATATATATATATATATATATATATATATCCATATATCTATAAACTTATAAATATACTAACTGTACTACACCCTGTTGCTCGGGTAATAAAAAATATTTTGACAGAAAGTTTAATTGGATTTGACATATAACAACATTTGCCATTTTAACTTCCAAACTACATATCATGAGAAAAATGTTTTTGCAGTATTTGAAATAAATTAGAAAACAAATAAAAGCAACTATAAAGGTTTTCAAACTTTTCAAACCGCTTTTAAATTTCATACCATAAGGAAAATGTTTCGTGCAGGTCCAATAAACTAAAAAAAATAAAGTGAGAATAAAAAGTTTTAAATTTAAATGTGAAATAATTAGCAAGTAATAGCTAATTAAAGTCAGTTTTGCTATGAGTACAATAAAAGATGATATGGTAACGATACAATTAATACGAATTGAGAAAAATAAAAGTCCCGAACATGTAGAACTACTAATATTAATTTTCGCAGTAAAATGTAAGTGTGTGTGTAAAAAGGTTACTGTTCCACCCAAAGCTATACATCAAAACTTTGAATACGTTGATACTGGTACCTCTCGATACCGGTACAAATGTAAAATTGAATTATTGTACTGTTTGACTGAACAGATAATAGCAAACCCGCAAAATAATATCGTTCTGCCTTTGTTTGACTAAACGCAGAAATAATGTTGAGGCTCTTCCCAGGGAGACAATACAATTGAAAAGAATTGGTCTTGACTCCAGATATAGTAATTGAACCTTATGTTAAATATTTCTTAACATGGACATCGTAACGCCTGGCTGCATTGGTAAAATAATCAATGTGCGCTATAGCTATAGCCGGAATGAGACACATATCCACATACTTTCAGAAATATATATATAGACTTATACAAATATCCATAGCATATATGTATAGTTTTATGTATGATATATGTATAGATCTTTACGTATATCTACATGTATATCTAAACATACATTTATATGTACATATATAGGTACATCTATACGGGCATCTATACATACAGCTATTTGACAACTAAATGAACATATATATGCAAATCTAAACGTACATCTATATGTACATCTATCTGCACATATTGAAGTACATCTACATGTATAGGTACAACTACCCGTACATGTATAGGTACATACATGCATGTGCCATACCATTAATACCAATACACACATGTGCATGTTTTTATTGGTGTTCAGCTATTGCTATTAAAATACGTGTCTGATGGATTTGAACTCACGGCGAATTATCCTGCAAGTTTAATATCCAGGCACTATACTACTGAGCTATATAAGACATTTTGATCAACGACTTAATCATATGCTATATACCGTATGCACTTGCTAAATTACGTATTACTTGAAACTATGAATTCTATTAACTCTATGAAACACGATGCTTTTTCGTGTTTTCTCAAATTTTTAATTTCTGTTTATCGTAAGGTTCAATTTCTATATCAGGGTCAAAGCCATTTCTTTTCACGCAGAAAACTGTATTATTTTGGTAGGAAAAGTTTTGACATTCTCTCTCTGTCCGATCAGACAAACACAGTACGATATCTCCTTTTTACATTTATACCAATATCAAGAGGTACCAGTATCGAGAAGTACCAGTATCGCGAGGTACCAGTATTGTGAGGTACCAGTATCGAGTGGTACCAGTATCGAGCGGTACCAGTATCCCGAGGTACCAGTATTGAGAGGTATCAGTATTGAGAGGTACCAGTGTCGAGAGGTACCAGTATCAAAAGGTACCAGTATCGCAAGGTACCAGTATCGAGAGGTACCATTGTCGCGAGGTACCAGTATCGAGAGGTACCAGTATCGAAAGGTACCAGTATCGAGAGGTACCAGTATCGAGAGGTACCAGTATCGAGAGGTACCAGTATCAAGAAGTACCAGTATCGAGAGGTACCAGTATCAAAAGGTACCAGTATCGAGAGGTACCAGTATCAAGAAGTACCGGTATTCTCTCTCTCTGTCCGATCAGACAAACACAGTATGATATCTCCTTTTTACATTTATACCAATATCGAGAGGTACCAGTATCGAGAAGTACCAGTATCGCGAGGTACCAGTATTGTGAGGTACTAGTATCGAGAGGTACCAGTATCGAGAAGTACCAGTATCGAGAGTTACCAGTATCGCAAGGTACCAGTATCGAGAGGTACCAGTATCAAGAAGTACCGGTATTCTCTCTCTGTCCGATCAGACAAACACAGTACGATATCTCCTTTTTACATTTATACCAATTTCGAGAGGTACCAGTATCGAGAAGTACCAGTATCGCGAGGTACCAGTATTGTGAGGTACCAGTATCGAGAGGTACCAGTATCAAGCGTTACCAGTATCCCGAGGTACCAGTATTGAGAGGTACCAGTATTGAGAGGTACCAGTATCGAGAGGTACCGGTATCAAAAGGTACCAGAATCGCAAGGTACCAGTATTGAGAGGTACCATTATCATGAGGTACCAGTATCGAAGGGTACCAGTATCGAAAGGTACCAGTATCAAAAGGTACCAGTATCAAAAGGTACCAGTATCGCGAGGTACCAGTATCGCGAGGTACCAGTATCGAAAGGTACTAGTTTTGCGAGGTACCAGTATCGAAAAGTACCCATATCAAAAGGTACCAGTATCAAAAGGTACCAGTATCGATAGGTACCAGTATCAAGAGGTACCAGTATCAAAAGGTACCAGTATCAAAAGGTACCAGTATCAAAAGGTACCAGTATCGAGAGGTACCATTATCAAGAGTTACCAGTATTATATAATTGTATTGAAAAATTTTGATGATTAGCTTCTGGTGGAACAGTAACCCTTTTTAACCTTAGGTACTGACTAAATGACTGTTATTATTAATTCAACATATTCAGGAGTTTTATTTAGTTTTCTTCGTTCGTATAAATTGTATCATCACCGAATTATCTTTTAATGTGATCGTAGCAAAACAGACTTAATTCAGCTATTACTTGCTAATACTTTCACATCTACATTAAAAGCCTTGTAATGCTGTTTTATTTATTTTCAATTAATTTGACCTACACCAAACATTTTTCTCATGATATGAAGTTTGAAAGTTACAGTTGTTTGACAAA
Source organism: Watersipora subatra (assembly GCF_963576615.1). Classification (NCBI taxonomy): domain Eukaryota; kingdom Metazoa; phylum Bryozoa; class Gymnolaemata; order Cheilostomatida; family Watersiporidae; genus Watersipora; species Watersipora subatra. Next base: position 50,184,129 of record NC_088712.1, on the reverse strand, counting down.
GTCTGTAAACAATTACAGTAGTTTTTTTTCCTCTTAACTTATTTCAACTACACAAAACACCTTTCTCATGATATGTGGTTTTAAAGTTAGATTGCAAAATGCTGTTATATGTTAGACACAAGTAAACATTGTTATTTGTTATATGTAAATACAAATAAATTTTCGGTCCAAAGACTAATATTACCCATGGAAGGTTGTGTAAAACAGATAGTATATATATAAATCTTACTGTATATATCTGTTAATGTGTATTCCGGTGTCTCCGGCTACAGCTATTAACACTTTTGCTGAAAAAGCTTGCATCACGCTGGATTTGAACTCACGAAGACTGCCTTTCCGTCGTTGTAAACCACATATCTAACCACAAGTCTACAAAAGTTGTTGTCCTCAACATACCAGGGCAAATTTGTTTTTCCTCGCACGATACCAAAAAAAGTTTGTTTGAAATTAAAACTTAGCAATTTGTGTACTGATTCTATACGTTTTTATGATATATACATCGCTTGCCATGGCAAGTGCAGCCTTATCCGTTATGGTAAAATCAGATTGAAAAACAGATAAAGTGATAAAATTTTAGTTGAAGGCTTGAAGTTTACAAAATGCCTACTAAAACCTCTTCTTAGTATGTGATTAAATAGCTAAATTCATTTAAGTTAGATTCAGACTTTACGTTACATGCCTGGCATGAAAGTAAAACTATCGATTGTACGTTCTATGTGTACCGCATTGTAATGTTAAATTATCTTGCAGATCATGACCACAAAATGCATTAAAGTAACTGTAGGTAACTTTATCTACAAAGGTTGACCCATTTTTACTAACTATTTTTAAATGATGACGTTTTTTATCATTTTAACCGGGCGTTTGCATTAGATCATCACGATTGGTTTCTATACCACTTCAAGCGTCTATACGATATTTTCCCCTTTTGAAGCAAACACTTAAACAAATAAAAATCTAATAATTATGTATCAAATAATTTTCCATTGTAATCATAGCAAAACAGACTATATTTAGCTATTACTTGCTAATGATTTCACCTTTACATTTGAACACAACTGCAGTTCTATTTTTCTTCTTAATTTATTTCAACAAAACACCTGTTCATTATATGAAATTCAAAAGTTACAGTTGTTTGAAAAAGTTTGAAAATCTTTACAGTTGTTTTTTTTCTCAACTCATATAAACTGCAAAAAAGCACGTTCCTCGCAATATGACGTTCATAAAAATAAAGTTTCTGTCCAAAAACTTGTTGTTACTCGGGCCACGCCGGTATGTGGCTGGTCTATATATATATATATATATATATATATAAAAAAAATTGTTTCCTCACCCCGGATACCCCATATGGGTGGTAAATTCTGCTCTAACTCGGGTCTCCTACCAGAGACCTGGGAGTTTGAGCACTCGTCTCAAGATCTTAGCTGTTCCCAATAGCGCACTTTTCTGCAACTCACCTGAGTTGATTGTTGTTGGTATTTGGGCAAGCCACATTTTATGCGCCGGTGTTATTGCGCCCAGTGCCCCAATGACTACTGGGATTACGGTTGTTCTTACATTCCAGCATTTTTCAATTTCTTCTCCAAGAGGGAGATATTTTTCTACCTTTTCTTTTTCTTTGCTGGCTATATTGTAGTCATTGGGTACTGCTATATCTATTATAGTAGCCCTCTTGTTCTCCTTGTCTACCACCACTATATCTGGTTGGTTTGCTAGGACATGCTTGTCATTTTGGATGTAGAAGTCCCAGAGGATCTTAGCGCGGTCATTTTCATTGACCTTACCAGGAGCTTCCCACCAGTGTTGTGGTTTATTAAGGCCATACTCATCACATAGACTTCTATACACAATACCTGCGACATGATTATGCCGCTCAGTGTATGCGTTCCCTGCTAGCTGTCTGCATCCACTGATGATGTGTTGGATGGTCTCAGGTGCATCTTTGCACAGTCTGCATCTAGGATCGTCTCTAGTGTGATAGATTTTCGTTTGGAGTTGCCTTGTTGGGAGCACTTGCTCCTGGGCTGCCATGATTAGCGACTCTGTATTGGCCGTTAGGTTTCCTTTGTTCAGCCACATATATGTCTGGTGAAGATCGCCAACCTTAGATATTTGTTGGTAGTAAGCACCATGAAGAGGTTTCGTATGCCAGTCAATTTCCTCATCATCAGGGCGTAGGTCCGTTGTGAGAGCAGCCGATTGAAATTCAGCTAGCAAATTATCTGAGATGGCCATAGAGGCTGCATATGCTTTGATGCTTTGCTCCTCCTCTTTCACTGTCTGCTGTACACTTTTGAGTCCCCTACCGCCATCTTTCCTATCAAGATACAATCTAATAGTATCAGATTTTGGGTGGAGTGCTCCGTGCATGGTCAGCAGTTTACGAGTTGCTATATCTGTTTCTTTGATGGCTTCCTCAGTCCACTTTATTATGCCTGCTGGATATCTTATTACTGGCAGTGCATAGGTATTTATTGCCATGATTTGGTTTTTGGCATTGAGCTGGCTCCGTAAGACCTGCCGAAGGCGTTTCTTGTATTCGGTAATGGCTTTGTGACGTACCTCGGCTTTGTGGTTGATGTTGCTTTGCATAATCCCCAAGTACTTGTACCCTTCTTCTATATCTTTGATGGTACCATTTGGCATTCTTAGGCCATCTGTGAGCATAGAATGGCCTTTCTTAAGAATTAGCCTTCCACATTTCTCAATACCGAAGGTCATTCCGATGTCCTTGCTGTATACCTGAGTGAGGTGTATTAGCGAATCAATGTCCCTTTCTTTGTTAGCGTACAGCTTGATGTCATCCATGTAGAAGAGGTGGTTTATCTTGGTGCCACTCTTAAACTGGTACCCATATTGAGTCTCCTCCAGCATATTGCTTAGAGGGTTTAGGCATATGCAGAAGAGCAGCGGTGATAAGGAGTCACCTTGATAGATACCTCGCTTAATTTGTACACTTGCCAGCTTTTTGCCATTAGCCTCCAGTTCCGTCTTCCATTTGGTCATTGACATCTTGATGAATGCCACAAGAGCAGGGTGAACATTGTACATACTGAGGCACTCAAGTATCCAACTATGGGGAATTGAGTCATAGGCCTTTCTGTAGTCAATCCAAGCCATGGCAAGATTGGTTTGCCTTCTCCTGCTGTCTTGACAGACCGTCCGATCCACCAGTAACTGATGTTTAGCTCCTCGGGTGTTGCGCCCAATTCCTTTCTGAGCACTGGTCATATAGTGACTCATGTGCTCTTCCAGTTTGTCTGCAACTATTCCTGAGAGCAGTTTCCAAGTGGTGGGCAAGCACGTTATTGGTCGATAGTTTTTTGGGAATCGGCCCCTGCTTTGGATCTTTTATCAGAAGCACAGTTCGTCCTTTGGTCAGCCATTCTGGATGGTCACCTTGTTCTATTAGGTATTCCATCTGCTTAGCCATTCTAGTGTGAGGTGATGTCAACTTCTTTAACCAGAAGGCTTGAATCATGTCATGGCCAGGTGCTGCCCAGTTCTTCATACGCTGCACTCTGCACTTGATGTCTTCTTTGCTGATGGTGAGTCCTTGCTGAGCCACAGTGTGTTGATGGTTCTCTTTAAGCCTCTTCAGCCAATTTGCAGTGGTGTTATGAGTGGTCTCTTTCTCCCAGATGTCCTTCCAGAACTTTGAAGTGCTAGATCGGGGAGGCTCAGACATTGGCCTCTGCAGTTCACCTTTGAACTGGGAATACACTCTAGATGGATTATTGATGAACAGTTTGTTCATTCTCTTGTTATCTCGCTCTTTGGTGTACCGCTTCAGTCGTGCCGAGAGTGCTACTATCTGCTGTTTGGCAGATTCTAGAGCTTCTATTGTGGCTTCCCTTTTTGGATGCTCCAAACTGTGGTTAGATCTTTCACTGAGCCTACTAACTTTCTTGCGCAAGTCCTTGATCTTATTTTGTAGCCTCAGCTGCCAGGATGGAATGGCTTGAAGCCTTGTTGGCATTGGCTTAATATCCATCTCCTCCAAGATGACGGTTGCTGTACTGTAGATTAAGGCATTAGTTTCACTGATTGATTCAGTTGAGATCGACTCCAGTGCCATGTTAATGTCTTCTAACAGCTTCTTAGGTATGGCCTTGCTAACTCTTCGTAGTGGTACCCTGCTACCATAATCATTAGCAGCTGACATCTTGTAGATGATATTTTCAGCAAGCTCTTTCACCCTTGGGTCAAGGTCCAAATGCATGTCCTCTTCAGCCCATGAGTCAACACATGATCGTGTATCCATGACAGTGTGTGTTGATATGCATTCCTCGTCGGTTGAGGTTACTTGGGTGAACTTTTCCCTAATTTCATCTACCTCAAGTTGTGATATGAGGTGCCGCTTGATTATGTTACTCCTCTGAGCTACAAGTTGCTTAGCGGTTAGTGGCAATTCAGGGCGCATGTTTATCCACAGTTGACGCATCCTTCCCATGTAGCCCCACCTTTGAGGTTCACTCATAAAGTAGCACTGCATGAGGTCCGTGTTATCAGTCCGAGTCCATTTCATCCGTTTTGAACCAGTAGCCCATTTTTCACTGCCTTGTCCTGGTTCAGCTACAGGCAGCGCGGACATATTTATATGTACATTTTTTTCTTTTATGTAAATATATATATATGACAAATTATCTCCTCACCCCGGTTAACCCGTATGGGTGGTAATTTAGTCTCTAACTCGGGTTTCCTACCAGAGACCTGGGAGTTTGAGCACTCGCCTCAAGATCTTAGCCGTTCCCAACAGTGCACTTTTCTGCAACTCACCTGAGTTGATTGCTGTTGGTATTTGGGCAAGCCACATTTTATGCACCTGTGTTATTTCGACCAGAGCCCAATGACTACTGAAATTACAGTTGTTCTTACATCCCAGCATTTTTCAATATCCTCTCCAAGAGGGAGATGTTTCTCTACCATTTCTTTTTCTTCGCTGGCTATAATGTGGTCATTGGGTACTGCTATATCTATTAAAGTAGCTTTTCTGTTCTCCTCGTCCAACACTACTATATCTCGTTGGTTAGCTAGGATGTGCTTGTCAGTCCGGATGTAGAGGTCCCAGAGGATCTTGGTGTGGTCATTTTCATTGACCTTACCAGGAGTTCCCCCTTCCCGGTGTTGTGGTTTATTAACGCCGTACTCATCACATAGACTTCTATACATAACACCTGCAACATGATTATGCCGCTCAGTGTATGCGTTTCCTGCTAGCTGCTTGCATCCACTGGTGATGTGTTGTATGGTCTCAGGTGCATATTTGCACAGTCTGCATCTAGGATCGTCTCTAGCGTGATAGATCTTTGTTTGGAGTTGCCTTGTTGGGAGCACTTGCTCCTGGGCTGCCCTGATTAGCGACTTTGTATTGGTCGTTAGGTTTCCTCTGTTCAGCCACATATATGTCTGGCGAAGATCGCCAACCTTAGATATTGGTCAGTGGTAAGCACCATGAAGAGGTTTTGTGTGCCAGTCAATTTCCTCATCATCAGGGCGAAGCTCCATTGTAAGAGCAGCCTATTGGAAGTCAGCTGGCAACTTGTCTAAAGTGGCCAAGGAGGCTGCATAGGATTTGATGCTTTGTTCCTCCTCTTTCACTGTCTGCTGTACACTTTTGAGTCCCCTACCGCCATATTTCCTATCAATATACAATTTAGTAGTAGCAGATTTTGGTTGGGGGGCTTCAAGCATGGTCAGCTGTTTTTGAGTTGCTCTGTTTCCTTGATGGCTTCCTCAGTTCACTTTGTTATGCCTGCTAGAAATCTTATTACTTGCAGTGCGTAGGTATTTTTTGCCATGACTTGGTTCTTGGCATTGAGCTGGCTCCTTAGGATCTGTCAAAGGCGTTTCTTGTATTCAGTAATGGCTTTTTGAAGGCAAGAAAACAACTTCTGTAAAGTATTTTTTCATCATTTTACACCATAAACTGTAATGTATGCTGCATACTATTAATAAAAACGGGTAGATATAGATCATGTTAAATTACAATGAAAGGCCTTCTGATTATGATGATGGAAAAAGAAAACAAAAGTAAACATTTTGTATGTTTTGCTCTTAAAACATTAAATACATTAAAAGTTAAAATACAATAATAAAATTTGCTGAAACTGATAATGAAACAGCAAAAAAATGCAACAGATCAGTTACATCAAAAATTGCAAAATAAAGAAAATATAAACAGCAACGGTACGTTTACTTGGCATCTTTGAAAGCAAAACCCTTCTTCGAAACATTTTAAGGTAACTCGACTGGAAGAGTTGTCTCTAGCAAATCTTTTAGGTAAAGGAGGCATCATCCCATATGATTCCTCTCGTTTTATAAAGAATTTGTGAAATGTAAATTGCTTCTCCGATGGTTAACAAATGTTTCTATGCTGTTTCCAAAGCTATTCCAATGAGCATGCTATAGTTTTGTCGAGAACCGAATTTATGTTAGAGGTCAGAAAGAAACAAATCTCAAAATCTTTGGTCAAAAACCTATTTGGTCAAGAAACAAAGTGTTCAAGAACCGAGGTTCCACTGGACTTAGATTAGGAGCACTGTATATACTTGGTATAACATCATCTCATATACACACTTGGTATGGGAGCATTTCATATACTTGGTATAGGAGCATCTCATGTGCTTGGTATAGAAGCTTTTTATTTATTTTAAATATGACCATTTATTATACTTTGTTTACCTGCATTCCATATATGAAGTATAATGCTTGAAAGTCTAAGTGATGAATGTTAATTTTAATTTAATTTTTGAAGTGGTCTCACTGCAACTTCCATGATGAACTAATTGGATTATGAGTAAACCTTGTTTAGGGTTAACAGACACTCTATGATAAGACTACATGTTTACATACAAATTATCACCTTATTCTTGTATGTGACACCTGTAGTGATATAGATCCCAGTTTATAGGATACATAAAATATACTATCTCCTACATGTACTTAATATGTTGTGCTTCATTGACCAATTTGTGTTTTCTTGTTTACAGAGGTACTCCGAGGTAACACGGTGGTAGCGAATACCCACACTTACTCCCCCACACCAGATGATAGAGTTGGGCTCACTTTGAAATGCAGGAATACAGCTCATTCAAACCTTGAGAATGTCTACCCTGATATTGTAAAACAAGAAATTACTCTGGATCCACGCTGTAGGTCTAAAAGTGTTTAATTCATAACAATAATACTGTGTGTTCATAAAATGAGAGAATAACAAAACTAGAGCTGGTAGTTTTAGCACTAAATAAACCATATTTTATGTTTCAATCATCACACGACCAAACATGAGCAAAGCGAGTGTTTGGGAGCTTTATGATAAACGCATATGTGCGCACAACTCCAGAAAACTATCCATCAATGACCATATCCAAACCCTTGTACCAAAATCCCATCAAAAGGTTTAACCTTTTTGTGTGGAGTTATTTAAGTATAATAATGATACAAAACACATATAAACCTATTCAAATCAGCTATCAAGTCTTTGGAAAGTGTCAAAAATATCCTACAACTTATCAATCTGATCGGATTATACATAACTAGAAAGATTAATTTTGCCTGAAATCGCCATTTAAACCTGACAAGCTTTTTACTGAAAATGATAACCGGCCAACAAAACGCCCATAGAGCCGTGCCACAGATAGTAGAACCATAAAGTTGTGCCTCATCTCATGAGAAAAATGGGCGCATTTCACCTGTCTATGGCATTGTCCAATTGCCAAATGTTTCTGTAATAAACGTAGACCGTTAGAGGCGTAGACCGTAGACCGATTTACAGGTACGAAAATGTGGTACACAGTTTATCAGCTTATGTTTTTGTCCAATTACCAAAGGTTCTATTAATTTTATTAGAACATTAACCAAAGTTATTTACATCTTATGTACAAGCTAGGGCCAAACTTCAATGCCCCTTTATGACAAGAACATTTCTTTATTTTGCTCTAGTTTGCCAAAAACTTTCACACACATGTGAATGCTAATGTTTGTTTTCTGTCACAGATCACAGTAAAACCATTCTAGATTCAACCCAACCGACTTTCAAACGGTGTATATTAATTACACAGCAGCTTGCAATTTTACTTCTAATTATGAATTTTTCCTATTGCAGAGAAAAGAGATAAACATACAGTTAAAAATGAATAACTCGCGCTCAGATAGCTTGAACACATGGTTAACTCTAACACTTTTGTTTGGTCTGTTTCTACGATAAATGGTTTCAGATAACTCAACCTCAACTTTGTTAGCTCTAACTGTTATTTGACCAACGGCTACTGAGACGGATTTTTTGCTTTAGAATATCAGTTTATTCCAAGCCACAGAGATAAACCTCAACTTTTAGTAGTTTGTAGGCTTCGTTATTACCATCATTGGAAAAACAATTTTTTCAACGAATTTTCTGAATGTTTGGTGAAATTTAATTTTTACCAAACATCCGCTTAGCAAGCAATGGTCTTTCGAAAGCAAGGGAAAGCCATGTAACCTTCGGCTAAATTGATCTTGGTTAAAACACTCAAAAGAAAAAGATTTATTATTTCTGAGCATTTCCACAGCAATCAAGTTTTGCCAATTTTCATCTGAAAGCGTCCTAGCAGTCACACCACATAAAAACAAAAAACAATATCAAGTGATAGGAAAATCTTTATACTTTTGTGGTGTTTTTTTAAAACTTTACATTAGAAGCATTTAATTTGAAACAAGCTGTTCATCATTTTGATTTAAAAGATATTTTGTAAATTTACATATATTTACTAATAAATACATGGACTTATGACAGTGCTCTGATAACTTGAACGCTCCGATAACTCGAACAATTTCAATCGCTCTCATGAAGTCTGAGTTATCAGTGTTTGACTGTATAATCTTTTCCTTTCATTATTGCTGTTTGTTGTAAATAATAACACCCAGTACATTACAACTACTATTGCAGTTATCCTAGTGCACTGCCATTTTACTGCTGATATTGCATTTCTCAACCAGCAGTACTCTTTCTTTTTCCATTATCGCTTTAGTCGTAGGTTGTATGACAGGGGAATTTCTAGTTATATAATTTTTTTGAAGTTTAACTTTCTGTTTAATTAACAAAAACTAATTTGCAGTCATAGTTCAATAAACATGATTGGTACGAAGAACACCGAAAGCGTTTGGAAAGTGAATTGATTCGATTATTAGGTTGCTTTGTAGTTAGCTATATCATGAATTTAATTTTTTTGTACATAAAGAAATTGGAAAATTTTTTTATTAATAGTCGAGGACTCAGCAAAGTGACAGGTATTTAATACTATTGGTATTTAGCATGTTAACATAACACAATCAGGATTTATTTTAAAGATATTGACTTTGAAGAAGGACACTCGGGAGAACAATCTGTGACTCTCAACCCCGACTATGATCAGTCACTTGAATGCGGTATCATTGGAACTGGCGTTACCATCAGGTGGGATTGTAATGATGTCTGTGCATCAAGGACTGGCAAACAAACTGTTATCCCGGCTGATTCCGCAAGTGATGGAGATCAACAAGTAATGTATTGTCACGGAACTGTTCCAGGAACAGGTATATTATGCATTTTTATGTAAGAAATTTACTAATTTACTGAGAGAATGTCCATATATCATAGAGTTACCATAATGGTTAGCTTCAGAGCATGAGCTCAAAAGTGAACTTTCGCCAGCGCTCCTGATATGAATTAGTATTTTTTTGTTTGGTGAACAAATGCTGGAAATAAATAAATGGTCGTCGACACTGATTCACTTAATTTAATTAATCTCGAATCATGCATGAATTATTTAGGAAGCATGTGTAATATTTTTTGTTTTTTTACTTTTCAAATGTATCAAAATGAGCTCAGAAATGTATGTTGCATAAAAAAACAAACATTCTCAAAATATTTCATGATACATTGTAGTATGACAAACACTTATTTAGGAAGTTATCCAATACATGTATGAGAAGACACTGTTCATGTAACTCCTGAATGCTTTGATAAGATACTGCAATCAGTAATGTCAATAAGATCTAAAAATAAAATGAGTTTGCTCATTCGACTTACCATTTTAGATTCATTTTACTTTCTTTTTACTTTTTTAATATTTATTGAACTGTAACTAGCAGATACGTTAAAGTGTTAAGCTAATGTTGTTAACATAAATCTAAGCCATAAAATATTGATAAAAACCTTAGAGAAGTCAACGCTGAATATTTGGAGGCCTCCAGCGTATAGGTGTCAAATAGATGCTAGCCATTGCATGCATATAATTTTGATATTGGCTATTCAATAATATGCAATTTTAGTTTGGGCGCAGTTGATCAAAAAGCGACCTTAAACCACCTACTTAGCAATCTGTGTGAGTTTAGTAGAAGAATACAAGTTCTGGTTGGTTCACACTCAATTTCAAGCACAGCTATTTTGTTGTTTCTTCAAAACTTTGCTTGTTTGTTTGACTAATAATGATAAAAATAAACAGATAAAATCTTAAAAAACGATGTCAAACAATCCATTTAAATTACCATATTTTGATGGATAAAACAAATGCTGTGACATTTGCTAACTTAGAGAGAAAGAAGTGCCAAGTTTGGAGCAGTTTTCTGGTATTTAAATCTATTAAAACAGAGCACTGCAATGTAGTCTAATATTAGACATTTGATAAATAATATTCCATTAATGCATAACTGGGGACTTTCACATTATGCTTATCTATTTCTTAACATTTGTTTCGTAATTGTGCAAAATTAATACAGTGTTTCACAGAATAGCCAAGAATTGCGCAACACGCTTAGCAAATTTCACATCAACATTCGTCCGCAAAAAGTAGAGTGAGTTCTGCTGTTTTAGACTCACTCATTCCTCACAAGACAATTATTACTCCACACAAAGTTTAACTCCATAATATTATTTTTTCTCAATTTTGACTTTTTACATACAGAGCAGGTCACCGAGTCTATTCAATCATTAAGTTTGCCTTCACAAGTTCTGGCTTTACCTCTTCTACTTTTTTGATTTTTACCTTGAGGAAGTTATTTCTACCCTAGTGTTAATAATAGGATTGGAATCTAAGAAGGAAAATTTCAATATCAAATGGCGAGCGAATGGCGCTACCCCTACCAATCCAGCAGGAGCGGATAAAAAAGATTCAAGTCTCGGAACTACCATTGGAGGTGCAGCCGGTGCGGGTGTACTGATTATCGGAATGGTTGCTTTGTCAGGATTTGCAATAAGGAAACGAACAAGTAAGAGCAAGATACTTTATTAATAGATCTTTTATTCTGTATCAAATGAGCACATATTATTGTGGGAAAATTAATTTAGGCCAAAAGCCAGATGGTATAGTGACAATGTTAGTTTTATTAAAATACACATTTCTAAACTTTAAGCAAAGGTGTATTTCGTTTACCATAGTAAATTATCTTACTCTGCAAATTATAATATCTTCTATTAATGCATTAAAAACAATTTGAAATTTTTCCTATCATAAAACTACTACAACCTTTTTAAATTCAGGACTCTGGTGTGACTACTATTCAACTACTACACTTTACAAGAACTGTTGGGTCATGTTTTTAAGAAAAACTACTATTGTATTATTTGAATATATTATAACTCATTATATGTGGAAGTATATCAAATTAGGAATATATTTTAAGATAAGTTTTTTAACTCAAATAAAAAAATTAGGTTACTTGAATCTCAGTTCTTTTGTAACAGGCTATAATTCATTTAGCCATTGCAAATAATGTAAATTTATTTTTACCAGTGACATTCACACTAGTGCTTCAAAAAATTAGTATTTGTTTATTTTGATTTAAAATACTTTGCTCACCAACATGTTGGTAATATACTGTTTTGCTTGTGCATGTACCAAAAATACATTTTAATTACAGTTTTTCATTACAGATAAATTATAATACTTACGCATAGTTTTCTATGTATTTACCCTGTTTGTACATAGAAACATGTCTAGTAAGGAAATAGTAAGTTATAAATTTATAGAGCTGGTTCTTTTTTGATATGTTGTTACTAAACTGAACTTTTTATGGAATATTAATAGAACTAAGTATTTTTGCCGATAAACTTTAATTTTTTAACAATCAATTATAGAAACTCACTAAAAATGCAACAGCGTGAATTATCTCATTTTTCACCAAAGAATAAGAATATTTTATGAAAATATAAAGCATTATGCGGTTGTAAAAAGCTGTTCGGTATTTGCTGGGTGCAACGGATGAACTAACATGTAGTTTTAACTTTTTGAGTTGAAAGGTTTTTGCAGTTCTGTATGCAGCAAAAACATTAACAGCAGAGTTATCACAGAATATGGAATAAATTGGTTGAATGTACTTTTTCGAAAAGTGATATTTCCTTTATACATACGCTTGGTTTTCATTTGTGTGTAAAAAATAGTATCCTCTTCAGCCGCTCTCCAACTCAATCATGTTTATGATATCCAATTATGTCCACAATAGGTACGATGGAGGATCAAAGTGGTGGAGCTGGAGTTGATGGAAAGAATGTACAAGGGTTAGTATCCAGTCTATCTCTTTTATATCAAAGATTGTTACTTCCTCCATTTGACTTGTGTACAAGGTAGGAAGTACTAAGTGCAAACTATTAATTTACCATTTAGTAAACTAATAGACAGTGATTAACATATTTGTATTATGAAGTATGTCATTAGGAGGTATCATACACAGTTTTACTATAATACTAACTGTGTCTTTCTGCCTGTCTGAAACTCCACTTGGATGCACTAGTTAAAAAGTTGTGCAAAAAGATTGCATTTTATGGGATTCAAACTCCCAATATTCAGTTTAGCAAATCATCACTCAAACAGCTTCACTAGTCAACCGCTTTCTGGTGATTTGATATAATTGTGTAAATAGTTATTATTGGAGCTTTATTGGCATACCTGATGCTTTCTCCCCCTACTCTACACTCTTAGGTTACTAGGAATTAATAATTAGTCAACAATAATATTTTATAAACTGTTTCCCACTATTATTTTAACTCTTCAATTTCATGAATCTGTCGCTTAGTCCATAGTTTTCAGACTTTCGATGCCAAGGGCTTAACTTTATTCAACGTTTGCAAAAACATTTTTGAACGTTCTTAAGTAATATCATTGATTATACATAAAGGAGGGTGTCAATTTCAAACGCTGATTCTCTTATCAAATGCAGAGCAACTCTGTTTCAGTGTAAGTCGTAAGATCCTGCGTAAATGGCTTTGCACGTACTGTACGGTAGAGTACTGTACACATTATCTTTAAGATTGGTAGCCACACTTGAATTGCTAAGACAAGTCTCTGGCCAATATTTCATTTGTTTCACCATCTTAATTTGCTTAAAAAAGTATTTCTTCACCTCCAACATGGCGATCCTTCTTTGAATCCTTATTATTAAAAGAGTCTCGCGTGTGCGTCATATTCATAGTGCAAACAAACAAATTATCAAGCATGTAAAAAAAGAATAGAACGAACAACAAAAACGACGTGACACCAAAACTAAGTGACTCACTAATGTCGTTTCCCTCTTCGAACAAACACAACAAAGACTATTCAATTCGCTAGATGAAACTAGTTTGTAATGATCTGTGATGTTTAGCCCCAATTATGTTAAATATTATTGTAGACATTTTCGTTGGGCGGGTTTGTAACCTTGAAATAGTGAAAGTTTAGACTGTGGTAACACAATGACTCTCTGTTCTAAAGCTCGAAGTTGACTACATGATTTAGCAATCCACAGTCGGTTTATAGAAAGCCAGTTTATAGGAATCAACAACTTTTAGGTTTATGCTCTGGTTTAAATCAGGTAGTTTTAAGGATGGAAATCTCAGATAGTTTGGGGTTAAAGGTCAATATAAGCAGCACTGTAGTTGTCTTTCTTCAGGTGAGCTTGATGATAGCAAATTATCTATGTCTTAGTAAATTATTAAGGTCAACAACAACATGCGAAGGATGCATCAGTTTTTTTGAACCACTTTATACAAAGTCATATTTAATAATTCTTGTAAATACTTCAATTATGTAGCAAACATCTAATTATTTTGGAAGAATGCTGTTCTGTCAATGCACTGTATATCTTTGCATTTTATGCTGCTATGACAGATTATGCATGGTCCTTATTGTTTGTTGTAGAGCTTCAGAACCTCATACTAAGCCAACAGCTGTTTAGTTTTACGATGAAACAGATTCCTCTTGTCATCAAAAGGTAAAACTTATTTAGCTTTTACTAAACTCGTCAACTCTTTGGAAGGTATCTTTCATTTTAAAAAAATTTTAGAGACAAAAATTATTAAATATTTGCTATGTGTAACACCTCGAGGCTGTAAAGATAACAGTCTGTCAAATTTGTTTTATAGCACAGACATAATCACAGACTGTTTATACAAGAGCTGTAATAAACTTTGGGATATCCCATTGCTTCTTTACCTTAAGCACTGCAGACTATAAAATATTTGATAAAGCATAGTTTTTGATGAATTTTCGTGATGTTCAATAGTTGTTTTTATTTTTTATCCTGCAATTATATGGTAGTTTTTCTCTTTATCTGAGACTTTCACATCAGCTGATTCCAACCACAGGTTGCAGCATTTGATAAAAGTTTATATGAGTAAAAAGCAAAAATCAGCTGAGCAAAAGTATGGAAGTTACCGGTTTTAAGATATTCCAGAATTTTGTTTGGGGTCAAACTGTTCCATACATACATATGATATTATATCTTAGTGTGAGAGCTTTTGTATCAAAATAGTCAACAAAAAAGTTTTCCAATTGAAATTTTAGCACCACAACATGATTATGCAGTAAAATTATGCGGTACCACTTATTATGAATATGCGGTGGATTCTCAGCTAAAATGCATTACATTTTGAAATCGGTTTAAGTTTTCTTGTCATATTAAAAAAATATGGTAACTGGTGTAAAGACCATGATTCAGCAAAACTTTTAATTGCATACCTTCGTTGACCAAAACAGCAACACAATTATTTTTAATCTTCACTTTCACCTTATTATTTTCAGAGTGAAATTCATGCAGTTACCAGTCAAGGAGCCAATTATGATGACCAGTCAAAAGTCAAAGAGGCTAAAAAAGATGTCAAGAAGTTATCATGATTTTAAATGTTCTTATTGTCTCTTCTTA
This sequence comes from Watersipora subatra, assembly GCF_963576615.1. Classification (NCBI taxonomy): domain Eukaryota; kingdom Metazoa; phylum Bryozoa; class Gymnolaemata; order Cheilostomatida; family Watersiporidae; genus Watersipora; species Watersipora subatra. The sequence goes on along the minus strand of NC_088712.1, from coordinate 50,168,997 downwards.
TTTGTTTGTCTCGTCAACCAACGGTAATCTAAAAAACTCATGTCTTTCTTTTTTGTCTCCATTTAATAAAGTGATCTACTATTCCTCTCAATCCATGAAACTGTTTTAGCTGATGAATAATAATATTAGAGTCTAACCTTACATAGAGAGTTAACACCTTTTAATCCAAATAATCTTACATTTATTCAGTAACTATTATATTTCTGATAACGTTGTATGACACATAAACTTTCTTGAATAGGTTAAAACACATGCAAGTTTTATTATTTTGTACTAAACTTGCATCACTCTAAGCTTGGAACAAAAAACTAAATATATCATAATTTAGCTCGCTTTTGTATAAATACAACTTTGTTGCAGCAGAGCAAAAGACATGTGAGACTGAATTTTGGCCAGGTTTTTGTTGTTTCAGTAGGAGTCATCAGCTATAATTTACCACCACTTTATCCCTCCATTAAATTTATTCTTTATTATCAATTTGCTATTCCTAGTGCATGTCAAATATCTAGCCAATTAACATCTCAATAAGTAATGCTTACCTTTTAGGCATAAAAATATGCATAACAGCAATGAACTTTAAAAAATAGACTTATTGCGTTTTGCCAAATTATCTAACAGTGTTTTGGCACTTACAAACTTTTATTTTTATAGGTAAATGTAACAAATACTTGTAGTTATTTATGAACATTGATCTTTAATTCTATCTATGAAACACTTATCATCTTTCAATCCTGCTTGAAACTGTCCCACAGATAGAATGATATCAGATGTTAGTTGAAGGACTTTATAAAATACTGCTATGTGGGGGACTCAAACTTATGGCTTTCAACCAGGTAGTCTAGAACTTTACTACTTGGATTCAATCTCTGGATTTACTACAGAGTCTTTACTATTATAAAAGTGGTTGTACCACATTAAAATATACTCACATGAGGAAAGAGTTGTTAGAGCGGCTTGATAAAGCTCCACTTGTTACCTACAGCTTATTTAGTGTGAAAATCATTGCTTGGCTCTATTTGTACAATTATAACTTTGGTTCTCCTTTAAAAATGTGCTACAATCTATTTGTTTAAAAACTGCTTTTACATGGATTAAAAATCATTGCTGCAACTCAAATATTCATGTATTGTAATTAGGAACATTGTGCAACGATGCAGGTTAAAAACTCCTAATGCATTTGAACGATATTCTATGCAACTTGGAATTTAATGCTACTATGTTAATCAGCATATTTACTGCAGCAAAATACGGCTATGTATGGCTCGGCAAAAGCTGGTGCGGCAAAAGCTGGCGGTGCTAAAGTCGGCGGTGCTAAAGCCAGGACAGAATGAAATGAATATATTTTAGATGTAAAAAGTCTACTATAAGTTGCCTTAAATTTGTTGTAGACTTTTAAATAAGTACACAATCAAAAACAGAAATATCTTTACCAGTTGATATATATTGCCTGCAATTACCCTATGAAGACCTTATGGCCTTCATTGCAATTTGTAGGAGCTTTCATTTTTATTTCATTTGTTTAAATGTAAAGCATATTTTAATTTTATAACTTGGTTTAACAATATGACTTACTTGTAAATGCTCATTGTATTCATTAGTAATTTTGCTACATTTTACAGCCAAAATTAGCTTTTTATATGCAATAGAAAATGAGTTATAGAAGGCTGACGTTAGATAAGGTCACATATGCTATCAAATAATTGGTTATTAATCTGTAAATTTATAATTTAGGTTGAAGTAATCCATCAGCTGTTAAAAATATGTATTCAAGAATAAATTACATAAACAAATCATGTTATTAACTCATTCCGAAACAAAAAATTAACATTTTTGAAACAAAATTGTTTGCATCGTTAGCTTGGCTACCTGCATTCTAATTGCTGGTTTTGTTTAAATTCCCTTTATCTGCCTCTAGCTACTCAATATTTTTCACAATGTCTGCTGACCATAACTCTTTTTTTGCACCATTGAAGTAAGCAATATTAGCGTCCAAACAATTTTTAGCAGAGCAAAATTTTTACGCTTCGCCGATGAGAATACTTTTTGCGCAAATGATAAAATTTTAGTCAACTGGCATGACTTACACACTAAGCAGACTAAGTACAAGTTTTAATTTAAAAATAGTAATATAGATTTAATCGTAATTGTTAAACCAAAGCATGCATTGTTACCTCAAAGCATGTAGGCCCCCATTAAGTGACAAACTCTTATTAGCCTGATATGGGTATTATTTTTCTTGAATAGCCATCAGAGTTATCAAGAAAACAACTGTCAAGCGATAGAGTCATAAAACTGACTACAATTCAAACAGCAACCACACAATGATTAACTGTAAATATGTAACCGAGTCAATATTAGTACTATTTTGTGGACACTTTTCTACTGGCTACGTTCTATAATGGGTTCGTAAAGATAAATGTCAATGTGGCAACCAAATAAAAGTACATGGTGTTCAATTAACCCTTTTTCTATAGCGGTAATCGATAGTGAACCTCAAAAGTGGAGCTACATGGGAAGGATGCGTCAACTGTGGAAAAACATGCATCCTGAATTGCCGGTAACCGCTAAGCAACTTGAGGGTCAGAGGAGCAATCGCCTCTAATCGGAACTTCAGGTAGAAAAAATTAGGAATCAGTCAACTCAAGTAATCTTTACCAATGAGGATTGCATATCAAACCCACACAGTCACACATACACAATCTTGCGTTGACTCATGGGTTAAAGAAGACATGCACCTTGACTCAAGGGTAAAAAAGCTTGTTGAAAATATCATCAGTATGATGCCAGCTGCTAATGATTATGGAGGCAGGGTACCACTAAAGAGAGTTAGCAAAGCCATACCTAAGAAGCTGATAGAAGACACTAACTTGGCACTAGAATCAATCTCAACTGGATCGACCAGTGAGACTAATGCCATAATCTACAGTACGGCAACCATCATCTTGGAGAAGATGGGTAGTAAGCCACCGTCAACAAGGCTTTAAGCCATGCCATCTTGGCAGCTGGGGCTACAAAATAAGATCAAAGATTTGCGCAAGAGAGTTAGTAGGCCCAGAGAGAGACAACTAACCACAGTTTTAAGCGTCTAAAAATTGAAGCCACAATAGAAGCTCTAGAATCGGCCAAACCACAGCTAGTAGCACTCTCAGCACGACCGAAGTGGTACACCAAAGAGCGGGATAACGAGAGAATGAACAAACTGTTCATCAATATTCCATCTAGAGTGTATTCCCAGTTCAAAGGTTCATTGCGGAGGCCAATTTCAGATCATCCTTAAAGTTCTGGAAGGACATCTGAGAGAAAGAGACTACTCATAACACCACTGAAAATTGGCTGAAGAGGCTTAAAGAGAGCCACCAACACACTGTGGCTCAGCAAGGACTCACCATCAGCAGAGTGAACATCAAGTGCAGAGTGCAGTATATGAAGAACTGGGCAGCACCTGGCCATGACATGATTCAAACCTTCGGGTTGAAGAAATTGACATCACTTCACACTAAAATGGCTAAGCAGTAGAATGCCTAATAGTAGAAGGCGACCATCTGGAATGGCTGACCAAAGGACGAACTGTACTTCTGGAAAGGATCCAAAGACGGAGCCGATTCCAAAGAACTATCGACCAATAACATGCTTACCCATCACCTGGAAACTGCTCTCAGCAATAGTTGCAGGCAAACTGGAAGAGCACATGAGTCACAGAGGCACAACTCCTTACAGAGCCACTACAAGCCCCAAAGTTGTTTTCTGTTGGAAAAGCAGAAAGAAATGATTCATATTACTTAAAAAAAATTACATTTTATTTGGTGAAAAAATGTGTTTTGGTTTTAGGTTAGCCATTATCATATACCTTGTACGAGATATTCACTCTGATATGTTTCGTACTCACCGTTATACAGGAAGAAAATCTGCAGAGCTGTACTGATGTAAACAATAAAAAAGACAGCAAATCGCTGATCAGTATGCAAAGCAAACTTTTGAGTTAGAGAAGGTGAATGAAGCCCTCAAACTATCATTAGCAACAGAAACACAAGCTAGAGCTAAGCTTCGGGAGAAACACGATCTTGTGAGACATGAGGCACTCGACAAGCAAGTAGATGATGAGACACAACTGAGCAAACTGCACAAGCAACTTTTCTCTTTAAGAATTAAGAACTATTTGCTGTTTTTCAAAACTTCTTTCTAGGTTTTGACTCCAAGTAGTAGGGCACTTATCGGTAGGTTTTGATCTTTAGTGATGGGAGCTTATCATTAGGTTTGATTATTCGTGGTAGGGAATCCACTGCCAGGTTTTGAGTTGCAGTTATAAGGAACTCATTGCTAGGTTTTGGCCATCAGCAATATGAAAGTACTAGCTGGCTCTTGACTGTCAGAGGTAAGAAATACTACAACATTCCAAAGTAACATTGCAGTAACATTTCTGAGACGTTTATTTGAAGGTACAAATGATTGCATATCATAAGGTTTTAACTACATTGCAACCTGATGTTGTATGCACGTTCACAATCCAACATTACAAAGTATATTTCTGTCCCACTGCTGGGACATTCATTTAAAAATAAAAATTACGTCAGACCATAATGTTCCAATTACATTGCAAGCGACTTTTATATGGATGTTAACCCTCGAAAATTCAAAAGTAATATTCCTGGAACATTGCTGCAACATTCATTTAAAGGAAAAAATGATCTCACACCATAATATTCCAGTTACATTGGGTGGGAGCCAATTTTATGTGACTGTTTACACTCAAACATTCCAGAGTAATATTCCTGGCACATTGCTGGAGCATTTAAGGTTAATGTTCTGCAACAACTTTATGATAATGTTAGCAAAGTCTATTCTTGTAACATTATACTGAACGTTATGATAAAATATTTTGCACAACATTTTGCGCAATATCCTGCGGCATCATTAGAACGAAATACTACAATGATCATCAGATAACGTTTGTAAAACCTTATAAAATGTTTGTTTGGAATGTTATTGTCTAACGTTACGGAACATCTCTGGAATGTCATTTTTAGTTGGAGATCAATCTTTACCAGTGCCAACGGGCGAAACAATAAAATTTACCCCTTAATATATTTATCTATATTATAACTTTTGGGTGTCAAGGAGTTTGTATGATATACGACTGTGAACTCTAGAATACACTTCTCTTTGGCTGCTCTATGAACAAATGCTGCGGTTTGGTTTGTCTAGAAAAGCAACCGGGGCAGCAGCCATATGTGTTCACATTGACTAAAAATCTGTGTAATATTTAAAATAATAGTTTTTAGGTAATTCAATAGGCTTCGTTTGGATTTTTTCCAAGTTTTGTTCCCTGCCATTGCTTGGGAGTATGCAATGAGCAATCATTGAGGCCTACATGTAACATACTACTCGAGCTTTTCCTGTACATGTACCTTTCAATGACATCCAATCGATATCTCCATTACATTATTTGATATCCGAATAACCAGTTGCTAAATCTAATAGCAATCTAGTAACTGTTGTACAACAAAGGGTAAACATAGACATAAATCTCAGTCTAAGACACATGATAGATGTACACACATATCAAGGCTTTCATAACTGATATCAATGGTCATGTACTGCCTGCCCAAATATTGTATAAAATTATATAGTTGTTTTACAATGTTAAAATCTCAGATCCAATTCCATATAGTTACACCATATGCATACCCCATTACCCAACCCTACAAGCAGTGTGAATTTACAAGGTACGGCTGTTTTAAATTATTTTAAATATAAATCAGTTCAATGGAAGAACTTGTAAGAGCCCTTTTCTCTAAGATTGGCTCTCCTGAGTCCTTGACGCCTTTCGAGAGTTTTATTGTGTAATTATATTATTAGCTGTTAATTGTAATTTTAAAGCATTGCACTACTTATGTAGTAGCGATAGTCTAGTTTAAAAGCACCCAATGGACATATCCATGAAGCCATCTAGCATTATGCGTTTAAACTTGTATGAACGGGCAGATCTTATTTAATAATAACATAAATATATTGTCTCTGATTGCTCATAAACAGCGGGAATAATGAACCGCTGTTTGATTTGTGACTCATAAAAGTTAATTACAACTTGCTGTCCATGTTTTTTAATACCGTACAGGATGAATTTATGACATGGATGACAAGGTGACTGTAGATTATTATTATAATAGTATTTTTTATTAATTTATCCTAGTGGTAGTAGGTGAAACAAAATAAACAGAATGTATTTATGGAAAAAATATTAAAATTGGTGATATAGCGTTCGGCGACACACACAAACAGACAAACACACAAACGCGCAAACGCGCAAAAGGGCACACATGCACACACACACACACGCACGCACGCACGCACGCACACACACACACTATATATATATATATATATATATATATATAATTCGATGGTGTGTACTTTGATATAAAACTTGGTGATGTGTACAATTTATGTTTTTAATTTATTATCGTGAACAATATGTTTTATGTGTTTTCAGTCTTGGCTCTATTTAACTAAAGGAACAGTTTTAAGTCACCTACATCTTTAGCAATCTCTGTAAATATTGTGGAAAAATACAAATTCTGATTGGTTTATTCCCACATTGACACTGAGTAGAATAAACGTGATGACTTTGATGACTCTAGTTTCTTCCTCCACAACTTTACTATTACATTCATTTCATTGAAAACACATGATTTTAGTCTTTGCATTAGTTACCTAAAGGAATAACTATTACTCACCTATGTGCTTAGCGGTCTGAGTGAGGGTGGTGAAAAATTTTATTTTTACACACTCTGTATAGAATATCCAAAACGAATTTAATGGTTTTGCTCCTTGGTAATTTCTGTATCCACAACTTTGCAATCAAGGTCTTTCAGATTACAAATGTTGCTGCCTATGGTAAATAATTAAAAAGAGGTTATTAGCAAAGATGTCCTCTCCTTGAATAGTTCCTTGTGTTTAGCTTGAATTTAAACTGCTGTGCATATGTTTAAACATGTATAGTAGCAGCTATGGTATTAGTGTATCTTTCACGGCACACTAGCTACTTCCTCTTTTCAGGTTCCAAGATATTAGCATATGAAAGTAGATTATTTAATATATCTATATATGTATTTCTCTAAAGTATGTCTGTGGATATGTTTTATGTCTCTCTGCATTTCTGCTATAGATATTAAAATTATGATATTAAAGTTCTATGTTTTGACGGATTTGAACTCACTACAAGTGCATCAACAAGTTTCTTATCCAGACGCGCTACAGCTGAGCTAGGACATCATATTGATCAAATATATACTTTTATATATCGCATACCCATGAGCATGCTAATTATTTCAGCCCTATGCCCATGTGTTACGATTCCTTTGTTAAATGCTTCTGTTAAAAATATTTTGGGACCTAAGTTTATGCGACAAGATGCTTCTCCATTTTATTTGTCGTTTGGAATAAATTATTCCGCTCAATGATATCAACCATAACTTATTTTGAACTTAAAATTTGGCCATTTGTGTACTGATTATATACATTTGTACGTTATTAAAAAGATACGTCGCTGAAGTTGCCACGACAAGTTATCGGTATACGTTATACGGTATGTCCGCCACCGGATATGATAAAAACATTTTGCACTGTTAAAACTTTTGTTTACTAAAATACATATTAAAGCTTCATTCAAGTATGTGTTTGATAAACCATATTATTTTAAGTTCGATTCAGTGTTTATGTTACACATCTGTCTCAATGATAAAATTTTTCACGTACATTGTAACGTTATACCATCCTCGGCCCACAAATCATAACTACAAAATGCACTAAAGTCATTGTAACCACCAATAGTTACTAAAGTTAACATAATATTTTAGTTCTATTTGAAATGATGAACATTTTTACCAGAAGGTGATTGCATTATATGATGACTATCATGGGTTTCTATACCACTCTATGTACGTCTATAGCATTCGATATTAGCCTACATGCCAACTTTTGTGTGTCAACACCGAAATAAACTGAAATCATATAACTGTATACTAAATAGTTTTTGATTATAGTCGTATCGAAATAGACTATATTGTAAAGGATCTGACTCCGGTAGCTGAGTCAGCTTTACTTTCTAACAAGGGAGTCGCAACCTGGGCTACTGGCTGACCTTGTCCGAGGCCTGATTGACCTGCCTGTGGCGGTCAAGTCAGTCCAAGACAAGAATCTAGTAGTCAAGCTTGCTCCGAAACCAAACCCCCGGCCTGCCTCTGGATCTCTATCCCAAGCTAGTCTGGATCCACTAATGGCTGGTCTTAAGACTGGATCTCTAGTGCCATGGCACACCCGATCGAGTCTAGACAAGGCCGTGGATCGCCTCCTAGCCTTCTTAGAGTCACCCTGGCAGTTCCGTCTGTTGGTTGCACTGAGCCTGCTTGTACAATCGGTGAGCCAACCAGGCAGGCGTCAATAGAAGCAGTTCGTATGAGTATATAGCAGTTTATTATCGATATCTTCAATACAAGTATGCACAAGTATGAGTGAAATCAAGCACACCTTGCCTGTCTATCGCGCTGGCTTATATAGCCAGCGCCTATCGTTTAACTCCGCCTACTGATCTATTTATATCACAAAGAAAACGCCAGATACAACATGATGGTTATGTAACAAAAAGGCAGTTCAGTAATACAAGGGCAGTTCAGTGATACAGTTATATAATAAAAAGGCAGTTCAGTAATACAAGGGCAGTTCAGTGATACAGTTATATAATAATAAAAAGGCAGTTCAAGCATGCAATAAGGGAAGTTCGAGAGGTTCGGTTAAATGATAGTGCGGATATATATATGAGTGCAGTAAATAGTACACAGGCATGTCCCGGTCCTCCACACTCTCCCCCCCAATTGTTTGGCCAGGGGTGAACAATTAAGTGATCTCAGTGGAAACGCCGCGCTTGTGTTCTCAACCTCTGAGCTTCTACCCGGCATTCCTCGGCCATCCGGATATAACGTCGGTATTGGTCCTCTTCTCTTCCCGCTCTACGGTTGTACTCTTCTCGCCGGGCCCGTGTGTTCTCGATGGCCCTGGTTACCCTGCTGCTGGTAGGTTCCTTGGTCTTGCCATCGGCTTCGGCGTATACCCCAGCGATGTCGTCCGCATTGACGTGGATCTCCAGGGCAGTCTCGCTTTCTCCCGCTATCTCTGTCCCAGCTCCCTTAGGCGGTATGTTTATTTCCGGATTGATGAGTCTTGCTTCCCTCTGTTTTACCCTTGGGATTACGTACCCTTGAGACAAAGGCCTTTGGACCCGCTCCTCTCTTCCTCCGGTGGCTCGGCATCGGTTTAAATGGACGCGGAGGTCGGCTGGTCCGTCTCTCCTGTTGTCCTGGAGGGTCTCCGGTTCAGTACACCCCCTTTCTTCTGATGACTCTGTCCTGGGTCGTTTTTGCCCCATCCTTCTACCTCGTACCCACCCGTTCCCATCCTTTATGGGAAGGCAGGTTCCAAACGGGGGGTACTCTGTCCATTTCATGTATGTACAAAAATCGGTGTACCACTCCTGATCTACTTGGTATACAATAGTAGGGTGTAGTCCGGAATCCTTGGCTTTCTTTTGATGCTTGTATATACTAAAGAATGATGATGAATTTTTCTGACATTTGCACCAGTAGCGCCAAAAGTGTTGCCGAATATGTCTCCTTACTACCCTACCGTCCTTGTTTTTGAAGCCACAGAGTCTGCACTCTCCCTTCTGGCGGTCTTCCGCGACCTCCATCCTTGCGTAGGAAGTGGGGGAGTACCAGATATCTTCGGCTACTCCGTCGAGGGTCTCTCGGCTTTTTCTTCTCTCGGGCGGTCCGTTCACTTTTTTCTGATCGACCGGAATCGTTGTTAGGTTTATCGAGCAGGCTTGTACTGGTCCTGGTCGCGGTTGAGTATCCAGTCGGTGCCTCTGGCTAGTCTCTAGCGGAGGGCCACCCTGGAGTGGTTTACCTCTGCTCCTGACTTGGAAACTCTGGCCCTCAGAAGTTTGCCTGGCCTGTTTTGGCTTGGCTTTGTCCTGGGACGCCCTGTTCCCTATCATTTGCACCATCCTGGTAGTGGTTATCGCCGGTTCTACTGGCCTCACTCCCTTATAGGCAATGGGTGCAATATTTTCCTTGGCTATATTATTCCCAGGTAGTTTTACCTGATCGACGTCTTGGTTCCCTGCCGTTATCTCAGTTCCCTCCAAGATCTCGTCCAATTCTGTTAATAATACCTGCAGTTCTGGATCCTCGATGGCGTTGGTTTCATCTGGAGTTGGTCTCATATTCGTGATATAGGTTTGTGGAGAGAGCTGGTTCTTCGTTAGTGCGCAACGGTTGAAGTGACTGGAGGCTGTCTCAGTTTCATAAGATGGCCGCTTTCCGGTTCTACCGTGCTCTTGTTCCTGAATTGTTCTATCGTTCGGAGTCTGCTGTCGAAGGCCTTCATTGCCGGATGGTTCTTCTCCTGTTTGGTTTTCTTCGTCTGCCTCCGTCTCTGTCCCCTTTCCCGGGATATTTCGGTCAGGTATGATTGTATCTGGTTGCCCTCCTCCGTGGCGGCTTGCGGCCATCATTTCTTCTAGTTCGGCAACCGACTCTTTTAGAATTGTATATTGAGACATCAGTTCTAAGTTCGTCCTCAGACCTTCCCTCTCTATCAAGGTCTCCAGTTGTTCCACCATAGCTTTGGTAGACTGATACCGTTCCCTGAGTTTGGCCTGTCTTTCTCTGGCTTCCGGTCCTTCTTCTTCAGGGTCGATTTGGTGGCACACAGTCTCGCCGTATCTGATAGGAGGACCCACCATTCGCCGTGGTCTCCCGTCTCGTCTTTCTCCCATACCATTTTCTGTTCTCCTGGGTTCTGTGTTTATTCGCACCTCTTCTGCAGCTGGTGCTGGTGTAGAAACTTCGGGTTGGGGCGGATCCCTTTGTTCGGTGACCCCGGAGTCGGAGGCCTCGTCGACTGCGGTATTGTCTGTCTCTCCTTCCGTCAACTCTTGTCCGGGGGGCTCCACCGGGGGTTCGGAACAGGGCCCGAGACTTGGTTCCTCTGGTTCCGCGTTGGTTATACCGGTTTGCTCTGTTGCCTCCCTAACCCCTCCGTTGGGATCGTGACTGTCTGAGGCAGACTCTCTTTCTCTGGCCAGGACCTCCAGAAGTCGTCTCCTGAACGTGTCACTGTCCATATCCGGGGGAGGTTCCATCCTCTCCTGCCGTGTTGGCGGGGGAGGCTCCCTTCCAGTGTATTCTACTGCGGGCAGCATCTCCCCTAACTCTTCCAGCCTCCTCTCTCTTCGTCCAGTGGCACCCCTCATGTTTGGCCTCCTGGAGGGTTCCTTAGTGGCCGGGGCCCGCCCATCGGCCTCTGGACACGCGTAGTATGGTTTTAATCTCTCTTCGTTCTGTACTGAGATTTGTCCTTGTCTCTCTACTTGGTACGTATGGTTGGGATTACACCTAGTGACTGTATAGGGTCCCACATATTTGGGCTGTAACTTGGGGTTTTCTCCACGTCTACGTCTCTTGTTGACCAGCAGCACCAAGTCACCGGTCCCAAACGATGGGGGCTCTTCGTCGTCCTACACCCGGATCTTCATTTGGCGGTCTCGGAGAATTTCATACGTTTCCTCCAGCCGGCTGGCCAGTTCCAGTACGTAGGGCTGTACCGCCTGGCCAGTGACTGCAACGGGGTCTGAGAGCTGGTCTGGCAATCGCAGTTCCCTGCCCATCATCATGTAATTCGCGGTTTCTCCCGTGGCGGAGTGGGGAGTGCCCCGGAAAGCCCTCATTATCTGTGGCAGCAACAGGTCCCACTCTGTAGGCCCACGGCGCAGGAGCAAGGCTCTCAAGGAATCTCCCAAGCTCCGATTGTTTCTTTCTACAATGCCATTCCCCTGGGGGTGGTATGGTGTAGTCCGTGTTTTGTCTACGTTCCATAGACTACATAATTCTCCCATGAGTTTAGACTCAAATTGAGCCCCTTGGTCGGAGTGTAATTCCTCGGGTAGGCCAAAATAACAGAACACCCTTTCGTCCAGGGTTGTGGCTACCACCGGGGCAGTTGCCTCCGGGATCGCTATTGCATCCTGCCATCTGGAGAAATGGTCGCTAATCACTAAGATCCACTTGTTCCCTCGGTTAGTCACTGGCATTGGTCCCACCAGGTCGACCGCTAGCTTCCGCCATGGTCGCCCGGCGTACAATCGGTGTCTGCTCCTAGTTGCGTGATTCCCGCCGGTTTTTGCCACTTGACAGATCTCACACGTCTTGATGAGTCGTCTCACGTCGGCATTTAGTCCGGCCAATACCAATTGAGTAGTAACCTTTTTACCGTCTTGTGAACCCCCGCGTGGGCAAGCCTGTGCGTGTCCCACATTACCCGGCTCCGGTCCGCCCGAGGACATAGGGTACACCATCTGGGGTGGCCGTCCGTCGTTAGTCTGACCTCCAGGACGCCGTTTGGGGATAACCTCAGAGCCTCCCGTCTCTTGTGTAGGACCCGGAGCTCGTTACTCCCTAGAGTCAGCTCCTCCTCTGGTAGCTCTTGATCATTTTTTACTGCCCAGTACATCCTGGCCACAGCTTGTGTCCCTTCCATTTGGCTCTGTACCAGCTGTCGAAAATTTCGGTCTCCTGGTAGTTTAATTGCGGCCACGGTGTCGGACTCTCCTTCCAGCAATGCCTGTTTGCTAGGGCCCCAGTCTCGCTCTTCTATTCGGATACACTGTCGACAGTCGTTTGGGCAGACCTGTCGACTCAGGCTGTCGGCATTCCCGTGCTTGACCCCTGCTCGGTGTTCCAGTAGGTACGAGAATTCTGACAAAATCTCCAGCCACCGAGCTACTTGAGCCGACGGCTCCCTCCTCCTACACAGCCATCTCAGGGAGGCATGATCCGTGCGGAGCACAAACTGTTGACCATACAGGTAGGGCCGGAAATGCTTGACGGCTTTTACTACTGCCAGGAGCTCTCGGCGCGTTACACAGTAATTTTGTTCGGCTGGGCTGAGGGTCTTGCTGTAGTATGCCACTACGGTCTCCCTGCCCCCCTGGTTCTGGGACAGGACGGCCCCCACTCCCACATTACTGGCATCGGTGTCCAGAGTATATTGACTCTTTGGGTTGGGGTACCCCAGCACTGGTGCCGAGATCAGGCCTTGTCGGAGGGTCTCGAATGCCTGCTGCTCTTCTGCTCCCCACCTCCAAGGCTTCCCTTTGCTAGTCAAGATTGTGAGTGGCTTGGCAATAGTGGCGTAATCTCGCAGGTACTGTCGGTAGTACCCCGTGGTCCCCAGGAAGGCCTGCAGTTCCTTTATATTTCGAGGGGTCTGCCATTCGGCCACTGCCTTTACCTTTTCTGGGTCCGTGGACACTCCCTCCGGGCTCACCACATGGCCAAGGTACCTCACTTTCCTTTGGAGGAGCTCGCATTTAGAGGGCTTCAGTTTCAGCTGCGCGGCGGCGAGTCTCTGGAAGACCTCTCCCAAACGGGCCAAATGGGTCTCGAAGTCTGGAGCAATTACGATGATGTCGTCCAAGTATAGCAAGAGGGTTTTCCAATGGAGCCCGTGAAGTACAGACTCCATCAGTCTTTGGAAGGTGGCGGGTGCCGACGTCAATCCGAAGGGCAGCACCCTCCACTTCCACAACCCGCTTCTCGTGGCAAAGGCGGATTTCTCTTGAGCGTCCGGATCTAGCGGTACTTGCCAGTATCCACTGGTCAGATCCAACGTACTAAAAAATCGGCTTCCTGCCAGGGCGTCCAGGCTTTCATCAATCCTAGGGATGGGGTACGCATCCTGTTGGGTGACCGCATTCAGCTGTCGATAATCAATACAAAATCTCCATCCGCCATCCTTCTTCTTTACCATGACGACTGGGGAACTCCATGCCCCATTGGCAGGCTCGATCAAACTCTTTTCCAGTAGTTCCTGTACTTGTTTGTCCGCTTCTGCCTCCTTGAGGGGTCCCAACCGGTGGGGGGGTTGTCTGACCGGCCTGGCACCCTCCATCAGGGGTATGCTGTGGGCGATTTGGTCGGTCCTTCCTACGTCGCCATCATACTTGCTAAACACGTCCTGGTACCTGGTCAGAAGATGGGCCAGGCTCTGCTTCTCTCCTTCGTGCCGGCATCCTGGGAGGGCCTGCTGATATAGCTCAACCAGGTGACCCGGGACGGCTTCCCCCGTCCTTACAGTGGCACACCCCACTCCTGATTCGTCGAGGCTCCCGTGTTCCGGCCCAGGCCAGAGATCCGTCTGTATGTCCTCTTCTTCCACAGCCGTGTATGAGCCAATGACGTGTCCGGCGCCCAACTCTATCGGTTGACGTCCGGGGTTCAGGCATCGTATGGTGACATCACCACCCTCTCCAGGCCTGTTCAGGCTGCATGCCACGGGTAGGTGTGGATCAGAGCCCTCTATCAAGCCCATCGGCACGTAATTTCTGGCGGAGATCTTCCCCGTCACTCTTACCTCTGACAAGGGAGGGATAGTAACTTTCTTCCAGGCGTGAACGTTGGACACCATTATCCTCCCGTATTTGTCGGTGCAAGTAAGTTGCCTATTCCCTAGGGAAATGACGGGTCGGCCGAATTCAATCTGACACTTGTGGGAGATCAGGAAAGGCATACCCAGAATAGCGTCTTCGCTGATCTGGCTTACGAGGAAGTTCTCCTCTATAGCCACGTCCCTGATCCTTCCGGTTAGCCTTATCAGTCCATAAAACTGGAGCTTGCTACCATCTGCCATGATTCCATACCGGTCATTCTCTTCTAGCTGCACCCTCACTCGCTCCGGCATTCTGTCGAACACCTTTTTGGAGAGTAGGTTAGTGTTGCAGCCGGTGTCTATGAGGAACAGGAGGTCTTGCCTCTCTACCTTACCCGGTAGGAAGTAGCTCGACCTATGGGGTTTTTCCAAAGCTCCAACCCTTGGCAACCCTTCCCCCGTTGCGGCGGTATCGAGCATCTCTTCCGATTTTTTCCTCCTCGGACGTCCCCTAGGCCTATCCGGTGGTGGACTCTTTTCGAGCTGGTCCTCCAGGCTTTCCTCGGGAGTAGATGGCCTTGTGCTCTCCCCGTACCGGCCTGTCGGACCCGACACCGGACTCGTGGGTTGGCCTAGATTCCCTCCTCGGAGATGGCCGCTTCGGGTCGGCCCCCGTCTCGGGGGTTCGGCTTCATTCCAGCCCTTTTCGTCTCTGGGTCTATGGTACTCCGGTCTCTGGAGATGCTCCACCATTGCTGGGTCCTCGTTCCATCCCGATCCGGTTGATATGGATCTCCTGAACGGATCAGCGCCGGTGGGGCCATCTCTCTCTGACCTAACCTGTCTAGGCTTACGGCGGGGTTCCATCTGGGTCGCAAGCTCCCTTCTTCCTGATCTGTACAGCGTTGGTCTCTCGAGAGCTTCAGTTACCCCTGAATCTGCTCTCTGTCCCGACCCTTGCTGTCCAGATCGCTCGGGGTGCTCGGCCCTAGTGGGACCTCCCTTCCGCCCTGGCCTTTCTGGTTCTCTGGTACGTCCATAAACTCTTCGTTTCTCGTCCAGTCTCTGGATCTGGTGGAGGTACTGCCGCTGCGCCTGTTTGGCCGCCCGTGGTGAGTCCCGGGGGCTCGCCTCGCATCCCTCTTCCTCCTCGTCCAGTTCCCATAGACTTTGGTATGGGTTGTAGACAGGAATCGTTTCTACCGGGGGTCTCTTGACTGGTGCCGCCGTTTTAGTCGGATGCTGCCAACCCTCCGGATCAACTCCAGATTCCCTTTGACTTGTATTGTTACGTTGTCTGTGTTTTTCGTGTCCGGGTGCCCTTGTACAGCCAGCAGGTAGACCTACTGCTGCGGGCCGTAGGCGTTTCCCTGGTCCTGCCTATAGGGTGTCCTCTGATTTGCCTGCCTCCGCGGACAACTTCTCCTCTGGTGGCCTTCCTGGTTGCACCCCCAGCATCTCGCCATTTCCTTTTTCTTCGTCCCGCTTTCTGTAATAGACTGCGGTCGATGGATATACAATTTTAACTTGGCCACTTCTTTGGCTAGGTCCGTCACCGAGGTCAACAGCAGCTCGAGGGTATTCGGGGTAGTCCTAGCCACCACAATCGGCTCTTCGGGGCCCTGTTCTCCCTCGCCCTGTCCTGTCTCGTCTGGCTGGACTGCCCTGGCGTCCGACCTGAAGGGTTGGGCTTGGTGAGACGCCATACTAGGTCGAACCTGTAAGTACTCGTTCCCTGCTCTCACGGCTGCCTCCAACGTAGGAGTAGGCACCGCTAGCAGATGTCGCTGCAAATAAACATTGCCCAGCGTACCACAGAACGTGTCTACGGCCATCTCCTCTTTTAGGCGATCTGACATTTCCCCAAACGCGATGTCGGTCAGCTTCTCTATTTGGGTGGCGTGCTCAAATAGCGTTGCTTGCTGGTCCTTTTTTAGGCCCTGCAGTTTGGCTCTGGCTTCTTTGGGTGTCAGTCCAAACCTGGCCCGGAGGTTGTTAAATACGCCATGTATGGTCTGCCCGTGTCCACAGTCCTTAGCCTGCCCTCGCAGTCTCTCTCGGATGTGTAACAGCGCGGACCCTGGCCCCCAGTCATTTGCAACGGCTACATCGTTGAACTGCCTGATGAAGGCCTCTACATCGCTATTCCCGTCATATTCTGGGGCTCTGAATGTTTCTCTTGGTGCAGGGGGTCCCTGTGTTCCCTGGTTGACAAGCAGTCTTTCCAAGACACCTGTCAGTCGCTCTAGACCTCCTAGTCCCTCCGTTCGGAGAGCTTCCGGTCTTTCCGCGCTGCGAGTCCGTCTGGTCATACCTGCGTCGTCTTTTTAGTCCCTGTTAGTCGTCCTGTTGTGGGTTAAGCAAATCCCACTGCTGCCACCAGTGTAAAGGATCTGACTCCGGTAGCTGAGTCAGCTTTACTTTCTAACAAGGAAGTCGCAACCTGGGCTACTGGCTGACCTTGTCCGAGGCCTGATTGACCTGCCTGTGGCGGTCAAGTCAGTCCAAGACAAGAATCTAGTAGTCAGGCTTGCTCCGAAACCAAACCCCCTGCCTGCCTCTGGATCTCTATCCCAGGCTAGTCTGGATCCACTAATGGCTGGTCTTAAGACTGGATCTCTAGTGCCATGGCACACCCGATCGAGTCTAGACAAGGCCGTGGATCGCCTCCTAGCCTTCTTAGAGTCACCCTGGCAGTTCCGTCTGTTGGTTGCACTGAGCCTGCTTGTACAATCGGTGAGCCAACCGGGCAGGCGTCAATAGAAGCAGTTCGTATGAGTATATAGCAGTTTATTATCGATATCTTCAATACAAGTATGCACAAGTATGAGTGAAATCAAGCACACCTTGCCTGTCTATCGCGCTGGCTTATATAGCCAGCGCCTATCGTTTAACTCCGCCTACTGATCTATTTATATCACAAAGGAAACGCCAGATACAACATGATGGTTATGTAACAAAAAGGCAGTTCAGTAATACAAGGGCAGTTCAGTGATACAGTTATATAATAAAAAGGCAGTTCAGTAATACAAGGGCAGTTCAGTGATACAGTTATATAATAATAAAAAGGCAGTTCAAGCATGCAATAAGGGAAGTTCGAGAGGTTCGGTTAAATGATAGTGCGGATATATATATGAGTGCAGTAAATAGTACACAGGCATGTCCCGGTCCTCCACAATATTTAGCAATTCCTTGCTAATGATGTCACATTTACGTTTGACCACCTTGGTATTTTTATTTTTCTTTAAAAATTATTGCCACGAAACACATTTTTCAAGTTATGAATTTTTAAACTTATAGAAGTTTGAAAATCTTCACAGTTGTTTCATTTATTTTTAATTTAGTTGACGCGCACCAGACCTTTTCCTCATAATATGAAATTTGAAAGTTTCAGCTGGTTGACAAATTTGGAACTTTTGACAGTTATACTTACATTCTTTGCTACTTTACTTCAACTACACCAAACGCTTATCTCATGAAATATAGTTTGAAAGTCAGTATGGCAAATATTGTTATATGTTAAAATACAAATCAGTCTCCTGTTGAAAGACTCTTTCATTACATGGGCTACGTCGGGAACTGCAGCTAGCATTTGCATATAACAGGCACAGTCACCAGCAAACACTACTCTGCCATCTCAGAAAAAGTGCCGGCTTTTTATATGGTTTGTCTACAAAAACAAGTTTTACAAAACATATAATGGTCAAACTCGTGATGAAAATTACACAAGTTATGGTAAAACATTTTTCAATAAACAGTTAAAATGATACAATAGGTAGCTGTATATAAATATACATGTACATACATGACAGCTATTGCTGCTGAAGATCACTAAAACAAATTGTATGTTTTAAAATGTAGCCAATAATGTCTGTGTGCTATGGCCACCACAAGTGTAGATTATTTTTGCCTAAGTTCCTTGTCCAATGGGCATTCGATTACAACATTTTTTTCTGATTTACAGCATTGCTCAGCACTGAGCATCATGCTAAGTTGGTTTCACACAAATATTCGTCCGCTCAGGGTAAAACAAGTTTCCCTGTGTTTGATCCACTCACTTCCTGCTAGACAATTATCCCTTTCCACAAATTTTAGAAACCTACTAGTGGCTTTGTAGCTTTATTTTACTAGTTAAGTGCTTTACATACAAAGCAGGTGATCAAGCCTATCCAATGATTAAAGTTGCCTTTACAAGCTCTGATGTTGCCTCCTATTATTTTATGACTTATACTGTGAGGAAGTGTTTCTTTTGTTTATAATAGAATTAAAATCTAAAATAGAGACTTTGAAAATCAAATGACGATTGGATAGTGCAACATCAACCAATCTTGGAGGTGCAAATAAAAAATATATAGGTCTCGGTGCGACGATAGGAGGTGCAGTTGATGCGTGTGTACTGGTTATCGGAATGGTCGCTTTTTCAGGATTTGTAATTAGAAAATGAACAGGTAGCAGCAACAGAACTCAATATCAGCTCTTATATATTTTTAATGTTGTATCTAAAAGGCACATATTAATGTAGGAAAACACATTTTAACTGGAAGCTATATTGTCTAAAGATAATGTAGGTTTATAATAAAATATCCGCTTCTTAATTGGTTGCAATGGTTTAATTTATTTACCATAGCAAAATAGCTTAAACTAGCAATAATATTTTCGGTTAAATCCTTAAAGGTACATTTAAGGCCCTAGCATCAAAGAACTACTGCAATAATTTCTACAATTAACGATAATGTGTGACTAATATACAGTTACTCCAGTTTTTATAAGATATGTTGAGTTCTGTTTATGTGAAATAATCTGTCATGGTATTATACCACTTTACAATAATTTATATATAGTATTTTATTATAATAAAGCATTACATTAATCAAAAATTTTAACGTAGGTCAACAAAATGTAGGTCATTTCAAACACCAGTTATGTTGCAACAGGCTAAAATGTTTGCTGTTGTTGCCCAATATGTAGGTTAATTTTTAGCAGTTACATTCAGACTAATGCTTTAAAAACCAGTATACATGTACATTTGTTTTTCTTGACTTCCTGCAGGACATCCCCATACCAAAGTTAGTAAGGAAATACACCTTCCCTTCTAGTAAGAACTGGTGGGTTTGATGCGGACCTGAATTCCGGTCACGCAGTGATGTCCCCCCAAGGCAGTGGAAAGCTACACCGCCGCTTCGGAAGATCTAAATAATCATTTGTCTCGTACTAGAAAAATCCGGAACGATACAGTGATTGGTTCTATCGGACAGCAAGAGGATATAATGACCTTGTTACAGATCAGATGACCCGAGAGCCTAGTCAAGACTGACGGACAACTCTATTAGAACAGCCTCCAGCTGGTCCCCAGTATTCAGGTCATGCCGCGACAACTCCAGCAAAAAAAGAAACAGTTTCAACAGGCGGCCCGCCAACCCAGAACCAGGATACGCCAGCTACTGACCACAAACATTTGATTGATCAAGAAATAAGTCACCTTGAACACCATGTTAAGCAGCTTGAGACGTGGGCCCGGCTGGTTGTTCCACATTTTTGTGTTAGTTAGACACGGTCTCTAATGGAAGGGAGTGTGTGATGGATGCCGGGCCATGTCATTGTAATTCGTGTAGACATTTTTAGATGTTATATCTTGAATGCTGTGATGTTCCTTTTATTATATTGTTATTAAGTTGTCCATATATTATATCTCTATTATGTCTTTGTTGATCGTTGTATTATACCCATGCCAACGGATTAGCGATTCTGTTTATTACTAATCTTATACGGTTTTTGCTCGGTTCTGTTAGCCGGAACAGGCGAGTTTATTGTATATAAAGGAGCGCGCTCACTCAGTTGGGCAGAGCAGATTGCCGAAGGCTCCTCGACTAGTGTAATTTTGTTCTATAATAAAATCTGGAACGAACTCACTGCATTTTATTTCCTAATGAAATAGTTTAGATCGTGCCAAGTAAAGACAGACAAATTCCTTTACACAGTGTTATTGTTTGTAGCTACATTATTATGAGTTATTTTAAAAAGAACAACACCAAATAAAATATTGCCTACGCTCACGTTAAAACTGCTTTTTAGTGAATATTTATTGTTCATATTCTAAAAAATATTTGCTATTAGTGTATCAACAATAATAATAAATATTGTAGAATTGTAATAAATTATGGTGATCAGTCACATGAACTTATAGTTATTTTGTTAAACAGTTGGTACGACAAACTTAAATAATGCCATTTCAAATAAGCCTTTAAGAAGAATGCCACTTAAATTGAAAAAAAGGCAAAAGTGGCCAAAAGCCTCACAAGGTACAAATGTCAGTAGTGTTGTAATTATTATTGCAATACGACTGGAGAAAAGACAAGCTGAGAGATAAAATATTTTTGCAAGTCGGTTAACATAGGCATCATAGGTGTCACAACATGCTGTGCGACTGATTTCATCGGTGTCTACTGACTATCATGTTTTCCGTTTGTTGCATGCATTTTCATCCCGATGAGGCGTCACCAAATTTTCAAAGTATCATGTACTGATAAAACGTTTTAAATCTTTTTCTAAGTTTTTGATAAATAAGATATTGTAGTACAACATACTAAAGTTTTAAAATGTCTAAAAAAGTTATGAAAGATTTACCAAATTTTGCGCAAGATTCCCATGATAATAAGGTTGTTTACCTATAGATAAATGCCTTCAAAAATCCTACACTCAGTGAAAACAAGAGAAGGCAACTAACATCAGAGTTGCAGATATCTAACAGAACAATCACAAATTGATTATGTTAAATAGACAAAAGATTACCTTAAAAAGCAATTTTTTGTTTCACAGAAAGAGCTATTTTGCCAGTTCGAAATATTTATTTGTAATGTGAGAAAAGACAGTCAAAAGTGCTATCATACACCAAAAAATTTCAGAATCACATAAAAAATAGTTTTTTTAGGTTTCATTTTAATTAGGTTTTAATAAATTTTATATTTATCTTATAATTTATTTAATTTTATATGTATCCTCAGCTTTTAATGATTCAAAACTACTCGTCACAACTTTTGCAAATAATATTATTTCACAGCTAGTTCTAAATGTATTATTAGTTTTCTTATTCTACAAACCATTTAAAAATTTGTTTAATTTCATCTAATTACTTTTGATCGTTTCATAATTTTATTTTGCCACTTACCATGTGGTTTCTTAAACATTTTAAAACTAAGTTAATCACTCCTCACTGTTTTGCAGCAATGCATTACCTCTTCCTAGTCTTTGTTTCTCTTCTTCTTTTGTATTTATTACTAACCACGGCACATTTGTATAAAGTTTCATCAGTTTTCAATGACAGTATTGAGTGTCAACAACATGCATGGTTGCTGGTGTTTCTATATTTGAATATTGTTCAAACTAATACTTCTTTCATAGTCAGTTAAAATATTTATGTTTATGCTCCTCGAGCTGCAGGTGAAAGGTAAAAGTTTACTTGCAACAAATTTCACTTACAGTTATTTGGCATCGAAAGGTTCACAACATGTATGTCTTACTCTGCTGTGTTGTAGGTGCAAAACATGTGGAAATGTAATTGAAGGCTTTTAAATGTTCAAAAACGAACAGTTAATCACAGCCATCACAAAAATACCGTAGTTTTAATATCTTTATTTGATGATGTACTGAAACATTGAGTTTATTCTTTTGACACATGTTGTTATTACATGAAATTCAAGGCTAATAAATGGCTCAATATAAAACGTCTCGTAGCAATGTCAGTAGTGCTCTTGTCGATTGTGGTACTTTGTGAGAAAATTTCTAGACCAACAAACGAAACTGTTCTACAATGATTCATTTCGCTAAATTTTAATTTATTCATATTTCAAACATTTTTAATAAATTATCGGATTTTCATGTGGCAATTTGTGACACAGCTATTTGTCACAATTTATTAAATTTGTCACGAAACTTATTAAATATTTGATACGTGTAACACCTCGACGCTGTAAAGATAACAGTCGGTCAAATTTGTTTTATAGCTCAGACATAATAACAGACTGTTTATACCTGAGCCGTAATAGACTGCAGAATATCAAATTGCTTTTTTACGTCAAGCACTGCAGACTATAAAATATTTGATAAAGTTTTTGATGAATTTTTGTGATGTTTAATTGTTGTTTTCATTTCTTTATTTTGCAGTTCTATGGTAGTCTTTCTCTTTATTTGAGACTTTCACATCAACTGATTCTAACCACAGGTTGCAGCGTTTAATAAATAAGTTTATATGAGTAAAAGGCAAAAATCAGCTGAGCAAAAATATGGAAGTTACAGTTTTAAGATATTTCAGAATTTCGTTCGGTGTCAAACTGTTCCATACGTGCCTATGATATTATATCTTCATGTAATAAAGTGATCTACTATTCCCCTCAATCCATGAAACTGTTTTAGCTGATGGATAATAATATTAGAGTCTAACCTTACATAGAGAGTTAACACTTTTTAATCCGAATAATCTTACATTTATTCAGTAACTATTATAATTATTTCTGATAGCATTGTATGACACATAAACTTTCTTGAATAGGTTAAACACATGCAAGTTTTATTATTTTGTACTAAACTTGCATCACTCTAAGCTTGGAACAAAAAACTCCATATTTCATAATTTAGCTCGCTTTTGTATAAATACAACTTTGCGACAGCTGAGCAAAAGACGTGTGAGACTGAATTTTGGCCAAGTGCTTTTTTTTTCAGTATGAGTCATCATCTATAATTTACCATCACTTTATCCCTCCATTAAATTTATTCCATTGTCTCAATTTTCTATTCCTAGTGCATGTCAAATATCTAGCCAATTAAAATCTCAATAAGTAATGGTTACATTTTAGGCATTAAAATATGCATAACAGCAGTGAACTTTAAAAAATAGACTTATTGCGTTTTGTTAAATTATATAACAGTGTTTTGGCACTTACGAACATTTATTTTTATAAGTAAATTTAACAAATACATGTAGTTATTCCTGAAACATTGATCTTTAAATCTATCTATGAAACACTTATCATCTTTCAATCCTGCTCGAAACTGTCCCACAGATAAAATGATATCGGATGTTAGTTGAAGGACTTTATAAAATACTGCTATGTGGGGGACTCAAACTTATGGCTTTCAACCAGGTAGTCTAGAACTTTACTACTTGGATTCAATCTCTGGATTTACTACAGAGTCTTTACTATTATAAAAGTGGTTTTACCGCGTTAATATATTCTCACATGGGAAAAGAGTTGTTAGAGCGGCCTGATAAAGGTCCACTTGCTACCTGCAGCCTATTTAGTGTAAAAAGCATTGCCTGGCTCTATTTGTACAACTAAAACTTTGTTTCTTCTTGACAAATGTGCTACAATCTATTTGATTACAAACTGTATTTACGTGCACTAAAACTACTTGCTGCTACTAAAGCATTCATGTATTTTAATTATGAACATTATGTAACAATGCAGGTTAAAAACTCTTAATACATTTGAAAGAAATTCTATGCAACTTGGAACTTAATGCTGCTATGTTAATCAGCATTTCAACTGCAGCAAAATACGGCTATGTATGCTCGGCAAAAACTGGCGCGGCAAAAGCTGGCGGTGCTAAAGCCGGCGGTGCTAAAGCCGGCGGTGCTAAAGCAAGGACAGAATGACATGAATATCTTTTAGATGTAAAAAGTCTACTATAACTTGCCTTAAATTTGTTGTAGACTTTTAAATAATTGCGCAATCAAAAACAGAAATATATTTACCAATTGATATATATTGCCTGCATTTAACCTATGATGACCTTATGGCCTTCATTGCAATTTGTAGGAGCTTTCATTCTTTATTTCATTTGTTTTAATGTAAAGCATATTTTATCTTTATAACTTGGTTTAACAATATGACTTACTTGTAAATGGCCATTGTATTCATTAATAATTTTGCTACATTTTACAGCCAAAATTAGTTTTTTATGTGCAATAGAAAATGAGTTATAGAAGGCTGACTTTAGATAAGGTCACATATGCTATTAAATAATATGTTATCAATCTTTAATTTAATACGTTAGGTTAAAGTAATTCATCAGTTACTAAAAATATGTATTCAAGAACAAATTACATAAACAAATCATGTTATTAATTCATTCCGAATCAAAAAAATAACATTTTTGAAACAAAATTGTTTGCATCGTTTGCTCGGCTAACTGCGTTCTAATTGTGGGTTTTGTTTAAATCCCCCTTTATCTGCCTCTAGCTACTCAATACTTTCCACACTATCTGCTGACCATAACTCTTTTTCTTCACCACTGAACTAAGCAATATTAGCGTCCAAACAATATTTAGCAGAGCAAAGTATTTACGCTCCGCCAATGAGAATACTTTTTGTGCAAATGATAAAATTTTAACCAAGTGGCTTGACTCACACACTAAGCAGGTTAACTACAGGTTTTAGACTAAAAATAGGAGTATAGATTTAATCGTAATTGCTAAACCATATTTCACACACCTCAAAGTATCAAGGCCCCCATTAAGCAATAAAGTCTTATTAGCCTGATATGACTATTAATTTTTTTTGATCAGCCATCAAAGTTTTAAAGAAAATCAATGTCAAGAGAGTCAAAATCAATGTTAGAGTCATAAAACTGACTTGGCTTCAAACAGCAGCCACGCAATAATTAACTGTAATAATGTAACCAAGCCATTATTAGTACTATTTTGTGGACAGTTCTCTACTGGCTACTTTCTATTATGGGTTCGTAAAGATAAATTTCAATTTGGCAGCCAAATATAAGTGCATGGTGTTCAATTAACCTTTCTCCTACTAACAGCGGCGGTCAAATAGAGGTGATGTTCAAATAAAGGTAGCATTCAAATGGAGGTTTTAGGATATCTTTGTTAAATATTTATTTTGCCATTGTACTTAAGTAGTTTGGCTATTTGCGGTGTAGTAGCAGGAATCATTGCTTTCCTTTACAATATGTGAAGGTAATTAGAAATTTAAAGATAGTTGCTCAAAAACTTTATTTCATTTGTGTTATTATATTGAAAATTGCTCTTAGAAACTTACTGGCATGTGCCCCCTTGGATGAGTGCATGTGTGGAGCATGTGTGTGTGCGCGTGTGCGCATGTGTGTTCACGTGTGCGTGCGCGCGTGTGTGCGTATGTCGGTTTTCCAGTACCCATGCAAGCGCTATAGAAGTATGTTTCTCTCTAAATCAGATTTTGTTTGGGAAAAAACTCGAGCGAGTACTAACGCTTGTAACGAACACTCTAGCTTTCATCGTTGGCACTCAGATGCAACCGCACACCATTTTTATATATTTATTAGTGTACATAAGTAAATACAAGAGAAAAAAACTGTTTCCTGGTATTCCTCATTAACTTTCCTCTTGCTAGCGTCAGATCATCTTTCATTGTAGTAAGAAAAAATCTTTCTTTTTATTAATCACATTAAAATTTATATTATTTACCATACTACGTACCAGGTTTTTTTATTATTAATATCTTTGATTGTTCATTTGTATGTAAACTAGGCATACTATTTTTAATGAATTGGACGAAACGATTTGTACGAATTGACATTTGGACGAATTCGTCCATCGTTGATTGCGCACGATGAACGAATCCTGAATTGGACGAAACATCAGAAATTCCTACAAATCGTTGTTTGATTGGTCGGTTGAAAAGGTTAGTTGAATGTTGAAGGTCGTTTTCTTTTGCGCATGTTTAGTCAGATAACGATTTGCGAGTTTCTAGCCCGCAGTTCCTAACTCGGTTTGAAAACTGCGTACTGCGTTGGCGATTATATGTAATCAGTAGTACCATGGCCGTAATGGATTTATTTAATAGAAATATAACTGTTTTGTAGCTAGACTAATATTTGCTGAAAAGTCAGGTTCCAATATGTATTTAATAGAAATATAACTGTTTTGTAGCTAAGCTAATAACTGCTGAAAAGTCAGGTTCAAATTTGTATTGTAATTAGAAGAAAAAGTAAAACGGTTTTGTGGGCAAGCCAAAACCTGCTCTAGTCGTACAAAATAACCGTTTTGCAATGTAGTACATACGTAATAGTTCGTAATAATATTATCAATGTACAAGCTCTATTTAAAAGTATACTAAAAACCATTTACAACAACAGCCTACTACAACTACTCAGTGCAACTAGCATTAGCAGTTTTGTAGTTGCGTAGAAACAACCTTATTAACGCGCAGTTATATTGTAGGCCCCGAAATTAATTTACGTGTACATTCCGCAACCGATTTTAGGAATTATGAATTGCGACTAGAAACTCACAAATCGTTATCTTTTTTTAGATCTGACCCGCATGTATATAATTAGATATATATATATATAAATTGATGGTGTGTACTTTGATATAAAACTTGGTGATGTGTACAATTTATGTTTTAAATTTATTATTGTGAACAATCTGTTTTATGTGTTTTCGGTTTTGACTCTATTTAACCAAAGGAACAGTTTTAAGTCACCTACATCCTTAGCAATCTTTATAAACATTGTAGAACATTTCGAATTCTGGTTGGTACATTCCGACATTGACACTGAGTAGAATAAAGGTGATGACTTTGATGACTCTAGTTTCTTCCGCCACAACTTTACTATTACATTCATTTCATTAAAAACACATGATTTTAGTCTTTGCGTTAGTTACCTAAAGGAATAACTATTAGTCACCTATGTGCTTAGCGGTCCGAGTGAGGGTAGTAGAAATTTTTATTTTTACACATATTCTGTATAGAATACCCAAAACGAATTTAACGGTTTTAGCTCCTTAATAATTTCTTTATCCACAACTTTGCCATCAGGGTCTTTCAGATAACAAATGTTGCTGTTTATGGTAAATAATTAAAAAAAGTTTATTAGCAAATATGTCCTTTCCGTAAATAGCTTCTCATGTTTAGCTTGAAGCTAAATTGGTGCACCTATGTTTAAATATGTATAGAAGCAGCTACGGTATTAGTGTGTCTTTCATGGAACACTAGCTACATGTACTTCCTCTTTTCAGGTTCAAAGATATTAGCATATGAAAGTAGATTATTTAATATATCTATATATGTATTTCTCAAAAGTATGCCTGTGAATATGGTTTATGTCTGTCTGCATTTCGGCTATAGATATTAAAATTCTGATATTAAAAATCTATGTTTTGACAGATTTGAACTCACTACCAGTGCATCAACAAGTTTCTTATCCAGACGCTCTACCACTGAGCTACGTAGAACATCATATTGATCAAAAATATACTTTTATATACGGCATACCCATGCGCATGCTAACTATTTTAGCCTTATGCCCACGTGTTCCGATTCCTTTGTTAAATGCTTCCGTTAAAAATATTTTGGGACCTAAGTTTATGCGACAAGATGCTTCTCCATTTTATTTGTCGTTTGGAGTAAATTATTCCGCCCAATGATATCAACCATAATTTCTTTTGAACTTAAGATTTGGCCATTTGTATACTGATTATATACATTTGTACGTCATTAAAAAGATACGCTGCTGAAGTTGCCACGGCAAGTTATCTGTATACGTTATACGGTATGTCCGGCACCCGATGTAATAAAAACATTTCGCATTGTTAAAACTTTTGCTAGTTTAAAGTTTACTAAAATATGTATTAAAATTTCATTCAAGTATGTGTTTGATAAACCAAATTATTTTAAGTTTGATTCAGTGTTTAAGTTACACATCTGTCTCAAAGGTAAACATTCTTCACATACATTGTAATGTTATACCATCCCGGGCCCACAAATCATAACTATACAACATGCACTAAAGTCATTGTAGCTACCAATAGTTACTAAGGTTAACATAGTATTATGGTTCTATTTTTTATGATGATGATTTTTATCAGAAGGTGATTGCATCAGATAATGACTATCATGGGTTTCTATATCACTCTATGTACGTCTATAGCATTCGATATTAGCCTACATGCCAATTTTCGCATTTCAACACTGGAATGAACTGAAATCATATAATTGTATACTAAATAATTTTTGATTGTAATCGTAGCAAAATAAACTATATTTAGCAATTCCTTGCTAATGATGTCACATTTACACTTACCTATCTTTGTATTTTCATTTTTCCTAAAATATTATTTCCACAAAACACATTTTTCAAGTTATGAAATTTTAAACTTATGGTAGTTTGAAAATCTTTACATTTGATTTATTTATTTTTAATTTAGTTGACTCGTACCAAATCTTTTCCTCTTGATATGAAATTTGAAAGTTTCAGCTGGTTGACAAATTTTGGAAACTTTGACAGTTATCTTTACTTTCTTCCCTAATTTACTTCAATTACACCAAACACTTATCTCATGAAATATAGTTTGAAAGTTAGAATGGCAAATGTTGTTATATGTTAAAATAAAAATCAGTCTCCTGTCAAAAGACTTTTTCATTACCCTGGCAACGTCGGGTAGTGCAGCTAGCATTTGCATATAACAGACACGGTCGCCGACAAACACTACTCTGCCGTCTCAGAAAAAGTGCCAGCTTTTTATATGGCTGCTCTAAAAAAACAAGTTTTACAAAACATATAATGGTTAAACTCATGATGAAAATTACACAAGTTATGGTAAGACATTAATCAATACATAATGAAAATAATATAATAAGTAGCTAAATATAGATATACGTACATGACATATACTGCTGAAGATCACCAAAATAAAGTGTAAGTTTTAAAATGTAGCCAATAATGTCTCTGTGCTACGGCCAACACAAGTGTAAATTATTTTTGCGTAAGTTCTTTGTCATTGGGCATTCAATTCTAACATTATTTCTGGTTTGATTGCAGTTATTTTGTTTTCGCAAACTTTCCAACTCATTTGTTTGTTTTACTATCAATTATACTAATAAAATTCATGCACAGTGAGGCCATATGATAAAATTGCAACATTCCGTCTTGCTTGACGAATTAATACGGTAACAATTGCTATTTTAAAAAGAGGTAGAGTATCGTGTTTGTGTACTGAAATAGAGTGAAATGAAGCACTGCTCTATTGTTTAACTTTGGAATTTGGTATTAATATTCAATTCCTAAATACAGTAGGTAGAGATGCTTGCACCATGCTGTTCAACTTTTTAATATGTATGGTTTATTGAAAATAAAATTTATACAGCTCTTTCACAGCATCGCTAAGCACTGAGCATCATGCTAAGTTAGTTTCACACTAATATTCATCCGTTCAAGGTAAAGCAAGGTGTCCTGCGCTTGATTCATTCACTTCTTGCTAGGCAATTATTCCTTTCCACAAAGTTTAGAAACCACTAGTGGCTTTCCAGATTTATTTTACTAGTTTAGTGCTTTACATACAAAGCAGGTTATCGAGTTTATCTAATTATTAAAGTTGCCTTTACGAGCTCTGATGTTGCCTCTTATTATTTTATGATTTCTACTATGAAGAAGTGTTTATTTTGTTTATAATAGGATTAAAATCTAAAACAGAGACCTTGAATTTCATGTGACAATTAGAGGGTGCAATATCAACCGATTTCGCAGGAGCAAATAAAAAAAATATAGGTCTCGGTGTGACGATAGAAGGTGCAGTTGATGCGTGTTTACTGGTTATCGGAATGGTCGCTTTGTCAAGATTTGTGATTAGAAAATGAACCGATAGTAGCAACAGAACTTATTATCAGCTCTTATATATCTTCAATGTTGTATCTGAAAGGCACATATTAATGTAGGAAAACAAAATTTAACAGGAAGCTATATTGTCTAAGGATAATGTGGGTTTAGAATAAAATACCTGCTTTCTAATTGGTTGCAATGGTTTAATTTATTTACCATAGCAAAATAGCTTAAACTAGCAATAATATTTTCTGTTAAATCCTTAAAGGTACTTTTAAGGCCCTAGCATCAAAGAACTACTGCAATAATTTCTACAATCAACAATAATGTGTGACTAATATACAGTTACTCCAGTTTTAATAAGATATGCTGAGTCCTGTTTATGTGAAAGAATATGTTATGGTAATATACCACTTTACAATATTTTATATTTTGTAATTTATTGCAATAAAGCACTACATTAATCGAAGTATTTTAATGTAAATCAACAAAATGTAGGTCATTTGAAACACCAGTTTACATGCAACAGGCTAAAATGTATGCTGTTGTTGCTAAATATGTAGTCTAATCTTTATTAGCTAAATTCAGACTAATCCTTCAAAAACCAAAATACGTTGCTTTTTATTGATTTCCTGCAGGACATCCCCATATCGAAGTTGGAAAGAAAATAAACCCTTCCTTTCTAGAACCCACAGGTGGGTTTGATGCGGACCTGGACTCTAGACACTTAGCGATGTCCCCCTGGCCGTGGAAAAGCTCATCACTGCCACGGAAGATCTAAATCTTCGTTCATCTCGTAAAAGAAAACAGCCGGAAGGGTGTGGTAATTGGGTCTATCAGACAGCAAAGGAATGCAACGACCTTACTACAGACCAGGTGACCCGAGATCCTAGTCCAGACCGCTGGACCACTCTATTAGGACAGCCTCCAGCTGGTTACCCCTATTCAGGCTATGCCGCGAAAACTTCAGGATGAAAGGAAACAGTTCAAAAAGGTCACCCGCAGTACCAGAACAAGGATATGCCATCTACTGACGACAAACTATTGATTGATCAAGAAATTAGCCGCCTTGAACACCGTATTAATCACCTTGAGATGTGGGTCCGGCTGGTTGCTTCACCCTTTTTGTATTAGTTAGACACAGTCTCTAATGGACAGGTGTGTGTGGCGGACGCCAGGCCATGACATTGTTATTTGTGTAGATATTTTTATATGTTATATCTTGCATGCTGTGTTGTTCTTTTTAATATATCGTCTATTATGTCTTTGTTTATTGCTGTATTATAACCTTGCCAACATATCTGTTTATTTCTAATCTTATATGGTTTTTGCTCGGTTCCGTTAGCTAGAACAGGCGAGTTTATTGTATAGTAAGCGCGCTCACTCAGTTGGGCAGAGCAGATAGCTCTACGCTCCTCGGCTAGTGTAGTTTACTTCTATAATAACAACTGGAACCAAATCACACATTTTATTTTTTCATGAAATGGTTCAGATCGTGACAAGTAAAGGCCAGCAACTTCCTTTACACAATGTTATTATTTATAGCTACATTATTATTAATTATTTTAAAAATAACAACACCAAATAAAAATACCCATACCCTTAGATTAAAACTGCTTTTCGGTAAAGATTTATTGTTCATATTCTAGAAAATCTTTATTATTAGTGTTTCAACAATAATAATAAATATTGTAGAATTGTAATAAATGATGGCGATCAGTCACAAGAAGTTATAATGGTTTAGTTAAAGAATTGCTAAGCAAATTTAAAATATGTCATTTCAAATAGTCGTTTAAGAAAAATGCCACCTAAATTAAAAAAGGCAAATATTACCAAAAGCTTTGCAAAGTACAGGAAGAATAACCCAAAAACAAAAGTGACTAGTGTTGTAATTATTATGGCAATATGACTGAAGATAAGAGAAAAGTTGGGAGATTAAGTATTCTTGCAAGTCAGTAAACATAGAGTGTCACAACATGCTGTGCGACCGATTTTATCGGTGTCTACTGACTATCATATTGCCGTTTGTTGCATGCATTTGCATCCCCATGAGGCGTCCTAAAATTGTCAAAGTATTATGTACTGATAACCTTTTTTAATATTTTTTCCAAGTTTTCGGTAAATAAGTGATTGCATTACGGCATAATACAGTTTGAGAATGTCTAGAATAATTTTGAAATTTTACCAATATTTGCGCAAGATTCCCATGATAATAATTTTTACCTATTAATAAATGCTTTTAAGAGTCCTACACTCAGTGGAAACAAGAGGAAGCAACTAGCGTCAGAATTACAGATATCTAACCGAACGTTCACAAATTGACTAGATTAAATTGACAGTAGATTACCTTAGAAAACAATTTTTTTCTACACAAAAGGAGCTATTTTGCCAGTTCGAAATCTTTATTGGTTAAGTGAGAATAACCAGTCAAAAGTGCTATTATACATAAAAAAGTTCAGAAACTAATAAAAAAAGTTTTTTTAGGTTTCAATTTAATTAAATTTTAATAAATTTTATATGTATCCTCAGCTTTTAATGATACCAAACTACTGGTTAATACTTTGGCAAAAAATATTATTTCACAGCTAGTTCTAACTGCATTATTAGTTTTCGTAATTTACAAACCATTTGAAAAAAAAATTTAATTCCACATAATTGCCTACTTGTACTTTTGGTTGTTGTATGTTTTTATTTTGTGACTTACCAAGAGGGTTTTTAAACATTCTAAATCTAGGTTTACCATTTTTCCCTGCTTTGCAGCAATGCATTACCTCTTCCTGGTCTTTGTTTATCTTCTCTTTTGTAGTTATTAGTAACCAAGGCACATTTTTTATAGAGTTTCATCAGTTTTCAATGACAGTATTGGGTGTCATCAACATGGTTGCTGATGTTTCTATATTTCAATATTGTTGAAACTAATACTTCTCTCATAGTCAGTTAAAATATTTATGTTTATGCCCCCTAGAGCTGCAGGTGATTTTTAAAAGTTTACTTGCAACAAATTTCACAGTACAGTTATTTTGTATCAAAAGGTTCTTTACTTGTATGTCTTACTCTGCTGTGTTGTAGGTGCAAAATATGTGGAAAAGTAATTGAGTGCTATTAAAAGTTCAAAAACGGACTGTTAACAACAGTCGTCACAAAAAAATTGTAGTTTTAATCTCTTTATTTGATGACATTCTGAAACATTGAGTTTATTCTTTTGACACATGTTGTTATTACATGAAATTCGAGGCTAATAAATGGTTCAATATAAAACGTCTCGTAGCAATTTCTATAGTTCTCTTGTCAATTGTGGTACTTTGTGAGGAAATATCTAGACCTACAAACGAAACTTTTCTATAATGATTCATTTCGCTAAATTTTAATTTTTTCATATTTCAAACATTTTAATATATCATCGCTTTTTCATGGGACAATTTGTCACACAGCTATGTGTCACTGTTTTTGCAAACCTACAAAAATGTTGGCAGAAAAAGTCAACACAAATTATGGAGTAGCCACATTAGATGACTTCAGCGCATGAGCTGGAAATTATTGTAAAGTTTTATGGGAGCGTAACATCAATGGTGAGAAAAAAATCAATGTTTTTACTTATCCAGAGCTAGGTATGCGTTAGACCAGTTTTGTCACCATGGTCAGGCCTACAAATAACCAATAGAAAATACTAATAAATAACAGAGTATCAAAACAGATACACAACCAATCACTACAGCAAAATGAGTTGAAAAAGTCATTACGGATCTTTCAAGTGGATTTGAATATGCAAAATTCATTAAATACAACAGGGAAGGTAAAAAAGATACATTAAATACAGCTGCCAAAGATAAACAAAAAAACTTGATGCAATTAAGATGTGATCAATGAATTTAAAGATAAAGCAAGTTGAGTTGCTCAATATTAGGATTATCTAGTATAAATAACTCCATGTTCAACTGCACAAAACTTTGAAAATTTACATCAAATTTTCACTTAAATTGCTAACACTAGAATACATGTAGAAGTCACACTCACTTTCTATATGTTGGGACTTTTTAACATCAAAATAAATAACACTAATGTTTCTGTATCTATGGGAATTGGTATTAGTAGGGCTAAGGATGCCAACTATGCTAGAGCTCCCTATACTTTATGCAAGCTATAGGTATGTGTTGGAACATTCCGTACAACATTCCGTCAATCGTAAAGTTATCAGTAGATTTGACTAGACTAAAAAGATTGTGACTTTGGTTGCATCTAATCATCTCCCATCAGAATTCAGAGCTAATACTTGAAAATAGCTAACAAGGAAGGTACTTCTGGAATAATACTGTGTCGCTTATTTTTAGCTGTTGTGTAGCGATCTGCTGCTGTCATGGGAAGACTGCTATTGCTTAGATACAACTTCTTCTTCCTGTTTTCATCAGTTATAATAAGATGCATCGTATCTGGTAAGTTTACACTTTATATGCAATGCTATTAATATTAAGGGTAGAATACTTTCAATTCAAAAGCTTAGAAAAAGCTTTTCTTAGATCAGTCTTGCTAGTTCTATAAATTTTTATTACTTACCAAGAATCATAGCCAAAGTAGCAACTAATGAATCCATGCTATAATTCAGTGCTAAAAGTTATTGTACAGGTGAACTTATATTGTTTGGTTGCTTCACATAATACCTTTTTATTCTTTTGTGGTTGTAGGAAATGAAGTTAGGTTGTCTGTAGATTCTCCAGGTTATCCTTCATTCTACAGAGATGAGTCGATAACCGTAACATGTACCGCTAGTGGAGATACAGATGCTGCTAGTGTCTACCTGGTTAATGGTGTCAATACAGCAGGTGATAGGACTGCTTGTAGATTAGACGACGTTGATAATATATGGGCATCTAGTATTTTTGCGAACACACCAGGATTTTCTACAATAGATGTGGCTTACTGTGAAACTGCTGCAGCTGATTCTCCTCCATTCATCCTTTCCGTAACAGGATCCATATCAGATGTATTGCGTAGTGCTAACTTTGTGTGTTTCGCTGATTTCCAGACTGATATTACACTTCGTGTGAACTCTACATCATTTTCTATCCCAGAGGTTCTGGGTAAGTTCATAGTACTGCTATGCAGTGAAATTCCTTTTCAGCTCATTTCATCATGATAGTAGAACATGTCACTTCACACCTGGCTGTTTATGTCTATACTGTTGCATGTTAGGTAAACAAATTTTGTAAGAAGCTATTGTAAATCATTTACCTTCTTTGACTCCCAAAAATAAAAAAACTATTGAACCTATGAAAGTTTTTCGTAGTTGTTTATGTGACATTTATTGCTGTTTTTATTATAGAGTGGGGTCAGGCTTGTCACTGCGCAACAGGTTAAACAAAATTTACAGCAGGTAGCAATCATTTTCAATACATTGAGACGAGCTGGTTGTTCTCTGCTCTTGTTATTTTACAACACAAATTTTGCATTATCACTCATTCTGATCTTGCTTTATTCTGACAAACCTTTCTTAATAAATATGGTATGGGCTTGATGATGCACAGCCTCCAATGCTAGGTAATTATAAAAACAGACAATTATTTTTTCTGACTAAAACTAGATAAACTTTGAACTAAGCTTATATGCATATGGTACAGTCTTTTTATAGTTTTACAAAAGCTTGAAGTTTTTCAATAGTTTTGAAATTATTTTAGGTGCAAAATCAAATATTTGCTTTGAATATCATTTTAAGGTAATAATTGTAGGTAGAAGCTTGGCAGTATAATTATTCAGATATATTATTATGAAATGAATGTTCAGTGCACTCACACTCAAATGACCTCATGCTCTAATAAATTTCAAATTCCGCTGAACTTCATATATTCTGACCGCAAGTTCCTTCATATATTCAAATCTCAAGTTGTTTACTGATATTTTTTTATGTTTCGTGCATATTTTGACAGTGAAAGTTGAGTATAATTGTGTTGATGAGCTAATATAAAGTGAATGCTATAGTTAAATGCAATTAAAAGAATCTTTAGCGTGTTGATTATTTTTCTATTACTACATGTAGGAAAACATCTCTGAGGTGTTAATACCATTCATTTAATCATTCCGATTGACAGCACACTAAGTTTTTGTGTTTCATCCCACCAATGTAAATATGTTTTTCTTCTGAATGAAGTTTGTTCCACAAAGTTTGCTGATTCTGAAAAGATTCACATGTGCAGCAAGTGTTAAAAGTAGCTACATTAGCTGCTCATTTATTTCATACAAAAATCCAGTTTTTTAAATAACATACTAAACTGCATTTTATGTGTTTTTGACATGTTTAGTGTTGCTTAACTTCTCTAAACTGTTCACTTTCAATTTATAAACATCAGTAAACTTAAAAAAAGTGTACTTCTAAACATTGAATATTTATATATAGAGTTTTATATATATATACATAAATATTGTATATATCAGGTATATATAATTTTTTTTCAAAGTTTGTCCTCATCTGCCATCACTGCCAGCTGAGAAGTCTGCCTGTGTAGTTATAGCTTTTAAACTCTTGGAATAAAAAGCTCGCTTTGGGCTGTTGCAATTGCAATTGTCTGAACTTCCATTTTTCCAGCTATAGTGGCAAAGTTTAATGATGAAAGATCTGCTGCCAACTGGATTTGAACTCACAACATTTAGTGTTGCAAACATCTACTTATCCAATACACTGCACCGTCCAATTTTCTGCACCACGGAATAAATCTTATTATTTTTGTTTCTGGCTAAAGTTAGCTTTCCCTTTTTGCCCAATCCAAGCAAATTCATAGACCCATTGACAGTATCAAGTACAAAAAGATAATACACTATCTGACTTTCTTGTGCAAAAAGATGTTTTCAAAAATGCCAATAAATAGCCTACGTAATTCCTGGTGTAAATATTTCATTCCTAATTTTCCAAGCTATTCCTTTCATTTATGTAGAGCATTCCCATATAAAACTATGGTAATTTTATTGGTTGCCAGCATTTGGTAGTTGAAGTGACCCTTAGTGATTGATGTAAAACCACTGTGTTTGTGGCATGTTTATTTGAGAATTCTCCTTTTTAACTTGGTTTATGTAAAAACCTTCTTTTTCTTGTAGTTAAACCTGAGAGTCTTGAGATAAATGGACCAGATCAGATAGTCGAGGACAATGAGTTTACATTCAGCTGCACAAGTACTGGAGGAACTCCTGACTCCCTGCTGCGATACGGTTTGTGTTTAACTAAAACAAGTCTACAATGTTTTAATAACTGGCGTGATCTGAGCATGTTATAATGTTTGTACATTGAGGCCATCTTTCATAGTCGCACTCAATTTCATAGCAATTTTTGATCTGCTTCCTTCGTTGTCTTCTTGTGTGAACCTTTTTTGGTTTCCTAAAAACAAATGTTGTTACAACTTGCGCTCTATTTATTCACCACAAACAGGAAATCATGTATTTGTTGTTGTTATTGTATTTTACCATGCTATTAGAGCATGTAATATATTTTGTATAAAAAATATTTCATGCACATTGGAACCTCTACATACAAAATAACTTTGTTTTAGAACCTGTATCAGAAGTAGAAAATTGTGTAAATAGAAAGCCGAATTGATATATAGACATGTTCTGATTTATTTCAAGCTTCCTTAAAAGTGATTCATAAACTTTATATCCATGCAAAGTTTCAAGTTTTAAACCAAAAACAAAATTAGTTATAATATTACATAATAAATATAAAAAGTACATAAAAAGAAGAGAAATAACAGAAAAATTTTGAATAGTAACCATGAAACCATAAAACCACAAACCTTCGGGCCTGAGGCTAAGCTTTGGGCTAAAAGTCAGCCTCAGGTTACAGGTTTAGTCTTAGGCATTAACTCTCTGAACTTTGCTTGTATTCAGGCATAGTATAAAGCTTATCAGAGGACCTAACAGCTAAAATACCGGCAGCCACATGGCATGGTTTAATAAGGATGTTTTAAAGAGACAGTGTAAACCAATCAAATAATTGTTGCACAGAATGTTAAACCAACAATTTTTTCTATCTTTCAAATCTTTTTCAAG
The DNA here is from genome assembly GCF_963576615.1 of Watersipora subatra. NCBI lineage: Eukaryota > Metazoa > Bryozoa > Gymnolaemata > Cheilostomatida > Watersiporidae > Watersipora > Watersipora subatra. The sequence continues at coordinate 50,130,897 of NC_088712.1, read as the reverse complement.
TATTTTTATGGACTTCTTTTGTTATGATGCGAACTTTACTGGGACATTGTCACGATAAAAATGTTTGTTAGTATATCGTAGAGGAATGTGATGCATATGAACAATTATAGGATATTTACTACAATTTTGGAGACTATTTTGAGTCATAAAAAATGCTGAGCATGTGCTTAATACATGTAATGTTACTGCAATGATTTTTAAAGATTTGTGAATTCAAACAAATTTGAATGGCTAAAATTGGTTAAAAACACATCTTTTTTCTTTTCAAAATTTGATATTGTTGGAAGAACTTTCCAAGGATACCAACACATATTGACAAAGACAACCATGGTTCAAAGGGTCCAGGTTCAACCTGAGGCTAGGTAAAACTTTAGCTTCAGCCTTCCGCTTGAGCCTTAGCTTCAAGCTGGTCCTTCAGACATAGGCTTAGGGCTTAGACATCAACCACAGATAGTAGGCTTAGCCTGAGACATACCTTGTTCTCAGAAATTAATATTAGGTCATAGCCTAAGCCTTGTTCTTAGCCTTAGGCCTTATCTTTCCTATGTCTTACGTGTTATACATGTATATACATATATTTATCCATCTATTTACGCGCATCTATGTGCGCATCTATTTGTACATGTACACATACATGTATAGGTACAACTATACGTACATGTATAGGTACATACATACATGTGCCATGCCATTAATACCAATACACACATGTGCATCTTTGTATTGGTGTCCAGCTATAGCTATTAAATTACGTGTTCTGATGGATTTGAACTCAAGACAAATTATTTTGCAAGTTTAATATCCAAGCACTATACCACTGAGCTATATAAGACATTTTGATCAATGACTTTATCATATACCATATACCGTATGCACCCGCTAAATGACGTATTATTTGAAACTATGAGTTCTAGTAAATATGTGGTTGCGTCAAATTTGAGTTGATCTTAAAAGAAAGCATTTTTCTTTCTCTATCAGTTGATATGTTGTTTGTTATGTTAGGCAATCTCATTGCCAAAATATTTGACAATTAAAATCGAAAAAATCTGCTCGGCGTAAAAACGCTCAGGCCAAAAGAACATGCCCAGACTTGCCTAAAATGATGTCACGCGGTATTTATCTGTCAATATATATTGTATTCAAATCAACTATTTGCGATAAAAGTCTAGTCCTACGCGGCTCTATTGGCAGATATCTTATTTTGTATTTGTTCATGTTGGCTAAAATAAAATTTTAAATCCAGCTACAGATGCATTATTATGAATGTTTTAAAGGCCTCAAGTAACGAAAATTGAAAATTTGTCTTACTCACTTTCTCCAAATGCTGTGTAAACATTTGAGTACCGACTACCAATTCTAACGGTCTATGGTAATTCTGTCAAGCAAACTATGTAGTATAAGGTCTTTGTATCAGCACAGTTCCGCCGCTAACCACGCTATCAATATACAGCCTCTCAAAAGCCCCGCCCACATTATGTCTGTCGCCTATTTTTGGGGCGGGGCTGTATATCATTGCCTATACTGAAAACTAGCTTCTTACTACCGTAAGTAAAAACCCAAGTTGCGTCTTTGAAAAGAATATACATAGGGATAGAGTTTTAAGGATGAGAAGTCTGCTGCAAACTGGATTTGAACTCACATTCTCCAGTTCTGCGGACATCCATACACCGTATCCAATTCACTACAATATTCTGCAAATCATGTTTTGCTTTATCTTCAAAAATATAATTTTAATATATAATTTTTACAAGCAAAAAGATTTTCATCTCGTCATAAAACTTTTATTAAAAATATTCATCAAGTCGTGGCCACTCACATAGTTTTAGGTGATACAATAAAACAAATTCATCTACTCCAACAAACTCAAACAAAACATTATGGTTTATGCAGCACACATTCAAGTCTCTCTTTTCCCTTTATGGCAGTTTCCACACTGACAAAGCTGCTTCGGCTGGTGAGACAACATAAACATCCTGCAATCAGTAAAACAAATGCAATAAATGTGTCATTCATAGATATGTCATTCTAAAGCGTATATACTGAAAGCTTTCAAATTGGGAGTTTGATAGATTGTGAGTGTAATTTTAAAAACGAATAAATGTTTAACAAAGGCACAAGTACGCCAAGCCAACGATGCAAAGCTTTGGTTCTGGAAGTTAAAGATTTGCATTGATCAATCAATTTTTTTCACTTTCTGCAAGTGAAAAGTGAATATCTAAAGTCAAATCATAAATCTAATTTACTAGATAAAACTGCCACAGAAAGTTTGAAGCAAATCTAGCTAGGTGATCCGATAAAAAATATAAAACGATGATTAGTGATAGCAAAAAGTAATAATGTTATTAATTAGTGCCTGTATTAATGAGTACTAAAATATTACCTTTAGTATATTCATCAATCTAAGCCATTGTATTGCTAGATGCTAAAGATTAAAAGGAAGCCGTCAAGAAATCACTGTACATATGTATCTCGCATGTGCAGGAAATTAAATTTTAGCCTCAAACAGGGAAATATAATCTGAATGTAAACTCAACAGGAAACTCTATAGGAGACTCACAGTAAAAGATAAATTTACCTCCATTCTCCGATCTTTTTCTGTAGAACTTTAACTACCTGATGCCAAAAAAACTTGGAGTCACCGTCGCAGCAATTTTTACAATTACGTATGTTGTTCGCCAATAAAACGTGTCGATTGAGTAATTCATTAGAGTAACAATGTTAATTAATTTGGTAAATATCGATGTCCATGCGATTTAATAATAGAGTAAAATCCCTAAAATTGAGATCACAGACAATGCGTTTTACTAGTAATAACATTTATTACGACCTATATAAAGATTTCGAGCTGATGATTGCCTAAGGAAGCGACCTCATACTTTTCGTTCGTGGTCTCTTTTCAGATGTATTGCTTGTGACGTCACGGAAGAAGCACCCGCTGGAACTTGAGCTTTTTAAAATAGGGCCTCATTCAAACGCATATATCTCTGGACAAGGTTTCTCTACAAAGACAAAATTAGCATCAAATTGTAGCTGATGTTTTAGCCTTTTATGGGTCTTAATTTCATTATATTGAATTTTTTGACGCAACCACATCTTTAACTTTATGAAACACAATGCTTTTTCGTGTTATCTTTAATTTCTAATTTCTGTTTTTCATAGGGTTCAATTGCTATATCACGGTCAAAACCAATTATTGTTACGCCAAAAATTGTATTATTTGGGTAGGATAATTTTGACATTCTCTCTCTGTTTGATCAGACAAACACAGTACGATATCTCCTTTTTACATTTATACCAATATTGAGAGGTGCCAGTATTGAAAGGTGCCAGTATCGAAAGGTACCAGTATCGAGAAGTACTAGTATTATATATTTGTATTGAAAAGTTTAGGTGAATAGCTTCTGGTGGAAAAATAACCCTTTTTAACCTTGGATACTGACTAAATAAATGATATTATTAATTCAACATATTCAGGATTTTTATTTAGTTTTCTTCGTTCATATTAATTGTTTCGTCACCAAATTATATTTTATTGTGATCGTAGCAAAACAACCTTAATTCAGCTATTACTTGCTAATACTTTCACATCTACATTTAAAGCTTTGTAATGTTGTTTTATTTATTTTTAATTTATTTGTCTTTATTTTAATTTATTTTCTCATGATAGTAAGTTTGAAAGGTACAGTTTGTTGACAAAGTCTGTACCCTATCTAAACCCTTACAGTAGTTTTTTTCCTATTAATTTATTTCAACTACATGAAATACTTTTCTCATGATATTTGGTTTTAAAGCTAGATTGCAAAATGTTGTTATATATTAAATACAAACAAACGTTGTTATTTGTCATGTGTAAATATAAATAAATTTTCTGTTCCAAGACTTTTATTACCCGGGAAACGTTGTGTAAAACAGATAGTATACATAAATTTTAGTGTATATGTCTGTCAATCTGTATTTTGGTGTTTCCGGCTATAGCTATTAACACTTTATATTGAAAAGCTTGCATCATGCTGGATTTGAGCTCACAAAGACTCAACGATTGTACGTTCCAAGTGTGCCGTATTGTAATGTTACATTTTTTTGCAGATCAAGGCAACAAAATGCATTAAAGTTACCGGTACAGTGGGTAACTATATTTACAAAGGTTAACATATTTTAGTAGCTATTTTTAGATGATAATGATTTTGATTTTGACCAGGTGTTTGCATTAGATCATCACGACGGGTTTCTATACCACTTTAAACATCTAACAATATTTTCCCCTTTTGATGCAAACATTTAAACAAACGAAAATTATGTAATTATGTATCAAATAGTTTTCCATTGTAATCATAGCACAACAGACTATATTTAGCTATTACTTGCTAATGATTTCACCTTTATATTTAAAGGGAAAGTAAACACAATTTACTGATGAAGGCCAACATTTACCCTGTTTCTTTTGTGTAATTTACTACGTTTAGCAGAATGTAAATTATTTCTTACAGCAGATAAATACTAAGAATAATATTTTAAAAACAAACAATGCCTGTTCATTCACATATAACTGAGTACAGAGTCTTTTTTCAATTGCATATTTTGCAAAAATTGGGTAGATAACTCCATTGCGAAAATGAGTGGGAAACTAACTCGCCAGTAGGAACACTGAATCTTAATCATTCATCCAATCACAAGAAACGTAGCGTTTGACTTGAATCATGATCTATTGTGAGGGACACCGCACGTCTCCCGCAATTGTGACAATCCGAAAACAAGTCCACATTCAGAACACGTCTTTGACCGTAGTTGCTAATACACATCTCGCTAAAATATTTCAACTTAAATTTATTTCTGGAGCTGTTATATTATGTTCACAATGCAATGGCTAAAAGACTCAGTGCTAAAACAGCCACTCTCTGTAGAAGCTACTCAATTGATGAAAAGGTTGAAGATGGGCAAAGATACAAATATATTTGCGGTGAACTATTCAATGAGTGCAAGCGAAACAGACAGTCAGATTCATCATTGTCATGTTCAACAACGATTAGTATAGCAACAACCACAAGCACTACTATTACTAAAGCTGCTTTAACTACAATTGCTTGGCCTACAACTACCTCTACTGACGTCTTACCAACTTCAGAGCAATTTTGCAAGTGTGGCAATCGTTCTGAATTGCCGACAATTATTGAAAAAGTATGTTGCTACACTGAAAATTTGGCTAATACAAACTTTCAGGATGATCAATATATTCCCGATATAAATAGCTGCATCCTGCAGTCTAATTTACTAATACATCAGATATTGGGGAAAGTTGCCATACAACTCTCATGGTTCAAGCATTCGTTTTTATTTTCAAGGTATTATAAATCTGCAAAGTTTTTGTTTATTCAAATGTCAAGCAGCTGCAGAATATTTAACCATTTGTACAATTTCAGTTTACTATTATACAACAAATGACTACATAATCTTATATGACAAACCAAGGGCATTATAAGTGATATATAAAATATTATATTAAACATCTCCATGTGCTTTGATATTTCTGAATATATTATTAGATTCAACATACAGCTTTCATGCCAACATTGGGTATAAATAAATAAAATTTTTATCACTCACGGATCAATTGGTTCATGAGAGCACTGAATAAACTGGTTGTGTCCTGGAAAGCTCCTGCGAATGTTAGCGACATGATTTGTATACTTGCATGGGATGATTGCTGAAAGTGTAGAATAAAAAATAAATGCCAACGCAAACAATAAAAAACTGAGGCCTAATTTAAATCTGCAATTTATTATTATATAATTAGATTGTAAATCTTAGGTTTTTTTTTGATGAAACAACGTTACAAAACCACGCAAATACTAAAAATATAATCATGCGAGCTAATCGCTTCTTTTGTTTTCTCGTTCAATTAACATAGTATCATGCATTACCAATCATATAAGACAATGTTAAAATTATGTGTTTACTTTCACTTTAAGAACAACCGCAGTTCTTTTTTTCTTCTTAATCTATTCCAACAAAAAACCTCTGTTTTATGAAATTTAAAAGTTACAGTTGTTTGAAAAAGTTTGAAAACTTTTACAGTTGTTTTATTTTTTGTTCTCAATACATATAAACTGCAAAAAAAACACGTTTCTCACAATATGACGTTTAGAAAAATAAATTTTCTATCCAAAAACTTTTTGTTACCCGGGCAACGCCGGTATGCGGCCGGTATATATATACCTTTCTCAAAGTATTTTTTATGTCGTACGTCTGTCTGTATCTTGGAAACAGCTATTGAAATTTTGAAAAAGAAAATCCATACCGATGAAAGATTTGATCTCGGACCCTACTATTCGCCAGTCCGACGCCCTATCCATTAGGCCAAAAGGATTGAGTTGTTTACTTGCCAATATAAGTCGCTATATGAGAGCACATACCTGACGACTGCGCATACTACACTAGGTGACTGCATAAGTGATTGTCATTAGTTAGCTTACAAAAATTTTCCATTTACATTCTGCCGGGCTAATAGCAAGTGAGAGGAAACTCTCCTTACGTGTCATTGTTTATAAACTGTCTTTTAATAATTGGGCAATGCCAGACTGCATAGCTAGTATATATCTATATATATATATATGAAAATGTATAAAATTTATTCATGTAAAACCTTAGATAAAAAACAACTTCATTACTATTAGTTTCATGTCTGTTACGCAGACAATCATCAGATAAAATTTTTTTGGTCCAACTGAGTTATATATGTAAGAGAGGTGTTATTACTATAACGACTGATAGCTATGTAATTGCATTTCGTAGTGTGTATTTAGCAGAATGTCGGCATGTGGAAGCTAGCTCGTTACGCTTGTTGAGTGAGCTCATTTCTGGCTTTGTGAGGATGATGTACTTTTCTGATATGCACAGGTTACAACGCTTAGTGGCTGGGTCGTATGGCCTTGCGTGTTGAACGATTTTCCATTTAATTGTATACGGTGTGTTCAGGCCTTTTAGCTGCCAGATGTAGTTACTAAGCTCTGTGGCAGAGTGCTTGTCCTGGTGCCCGAAAGATGATATGTGGCCGCTGAATCGTGTCTTAAAGGTATTTTCTGTGAGGCCAATATAACTTTCTGTAGGTTTGCTACCGTCGTCTGCGGTGACTACAGCTTGGTAAATGAGCGACTTGCTAAGACAGTTTCCTTCGAGAGGGCATTCATTTGGTGCGCGACAGTGGCATGTTTTGTTGTTTGCTGGGTGCGTCGAGGCGTTGTTCAAAAGCTTCTTATTGTGATTGTTGATGGTTTGTTTGATGTTAGGCATGCAGCTGTAGCCAATCTTTGTGTTGTTTCTATTAAATAGCTTTCTTAGAGGGTGATTGCTCGGAAAATATTTATTTAATATTTTGATGAATGTCTGACCGATGTTATTTGCCACGTTTCTGCTATATGGTGGGTTGAACCATGTGATTTTTCTTCGTCGCCTGTGTTGTTTAGTTGGTGTAGTGGTTTCATGAGGTGTGAATTTCAGCTGGTGTGTATATCCGCTTGTTCTCAATGCCTGCTGGTACAGTGGTGCTGCTCGGTTGAACTCATTAGCATCGGATGAGATTGCTGATAGTCGGTGGTTGATTGCTTGAGGTAGCTGCTTTATAATGCAGGGTGGGTGGTTGGATTGAGTGTGCATGTATGACGGGATGTTATTGGGTTTGTTGTACGGTGAGTATTTCACCGTACAACTCTGATCACTCATTGAGCACTATTTGGCAGCTTTAACACACTACTTTGGAATATATGAAAATGTATATATATATATATATATATATATATATCTATATATATATGAATATATATATATATATATATATATATATATATATATATATATAAAGAAGTGTGCGGAGCGGGGCTAGTCTCTAGTGGACACCGTCTCTAGTGTGATAGAAAATCTATCACACTAGAGACAATCCTAGATGCAGACTGTGCAAAGATGCACCTGAGACCATCCAACACATGATCAGTGGGTGCAGGCAGTTTGCAGGGAACGCATGCACTAAGCGGCATAATCATGTCGCAGGTATTGTGTATAGAAGTCTATGTGATGAGTATGGCTTTAATAAACCACAACACTGGTGGGAAGCTCCTGGTAAGGTCAATGAAAATGACCGCGCTAAAATCCTCTGGGACTTCTACATCCAAACTGACAAGCATGTCCTAGCAAACCAACCAGATATAGTGGTGGTAGACAAGGAGAACAAGAGGGCTACTATAATAGATATAGCAGTACCCAATGACTACAATATAGCCAGCAAAGAAAAAGAAAAGGTAGAGAAATATCTCCCTCTTGGAGGAGAAATTGAAAAATGCTGGAATGTAAGAACAACTGTAATCCCAGTAGTCATTGGGGCACTGGGCGCAATAACACCGGCGCATAAAAAATGGCTTGCCCAAATACCAACCACAATCAACTTAGGTGGGTTGCAGAAAAGTGCGCTATTGGGAACAGTTAAGATCTTGAGGCGAGTGCTCAAACTCCCAGGTCTCTGGTAGGAGACCCGAGTTAGAGCAGAATTTACCACCCATACGGGGTATCCGGGATTAGGAAACAATTTTTACATATATATATATATATATATATACTAATAAATTATTTGAAAGCAATACTTATCTTTTTTTTCCAGCTACTGTCAGTTTCATGATATTCTCATTCGTCAGGCTGTGTTGGAATAAAACCATTTATTTAAAAGGTTTTATTCCAACACAGCCTGACGAATGAGAATATCATGAAACTGACAGTAGCTGGAAAAAAAAGATAAGTATTGCTTTCAAATAATTTATTAGTATATAGCTGCTCCAATATATTTGTTGAGCACTCTAATTTTAGTAATACTAGCCCATAATTCTTAGGAATTTATAGTTTATATATATATATATATGTATAGGACAGATGGTGCAGTTGGTAAGGTATTGGGATAGTGATAATTGGGTCCTAGGTTCAAACCCCAACAACTGCATCCTTCTGGCAGGTCCTTAGACAAGACCCTTGCCTGTATATTGTCTACAACCTCTATAAATAGTGCAATAATCAAAGCCATGCTGGCTTGGATGTCGCCTGACCAAATAAGGTCTCCACTACCTGTAGCTGAACCAGGACAAGGCAGTGACAAATGGGCTACTGGTTCAAAACGGTTGAGTGCTCAAACTCCCAGGTCTCTGGTAGGAGACCCGAGTTAGAGCAAAAATTAACACCCAAATGGGTTAACCGGGGTGAAGAAACAATTTTTTATATATATATATATGTAAACTAGCTGTGCTACCTGGCATTTCCTGGGTATTAAAAATCAGCTTATAAACAATGAGAAGTAATGGGAGTTGTCTGCCAGTAGCTATTAGCTATATTTATGTTTATACATTTTTTTCTTTTATGTAAATATATATATATGACAAATTATCTCCTCACCCCGGTTAACCCCTATGGGTGGTAATTTAGGCTCTAACTCGGGTCTCCTACCAGAGACCTGGGAGTTTGAGCACTCGCCTCAAGATCTTAGCCGTTCCCAACAATGCACTTTTCTGCAACTCACCTGAGTTGATTTCTGTTGGTATTTGGGCAAGCCACATTTTATGCACCCGTGTTATTGCGACCAGAGCCCAATGACTACTGGAATTTACAGTTGTTCTTACATCCCAGCATTTTTCAATATCCTCTCCAAGAAGGTGATTTTTCTCTACCATTTCTTTTTCTTCGCTGGCTATAATGTGGTCATTGGGTACTGCTATATCTATTAAAGTAGCCTTTCTGTTCTCCTTGTCTACCACCACTATATCTAGTTGGTTTGCTAGGACGTGCTTGTCAGTCCGGATGTAGAGGTCCCAGAGGATCTTGGCGTGGTCATTTTCATTGACCTTACCAGGAGTTCCCCCTCCCCGGTGTTGTGGTTTATTAAGGCCATACTCATCACATAGACTTCTATACACAACACCTGCAACATGATTATGCCGCTCAGTGTATGCATTTCCTGCTAGCTGCTTGCATCCACTGGTGATGTGTTGTATGGTCTCAGGTGCATATTTGCACAGTCTGCATCTAGGATCGTCTCTAGTGTGATAGATCTTTGTTTGGAGTTGCCTTGTTGGGAGCACTTGCTGCTGGGCTGCCCTGATCAGCGACTTTGTATTGGTGGTTAGGTTTCCTTTGTTCAGCCACATATATGTCTGGCGAAGGTCGCCAACCTCAGATATTGGTCGGTGGTAAGCACCATGAAGAGGTTTTGTGTGCCAGTCAATTTCCTCATCATCAGGGCGAAGCTCCATTGTAAGAGCAGCTTATTGGAAGTCAGCTGGCAACTTGTCTGAAGTGGCCATGGAGGCTGCATAGGATTTGATGCTTTGTTCTTCTTCTTTCACTGTCTGCTGTACACTTTTGAGTCCCTTACCACCATACTTCTTATCGATATACAATTTAGTAGTATCAGATTTTGGTTTGGGGGTTTCAATAATGGTTTTTTGACGTACCTCAGCTTCGTGGTTGATGTTGCTTTGCATAATCCCGAAGTACTTGTGCCCTTCTTCTATATATTTGATGGTACAGTTTGGCATTTTCAGGGCATCTGTGGGCATGGGTCATCTTAGGCCATCTTAGGGCATCTGTTCACCAGTCCGACGCCTTATCCAATAGGCCACAGAGAATGAGTGGTTTACTTACCAATATGTTTGCCAATTTACTTGCCAATTTAAATCACTATATGGGTGCACATACCCGACGACTGTGCATACTACGCTGGGTGATTGCATAAGTGATTGTCATTAGTTATTGTCATTGTTATTGTCATTCTAGTAAATATGTGAATGAATGTTCATGTAGTTCGCCAGTTCTTCTTAAGAACTAGTCTTCCACATTTCTCATTACAAAAGGTCATTACGGTGTCCCAGCAGTATACTTGAGTGAGGTGTATTAGCTAATCAATGTCCCTTTCTTTGTTAGCGTACAGTTTGATGTCATCCAAGTAGAAAATGTGGTTTATCTTGGTGCCACTTTTAAACTGGTACCCATATTGAGTCTTCTCCAGCATATTGCTTAGAGGGTTTAGGCATATGCAGAAGAGCAGCGATGATAAGGAGTCACCTTAATAGATGCCTCGCTTAATTTTTACACTCGTCAGCTTCTTGCCATTAGCCTCCAGTTCCGTCCTTCATTTGGTCATTGACATTTTGATGAATGCCACAAGAGCAGAATGAATATTGTACAAACTGAGGCACTCAAGTATCCAGCTATGGGGAATTTAGTCATAGGCCTTTTTGTAATTGATCCAAGCCACGGCAAGATTGGTATGCTTTCTCCTGCTGTCTTGACAGACCGTCCGATCCACCAGTAACTGATGTTTGGCTTCTCGGGTGTTGCGCCCAATTCTTTTTTGAGCACTGGTCGTCTATTGACTCATGTGCTCGTCCAATTTGTCTGCAACTATTCCTGAGAACAGTTTTCAGGTGGTGGGCAAGCACGCTATTGGTTGGTAGTTCTTGGAACGCGGCCCCTTCTTTGGATCTTTTATCAGAAGTACAGTTCGTCGTTTGTTCAGCCATTCTAAATGGTTACCTTGTTTTATTAGGCATTCCATCTGCTTAGCCATTCTAGTGTGAAGTGATGTCACTTTCTTCAACTAAAATGCTAGAACCATGTCATGGGCAGGTGCTGCCCAGTTCTTCATATGATGCACTATGCACTTGGTGTCCACTTCGCTGACGGTTAGTCCTTGCTGAACCACAATGCGTTGATGGCTCTCTTTAAGCCTCTTCAGCCAATTTGCAGCCAAAGGTCAAATTGCATGTCTTCTTCAACCTGCGAGTCAACACCAGATTGTCTATGTGTGGCAGTGTATGTTGATATGCACTCTTCGTTGGTTGAGGTTACTTGGGTGAACTTTCCCTAATTTCATCTACCTCAAGTTCCGATGTGAGGTGCCGCTTCATTATGTTACTCCTTTGAGCTACAAGTTGCTTAGCTGTTAGTGGCAATTCAGGGTGCATGTTATCCACAGTTGACGCATCCTTCCCATTTAATCCCACTTTTGAGGTTCACTCATATATTAGCACTGCATGAGGTCCGTGTTATCAGTTCGAGTTCATTTCATCATTTTTGAACCAGTAGCCCATTTTTGACTGCCTTTTTCTGGTTTAGCTACAGGCAGCGCAGACCTTGTTTGACCAGGCAACGTCCGAGCCGGCATGGCTTTGGTTATTGCACTCACCATAAAAGTTGTAGACGTTATACAAGCAAGGGTATTGTCTAAGGACCGCCAAAAAGTGTAGTTGTTGAAGTTTGAAGACCTAATGATCACTGTCCCGATACTTTACCAATTGCGCTATTTGTCCTGTTTCTATCCTGTATATAAACTATATATATATATATATATATATATATATATATATATATATATATATATATATATATATTGGGGCACTAGGTGCAATAACACCGGCGCATAAAATGTGGCTTGCCCAAACACCAACAACAATCAACTCAGGTGAGTTGCAGAAAAGTGCGCTATTGGGAACAGCTAAGTTCTCCAAACTCTGCTTTCCAAAATCTCTCTGCTCAAACTCCCAGGTCTCTGGTAGGGGACCCGAGTTAGAGCAGAATTTACTACCCATACGGGGTAATCGGGGTGAGGAAACAATTTTTTTATATAACTATATATATATATATACGTATATATATTTATATATATATTTGTATATATATTTATATATTAATATATATATATATATACATGTATATATCACATGTATATATCTGTCCACTTAGAATAGAAACATTTGATATATTTAATAAAGTATCATTTCGCATACTTGGTATAAGCCTATTATATACTTGTTTTGCGAGCATCTCATATAGTTAGCATAGGATCATCTCATATATTTAACCCTTTGGCAGGGGAAACGACCAAAATGTTGTTTACCGGTTGCGTGGGGGAAACTCCATTTATGTCGATTTTGGTAGGCCTTTATAAAGCTGTCGCCTAGTAATGTTAAACAAAGGATATGAACGCTAGTAAGTTTTAAATATCATCCACAAAATATTGGTCAATGGCTTACAATATGAAATGATTATCTGAGAGGCGTTGCTTTGTGCTAAAAGCTAAACAAATCACGCCTCTTTGGAAAAGAACAAAAGTTGGAAAAACCAGTCAACATCGACTCGACTTTCAAAATGGTAAAATAAAAGATTATTTGATCTTGCGATTGTTAGTGATTTTTTGTCTGATAAGAATAAAATTAATTCAAATTATAGAAGTGGTGTAAACCTTTTGGACTTGCAATGTACTTAGAGTATACAGAAAAAACGATCGTAATGGTGGCTCGCACGGCTACGTTATAGCGTTCGACTCCACCAAAAAAAGATGCTTCCAAGCAATTCATACAGGAACAATTGCGCATGGTTGTATTTTTTGAGTAGTAGATATGTGAATGAATGTTTATATGTTTTAATGTTTATGCAGCTCATATATCTGGTATAGAGAAATATTTTATACTTGGTATAACGGCATCTCATACACTAGGTATATGAGCATATCACATGCTCAGTATTGGAGCATCTTATTTACTTAGTATATGAGCATCTCATATACTTGGTGCAAGCCCACCTCACATAATTAGCATTAGAATCTTATATACTGAGTATATGATCATCTTATATACCTAGTATAGGGACATTTCATATACCTAATACAGGATAATTTTGTTCACCTGGTATATAATCCTATTATGGTATATACTCGGTTTAAGAGCATCTCATATATCTGGTAAATGAGCATCTCAGATACTAAGTGTATCAACATTTCATGTACAGTGAAACTTCAGTTCTCAAATATAATCTGTTCCAAAAGGTTGTTAGAAAACCGAGTTGTTTGAGATCCAAAAATATTTTTCCTATTGGAATATATGTATGTAAATTTTAATCGGTTCGAAGGCAAAAAAACAACTTCTGTAAAGTATTTTTTCATCATTTTACACCATAAACTGTAATGTATGCTGCATACTATTAATAAAAACGGGTAGATATAGATCATGTTAAATTATAATGAAAGGCCTTCTGACTATGATGATGGAAAAAGAAAACAAAAGCAAACATTTTGTATGTTTTGCTCTCAAAACATCAAATACATTAAAAGTTAAAATACAATAATAAAAATTGCCGAAATTGATAATGAAACAGCAAAAAATGCAACAGATCAGTTACATAAAAAATCGCAAAATATAGAAAATATAAACAGCAATGGCACGTTTACTTGGCATCTTTGAAAGCAAAACCTTCTTCGAAACATTTTAGGGTAACTCGACTGGAGGAGTTGTTTCTAGCAAATATTTTAGGTAAAGGAGGCGTCATCCCAGATGATTCCTCTCTTTTTAAAAAGAATTTGTGAAATGTAAATTGCTTCTCTGTTGGTTAACAAATGTTTCTATGCTGTTTCTGGAGCTATTCCAACGAGCATGCCATAGTTTTGTCGAGAACCGAATTTATGTTAAAGGTCGGAAACAAAAAAATCTCAAAATCTTTGGTCAAAAACCGATTTGGTCAAGAAACAAAGTGTTCGACAACCGAGGTTTCACTGTACTTAGATTAGGAACATTGTATATGCTTCTTATAACATCATCTCATGTACGTACTTGGTATGGGAGCATTTCATATACTCGGTATAGAAGCTTTTTATATATTTTGAATATGACCATTTCTTGTACATTCTTTACCAGCATTCTATATATGAAGTATAATGCTTGAAAGTCTAAGTGATGAATGTTAATTTTAATTTAATTTTTGAAGTGGTCTCACTGCAACTTCCATGATGAACTAATTGGATTATGAGTAACTCTTGTATAAGGTTAACAAACACTTTGAATAGAAGACTACATGTTTACAAACATATTATCACTTTATTCTTATATGTGACTCCTGTAGTGATATAGAGCCCAGTTTATGGGATACATAATATATTATATCCCACATGTACCTAGTATGTTATGTTGCATTGACCAATTTGTGTTTTCTGGTTTACAGAGATACTCCGAGGGAACACGGTGATAGCGAGTACCAACACTTACACCCCAACGAAAGATGATAGAAGCGGGCTCACTTTGATATGCACGAATACAGCTCATTCAAACCTTGAGAATGTCTATCCCGATATTGTCAAACAAGAAATTACTCTGGATCCACGCTGTAGGTCTACAAGTATACTAATGCATAACAATAATACTATGTGTTAATAAAAATGAGAGGATAACAAAACTAGAGCTGGTAGTTTTAGTACTAAATAAACTATCTTTTATTATTCCATTATCACACAACCAAACATGAGCGCAGCAAATGTTTGGAAGCTTTAGGATAAACGCATATGCGCACACAACTCCCAAAAATTATCCAACAACGGCCATATCCAAACCTTTGAACCAAAATCCCATCAAAAAATTTAACCTTTTTTGTTTGGAGTTGTAGTATAATAATGATTAAAACACATATAAACCTATTCAAATCAGCTACCAAGTCTTTGAAAAGAGTTGACAATTTCCGAAAACTTACCCATCTGATCGGATTATACATAACTAGAATAATAATTTGGCCTAAAATTGCCGTTGAAACCTGACAAGCCTTTTCAATCCACAACTTAAGACCAGCCAACAAAACGCCCCTGGAGCCGTTCGTCAGATAGTAGAACCATAAAGCCGAGCGCATTTCACGAGAAAAATGTGCACAATTCACCTGTCAATGGCATTGTCCAATTGCCGAAATTTTTCTGTAATAAACGTAGACCATTTGATGAGTAAACCGTAGACCAATTTACAGGTACGAAATTGTGGTACACAGTATATCAGCCTATGTTTTTGTCCAATTACCGAAGGTTCCATTAAATTATCTAGAACATTAGCCAACTTTTTTACACTTTGTGTAAAAGCTAGGGTAGAACTCCAATGCACCTTTATGACAAGAAAAAAAATTTTTTTTGCTCCATTTTGCAGAAAACTTCTTGACACACGCGAATGCTAATACTTGCTGTCTGTTACAGATCGCTGTCAAAACAATTCTAGATTCAAAACAACCAGCTTTCAAACTTTGTATATTAATTACACAACAGCTTGCCGTTTTACTTCAAATATTGCATTTCTCCTATTGCATGGAGATAGATAAACATACAGTCAAACATGGATAACTCGCTCTCGGATAGCTTGAACACATGGTTAACTCGAACAGTTTTGTTTGGTCCGTTTCCACGATAAATTGTTTCAAATAACTCGTACTCAACTTTGTTAGATCTAACATTTTTCTGACAAAAGGCTACTGAGACGGTTGTTATCGCTTTAGAATATCACTTTATTCCTATCCATAGAGATAAACCTCAGCTCTTAGTAGCTCGTAGGCCTCATTATCACCGTCATTGGCAAAGCATTTTTGTCAACAAATTTTTCAAAGGTTTGGTGAAATTTGATTTTTACCAAACATCCGCTTGGCGATGGTCTTTGAAGGCACAAAAAAGCGAGGTAAATTTTGCATAAACTCCAAAAATAATCGGTAAATTTGATCTTGATTAAAAGGATCAAAAGAAAAAGATTTATTTTTTTGAGCATTTCCACAGCAACCAATTTTTGCCAATTTTAATCTGAAAATGTCCTGGCAGTCACATCACATAAAACAACAAACAAATATCAAGTGATAGAAAAATCTGTATACTTTTGTGATAAAACTTTTTTAAACTTCACATTAGAAGCATTAATTTAAAACAATCTATTCATCCTTTTGATTTAAAATATTTTTTGTAAATTTAAATGTCTCTACTAATAAATACTTGGACTTATTACAGTGCTCTAATAACTTGAACGCTCTGATAACTCGAACAATTTCACTCGATCCCGTGAATTTGAGTTATCAGTGTTTGACTGTATAATCTTTTTCTTTCATTATTACTGTTTGTTGTACATAATAACACTCGGTGCATTACAGCTACCATTGCATTTATCCTATTGCACTGCAGTGCTATTTTACTGCTAATATTGCATTTCTCAACCAGCAGTATCCTTTCTTTTTCCATTATCACTTTGGTGGTGGGCTGTACGACAAGTGATTTTCTAGTTATATGTTTTTTGATGTTGAATTGTTCTATTTAGTTACCAAAACCAACTTGCAGTCATAGTTTCAATAAACATGATAGGCTCGAAGCAAACCGAAACTGTGTAGAAAGTTAAACGATTAGACTATTAGATTGTTTTGTAGTTTGTTGCATCATGTATTTATTTTGTTTGCAAAAAAATATTATAAAAAAATTATATTTATTTATTGTCAAGGACTCAACAAATTGACAGGTATTTACTTCTATTGGTAAGTAGCTTGTTAACGTAACACGATCAGGGTTTATTTTAAAGATATTGACTTTGAAGAAGGACATTCTGGAGAACAATCTGTGACTCTCAACCCCGACTTTGATCAGACACTGAAATGCGGTCTCATTGGAGCTGGCATTACTATCACATGGGACTGTAATGATGTCTGTACGTCAAGGACTGGCAAAGAAACTGTTATTCCGGCTGATTCCGCAAGTGATGAAGATGAACAAGTAATGTCTTGTCATGGAACTGTTCCAGGAACAGGTATATTATGCATTATTACATAAGATATATACCGGACGAATGTCCGTATACCATAGAGTTATCATAATGTTTAGCTTCAGAGCTTGAGCTCACCAGTGAACTTTTACCAGTGCTTCTGATACGAATTAGTATTTTTTGTTTGGTAAAAGAATCTTGGAAAAACATAAATGGTCGTCGACACTGATTGACTTATTTTGATTAGCAAAAATAAAACTGATCATGCAGTTATTTGCTTTGCTTATCTAAAAAGTATGCGCAATCTTGGTTGTTTTTTTATTTTTGATATGTATCAAAATGAGCTCATATAGGCATGTTGCATCAAAAACCAATATTTTCAGAATGTTTCATACTATATTGTAGTAAGACGGAGACAAACGCTTATTTAGGAAGTTATCCAGTACATGTATGAAAAGACACTGTACATGTACATGTAACTTCTGAATTCTTTGATAAGATAATTCAATTGTTAAAATCACTAATATTTAAAAATAATATGAGTTTGCCAATTTTAACTTTTATTGAACAGTAACTAGTAAACATGTTAAAGTGTTGAGCTAATGTTGTTAACATAAACTAGGCAATAACATTATTGATAGCGACCTTTGGGAACCCAACACTGAATGTTTGGAAGCCTCCAGCGTATAGGTGTCAAACAGATGCTAGCCATTGCATGCATTCAATTTTGATATTTGCTATTCAACAATATGCAAATTTAGTTTTTGATGTAGTTGATCAAAAAGCGACCTTAAACCACCTACTTAGCAATCTGTGTGAGTTTAGTAGAAAAATACAAGTTCTGGTTAGTTCACACTCAGTTTCAAGCACAGCTATTTTGTTTGGTTTCTTCAAAACTTTACCTATGCTATGCTTTGTTTGCCTGATAATAGTAAAAACAAAAATATGAAATTCTAAAAACGAGGTCATATGATACATTTACATTACCATACTTTGTTCGATAAAATAATGTGGTGACATTTGCTAACCTAGCGAGAGAGAAAGTGAGAGAGAAATACCACACATTTAGCATTTTTTTGTGTAAAATAGATTAAAACGGAGCACTGCAATGTAGTCTAATAAGAAAATTTTTATGACTATTATGTCATTCATGCATAACTGTAGACTCGCGCACCATGCTGATCTATTTTTAACATTTGTTTCACAATTATATGAAGTTACTACAGTGTCTCACAGAATAGCCAAGCATTGCGCAACACGCTTAGCAAATTACACATTAACACTTGTCTGCTAAAAATAGAGCGAGTTGCATTGTTTTAGACTCACTCACCCTTCGCTAGACAATTATTACTTTACACAAATCTTAGCTCCATACCTTCATACTTTAACTAACTTTGATTCTTTACACACATATCATGTTGTCAATTCTATTCAATGACAAAGTTTGCTTTTACAAGTTCTTATTTTACTTGTTTTTCTTTTCTGATCTTTAACCTGAAGAAGTGTTGACATCTCTAGTCTTTATAATAGGGTTGCAATCTATGAAGGAAAATTTCAATATCAAATGGCGATCGGATGGTGCTACCCCTACCAACCCAGCTGGAGCAGATAAAAAAGGTTCAAGTCTCGGAGCTACTATTGGAGGTGCCGCCGGTGCGGGTGTACTCATCATCGGAATGGTTGCTTTGTCAGGATTTGCGATAAGAAAACGAACAAGTAAGAGCAACATATTTTATTAATAGCTATTTTATTTTGTATCACATGGGCACATACTATTGTGGGAAAATGAATTTACATGTAGACAGAAAGCCAGATGGTATAGTGACGATCTTGGTTTTATTCAAATACCTATTTTTAAACTTGTAGCAAAAGTGTAATTTGTTTAAAATAGTAAATTAGCTTACACTACTAACTATAATATTTCTGGTAAAGCATTAAAAATGATTTTAAGGTTCTTATATGGTAGCACTTTAAAATAATTTTAAAGTTTTCCTTTTGTAAAACTAGTATAACTTTTTTAAATTCAGGACTCTGGTGTGACTACTATTCAACTACTACATTTATACAAAAACTCTTGAGTCATAATTTTAATAAAGAATGCTATTATATTATTAGAATATGTTATAATTTATTATATGTTGCAGTATAACATTATATGACTTTATTTTAAGGTAAGTCTTTCAACTCAAATAAAAAAAATTAGGTCACTTGAATTTCAGTTCTTATGTGACAGACTAGAATTCATGTAGCCATTGCCAAATATGTAAGTTAATTTTTACCAGTTACATTCACACTAATTTTTTTAAGACCAGAAACGGTTTGTTTATAAATGTATATGAAAGCGCTTTGCTCAACAACAGGGTGGTAATATACTGTTTTGCTTGAGTCTATACCAACCGTACATGCTATTTTCAGCTATTTAGTACAGATAATTTGTTTAGCATAAGTACTTACGCATAGTTATTTATCTATTTACCCTATTCTTTCATAGTAACAATTCTAGTAAGAAAATTGTAAGTAATGAATCTGTAGAGCTGATACATTTTTGATATGTTGTTACTAAACTGTACTTTTTATTGAAAGTTAATAGAACTAAGTTTTTTTGCAGATGAAATTTAATGTTTTAATAATCAATCATAGAAACTCACTACAAGTGCAACAGTGTGAAATCTCTCATTTTTCACCAAAGAATAGAAATATTTTATGAAAATATAAAGTGTTACGTATTTGTAAAAAGCTGTTCTTTATTTGCTGGTTACAATAAGTGAACTAACATGTAGTTTTAACATTTAGAGTTGAAAGGTTTCTGCAGTTCTGTATGCAGCAAAAAACATTAACTCCAGAGTTATTCCAAAATATGGAATAACTCTGGTGGAATAAACTCTACAGAAAAATGATATTTCTTTCATATGTTTGTTTGTCATTTTGTGTGTAAACTAGTATCTTCTTCAGCCACTCTCTAACCCAATCATGTTGATGATATCAAATTATGTACACAATAGGTAAAATGGAGGATCAAATTGCTGGAGCTGGAGTTGCTGGAAAGAATGCACAAGGGTTTGTATCCGGTCTACCTATTTTATATCAGAGATTGTTACTTCCTCTGTTTGACTTGTGTACAAGGTAGAAAGTACTAAGTGTAAACTACTAACTTACCAGCTAGTAAACTAATAGACAGTGATTAAAAATTTTTTATCAGGAAGTATGTCATTAGGAGGTATCATACATCGTCTTTACTATAATACTACATGTAAATCCGACTGTCCAAAACTCTAGTTGAAGGCACTAGTTAGAAAGTTACACACAATAAAGAGTAGTTAGACATTACGCAAGAAGATTGCATTTTATGGGATTCAAACTCCCGACATTCAGTTTAGTAAATCAACACTTTAACAAATATGAGTCAACTGCTTTCTGGTAATTTTATATAATTGTGCAAATAGTTATTGTTTTTGCTTTTCCGCCATACCTGATAATTTTTTACAGCACACCACATTTCCACGTTACTAGGAATCAATAATTAGTGAACAGTAACATTTTATACAATACTTCACCATATTATTTTAATTTATCAATTCAATAAATACATTACTTAGTCCATAGTTTTCAAAATTTCAAAAACCAACAGCTTTACTTTATTCGTAATTCACAATAACAATTTTCCGAACATTTTTCAGTAGTTTATTTGATTAAAATAAAAAGGAGATCGTCAATTCTCAAAGTTGATAATTTCATAAAATGCAGGGCAACTCTGTTTTAGTGTAAGTCGTAAAATCCTGAGTAAATTGCTCTCCCATACTGTATTCTTGGGTACTGTTCACACTATCTTAAAGATTGTTAGCCACAGTTGTGTGGTTAAGACTATGTCTTCCCCCAATAGTTCTTGTGTTTCACCATTTTAATTTACTTGAAAAATATGTTTTCACTTCAAAAACGGTGGTCCTTCTTTGAATCAGGTGATAAGGAGAACAGAATGAACAACAAAAATGACCTACCAACAAAACTAAGTAACTCACTAATGTCGTTTTTCTCTCTAAACAAACACAACAACGATTATTCAGTTCGCAAGTTGAAAGTAGTTCGTAATGGTCCGCAGTGTTTAGCCACAGTTATGTTGAATACTATTTTAGACATTTTCATGGGACGGTTTTGCAACCTTGAAATAGTGAAATTTTAGACTGTGGTAACGCAAAGACTCTCTGTTCTAAAACTCAGATATGACTACCTGATTCAACAAACCACAGGTGGTTCATTGAAAGCCAGTTGAAATAAATTAACATTTTTTTAGGTTCAGGCTCTGGTTTAACTCAGGTAGTTTTAAGGATGAGAATCTCAGATAGTTTAGGGGTCAAAGGTCAATATAAGCTGTAGTTACTTTTTTCCATATAAACTTGATAATAGAGAAATCTTTTTGTCTCAGTAAACTATTAAGGTCAGCCAAAACTGGTCCACTATATAACAGTTTTTTGCCCCACTTCATGGGAAGTCATATTTAATAATTATTGTAAATACATTGTACTTCGGTTTCGTAGCAACAAAATTTCCCTTTTGAAATAAGACTGCACTGTCAATGCAAATATATCTTTGTGTTTTATGTTACCACACTACATGTAGATTTTGCATGGTCTGTGTTGTTTATTGTAGAGCTTCAGAACCTCATACAAAACCAACGGCTGTTTAATTTTACCGTAAAGCAGATTCTTCTTTTCACCAAAAGGTAAATTTATTTAGCTTTTACTAAACTCATCAACTCTTTTGAATCTTTCATTTTAAAAAACAATTTTGTGAGACTAAACTTATTAAATATTTGCTCTGTTTAAAACCTCGAGGCTGTAAAGATTATATACAGTCTGTAAAATTTCTTTTATAACTCAAACATAATCGCAGACTGTTTATACACGGGCCGTTATATACTTTGGGGTGCCCTTTTGCTTCTATACCTCAAGCACTGCAGATTATAAAATCTTTGATAGAGCATAGTTTTTGATGAATTTTTTGAGATGTTCAGTTGCTGTTTTTATTTAATATAATTATTGTATTTATATAGTAGTTTGCCTCTTTATATAAGACTTTCGCACCGGCTGATTCCAACCACAGGTTGCAGCATTTGACAAGATTTTATATGAAATAAAGGCAAAAATCAGCTGAGCAAAAATAGGGAAGTTACAGTTTTAAGATACACGTATGTCAGAATTTTGTTTGGTGTCAAACTCTTCTGTACGTACCTATGATATTATATCTTAGTGCTAGAGCTTTTGCATCAAATTAGTCTGCAGAAAGTGGTCTCCAATTAAACTTTTAGTATTATAACATAATTGTGCAGGAAAATCATGTGGTACCACATATTATGAATATGTGGTGGAATCTCTAATAAAATGCATTAGGTCTTAAAATCTGTTTAAATTTTGTGTTGTCATATTGAGGAGTTATGGTAACTGGTGTTAAGACCATGATTTAACAAAACTTTTAACTGCATACATTTGTTGACAAAAAAAAATTTATTTTCAATCTTCACTTTCACCTTATTATTTTCAGAGTGAAATTCATGCAGTGATCAGTCTGGGAGCCAATTATGATGACCAGTCAAGAGTCAAAGAGGCAAATAAAGATGTCAAGAAGTTACCATGATTTTAAATGTTCTTATAATTTCTTCTTATTTGTTTGTCACGTCAACCAGCGGTAGTCTAAAAAACTCATGTCTTTCTTTTTTGTTGTCTTCATTCAATAAAGTGATATACTACTCCTCTCAATTCATGAATCCCTCAATCCATTTTTTTGTTGGTTTTATTCAATAAAGTGATCTACTATTCCCCTCAATCCATGAAACTGTTTTAGCTGATGAATAATGATATAAGAGCGTAGCCTTACATAGCTAGTAAACAGCTCTTTATATTTTATTATCAAACTAATTCTATGTACATTTAGTAACTCTTATATTTTAGGTTATTTATTTTTTATTTATTTATTAATATGAGAAAAGAGATGTTAGAGTGGCCTGATAAAGCTCAACTTGCTACCTCCGGTTTATTTAGTTTGAAAAGCGTTGTCTGGCTCTATTTGCACAGTTGGCAGAATTTTTGTTTTCCTTTAAAAATGTGCCACAACCTATCTGATTGAAAACTGTTTTTACATACATTAAAAATAATTGCTGCAACCAAAGCATTTATTTATGTATTGTAATTATGAACATTGTAAACGATGCAGGCTAAATACTCCTAATACATCTGAAAGAAATTCTATGCAACTTGGAACTTTATGGTAGTATGGTAATCAGCATTTCAACTGCAGCAAAATACAAAATGGAGTTTTACAGGTGTAGTTTTAAATTTAAGGGCACCTATCGCTTATTTCTATACAGCCACTTCTGTGACATTAAAAATCTGTATAGCTTGATGGCCACCATACATAAAACATTGATCTATGTTTTGAGACATGATTTTCTCTTCTGTTATTGATATTTTTGTAGAATATACAGTATATACATATATATATATATATATATATATATTTATATATATATATATATGTATATATACATGTACATATATATATATACATATATGTATATATACAGTATATATTTATATACTGTATATATACTGTAAATATATACTGTATATACTGTATATATATATACTGTATATATATACAGTATATATATTTTGTATATATATAAATATATATATAGTATATATACAGTATATACAATATATATTTATATACTGTATATATACTGTAATTATATACTGTATATACTGTATGTATATATATACTGTATATATATTGTATATTTATTTTGTATAAAGATATATATAGTATATATACAGTATATACAGTATATATTTATATACTGTATATATACTGTAAATATACACTGTATATACTGTGTATATATATATACTGTATATATATACTCTATATATATATACTGTATATATGCTATATATATCTATATATATATATATATCGATATATATATATATGTATAGTTATATATATACTGTATATATATATATATATATATATATTTATATATATATATATACATATATATATATATATTGGAGTGCATCGCATGAAACATTTTTGTAGCTTAATCACTAAATTTTTACTTTTTTCTTAATATTTTTATATATATATACTATATATACTATAGACTATAATATATACTATATATTTACTATATATATTTATGTAAAAAAAATTGTTTCCTCATCCCGGATACCCGTATGAGTGGTATATTCTGCTCTAACTCGGGTCTCCTACCAGCGACCTGGGCGTTTGAGCACTCGCTTCAAGATCTTAGCTGTTCCCAATAGCGTACTTTTCTGCAACTCACCTAAGTTGATTGTTGTTGGTATTTAGGCAAGCCACATTTTATGCGCCGGTGTTATTGCGCCCAGTGCCCCAATGACTACTGGGATTACAGTTGTTCTCACATTCCAGCATTTATCAATCTCTTATCCAAAAGGGAGATATTTCTCTATCTTTTCTTTTTCTTTGCTGGCTATATTGTAGTCATTGGGTACTGCTATATATATTATAGTAGCCCTCTTGTTCTCCTTGTCTAACACCACTAAACCTGGTTGGTTTGCTAGGACATGCTTGTCAGTTCGGATGTAGAAGTCCCAGAGGATCTTAGCGCGGTCATTTTCATTGACCTTACCAGGAGCTTCCCACCAGTGTTGTGGTTTATTAAGGCCATACTCATCACATAGACTTCTATACACAACACCTGTGACATGATTATGCCGCTCAGTGTATGCGTTTCCTGCTAGCTGCTTGCATCCAGTGAATATGTGCTGGATGGTCTCAGGTGCATCTTTGCACAGTCTGCATCTAGGATCGTCTCTAGTAGATAGATTTTCGTTTGGAGTTGCCTTGTTGGGAGCACTTGCTCCTGGACTGCCATGATTAGCGACTCTGTATTGGCCGTTAGGTTTCCTTTGTTCAGCCACACATATGTCTGGTGAAGATCCCCAACTCTAGATCTTTGTTGGTGGTAAGCACCATGAAAAGGTTTCGTGTGCCAGTCAATTTCCTCATCATCAGAGCGTAGGTCCGTTGTAAGAGCAACCGATTGAAATTTAGCTAGCAACTTATCTGAAATGGCCATGGAGGCTGCATATGCTTTGATGCTTTGCTCCTCCTCTTTCATTGTCTGCTTTACACTTTATATATATATATATATATATGTAAAGTATATTTATATATACATGTATATATAGTTTATCAAAAACTACAGGTTAAAATTATTACTATTATCAGTTTTATGCAATCGCGTTGCAATCTTCAGGTAGAATGACTAAATTGTATAATGTACAAGCTACATGTACATTATACAAGCTCATTCAACATTACCAGCTCACTTGAAGGTTGACTTGCAACAAAATTCACATTACATTTATTTGATATGAAAAGAGTCGCCATGTCTTTCTCTGTTGTGTTGTAGGTGCAAAATATGTGAGAATGTGATTACAAGCTTGTAAAAGCCCAAAAACGAACAGTTAATTTTGGATTCTCTTTCCAAAACAGCTCAATTGTGACGTAGCTGTGTTAGATGATTTATGTTTACACTATCATGCAACCTTGTTCGTCAAAATATTTCACAAATATACATCATGTATTCAATGAAACCATGTCTATTGTTCTTACGTGTCTGTTTTATCGTCATTTTAATGCTGTCACTTTTAGTAGTGATATGTTATAACTAACCGAAAAAATTTGTTTAATTTTTTACTGTTAGCTTGAAAGAGTACATATCATTGTCTGATAATCATGACGAGCCTGTTGGTCATTTGTGATAATTGAAAAGTGCTGTAGAAATTATTTGCGAAGTATTGAGCTACATGATCAGATTACAATTTGCCGACTAGACCAAGCCGAAGCAAACCTGTAAAGTAGCGAGCTTCTATATTTGATACGAGGTTCTCGGTAAAACCCGAAGTGTTTGTCCTAAACTAGTGCTACGATAAGTTTTATATCGAGCTTTTTCTTGCCCTTTCATTTCACTGGAGAACATCACGTGACAAGATTATAACCAAATTTCATGGCTACGTCAGAGAAATAAAAAGATTCCAATCTACGGCGGCTTTTTGTTTTTGAGCTTTTAAGAGCTTGTAATCACAGTTCCACATTTGTGGCACCTACAACACAACAGAGCAAGACATAGCGAATCTTTGAAACCAAATAACTGTAATGTGAATTTAGTTGCAAGTCAACCTTTAAGTGACACAATAGCCTAATAAAAAACTGCTTTACAAACCATATTTAGCATCTCTGAACAAAAAAAGCAAAATGCTTCCTAAGTGTAGGCATGCCACAAGGTCTTTATTAAGCAATTGTATCACTTGAGAACATTTCTTAATTATATATCTTTAAAACCATGATTTACAAGCTACGTATATCTATAACTCTTAATAATTTGTTTTAGACTGCAGTTGACAAAAAATGTTCACAAGCTACATCTGTAACTTTTAGTAATCCCTTCTAATTATTTCAACCATCTGATTATGTATACATTACATAGAGTATATTCTATTAGGGAAATTTTATTTGATGAGTGCAGTCGGTTAAACTGTGTGAAGCTAAATAATAATAAATTGTTGCCAGTTTGTTTAGTTCTACAGTTTAATACATTTTACATATGCTCCGCCTAGCGTTGAACACTTTTCATTAGAGGTTGCGAACAACCAATTTAACAGGTTAATCCCACAAAAAAACGAGCGGAAGCGAAGTATGAGAGTTTAATGATAATGCATGCGCACACAATTTACGAAAATTAATCATCAACAATGAGACGAACCCTTGTCTAGAAATTTCCTCAACTAATTTCACCATCGTTTTGTAGAGTCGTTAAAGTATAATAACAATACAAAACACATTTAAGCCTATTTAAATATGTTACCAAGTATTTGTAAACCATCGGCATTATTTCAAAACTTACTCATCTGATCGGATTATTCACAAACAGACAGATTAATTTGGACAAAAATCGCCACATAACGCTTGAAAAGCTTGGTTTAATAAAAATTAAGACCGGACTATGAAACGCCGAACGACAGAGATTAGAACGATAAAGTCGTGTGCATTTCACGAAAAAATAACGTGCACATTTCACCAGTCTATAGCATTGTCAAAGGTTTCTGTAATTAACGTAGGAGTACTGAAATCGTTTCATTTTTGCCGATTTCAAAGTAACTGACATTTTAGACTCTTGAGTACATTGATGTTCTAACTGATGTACAACGCAGTGTTTGTAAAGGAAATGACGATGATATTTTTTTCTAACGATTCTTATGAGATTTTAAGATTAGGAGATTATACATGTACTTATGAGATTGTAAAAACTATGACGTTTTTAAATGTAAACAAAATTGTTTATTGGTTTTACATTATTACTATATTAATAATATTGGTTATTCTAATAATATCAGTGCATTTTACTTCTAATATTGGCCAATATTGCATTTCTCCTATTGCAGGGGGAGAGATATAAACATATAATATTTTCCTTTCATTATTGCTCTTTGTTGTATATAATAACACCCACACCCTGTACATTACAGCTACCATTGTAGTTATCCTATTGCACTGCAGTGCCATTTGACTGCTAATATTGCATTTCTCAACCATCAGTACCTTTTTTTTTCAATATCTCTTTGGTCGTTGGCTGTATGACAGTGGAATTTCTGGTATATATATATATATATATATATATATATATATACACTGTATATATATATATATATATATATATATATATATATATATATATATATATATATATAACTAACTAGAGTGTGGAATAGGTTAATGTTACTTATCTTTGTTCCAGATTGATGTTTTATTCTGGGGTCACGACAGGTCTGTTTCGTGCTGGTGCACTCTTCAGGTGACTTGTGTTGAATGGCGGGTGGAGTTGCCTCTCCTGATGTTGTTGGTGGTGTCTGTAGCTCCGCCTCTGCCTGGATCGTATTGGCTGAGTAGGTATTTCTTGGAGTGTCTGCATGTATTGTTTATTTCATTTCTTTTGTTTAAGGTGGCTGTTTCTGGCCTGCAAATGATGTAATATTTTTCGCTAAGGCACAGATGACATTTCTTTGTTTGGTTTGAATAAGGTCTAGCTTTCTGCATAATTTTCCATTTAATCCTGTAGCTTGCATTGTCATTCTTAAGTTTCCAGATGTGTTTACTAAGTTCTGTGCTGTTTTGCTTGTCACTGTGTGTGAAAGAGGCTGTGTGGTTTCTAAATCTGGATTTGAAGTCGGTTGTGCATAGTCCTATGTAGGTGCTCTCGGTGCCCGTATCTTCTCTAGTCACTATGGCCTGGTATATTATGTTTGTGGTTAAGCAGTTTCCATCTAGTGGGCAGTTGTTCCTTACTCTACAATTGCAGGCCCTGTTTGTAGTTGTGCTCTGCTGGCTGCTCAGCAGGCGTCTGTTGTGTGAATCTATGTGCTGTTTCATGTTCGGCATGCAAGAGTAGCTGAGTTTTAGTGTGTGTCTGTTAAATACTTTGTGCAGTGAATGGGTAGGCGGGAAACATGTATCTATAATGTTTATAAATTTTCTGCCTATATTTGTCTGTACGTCGGCGTTAAAAGGGGGGTTGTACCATGTTACGGGTCGCATGTTAAAAGGGGGGTTGTACCATGTTACGGGTTGTACCATGTTAACATGGTACAACCCCCCTTTTAACGCCGACGTACAGACAAATATAGGCAGAAAATTTATAAACATTATAGATACATGTTTCCCGCCTACCCATTCACTGCACAAAGTATTTAACAGACACACACTAAAACTCAGCTACTCTTGCATGCCGAACATGAAACAGCACATAGATTCACACAACAGACGCCTGCTGAGCAGCCAGCAGAGCACAACTACAAACAGGGCCTGCAATTGTAGAGTAAGGAACAACTGCCCACTAGATGGAAACTGCTTAACCACAAACATAATATACCAGGCCATAGTGACTAGAGAAGATACGGGCACCGAGAGCACCTACATAGGACTATGCACAACCGACTTCAAATCCAGATTTAGAAACCACACAGCCTCTTTCACACACAGTGACAAGCAAAACAGCACAGAACTTAGTAAACACATCTGGAAACTTAAGAATGACAATGCAAGCTACAGGATTAAATGGAAAATTATGCAGAAAGCTAGACCTTATTCAAACCAAACAAAGAAATGTCATCTGTGCCTTAGTGAAAAATATTACATCATTTGCAGGCCAGAAACAGCCACCTTAAACAAAAGAAATGAAATAAACAATACATGCAGACACTCCAAGAAATACCTACTCAGCCAATACGATCCAGGCAGAGGCGGAGCTACAGACACCACCAACAACATCAGGAGAGGCAACTCCACCCGCCATTCAACACAAGTCACCTGAAGAGTGCACCAGCACGAAACAGACCTGTCGTGACCCCAGAATAAAACATCAATCTGGAACAAAGATAAGTAACATTAACCTATTCCACACTCTAGTTAGTTATAACACTCCGCACTTTTTAGAGCGTAGAGTGCTGTTAGCAGTAGGCCTGACAACTTATCTATTATATATATATATATATATATATACACTGTATATATACATTGTATATATATATGTATATGTATATATATACATATATTTATATATATTATATATATAAATATATATATGCATATAAATCTCAAAATTGGGCTGTTTGTATGTCCATCACTATGTCTGGCTATTGCTAGTAAAATCACTAAACTTCCAACACACTGTCATTAATGCTTAGGTTAAAAAATTATTTCATATTCAATTTAACTTACCTATGCAGGTACTTATATTAACAAACAATTTGTAAAACAAATACGTACATAATTAAGTTAATTAATTAAATAACAAGTAATGTTTGTTTGTTTGTTTGTTTTATTTCATCAAAAAGTATGAAAACAGAAAAAAAAGAAAAAGAAAAGAAATAATGATGAGGCCCAAACTGCGCAGTAGCATTGCTAGTCAAGGCGCTGGGCCACAAGTTAACAGCAAGCAGCCAGAAACTATTTATTCACCGCTCAACAGGTACAGCTTGAGGGCACGTCTAAAAGTGGGCATACTCACAACCCTACGCAGTTCATCAGGCAGAGCGTTCCATTGTGCTGACTGCTGGTATGACATTCTGCGATGACCCGAAGCAGATTTAGAGGGAGGTAGCTTTAGATTTAAGGAATAGCAGCGAGTGGGATATTGATGAATGCGATGTGATTTAAGGCTGTAGAATAATTGATGAGACGCGATGAGAGTTCGAAATTTATAGAGTTTATTCACAGTCAGTATTGAAGATTTTTGAAAAAGTGGGCGGGTGTGTTCTAATTTAGGTTTTTTATGTAAAATTCGGAGAACTCGTTTTTGTAGAAGTTGAAGTTTGTTTAAGTATTTACCTGGGGCGTTCCCCCAAGCCTCAATACAGTAACTGAATTTAGAATGAATAAATGCGTTGTAAATTAAAACCAAAATTTTGTGGGGTAAATACCTTGAGCATTTATATAAGAGTCCTAACAAAGGTCTAACACTATTAAAAAGTTTTTCTATGTGAACCTTCCATGATAAATTTGTATCAATGTGAACACCCAAAAATTTTACACTTTCGACTTGGTTTAAAATTTTACCATGCAAAGTTAAAGCGGTCCTGGGGAATTCATATTTATTTTGATTGTTTTTTAATATCATAAAGTTTGTTTTGTCTACATTTAATGTTAGTTTGTTCATAGTACACCATTTTTGGATTTCATTCAGTTCATTATTTACTGCAGAAATTTGCTCATCTAAGTCTTTGGATTCTAAAAATAAGTTTGTATCATCGGCATACAAAATGGGAGTAAAAACTGTTAAAATGTTTGGTAAATCGTTAATATAAATTAAAAAAAGCGTAGGGCCAAGTATGGATCCCTGGGGAACACCACATGTAATGCTTAGTTCATCAGAGACAGATTGTCCAATAATGGTGACTTGCTTTCGTTGAGAAAGAAAGTTTTCCACCCATTTAATAGAATTTGAACTAAACTTTAGCTGTTTCAGCTTATATAAAAGAGTTTGGTGATCAAGGGTATCAAAGGCTTTACTAAAATCAAGATAGACTCCGAGTACGGATTTCCCATCATTAAATGCTTTTAAAATTTGATTTGTGAATTGAGTAAGAGCTAGTGTAGTGTTTTTATTTTTGAATGTGAATTAGATATTTGGATTTTCAAATTTGTTTGTCAAATAAGCATATTCATGATTGCATTAGTGAATCACCTTTTTTCAACTGCTGAATTACCTACTAAAATATCAGACAAGCATTTAATTAAATTTCAATTATAATCGATTTAGCAATCAACTTGCAGTCAAAACTGAGCTAATCATTGAACTACAAACTATCTTACCCAGGAGTTTTGCATAAAGTTCTGCTAATTAATAGTTTAACGAGTAATGTAATTATTCCAGTTATGGAGTAGGCTATATCAACAAATGACCACATCCCTGTTTGTTATACACGTATCTATAGACTGTGCAGCAGCACCCAATATTTTTACACAAACATAAATATAATGATCCTCTAGAAACACAACCAAGAAATTGGATGCAAATAAAAAACCTATCAGAACTCGAGCCTTTTATGTGAAACTTGTGATTTGACTTGAGGTTATAAAGGGTCATCTTGCTTCAAATTTTAAAGTCATTGACACCAATATGTAGGAGGTTTGCTTTCTTTCAAATAAACTATAATACAGCCATCAACTATAGAGCTACTGAAACTGGAAACACTTTTTGTTTGTTAATGTGGTGGCTTTCCCATCAAAGATTATATTAGCAGCCTAGTTTTTTAAAACTAACATTTTTTATTGGGTTATGAGAAAGTCCGACGACCAAACATGATGCAGAAACACTACTTTGCAAACAAATTCACCGACTTATTTTGATTGTAAGACAAAAGTGGCTCACTAGAACGGTAAATGCTAAGCTTTAGTCGCCACATATGAAGTTGTTTCCTGGAAATGTTTGCGAGATTGTTTACGAGGGTGCCTTTCGAATCACAGAAGCTCAGCATGCTAGGGTTTGATCAATTGGCTGGAACATATCTTCTTTTAAGGATTGTAATATATTATAACGTAAGGTACTCTGTCTTAGTGTCTTAACGAGATTATGAACACGCAGCACTATAACTTGTATTTATTTTAATGTTATTCAATTGACTTGCAGCAATATATAAATTGTGTCAAAGGGTTTTAAGGTAATAAGTTAATTATTGAAGCGCATTTAGTTTGATAACTTGTTACGTGGGCAGACCTGCCTACTCAAGAGTGGGCAATGCGTGAGATTTGGTTTTGGGGCAATCGGTGTATCAATGATAGTATATATAAAATTATGGAAATTGGGGCAAAACTTTCACGCATTTTCATTTTTCCTTTTGAGGGATTGCGTGAGTCTCAAGCCTAATACCTGAGAGTTGGCAGGTATGTATGTGGGGGCATTAATATAGATTTGATAAACAATGTAAAGCATCACGAAGGGGCAGTTTTTTATTTGCTATAAACGGACGAGGAACGCACATATATGGTTTCATGTGAAGATGTTTTCATCACATGTACTTTACAGTCTGCGTGACACCTTTTGTCGTGGTTTTGACATTGGTTTCACAAGAAGTTCACATTTTTGCACTTAATCACGTCTTACGTCATCATTAATTACTTACATTAGTTACATTAACTTACTTAAGTTATAGTCGCCTAGAGTTTTGGAACATTTGACAAAGTCAGACGGCTCTACTTTTTGAGTATTAAAGACAAATTTTGTTTGCTAACAAAATTATAGCCTGTTTTTTTAATTATGTCGTCAAACATGTGCCATCTGTGATGGGTGGACATAGAGAACTTATGCTAGGCATAATTAATTTGAGTCCATGCACAACATGAGTGTTGAATGTTGAATTTTCTTTGCCATTTTATTCTATTTTGTTTTCAGACAGTCCCCTACTTACGAACATTCGAGTTACGAACAACAGTACATACGAACAGGTCTGCACGTATGTCCGTCGCTAATACTGACGGTATTACTGACGTATTAACTGCAGAAAGAGGCACTACTCGGAAGCACCACCCAGCATCAACCTTCCTCTGCCCAGTTCATTGCAGTGCATATGTGCGTGAACGTATCTCCATTGCGCAAAGCACTTTTTTATTTTTACTGTACGTATTGTAAAGAACTTTGCCGGCCTTTACTTGTCACAATCTAGACCAACAATTAAAGAGAAGAGATTGCGTGTAGTTTCATTCAGCTTTTTATTAGCGAAGGGAATTTCACTAGCTGAGGAGCGTACGTCTATGTGCTCTGCTCAACTAAGTGAGCGCGCTCCTTTATATACAATAATATCAACCGTTCCGGCAAACGGTAAGAATACTGGCCAACAAGGTGAATAAATAGGACCGCTAGCATGTTGGTATGACAACATTATAAGTGATGAGAAGTGATAGTGTTATGACAGGATATCAAATATAACAATAGCATAACGAGTGAAACAACGATACAATAAAAGGACAACACATACAAAAAATAAGACAACGATAAGTGATAGCATAACGATTAAAAAAACGATATAATAAAAAGGACAACACATACAATAAATAATAAATGCAATGTCATGGCCCGGCATCCACTACAGTATTCTCTCAATTTTATTAAATATTTTTTCAGCACAAACCAATGCAGGTTACTTATACGAGCCTTAAACACACTTATATAAACCTTCAATATATTTATATAGGCCTTAAACATAAATTATAATACAATTTATAGCACTGAAGCAGCTTACAAATGAATTCACTTTACGAACAATCGTTCAAAACGTAACTCGTTTGTAAGGAAGGACACCGTCTCTATGTTCAGTTTGCGTAGCTTTGCTTTGTCACGTAGGAACTAATTTGATTATTACTGGTTCAGGTACGAGTTAAGGTGTTAAGCTATTGTAAGCAATACTGATATTTACCAATAAAAGGTTCTTATTTATTCTATAAGCCTAACAATTGAAATATACAGCTAACAAAATTCCAAACAATAATAGTAATGATAAAAGGTTAAAATAGCCAATAAAAGTTACACACTTACTCGAACAGTCGTCCATGTTTGCTTGCTCAGTCCATATGGCTACGAATTTCGACAGTCAAATGAGAGTCATGACAGTTCTTATATATAGAGGCTCGGTAGTTGAAA
Organism: Watersipora subatra; assembly: GCF_963576615.1. Taxonomy (NCBI): domain Eukaryota; kingdom Metazoa; phylum Bryozoa; class Gymnolaemata; order Cheilostomatida; family Watersiporidae; genus Watersipora; species Watersipora subatra. The sequence goes on along the minus strand of NC_088712.1, from coordinate 50,096,109 downwards.
TAGTGAAGTAGAAGAGGATCAGCTAATGATGATGAAGGAAGCTTCATAGGTAGGGAAAAGATAGCGGCTTCAGAGGCAGAGGGAAGCAAGTGGGAGGCTCCAGAATCAGAGGGAGCCTCAGCAGGTCCTTGAAAAATAAGAGATAGACGGATCAACGCTGAGTAGTTAGAGCTGTTCTCTTTTATAGATGTTTCTGTTAGCCTGTGAAATGTTTAGGCGCCCAGATTCCGCTATTTATGTTGCAGAAAGCTAGCAATTAAATGAACTTGTTTTAAGTACGTCATGGGAGTGTATTGATTGAAAATGATGACTAACTTCAATTGTCTCCAATTGGTCCTGCGTGGTATAAAGGCCGGGCCACACGTATCGTGTAATTTCAACTAACCTGGGAAATTCCATTCGTACGAAATTTCTGACCTGCCACACGGAGTTTCCCCACCACAGATTCGTACAAAACTAATTTTCAACTAGCCAATCATAACGCGGCGATAAATTGAAGCCAACTCCGTTTCAATCATTTGCTTCAGCACAAACATGCGGGTCAGATCTAAAAAAATAACGATTTGTGAGTTTCTAGCCGCAATTCCTAAATCGGTTGCGGAATATACACGTAAATTAATTTTGGCGCCTGCAATATAACTGCGCGTTAACAAGGTCGTTTCTACGCAACTACAAAACTGCTAATCTTAGTTGCACTGAGTAGTTGTAGTAGGCTGTTGTTGTAAATGGTTTTTAGTTTACTTTTGAATAGAGCTGGTGCATTAATAATATATTACGAACTATTACGTATGTACTACATTGCAAAACGGTTATTTTGTATGACTACAGCAGGTTTTGACTTTCCCACAAAACCGTTTTACTTTTTCTTCTAATTATGATACAAATTTGAACCTGACTTTTCAGCAATTATTAGCCTAGCTACAAAACAGTTATATTTCTATTAAATACATATTGGAACCTGACTTTTCAGCAAATATTAGTCTAGCTACAAAACAGTTATATTTCTATTAAATAAATCCATTACGTCCATGGTACTACTGATTAAATATAATCGCCAACACAGTTACACAGTTTACAAACCGAGTTAGGAACTGCGGGCTAGAAACTCACAAATCGTTATCTTTCTTAGATCTGACCAAACATGCGCAAAAGAAAACGGCCTTCAACATTCAACTAACCTTTTCAACCGACCAATCAAACAACGACTCGTAGGAATTTCTGACGTTTCGTCCAATTCAGGATTCGTTCATCGTGCGCAACCAACGATGGACGAATTCGTCCAAATGTCAATTCGTACGAATCGTTCCGTCCAAATTTTGCCGATTTCGTGAGAATTTCGTCTCGTGTGGCCCTACCTAAGTCTGATATATTTTACTGGTTTTCTAGAATGTCATTCGATGTCTCTTTTCTCATGGGGCTACATTCACAGGAGTTTTCTAAGCTACTTGTATATGAGTACATGATGACTTTCTTTATTGCTGGTCCTTCGATGTATTAGCTGTCATGTTCATTGTAGTATTGCATATGTCTCCGAAATGTAGGCATTTCTCCATTATGCTATCTACTTTTGTTAACACTTTCATACAATCCTATGAACGGAAAGTTTTAATTTTTTGGTACCCAAGTCTTGCTAATCTTTCTCTTTCTCACCTAATGAGAGCAGACCTATATTTTCCCTGAACAGATTGTGATTAACCAACAGCTAAGTACTCATCATACTACATATCATAACCATTAAGCTACACTGAATACAATGGATTCAATGAGCAAGTAGTCATTACATCAGTTAAGATACTTACAGCGCTTGCTTGGGATTAACAACTAGAACTCTTGATCATTACTCGTAGCGAGTGTTAAGCTGGCTCAATTTGCAGGTATTGTTCTAGTAAAAATTTTAGTATTGATCTAGCTTTCCAGAAAGTTACTCAAGTTCATTAGGTAATTATTCTATTATTTGTGCACCGGCAGTCATTTGGCTAGTGTACATGTATATATACACTCGCCGATTCCCCGACGTTGCACGGTTATTAAAGGTTGACTTGCAACAAAATTCACATCACTGTTATTTGGTATCAAAAGGTTCACCATGTCTTGCTCTGCTGTGTTGTAGGTGCAAAATATGTGGGTATGTGATTACAAGCTCTTAAAAGCTAAAAAACTTGTGCACAAAGTGTTTAATATAAGTACTTTTCTTGACCTGTGCACTTTACTTTACACTTTCATTACTGCGCTAAATTCGTTAATCTGACTGAATTAATTTGAAGAATAGAGAAAACATAATATTATTATGCTTTATTATTTATCTTGAGGTGTTGACTGTTGTTTTTAAAAAAGAATCAAGGAGATTAACCAACCGGAAGCTGAGATATAGCCAGCCAAACACAGGTCTACCAAAAAGCATAAGTGTTTTAGTAATCATCAATATATGACGTATGAAACCAACTTGTGTGCCATTGGTCAATTAAGCCAACTAATGCGCTCTCCTATAACAATCATGGCGTTTTAATTGGTTTAATCTTTGGAAGTATAGAACAATCAAATTGGGCCTAACAATCATTGCTCCAAGAATTCCGAATAAATTAGAATAAAATAATTACACGCATCTATTATTTCGCAGCATTCTACTATCACTTTCTACAAATTATATTAGTTACATCATTTATTTTATACGCAGTTATATCATTACTTTGTATAATATGCATTATGATTATTATATTAATCATAAAAAATAATCATAGATAAGATAATAGATCAATAGAAAAATCAAATCAAAAGTTATCGTTTTCTTTTCTTACAGCAAGAGTAGCACCGTCAAGTTATTCTTTTTAAAATTATGGCTGTAGTGAACTTACAGTCTGTTAATAGTGACGATAATCATGAAAATCAACTGAATGCTGCAGTAGATACACAGTAGAAAAATGATGAATGAAAAAAAATTCACATTCCCATTTCTTATTTCAAACGAACTGCAATCGGGGATGTTGCATATAAACTATACACGCGCCGTTCGTTGAACAGAGGATCTTCGGAGCATATCCGTGGAGATCGAGTTAAAATTTGAAGCACAATAGTCAAAATCCGCTCTTCTGTTTTGAAAAATAACGGCGAGGGGTTTTGGGCAAATGCCTTTACCACACAATGTTTGCTTGATTTTTCTGAGAAACCTGAGCTAGTCTGTAAATTATTTACTATCGCGAGAAGCGTTTCACATCTCGTAGCCAAAACAATCATTATACGTAACGGCGGTAAGGGTGCGCAACTCCGGCACATGAACATTAAGTCAATCTATACGTCACAGTTTTCGGGATTTTCGAAGGGTTTTCCTCTGATTCTTTATTAGGTAGACCTGTGTTTGGCTGGCTATATCTCAGCTTCTAGTGGGTCAATCTCCTTGATTCTTTTTTAGAACATCAGTCAACACCTCAAGATAACTAATAAAGCATAATAATATTATGCTTTCTCTATTCTTTAAACGGGTTTTCGAAAAGTCGATGTACCGCTAGTATTTTTGCAATATCTCGAGAATCAATGCAGGTATTGTTTTACTGTAAAATGCATCTTACTCAGAACAAAATCCTCTACAAGATAAGTAAAATGGACTAGTGAATCCCACTCTCGCGAAATTTTTGACACTTCCTTCACGTCGAACGAATGCGGTGAATTTTGTATTGCCATGATGATAGCGATCAGGTTTTACTGTTTTGAAACATAAATGGAAATGGAACCGCTTGACAAAAAAGATTTTCAATTGGTTGCACTCAATTGGCAACAAGGTTTTTTTGTTGGAGACAAAATTTGATTGGTCTAGCTGATGTGTAGTCTTCGTAATGAAAAGAAAAGTGAAACTCTATTAATGATCCGATTCATTGACTTGCGGTCTGTACTTCTATCACCGCGACTGTCGATACATCGGCTCACAGTAGTAAAAAAACTAAGGGTGTATTAGTGGTGAAGCATTACTATAAGTCTCTGTAAGCTTTCTGTTTACCAGGGAACTAACAGCTAAAGTATGTCTAGTTATATAATATATCACCCTGTTAGTCCATTAAGTTGGTTTAGTTATATGATTCTTGTATATCACTCTGTTAGTCATGAAGCATGTCTAACTATATGAAATATGACTCTGTTAGTCATACATGTCTATTTATGTGATATATCACTCTGTTAGTCATAAATTATGTCTAGTTATGTGATATATCACTCTGTTAGTCATAAAGTATGTCTAGTTATGTGATATATCAGTCTATATCACTCACACTAGCTATTTGCCATTGATAGCCGTAGCCAGAACACCTATTATTCAAAGAGAGCAAATGTTGATTCTCCTATTAACTAATTCATCTAGATGACTCCCACGAGACAGTCAACTTACCAGAGTCGTCTTCCCGTCACAAGAGTTTGGCTGCAACAGTTCTCAAATATGGCGAGGAGATAAGCGCTAAAAACAGACAAACTGTATAGTTTGAGACAAAGTTGATGATAAAGATGAGTGATGAGAGAGAGAGGATTGCTCGACTGGAGGAGAGCTTAAGTTCAAGCAAAAGGCTTGGTGTATCTTTGTATAGGTCTCTTTAATACCATACTTTTCCGACTATTACACGCACCCCTATACAAGCCGCATCTGCTTTATTTTCAAAAAACTATAATAAAACAATACCTAGGCCGCACCTTTTGTATAGGCCGCAGAACTCAGGACAGTGCTTTTTAATGTGGCGACAACTTTGCTGGTTGAAACAGAACAGTGCCGTTAGGCACTGTTCCATATTTAAGTCGCATGGCTATATAAGCTGCATGGCTCAAAATATCAGTAAAAAGTAGCGGCTAATAGTCTGAAAAGCATGGTAGCATCTGTGCAACTGTTCATCTGCTTTGTTCATGAGCTTGTCAGAACATGCAGTTGCTCGCATTTTACATGTACAGCTACAAATGTCTTCCTTTTTGTAATGAAATGGCAGGCATTTCTCTGTAGCTAACTTAGAAGCCGGATCAATCACGCTAAATTTCATTTTGCAGTACTATAAACTGCTTGAATGAAAATATATCTGATCAAAAGGAGACGATCACACAACTAGTCATGAATATGTCAAAAGTAGAAGAGACAGCAATTGGTGATAAACCAGTAGCAGTAGATTTGGAGTGTAAGGTCGCTGAGGGTCAACAGGAAGTAGCCCGTCTGCTCGTGAACCTGCAAGCCTGCAAACTAAAGGAAGCTGCATAGGAGAAAGCTATGAAATTGCTGCAATCCTAGGTAGATGATAGATAGTATATGTAATCAGTAGCTGTAGATATTCAGCATGTATTCAAAAACTTGAGCAGCTAATCAACAGCCATATCAGGTGGGCGATAGCTATAAGAGGTGGTCGACAGCTATAGCAGGTAGTCTGTAGCTATAGCAGGTGGTCAATAGTTATAGAAGGTGGTCGATAGTTATAGCAGGTAGTCGATAGTTATAGCAGGTTGTCGATAGTTATAGCAGGTGGTCGATCGCTATGGCATGCAGGAACAGCTCTCTCGATCATTGCTGTTTTTATATTCTCCTTTTTAGCAAGTTCCTCTCGTTCTCCTATTTATGGTCCAAGCTAATATGTATCTTTGTTTTACAATTTAGTAAATTTAAAACCTTTCATGTCTTTTACTTTTTCCCCAAATAATATTATTGTAGATCTAATCTGCTTGTTTCATTACCTTTAGATATTCTTATTCCTTTCATCACTTGGTTTTTTCTTATTAACTAACTCTTCTACTTACTCTTCTAATTACTTACTCTCTACTTCTTACTGTTTTCTCAGCTCTGTTATCTTATGTTTTGGAACTAAGTTCTTCCATTCATTATCCGGGATCGGTTATTATTTGTAGGCTTAGCCATAAAATAATTTCCAGATCGAGCATCTGAAGGAACAAGTCGAAAATTCAAAGAAAGACAATTTCAAATTTGCCCCTCTGTCTAGTTCCGACTTACTATCTGACACTGGTGACGGGTAAGAATGTGTGTTTGTTAAGTCTTATGTTGTTTTGTTGCTCTCCTCTTGGATGAAGCAATTTGCGTATATGCTGTGTCTTCTCCTCAGATACTTTCAGCATATCATATGTGTTCAATAATTCTTTTATTTGCTTCCTATTTCTGTAGCATTTGCTTGATATTTGTGGCTTTTAAATGATATTAAGGAAGGCCGGTGTTAGTGTTTGTCGTTTTTTTGGTTAAACGGTTTTGTACTGCTTCTGACATTAGAGTTCACAAGAAGTTTACATTTCTGAGCTTGATCCCATATTACATCATCATTAATCTCCAGACGATGTTCACTTGCTTTACCTGTAAAAATGTTTATTGAGATAGCAGAATGAATAAGTTATAGTCGCTTATAGTTTCGGAACATTTGACAATACCAGACGACTCCATGTTTTTAGTGCAAAAGATAACTTTTGTTTGCTAACAGATTTTTTTAATTATGTCGTAAAACTATGTGCTACAAGCAAGAGGTTTTAGTTTTGTTTACCCAACTTTTGCTATGTTAGATCATTGGATTGAAAGCTAGTATTGACAGCAATAGTTCTTGTACCCTATTTCTGTCTCATCACAAAATTCAACTAAAATATAAAAATCTCTAGTGAATAGTGAAAACCAGCCATAACATAATAATATCTCTCACGCTATATAATTCTCTCACGCTTCTCCTGTCCGCTTCTCTTCTCCTGTCCGCTTCCCTCTCCGTGTTTGCCTCAACCCTGCTGTCCGCCCTCTGTCCGCCTCTGTATGTTTTGTGTGGTCCCCGTGTAAAATTCCCATATGTAATTTTATTGGATTTTTTGTAGTACTCATTCCAAGGATTTGAAAAAATTTTGAGATTTGAGATTTTGCTGTAGCCGTATATAATAATTTGACAAAATAGAAACTCTTCACAAAGGCTCAAACTTATACATACGTGAATATATATTTGTATATCTTATACATACATTTATATATTTTTGTAATTCTTATTCATACATGCTTATATCTTTAGACAGTTCACCCTCAGAATATAACTACTTTGATATCCAATTTTGTCTCCTCACCAGATGGAGCATAGTAAATTTTCCATCTTACCATATGAATCTTTTTTCAGCATACAAATTCAACAAAACCTTTGCCTGAGTTAAAATTTGGCAGTCGGTGTGTTTATTATGTATATATACATGACCAAGTAAACAGTGGGAGCACCTACCAGTGCATGTCAAACTCATTATTCAAGGATGTCAGATAAGTTACCATCTAGTTGTTGCTAACTAGCTGTAGAATGCCTAAAGGTTCACTTACTGAGTTCATCCATATTTGCCTCGTAGCCTTCTATAAGACTTTGGTCGGCTTGTCAGTGCGATGGTTTCATTAAGGATATGCAGTTAGTACTGTTTCTTTATGGTGAAAGACTAATGCGAATATATATCATTTGTGCTGTCTGTCCAATACCTACTACCCGACCTAAAGGCAAATACATAGCACTCAAGCTACAGGCCAAATTTAAATTTGTTAATTTATTCATAGGTTTCTAAATTATGTTTGGTTATTTCCCCACAATGTTTTCGGTAAGTCTCTGTAAGCCAAATATTTTCTTTACATCACTTAGTTTGGTTAGGAGAAGTGAATGGGTATGGATATTTCGAAGACTTCAATAATCTTTACTATAATGAGAGACGTGTCTGTTTGCCTGCTTGTCCGAAGTCACATTTAAAGTTTTTTGTAAAGATCACCGTGAACGGGATTAGAACTCACAATTTTCAGTATGACAGACTGATACTCTAATCACTGCACCAAGTGAAGCCTATGTATGCCTAAATAATATGGTTGTTGTACATATAGTTCTTACACCTAATGATCTCTCACGGCATGCTGGGTTGCTAGGGTAACTGCATGATTAAAAGGCAACATACTGTTTTAGAGTTCTCTAAAAAAACTACCATATTTTCATGGACTGGCCTTGTTTCCTTGTTGTTTTGGTGTTGGAAAGGTTTGTGCTGGTTAAACAGGAATTGGTTGACAATCATTTTAGCTATGCTAAAAATCTGATAACTGATATTATGACTGATAATCTGATAACTGACAAAGCCAATTGTATTACACTAGTCTAACTGACTGACAATGAATACAAATGCAGTAGACACTCCTACATCATATACTTCTTATAACGTAATTCCAAATAACGCAAAAAACTGATTTGAAGTTTATGCTTTGTACAGTGTGAAAAACTTTTGTATAACATAAAATGTCAAGTCAGACGAAATTAAAAAATCGATTTGAATGTTGGTTTATCTCGTAACACTTGCGAAAGAAAAAACAATGTATGTATAACGTTTTATGTATTATATTGTTGTGGAATGTGGTCTACTGGGAGCTGAGCATAGGGATGAGTTAAGCCGAGCCAAGCTGTGTTCAGTCAGGCGTGTTAATGAGGTGTGAGTTCAGCCAAGCCAGAGCCATGCCGGGTCCAGCAAATAGAACGGAGGCGGAGCTTACTAGCTATATAAGCTCGAACGTTTGTGTAGAAGAGCAGAGCTGTTCTAGGCCTGTTCATTGCCTGTTCTACTGCTAATCAACTCTGGTCCGGCACAATCCGTTGCCGGCCCGGACAACTAGAAAGCCGGAACGGTATGGAAATGGTGTATGCTACTCTATGGAATTAACGGAAAATGGTCCGAAGGTTGCGCGGGAAGGAGATAAAACGGTTCTCACGGTCGCAACCAAGGATTTTTTATTAAAGCACTCGTTTTCTCTGGACGACATCAGAGCGCTGGAAAAGATAGAGAGCGAAGGCAACACATCTCTACAGGACTTACTGACTTCGGTCACATTGAGCTTGGAAGAAGCTGGAGAAGGAGTGAGTAGGCCAACACCGGCAAACGTGGTGGTCTACAAAGGGAGTAACAAGGAGAGGGACATGGCTTGACGGCCAGATTCTGCCGTGTTGGAAATCACTGAGGAAGGAGTAGAGGCGCTGTTGGGTGCCACTCTGACAGAGGTCAGCGCGGAGGAACTGCCCAACAAAGCCATACCAAAACCAGTGGAAGAAGAGTGCCGGGTGGCTGCTGTGAGCACGAAGAGGAGACAGGTCAGCCCCCTTCACCGGAGTTGTCTTCCTCTCCATCATCTGTTGCAGTGAGGGAGAGCACACCTCTGAGGCAGCCAGAGCCAGAGAAAGTCAGGCCGCGGAAGAAGGCCATCGTAAGGACTATCAAGTACTTGTTTTTCCAGCCTGTAGCACAAGCGGAAGAGCAGGTGAGAGATGGGAGTTGCCGGATTTGCCAGTTTACAACTAGCACCCGGCGGATCAAATTTCACGTACTGCAACATTACGCCGTGTTTGTGTTACAGTACGTGAACACGTCCCTCAACACGTGCTGCCCCTGCAATTGGCAGTACGTGTCAAGGGACCAGATGTTGCTGCACCACACGACTCACCAGCAAGGAGGAGTGGAGCTGGTGGTGTATCTGGTGGACCAAGACTTCTGGGAGCAGTTATCTCAGGAGAACATGAAGGGCTTTTTGACAATGGCTGCCTGCACACTCACTACCAGAGGAAGGAGGCGCCACAGCCCCCGGAGAGGAGTACAGCAAGCCAGGACACCACTATGCCCCCCAGCACGTGTCTCCGCGGCTTTGACCAGAAGGAGCAGGACGACCGTGGAGCCCGACGGTTCACACACGCTGGCCGAGATATTAGAATGGACTCCAGCCAGCAAGACCCTCCTACAGATGCAGGACAGCCTGGCCGAGCCCAGTTGTTAGCATAGAACGCCCAGGCATAGACGAGGGCTGTCGAGACCATGCAGACGGTTCTACGGCAGCGACACCCAAAGGGCTGGGAACGCCAGTTATTATTGGAGGAGATAAAGCGCCTCAGCTACAGAGCCCGCCAGCATGCGGCTCTGGCCCAACCAGTACTCCCTCAGGATGTGAATTGCAGACCTTAATCGCCAATGGGGGAGTGTGTGGTGGATGGCGTCCCCTCGCATTTAGCTGAACCAAGCCGATGCACCGCCAAGCCATCCCGAGCCAAGCCACAGCCAAGCCAGAGCCGTACCGACTCAAGACCGAGCCGAGCTGGCCCCAGCCAATCCAGACCGAGCCGTGCCGGGTCTAACCAAAAAGAACAAGGGAGGGGTTTCGCAGCTATATAAGCCCGAACAATTGCATAGCAGAGCAGAGCTGTTCTGAGCCTGTTCATTGCCTGTTACTTGATTCTTTCTTGTACACTTTGATGAACTAAGCAGAAATATATGTATTGTACTCATGCACGAGTCTTGTACTAGTGGAGGAAAGTGAAGTTTGCACAAACCTTTACATTATGTATACAGTATATAATTTTCGCGACATTCTACTTTGTTGTCATAGGTCGTCAACCACTTTTTATAGTAAAAATACATGTATTTTGTTGTTTTGCCTTATTTTAGTTGTAAAAATAATTGTTTTAATAATAGCTTTAATTTGTAGAATAAACTTTCTTGTTTAAAAAATGGAAGCAAATGGTTAAAAATAAATGTCAAAAGCATGCAGTCTCCATCAAATTATTGTAAAAGTACAGTATTCATAGTCTATACAACCTGTGAAATTGATCATGAAAAAAATAAAATTTATCAATGCAAACCAATAATACTGTAGTTATGGTACAGCATACAAATTAAAAAATATGAGTTAAGATTTTTTTATTCATTGCCAAAGAGGCGAGTTTGGAAACATCTTGGAACAGATTAGTCAATTTACATGTATTTTACTGTTTCTATGACGTAAATTCCCTATAATGTAAACATTCCTAATACGGATTATTTACACTGTAGGAGCGCCTAATGTATATCCTCTGTCTTACTGACTGACAAAAAATGCAATAATACCTTCTGCGTAATACTTGTTGTAGTGAATGAATACCAATTCACTTTCTGAAGAGTTTAACCTTCTATATATCTGTAACTAATACCTCCTTTCTCAAGTTGTGTGATGAAATCATGTAGTTTTTACAACAAAGCATTTTATATTGTTTTGTCTCTTTACTCCCTATGAGCTCTTAACCACTGCCAACCGACAGAGCAATTAAATTTACTCAAGATATTTATCTATAATACAACTTTGGGGTGTTGCATCATATTTGTATGATATACGGCTGTGAACTCTTGATTAAACTTCTCGTTGCCTGCTCTATGCACAAATGCTGCGAAATCATCTGGTTCGAAAAGCAACCTGGGTAGCAGCTGTGTGTGTTCACATTGACTCAAAATCTGCATGATATTTTGAGAAATAGTTTATAAGTAATTCATTATGTTGCTTTCGGATTTCTCCGACGTGTGGATAACTGTCGTTGCTTGGGAGTATGCAATGAGCAATCATTGCGGTCTACATGTAACATACTACTCGATGGTATCCTTCATGTGTACCTTTCAATGATATCCGATTGATATCTTCATAATTTTATTTGATAGACAAATAAGCAGTTGCTGAATTCAATAGCTATGTAATATCTGGTGCACTACAACAGGTTAAACATAAACAGAAATATCAGTCTAAGACACATCATAGAGGCATACACACATCAAGACTTTCATAACTGATTTTAACAGAACAGTTTAACAGAATAATCTGTAAAAGTTTTCTACTCTGAAATCAGTTCTCTTGAGTCGTTGAGGCCTTTCGAAATTTTTATTGTGTATATTATTAACTGTTAGTTGTAATTTAATAGCATCGCACTGCGTATGTAGGAGAGATAGTCTGGTTTAAAAGCAGCCATTGGACATATCCATGAAGTCCCTAGCGTTATGTGTTTAAACTTGTATGCACAGCAATTCTTATCTAATAATAATATAAATATATTGTTTCTGCTTGCTCATAAACAGCGGGAATAATGAACCGATTTTTGACTTGTTACTCATTAAAGTATAACTTGCTATTTATGTCTGTCAATATTTGTTTTTTTTTGCAGATTTGAACCACCGATGGACAATAACATTCCCTCATCTGTGAAGCCAAGTCTCAGGCTTTGGATTAGTCAACAACTAAAACCTGGTTCTCATGTACGCCAAAAGCACTGGCGACACCACCGCAAGGCTATCAGCAATGAAACGTGAGCCTGCGCGCCGAGTACCGCCGGTAGGTGTGAGCGTTCTACGCAAGAGATCTGCACTGTTAAACTTTTGCGATGAGCCACAGGCAAAGCTTTCTTAAAATGTACTGTAAGGATGAAGGTCAGCTCTTTTGGGGTGGCATTATAAAGAGTTGCATCATGGCTAACAAAAAAATTCAATTAATATTCTTGGTTCAGATATACCCAGCTCTAAACGACAGACAAGGTGGCTGTAGATTATTGTAATAGTATTTTGATTGATTTATCATTGTGGTAGTAGGTGAAAAAATAATAGTATGCATTTTGTGAAGAACTATTGAAATAGGTGATATAGCAATCAGTGACACGCACACAATCACACACATAATCACATGCACGCACACACAATATATATAACTTGATGATGTGTACAGTTTATGATAAATTGAATTAATTTTGTAAAATAAATTTTTTGAGTACCATTGGTATACATTGATTATTTTTATTTTTATTATTCGTTTCTTTTAAACATTTTAGTTTTTTATATTGTGATTCCTGCTCAATATATTCTATGGAATATCTGGGAGTGTAAAATTTACTGAGAGCAAAATAGGATGCACTCAGGCATGTATATATGCGTATATATATATATATATATATATATATATATATATATATATATATATATATATATGTGTATATATATATATATATATACATATATATGAAAACCACAACGGAAGTCGATCATCGTGTCTCTTCTAGACGTTCTGAAGATGTTTTCGGCAAACTATATTTCGGTTTTTTTTTTATTTCATTGTGAGTAGTATGTAGAGAGCAGATCTACACAAAAAAGTGGATAGAAAAAGGGGGATAGAAAAAGGGGGTTGCGAATTAAATTGGCTAGGGGTGTAGATTGAATTGGGTGGAGTTGAATGAGATGTTGGGGTTTGGGGGGAAATTGTGGTGTAGAGTAGGGGGTTGAATTCGAGGGGGTATGGATCCGCTCCCGGCGTAATCGGCGGATTATCTGTGGATGAGTCATCCGATTAGTGGGGGATGAGTCATCCGATTAAACGTGGATTATCGCGGGATTAGTCGGGGGAATCGTTGCGGATTAGTCGGCCGAATCGTCGCGGATTATCGGTGGATTAGTGGGGGGTGAATATCTGGGACATCGAGGGCTGGTTGGTTTTCCGGAGTGGATCTCGCGGATTATCGAGGAGAGCGAGAGGAGAATGTTATATATTTGGTTGAATGAGAGATAAGTTTTTATTATAAAATATAAACTATAAATGTTACAAAAATTCAAAATCATTCTGTCATTCGTTTTAAAAAGGAAAGTTTTGGAATACATCTTTCATCAATTTCTGTGTCACATCGAAGAACTAAAATAAGAGTTGATTTTCCCAAAGAATTGAGAAACTGAACAGGAAGTAACAAATCTAACCCTTCATTTTTTCCAATATTTTCATAAATGAAGGTATCTTTAGGTGTAGTAGAATTTGAAATAGGCTGAAGATTACAGATAAAGTCAATATCTTGAAAATTCGATCCTGGAGGATATTGCAACATTGAAAGAGTAGAGTTATATCTACATAATTCTCCTCTGTAGAATAATTTGAAATCAATTAGAATATCGATTGTGGAATTTTGAACTGAATATTCACATTCAGAATATGTTAGAACTTGTTCAGATGAAGCTGACACTATAGGATTAAGGTATAGGTTTTCTCCATCTGTTTTATCTTCATTTAGTAGTTCTTTACATGCAAATCTGTGATTGCCTGGTAATGGATAACCACAATGAAAGTAGTCTGATGGAAATATTCTTCCACATGTTTCATTATTCTTGTGATATAAAGTAGTTTCTTCGAATGGAAGTAGTAATGAAACTTCAAATTCATTGAGTGTTTTGCTTAAGCAGCTATTCACATCGGTAACATATTGAATTCTTTGATTTCCATTTATTATTCCCGTAAACCGTAAAATGAGAAATATTATAATGTGCAAATTCATTATAGTCATAGTGTCTTTTTAAAATACTACTCTCTTGAGTGAAGTAGGCAAAGAAAATGAATAAAAAGTATGTCGATATAATATATATAGTTCATTCTTCAAAATTATCTTGAAATAGTATACAAAAAAGTTATTCAATCCTTCTTGGAAATGAAGTGAATAAATATAAAGAATTATGCAAAGTCTAACTGTGATGTTTATCAATTCTTTCCATTGATATGTAGGAGTTCACTGAAGTAATGATTTGTAACTTGTTGATCATTGGCTTCTCCTCTCAAATATGGATAAAGTCTTGATTCGGTTAATATTATGTTTGAAGGTGTGTTCCAATCAAGTGAGGATAATAATGATAGTTGGACTTTGTCACTCCTTGGTCCGATTTGAGCAGATTCCAAACACGTTCCAATATCGAGTTCGGCAAAAGTCTCATGAAGTTCTTGTCGAGTCAATCCTTCATTTCCATATCGTACTTGCATTATTCTAATACAATGTTGACATCCTTGAGCTCCCTCGAAGCATCTACACTGACTTTCTAAATATGTTACGAAGCGTTTATAGATATAGAATCCGATAACATAGTAAAAAGTTTCTTCAGTAACTCTTCTGATGAATTTTTTTGTGTTTTTCTTTACAACCACTCTTGATAATTGTCCATCCTTAAGATGAGCTGGAATAAACTCCTCTAGAAATATAACCGACATTGTTTCTGTTTTCTTCGTTTTTGGTTCCTTCACCGTCAGAGCTAAATTGAAGAATGGTGGAGAATTCTAGAGGAGTAGACTTAATAACATTCCGAATCTTTTATTATTTTCATCCAACAGTTTTTTCATCTATAATTACATCATCAATTTCATGCTCGATTTCCTCTTCCAGTCTTTCTCCGATTATTGGAAATTGTGCTATATGAAGGAGTCTTCTGAAGAGCAGTTGTTTCGTTTCTTCACGTTGTGTAGGATGAGTCATGTAGTGCCGAATTCTATTCCAAAGCATGGTTTCAAAAATCTTTTCTTCCATCGTTTTAAAATCGATCGCGATAAATCTGTTAATCCATTCTAAATCAACCTCTTTTCCAATTTTACCTTCTCGAATGGTAGTTTCAAGATCAACCCATTCAAAGATCATCTTCAAATCTGAGGGTGTTATCGATATTTCTTTTACAGATATTATTGATTCCAAACATTCCCTGCATTCCATCGCACTGCAGACACAGTTGGACTTTAATCTTTTCAATGACACAACTTTTCTAAAAGCAGCTGTTCCTAGAATGTAGTATAAACATTCCTCGGTGAGATGTGTACGAATTTGTTCATTTTCGTCAAGTTCAACCAAGATGTTATCTGGGATTATTTCTGCAACCTCGAATGGAACAAAATCTTTAATCAGAATGTTTTGAGCCATGTTACTATGAGAAAGTCTACATTCGAAATGATTTTACATTGGATAGTATATTAAATTTATATGAGCTTAGTTATATATTATTGATATTGTATATACGAAAAGAAGAGTCAATGAAGAAAATAAAATTTTATAGTAATAATACATCGTGGAGCAAAACTCTACTATCATATATATTTAGCAACAAAATCACTTCTAAAAATTATGCTAAAATATATTCTGTGCTCACTCCATCATTACATACTCTTCTTTTTGAATAAAAATATGTTAATCCTGTTCTAAGTTGAGTGTATGAGAACACTCTATTGTCTTTTTTTACAAAGCCTTTGTTTATCCCTTCCTTAGGAAATCTTGATTGTAATACTTTTAAAAAAGTGTCTTTTGTAAAACTATTCGTAGTTTTACTTAATCCTTTACTGCTATGCTTTGTAGAATGAGTTTCATCATTCCAGCAAAAGTAAGTCTTAGAATTTAAGGCTACTATTCCATGACCTGAAAATTCTACTTTGAATAAACCAGGAGTCCTTATATCATATTGATATACTTCTTTGCAACAATTTTGTAATTCCCACAACTTTGTAGGATCAGATTTACAGAGTTGGAAATCATCCGCGTGTCGTTCGCAATACATCCTAGGAAACCATTTTCCATATTCTTTGTAGTATATATCAGCGATCTCTTTTCTAACGATATTATCCATAGGTGCTGAAAGAGCCATGTAGGCACTATCTGTATCCATCGCCACATACTGGAAGTCCTTTCTGTCGAAGTATCTAAAATAAAAAAATGTCAATCCTTAATTCTTGTTATCTTAGTATTATAATACTCTCATTTCAAAAATTTATCATTCAAATGAATACCATTATACATATTTTTTTCTAGAAGATACAAATAAGATTACTTTCCTATCCATGAAGTCATAGTAGAACTCCAACATCCGAAGTTTAGCCAGTTGTAATATGGAGAACCCGATATGTACAGGTATATCCATCTTCATCTGAATAAATATATATATACAGTCTTATTAGATTCCTTTACATATATTACTCCAAGTAAATTTTTCATTATGATTCAATTATATCAATAAGATAATAAATATATACTACTAACCGAAGACTTGTGTTGAGTCAACTCATAGAAGCTATCATCGATTTCCTCCAAAGATTCAAATCTGTGTGATCGTATTCTCAAGGATGCTTCATAATCTCCTTGAATATACTTGACATTTCGATGTTTTAATTTCTCAGTGATTGTTTTCCCGTACGATGAATTTCGAATGAGTTTATTGGTTGTGGCTATCAACTCTTGGTCAGGATCTTTGTCACCAGCTCTTCTAGCATTTGAGACAGATTCTCCAAATGACTTGAAAACTCTTCTAGGGGTGTATTCTATGAGTTGATATATTTTGGTTATAATCATCCCATGATTAAGATACCATTTTGCTAAAGTGGTGAGTAGTAAAAATTTTTGTCCAAACATACTCCCCACCAAAGTTCGTTGTTCTTGAGGTAGCATTCCTTCCTTTTCAGCAAATTCTTTCATACTTTCACTAAGATGATTTCTATTCAAATATGTATTCTTGAAAATGGGGCTCATTTCTGAAAACTTTTCGTATAAGTTTTCAGGAACAGATATATCGCATTCAATGAATCCATATATCTCCCCTTTTATAATCTGCTGAATAATCTCATCCTCGGTGGCAAAGGAATTGGAAGGATAAAACTCTTCGTTGAAGATACTAATAAAGTTCTTAATCTCGGTGTTATCCTCAACCATCTTGTCCCATTCACACTCCCAGATTCTTACTAAAAGATATCCAAGTTCTTTAACATATTCTTCCTTCTTTTTCGTTTCCTCCAGAACTTCACTCATGGGTCGATTCTTATATGGATGTATACTTATTCCTTTGGTCTTGTTACAGTTATGTCCATGCCAGAAACATCCATGAAATTGAAACACTGTATTCGATTCTTCACAATATCCATCAACAGGAAGATTATGTTGTCCAATTCTAAATTCTTTATCATTGTTTTCATGTAAGATTTGAATATTATCCTTCCAAGTCAAAAATTGTAACCATCCATGAGCAGCCTTGCTATTTTTTCGAGGATGAGTGTATGCAAATCCATTTTCGATTCGCCTTATTCTAGGGTTTCCAGTAGGCATTTCTTGCATCATACTCCACAAATATAATGCATTTGCATCAACTCCTAGAATAAGTTCACAAAGTTTGGATTCCTTTCCAAACTTTCTTTCTCGAATCAGTGTTTTCTTCGACTCATGAAGTCTGTGAAAAATAATGCTAGGTCCACCTACGATATTGTCCTTGATGGTAAAGTAAATATCTTTATCGTTTTCCTTGATCAGACAGACAGGTTGACAAGTTTTGAAATGATGTGATGAGATTGTCTGATGATGAGAACTCATAGGATGAGGAGGTGAATCTGAAAGTTTCAACATCCATTTTACCGCCAATCCAGGAAGTGAAATGGCGTCTTTCAACATATCGATTCCCATGGTTCTGTAAACTTTTTTTTGTTTTTCTACAGCTTCAACAAATGGTACTACATCGAGATTGTTGTACCATACTAGAAAATCTTTTAACGTTTTCATCTTCTCTTGTTTCCAAATGTTTAAACAGATTTCATAATCAGCATCCGAAATATGTTCATCTCTCAAAGAGCTGTAAAAGCATTCTATAGGTGGTAGAAACGGTTGTTTCAACTTCTCAAGATCATCCATATATTCATAAGGATAGAATCCTTTTTGTTGAGAACATTTGAAAGCTTTGAGATACTTTGCATAGGAAAATCCTGGAGCAATGAAGTTGGAAATATCCAAGAATTTGAATCTTCTTGATTGAATACAGCTCATCTTGTTTGTTCTTTTCACTACAAAATCAAAATCTTCATCTTCTGTGTCTTGAAGACATCGAAGTAGAGGTCCTTTCATCACATTCAGGTCGTAGTTTTGTGAATTAAATCCTAGAATCGGAATACATGAGATGAATTTGTCGAAACGTTCAAATAAATGACGAAATCCCTCTCTTGAATGGTATACTCGAGGATTGGAAAATTTGCAGAATTTAAATCTTTCTTCAACTTTTCCTTGCTTTTCAGCTTTTGCCTTCATCATCTGTCTAATGTAGTAAAGTTTTTTTTCAAGAATATCCCGGGCTTCATCAGCAATTTGGGAAATATACTGAACAAAAAAAGATATACAAGAATCAGTATCTCCCTCACTTACAAAACACTTTGGATCCTTAAATCCGGGTACATTTGAACAAACTGATATACTCATCAATTCGTGTCTCGATGTGAATGTAACCGAATTGGAATTTGGTGGAAGGTCGGATTTTGGAAGATAACACTCGATATCATAGGTGATTAAAAAAGGATAATAAGTATCTTCCTCAGCCACGGATATTCCTATCTCTCGTTTCAGTTGTTCGAAAATTGTAGGTGTTGCCTTAAACTTTCCTCCTTCGAAGATGAAGTTTGTTACTGTTTCTTGACTACATTTATGTCTCTTGAAATTTCCTCTTTTGGTAAAGCTCACTTCACAGGAAGGACAACTAAACCCTTTAGTATAAGCATTAACATCCTTGATGAAACTGAAATGAGAGTTCTGCAAATCGAGGAAGAGTTCCTTTCCCTCTTTTTGGGTCGATGTCCAGATGACTGTTGAGGTTTCATCAGCATTCAGAGATAATACGGTTATACGGATGTCAAAACACTTCTCAAGAGAAATTAAGTCTCCTAACTCAATTCCAGGAAAATTCTTCATCAGATCTTTGGAGGATGAGGAAGGAGAAGAAATGTGTTTCGAGTACTTTTGAAATAGCATCTTCACAAGATGCTGTTTTGGTCTTTGTCTGGTGCAACTACATCGCTTTGAACACTTACACATCTCCATCAATGCTAAACATCTGAAGAAACAGAGATTGTCTGTGTAAGGAGTGCAGCTCATAGTGATTACATGTCGATTGTTAAGAATGTGAGACGGAAGATCTGAAGTCACTCCTATTTGCCCCATTCCAATCAATTTATAGAAATAGAATGAAATATTGGTAATTACATTCAATTTCCAAGCTGTATTCGGGCGTTCTCGAATCGCTATAGCAGCAAGATCTTGTCTTGTCAATTCTTCAAAAAAATTCTGTAGTTCCTGTCTTGTTGTAATCAGTTTTGCTTTTTTGAAAATTGTAGCATTATTCGATGAAGCATGAAAATATCTTAATTCTCCTGTGGCTTTATGTTCAAGAATGCATCCCACACTACAATTTAATTTAGCTCTTGTTTGTATCCCATTCCAAGTTGTCATCATTTCGTTCCATATTCTTTCCGAATGGTTTGGAGTTGGAAGTTCTGCTTGAGGAATATTTCCATTCCATAAATTTACGTTTAACATTTCAACAACTCTTCCTCGTCGTCTTTTTGTTTTCATAGCATTCCAATATCTTCTTATTAACTCATCCCATGCCTCATCATCATTAACAGGAATGATATCCTGATTAACTTGTTCTCTTTCATTTTCGATAGGAACGATGGGCTCGACTCTATCATTAATACCAACTAAATTGTCATCATCAGCGTCCACTTCATTTTCGTTTCTTTCGAATTGATTTGTAGGTTGATCAGATAAATATCTATTTTCTTCGATTTCATTTGTATTTTCTTCTTCTGATACATCTGATTCATCGGATTCATCATCAGCAAGATTTCGAGTAATAGGAGTTACTGTTATCTTAGATCGACTAAGATCTCCTCTTCCAATTTGAGTTGAAGCAGAACGAAATGAAGAATGATGAGAAACAATCTTTACTTTTTCGAAAATGAAAGGGGGATTGGAAACTTGTATAATAATCGAGGCATCATCATCATCATCATCATATTCGTGATATTGTTCCGAAGAATCATTAGTTGATGTTGTAAACGATTCTGAACTTTCATTCGATTGGAGATGAATGTGTTTAACATGTCTTTTGAGGATTGATTTTTTGTTAAATGAAGTCGAACATTCTAAGCAGATATATTTATTAGCTGAAACGGATGATACACTTCTTTCCCTACTTCTGCTTCTTTCTCTATTATCAATTGAAGTGGAAGGAGCAGAATTTTCCGATGAAATTAAATTATGCTCTCGTGAAAGCTTGAACATCTTTGAGGAAGATTTCCAGCTGCCAAGAATTAAAAATCTCATTTTACTATTCTCTCTACATTTATTCATTCATTAAAAATTTTTTTCCACCAATTATTGTAAATCAACTCACCTCATCAGATTTGCTCCAGTCTCCTTCTGAATGGGAAGATGCCGGATACATTTCCTTGATGTATTCAAATTTCGGAGATATATAATCCAGTGAAACAGAGATAATCCAAAGTTCTGAGAGAAGATTATACATAGATATCTAAATTGTAGAATTAATCCAAACTTTTGTGAGATATATAATCCAGTTAGTTCGGAGAAATATAATCCAGTGAAACAAAGATAATCCAAAATTCTGAGAGAAGATTATACATAGATATCCAAATTGTAGAATTAATCCAAACTTTTGTGCGATATATAATCCAGTTAGTTCGGAGAAATATAATCCAAAGTTCTGAGAGAAGATTATACGTAGATATCCAAAATGTAGAATTAATCCAAACTTTTGTGAGATATATAATCCAGTTAGGTAAAGAAATAGTTCGAAGATCTGAGAATTTCATGTATAATAACTCCAGGAAAAAAAGTCTCGATAATGGTGAGCCCATCAAACTTAGCTGTATTTATACTAGTCAAGTTCAAGGAGGTGGAACCCGGACAAAAGTTATAAATCTCTTCTAATCCATCTTGTCTCACTCAACTTTCGTGAAAATTGAATTTCGCGAAAGTGAATTTCGCGAAATTGGATTTCGCGAAATTACACATTATATATATATTATATAGTCAACTTTCGCGAAATTGAATTTCGCGAAAAGTGAATTTCGCGAAATTGGATTTCGCGAAATTACACATTATATATATTATATAGTCAACTTTCGCGAAATTGAATTTCGCGAAAAGTGAATTTCGCGAAATTGGATTTCGCGAAATTACACATTATATATATTATATAGTCAACTTTCGCGAAATTGAATTTCGCGAAAAGTGAATTTCGCGAAATCCAATTTCGCGAAATTACACATATATATTATATAGTCAACTTTCGCGAAATTGAATTTCGCGAAAGTGAATTTCGCGAAATTGGATTTCGCGAAATTACACATTATATATATTATATAGTCAACTTTCGCGAAATTGAATTTCGCGATTTTCAATTTCGCGAAAAGTCTTCTGATATTATGGATGATGCAGCTAAATTTATCAAAACTCATTAATCATTTGATGAGGAGAATTGTATATAACCAGCAGAATTTTACTAAAACGATATCAGTTCTTCATTCAAACTCAGAGAATTAACACACTACACAACTATGGAGGATAATACTCAATCTGGAGTGATAAAACCTGGATCGAATAGTTCAGTGAAGATGACGAAAAAGAGAATTTCACCTGTAACTCTTTCTAACACGACTCCTTCAACGAAGAAGAAGAAAACCAACCAAATCGAAACGAATTTGGAGCAAAGGGCAAAAGATGTGGCAGACAAGTTAAGAACATTAAGTAAGGATACTTTAATGGAGGCAAAATCACTGCAGAAAATGACAGACCTTTCAGTAGGATTGATTATGGAGGTGACAAAAACGGAAGAAGCTCATTCGATCCATGGAGCGTGCTCTATCATTCACTTCAACTATGTGGAAAATGGGATTACTAAATCTACTGCTGTATTTGCTCCAAAACGATTTCTAGATGAATCGCTGTCTTATCCAAGTATTATGGTATATCTTGGATTAAAACCTAAGAGTAATGGACAGGGAAGTTACCATGACTTAAGACGAGTAACAGAAGGAACCTCAACTCCCTTGGACATGAAACGCACTCTAGCCAATCTGAGAACGAAGAGAGTTGAAAAACTTATACAACTTTTCGAGACTCGTCATCTCAAGGAGTTCAAAGCACCATCTATTTTCTACTATCACAATGTTGGAACAAGTGAATACAAAGATGCTGAAGGCAAGGTGAATGTGGTACCAACTGTAGCATTTTCAACCAAAGTTGACGGAGAGGAAGTTCAAGGAACTTTAACGATGCCTTCGAGATATGCCCTTTCGTTGAAAGAAAATTATCCGGGTATCATTATATACAAGGGACTAGTAACATCTCACAATACTCGCGAATACTACGATGTAGTAGTCATGGGACATGAAGAAGCAAGCAGATTTTACGAGAGTACACAATGCAAAAAGGAATCTGCTATCATAGATATTTCCGATGACGATGAGTGAATGATAAACAACTCGATACAAACTTCGTTATAAAGATTGTACATGAACATTTTCTTATGTATATATTCAATGTTTCATTTATACTATATTATCTTTATTGTGTCCTATCTACTTGAATATTTTCATATATTTCAAGTTAAACATAAACTATTTTATTTTTATTGAAACAAAATGATGATGGAAATAATGAATAATACATATAAATATATCTTTTAAAGTGAATAATTTTGTAATAAAACTGTTCTTTCATTCAACATATTAATTTCTCCAACAAATTTCAATCTTACATACAAAAAAATACAAAAAAAAATCCGAAAATAAATTCCTTAAAATTCTTAACCATTCAAGAGCTTCAACATTACAAAATCATCAAAACTTCAAAAAATAACTTTGTACATAAACACTTTCTCATATATATTCAATGTTTCAAATATATAACAATCTCCGGAAAATCAACCCCTCGGTGTCCCAGATATTAACCCCCTCACTCATCCGGTAATCTCTCGCTCTCCTCGATAATCCGCGAGATCCACTCTGGAAAACCAACCAGCCCTCGATGTCCCAGATATTCACCCCCCACTAATCCACCGATAATCCGCGACGATTCGGCCGACTAATCCGCAACGATTCCCCTGACTAATCCCGCGATAATCCACGTTTAATCGGATGACTCATCCCCCACTAATCGGATGACTCATCCACAGATAATCCGCCGATTACGCCGGGAGCGGATCCATACCCCCTCGAATTCAACCCCCTACTCTACACCACAATTTCCCCCCAAACCCCAACATCTCATTCAACTCCACCCAATTCAATCTACACCCCTAGCCAATTTAATTCGCAACCCCCTTTTTCTATCCCCCCGCTGGATCCGTCACTTTTTTGTGTAGATCTGCTCTCTACATACTACTATTGTGCGTTATGAGCACACCGACCGCCAAATTTTAACTCGAGCGAAACTTTTCTCAAAATTGTATGGTGAAATAAAAATCGTATAGCGAAGGGAAAATATCACAATAATTGACTTTGTAAGGTGAAAAAATCAAATATCAGGGTAATCGTATCTCGAGGGTGCACTGTATTTTTAAATTGAATACTACTTTTCATTTGTTAGAATTTTTACAAGGCATCACCTCATAACTTAATTTAACTTGTTTGTAATCTGTAAATTCTTGTTAAACAGTCATCATCAGCAACCCAAATGCTTGTGTGATTACAATGCTGTTTGTTGTTCTCAGACTATCATTTAATTGGGAGTTGTTCTCTGTCCGTGATTTGCTGCACAACTCCCAAAAGTTGTCAAAAAGTTGGTTGAAAACCAACTCCCAAAAGTTGGTTTTCATATATATATAACCCATATATATATATATATATATATATATATATATATATATATATGAAAACCACAATGGAAAAACCAGTGATGTCACAATTTGGTTTTTTTGGAGTTATTGCTACTTACCTGTAGTTTTGGCACTATAGAATTGTATGGTGAATTAAAAATTTGGAAAAACCAGTGTTAACCTATGAAAAACTGTGTTTAAATTTTATGCTCAAATGAATAAACAGGAGATGTCCAAGCCGTAATATGGAAAAAATGGCTAAGTCCAATAGCTAACCAATCAAAGAGCGTTTTGCTCGCTAACGCGGTCTTGCATTATTTAATGTTGCTTAGCTAGCTGCAACGATTGATGCGTAACGCTTGCTTGTTCGTTAAATTATTATTAATATTGATGGCATCTGGAGATAGATCGAGTCTTCAGAATAAACTGAGAAGCCTGGAAAAACAAAGAAAAGATGTTAGTGCACAAAAACAAGCTAAAAGCAAAAGGTTTTTAGTCACACAACAGGAGAAAATTGCTTATGTAAACGGTAAACATGCTTTGTAATTGCGTGCAGATGACAGGCAGAAGTTATTTACTGATTTTAGTCAATTTTACACTACAAAAATTACAAAACGATTATTTATTTTTGCTAAGAATTGTGTGTAAAGTAGAGAAAAGAAGGCCCCATTGAAAGCCACATAGGTCCCAAAGTAGTGCAGTTAGATTCGTTATGTGATAGCTAGGATGGACAGAACAAAAACTACACACTCATTCACTATTTCCATTGGCTTGTGCATGAGAAAACCTTTTTTAACAAGATCACGATAAGCTATTCAACGTGTGAACATTCTTACATAGAATGTGATTGAGACACGACTGCAGTGAGTCGCAAGTCATATGTAGATCTACCGTCTAATTGGGTAAAGTTGTTTTGAAAAGCTCGCAAACATCCTAAACCCTTTAATACAATTTATCTTAACAGCTCAAATCCTTCAATAGCACAGAATATCTTAAAAATATGTGTTGAACTGACAATCTGGCACTGTATGCTAGACATGTGATAAATAGTATATTCACTATTAATTAGGAATTATGCTCTCGGTACGGAGTAGGCAACTCCAATCTATTCATGTATTACGATTGTGTGAATCACATTTCTGTTTCCTGTTTCTGTTCGGCAATGCTTTGTACTTGTTGCTAAAAATAAATCATCAGAATTAATCTGCTTACATCGGCCTATTATGGCCACCAGCTCAACAGGTTATGGGCCCAGTGCTAGAAGCAGACTATATTTTGATGGAAATCAGCAATCATACACAATATGGGAAACGAGATTCATCAATTATCTCTACACACAGGATAGGGCAGTATACAAAGCCATATTACCTAAAGGAGACGATGATGATGATAGTGATTTTCCTACCAAGAACAGAACAGCATATGCAGAACTGGTTCAAGTTCTGGATGAGAGATCATTACAATTAATTATGAATGATGCCAAAGACAATGGCAGAGATGCTCTCAAAGTACTAAGACAACATTACGCGTCTATAGAAAAGCCGCGAGTATTAACACTATATGAAGAACTTACAACCTTACGTATGCACGATAACGAGGATATTACTGACTTTATTATCAGAGCTGAGCGTGCAGCTACAGGCTTGAGAAGTGCAAAGGAAACCATTTCCGACAATCTCATCATTGCTATGATATTAAAAGGTTTACCAGAAGCATATAAGCCATTTGTGGTCATACACACACAGCTAGACAAAGCAAAGTCTTTATCAGACTTCAAAGCTGCCGTCCACAACTATGCTAATACCGAAGCAATGCGTCTTGCATCACAAACAGCATCTGCACTAGCGACTCGATCTACAATAAGAAAACAACAACCGCGTGCTACTGCCAATGCCACTACTACACAACCAAGATGTATGGCATGTGGTAAGTCCAATCACACTTCATCTGAATGCCGTTCTAAGTCTAAACTGAAATGTACCTTCTGCCTAAGGCAGGGACATATTGAAAAGGTATGTCGTACCAAAGAACGAGCCCATAAAACAGGTTCTAACTCAACTGCAAATACTGCTACAGAATCAACTGAATTCTCATTCACCATCAGCGCAGATGACACTGAATACGCCAACACAATATATCACAATGACAATAAACTATTAGTAGACTGTGGGGCCACATGCCACATGGTCAACAACTCCAGCCATTTTGTATCTTACGATAGAAGTTTCGACCCGAAGCGACATTTCATACAAATGGCAGATGGACACAAGACAAATGAATTGGTGACAGCCAAAGGTAAAGCTAAATTTACCATAATCGATTCTAAAGGCAGGCAACATAATGTGACACTAAATGATGCACTACTAGCCCCTGAGTTTCCAGTTAGTTTGTTTTCGGTGCAATCTGCTGTGCAAACTGGTGCGGAAATAACATTTGCGAAAGATAACACCAAACTCACAGCTAACGGTATAGATTTCGACATAGCCCAACACGGTAAACTGTACTACTTACACACTGTATCCGATACGCCATCAACTATCAACACCGCTGACGAATCAGCCAATGTTACGAAGTCACTAGATGAATGGCATGTAGCCCTAGGACACTTAAACCACGAAGATGTTCTCAACCTACAAAAAGTAACACTTGGTATGAAAGTAAGCCAAACTACATCAACTCCAACATGTACTACATGCACCACTAACAAAATGACACGTCTACCAAAGTCACATGACAATCCTCCTATCTATGCTACAAAACCTCTAGAGCGTGTACACTCAGACCTATGTGGTCCCATATCACCATCTTCTAGAGAAGGACATCATTATATCATGAACTTTATTGACGAATATTCAAGCATGATATTTATCTATCTACTACGAGCTAAAAGTGAAGCACACATTGCGCTACAACAGTTTCTCGCAGACATTGCACCTATTGGAAAGGTAAAGGAACTACACAGTGACAATGGAGGTGAGTACATGTCTGACTCATTCAAGAAGATACTGTTATCAAATAGTATTAAACACACAACTACGGCACCCCATACTCCATATCAGAATGGAAAATCCGAGAGGTCTTGGCGTTCGCTACTAGAAATGTCAAGATGCTTGTTAGCTGATACAGAGCTTCCTAAAAGCTACTGGTCCTACGCTGTGCGACATGCTCAATATCTGAGAAACAGGAGCTATCAAAGACGCACTAAGTCTACAGCGTACGAGTTATTTACTAACGCAAAACCCGACATGTCAAAACTTCCTAATTTTGGTTCCCCTTGTACCCACTACATTGACGGATACAAACAAAAGCTAGATAAACGTGGGAATGTAGGAATATACTTCGGTGTCAATCTGCAAAACCATGGATATTATGTACTCAGTGACAACAAAGTCATCACGACGCGTAATGTCACTATACACGATAACAGTTCCCGAAACCATGAAATGCCTGAGGTAGATCCGTGTAGCATGCCTCTCCGTGGTACAAGTCAAGCCATAACAAGGGACAATGATTCTGGTACCATGCCTTCGGACCAGGAACCTGAGCCAGTGAACCAGCCAGTAACACTACAGCAAGCTGACCATAGTACTGAGCAGACAACTTCCATTCATGTAGCTACCAGACCACGTAGAGAGAGGAAAACTCCACCTTATCTATCTGATTATTATCTGTCAGTAACTGATTATGCATACACTACAAACCTGGTTCCTTTCATACCAACGACCTATGAAGAGGCAATCAAATCTGATAACTCTACTCAGTGGAAAGCTGCAATGGACGCTGAAATATCTACACTGCAAGCTAATGATACATGGACCATAAAACCTCTTCCTGTCAATCGTGAGGAGACCAAAGGCCGCTGGGTGTACACCATTAAACAAGGTAGTCAACCAGGCAAGATACAGTACAAAGCAAGGTATGTGGCCCGAGGCTATTCACAGATAAAGGGTATAGACTATGACGAGACTTATTCGCCTACTACTAGGTTCACATCTATTCGAACTCTACTACAGAAAGCTGTAAATGAGAACTTACACCTACATCAACTTGATGTAAAGGGTGCATACTTAAATGCTCTTATAGACAAAGATATCTATGTACAGCAGCCTCCTGGATATGAGCAAGTGGATGCCAGAAACACACATCTCACATGTCATCTAAACAAGTCACTATATGGACTAAAACAGAGTGGCAAGAACTGGCACACCACGCTAACCGACTATCTGAAATCTATAGGCTACGCTGCCAATGATATTGATCCATGTTTATACACTAAACAAGATGGAGATGATCAGATAATCATTTTATTCTGGGTAGACGACATCATAGTTGGAAGCAACCGCCAAGAGCTGATAACTACCACAAAGCAATCCCTACATGACAAGTTTAGAATGGATGACCGTGGTAAGTTACAATGGTTCTTAGGCATTGATTTTCAACGACTAGCTAGCGGCAATTACCAAATGTGTCAAGAACGTTATGCAGAAGCGATACTCAAGCGTTTCAACATGACAGACTGTAAGCCAGCTAAAACGCCAGCCGAGAATACATTAACACTCAGAAAGGCTACTGATACCGACAATATCGACACTAACTTTCCATACCGCCAAGCTATAGGAAGCCTTATATACCTAATGACAGGAACCCGACCTGATATCAGTTGGATCGTTTCCAAGCTTTCTCAATTTTTAGAGAAACCAACTAAGTCACATGTTGCTGCTGTGAAAAGAGTTCTGCGCTACATAAAAGCTACAAAATCATACTCTCTCACATTCACACCAACTAATGGCACATTGCTAGGCTTTACTGATTCTGACTGGGGTGGTGACTGCGATGACAGACGCTCAACTACAGGGTACCTCTTTAATCTCGGAGGTACACCCATTAGCTGGAAATCGCGTAAGCAACCTACTGTTGCATTATCATCCAGCGAAGCTGAATATATGGCGATTGCAGAAGGCACCAAAGAGGCATTGTATTTACGACAACTGTGTTCTTCTCTTGGTATGCCACAATCTAATCCTACTATTATACATGTTGACAACCAAAGTGCTATTGCACTAACTAAGGACACGGCCAGCAAACATAGCCGCACTAAGCATATCGACATCCGTTTCCATTTCGTTCGACAACAAACTGCTATATCGTATGTACACGTCGATACTAAGAGCAACCTAGCTGACCTTCTAACA
The DNA here is from genome assembly GCF_963576615.1 of Watersipora subatra. Classification (NCBI taxonomy): domain Eukaryota; kingdom Metazoa; phylum Bryozoa; class Gymnolaemata; order Cheilostomatida; family Watersiporidae; genus Watersipora; species Watersipora subatra. The sequence goes on along the minus strand of NC_088712.1, from coordinate 50,066,728 downwards.
AAACCACTTGGTCGAATTGCTCATTACAACCAAACACACGAGCTCCAGCTTGAGGGGGCATGTTGAACTGACAATCTGGCACTGTATGCTAGACATGTGATAAATAGTATATTCACTATTAATTAGGAATTATGCTCTCGGTACGGAGTAGGCAACTCCAATCTATTCATGTATTACGATTGTGTGAATCACATTTCTGTTTCCTGTTTCTGTTCGGCAATGCTTTGTACTTGTTGCTAAAAATAAATCATCAGAATTAATCTGCTTACATCGGCCTATTATGGCCACCAGCTCAACAATATGTACCAAACAATTTGCCCAATGAAAACTAGACCTATACGTCAAGTGAAAACTGCGGATGCGGAAAGCAAGCGCATGGCATTTGATATATAGAGAATGCTGAAATGGCAGTTACATTGAGAGTGCTATTAAAAACCGTCTAAGCTTCCTCATTGAACTCAATCAACTATCATCACCATCAGTCGATTGCCAGTCAGCAAAACAAAATACCAAAATTGGCGGGTCTTTAAACAATTTTGCAAACTAGAGAATCAACCATATATTGACAATTTTACAACCAGTGATGTTGTGACGGCAGATAGTGATGAAATTTAGACATTGCAGTGAAACCTTAAACTGCTATTAATTACTAGAACTTTATGTTACAGTTATATTATAGTTAAATTTAGTTTGAAGTGGAAAAAATATAATGTTTAATTGAGCAAAACCTTTTTAGTGCATTCAAATGGAAAAATAGGTGACGTCTGTTGCTAACATGCATGTTCCTTTTTGACCAGTGATTTACAAAAAAACAATATTCTGAGTTACAAATGTTATTTTATAAGCACCAAATTATGTATCTGTCAATAAACCTACATATATTTGTCATAAACTGTATTTTGATTGCGTGATCCAGTCTCAAATAAAGAAAATTGACTTTTTTTAAAACTGCAAAATTGTGACATCACTGGTTTTTCCATTGTGGTCTTCATATACACACTCACATATATATATATATATATATATATATATATATATATATATATATATATATATATATATATATATATATATATATATATATATATATATATATATATATATATATATATATATATATATATATACATATATATGCATCACACGAAACAATTTTTCTAGCGCCACCATTAAATGTTTATTTTCTTCTTAATATTTTTTCCAAATATATATATATACAGCCCATACGGCAGCGTTTACTACCTGTGTCGTAGTTTTGAATACTACCAATACGGTAATATTCAATAGCTGATACTACCGTGGCCGTAGTAATGAGAACTGAATACTACTTCATACGTAGTAATATTGAATCATCGCAGAAACCAGCTAATTGTTAATGAGAGTTACCTTCTCTTTGTCATCTCTATGCCAACTTTGTTTCTATGGTATTTTGCTGTTCATGCTGTTTTGTTCTATTCTAGCGAGTTGCATTCAATCTTTTTATAGTAATTGAATTCACGCTGGACTGGTGAGGTTGTGAAGTGTAATAAATGAATAATTATTTGTAACTTTTGCACATCACATTTGAGCTGGACATCGAAACTACAACATTCAAAAGTAGAGATTCAACCGTGAAGTTGCTCATAAAATAAATTCTACTTGAAGATTTAAATTTCTGTTTTAATTAATTAAAAATATTCGTAAATGTAACAAATCAATCAAAGGACGGCCTTGGGCAGGCAGGCTTGTGTTGAATGAAGTGATGTATCGTAATGATTTATTTTCATTTTAGTAATTAATCATTAATTAATTTTTTATACGAACTTTTACTGTATGTTATTGACATAATTCGTTTTTTATTAATTGATAAAAAACAATAAATTTAATGTAAAGTTTAGTAGTAGTTAGTTAGGGATATTAACATAACTAACTCCTTTTACTTGTTCGGTGTCTGATAGAGAAAAATAAGGTTAAACAAACAAAGGTTATCTATAAATAAAGTTAGTAACATACAGTAGAGTATAAGTAAGTATGAATAAATGAATTATATAACTTTCCCAAGTTCATGCCAGTGATTATATATAAATAATCCTCAAATGAAATATTAAATGAATACTGCATATTAAAAATATAAAAAATATTTAGAAAAATAATCGTAAATAATCAATATGAAATAATAGTAATAACTATTTCACTACATGTTACTCTATGCATTCACTCACGCAATCCCCTACTCTTAATGTGTTAGTTTCTAAAGGAGTGCTTACATGTTTTACACTATATCTAGTTGATATCCTTCAACCAGAAAATTTATTTATTTGAAGTGCATGCATGTATATTTGTGTAGTCTAAGCCTCAGACTTAAAACGTGTGGAGTTGATGGTGCCCACTATCCAACTCCAAAATGAGCCAAAGGGTCATCATACAGCTGGCCTGTGTTGGGTAGTCAATGGGGGTACGATTTGTGTATTTATCATGTGTATTTTGATTGTTTTAGCATGGCTAACTATGATCAGTATCTTGATGCCTGTCTTAAAGAGCAGGCGACTAAACGTCCAGCTGAAGACTATCAGGGCTATTTGAAAACATGCATTGCTGAGCAAGAGTCAAAGCGCAGCAAAGATAATGCAGGATATTCTGATTATCTGGCGACAGTACAGCAAGAACTAGGCAAGAAAACTGAAAATGGTTAGTGCTGTTTTAGTTCATAAAAGTGTAAATCAGCCGGATAGAGTCTAAGATGCTTTAGGTGAAGTGCAAGATTTTCAATGGCGATATTCGGCTTTTCACTTACTGCAATGTTTTCTCTTTTTACCCACTTGTTTCATGTTTCAGCACATATGGATGGTGTCAATATAGAGAGTGCCACAAGCCAAAAGAACACATGTATCGATATTGATGCCACCCAGGAAGCTCCTAGCTCTTCGCACTCCTTGAGCAACAAGCAAGATCCTTGTGGTAAACTCAATAATTAAGTCATACTCAGTTATCATTGTTTTTATTCAAGCAATTCAGACATCAGAAAAGTTGGGGGATTGGAAACCTTTTTAGTGCAACTCGGTAACAATAAAAAATGCAGCATGGTCGCATTCACAATTTATAATGTCTCATTGCTATGCTCCGATATTCATAACTAAATGTGACTCTTTACTCAGGGTATTGAGTGAGTTGCTCCGCTTTCCTTATAAATTGTGCAGTATATGAGGCAATTCTATGTAACTACCCATGCGCTGGTGCAATCATACCACTCTGTGACCATATTTTAGAATACCTTCACAGACCAGCAGGCAGACAAGTATCTCCGGAAGTACGTGTAGACTACTCACAATACGTCAGCTTATTGTCTGGTTAGTATTAGTAGCATGGTTAAAGGCATGCATGTTGTTAACTCTATCAGATGTAAATAGTGTGATTGGTAGGCATAGGCATATCCTGACATTCACTTTATAACACCCACCCCACAAGAAAAATATAACTGCACACAACAGTAACTATTATGCCATGCCCTAGCCTGTCTTGACAAGCTGTTGTTTTTGCGTAGTTGTCCCCCCCCCCCCCCCCCCCGTCGAGCGGCGAGCAACAACAGCTTGTCACAAGACGTACTGCACCTGATGCATCAGCTGCACGTATAAGGAGTTGTTCTCTTCCGTCTACGCGGCTCGGCTGCGGTGTTATTCCGGTCGCTCCATTGGTTATCATAACGGATTTCACGCAAAAATCTATGTAGAAAATTTAAGATAAGAACGTTTAACTGGCGACCCCTCTCTGCAGTAAACTTTTTTAGAATTTGAGAACTTAGGCAACAACAGCGACTAAACATGTCGTTATTTGTGCGCTCAGGCAGTTTTATTTCTATTTTTGTATCAGTCAGTTTTATTTGCTCTTACGGATTTTATTTTGAGTTTATTTTATTCTTAAGTTCTACTAAAGTTTATCACAGAAACTGGTCTTTGGTTAAACGTTTTAATCTTTTTTTTCTACATAAATTTTTGTGTGAAATCCGTTATGATTACCAATGGAGCGACCGACACAACATCGCGGCCAAACCGCGTAGACGGAAGAGAACAACTCCCTATAAGTGCAGCTGATGCATCAGGTGCAGTAGGTCTTGTGACAAGCTGTTGTTGCTCGCCGCTCGACGGGGGGACAACTACGCAAAAACAACAGCTTGTCAAGACAGGCTAGCCATGCCCATACTGAGTAGGGTGCTTACAACTTTCATGTTCATTACAATGAAACGACTTCCATGGATCATGGCTTGAACAGCAATGTTTTCACTCAACCCATTGGAAGCCATCAGCATGGCATAAATAGTCACCATAGCCCAAAGCAAAGGCCTTTTGTTAATTTCAATACAATCATGGAATTTACTGAATGACTTAAGGTGGATAGGCTTATTTTCCTACCCACCCTCTCTGGCTAAGAATCCAAAACCTACTTGTAAAATGCATTATATGGCAACTTCTTCAAAGGCCTAGATGTGCATTATTATAATATAGGTGGTGATTAACTAGCTAAGCTCTTTATAAACAAAGTTATTAAACTGCAAGACCAGTTAGCAAGTTATGAGATATGTTTGCTTACCAGGATAGTAAAGAACTGTAGTTGACTGATGGCAATGATATACCCTCACTCACATTGAAGCTACACAGCAATCAGCATGTGAAACTCTTTATGATTGAAATCCTGTTTCTGGTATCAAACAGCCAATGTTGTATTTTCCTGAATTCATCAGCAGCACCTGAATTCATTCATTCATCATTGCCCGAGCCTTGCCCGGCTACTATAGCACTTTAGCTACCACCATAGCCAAATGAGCTTGCGTGATAATATGATATGTACCCCAATGGTATTTTGACTCTTTTGAGTTCAATGTGAAATTGTTTTCCTTTTCAGAGAATATAGAATCTGAGCCAAGAAGGACAAGAAGGACATTTATAGAAATCAGTGTGGAGGAATGGGGCTTGGTCAGAGATAGATTGTTCAGTTTGTTTCAAGACGGAATGGCTATATTAACTGCAGTACATGATTTAGGTGGATTTTTTGTTATTTGTCAGAACTTGCCAGAGCATTGATTTGGATGCTTGAAATTCTCGCTCCTATGACTTGTTAACACAACATTTGGCGGCTTAAGATCAAGAGCTCAAGCCATTAGGATAGTTCGCCAACAATTGATGTTGTATTTATTGTGCTTTAATTTACTTAATAATTGCTTCTCCTAGGTCAAAGATCAGCATATTATTCAAGCACCGAGTGCCGGGATTGTCTAGGGACAGAGAGTGAATCATATGAACAAGAGATATACATAATTAATCAGGGTTAGTTGAGTTTATACTGGTGATGCAGGACAATGGCTTGTTGCAGTTGGCTGGAGCGTGACAAAACCCAAACTGCATAATCGAATGTGTTAACAAACATCCTTGTAAAGTGTGTGGTTTGAAGTATGGACCATCAGGGCTTTATGATCTTGCCGGCCGAAAGGCATAAACATTCATAATAGTGAGGGTTGGACTCCCCTCCATGCCACAGCCTCTTGTGGATACATAGTATATTGCCAGGTGTCTTTTGATTGTGGTTAACGGCCCAGTCAATCCACATACCAGAGTTTTTGATGCTCCGAGAGTCACAAGGCTCAAAGTATGATATTTGTTTAGTCGTGTCATGTTTTACCACACAGTTTTTGTTCCTTCCATCTCTCGTTTTTACCAATTGAATGACAGGTCATGTGTATAATTGTGACCAACCAAATAATATCAAAGTCTTCCTTCTAAAAATAAGCAATACATTCTGATTTTAGGTTTCAGGCATCTATCCTGTTGTTTGTCTGACATGCGGAATCAGGGAAGACCCAATACAGTTACTGCGCCTCGGATTGTTTCCTTTATCTCCTGACAAATTTGTTTTCTTCTCCTTTGAAGTTTTGAATTTGTTGTCTGCTATGACTAACTTCAATGCTATAGTGAGTTATGCAACTATAGCCAGCGCAGTTAACTTCAACACGAAGAAGAGTTTTCAGGTATGTGAGTAATTTGCTGGTTCATGGATCGTTTTTGTGTGTAGGTGTGTAGTAAACTTTGCACGCTAATTAAACTCATGATCACAAACAACCTCACCGCTTCATTTACTAAGTGTGTATAGTTTTGAAAATGAATGTCTGTTTACTTATCAGTTACAAATCTCTAACCAAGTGCATGATGCCAGTATTTGCAAAGGGTGTACCCCAAAACGCTTTCAATTGGGAAGGGAAGCATTTTCACATTTGGTACACAAGCTAATATGAACCCTCAATAACGTGTACAGCTTTTTTCCAAAATATCAGATGAGGAGTTTATCTCACTGCTTCTGATTTTTAATAAATGATGCAAAGCAAAAGATGTATAACTCACCTAAATACTACCTAAACTATGCTATTATTACACTTCTGGCAATTTCTGATTGTCTTCAAGCTTCAAACTAATATTAACATTCGTGATTATCACAATGTATTTTGCACTTTATATTTATTTACAGATGTACAACGTAAGGCCTGAAGTTATCAATTGTGTCATGAGGGAGTGGAAGAGGTTGGAGGAACTAGCAATGAGTGAGGAACATAATCTTCTACAGTGTCCAGTCTGTAGCACAAAGCCACACACCATTAACGTTGATGGTAACTCTAAGCTATACCGCTATAAGAAAGCAGGAGGGTAAGTACTCCTATACTGCCCGAATTTCCAAAGAATATTGATGTATGGCGCTGGTGATTGTCTTTCAAGTAGCACCTATAAGCAGTATTATTTATAATTTTTAGGGTGAATGAGATTGATTATAAGTCTGAGCTCATATTAGACTCTACTGATGTTGACAAAGAGGTTGATAAACTCAGAGGCAGTAAATCAGGCACAGCTGTTCAAGAGGTGAATTAAAATTTGATGGCTCCATTTGGTTCACACTTAGCACTAACTTTCTGTCTCATGAGTACCATAAAGGATAGTTCATTCCAATTGCAACAGTCAAATCACGTTCTAGATGTGTTAGACTATTCGGCTGCACAAATATTTAGCTGTTAGTTGGATTACGTAGCAGAAGGCCTGTGGTGTTGCATTGGTATAGATGTTATGCATAAACCGTTAGCAGCATACCCAATATTTACAGCAATAATTCGTTGAGTTTTGAATCTCCCTCCCAAGATAAGTTAAAGCTCTACTGGTATGGCGTGTTTCAATTGAACTTTAACAATGTATTGTATTACTGGACATCATTGCCTGATGTTTCAGCAAGGCTACGGATGAATGAACTCGCCTACAATTTCTTAGCACCACTGACGATGCAAATTGCATATTGAAATTTGAGTTGATTGTATCTTTCATATGAAGGTACAACACAAGACATTGGGATTTGATCTAAAATTGGTAATAGATTGTGAAAGAGCACACAGTTATTCCTAATTTTGATACAATCATTTTCAGATACCAAAATTTTTAATAATCGGTGTGTTCCTTTCAGGCCTCCTACTGTAAATAAGCACATCAATCACGTTTTTCTTGAAAGGTTGTTGACGATTCATGTGGGGAGACAAAATTGAAAAATGCTCAAGTCGGGGGAAAGGCCCATTCTTCTAAAGATGAGACCGGTCTCATGCTAGCAACATGTCGACACGTGTTTATTCTGAAAGGACTGGACATGAAGAGAGGAGAGATATTCCAGTATCCATATAAACTTCAGGTATCAGTTTGTATTTCATCTATATGTAAACAGAACTCTCTCCTAACGCTGCAAATCATATGTTTAACATGCCATGATCATAAAAAAAAAATTTTGTTGTGAAATCTAAGCCAGGCGTACTTGAAGGAACTGTCATTTTCCTAACCTTTTGCTTTAAACATGAAATGTCTTATGGTTCATGGTGCAATTCATTGTTTTTACTTTGTTCTCTAGAAACAGTTTCCAACAGCACAGTTCTTTGCCTATGATGTTGTGTGTAGGTATTACCCCTGGCTCCAGAAGTTTGATTGGTAAACAGCCAAAAAGCAAACTCCAATGTTATCCGTAATGCATGCTAAATCACACAAGTGGTCATGTCAGGTGATTATTGTTGTTATACGGTATAATATAGCAATAATTCATCAAGTTTTGCCAAAGCCCTTGTTGGCATAATTTTAAGTTTACCCTCAAGTAGGAAATCCTGATTTCTAAATTTAGTAGATACCTTAGAAAAAATATTCAGACATTTGTACAGTGCTTCCAAAAACCTGCATGAAAAAAGTTCTTTTTTTGCTTAGTCATAAATAAACTGCTGATGTAAGATTTTGGCACAGGCAAAGCGGAAAACCACTTTCACTTCAACACATGTCACAATGCCACCAGACTCTCTCCCACCTCCCCCCCCCCACAGTGGTTGGCTCAGGCCATAGCGATGTCAGTTAGTGAATAACATTTTTATAACAATTGTATTTTCAGATGAAATGGAGTGGTAAGGTGGTAAAGGGAGCTGGTCGCTCAACTGGAAAAACCTGTGAACAAGCTAACAGTTACCTTTCACGTTTAGGTCCTGTCACTCGAAACTCTCATTCTGCAGGTGCGTTTTGTAGCATCCCATGACTGACCATTTGATGAATTCCGCACAAGTTATTTAAACAGTTGGCATTGCTAGCGCTGACCATTGTCCGACATGGGTTTCACCAACCATTCACCCACTCAACATTCTCAGACAAGCTATATTATCAGGCAAGGGACTTCATATTGTCTAACTCGACCCATAATATAAGTGACAAATTCAGGCAACTCAAATGTCAAACTAACAATTACTGCCCTAAGTACTAGAGGTGTTCACTTTTTCTCTGTCACACATTTGAGAAATTCCATTTTGGTTGGCTCAAAGTGAGGTGGGTGTTGTTTTGGCATAAGATTATGGTTAATTGTGGATGATGGTTGACCTGAATAATACCGATGTGAGAGTAAGCATCATGTCATCTCGATAGCAGATTCTCATGTGTCTATGAATTGTGTCTGGTCAGGTGTCTGGGACTTTTGTGATTACCAATTTTGACCTACACTGATGTATAACATTGACTGCGGGTGAGACTGGAATAGGGGGAAGGAGGCCAGCAACTTCTCACAATAGACCGAGTAATTAGACAATGAACTGCTTGACCTCTCAATACATGCAAACTGAGACCCATTTATGTTGTTATGATGCTGTGGTGTATGTTTGGATACCTATCTTTTCATTGTCTGCAATAGTGCGTAGGGAGAGGATAACTCAGAGTGCTAAGTTCTGGAATAGCCGCAAGCTTTTGGAACTTCCAGTGTGGATTGCAGCACAGTTGAGCAAGGTAACAAGGTGTATTTTATTTGAGACTTAGCAATTTGGTTAACAAAATTTGTGGTATGAGCTTTGCTTCTAAAGAAGAGTATTGGTTACTAACACTTCTATTTCATGTCTAGAAAATGATAAATGGAAGAAGTTCCATGTCTGAATTTGTTTCTGATTGAAATAATTGCTGTGAACCATATCTTCATCCGGGGGAAACAGAACTAATTACTTTGATGCCAGGCATGATCGGCAGAAGCTTGCATCTGGACTCATAACTCAATCAGGCTAACCAATGGGAAGGTTCAACCAATACTTGTATTTTGTAGATGAAGAGATAAATTAAGGAAATGGAGGAGCAGTTTGTGGTGATGTGTGGAGACTTGAAGAAGAGTGAGGCTCAGATTGAACAGCTAGGAGAGGAATATTCCAAGATTGGAGAAGGTAATAACTATGTTAGCATTTGCAATACTGTCCAATTGGTTGCATTCGTTCAGGGTTCACAGTACAGAAAACCAAAAAATCTAGTGTTCAGTCCCAGTACAGCAAAAATAATTATTTTGCTTTGTAGTTTTTCTACCGGTGGAAATGTAAATTAGTTTATTTTTGGTATTCTTTTCTAGGCGATATAACACCACAGGAGCGGAAGATGGAGGAGCTTGCCAAAAGATACAAAAGATTAGCATCAAGTATATTGAGTGACCCAGGTAATAATGTACTTTTTGACAGAAGTTTTAATCCATCGAAATCAGTGGTACACATGCAAACTGATATTCAACATTTTTCATAAGTTGCCGTAAAACCTCTAATTGAACGCTGCCTCTATTTGAACGCCACCTATATTTGAACGTCATCTCCAATTGACCGTCACCCTGAGAAAAAGATTGAAAAATAGACCGCCACTCTTCAATTGAACGCCACCTCCATTTGACCACCACTTTGACCTTATTTGATCTTCACGACCCCATAATATTAACTGATCAGTAGAAAAGTGTCCACAAAAATGTAGTAATAATGAATCGTTTGTATCAATAATAATTAATTCTCTCATTATTTAATTTCAAAGCTTTTCGTGAATTTTTTTGTTAAAACTTTGAACACGACACCATAGAAATAATCAATAATGATCTCCAGCTAGTAGTAGCTATCTGCTTAACGCGTTCTTTCTACTTCAAAGAAGCCTACATATAAAACGGCTTAAATTTACAATAGTAGATGAACTTTCAATGCAACGCTATAGAAATAATTACTGTCTCAGGCTAATAGTTGTTCCCTGTTTGATGCGGCCGAGCTACTTCGATCTAAGGTTATGTTTACTAAGCAAATTTTACGCGTTGTGTTCGTGCTTAATGCAGCGCGTTAAAAATATGATAAAAAGTAGCTGGGATGTTAGTATCGACTAGTTCAGCAGTGCAAAAGAAGAGTTGAGGTTAGAAGATATTGTAGAAGGTATTGGACGACTAAAAGATGTTCGTTCCATCGAAAGCAACAATCAGAACACAGCTATCCGAGCAAACGATGGAAATATTTTTGTGTTAAAAACGTTAATTTTTGTTTCTGCATGTAATATAAGTATAATTCATTTATGTCATTTGTTCATAAATATTTGTATCATTTAATAGATTGTTATTGAATAATTTATAAATAAGCAGGTCTATAGCATGTTATTTAATTAATAGCGTCCTTGCAGCTATCTTAACACGGCTTACGATAGATCGACGCTCGTAACTCCACTTCTATTGCACATAAAAAGTTAGTTTTGTATGTTCTCGAAGTACATTTATTAAGCGATCTTTGACAAGTTAGAGGCAAGTTAGCAGATTTATTGCATCCAAAAGGTTTAATATCGCTATACTGGAAAAAGAGAGCAAAATATAGGCGACATTTGTTTCACCCGTACTAGTGCTAAATTTGCCTTCCGAAAATTTTGACGAGCCATTTGAAACATACACCGCCAGCCTATATTTGAATGCCGCCTCCAATTGACCGCCACCTTAAAAGAAGAGTTGGAAAATAGAGCGCCATGCCGTTCAATTAGAGGTTTTACGGTATGTTGAGCTGCCTACCCTTGACTGTGAGGGTAGGTCTCAAGCCATGTTTAGTTCAAAAAGTTAGCCAATAACTCCACTTTCTCAAAGGACTAGACTTCCGTCATGTGCAGCAGTGAGTCTACAAAAAAATATTTCCGGCCCAAACATCTACTTTAAAGCCTGGAACAACGGCAGAAACAAATTTTTTTGCCAAAGAACAACTGACCCAAGCAACTTCACAATGTTTTACTAAAGATTATTATCATGAGGAGCTGAAATATAACCTTAGCTTCCCCGGTCAAAGCTTCTGCTGGATCTACAGACAACTCCAATGGCTGCGTTGAAAAACTCTTTTTACTCTCAACTTAAGCTATGGATATTGTGATTGTTTCAGATTCTTCCAAGACCAGAAAGAGACATCGCGACATGTTGACCAAAGTCAAAGGGTAGTTTGAAAGTGAGGTGGACAAGTATCTGTCAGGTAATCATTGTGGTAAATTTTATATCAAAATGTTTGAGTTTTAAGGAAAATTAGCTACATGTAGTTAGCACAACGTACTTATATTTATATATGATGGGTCAGAATGATTATGATCGTAGTTGTTGAAATATCATCTCATCATTTTGAACAGGTAGAACGAAAGGAAAGAAAGTAAGCAAGAAGGAACTTCTCCAAGTCCAGGACACCCTATATTTCCCTTGGAGGGTTGCAGCACTCGAAATCAGTCCAGGATTGCTAGCAGCAGTGGATCTTCACCATCGGTGAGTTTGAAAAGTGCATAATTTTGGAAGGAACAGAGGGTGGCCAGCAGTTCTCATAGAAAATAAACTTCATACAGCTTGAAAGTCATTCCTTTTCCTAAAAAATTGTACTTTTTACAACAGGAGAGATGAGGTGTTCTATTGCAGTTTCCTCCATTGTTTTTTCTCCATATTGCTTTGGCAACCTGCTTATTCTTCTCTATTAATTGGTATTTATTATTGTAGGATCAATAGATGTTATGAAGAAGTAGAAGTACTACTTACAGAGAGAGACATTGAATACATTGAATACATCAATGATAAGTTAGAAACAGGGCAGGATAAGTCTTGGTTGACCAAGGAGCTTGTTTCCAAAATCAGAGATTGCTTGCTATTTCAGATTGACCAGCCAGATGTAGATGATAATGTAGAGTTTGAGGAGCCAGAATTGGAAAGTGATGTCGATGATGATTGATCACAAATAACGAAGGCATGATAGGATAGAACAAAATACAATATGTTGCTAGTATACGCAATTGCCAACATTGATACAGTAAGCTTTTACATACCATTGTCAGCTTTTGTAATGTACATGTATAGATACTTGCAGTCACCTCTTGTCTGCTTTGCAATGAACCTTCAACTTTTTAATTTCAAAGTTTGGTATGACTGTAGTGTAAATCGGCAGACTGTTATTATAAAAACGTTGTTATTGTAAAATACATGTATCAATACTGTATAGAAGAAGAGTTGATCTCGACCGTTGACCATCTTGAGTTGACCATTGATCTCGATATAGTTGATAGCACGATAAAATACTTTTATCTCACAAATAATTTCAGTGCTCAAAAAATATTCGATTTTGTCCAAGGCTATAGTTTTAGTCCTTTTTAACTTGTGAGTTCTGATTTTGCAGAAGCAGCCCGGTGCCCAAACAAATATGATTTTGTTTAAATATCATCTTTAATCAGAGGCAATGAAAGTATATATTTATCAGTAAATATATAATTATACAGTTAAATATGCGACAAACGTATAACTGCATGGGGTTAAACTTCCAGGTGCTCTGGTTGGTTTTGCTCATTCCTTCCTTTATATATGCTTCAAGCTCGGCCTCCTTTAACCTCGGCTGGTCATGCGTATGTAACTCAGATTCTGTATATAAGCAATAACTCGTCTGGTTTTAGCGGAGCCGAGTATAGCCTTAATAATCGAGCATACTTTGTCATTAATAGCCAAAACAGTGTCAACTGTGCCAAATTTGATCATGTTAGCCGAGCTGGCTATAGCCGTGCCAATTGTACTCAGTCAGTTGGCTAATTCCAATCGCTCCGTTGATAGCGAACACAACTAGTTGTTGAACCTGCAAACATAATGTATGATGTATAATATGTGAATGTCAGGCCAATGTATTACACAGGTAGGTAGATGTAGCATTGTCTTCAAGTTTTTTCGTTCAACTCAGTCTACTTACAGATATAACAAAATCAGCAGACAAATAGTAGCATAGATGATGCAATAGATCAAAACTTCATAACATACTCTGTGAGGTTGTCGTCAGGGAAGTGGCGGACTCTGACTGAGTAGCGTGTAAGTTGTTCTACTACAAAATTGTTATGTGGAGTATGAAACAGAGATGAACATCCTTCCAAGCAACTCTATCCAAACAAGCATAAGATAAAAATAGATAGAATTTTGTTATCCCACCAAAATCTGTCACATTATCCAACATGATCCAAAACGAAATAGTCATCTTAGCTTATTTTAGAGGTATTCATTACAATACAGAGCTGGGGCCACTTGTAATGCAAGTGGATTTTGCACTGCATTTTAACTTCAACTAGTGGAATGCTAAGTGAAATGCATCAATACATACGATACAATGGTATTCAGCAAATCCTTAGAATGATTCATATTTTACATAAAGTACACCTTCCCCATTCCCTACTAGGGCTTTAAAGTTCTAAACTCACTTCCTTGTTCATTGTCAGCAGACATTTTGGTCCTCTTGCTTTCTCTGCTGCTCCATTTCTTTGCTCCTTTCCACTGCTTTGCTTTGGTTTATCAACTATAACAAGAACTTTAAATTTGAGGTACAGGCCTTCTGTTTTTAAACGATCAGGTGATAAGAGAAAACCAAGCAACAATTTCACCAAGGGGTGGGTAGATAAAATAATATTGACAAAATTTCAAGCTGTCCTCTGCCGTATAACATGCTTGTCACTTCATGGTAAAAAACAATTCCTCATGTTTGGGACTTTCTCCCCCTTCTAAATTTTGACTGTTCCACAATCACCTTGTTTTTCATGGTTTTCTGCGTTTGGTCGCTTACGCTTTTCTCTCGTGCCTTCATCTCCTTGGTCAAGCTTTCGTTCTTCACCTAAGAATATAATTTAAACCACAGTTAACAGCAGATCACATGACCTTTTTCCCAGGAGACCTGCTTTGGTAGACAAGTTTTTGCAAACCATTTTTCCTAGGATAGCTTTGGTAAAATTAGAAATTATCCTCACCCCTGTCAAAAGTTTCTCCTGTTGGCTCTTCTGTCATATCTGTGTCTTCTTCTGTGATCTGCAACTTACAAAATAAAAAGTATAGACAAATTGGAACAAATTGATCTAATATATACATAAATGTATTACTGATCATAAGAAAGTTGCGTAGTGACACGCAGATCTTATCAGTTGACTCTTGGGCTGAATGTATTTTGAAAGTATAATCATACTACAAATGGAACTGCTTTGAAAACATTAGGTCTCATCATTTCCTCTAACAGCAACATGGTAGTAAACTAATAATTGAAGGTAAATGGACTAATACATGCCATGAAACATCAAAGTTGACCTACAGACTAAACATGGCCTGCAGTCTAACGTATGAGTGCACATACTGTAGTACCAAAATATTAAGCTTTTTGATATGACACGCATACACTTTTGGACACAGATAACAGTCTTTTTCAAATACTCAGACTTCAAAAGAATGGTGTCGCTGACACCCACTATCCAACTGGACCCAGCAAAATAAATTGTTTGAGGTTTCAGTACTTTCTACAGTATTCAAAGGTGACAACAAATGTATCATAAGCATAACACATATTGACTGATGACAATGGCAACCCGATATTGCACATGGTGTTGAGATCTTACTGAGAATATCTTCAAGCTGCAGTTCCTGCAATGGCACCCATCGCCCAGTCTCATATAGCATGGCCGGTCTTTCTATCGCTGACTCTCCTGTTGATTGTTGTTCTGCTGGTTCCTCTGCTGCTCTTCTTAGTTCTGCAAATTATAAGCCCTATGTGCTGTATGTAAGTTACAAAATGTAAAAATTATACAAAAAAATCAGAATCAGGGCAAAGAAAAATATTTTATGACAAACTCCCACGATGAAGACAATGAAATAATTGATTGTTTTACCAAAACGAAATCACAGGTTCAGTGCAGACAGACAGTTCTCACTAACCCAACAGTCGTGTTCCCTGTTCTGTTCACTGTTCAGAAAATTATATTAATTGAATTTTATTCCCAATCCTTATTTTTATTTACAAGAAAACGAAAATAGATATACCTCAAACTGAACTTTCTTCTATCTATTTTATATTCATATCAATATTTATATTATATTTTGATATCAAAAGATATCAAAAGACTTGAGAAAATACAGAACACCGCTTTAAGGTTCATTTTTAAACTAAAGGGGCAAGTCATTTTACAGAAATAAGAGCAAATACAGGGATCGACAGTTTAGCTAAACGGCGAAAAGATATTAGGTGTGCATTTTATTTAAAAGCAGTAGAAAGGAAATTTACGGTCCCTGATTTTAAAAATACTATCAAGCACCACAACACTCGACAGAAAGCAGGTCTGTTTGTGCCAACAATCCGGACAAATGCGTTTTTTAATTCTTTTTGGCCGAGAACAACTTGAGACCTGAGAGATTTTTAGTAAAGAATTTTTGCAATAAAAGAGTTCCCACACCTTTCCTTCTTTCTAGAAGGGTGTAGTGGGAAAATCTTAGATTAGATTAGATATCGTTGTTATGGATAACGATATTCTAAAACGGGCCTGTTTTAGTCCACCCACTGAGAGCGTTAATAGAAAGTAAAAAGAAAGCCGCTACCTATAAAATATAATTAATTATGATTAACACGAGTATTAAATTTTGGCAATAAGATTTTTAGAAGTAATAAAATACAAGATAAAATGCGAGATTAGTACTACTGAGAATAATAATAATATATATATACACAAAGTACCAAACGGTACATCGTACTCCGAGTATCTTTTATTTGAATTATTAACATTTGTTAATAAATAAATAATTTTATTCATGATTTCATTTGAATCCATTAAAATCGAATACTAATTTCACTAGGCACGGCACCTAGTGACGTGTTAGAACATCAGCCTTTTTGTTCCTTAATCTCACGAAAAGACTGATGTTCTAGCAATACTCAACCCAAATGATAGAATATAAACCACAAAAATTGTCAATCTAATACTCATACAATTTTTATTTTCAAGTATCATTCTGTATATATTATTATATTATCTTTACAATTTTGTACTAATATAACACTGTAAAAATCTGTACAGGAACAATTACACTGTAGATTGTATTTATACACTCTCAAGTATTAACCTTTCATCTTGGCCCGAAAAAGGGGACATTTTCTCTGTTTTAGTATTATTTTTAATCAATAAAGAGTTCAGGATCATCTTAGGCACGTCACACGACTTTTACTAAAAAGCGATTAATTTAGATTCCTACGTTTTATTCGTTAAAATCTAGCAATTGCTTACTGTTCTTATCAAACGTGTACCTACATTGATTATTTACTTAACAATTTATCAATCATATCTTGTCGCGGAATACTTACGTTCTGTTGTAGTCTAGTTCGCAGTAAGTCTTTTAGTTTTCAGTTTTGTAATTTGTTAGAACCTTGCGAATCTAAGATAATAAGTATGAGCATGAAACGCGACCCCAAAACTACCTTCGTTTTAGACTCAAATCCATGACCATTTTAATTTCCTTCTTATTTTAATACAGCCCATACACAAGTCTATGACACTGTGCTCTAATGTTTACGTGGTGACTAGCTGCACTAATACCTGAGAGATCATTGTTTTATATGCGTTCTGATAGATTGAGGCTTACTACGTTATCTGTAGTATTCGCACTCGGATAATCACTGCATAGGTAGTATATCGTGAGGTCATACTACCGATTCCGTAATATTTTTACTACCAGTAGAGTAGTATTTCATGCAATATACACTGATATATATGCACACTATGACACTGTTAAGTACTATTACCAAAAATACAGTTACTATAATAGTATTTAATACTATAAATTATATTATGAAGCTATATGATCTTACTTGATTATGCGTACATCAGTTGCTCCTCCTCCGTGAACCGCGCCCAGAATAATCCCGCTCTCGTCGTAGTCTCCGGTCCTCCCTTTTCTCCAGCCGATCTCTCTCCCCCGGAAACATCCCCTTCCTTCCTTTGTCCTTGATCTCCTCCGCCCGTGATGTCGTAAATACAGATCGTAATTCCTGTGCAGTATTACCTTACACCTTCCCCTCAAGATTTATGCAAATCTTTTAAGACGCCGCCGCATCATGGGGGGGAACAAAACTCGAAATTAGTAGAATAACAATGTTAGCCACATGAAAGTCAGTGAGTATAAAGACAGACAATATTTACAAAACAAAGAATAACCCATTACAGGTGAGTTTATCTGGAGGTTTTACAACTCTCCCGGCCCGTGTCTGATGGGTCTGTACACTCTGACGATGAGTATTAGAGGGGATGAGTGCTGGCTGAGACTGAAGACTGAGATTGGTTGATCCCTTACTCTCTTTGCGCTTCCTAGTGGGAGCCGCAGTCAGTGCCTGCGGAGAACAACCGCTTTTCGAGGAAGGCGACCGCTCAACGGTCCTATTCACTTGAGGAGTCTGTAACTGCAGAGGTTCGGAAGCAGGTGCATTTGGCACAGGCGCCTGCCGAGGTCCGGTATCTGTCGAGTTCTCTCTCCTAGGTAACATGGTTACCTGACTGGTGCTCGCTTCACTTCTAGTGTTCAGTGTAGGATGAGCGCTATCTTCTCTCGATATACATTTCTCATCAGATGGGGACGACTCAATGGGTTTATCAACTTGCACTAGTTTTATGTTCCTGCGCAGCATGGCTCCATTGTCAGTCTTCAACGCAACTTCTCTGCCAGAGGACGCCATCACAACAGCTCTCAATGGTTTGGCTGAGGGGTCGATGAGAACCACCCCTGCTCCGACAGGCACTTGGTCCCGTTCAACCGCCCTGTGCCGTTGATTGAAAGTATGAGCCTGCCTACCTCTGTAGTCAGCTTCATAAGCGTGAAACTTCTTTACATCTGCTGGACTGTTGACGAGATATCCCATTGAATTCAACCCTCTTCCTATGAGAAGCTGGGCAGGGGTATAGCCATTCTGCAAAGGACTGTCATTATAGCACATAACAGCAGATTCAATCTCAACGTTTTTTGCCACAAGCTTCTTGAATGTTTGCACCACTCTCTCTGCATGACCATTTGCTTGGGGGTTTCTAGGGGAACTGGTTCAATGAATAATGTCCCATTTCTTCATTAGTTGAGCAAAGTTTTCAGAGATGAACTGTGGACCATTGTCTGTTACAATAATGTGAGGTACCCCTAATGTACATATGACCTTGTTGACAGTTCTGCACATCTCTGCAGCAGTGGCTCGGGGAAACTTTTCAGCAATCATGAACCGGCTATAATAGTCACTAATAACCAAATACTCATCACCTCTTTCATCAACGGTGCAGAAATCCATTGCAAGCTGCCACCAAGGTCTCTCTGGGAGAGGAGTAGGGAACAATAGCTCAGTGGGTACTTTCCTAAAGCGAATGCATGTGTTGCAGCGCTTAACCCTTTCTCTGATGTCCTGAAACATCCCTGACCACCAAATCGTACTCTGGGCTTTTCTGAGGCAGCGGTTCTCCCCCAGATGCCCCCTGTGAATGTCCTGCAAGACCCTCTCTCGTTCACTCAAGGGAATATACAATCTGTTGTAATAAAACAGCAATCCTCCTACAACAATCAACTCCTCTTTGAACGAATTGTACTTTTTCAGATATTGAGGCAGATCACGGTAGTTTGGCCAACCCTCTTGAATATACCTCATTAATTGATTAGCTGTGGGGTCTGTTGAGAGGGAAATTTCAAGTAGCTCTCTTCTGGTTCGAGATATAAGAAGCTCTTCCATCATTTCCTGAATGAGTAACGGCTCCGGTTCTGACACTTTTTCTGTTCCTGCTGGAGCTCTGCTCAAAGCATCGGCAACTATCAACTTCTCTCCAGGGATGTATGTGACATCATACAAAAAACCGCATCATGCGCAAACAAAGTCTCTGAACACGAATGGGGAGTTTGAACAGTTCTTTCTCCGCCATAATCGATACCAGAGGTTTGTGGTCTGTTTCGATTTTGAAGTCGCGGCCAGCTAGATAGTAGTAGAACTTTTCCGCTGCCTAACACATGGCCAGAGCCTCCTTTTCTATTTAGGCATACCGCTTTTCTGTGTCTGTAAGGGCCCGCGACGCCAATGCTATAGGCTTGAAGCCATCAACAGTTTTCTGGAAAATCGCCGCTCCTAAACCATAGGAGGAAGCGTCGGTGGAAAGCCAAGTCTCGACTTCCATATCAAATGGGACTAGCACCGGGAAAGAGGAGATCTTTTGCTTCAGCACCTCAAACTCTTTGATCATTTCAGCTGTCCAATACCAATCGTTATCTTTCAGCTTGAGGAGAGATCTCATCGTCATGGTGTCATCTGATAGGGTAGCCATAAACCTACTAAGATAATTGACCATACCAAGGAATCTCTTTAAGCCTTTCCTGTTTTTAGGAATAGGGAAATCTTGTATGGCTGATACTTTTCCTGGATCTGCATGTATACCTGACTCGTCTATTACATGACCCAAAAAGGTGATACGAGTCCGAGAGAACTCACACTTTTCTTCATTTAGAGTAATGCCTGCAGAAGCCAGACGTGATAACACTTCTTTCACTTTACTGACGTGTTCATCTTCAGTTTCCATATGGATTAAGATGTCATCCATTTGACATAACACACCTTCCATGCCTTCCAGAGCCTTCTGCATCTCCCTCTGGAATATTTTGGGAGCCGATGAAATGCCAAACGGCAAACGCTTGCAGAAAAACCTACCAAACGGTGTGATAAAAGTAGTCAGTTTCTGCAAACTTTCATCCAACCAAAGCTGCCAATACCCGCTGTTTGCATCTAATTTCGAGAACACTAGTGACTTACCCAGACTGGCTATTGTCTCATCAGCGGCGGGAAGTGAGTGGTAAGCCCTTTTTACTGCTTTATTCAGGCGAGTAAAATCTATGCATACTCTGATCTTCCCATCTTTCTTGGTCACAACTATACAAGGAGCGCACCAGTCTGTGGGCTCCTCTATCCTCTGGATAACTCCGATCCTCTCCATTCGGTGGAGCTCTTTTTGTAACGGCCGGCGCCGAGCTGCAGCTATTCTTCTAGGAGTAGACTGAGCAAAAGGAGTTCTTTCATCTTTCAGCTGAATATGAACTCTGGATTTCATGGTACCTAAGCCTGAGAACAATGACGGAAACATCTCTTTCCAACCTGCTGACGAACCTTCTGCGATTTCAGACACTTTGAGAATGCCCAGCTGTTTGATGGCCGGTTTGCCTAACAGAGGACTAGCAAGCCCTTCAACAACGTAAATCCTCTCTTTGTGGCGTCTTCCTTCATGAGATAGTTCAACGATAGCCGCTCCAGGTACTGTAAGCTTAGTGTTTCCCATGCCGAACAATTCTCGAGTAGTAGGTGTCAGTTTCAACCCAAAAGCATCGCAGACACTAACTGGATTAGCCGAAACTGCAGCACCCGAGTCTACTTTAAATCTCACATTTTTTGAGTTCATCTGTAACTCTACGTACTAGGCATTTTCTGTTTCCGAGATGGTGTCAATGGTGTCAATGTAGTTTATGCGGCTTAGTCATTGGTAATTTCCTAAAAACAAGCTATCTACTCCATCGTCATTTTCCTCCAGTGCAGATACTTGCTGGGCTCCTTTGCACATTTTTGCCCAGTGACCTTTTCTCTTGCATTTGTTGCAGCTTGACCTTTCTGCCGGGCAACGACCACCAAAATGCTTCCACTTTCCACATTTTGAGCATGGCTGGTCCTTTGCGTTACTGCTCTTGTTTTCCTCGGTGTCAGTCATTTGTTTAGACGATTTGGGTTTATATCGCTGTACCGAGTCTACATTCCCAGCATACTCTTCTTTACCGGGACCCAGAGCACCAGACGTAGACGCCATTGCAGCTACATGCTCCTGATTTGATACATATTGCTTCGCCTTTTGAATGCATTACCTGAGTGTGAGATCAGGCACATCAATCAGGTACTTGCGAAGCTCGATGTCACGCACCCCCGCCACTATTCTATCCCTTACCAAGTCATCTCGCATATCGCCGTAGTCACAATTCTCACTTTGAACTTGGAGTTTAACTATAAACTGGTGAAGAGATTGGCCAGGTTGCTGAGTCATCTTATTAAACATTGAGCGCTCAAAAATAACATTTTTAACAGGCTCAAAATACGCTTCAAAAAATTTGATGCAATTGGCCAGTGTCTTCTTTTTGTTTTCGTCAGATGGCACGAAGGTAAACTGATTGTAAACTGGTACCGAGTCACTACCCATGGCCATAAGCATGTGACCGATCTGTTCGTCTACAGTGAGTTCTCGTAGTTTCTTCACAATCACATATATATTAAACTGCTCTTTAAAAACTTTCCAGGCGGTAGCCAGGTTGCCCGAGGAAAGATCCAAGGGCTTAACAAACTTTTCAGGCTTGGTTTCACCACTAGCAGACATACTCTATACGGTTTTATTGGCAGCTCACCACAATCAAGAAGATACTATGGATCATGATTAACAGGAAACAAGTTAGATAACACCAAAATATATGAGAGTAACAGTATAATTCACTATATTGTCTTTAAGAGTCAGGGTAGCAAAATTTTGCTCCACACAAAGTAAGCCTTCTCCTGCGATATCTCAGCAAATATCCGATCTTTTGCCTCAACGCAACAGCTTCCAGAGAATCTGTGCCTTGTCGAGCTCGCCGTTGTAAAATACTGTCACACAAACAGCAACATTTTACACGATTACGCTTGTAGGTTCGATATATTCTGACACCATATGAAGCTATATGATCTTACTTGATTATGCGTACGTCAGTTGCTCCTCCTCCGTGAACCGCGCCCAGAATAATCCCGCTCTAGTCGTAGCCTCCGGTCCTCCCTTTTCTCCAGCCGATCTCCCTCCCCCGGAAACATCCCCTTCCTTCCTTTGTCCTTGATCTCCTCCGCCCGTGATGTCGTAAATACAGATCGTAATTCTTGTGCGGTATTACCTTACATATATAACTACATTTTTAGGTTATGTATATGCATTCTCTGGTGTGAAAGTATTTGCTGAATATGTGTGTGTTTAGTATGGAATTTTCGTAACTACATTTATTATTGCAGACAGATTCTACAAGATGCCAAACATGAAGGCAAATGCCTGGAAAGAAATCGCGGGCCTGTTGATGCTGAGCTCGCAAGAGTGCGAATCAAAATTTAAAAACTTCCGAACAATTTTTATTTTTTATTTCAGGACAATCTAAATATTTGAAAAGTGTAAAACATTTAAAATCATGTGGACTATTATTTTTTAACATGAAGCATGTTAAAAAATGTTGATACAATGTTGATTTTAAAGCTAAATTTTAACTAGCTGAACTTTGAATTTCTTTAGGTGCTTCTTGGTGTAGAGCAGTGTAAGGCGGTGAGATTTCTGAAAAGTCATTTCAATCATTGAGAGCCAAAAATCAAATGCGGCTGAGAAAGGTAAGGGCAGTTGGATGGTCATTGCTGACAGAGTTCGATGACCCTTTTACACCTGGCCCAAAACCGGCAGAGCCTAAACCGGAAGACCCTGAACCGGCAGACCATGAACCAACACACCCTGAACAGGCACACTCGGAACAGGCAGACCCTAAACCAGTAGAGACAAGACCCCATCCAGGAACATCAACATCGATGATCAATATCAACAAACTATTTTCAACTATAAATATAAATAACTATAAATATAAAACAACTATAAATATTTCTATTTATTTGAGTTTAGTTTACTTTGACATTGCTATTAACATTTACTACATCAATAGTAATTTTAATAAGAATAATAAACATGAATTATTGTTATCGTTAGTAGTTGCATCATTATTAATTATTTCAAAAAATACAATATCAAGTAAAAATATTGCCTACATTAAAGTTACAACTGCTTTTTAGTAAACATTTATTGCTCATATTCTAAAAAATATTTATTATTAGGATTTCAAATGCCAGTTATCAACGATATGATCAGTCACAGGAAATTTTGAATTTTTAGTTAAAACAATTGGTAAGCTAAGTATACAAAAACACCAAGAAAATGTACTATATTCCTGTGAGTCAGTAAACGTAGTTTGGGTATCACATCAACATGCTGTGTTACCCAGTTAATTTGTGTCTAATGATGATCATGTTTTCCTTTTGTTGCATGCATTTACAATTTCGATGAGGCGTCACAAAATTGTCAATGAGCCATGAACCAATAAACTGATTTTAAATTTTTTTAAAGTTATAGAAAAATAAGATGTTGTATTATGATGTACACTAATACGCTTGAGAATGTCAAAAATCATTTTGAAAAGATTACTAAATTTTATGCTAGATTCCCATGAGAATAATTTTTACCGATATAGACGCTTTCAAAAATTCTACACTCAGTAGAAGAGAAAACATCAAGCGCCAGAATTGTAAATAGCTAACACAACAAATCGACTAAGATAAAATAGCAATGAATTACCTTGGAAAGCATTTGCTTTGCCTGGCAGAAAGAGTCATCGTGCCAGCTCGACATATTTATTTGTTATTTGATAAAACTCAGTTAAGAGTGCTGTCTTACACCAAAAATATTCAGGATCACAAAAAACACCATTATTTTATAGGTTTTTTTTCCATCAAATTTTAATTAATTTTATGTGTTAGTTCAATTTCTAATGAAACAAAACTAATGGTCACAACTTTAGCAAAGAATTATATTTCACAGGTAGTTCTAACTACATAAATGTAGTATGAGTGAGAGAGAGCACTAGTTCACAACACTTTCTTGTTATTACAAATATATAATCAAAGGTGCTATTTTTTGAAGAAAAAACTAGATCTACAAACGGAATTACTCTATAACAATTCGTTTCTGACCAATTTTAATTTAATCATATTTTACACCATTTTAATATATAATTAGTTTTAGCAACCTTGTAACAATCCTTTTCTGATGAATTTTAATTTATTCATGTTTTAAAACTTTTTTAATGTATCATTAGTTTTCTAAGTGAAAAATTGTGACATAGCTATTTGTCACAGTTTTGGCAACATGGTAAGAATTTTGGTAAACGGAGTCAACACAATTCACGGAGTCACCACAACAGTTGACTTGAGCGCAAGAGCTAAACAAGAGCTGTTAAATTTGTAAATTCTTATGCGAGCCTAACATCCATGGTAAGACAAAACATATCAATTTTTTTATGCATGAATACACATTAGATCAGATTATTTTATGACTTGTAGGCCTACCAATAATCAATAGAAAAGACTGTAAAAGATTTACCAAAATAGAACGAATGGAACAAGATGTATACTCTAAAAGTTTTATAGACTTTAAAAGCTAACAACAAAATATATTATTATAATTTTCTATTATGAGAATCACCATATTTCTAAATCTACTATAATGATTTGACTAAAATATACTGTAATGTGTAATTGTACAACAAAGTTTTTAAGTTCTAAAATTACCATATTTTATTTTATCATAAGCTGTACAATAAAAGTACTATATGTATATTAAAATGTAATTAATACAAATGTTTTGTTGTTCGTTGAGGTCACCATGGTACTGCATGTGGAAGTATTGTTCAGATTTATGGCGGTTATTCTCTGTATAAAGACAAACTATAAATTCCAAAGTTTTCTCAAAGTAAAATGAAACAACTTTTGTTACAGTTTAAATATTGTTGACTAGCATTTGCATCCCCAAGCCCCAATTCTACGGTTATTAACAAATGCAAAACACCGTCACACTGGTCATTAAAATTTGTCGCAATAGTAATAGGCCTGCTTGTGAAAATTATTGTAACTACTTCATTTAGACAAATTTTCAAAATAGAAAACTTGATGCATTTAGCAATTTTTTTACGATATAAATTGGTCAAGAAACACTTGCGCTGCAAAGGCTTGGCTTCGAAATATGGCACTCTAATTCAACTAAGATTATCATTTAAACTAAAACCAGTGTTACTGTAAAATGAATCCGGTATCCATCTTCAGCAATGAAAAAAAGATTTACATATTTCATTTGCAAAGTAGAATATACAGAAACTATTAAAATATATTTTGTTAAATTGAACCATGTTGGTTTCAGAAACATAGACGGCTTACAGACATTGTAAATATAGTTATAGTAATGAGGGTATAATTATATGAGCAGAGATGATCGTCACAGCCAATCCTTTATATTGTACGTAAAACTATATTTCCATTAACAGCTTGCGCCATAAACATAAACCTAAGTGGTAGGAGATTTGAATATAAAATGCAGTTTTTACACAAACTTTTTTTAACTATGTGCTTCTAATAAACTAATGATTAAGTTAATATTCTTTGACAATATTCTTGTCAGTCGTTATTGTCTTACTAAATAATGAGTAGGCAGTAAATAGCAAAATCAACCAAAAAAAAATTAATTTTGTTTTTGAATTATAATTATTATGTTATTTTAAAATTACGATGTTCAAGATTAGTATTAAAATTAAAACACATTTTTTATAATTATGTCTAACAAGACATCAAAACTTAATATATAATGTATCACATTATGTATTATGATATATATAATATTGTTACTGCTTTAATATTATTATTGGTTGAAAAAAAAACGAATACCTAAATGGTTTTTCTTTTCCATAGCTAGGGATGTGTTAGACCATGTTCTTTCAACATGGTCAGGCCTACAAATAACCAATAGAAAAGGCTGTTGAATAACGGAGTATCAGACCAGATACACAATCACTAACTGCAGCCAAATGAGTTGAAAAATTTATTACGAAGCTTTGTAGAGGATTTGATTATTCAAGACAAATTAAATACAGCTGCCAAGGGTAAACAAAGAAATTGGGTGCAATTAAAATGTGCCTAATTAATTTAAAAATGAGGCAAGTTGACTTGCTCAACATTAAGACTATATTATATAAATAACTACATGTTTAACCGAACAATACTCTCACAATTTATATCAAATTATTACATATTTTGCTAACATTAGAATATATGTAGAAGTTAAATTTATTATCTGTTTGTAGGAACTTTTTAACATAGAAATAAATAACACTATTGCTTCTGTATCGGTGGAAATAGGTACTAGTAGTGTTAAGGATGCCAGCTATGCTAGAGCTCCCTATTATACTTGATGCAAGTTATAGGTATGTGTTGGCACATTCCGTACAACATTCCGTCAATCGTGAAGTTATCAGTTGATTTGACTAGTGTAAAAGGTTTGTATTTTTGGTTGCATTTGATGACTCTGCATAAAATTCTGGATCTGACATTTAAGTTAAGAAACCAAAAGGTTATATCTTAACTATTAGGGATTTGAAACTTACATTTAAAGTAGCAAACGAAGAAGGTGCATCTGGAATAGCGCAGTGTAGCTTAATTTTAGCTGCCGAGCAGCCATCTGTAGCTGTCATGGAAGGATTGAAATGGTTTAGCTACAGCTTCTTCATCCTATTCACATCAGTTATAATAACTGACCTTGTATCTGGTGAGTTTATACTTAATATGCATTGCTATAAATTTAAAGTGCAGAATATATTCAGTACCAAAACTTAGGTAAAGCTTTTGATTGATCAATCTTGCTAGCTCCATAGACTTTTTTCATTTACATAAATGACAACCAAAGTAGCAGGATAGTCCAATGAGACTATCCAATAGCAGGTAGCTATTGGATAGTCTCATTTCATAGTTTGCTTCTTCAGGAATAATTATTGTAAGGAATAAGAATTCATAGAACTAATAAAAGTGATCTAACCAAAGCTTAGGTAAAGCTTTAGTTAGATTAATCTCTCTAGTGTGGTAGACGTCGGGTGATGACTTTTTAATTTTTGTAAATATTTAAACGTGTCTATATCTTGCATGTCGGTTTTGATCTTTCTTTATTATATTGTTCATAACTTGTTCGTTTTACTTATCGCTATTATGTTTTGCTTTCATTGCATCGCTGTTGTAATCTATTATAGCCATGCCAACACATTATCAACTGCATTTTATTTATTTTATTTATTTTTATTTTATTTATTGTTATACGACTTTCTTTAATCAGTTCCATTATCCGGATTGGGTGAATATGTTGTATATAAAGGAGCTCAGCTGGTTTGAGCAATATTTGTAAGCTTTAAGGCTTATAGGTTTCTTTTCCTTTATCAAACAAATGGTAAAAATCATACTCATTATCTTTTGTTCATGTGACAGTTTTTATGGTACCAAAGTGAAAGCTGGAAAATTCCTTTACATTAGTTTTATGAAGTCTTATTACTTACAATAATTACAGCCAAAGTAGCAACTAGTAGTATGTACTATGAATCTGTGCTATAGTTCGATGAAGGTCGGTGATATAAAAAGATAAATTACCAATTTTTATGAAGGCCTGATTATTTGTCATATTTATAAAATAACTTTATTATTCAGAAGCCTTATTTGTAGTATTTACATTACATGCAAAACATCTGGATGAAAGTCTCAGTGTATCCACTTTTAAAGTGGTTATTATATTGCCAAACAGTGTATATCATGACAATATGGGAGCATAGTTTTTAATTAATACCTTTATTCAGTTAAAAAAACAAAAAGTCATACATGCAAAATCAGGTTGGAGTTTGGATCATAAGTTGGACCCCCTACACCGAGAAGTAAAGAATTGAGACCATAAATACATTGGTTAGGTTTCAAGGAACAGCCTTACAAAACCTCAAGTCAACATGTTTAAAACTGACAAAATGACAGCGTTTTAAAGGCTGAAAACACTGAAAAAAGCAAATAAGGAGAAAACCCTGCCTAAAGTTTGGGAATAGAAAACGAAGGATCTGTTTATAGTTAGGGGCAGCTGGATTGTCATGAATACATCTCATACACTTTTAAAACCCTCCTTGTTGAAGATGTATTATCATCTGGTGCAGCCGAGCTTTTATTTGCCTTAGCAGCAATTACTATAGGTTCCGCTACCTTGTTTCCACGTACCACCCGGCAGCGATCAATACCTCAGGTATACTTGAATTATATAGGAAACATGCTTTTTTGAAAAAAAAAATTTGAAAAAAGAAATACTATTTTGAGGGTGCCTTCTAACCTTAAGGCATTGCAGCTACCTTACGACAAACAGTGAAAATGGGAACATGTGATCAAGATCAGTAATCTTGGTTCAAGATAAATCTTCCTAGAAGATTAATACTTAAAATCCTACGTCAGCTATTGTTAGAACTCAACGTTCTTTGATCTTCACCTGTATGAGTTCAGTCAATAGTTTTCCTTATTATAAGGTTAATCTGTGTCATGGCAGTTCTGATATTAACCATATTTAGATTTGATTTTTCTGTTTATGTTATTCACTCAGTAAACCACTTGAAACCATTTCTTCTAGATTGTTTAATACTACAAATTAAACAATGTAGATTTCTTTGTTATATAACTGTATTTGTGAATTATTTTAACATTAAAAGTTAAACGTGTGATTATCATGAGCATATGTTACAAGTTAGGGCTCACTGAGTTCTCACTTTAAAAAATATTGATACTAAGCTGCAAATTTTTCCATTTTACAAACTATTCTAGAAAATAATTCTTTCAAAGAAATGTGAAACGTATTTGTTTATTTTATTAGTGTTAAACAATTTATTGTTGTTTTCTAATTTTAGTATACTGAATAAAACTTAAGATTTTTGAAGTAAAAGGTTTACTCAAAAATGTGAAAATTTGAAAGTTTTTTAATCATAATTCATTATGCAATACTATGGAAAGCATTAAAATATTTAAGAAAAATCCATTTTTTGAGAGTTTCGTATTATTAAATGTGTTGATTGAACTTAACATCATGGCATCTATGTAGATTTTATGAACTTTGTTTTTGTTGTCTCTAGTTACAGAAAACAATTACAATTTGTATTCATGTACTATCAATCTAGTATTTAGTATGAAAGAGTAGTGGTATATTGTGGAGTTGTGCTGGAGCTAAAATGCATTGTTTTTTTCTGATATATAAATATAGTATTTATTCTTGTGCTGAATAAACTAGCATTAACAGCAGCTGAGTATAAAGTTACTTTGTTTACTGTAAGTTGACTATAAAAGTCAGCACTAATGGTTATTGTACAGATGAGCTTATCTTGTTTAGTTGTTTCATATAATACATTGTTGTTCTTTTATGTTTGTAGGATATGAAGTTAAATTGTCTGTAGATTCTCCAGGTTATCCTTCATTCTACAGAGATGAGTCGATAACTTTAACATGTACCGCTAGTGGAGATATAGATGTTGTTGCTGTCTATCTGGTTAATGGCGTCCAAGTAATAGACGATAGGACTGCTTGTATATTTGATGTAAGAGATAACGGATGGGCACCTATTAATTTTGCGACCACACCAGGATTTCCTACAATAGATGGAGCTTACTGTGAAGCTGCTGCCGCTGCCGCTCCTCCACTGATCCTTTCTGTAACAGGAATCGTATCAAATGTCTTGCTTAGCGCTAACTTTGTTTGTTTCGCTGACTTCCATGCAGGGCCGCGTGTGAACTCTACATCTTTTTCTATCCCAGCAATTCGTGGTGAGTTCATGGTACTGCTATGCACCGATATTTCTTTTAAGCTCGCTTTTAACATGATAGCAGAGCAAGTCACTTCACACCTGACTGTTTATGTCTATACTGTTGTAAGTTAGTTAAAATACCTTCATAAGAAACTATCATAACTCATTTACCTTCTTTGACTCGCAATGACTGTACCTATGAAGGTTGTTCATAGTTGTTTATGTGACATTTATTGCTTTTGTATTTTTATTATACAGTGTGATCAGGCTTGTCGCTGTGCAATTGGTTAAACAAAATGGGAAGTAGTTGGTGTTTACGTTGATCATGTAGAGTCGAGCTGGTTGTTCTGGTTATGTTCTTTTGCATTAAAAACTGTGTATTATCACTTATTAAGAAAGCTTTGGAAGGCTTTTCATCATGCAAAACCTTCTTTAATAAATATGGTATGGGCTTGATGATGCACAGCCTCCAATGCTTGGTAAATATGAAAACAGACAATGTTTTTCTGACTAAAACCAGATAAACTTTGAACTAAGCTTATATGCATATGGTACAGTCTTTTTTATAGTTTTCCAAAAGCTTGAAGTTTTCCAATTGTTTTGAAATTTTTTTAGGTGCAAAATCAAATAATTGCTTTGAACATCATTTTAAGGTAATGATTGTAGGTAGAGGCTTGGCAGTATAATTATTCAGATATATTATTATAAAATGAATGTTCAGTGCACTCACACCCAAGTGACCTCATACTCTGATAAATTTCAAATTCCGCTGAACTTCATATATTTTGACCCCAAGTTCCTTCATATAATCAAATCTCAAGTTGTTTACTGATATGTTTTATTTTTTATGGATATTTTGTTAGTTGTGTTTAGTGTTGATGAGCTGATATAAAGTAAATGTTATAGTTAGATACAATTAAACGAATAATTAGTGTATTGCTTAATTTTCTACTACTACATGTAAAAAACATGTATATATACATTTATATATACATACATATATATACATGTATATATATATATATATATATATATATATATATATATATATATATATATATATATATATATATATATATATATATATATATATATATATATATATATATATATATAGGTTGATCTTTGGCAAGTTCTTTAGTCGTTTTATCAATATATGTAAATAAACATTTATGATGTCCTAGTAAAACTCCTTCATCTCTACAACGGACTAGGTTTTCTTTGTCTTTCCTGCTAACAACATTTTAATCTTTCGCTTTCTGGCTATAGTTAGCTTTCCCTTTTTGCCCAATCCAAGCAAGTTCATTGATGCATTGGCAGTAAAATGTAAGGAGAAAAAATACATTATCTGACTTTCTTGTGTACAGAGATGTTTTCAAAAAGTGCCAATATACAACGTATGTATTTCCTGGTGTAATTATTTTATTCCTAAATGTCTAAGGTACTCCTGTCATTTATGTAGAGCATCTCCATATAAAACTGTGGTAAGTTTATTGGTTGCCAACATTTGGTGGTTGAAGTGACCCTAAGTGATTGATGTAAAACCATCCTGTTTGTGGCATGTTCTTTTGAGAATTCTCCCTTTCACTCGTTTTATGTAAATATTTCCTCTTTCTTGTAGTTAAACCTGAGAGTCTCGTAATAAATGGTCCAGATCAGATAGTCGAGGAGAATGAGTTTACATTCAGCTGCACAAGTACTGGAGGAACTCCTGACTCCGTGCTGCGATACGGTTTGTGTTTAACTAAAATAAATCTACAATGTTTTAATAACTGGTATGATCTTAGCATGTTTTAAAGTTTGTACATTGAAGTCATCTCTCATAGTCGCACTCGATTTCATAGCAAGTTTTAATTTGTTTCTTTCGTTGTTTTCTTGTGCGAGCCTTTTTTGGTTTCCGAAAAACAAATGTTGTTACAACTCGCGCTCTATTTATTCAGCGTAAACAGGAAATCATGTATTTGGGGTTATTGTATTTTACCATGGTATTAGAGCATCTAATATAAAAAAAATTGTAGAAGACACATTTCATGCACATTGGAACCTCTACATACAAAATAACTTTGTTTTAGAACCTGTATCAAAAGTAGAAAATTATGTAAATAGAAAGCCAATTTGATATATAGACATGTTCCGATTCATTTTTAAGCTTCCTTAATAGTTGTTCATAAACTTTTTATCCAAGCAGAGTTTCAAGTTTTAAACAAAAAAAAATTAGCTATGATAATACATAATAAATATATAAAGTATACAAAAAGGGGAGAAAGTACAGAAATCTAGAATAGTAACCATGAAACCATAAAACCACAAACCTTCTGGCCTGAGGCTTAGCTTTGGGCTAAAAGTCAGCCTTAGGTTACAGGTTTAGTCTTAGGTGTTAACCCTTTGAACTCTGACAGCCTGTATTCAGGCATCGTATAAAGTGTATCAGATGACCTAACAGCTAAAATATCGGCAGCCACATGGCATGGTTTACTAATTGTGTTTTAAAAAGACAGTGTAAACCAATCAAATAATTATTATATTATATAATTATTATATATATTTATATATATGTCTATATATAAATATAAATATATATATATAAATATATATATATATATTTATATATATATTTATATATATATAATTATATATATATATATATATACAGTGAAACTCGGATAACTCAAACTTCAAGGGACCGAGCAAAAGTGTTCGAATTATCAGAGTGTTCAAGTTATTAGAGCACTGTCACAAGTCCATGTATTTACTTATTTATTAGTAGATACATGTACATATACAAACTATAATATAAATCAAAAGCACAAATGGCTTGTTTCAAATTAAATGCTTCTAATGTAAAGTTTAAAACGTTTTTATCAAAAAGTATAGAGATTTTTCTATCACTTGAGATTGGTTTGTTGTTTGAGGTGATGTTATTGCCAGGACGTTTTTTAGATTGACATTGGCAAAACTTGATCGTTGCTGAAATGTTCAAAAGAAAAGACATATTTTTCTTTTGAGCGTTTTACCCACGATCAATTTTGCCGATTTTTCTTGAAGTTTATCCAAAGATTACCTTACTTTACCTGGCATTCGTTAAGAGCAACACTCCGAGGCAGTTCAATTAAAAGTTTTACGAGACAACGTACACGTTTAATTACAACAATTTTTAAGACGTTTTAAACATTCAACATTCCGACGTTGATTCAACTCAGAATCCACGTCGGAAAACTATTCATCACGGGCTAGCCGGGCCACGCACTCAAGGATTTTCGCCACGCAAATACCAAACAAAACAACATGCTGTTTTTGTTTTGTATGCGCGTGGTGAAAATCCTTGCACCCGTGACCCGGCTAGCCCGTGCTATTCATCGTATAGTAGTACGTATAAATCAAATTTCACCAAACCTTTAGAACAATCGTTGACAAAAATATTTTGCCGATGGAGGTAGTAACGACGCTTATGAATTACGAAAAGTTGAGGTTTACCTCTATGGCTTGAAATAAAGTGATTTTTTAAAGCAATAGCAACCGTTTCGGTAGCCGTTGGGCAAAAAACAGTTCGAATTAACAGTGTTGAGTTCGAGTTATATAGAGCCATTTATCATTGCGTGGGAACGGACCAAGCAAATCCAGTCGAGTTAACCATGTGTTCGCTATATCCGAGGGCGAGTTATCCATGTTTCACTGTGTATATATATATATATATATATATATATATATATATATATATATATATATATGTATATATGTGCAAAGCAATCACTTTTGTGATTTGAGCACTCTGATGCAAGCACATTGACTTTCTTAAAGTCTGCGAGGCAACTTAGTTGTTTCGTGGCAGGAAGTCAACTCTCATGGGTAATGGGATTTGTGTCCCTTGCCTAAGCTCTGAGCTGCACTGATGAGGCTTCAATAGCCAAAACAGTACTGTCTGTAGCATGAATATATATATATATATATATATATGTAAAAATTGTTTCCTCACCCCGGATACCCTGTATGGGTGGTAAATTCTGCTCTAACTCGGGTCTCCTACCAGAGACCTGGGAGTTTGAGCACTCGCCTCAAGATCTTAGCTGTTCCCAATAGCGCACTTTTCTGCAACTCACCTGAGTTGATTGTTGTTGGTATTTGGGCAAGCCACATTTTATGCGCCGGTGTTATTGCGCCCAGTGCCCCAATGACTACTGGGATTACAGTTGTTCTTACATTCCAGCATTTTTCAATTTCTTCTCCAAGAGGGAGATATTTCTCTACCTTTTCTTTTTCTTTGCTGGCTATATTGTAGTCATTGGGTACTGCTATATCTATTATAGTAGCCCTCTTGTTTTCCTTGTCTACCACCACTATATCTGGTTGGTTTGCTAGGACATGCTTGTCAGTTCGGATGTAGAAGTCCCAGAGGATCTTAGCGCGGTCATTTTCATCACCTTACCAGGAGCTTCCCACCAGTTTTGTGGTTTATTAAGGCCATACTCATCACATAGACTTCTATACACAATACCTGCGACATGATTATGCCGCTCAGTGTATGCTTTCCCTGCTAGCTGCCTGCATCCACTGATGATGTGTTGGATGGTCTCAGGTGCATCTTTGCACCTGAGACTATTGATTATTAATTAATTAATCCATTATTTATATATATATATACATATATATATATATATATATATATATATATATATATATATATATATATATATATATATATATATATGTACATATATATATATATATATATAGCGCAGTTGGTAAGGTGTTGGGACAGTGACCATTAGGTCCTAGGTTCAAACCCTAACAACTGCACCCTTCTGGTGGTCCTTAGACAAGACCCTTGCTTGTATAACGTCTACAACCTCTATGATTCTTCAACCCGGTTAACCCATATGGGTTAACCCATATGGGTTAACCGGGGTGAAGAATCAATTTTTTTTATATATATGTATATTTATAACATATATACATGTATATATATATATATATATATATATATATATATATATATACTAGCTGTGCCACCCGGCGTTGCCCGTGTAATAGAAGAGTCTTTAGACAGAAAATTGATTTGTATTTAACTTATAACTACATTTGCCATTCTAATTTTCAAACTACAAATCATGAGAGAAGTGTGTCGTGTAGTTAAAATAAATTAAGAGAGAAATAAAAACAACTGTAAAGGTTTTAAAACTTTGTCAAACATCTGTACCTTTCAATCTAGTGGCCTGGCATATTGCCATTGGAAACTCTACTAAGCTAGTTAATAAGGTTAAGCTTCTAATGACGGTAAGCCATGACTTCGAGTCTGTATTGATGTCCAGTTCAGCTGTTCTAATAATAGCTATAGCCGGATTTCCAACAGACGGATTTCCAACACACGGACTTTGAGAAATATATATATATATAGATATATATATATATATATCTATATATATGTATATATATACTAGCTGTGCTACCTGGCGTTGCCCAGGTATTAAAAATCAGCTTATAAACAGTGAGAAGTAATGAGAGTTGCCTGCCACTAGTTATTAGCCATATAGATGTTTACATTTTTTTCTTTTAGGTAATTGCATATGCAGTATATATAAAAATTTGTATATATATTTATATATATATATATATGTATATATCATTCTGTACACTTACAATAGGAACATGTGATATATTTATTACAGGATCATTTTGTATACTTAGTATATAAGCCTATTATATACTTGGTTTGCGAGCATATCATACATGTATATTTAACATAGGATCATCTGATATATTTAATAAAGAAGCATCTCACATATTTAGTATATTACCAGCTCATGTACTTGTTATAGGAGCATATCATGTATTTGGTATATTACCATATCATATGCTTAGTATACGAGCATCTTATTTACTTATTATCGGACCATTTCGTGCATCTTGGCATAGGAGCATCTCATATACACATATTTGGCAAATGAGCAACTCATTTACTTGGTATGGGATCACTATATACGAGGTATAAGATCATTCCATATGCATGAACTCAGGATTGAGCATATCTTATACTTACATAATATAAATGCATGTCATATCTTCAGTATTGGAGCATATTATATAAATAATATAAGATCATCTCTTATACTTGTTGTAATAGGAGCTCATATATCAGGTATAGAAAAATCGTATATACTTGTTATATCAGCATTTCATGCACTAATTATATGAGCATATCATATCCTCGGTATTGGAGCATGTTTTTTACTTAGTGTAGGAGCATTTTATATACTTGGTACAGGCCCACCTCATATATTTAGCATTAGAATTTTATATACTGAGTATTTGATCATCTTATATACTTATTATAAGAACATTTCATATACTTAATACCGGATAATTTTGTTCATCTGGTATATAATCCTAATATATAATCGGTTTAAAAGCATCTCATATATCTGGTAAAAGAGCATCTCATATACTAAGTGTAGCAACATTTTATGTAGAGTTGAACCTTGGTTCTCAAATATAATCTGTTCCAAAAGTTTGTTAGAAAACCGAGTTGTTTGAAACAATTTTTCCTATTGGAATAATTGTACGTAAATTTTAATCCGCTCCAAAGCAAGAAAACAACTTCTGTAAAGTATTTTTTCAACTTTTTACAGCATGAACTGTACTGTATACTGCATACTATTAACAAAAACGGGTAGATATAGATCATATTAAATTTAAATAAAAGGCCTAATAATGATGATGGAAAAAGAAAACAAAAGTAAACATTTTGTAGGTTCTGCTCCTGAAACATCAAAAACATTAACCATTAAGATACAATAATAAAAAATGCTAAAATTTTTAATGAAACAGCAAAAAACGCTACAGATCAGTTACATTAAAAATTGCAAAATAAAGAAAATATAAACAGCAATGGCTCGTTTACTTGGCATCTTTGAAGGAAAAGCCTTCTCCGAAACATTTTAGGGTAACTCGACTGGAGGAGTTGTCTCTAGCAAATCTTTTAGGTAAAGGAGGCGTCATCCCAGATGATTCCTCTCTTTTTATAAAAAATTTGTAAAATTTAAATTGCTTTTCCATTGGTTAACGAATGTTTCTATGCTTTTTCCGGAGCTATTCAATGAGCATGCTATAGTTTGGTTGAGAATCGAATTTATTTTAGAGATCGGAGACGGACAATTCTCAAAATCTTTGGTAAAAAAGCGATTTGGTCAAAAACCAAAGTGTTCGAGACCCGCGGTTCTACTGTACTTAGATTAGGAGCACTGTATATACTTGGTATAACATCATCTCATATACGTACTTTGTATGGGAGCATTTCATATACGTGGGATAGGAGCATCTCATGTGCTTTGGGATAGAAGCTTTTCATATATTTTAAATATGACCATTTCTTGTACTTTGTTTACCAGCATTCCATATATAAAGTGTAATGCTTGAAAGTCTAAGTGATGAAGGTTAATTTTAATTTAATTTTAAAGTGGTCTCACTGCAACTTCCATGATGAACTAATTGGATTATATGTAACTCTTGTTTAGGGTTAACAAACACTTTGATGAGAAGACTACATGTTTACATACAAATTATCACCTCACTCTTGTATGTGGCACCTGTAGTGATATAGATCCCAGTTTATAGGATACATAATATATACTATCTCCTACATGTACTTAGTATGTTGTGCTGCCTTGACCATGTTGTGTTTTCTTGTTTACAGAGGTACTCCGAAGTAACTTGGTGGTAGCGAATACCAACACTTACTCCCCCACTAAAGATGATAGAGGCGGGCTTACTTTGATATGCAGAAATACAGCTCATTCAAACCTTGAGAATGTCTACCCTGATATTGTAAAACAAGAAATTACTCTGGATCCACGCTGTAGGTCTACGAGTTTTTTAATGCATAACAATAATACTCCGTGTTCATAAAATGAGAGGATAACAAAACTAGAGCTGGTAGTTTTAGCACTAAATAAACTATATTTTATGTTTCAATCATCACACGACCAAACATGAGCAAAGCGAGTGTTTGAGAGCATTATGATAAATGCAAATGTGCGCACAACTCCCGAAAATTATCCATCAACGACCATATCCAAACCCTTGTACCGAAATCCCATCAAAAGGTTTAACCTTTTTTGCGTGGAGTTGTTTAAGTATAATAATGATATGACACACATATAAACCTATTCAAATCAGCTATCAAGTTTTTGGAAAGTGTCAAAAATATCCTAAAAATTATCCATATCAGATTTATACATAACTAGAAAGATTAGTTTGGCCTAAAATCGCCAGTAAAACCTGACAAGCCTTTTTGATGAAAATGAAGACCAGCCAACAACACGCCCATAGAGCCGTGCAACAGATAGTAGAACCATAATGTTGTGCGCATTTCATGAGAATATTGTGCACATTTCACCTGTCTATGGCGTTGTCCAATTGCCGAATGTTTCTGTAATAAACATAGACCGGTAGAGGCGTAGACCGTAGACCGATTTACAGGTATGAAAATGTGGTGCACAGTTTATCAGCTTATGTTTTGGGCCAATTACCAAAGGTTCCATTAAATTATTCAGAACATAACATTAACCAACTTTTTTACATCCTATGTACAAGCTA
The DNA here is from genome assembly GCF_963576615.1 of Watersipora subatra. Classification (NCBI taxonomy): domain Eukaryota; kingdom Metazoa; phylum Bryozoa; class Gymnolaemata; order Cheilostomatida; family Watersiporidae; genus Watersipora; species Watersipora subatra. The sequence continues at coordinate 50,028,083 of NC_088712.1, read as the reverse complement.
TTGCCAAACTTCAATGCCCCTTTATGACAAGAACATTTCTTTATTTTACTCTAGCTTGCCAAAAACTTCTACACACTTGTGAATGCTAATACTTGCTTTCTGCCACAGATCGCTGTAAAACCAGTCTAGATTAAACCAACCAACTTTCAAACTGTGTATATTAATTACACAGCAGCTTGCCATTTTACTTCTAATATTGCATTTTTCCTATTGCAGGGGAGAGAAATAAACATACAGTCAAACATGAATAACTCACACTCAGATAGCTTGAACACGTGGTTAACTCTAACATTTTTGTTTGGTCCGTTTTCACGATAATTTGTTTCAGATAACTCGACCTCAACTTCGTTAGCTCCCACTGTTTTTTGACCAACAGCTACCGAGACAGTTGTTGGCATTTTAGAATATCACTTTTTTCCAAGCCAAAGATATGAACCTCAACTTTTAGTAGTTTGTAGGCTTCGTTATTACCATCATTGGAAAACATTTTTGTCAACGAATTTTCTAAATGTTTGGTAAAATTTGATTTTTACCAAACATACACTTAGCGATGGTCTTCCGAAAGCGAGGAAAAGCGAGGTTACCTTCGGCAAAAGTGATCTTGGTTAAAACACACAAAAGAAAAAGATGTTTTTTTTCTGAGCATTTTCACAGCAATCAAGTTTTGCCAATTTTCATCTGAAAGCGTCCTAGCAGTCACATCACCTAAAACAACAAATCAATATCAAGTGATAAGAAAATCTGTATACTTTTGTGGTAAAATTTCTTTAAACTTTTTATTAGAAGCATTTAATTTGAACCAAGCCATTCATCCTTTTGATTCAAAATATATTTTGTAAATTTACATGTATCTACTAATAAATACATGGACTTATGACAGTGCTTTGATAACTTGAACGCTTTCACTCACTTCCATGAAGTCTGAGTTATCACTGTTTGACTGTATAATCTTTTCATTTCATTATTGTTGTTTGTTGTACATGATAACCCCAAGTACATTACAACTACCATTGTAGTTATCCTAGTGCACTGCACTGCAGTGCCCTTTTACTGCTGATATTGCATTTCTTAACCAGAAGTACTCTTTCTTTTTCTATTATCACTTTTGTCGTAGGCTGTATGACAGGGGAATTTCTAGTTATATAATTTTTTTGAAGTGTAACTTTCTGTTTAATTAACAAAAACTAATTTGCAGTCATAGTTCAATAAACATGATTGGTACGAAGAACACCGAAAGCGTTTGGAAAGTGAATTGATTAGATTATTAGGTTGCTTTGTAGTTAGCTATATCATAAATTTAATTTTTTGTACAAAAAGAAATTGGAAAGATTTTTGTATTAATAGTCGAGGACTCAGCAAAGTGACATGTATTTAATATTATTTGTAATTAGCATGTTAACATAACACAAACAGGGTTTATTTTAAAGATATTGACTATGAAGACGGACATTCTGGAGAACAATCTGTGACTCTCAATCCCGACTATGATCAGACACTTGAATGTGGCATCATTGGAACTGGCGTTACCATCAGGTGGGACTGTAATGATGTCTGTACGTCAAGGACTGGCAAAGAAACTGTTATTCCGGCTGATTCCGCAAGTGATGGAGATGAACAAGTAATGTCTTGTCGCGGAACTGTTCCAGAAACAGGTATATTATGAATTTTTACATAAGATATTTATTGGGTGAATGTCCATATACCATGGAGTTGCCATAATGGTCAGCTTCGCAGCATGAGCTCACCAGTAAACTTTTACCAGCGCTTCTGATAAGAATTAGTATATTTGAATTGGTAAACAAATGCTGAATTTAAATAAATGGTCGCCGACACTGATTCACTTAAGCTAATTAGTCTCAAATCATGCAATTATTTGTTTTGCTTATTTAAGAAATATGTGTAATATTTGTTGTTTTTGTACTTTTAAATGTATCAAAATGAGCTCAGAAATGTATGTTGCACCAAAAAAAACATTCTCGGAATATCTCATGATACATTGTAGTATGACAGGGAAAAAACACCTGTTTAGAATTTTATCTAATACATCTATGAAAAGACACTGTACATGTAACATCTGAATGCTTCGATAAGATACTGCAACCGATAATGACAATAATATCTAACAATAATATGAGTTTGCCAATTTTAAATTTTATTGAACAGTAACTAGCAGATATGTTACAGTTTTATAATAATGTTGTTAAAATAAAGTTAATCCATAAAATATTGATAAAAACCTTGGAGAAGTCAACACTGAATGTTTGGAGGCCTCCAGCGTATAGGTGTCAAACAGATGCTAGCCATTAAATGCATGCAATTTTGATATTTGCTATTCAACAATATGCAATTTTGTTTTTTGTGTAGTTGATCAAAAAAGCGACCTTAAACTACATACTTAGCAGTCTGTGTGAGTTTAGTAGAAAAATACAAGTTCTGGTTAGTTCACACTCAATTTCAAGCGCAGCTATGTTGTTTTGTTTCTTCAAAACTTTGCCATTTACTTGTTTGTTTGACTGATAATGATAAAAACAAACATACGAAAATTTTAAAAATGAGGTTATATACATTTAAATTACCATATTTTGTTCGATAAAATAATGTTGTGACATTTGCTAACTTAGAGAGAAGGAAAAAGTGAGAGAGAAATACCAAATTTTGAGCAGTTTTCAGGTATTTAAATCTATTAAAACAGAGCATTGCAATTTAGTCTAATATGAGAATTCTGATAATTAATATTTCATTAATGCATAACTGGAGACTTTCACATTATGCTGATCTATTTCTTAACATTTGTTTCGTACTTATGCGAAGTTGATACAGTGTTTCACAGAATAGCCAAGCATTGCGCAACACTTAGCAAATTTTCCCTTGACACTCTTCTGCTAAAAGTAGAGTGAATTACACTGTTTTAGACTTCCCACCCTCACTAGACAATTATTACTCTGCACAAAGTATAGATCCATAACTTTATTTTATTAACTTTGAATTTTTACATACAGACCAAGTTTACTCAATGATTAAGTTTGCCTTCACAAGTTCTAGTCTTACCTCTTCTACCCTTTTGATCTCTACCCTTAGGAAGTTTTTACTACCATAGTGTTTATAATAGGATTGGAATCTAAGGAAAACTTCAATATCAAATGGCGAGCGGATGGTGCGACCCCTACCAATTCAGCAGGAGCGGATGAAAAAGATTCAAGTTTCGGAGCTACCATCGGAGGTGCTGCCGGTGCTGGTGTACTGATTATCGGAATGGTTGCTTTGTCAGGATTTGCGATAAGAAAACGAACAAGTAAGAGCAACATATTTTATTAAAAGCTCTTTTATTTTGTATCAAATGAGCACATATTATTGCGGGAAGATGAATTTAGACAGAAAGCCAGGTGGTATAGTGAGAATGTTGGTTTTATTAAAATTTCTAAAGACATTTTTAACACATTTCTAAACTTGCAGCAAAGGTGTAATTTGTTTAAAATAGTCAATTAGCTTACAATTTTACAAGCTACTACAGTTTTACAGAAAATGTTGAGTTGTGTTTTTAAGAAAAGATTCTATTATATTATTAGAATATATTATAACACATTATATGCTGAAGTATATTAGGTTAGGAATTTATTTTAAGATAAGTCTCTCAACTCAAATAAAAAAATTTAGGTCCCTTGAATATCAGTTCTTTTGTAACAGACAAGCATTCACGTGGCCATTGCAAAATATGTAACCTAATTTTTACTAGTTACATTTACACTATAATGCTTCAAAAAACTAGAAATTGTTTTTTTTGATATAAAATACTTTGCTCAACAACATGGTGGTAATATACCGTTTTGCATGAGAATGTGCCAACAGTACAGGCTATTTAGTACAGATAAATTATTTAGCCTAAGTACTTACACATAGCTATCTATGTATTTTCCCTATTCTTGCATAGAAACTTGTCTAGTAAGGAAATATTAAGCAATGAATTTGTAGAATTGGTTGCTTTTTGATATGTCGTTACTAAGCTGAACCTTCTATGGAAAGTTTATAAAACTCAGTTTTTTTGCCGATGAATTTTAATATTTATCAATCAATAATAGAAACTCACTACAAATGCAACAGTGTGAAATCTCTCATTTTTCACCAAAGAATAAAAATATTTTATAAAAATATAAAGTGTTATGTGGTTGTAAAAAGCTGTTCTTTATTTGCTGGGTGAAACTGGTAAACTAATATGTAGTTTTAGCTTTTAGAGTTGAAAGGTTTCTACAGTTCTGTATGCGGCAAAAAAATTAACAGCAGAGTTATCCCTAAATATGGAATGAATTCATGAAATAAACTTTACGGAGAAATGACATTTCTTTCATATGTTTGTTTTTCATTTTGTGTGGAAACTAGTATTCTCTTCAGCTGCTCTCTAACCCAATCATGTTGATGATATCCAATTATGTACACAATAGGTAGAATGGAGGATCAAAGTGGTGGAGCTGGAGTTGCTGGAAAGAATACACAAGGGTTTGTATCCAGTCTATCTATTTTATATCAGATACATTTACTTCCTCTATTTGACTTGTGTACAAGGTAGGAAGTACTAAGTGTAAACTACTAACTTACCAGTTAGTAAACTAATAGACAGTGATTAACATATTTGTATCATGAAGTATGTCATTAGGAGGTATCATACACAGTTTTACTATAATACTCACTGCATCCTTCTGCCTGTCGAAAACTCTACTTGGAGGCACTAGTTAGAACGTTACGCACACGAAACACTTGTTAAAAGTTACACAAAAAGATTGCATTGTATGGGATTTGAACTCCTAACATTCATTTTGATGAATCAACGCTCCAACAGCTCTACCAGTCAACTGCTTTCTAGTGATTTGATATAATTGTGCAAATAGTTATTGTTTGTGCTTTTCCGTCATACCATATAATTTCTTACAGCACACTACAATTCCACGTTACTAGGAATCGATAATTAGTGAACAATAACATTTTATACAATACTTCACCATATTATTTTAATTTTTCAATTCAATAAATACGTTACTTAGTTCATAGTTTTCAGATTTTTAAAAACCAACAGTTTTACTTTATTTGTAATTTGCAATAACATTTTTCCGAACGTTTTTAAGTGATACAATTGATTAAAAATAAAGAAGATCATCAATTTCCGACGCTGATCCTTTCATAAAATGCAGGGCAACTCTGTTTTAGTGTAAGTCTTAAAATCCTGAGTAAATTGCTCTGCATGTACTGCGCTGTAGGGTAATGTACACACTATCTTTAAGATTGGTTGCCACGGTTTAATGGCTAAGACTAAGTCTCTGGTCGATATTTCATGTGTTTCACCATTTTAATTTACTTGAAAAATTATTTTTTCACTTTCAACATGGCGGCCCTTCTTTGATTCCTTAACATTAAAATAATCTGTCTTGTGCATCATATTCATATTGAAAGCAAACAAATTATCAAACAGGTGATAAAGAGAACATAATGAACAACAAAAATGACGTACCACCAAAACTAAATGACTCATTAATGTCGTTTTTCTCTCTGAACATACACCGGGACGATTATTCAATTCGCTAGATGAAACTAGTTTGTAATGATCTGTGATGTTTAGCCCCAATTATGTTAAATATTATGGTAGACATTTTCATGAGGCGGGCTTGTAACTTTGAAGTAGTGATATTTTAGACTGTGGTAACACAAAGACTCTCTGTTCTAAAGCTCGGAGTTGACTACATGATTCATCAATCCACAGTCGGTTTATAGAAAGCCAGTTTATAAGAATCAACAACTTTTAGTTTCAGGCTCTTGTTTAAATTAGGTAGTTTTAAGGGTAAGAATCTCAGATAGTTTGGGGTCAAAGGTCAATACAAGTAGTACTGTAGTTATCTTTTTTCATCTAAGCTTGATGATAGAGAAACCTCTCTGTCTTAGTAAATTATTAAGATCAACAACAAGATGCGAAGAATATATCAGTTTTTTTGCACCACTTTATGAAAAGTCATCATATTTAATAATTTTTATAAATGCTTCCATTTTGTAGCAAACATGCTATTATTTTGGAATAAGTCTGAACTGTCAATGCGATGGATATCTTTGCGTTTTATGTGACCACGGTGGATTCTTCTAGATCTGTGTTGTTTGTTGTAGAGCTTCAGAACCTCATACAAAACCAACAGCTGTTTAATTTTACCATGAAGCAGGTTCCTCTTGTCATCATAAGGTAAAACCTATTTAATTTTTACTAAACTCGTCAACTCTTTTGAAGGTATCTTTCATTTTTAAAAAAAATTGTTGAGGCTAAACTTATTCAATATTTGCTATGTGTAACACCTCGAGGCTGTAAAGATAACAGTCTGTCAAATTTGTTTTATAGCACAAACATAATTACAGACTGTTTATACACGAGCTGTAATAAACTTCAGGATATCCCATTGCTTATTTACCTCAAGCACTGCAGACTATAAAATATTTGATAAAGCATAGTTTTTAATGAATTTTTGAGATGTTCCATTGTTGTTTTTATCTAATATTTTGCTTTTTTATGGTAGTTTTCCTCTTTATCTGAGACTTTTGCATCAGCTGATGCTAACCACAAGTTGCAGAATTTGACAAAAATTTCATAGGAATAAAAGGCAAAAATCAGCTGGGCAAAAATATGGAAGTTACAGTTTTGTTTCGTGTCAAACTGCTCCCTACGTACCTATGATATTATATTATGGTGTGAGAGCTTTTGTATCACAGTAGTCTGCAAAAAAATTGTCTTCCAATTGAACTTTTAGCACCACAACATGATTATGCAGTAAAATTGTGCGGTACCACATATTATGAATATGCGGTGGATTCTCAGCTAAAACGCGTTACGTTTTGAAATCGGTTCAAATTTTTTGGTCATATTGAAGAAATATGGTAACTGGTGTACAGACCATGGTTTAGCAAAACTTTTAATTACATACCTTCGTTGACCAGAAAAAACAAAAAAGTTATTTTCAATCTTTACTTTCACCTTATTATGTTCAGAGTGAAATTCCTGCAGTGACCAGTCAAGGAGCCAATTATGATGACCAGTCAAAAGTCAAAGAGGCAAAAAAAGATGTCAAGAAGTTGCCATGATTTTAAATGTTCTTATCATGTCTTCTTATTTGTTTGTCGCGTCAACCAGCGGTAGTCTAAAAACTCATGTCTTTCTTTTTTGTTGTCTTCATTCAATAAAGTGATATACTATTCCCCTCAATCCATGAAACTGTTTTAGCTGATGAATAATAATCTTAGAGTCTAACCTTACATAGCGAGTTAACACCTTTTAATCCAAATAATCTTACGTATATGCAGTAACTCTTATGTTTCTGATAGCATTTCATGACACAGAAACTTCTTGAATAGGTTAAAACACATGGAAGTTTTAATATTCTGTACTAAACCTGCATCATTATAAGCTTGTAATAAAAATACTCCATATTTCGTAATTTAGCTCGCTTTTGTATGAATATAACTTTGCGACAGCAAAGCAAAAGAAATGTGAGACTGAATTTTGGCCAAGTTTTTGTTGTTTCAGGAGAAGTCATCATCTATAACTTACCATCACTTTATCCCTCCATTAAATTTATTCGTTATGCTCAATTTGCTATTCCTAGTGCATGTCAAATATCTAGCCAATTTAAATCTCAATAAGTAATGCTTCTCTTTTAGGCATAAAATTATGCATAACAGCAGTGAACTTTAAAAAATAGACTTACTGCGTTTTGCCAAGTTATCTAACAGTGTTTTGGCACTTACAAACTTTTATTTTTATAGACAAATGTAACAAATACATGTAGTTATTTCTGAAAAATTGATCTTTAATTCTATCTATGAAACACTTATCATCTATCAATCATGCTTGAAACTGTCCCACAGACAGAATGATATCGGATGTTAGTTGATGGGCTTTATAAAATACTGCTATGTGGGGGACTCAAACTTATGGCTTTCAGCCAGGTAGTCTAGAACTTGGATTCAATCTCTGGATTTACTACATAATCTTTACTATGATAAAAGTGGTTTTACAGCGTTAAAATATTCTCACATGAGGAAAGAGTTGTTAGAGTGGCCTGATAGAGCTCCACTTGCTACCTGCAACTTATTTAGTGTGAAAAGCACTGCCTGGCTCTATTTGCACATTTGGAACTTTGGTTTTCCTTTAAAAATGTGCTACAATCTATTTGATTAAAAACTGCTTTTACATGCATTAAAAATAATTGCTGAAACTAAAGCATTTATGTATTTTAATTATGAACATTGTGTAACGATGCAGGTTAAAAACTCCTAATACATCTGAAAGAAATTCTATGCAACTTGGACTTAATGCTACTATGTTAATCAGCATTTTAACTGCAGCAAAATACAGCTATGTATGTCTTGGCAAAAGCTGCTGCGGCAAAAGCTGGCGTGGCAAAAGCCGGCGGTACTAAAGCCAGCGGGTGCTAAAGCAAGGACAGAATGACATGAATATATTTTAGATGTAAAAAGTCTACTATAACTTGCCTTAAGTTTGTCGTAGATTTTTGAATAAATACACAATCAAAAACAGAGAAATATCTTTACCAGTTGATATATATTGCCTGCAATTAACCTTATGATGACCTTATGGCCTTCATTGTAATTTGTAGAAGCTTTCATTTTTTATTTCAGTCTTTTAAATGTGAAGCATATTTTAATTTTATAACTTGGTTTAACAATATGTCTTACTTGTAAATGCTCATTGTATTCCTAATGTATTGTTAATGTTTTTGTAATTGTATTGTTAATGTATTGTAATGTATTGTTGATATTTTTGCTTTATTTTACAGCCAAAATTAGCTTTTTATGTACAATAGAAAATGAGTTATAGAAGGCTGACTTTAGATAAGGTCACATATGCTATTAAATAATATGTTATCAATCTGTAAATTAATACATTAGGTTAAAGCAATCCATAAGTTACTAAAAATATGTATTCAAGAACAAATTACATAAACAAATCATGTTATTAATTCATTCCGAAACAAAAAAATAACATTTTTGAAACAAAATTGTTTGCATCGTTTGCTCGGCTAACTACGTTCTAATTGTGGGTTTTGGTTAAATTCCCTTTTATCTGCCTCTAGCTACTCAATATTTTCCACAATGTCTGCTGACCAGAACTCTTTTTCTTCACCACTGAACTAAGCAATATTAGCGTCCAAACAATTTTTAGCAGAGCAAAATTTTTACGCTTCGCAAAACTTATGCTTCGCTTTACTTTTTGCGCAAATGATAAAATTTTAGCCAACTGGCATGACTTACACACTAAGCGGACTAAGTACAAGTTTTAGCCTAAAAATAGTAATATAGATTTAATCAGAATTGCTAAACCGTCTTTTTACATACCTCAAAGCATGTAGGCCCCCATTAAGTGACAAACTCTTATTAGCCTGATATGGCTATTATTTTGGAATAGCCATTAAAGTTTTAAAGAAAACAACTGTCAAGCGGTAGACTCATAAACTGACTTTGATTCGAACAGCAAGCATGCAATAATTAACTGCAAATATGTAACCAAGCCATTATTAGTACTATTTCGTGGACACTTTTCTACTGGCTACTTCCCCTTATGTGAAGGTAATTAGAAATTCAAAAAAAGTTGCTCGAAAAATTTATTTCATTTGTGTTTGTATATTGAAAAATGCTCTTAGAGGCTGACTGACATGCGCATGCTTGGATGTGTGCATGTGTGGATGCATGTGTGTGTGCGCGTGTGTGTGCACGCGCGCATTTGTGCATGCGTATGTCAGTTTTCCAGTACCCATGCAATCGCTATAGAAGTATGTTCCCTCTGAATCAGATTTTGTTTAGAAATAAACTCGAGCGAGTACAAACGCTTGTAACGAACCCTCTAGCTTTCTTCGTTGGCACTCAGATGCAACCGCATACCAGTTTTATATATTTATTAGTATACATATGTAAATACAGGAGAAACCAATTGTTTCCTGGTATTCCTCATTACCTTTCCTCTTGTTAGCCTCAGATCATCTTTCATTGTGGTAAGAAATATATTTTTGTTTTTATTTATCGCATTAAAATTTATATTATTTACCATATTACTTACCAAGTTATTTTTTTTTATTAATATCTTTGTTTGTTCATTTGTATGTAAACTAGGCATACTATTTTTAATGCAATTTGTTGGTGTGTTTCTAAGAATATTAAAGACTTCCATTTCTGTGCTGCATCTAAGTTTCCAGAAAAGATCAATTTCTGAAAAGTGATGACAGTATGGACGGCATTCAATATTTTCATATAAAGTTCCTGATAATTACAAAATGCCTGCAACTGATCGATTTGAAGGATAGAAATGTTAGACTTGTAACTTCGTAATGGTAAACCTTTCTTTTTTTATTTTTCCTTCTGTTATTCTTCATCGTTGTTATATTCTCATAGTCAAGTGTTTGCTCTGTGGATACCATAGTTGGTGCCTTCACATCTTCCAATGCTGCCATTCTGTTGTGAGAATGGAATTCATGTGTCCTTGAAAATGTAGCTACACATAAAAAACAACTGAAAAAGTAAAGCAAATAGTGGCAGTTAAATATAATGAGTTATATCATAGTGACAAAAGTAGCAAATGTACTGTTTGTAGATTATCTGGCATGTGCAAGAAAGCAATGATGGTAAACAATTTAATAGAGAAAACCAAAGGTATTTATTTTTAATCATACAAATCCATTGAAATAAATTTTGAATTTATCAGATCTATATATATATATAGATAAATATATATAGTTTAGTATATAAAATGTATTAAACGGTAGAATTAAGTAGTAGGCAACTATTTAATACTGCGTAGGCCTACATGTATTTAGTTTCATACATTTAACACGGCTGACTTATTAAGAGTTATACATGTAAATATAGTTTGTAAAATCATGGCGTTAAAGCTATGTAATTAGGAGATGTTGTTAAGTGACACAACGGCTTAATAAAAACTGCTATACAAACCATATTTAGCATCTCTGGACAAAAGAAGCAGGATGCTTCCACAAGTGTAGGCATGCCACAAGGTTTTTATTAAGCTATTGTATCACTTGACAACGTTTCTTAATTATATAGCTTTAAAACCATGATTTTACAAGCTACGTATATCTAAAACTCTTAATAATTTGTTTTAGACTGCAGTTGACAGAAAATGTTCACAAGGTACATCTGTAATTCTCAGTAATCCCTTCTAATCATGTTAACCATCTGATTATGTACCTTACATAAGCATATTCTATTAGGGAAATTTTATCTGATGAGTGCAGTCGGTTTAACTGTATGAAACCAATGACTAAAAACGACAACCAATGACAATGAAACTAAATAGTAATCTTGCTATAAATTTTAAAGTCATTGACACCAATCTGTAGTAAATTTGCTTTCTTTCAAATAAAGTATAATACAGCCATCAACTATAGAACTACTGAAACTGAAAACATTTTTTTGTTTGTTAATATTGTGGCTTTCCCATTAAAGATTAAAATACTAGCAGCCTAGTTTTTTTAAAACTAACATTTTGTATCGGGTTTTGGTCGCGGAACTTTTTTATTTTTGACAGCGGCGTAACAGTGTTGAGTATGAGAAAGTCCGACGACCAAACCGGAAACAAAAACAATAGTTTCTAGAAATATTCACTGACTTACTTCGATTGTAAGACAAAAGTGATTCGCTTGAACGGTAAATGGAACTAAGCTTTAGTCGCCACATAAGAAGTTGTTTCCTGGAAATGTTTGCGAGGCGATTTACGAGCGTGCCTTTCGAATCAAAGAAGCTCAGCATGCTAGGGTTCGATCAATTGCAGTGTCGTATAGGGAGAGTTACGCCAACTGGAGTTACCTCATTTTCGATAGTTCCAAACAAACTCGCTTTGCTATATAAAGTTCTGTTGAAAATTAAGGTATCGAATCATAAATACGACTTAAACACAGTCGAAATCACCATTTTCTTAGCCTTTTTATATACCACAAAGATCGTCAGAATTTTCTGATTTTTTTCATGTATAACACGAGCACCTTATCTATAGTTCGTTAGATTTACACCAGGCTAAAGTCAAAGTTCCGTTCATCACACAGCGTGGAGTTATTTCGATATTTGCGTCAACACATTTCCCCTTTATTTTTTATAATTTTAAATTTAATTGTGATTTAAATATCTTCATCACAATGGTTAATTGTTGGGCTGTGGGATGCTCAGGCAGATCGGAGTTAGGTCTACAGGTTTTTCAATTCCCAAAAGATCCTGAAAGAAGGAATGCGTGGATTGTTAAAGTGGGCAGGTAAGATTCAAGTTGTTTTTAGTGTTTGCAATTGTATAGCTTTAGATATTACTATAAGTTTAATATTGAACTGATTAGTAGGAAAGCTAAGGATAGTTGTAGACTTATTCATAGCCGTGTCAGGCCTATGTGAACGGAGTCATTTTTTATTATTTTATTTATTTAAACAGTGTCAATGTGAAAATTACAGGTTGGATTCTGGAAGTAGCAAAAGGAATCCAAAACTTTTGCAGCCAACTGCTTCTTCTAAACTTTGTGAGGTTAGTCAAAATATTGTTTAGAATTATCTTGTTATACGTATATACGTACATGTATATCGGTTTTTAAACCATATTGGTATTCTTATTGTCATTGTAATTATTGCTGCTAGTTGTTAGAATACATTTTACAATTATAATAAATGCTATTTATAAGTTTAGTTGTTTGTATAGTACCACTATTGTTTTTGTCATGTTTTATTATTATTACCAAAGTTTTCTTATCTGTTGTATTGCTTTGCATTTGTGTTATTATTGAAGTTGATGAAAATTGCATATAGTATGTTGCATTCATTAAGAGATAACTGGTTAAAAGTATTGGAAAAAGTTGTATAGGCATCTAAGAATAAGTTGAATAGTAATAGTAGTAGCCCTATTAGTAGGCCTAATAGTAATAGTAGTATTCATATTACTGTTTCCCTTGCTTACCTCTCCTCTTTTTTGTTTACTTATAGAGACATTTTGAAGAAAAGTGTTTTACACTGACTAAAACGGAAAAACGTCGACTGACAAGTGATGCCATTCCTACTCTGTTTGCTCACAGGCCACCACCTGTCTCTGAAAGAAAAACAGCTTTAAAAAATACTATAATCACAAGCCGCAGCTCTTCTGCATTCCCCAGAACAAGCCAAAATATCGGTGAGAAAATTTTTGTCATTAATTTCTATACAATTCAATTTCTCATTTATTGCTTATGATATATCAAACTGTGCAACAGATTTTTGCAAAAGTAAATTTATATTACAATCAGTTTCAGTTATGAATTTGAATGTATCTTTTAACAGGTGACTACAAAGAGGTATGGGAACAAAATTGCTGTGTGATTAACAATTGTATTCATTATATATGTAGCTTTCTTACACACTCTAACTTTCCTAACTGACACTCACTTCTATAACATTTTTCCTATTAGCGGTACAGCAATTATCTTATCAGTTGTTGTGGCCAGTAGAACTTAGGGGCTCAGGCATAAGTTTTATGTATGATTTAAATATCTGTCTAACATTCACGCATTTACTAATGAATTCAATCCCTCATCGCCAATGATAATAAATTGCTTGCTGCACAATTTCAATTCACTCGGCCAAACGTTTCTCACATTCTATTCATATTGATTTGCAAGTTTATGCGCTGTCCAGAGAGTAACAGTGCTCCCCATTTGCTGAATCTTAAAAGTGACTATAATTGTCATTATTTTAATATGGTATATTTGAATTTTTAGAAATTGATTCACCGAATGTCTTGGAATCAGAACTAGCGACAAGTAAGCCTACAACTTTGATCACATCCGAAATCGAGAGCATAGAGCGAATGTTACGGAAGAAGCTTAAGAAAGTATGTTATTAGTGAAATATATCGAAAACTATCATTTGATATAGATTATTTTTAAAAATATAAGCTGATTTACGCTATTATGCATTGAGGTAAGAGCAGTTCAGACTCATAGTGTTATAGAACAGTTTTATACGAGTAATTTTGAGGAAATTTAAGTTCTCTGAAACCCTAACATGTATATGCATGTACATGTATATGCTTGTTGAGAATTGTGATCGATTTCACTTTGATAACATGCAGATCTATAATGTTGCTATTGATTATTTTAATACCAACTTGCGTAGTCGATTACTTGTAAGGGTCAGCAGTGGTAATCAAGAACATTTTCAACAATGTTGCCACTTGTTTATTTTTTTACAGGTCCAACAAGAATATAGGGCTACGTTAGAAAAACTCCAAACCCATGAAATGGCTCTCAAAAAGTTGTTCAACAGGGATCAACTTGTTGCTCTTCAAAGACATTCTACTAGAGGATTGCAATGGCAACTCGATACAATAAAGAAAGGGCTGAAGTTGCGGTTTACTTGTGGGTCCACAGGTTACAATCATCTTCTGGATTCAGGAATGCCTCTTCCGTCTGTTAGGACACTGCAAAGACGACTTCAAACTATCTGCTTTGAGCCAGGAGTTCTCACGACTGTTTTTCAATACATGAAGGAAAAGGTGAGCTTGTGTAATTAAGAGTTATCTTATGTTTATATTCAATTTTATGCTTCTCATTTGTTTTGTTAATCGCTCTTTTTATATTCTGATGTCTTTGCGGATTATACTGCATTTACAAGTTTCTTTGTTTTAGGCTGCGAGTATGGATGAGAGGGGTCGACAGTGTTGCCTTGTGTTGGATGAGATGGAGATTACTGAAGCCCTTGAGTATGATGCTAGCAACAGCTCCGTAATAGGAGAAGTGACGTTACCTGGCCATAGTGGCCTTGCTAGTCATGGTTTAGTGGTTATGCTTGGAGGTTGGTGACGTTAATTTCTTGTTTATTTCACTTATTACTTTCCTCTTTGTGTCTGCAGTTTTACCACTAATATTACATGTACTTCGAATCCGAGTGTTGGCTGTATCTTTGCAGGAATTACTGAAAGATGGAAACAAGTTGTCGCATTCCATCTCACTGGTAAATCTATTTCCGGGGACAGTCTAGCTTCTCTTATTATTGATGTCATAACACATGCAAGCGGTATTGGTCTGAAAGTTGTCGCTGTTACTTCAGACATGGGGTCAAGCAACCAAGCGATGTGGAAGACGTTTGGTATAGAAAGCAAAAGGGATTCACTAGTGAGCTGTATTCCACATCCTGTGTCTGGTGATAATGTACTTCATTTCTTAGCTGACGTTCCTCACGTTATTAAAAATTTAAGAAATGCGTTTGCCACTCATAAAGTTTTTACAATAGCTGACGATATTTGTAGAAAACATAATCTTCATTTTAACTGCATTAAACTCGCCCATGTTTTGGATCTTCTTGAATTCCAGTCTGGTAAAGACTTAAAATTAGCACCCAATCTGTCTGATAAAACTGTCTCGTCTACAGGACACTTCAGCAAGATGAATGTGGCGAATGCCATGCATCTCTTTAGTAAGTCTGTTAGTGCTGCTCTGAGATACCTCGTTAGTAAGGAAGGTAGATCTGAGGAGTATTTGACAACGGCTTGGTTTATTGACACAGTCGATCATTGGTTTGATTTGATGTCCTCTCGACATTCGGTAATGGCTTTATCTAAACACAAACTTGACGCTTATGCAGATGCTCGTTCATTTCTTGATGATTTCATACAAATAGTTCAGTCAATGCGGATAGGATTCAAGTATGCATGGAAGCCAGTCCAGGCTGGTATTCACCTATCTACACGGTCCATACTCAACATTTGTGATGACATGCTTGACAACATGGAGTTCTTACTCACCTCCAGGTTGACACAAGACTGTATCGAGAACCTTTTCAGCTCGGTAAGATGTAGGAGTCCTGTGCCTACAGCTAGAGAATTTAAATATGCTTTAAAACTGATCACTGTGGCACAGTATCTCAAACCGACCAAAGCTTCTAACTATGTAGAAGATGAGCGAGAGTACTTCGGAGATTTATTGCCATCTACCATAGAAGTACCAACTGCCGAGCCTTTGCTCATAGATGTACCTCTGGCTTCACGTGAGGAAATCAGCGCAGCAGAAGAAGAGTCATTATACTATCTTGCTGGCTATTGTCTACAGAGTTTGCTAAAGCTGAAGCAAGTATGTGAAGGTTGTTGCACCAGCCTATCTAACACATCTGGTGTTCCGCACTGTAGGTCTGGTTTTCTGCAATTTAAAAACTTTAAAGAGGGTGCTTTGTGTGAAGTTTCCGGTGACACATTTGCTCTGTTCAAAAAGTGGGAGTCTGTCGTGAGAAGCTTTGAACCTCATCTTAAGAACAACCATATAGGTACTTTGATAGCTTCTAAATGCATGGAGAATATTGATATGCCATGTGAGCTGCCCACTTGTCATCCTATATTGCAGAAGCTAGTGAGAAAGTTTGTGAATGTTAGACTTCATATTTTATGTAAAAAACATACCTCCGCCTCACAATCAGTGCAGTTTGGTAGCAGAAGCATGGCCATGCGAACACTAGCTCAGAATATTCATCATTAAGTGTTGTTGAAATTTGATGCTTTCTCCATTTTTACTGTACTCATTCTTGTGGACTAGTATTATATTTCTATATGTTATAAACATGTGTAAGTCCGCTATTGCACACAAAATACTTTGTTGGCGTACCTTACTATAGTACTAGTACAGCTTAGCTTCTTTGACTTGTTTATTTGAAGTTAATAATTTTTATTGTAACATTACTATGAAAGATTTTCTATGTAGTATAATATGCTCTTTTAGTATTCAGTTTTTATTATGGAAAGTTGTTCAATTTTTATGTTGTACCTCATACTTCTTGCACGTTTAGTTGAAATCATTGTCCGTAATAAATTTGTGGTTGTCTATTAATTTGCATAAAACAAGCCTGTTTATAAGTTTTATGAACAAAAAAATTGGCAAGTGATGGTATTATAATATAATTATCATTGTGAATACATTTAATTGTTCGTTTGGTCGCCCAAAGTTGTGAAATTGCAAGTAAACACAATTTAGCTAAGACATTCTAGTGCAGATAATAGGAGGTATTTACTATGAAGTAGCAGAAAACCTGTAAATATGGAGTTGTCACTTTTACAACTGCTATGTGAGTTAGAGCAAAACCTGAGCTTTCTTGTGGTATACTTGATAGTGCTCTAAGGTTACCCAAAGTAGTTTTATTAACTGATAAACAAAGACAGGTAAGTGCAGTCCATTGTAACTCTATATAAAAGTAGGCGTGGCCGATGTTTGTTTGGAACTTTCGATGCGTTTGTATAGGCTCCGTTGGTGGCGTAACTCTCCCTATACGACACTGGATCAATTGGCTAGAACGCGTCTTCATGTAAGGATCGTAATAAATTATAACGTAAGGTACCTTGTCTTAGTGTCTTAACAAATTTATGAATACGCAGCACTATAACTTGTATCTATTTTAATGTTGTTCAATTGACTTGCAGCAATATATGAATTGTATCAAATGGTTTAAAGGTAATAAGTTAATTATTGATGTTATGGTGGGGCATTAATATAGATTTGATATAACAATGTAAAGCATCACGAAAGAGCGGTTTTTTATTTTTCAGTACGAAAGTTATAAAAAAAACTAAGGACTGGTTATTGTTAGATTTGTTGGTTTTAACCTCGGATCGTGTTTGATTTTTTAGGTGTTAGGTAGAGGTTTTGGGTCGTTTCGTGACATATTTGCTATAAACGGACGAGGAACGCACATATACGGTTTCGTGTGAAGATATTTTCATCACATGTAGTTTACAGTCTGCGTTACACCTTTTGTCGTGGTTTTGACATTGGGTTCACAAGAAGCTCACATTGTTTGCACTTAATCACGTTTCACGTCATCATTAATTACTTACATTATTTACATTAACTTACCCGCGAAACTGTTTTTTTCGGTAGCAGGATGAGTTAGTTATAGTCGCCTAGAGTTTTGAAACATTTGACAATGCCAGACGACTCTATCTTTTGAGTATTAAAGACAACTTTTGTTTGCTAAAAAAATTGTAGCCTATTTTTTTAATCATGTCGTCAAACATGTGCCACCGTGATGGGTGGACATAGAGAACTTATGCTAGGCATAACTGTAGTATTATTGCGTTTGGCTAAAGGTAGAATTGTAGAGTTGCGGTTTTATTCGTAGTTTATTGCGTTAACTTGCGCCCAGAATGATCACCGATGTCAAGGTCAAAAACTACGTAACATTACATAAGCAAGGAAAGACAACACTTAGCGTATAGCCAGCCTAGTTCCACTACATCTCCCCTTCTGGGATTAGAAACAAGCACCAAATGCAACTTAAAGTGTGTACAGCAAAAGATAGGGTATACAACAAAAATGATTATCAGTAGGATTTATCTCAGTACAAAAAAGTACATCATAGGATATATATGTCATAATTATCCGAGGGATGTTTGGTAGTTTTTTACAAGATATGGCGGTGGCTTGCGATCACGTCGCGGTCTACTGTTGATGTTCGGAGACTGAATGTCTTGCCCCTTTTCCGGTATATCCACTGGTCTACACTGTAGCTTAGCTGGTGTGATCACCTGAGTATCTGAGGGGACTGTCATTGGAACGAGGGCTGATCTATTTCGGCGTACTGTGTTGTCTGCTTCATTAGTTATAGTGTAGGAACGAGGAGCTACTTGTCGTAAGACTACTCCTGTGGCTTTCTGATCACGGATGTATACCTGTTGACCTGGTTTCATCTCTGGAAGGTCTTTAGCACGATGACGTTTATTGTAATGCTCCGCTGCATACTTTCGTCTGTCCTTCTCCCGGCTGCAAATCTCTTGTTGATTGGCAAGAGCAGGCATAAGGTGATCCGGAAGGACCGGTATACGTGTTTTGAGGCGTCGGCTCATCAGAAGCTGTGAGGGAGAGGATCCATTTTCCAGAGGGGTTGATCGATAATTCAACAGAGCTGTGGAGAGGTCCCCTGTCTTAACCATTAGGCGTTTCATGGTGCCCACTGCGCGTTCAGCCTCACCGTTAGCTCGTGGATAGCGGGGTGATGAGGTAATGAGTGTAAAATTGTTGTCTCTTGCATATCGCTCAAAACTTTGTGATGCAAACTGAGGACCATTGTCTGATACGATATAGTCTGGGAACCCATGTGTTGCAAAGACTTTGTCTAGGATGGCTACTGTGTTAGCAGAAGTCTGGTTCTTCGTGGTTTCATGAACCTCAATCCAACGACTATAGTAGTCTACAATCAGAAGGTAGACCTTCCCGTCTAATTCAAACAGATCCATCCCGAGTCTCTCCCATGGGCGATCAGGGAAGGAACTGGGTGCCAGTGTCTCTCTTGGGGTAGGCAGAACTTGTTGGCAGATGTTGCATTGACGAACTACCGCTTCTATGTCACCACTCATACCTGGCCACCATATATCTCTCCTTGCTCTCGCTCTACATCTCGCTATGCCCTGATGGCCCTCGTGTACGAGATTGAGCATCTCCAGCTGAAGACCGCCAGGTATTACAAGTCTCCCATCATAGAGCAACACTTCCTTATCTACAGTCAGATGGCCCTGATGATCAAAATAAGGTGTAAGTGATGGATGTTCACTTTTGTAGGCTGGCCAGCCACGTTGACAGAATTCTATTACCTTCCGCAGGATTGGGTCATCGTTTTGAGCATCCCGTATGCGATTCACAGATGAGTGCTTTGGTATGAACACCTTATTGAAGTATTCCACTTCATCAATGAACTGCACTTCGCTAACAGTAGTCGGCGCTCCATTAGTCCTTGATAGATAGTCTGCTACATGGTGTTTCGACCCTGGGATATAGGTAACTGTAGGAGAATACTTCATCAGACGAAGACGAAATCGAAGAACACGGGCCGGCATATCCGCAAGATTCCTTGAATTAAGCAGCGTGACTAGAGGCTTGTGGTCTACCTCTACGGTGAACATTAGCCCGTGTAAGTACTGGTTGAATCGTTCACAGCCCCAGGCTACTGCCAGCGCCTCTTTCTCGATGACTGCATATCTTCCTTCAACCTCCGTTAAGGATCTTGAAGCAAAGCTGACTGGTCGTCGTGTACCATCAGCTTGAATCTGAAACAAGGCCGCTCCTACTCCGCTGTTACACGCATCTGTGGCAAGTACTGTCTCCAGTTTTGGGTCATACGGAGCAAGAACTTTGTCAGAAGCCAGTATTCCTTTCAGTCTTGCAAATGCTTCCTGCTGAGCCGTGCCCCAGACCCACTCTCGGTTTTCTCGGAGTAACTGACGAATCGGTGCCGTGAGCTCCGCTAGATTAGGGATGAACTTCATTAGCTGATTCAACATACCGTTTAGGCGTCTGATGTCTGATTGGTTCTGAGGTTCAGGAAACTTTAAAATGGCCTTGGTCTTCTCTGTGTCAGGGTGTATACCCTCCCCATCTATGATATGTCCAAGAAATTGGACCGATGTCTGCCTAAATAGACACTTTTTCCTATTTAGAGTCATGCCTGAGTGAGCGATACGATTAAGAACCTTCCTGAACCGGTCATCGTGGATTTCCCTAGTAGCGGCATGGATCAGAATATCATCCATGTGAATTATTACGCCCTCGATATCACCTAGTAGTTCATTCATATATCGCTGAAAAACCTCTGGTGCGGCTGAAATTCCAAATGGCAGTCTGTTGAATGCATATCTACCAGACGGTGTAAGGAAAGTGGTCAGCAATCGAGAGTGTTTTGTAAGGTTGATCTGATGATACCCAGAATTGGCATCCAGACGAGAAAAAACCTTACTCTGTCCAAGTTTGGCCAGGCTGTCCTCGACACAAGCAGTTGGGTAAATCTCTCGCCTAACTGATTGATTTAGGTGGGACAGATCCACACATATGCGCACGGATCCATCTGGTTTTGGTACCGGCACCATTCCACTACACCATTCCGTGGCCTCCTTCACCGGGGATATAACGCCCATTTTTACCATCTCCTGGAGTTTATCTTTAACCTTCGGTAACAGAGGTTGTGGTACAGAGCGGGCCGTATATATACACATAGGTCGGGTATCTTCTTTGAGACTTATTTCGTAAGAGTAGTCTTTGACAAAACCCAGTCCATTGAAGACTGTAGGGTATTGCTGATATATTGTCTCTATGTCTGTCTCAACCTGGTACACATTGCATGTTAGCAGCCCAAGGTTTTTGCAGGCCTCCCGACTCAGTAGGTTGGTGTTCTGGTTAGCTATCACATATATAGTCTCGTTGGTAGATTTTCTGCCATATCTGAGGCATGCTGTAAAAGTTCCTAAGCAATTAATGCTGTGGTTTCCAGGACCACGAAGACGAGACCGGGCTTGGTCTAGATTGACCCTTTGAACCATGGGTTCCGTAATTTTCATAACTGAAGCATCTGCGCCAGAATCGAGCTTGAATTTCACTGGTGTCTTATCAACTTCTATAGTAGCTGACCATCCTGGATGGTTGTGGACACTATCAATCTTGAGGTCCTCGCAGAACAGAGTTTCTTCGGCAGGGCCATCAGACTCTGTTTCCGCCAAATTGATTCGCTTGGAATAGATCGCTGATCTGCAAGCCTTTCCCCAGTGGCCAACTTTGTTGCATTCCTTGCACCTATCTGACCGAGCTGGGCATTGAGACCTTGGATGTGTTGTTCCTCCACAGTAGCCACATGTGCCTGACTTGCCAACACTTGGTTTACTGACATGGGCTGGTTTTTGTCGTCGTGATGACCGGGAGACAGCTTCGACTGGTTTAGTTGGCAAATCAGAGGCGAGTGCTTGTGAGCTAATATCTTTCATCGCCCTGGCAGCCAATTCTTGTGATCTGCAGATTTTTACGGCCTCTTCCAGTGTGAGATTATTCCCGAAGGCTATCAGCTTTTTCCTAGTACAGTCTTCGCGGATGCCTAGAACAATCCTGTCGCGGATGAGGTCTGATTCTACATAACCGAATTGGCACTTCTGAGCCTTTTGGCGCAACTCAAGATAAAATGCCTCAAATAACTGTCCTTCAGTCTGTGACGTAGAGTTAAATAAATATCGATCATGGATGACATTACGTTCTCCGACACAGTATAAGTGTAAGATTTTAAGAATATCGTCCACTTTACACGAATCTTCCTCATACTGTGGGCTTGTTTCAATGATTTTAACCGCTTCAACGCCTACGCAATGTTTTAGCATAGCCACTTGGTATTCCTTTGGCCGTTTGTTTAGCTCGGTTAGTATATAAAACGTTTTCCAGCTTGACACAAATGACCTGTAACTTTCCTCCTTGTCTTGCAGTAAGTCAATTGCAGCAGGCTGTTGTATGACAGGTTGATATACAGTTGACATGTTGCCGGTCGACTCAAAGCTCACAAAAACAGTTTGGTCAGTTGCTATATCTTCGGTACTTGAGTTCAATAATTGGCTCTCTGGTTCAACAGAAAACACTGGACATGGGAATCACCAAACCAACTCGCTGCCACCATGTAGTATTATTGCGTTTGGCTAAAGGTAGAATTGTAGAGTTGCGGTTTTATTCGTAGTTTATTGCGTTAACTTGCGCCCAGAATGATCACCGATGTCAAGGTCAAAAACTACGTAACATTACATAAGCAAGGAAAGACAACACTTAGCGTATAGCCAGCCTAGTTCCACTACAATAACTAATCTGAGTTCACGCACAACATGAGTGTTGAGTGTTGAATTTGCTTTGTCATTTCATTCTATTTTGATTATGTTCAGTTTGTGTACCTTTGCTTTGTCACGTGGGAACTAATTTGATTATTACTGGTTCAGGTACGAGTTAAGGTGTTAACCCTTTGACCTGGTAAAAGCCCCCCAAAGACAACCGAAACTCGTGTAATTTATTTTCGAAAATTCAAGAAATTTTGTATTTTATGAATATACATAGCTCGAACTGAAATGTATTTACATATGTACATAACACTTACATAACATCTATTTAATAATGTACCGCTACCAAAAAATACAACAAGTACAATTGTCTATGTGTGGAATGCTTGAAAGCATTCCTTACGACAGAGTCCAACGCCACAGCTTTTACACCATGTAGTTATTCGTGTTCCTTTGTAGCCGCTAACCCTGCTCTTGCTACAAACAGCACAGACTTTATGTTTCTTATCTGGAATTGCCTCACAAAAATGTCTAGCTGTAAATCTTGACTGCATGTTACCCAGGCTTGGTCTAACAACATGCTGTCAAGCCTCTTGGTAATCACCGAGCAGGCCTTTAATTACCTCTACGATAAAGTTATAATGCCCCATTTGCTTTGCGATGTTGGGCTTTAGCTTATACATAATATATGCATTTGTCATTGTTTTGTCCAGGAGATGGAAAAATATTTTTTTCCAGCATTTCATTGTTCTTCGCTCAGCTGCATAAGCATCGGTCATTTGATCAGCTACGTCGATGCCACCCATCCCATCATTGTATTCCACCACTACAGTTGGTAATGTTTTGACCTGACCATTCCAAAGCGTCTTCTCACATGTCTTTGCAGAAGCGTGTGTAGACAGCATGCGTACTTGCTTCCTGTCTACCCAAGACAATGCCATCATCTGGCCACTTCTCATTACTTTCATTTCCCCTTTGGTTGTCATCTTAGCATTGATGCCCTGAGGCAGACCTCGGCGACCTTTGCGTACTGTGCCAGTCACATATATTTGCTTTTTGAGCATTTCTTCACAGAGAACTTGGCTAGTGTAATAGTTATCTACTACCAAATGATTATTTTTGCCACTGTGATTTTCTAAAAGTTTATTACAGACATCGAATGGCTGCCCTTTGTTGGATACTTTGAGTTCTGATGCATAATAAACACTATTGTGCACATACCCGGTCTTTGAGTCGGCAAGATTGTATTCCTTCGGGCCCCGCTGGTGATGTTTTTTATGCGGATGTAGTCGCCTAGACAGTGACGGCCTTTGAAACCTACGATTGTTTCATCTATGGATATTGCTTTGAAGAGATCATAACCTTGTTGCCACCTAGCTGTCAAATGTTCCAGAACTTTCCTATACTTGTATTGAGGATCATAACTTGTGCTCGAGCGTGGAGGCTCATTATGACTGTCGGAAACATGTAGAAATCTGAGCATGAGGTTGAATGCGTCCTGCTTCATTGTCTCTCGAAATGCTGGGTCATTTTGGCTGTGATGCTTTCCATCAAAGTAAGCATTAATATTTAGAGCTTTCCACAATCCCTTGTTCAAACACAGTCCAATAAAAGCCCTTAGTCGCTGTACTGTTGCATTCTCCCATAGATTTAGCTTAGACAATGCCTGCAGTACTCCCACCTTTGCTTTAGTATACTCAAAGTACTTATTAGTTTCTGCTGCTATGAAGTCCCACAAACTACTTCTACCTTGATCAACAGGAAGAAAAAAATAATCAAAATACTCCACCGGTAATGTATCAGCAGGTGGTGTGAAGTTTGGCCCGGTGTGAGCAGAGAAATTGTGGAGTGATGGAGGCTTGTCATTATCTAAGTCAGTAACGATTTTCCATTGACTAAAAGTCGATGTGGTTGCAGTTACTGCATCTTCTAGTCTCAATATTAGAATCCTGTGTATTAGAGCTAGTAGCGCGGTTATTCCTTGATACGGAGCTGCTGCTACCACACACTCTACTCCTATTTACAACAGCTTGAGTGGATATAATATCGTCATCGTCCGAGCTGCCGTAACCATCACTTTTCTTGGTATATTTGAAATCTTCAGAGTTAACATCACCTCCATCGTTTGAATCATTATCATATTGCTCAGAAAAACGATCACTAACGATCGCAGGATCAAATAAATTTTTACTTTTTCGTTTGGAACGCCATGCCGCAATTTGACTGCATTTTCCAACTTCCATTTTTTCGAAGGCGTCAAGAATTCGTATTTCTTTAGCTTGTAGCACAAAACGACGCCTCTCAGGTAATCGTTTCAAATAGAAGTTCATAGATTAATATCTTGCCGATAAAATTTAAAAGTTGCTAGCGTTCATATCCTTTATTTAACGTTACTAGGCGACAGCTTTATAAACTTCTACCGAAATCGACATTTCGGTCTTTTCCCCACGCAACCGATAAACAACATTTTGGTCGATTCCCCTGCCAAAGGGTTAAGCTCTTGTAAGCAATACTGATATTTACCAATAAAATGTACTTCTTTATTCTATAAGTCTAACAATTGAAATACACAACTAGCAAAATTCTAAACAATAATAGTAATGACAAAAGGTTAAAATAGCCAATAAAAGTTACACCCTTACTCGAACAGTCGTCCATGTTTGCTTGCTCAGTCCATATGGCTACGAGTTTCGACCGTCAAATGAGAGTTATGACAGTCCTTATATATAGAGGCTCGGTAGTTGAAATAGTGAAGTAGAAGATGATCAGCTGATGATGAAGAAGGAAACTCCATAGGTAGGGAAAAGATAGAGGCTCCAGAGGCAGAGGGAAGAGAGAGGGAGGCTTCAGAGACAGAGGGACGCACCTCAGCAGCAGAGGGTGCCTCGGCAGGTCCTTGAAAAAGAAAGAGATAGACGTATCGACGCTGAGTCGTTGGAGCTGTTCTCTTTTATAGATGTTTCTGTTAGCCTGTGAGGTGTTTAGGCGTCAAGATTCTGTTCTTTATGTTGCAGAGGGGTATCAATTAACCCTTTTGCGACGGGGCGCTTACGGCTGGGAATTCCCCAGAGCATTTACTAGGGCGATTTGAGCCTTTGACACGACTGCGTAAAAACTGCATCAAATTTCAGCAAAATTGAGGTAGATACATAAATTAACATGCATAGAAATGCTGAGAAATTTCTCTACAAGCTGATACATTTTTGATGTAGATAGCTTGCAATTGCTTTCCTGCAGAAGTCTCAATTTGTTGAAGCTACCAATATTTTATTTTTGTACGTCATTTTCAATTGTGTTTTCTAAATAATAAAAGTAATTGACAATGTTGCATAAATAATACTTACATGGATTCATATGTTCACAACAATTTGTGAAAGAAATTGGTCGTCCAAGAGCGACGAAAGCGGAGTTATGATCTCCGATGCAATGCAGGAGCGCCACTCAAAATTCTCAGTTCGTGGCCCTAATGACCAGCGAAAAATGGAGGCTTGACATGGTTGCTTAAACTTGGCTATAACCTCCATGCAAACTGGTATACAGCCACAAATAAATATGCATTAGAAGGCTTAGAAGTTTCTCAACAGACTGCCATTTATTTCCTGCAAATCGGCTGTAAAAATTTTCGTCAATATTCTGATTTGACGAAGCTGTCAGCTTTTTACCATAAAATATCGATAATAAATACTTTTTCTAAAAGCACTAGCTCTAAGAAAATAGTTTATGATAAGCATCTGCACAGCGTCATATATGTTTGCTACACGTAGCAAAAAACATTGGTTGTCCAAGTGCATCAAAAGCAGAGTTTGGCGCTCATATGCATTGTGGGTGCAGATCTTAGAAATGCTCATGACGCCATGTCTATAAGCAGTGCACAAGATGGCTGACAAGACCTGACATGGATGTTCCAACTCTGCTATAACTTTCAGGCAAATTGGCATTTAGCTGCAAATGAATATACATTTGAAAGCTGAGATGATTTTCTAGACTGATTTTTTCCTCCAGACAGCTTGCAAAGCTCTACAGCCTGAGATCTATATATTGATAGTGATGATTTTTTGCTGATTTTAGTTATTATCTTATGCATTTCTCGAAACTAGATTTATGTAACAATTTTGCATATAAACACATTGCACAAATTCATGTGTGCTGCATCAAAAGTTATTGTGCATAAAATGAATTGAGTTGTAAGCCTGCATTGGCACATTTGGTCAAGCAGCACAAGACAGAAGGCAACATTTATTACGAGCACAAACAGCAAATCATGGACTGCTAGAATGCATGTGAAGTGAACTCTTTGATAAAATCCGTGCCCTAAAAAGGGTGGTCTGCAACAAATACAACTTGTAAATGCACAACAATTACAACATGTAAATTCACAACAAATACAATACATAGACAATGACATTTTAGCAAGTGTATGTACAAAAGCAAGTGATACAAAGCAATGAAGCATTTGCACACGCTAAATAATATTTAAATAAATGAATTTATTTAGCATGGTAAGCATCAAAACATGACTCGCGAAAAGGTAATGCACATGCTAGACATTTAAATTTAGTTTCGCTTAGGTTTGTTGTCATCAGCGCGCCTTTTGCAGTGCCTACAAATTCTGTATTTTGCTGGTCTACCTTTCCCTGGACTATTTGTCACTATTCGATGAGTAGAAGAAGTTGAAGCGCAGGGAGTACTGTTTTTGCGACAAGAACCAGTATATTCAAATGTCTGATGAAGTAATTTCTGTAGAAACTGTAAGCCAGTTATTTTACAGCCGCTGTGGATTCTATAAACTATGGCCGCATTGTATACACAAATATCTAATAAATGAAAAAATTGTTTTTTATACCATTCCATGGTTTTACGGGCAGCATTATAATAATGCAAATTCTGATCCGATTTG
Source organism: Watersipora subatra (assembly GCF_963576615.1). NCBI lineage: Eukaryota > Metazoa > Bryozoa > Gymnolaemata > Cheilostomatida > Watersiporidae > Watersipora > Watersipora subatra. The sequence goes on along the minus strand of NC_088712.1, from coordinate 50,000,581 downwards.
TCAACTCCCCCCATGTATTTGTTGTAATCCAAAATAACAGCTGGTTTGCAAAATTTATCCCATTTATAATTTACTTTGTTTGTATCCGCGACGTCCATGTTTTTATGCATAGTTGAAATTAAAGAAATATATTTTTTATCTCTCCAACAGCCAACCATACTTTCCCCATTAGAAAAGCTTGTTGTCTCACCTTTTTTAATTACTTTTCTATTATGCATTTTCAAATCTTTGTGGACACCTTTTCTGTTTGGATGCAAAGTTCCACAAACATGAGTATTATTTTTTACAAGTCCAGCTACTAACTCTGGCGAATTATAAAAATTATCCATAAATAAACAATGACCTAAATTTAGTAAACCACTCATTAATTTCATGACTATGTTGTGAGTGATTCCTATACCAGTTCCTTCGGCTTGCTCCCGCTCATCACCAATGTACACAGACAGCTTGTGCACATAGCCAGAGACAGGATCGCAGAGTGCAAATAGCTTTATTCCAAATCTAGATCTTTTAGATGGAATATACTGTCTGAAGCTGAGTCGCCCTTTCCAAGCCAGCAAGCTTTCATCTATAGATATAAATTTACCAGGCAGCAAAACAGAAGATAACTGGTCACATATCATGGCAAAAACACTTCCTAATTTGAACAATTTATTGCATCAGGGTTTTCCGAATTGTCAGTGAAATGTAAACTGTTTAAAACCATCATTGAAAACCTGTTTCTTGAAATCATTTTACTAAACACTGGCGTAGATAACAAATGATCGGTAGACCAGTAAGACGACAGAGTAGGCTTTTTGACAATACCCATAAGCAAAATTAAACCAAAAATTCGCCAAATATCTTTTTCATCGACAAGCTGTCAGGCATCGCCATGTTTTTGAAGGCCATATCTATTTGTTTCATTAACTATAACATTCATGATGGCCGATGTAATAAACAGCTTTAAATAGCCAAAAATAGTTATCTGTCCAGGAATTCGGCTTTTTACACCTGCCAAGCTGTCATCAAAATGAAGTTCTTCGGGTTTTAAATCGGCTCTTCTTTGAAATCCGTCATGACTCCCTCCTTCAACGCCGGCCGTTTCACTCTCACTTTCGTACTCCGATTCACTCTGTTGAATTTCTTTTTCACTTTCATTGTCTTCTTCACATTCTTCTGCACTAAAGTCCTCTGCTTCACTTTCAAACCAGTCGATATCTTCATGTAAACGACTCTTTTTAGCAGCGCTTGAAATATCATGTCCGCTCATGATGATAAGCTTTCCATAAAGAACGATCAATTTCTAGCAACGTGTTCTTTTTGCACATGCATGTAAAGGACCAATTATAGCCTCAAAATAGTAGTATGACATCTTTTAAAACTCCTCAAAATATTAATTAAAAATTTTAGTGCCGTTTTTAAAATAAATAAATGAATTTAAAGAATACCTATCAAAGACTCAGATCTGACGGGCAATTACGGGTTTGGTGTGCTGAGATTGCGCTCTCAGCCCGTAAGATTATGAGAACGGTGTGGAAAATTTTAAGCGTACTTGTTTTAAGTACGTCATGGGAGTGTATCGATTGAAAATGATGACTAACTCCAATTGTCTCCAATTGGTCCTGCCTAGTACAGGTCTGATATCTTTTAATGGTTTTCTGGCATGTCAATCGATGTCTCTTTTCTTATGGGCTACTTTAACAGTAGTTTTCTAAGCTACAGTACTTGTAGATGAGTACATGATGACTTTCTTTATTGCTTGTCCTTCGATGTATTAGCTGTCACATTGTAGTATTGCGTATGTCTCCGGAATGTAGGCGTTTCTCCATTATGCTATCTACTTTTGCTAATGCTTTTATACAATCCTACAAACAGAAGGTTGTAATTTTTTGGTACCCAACTCTTGCTAATCTTTCTCACCTGATGAGAGCAGACCTATTTTTTCCCTGAATAGATTGTGATTAACTAACAGCTAAGTACTCATCATACTACATATCATAACCATTAAGCTACACGGAATACAATGAATTCAATGAGCAAATAGTCATTACATCAGTTAAGATACTTACAGCGCTTGCTTGGGATTAACAACTAGCACTCTTGATTATTACTCGTAGGGAGTGTTAAGCTGGCCCAAATTGCAGGTATTGTTTTAGTAAAGTTTTTAGTAATGATCTAGCTTTCCAGAAAGTTACTCAAGTTTATTAGGGAATTATTCTATTATTCGTGCACTGCGAGGCATTTAGCTAGTGTATATATACACTAGCCCAATTGCCCGACCTTGCAAGGTTATTAAAGGTTGACTTGCAACAAAATTCACATTACTGTTATTTGGTATCAAAAGATTCACCATGTCGTACTCTGCTGTGTTGTAGGTGCAAAATATGTGGAAATGTATATTACAAGCTCTTAAAATCTCAAAAACAAAAAGCTGCTGTAGATTGGAATCAGTTTATTTCTCTGACGTAGTCATTACATTTGGTTATTGTTTTGTCACGTGAAAGGCTCAATATAAAACTTCTCGTAGAACTAGATTATGAAAAACACTTCAGGTTTTACCAAAGACCCTGTATCAAATATAGACGCTCGATACTTTACAGTTTTTTCAGCTTAGTCCAATTTTCTAATCGTAATTTGATCATGTGACCCATACCTGGCAAATAATTTCTGCAGCATTTTTCGATTATCACAGGGGACCAACAGACTCGTCATGTTTATCAGACAATGATAGGTACTCCTTCGAGCTAAGGTTAAAAAATTAAACGAATTTTTGCGGTAAGTTATGATATCGATGCTGAAAGTGACAGCATTACAATGACAATAAAATAGACGCGTAAGAACAATAGACATGGCTTTATTGAATGCGTGAAGTATATTTGTGAAAATATTTCGACAAATGAGACTGCCTGAATGTGTAAACAGAAGCTATCTTGTACAACTATGTCCCATTTGAGACGTTTTGGAAAGATATTCTAATCTAAGGCGGTTTTGTGATGGCGGCGATTAACTGTTCGTTTTTGAGCTTTTAGGAGTTTGTAATCACCTTTCCACATATTTTGCACCTACAAAACAGCAGAATAAGACATAGTGAATCTTTTGATACCAAATATCTGTACAGACGGTTCCCAGCCTACGAACGCGTTACATTCCAAACGATTGTTCGTAAAGTGAATTTGTTCGTAAGTTGCATCAGTGCTATATTTTGTATTATAATTTATGTTTAAGGCCTATATAAGTATATTGAAGGTTTATATAAGTATGTTTAAGGCTTGTATAATTAACCTGTATTGGTTTGTACTGAAAAAAAAAATTTAATAAAATGGAAATAATACTTTGGTGGACGCCGGGCCATGACACTGCATTTCTTATTTATTGTCCTTTCTATTATATTGTTGTTTTAATCGTTAGGCTATCACTTATCGTTGTTGTCTTTTTGTATGTGTTGTCCGATTATTATATTGTTGTTTCACTCGTTATGCTATTGTTATATCTGATATACCGTCATAACACCATCACTTATCGTCACTTAGATTGTTGTCATACCAACGCGCTAGCGGTCCTGTTCATTCACCTTGTTAGCCGGTGTTCTTACCGTTTGCCCTTACCGTTTGCCGTTAGCCGGAACGGTTGATATTATTGTATATAAATGAGTGCGCGCATTTAGTTGAGCAGAGCAAATAGCCGTATGCTCCTCGGCTGGTGAAATTTATTTCGCTAATTAAAAGCTGAATGAAACTACAGGCACTCTCTTATCTTTATTTATTAGTAGAGATCTTGCCAAGTAAAGGCCGGCAAATCTCTTTACAATACGTATGTAAAGTTCAAACAAATAATTCGAAAGTTAATCGAGTTACGAACAACGTACATGCGTTCGTATGTACCGTTGTTCGTAACTCGAATGTTCGTAAGTAGGGAACCGTCTGTAATGTGAATTTTGTTGCATGTCAACCTTTAAAAAACAGCTTAAAAACAGTAGCAGGTAATACAGTTGCCTCCCACTTGCCATTAGCCTGGCACGTTGCCAATAACTATTTTGAGTACGCTATTATCTGTATTGCTAAACTTACTAATAAGAGCCGTGAGAGCAAGTTTTAGTGACACTGCATAATGCAGAGTGCTATGCATATTTTAGCCGACCTAGCGACTCATTTAAATTTTGTATCTTGCACAGCTCAATTGGTAAGAGTATTGCCTGGCCATCAAGAGGCTCCGAGATCAAATCCAGCATGAAGCAAATATTTCTTTCCTAAATTTTAATAGCTATAGCTGGACACACCGAACGACCAACTTTGAGATTTATTTATATATGTAGATTAGACAGTTTTTGACTAAAGTTTTCTCGCGGCAGCTAGTATGTCTATATATATGTGTATATATATATACATATGTATGTATGTATATATATATATACATATATATGTAGTATCTCTGTAGATTGTATCTTCCATTCAACTTGTATCACTCTACATTTCACTACTTTTCTCTTATTGTTCAAGTTTATCATTTTGGTCATCATAACAGACTTTTAAATTAACTTTTACATTTTTTATAAAATAGGGAAATGCTGACTAAATACAGAAGATGTTTAAACGACTAAAACAGCGAATCGGGCAAGAGGGTTCTCCTACAGCTGCTGAAACAGCAGATTCTACTCAACCTATCACATATGAAAGAGAAGAGCGGAATAGGAGCCTTCGAGAAACTGAAAATGACATTGAGCCTATCGCAGTTCACAGCCACAATTTGCTTTCAAGCTCTTCCGACACAGCTCAACTATATTTAAATGGTAGTAAATTGAATGAGTCATTGACGAGGTATTCTCCTAACCATATTGATGGTGAACTAGGCATAGATCAACCAGATGAGGCTTCTGTTGCTACAACATCGGCAGTACTTCTCCAGACTGAAGGTATGATACAATAAAAAGGAGCATTCATTGCGTTTTGAGTTGTTTCTAAGTGTTTAATATAAGTACTTTTATCAACCTGTGCACTTTGGTTAACTCTTTCTCTACTGCACTAAATTCGCTATTCTGACCAAATTAATTCAAACGGATTTTGAAAAATCGATATAACGCTAGTATTTATGCAATATCTCAAGAATCAATGCAGATATTGTTTTGCTGTAAAATGCATCTTATTCAGAACAAAATCCTCTACAAGATAAGTAAAAATGGTTTAGTGAATCCCGTTCTCGCCAAATTTCTGACGCTTTGTATTGAACGAACGCGGGGAATTTCTTATTGCCATGATGATATCGATCTGGTTGACCCGTTCTGAAAAAATAAATGGAAATCAAACCGCTTAACAAAAAGATTTTCGATTGGTTGCGCATGATTGGCAACAAGGTTGTTTTGTTGGGGACCAAATTTATTGGTCTAGCTAATGTGTAGGCTTCGTAATGAAAAGAAAAGTGAAGCTGTATTGATGACCCGATTCATTGGCTTGCGATCTGTACTTCTTTTACCGCCATTGCTGATACATTTTCTCAAGGTAGTAAAAGAGTCAAAGGTGTATTGGTGGTGAAGCATTTCTAGAAGTTTCTATAAGCTTTGTGTTTACCAGGGAACTATTAGCTAAAGTATGTCTAGTTATATAATATATCACCCTGTTAGTCCATTAAGTTAGTCTAGTTATATGATATGTGCATATCACCCTGTTAGTCCCGCAGAAAGTCTTGTGATATGAAATATGACTCTTTTAGTCATAAAGATCTAATTATATTATATATCACTATGTTAGTCATTAAGTATGTCTAGTTATATGATATATCAGTCTATATCACTCACAATAGTTATTCGCCAATGTTAGCCGTAGCCAGAACACCTATTATTCAATGAGGGCAACTGTTGGTTCTCCTATTAACCAATGAGATAGCTACTGATAGACATATTCATACATCATTCAACTTATCAGTAAAACTCATGTATGTATTCTCCGTTCTAGATTCGCCAAGTAAGGATGGTCAGTCACCGATTCATCTAGATGACTCCCACGAGACAGTCAATTTACCAGAGTCGTCCTCTCGTCGCAAGAACTTGGCTGCAACAGTTCTCAAATATGGCGAGGAGATAAGCGCTAAAAACAGACAAATTGTAGAGTTGGAGACAAAGTTGATGACAAAGATGAGTGATGAGAGAGAGAGGATTGCTCAACTGGAGGAGAGCTTAAGTTCAAGTAAAAGGCATGGTGTATCTTTGTATATATAGGTCTCTTTAATACCGTACTTTTCGGGCTATTACCCGCACCCCTATATAAACCGCATCTGCATTTTCAAAAAATGATAATAAAACAATACATGGGCCGCACCTTTTGTATAAGCCACAGAACTCACGACGGTGCTTCTTAACACGGCAACAACTTTGCTGGTTATAACGGAACAGTGCCGTTAGGCACTGTTTCGTGTTAACCCACGCTTTTTAACCCAGTGCCTAACGGAACAGTACCGTTAGGCATTGCTTCGTGTTTTCTTTCACCGCTAGAGGCACGCATTAACTGGAGATTCTGGTTAATGCGCCCTAGCGGTAAAAGAAAACGCCACAGAATAGCCACCCTTATACAAACCGCATGGCTCAAAACATCAGAAAAAAGTAGCGGCTAATAGTCCCAAAAGTACGGTAGCATCTGTGCAGCTGTTCATATGCCTTGTTCATACGCTTGTCACAGCATGCAGTTGCTTGCCTTTTACAGTGTACAGCTATACTTTTCATCCTTTTTGTACTGAAATGGCTGGCATTTCTTCGTAGCTAACTTAAAAGCTGGATCAATCACGCTAAATGTCCTTTTGCAGTACTATAAACTGCTTGAATGAAAAGATATCCGATCAAGAGGAGACGATCACACAACTAGTCATGAATATGTCAAAAGTAGAAGAGACAGCAATTGGTGATAAACCAGTAGCAGTAGATTTGGAGTGTAAGGTCGCTGAGGGTCAACAGGAAGTAGCTCGTCTGCTCGAGAACCTTGAAGCCTGCAAACTAAAGGAAGCTGCATCGGAGGAAACTATCAAATTACTGCAATCTCAGGTAGATGATAGATATTATATGTAGTCAGTAGCTGTAGGTATTCAGCATGTATTCAAAAGCTTTAGCAGCTAATCAACAGCCATATCATGCAGGTGATAGCTATAGCAAGTAGCCAACAACTATAGTAGGTTGTCTGTAGCTATAGCAGGTAGATGATAGGTATAGCAGGTAGTGTGTAGGTATGGCAGGTAGATTATAGCTATTGCAGATTGTCGACAACTATAGCAGGTAGTTAATAGGTATAGTAGTAGGTTGATAGTTATAGCAGGGAGTCGATAGTTTTAGTCGGTGGTCGATAGTTTTAGCAGGTGGTCAATAGTTATAGCAGGTAGTAACAGCTCCCTCGATAATAGCTGTTTTTATATTCCTCTCTTTTATGTTCCTCTTTTTCTCTTATTTTTGAGCCAAGCTAATATATATCTTTGTTTTAAATCTTAGTAATTTCAAAACCTTTCATATTTTTTACTTTCTCCCCTATTATTATTATTAGGGATATAATCTGCTTGTTTCATTACATTTATATATTCTTATTCATTTCATTACTTGGTTTTTTCTTATTAGCTTACTCTTGTACTTGTTTGTTTTCTCAGCTCTAATATCTTATGCTTTGCAAGTAAGTTCTTCCGTTCATTATTCAAGATCAGTTATTCTTTGTATGCTTTGCCATAAATTATTTTGCAGATTGAGCATCTGAAGGAACAAGTCAAAAATTCAAAGAAAGACAACTTCAATTTTGCCCCTCTGTCTAGTTCCGACTTTGTATCTGACACTGGCGACAGGTAAGAATGTGTGTTTATTAAGTCCTATGTTGTGTGTTGCTCTCCTCTTGGATGAAGCAATTTGCGTATATGCTGTGTCTTCTCCTCAGATATCTTCAGCGTATCATATGTGTTCAATCATTATTTTACTTTCTGATATTTTACTTGCTCGTGAAACTGCTACAAACAGCAGGTTGTAGTTTTTTGTGTACCCAACTTTTGCTATGTTAGATTATTGGATTGAAAGTTAGTTTTGACAGCTATAGTTTTCGGTCTCTATTTCTGTCACAGTAAAAAATTCCAGTAAAATATAAAAGTCTCTACAGAATATAATAAGTGTCAATTGAAAGCAACAAACATATAGAAATGATAATAGGAATAGTGAAAGTTAGCCATAATATAGTAATATCTCTCACGCTATCAAAAGAGAAAATTAGTGTAACTTGATTATAATTTGATCATGTCGCCGCTGTTCGGCCCTTTCCATTTGTAATCACCCACCGACTCCTTCCCCCTGTCCACCTCCGTCCCCTTGTTTGCCTTCCTTCCCCTGTCTACCCCTTCCTCCTGTTCGCCTCCCTCCCTTTGTCCGCCTCACTCCTGTCCACCTCCCCTTGTCCGCCCCCTGTCCATTTTCCTCCCTTTGTCCACCTCTTTCTCCCTGTTCTTCTCTTTTCCCCTGTTCGTCTCTCTCCCCTTGTCCGCCTCCCTCCCCCTGTGTGCCCCCTCATGTCTGCCGCCCTCCCCCTGTTTGCTGTCCTCACGCTGTTCGCTTCCCTCCCCCTGTCCGCTTCCTTTCCCCTGTTTGCCTCTATATCTTTTGTGCCTTACACCGTGTAACATTCCCATTTGTGTTTTTATTGAAAGTTTTGTAGTACCTACTCTCAAGGCAATAACGCCTTTGAGAGACACCCACACCCAGACACCCCTTTTTAAGTTTATGGTTGCCTTTGCATGTCAATCAGCAACCATAAGCTGAATGAGTTCAGAGCCAGTGAACAATTTTGCTATAGCCAAATATCATGATTTGACAAAATGGAACTCCTCACAAAGGCTCAAACTTATGCATACATATATATATATTTATATATATATATATATATATTTATATATATATATATATCTTTGTATATCTTATACACACATTTATATATATTTGTATATCTTATACACACATGAGTATATCTTTGGACAGTGAACCCTCACGATATCACTACCATGATATATGATTTTTTTACTTTACTAAGTGGAACATGATGATTTTTTTCACCTCGCCATACAAATCTTATCTCACCATACAAAGTCAACCAATTTTTCACTCGATTTAAAATTTGGCAGTCGGTGTGCTTATTATGTACGTCAAAATAACAAAGACATTGAAATGTTGTCAGCCAAAAAATTTTTCACAGCCTGGAAGAGACGAGAGGACCGATTTCTCTCAGTTCCGCAAGTCACATGTGTAAAACAGTAATATTTTCCATTTACATGTATAATCAGTGACAAAGTTGGAGTTGCAATCCCTTCAAACAGGTTAGTGGTCAGACAACTTCTCTTAACCTGCTAACAAAAGTCCACTTCATTACGAAAGCAGCATTGTTCGAGCCTTCTTGCCGAATTAAGTTGAAAAAAGTTACAAACAGGTCCGTTAAAAGTTATAGTGAAAGCAATAACTGAAACTGATAAATGATAAAATTTTAGTAAAAAAAATTGAAATTCAGTAAAATTGTTGTAAATACATACTAAAACTTAGCTTTAAGTGCGCGTGTTTAGCAAGCTAAACTTATTTGAGGTGAGTCCAAAGGTTATCCTATAAGTACATCTGACTTGAAGGTAAGAACTCCCTACGGTATGAACTGCGGTACATTATAGTGTGACATTTTATTGCAGATCAGAACCACTAAATAAAATGAAGTTACCGTATGTAACTATAGTAAAGCTACTCTATAGTAAAATTACCATAGGTAACAATAGTTACTAAGGCTAAAATGCTATTTCACTACTAATTTGTAATATGTTCAGCACCTACATATAAAACTTTGATGACTTTTACCAGAGGATGTTTGCATTATACAATTACTAGGGTTTCTTTAACCATTCATACGGTTTTTTTCACCATTTGATTCCCACCCAGGAACGAATCAAAATCGTATCCTGTGGGTGCACCATATATCTTGTACATACATGTATATATTTTTGATGTCGATGTTAATACCATCAAGGGTATGTCAAATTAATCAATGACGATCCATTCTTTGAAGCATATACATATATCTTGATCGTGAATTTCTCAAAGTCAACTTTCTGCAGTCTCTTAAAAGCTATTTTAATGTTCATCCATTTGATTAACGAGCCATTCTTCTGCCTTACTCGCCCTCGTTTACTTAAATGTAATATTCAGTGTTCTGTGAGCCTCTCTCTTGCTCTAAGAGTTTTATGTCATTTGTATGCAGGTGTCTGTATTATCTGCAGGTAGGTGCTTTGTTACCAACTAGTTGAAAAGCCTGCTTCCCTTAAAGTTATGTATCGGTCAATGTCTTAAACTTATTGTTGTTGTGAGCATGTGATTTGTTGCTAGGAAGTTGGGTAATTTGTAGTTAGTTGCTACTGAGATAACACAATTGCTTGCATCACTTGTGGTCTGGTGTCTATCATTTGCAGTCAGATGACAGAGCTGAAGGTTAAACTTAGCCGGTCCCACTCTCATAGCAAACGGCTTGAACTGCAGCTGACTGACAAGGAAGCGCAGGTTGCTGCTCTTGTGCGAGAAAACAAGGACATGAGGGCTAATCTGGAGAACAGCAAGCAGCAGGTTGAACCTATGACACTTCTTTCAACATGCTGATAAACAATATTACTTTTGTTGAACTCGTCTGTATCTGACTCTGAAATGTCCTGCATGGACTGAAAAGGTTGGGTGCCTTAGACATCGCTGCCGTACTGAACGATGGAAACAACTACTTTAGTTAGAACATGCGAACAATTCTTTGATTTTCTGCTATTAACATTAAACAGTATGTAGCTCCAAGCTAGCAACTTTGAATTATCTCTTGCTGTTACCTTGAAGTTGTCTCATCCTAGCTGTGTGCAGTTTGTTGGTTGGCTGCTGATTGTAAACACAACTCACGTACCAGCTTTAAATTCAGTCATAATCAGGAATAACCAAGGGTGTAAGGTCAAGTTTGTACAGTGAGCATGTGGAGCTTGCGTTTTTGTTAATTAGCGATATGAGCTTGCATAGAGATAGGAATATCATCAGTATGCAGTATGTTACATAGAGGTCTGAAAGTCATAGCAAATAGTGAGTAAAGTGTGCATGAAAATACAAAATGATTGACTGATTTTCTGAAACTCGACAATAAGTTTATTTGAGTTGACAAACTATACATAGCATGCTGTAACCACGGGTCTTTTTGAGTCAGCCAGAGCTAAATATGCCATTCCTTGGGTAGACATTTTTACAATCCCTGCAATACTTCAAGAGAGAAATTTACTATTTTTTATTTTAACAATGTGTTACTACTATTATGGAACTGGTCATACTTGTTTTACAATGATATTCAATGTATTCATTGACAGATTTGTTAAATCATTTCTAAATAGTTTGTTGATTGTATTTTTCCACCCTCCAGGCTGTCAATGAGTTGCTATCTGTGTCGGAAGAGGAAAGTGGGCTCAGATCGGAGTTGTCTGCTCTTGTACAAAAGCACAACTCCTTACAGAGCCAGTACAAGTCCCAAAGTCGTTTGCTGTTGGAAAAGCAGAAAGACATGATTCAATTGGTTAGAACTACGAACATACATTTACTGTTGACATTTTCAGAAATGGAAAAATAACTGATTCGATACTCTCGATCTGACATAATGCGGTTTGGGTTGTTAACTCTTTCACTAACGCGTTGAAATCTTACCGAATGAATATTCTGCTTGAATTAATAAAACAAATTTTTGGCAAAGCCGATATACCGCTAGTATTTTAGCAATATCTCGAGAATAAAAACAGATATTGTTTTACTGTAAAATGCATCTTATTCCAAACAAAATTTGTTACAAGATAGTTACAAAGTAAATTCCACCCTTGTGCAATATCTAACGTGTTATTTGCGTTGAACGAACACGGTGTGTTTTTTCTTGCCATGACAATAACGATCTGGTTTTGCCGTTTTGAAAAATAAGTAGAAATAGAATCGTTGAACTGCACGTGATCGAGAATCGTTAAATGCACGTGATTGGGAACAAGGTCGTTTCACTGGAGACAAAATTTGATTTGTCTAGGTAATGTGTAGGCTTTGTAATGAATAAAAAAGTGAAACCTTATTGATAAACCGATATATCGGCTTACGGTAGTGAAAGAGTTAAAAGCTTGCACATTTCTAATAACATTACGGCATATAAAAAAGTTGTGATACATTGAAGAGTTCTCAAAGGAGAATTTTAGAACCCTTTTCAATGTCAAATATGCACATCATCATTTTGTCATTGCACCTAGAGTGACTTATCCCGCTAGTCAGTACGACCATCTCATATAACAGTCGAAGTGCATTAATAACAACTATACAATGGACTTAGAGCACTGCTAAACCGAGGTAATTGATTTATAGCATACAACAAATTAGTGCTTCAAAGTATGGGTAATGAAGTGATTTGACCTACTCATATTTAGTATTGCTAAGGTCTGAGCTGCAAACAGAGGTTGACCAATATAAACTGGCTAAAATTCAACAGTTTCTTGCTAACCTTGTCTGTAAAAGCTTCCAGTAAAACATGAACATATACTAATCTTTTTCAATCATTGATTTGATTTATCATAAATAATTTAACTCGAAAAATGCTCACAGTCTACTGCTCTAGTCATATGAACAATCTTAAACCTTTTGAGACTTTCACGTTCTCTGACTCTTCTCTATCTTATTCATATTCCTAAATTCAATTCATTTAGATTCCATTTGCTGAGTTGAATTGAAATCATTTTGTAAATTTGATTTGAGTTGCATATAGTTTTGAGGTTTTGTCTATTTTCATGTTTGCTGTTCACTTGTTTTCTATTAGTAACCTGAGCACCGTTGTTCAGACTCTCAATAATTGCAGTAGACATTTTATGCCGCTAAATCTGAAATTCAAATGAGTGCTTTCAACTTCGAATGCCAATTAGTTGCTGCTCTCCTGACTTTAGCCATGGTCATATACTTTGTACAATGTCTTTTCTCTGATTTGTTTCGGACTCGCTGTTATACAGGATGAGAAGCTGCAGAACTCTACTGATGTAAACAATAGGAAAAGAAAGCAAATTGTTGATCAGTATACAAAGCAAATTGCTGAGTTGGAGAGGATGAATGAGACCCTCAAACTATCACTAGCAACAGAAACACAGGCTGGAATTAAGCTCAGGGAGAAGCTCGATGTAGTGAGAGAGGAGGCACTCGACAAGCAATTAGACGATGAGAAACAACTGAGCGATTTACACGAACAGCTTTCCTCTTTAAGAAGTAAGAACTACTGGCTGTTTTTAAAAACTGCTTTCTAGGTTTTGACTTTGAGTAGTAGGGCACTCCGTCGCTAGGTTTTGACTGTCAGTGGAAAGGAACGCATTGCTAGGTTTTGACTGTCAGAAGAGTAAGAAAGTACTAGCTAGCTCTTGGCTGTCAGAGGTAGGAAACTCCATGAAGACTGTTAGATGTAAGAAAGTGCATGCTGTATTTTCTTCCATTACAGTGCACCCTCAGTTTACCATAACCCTGATGTATGGTTTTTTCCCTTATGAAGTGGAACATGATGATTTTTTCGCCTCACCATACGAATCTTTTTTGACTATTCGAACTCAACAAAATTTTCGACCTTTTCAAATTCAAATTTGGCAGTCAGCGAGCTTATTACGTAGGTCAATATAACAAAGACACTAAAACGCTGTACGCCGAAAATATTTTCACAATGCCTGAATGAGACATGGTGACCTATTTCCCTCCGTGCAGCGATTCTCGCGCGACAAACTAACATTATTTCTTTAAAACCAGTAGCAAAGTTGGAGTTGCGATTTCTTCAAACATAAGGTCAGACAACTTCTCTTAACTGGTTAACAAAATTCCACTCGCTTATAAAAACAGCATCAGTCGAGCTTTTTTGCTGAATTAGGTTGAAAAAAGTTTTAAACAGGTCTGCTGAAAGTTATAGTGAAAGTGAAGACCGAAACTGATGTGATAAAATTTCAATGATAAAAAGTTGAAATTCAGTAAAATAGTGGAAATTACATACTAAAGCTTAACTTTAAGTGTGTGTTTTAGTAAGCTAAATGTAATTGACGTGAATTCAAATTTGATGTTATACATGTACGTAGTTTTGTCTTGAAGGTAATAACTCCCTACAGTACATTATAATGTTTTATTTTATTGCAAATCATAACCACTAAATACACTAAATACAATAAAGTTACTGTAGGTAACTATAGTTACTAAGGTTAACATATGATACCAACCCTGGAACGAATCAAAATCGTATTCTGAGTGTTTACTGTATATGTCAGATCAGAGAGTTAAACTATCACTTGTAGATCTCAGCTGATTTGAGGACACTAGTAAACATATGTTAGGGCTTTGCATCCAAACTATAATAAAGTAAATGGAAAGGTAGAAGATTAGTCGATATTAGTGGCAGCCTAAATCTTATTAACAGGTGAGATCTGGCAATTAGAGAGGAGTAAAAAGCTAGATACTGACAGGTTCAACAATGAACTGGCTGCCAGAGAAAACCGATGCAGTAAACTGGAGGAGCTCATGGCCACCACACAAGCGGAGAGTGAGGCTGCTCGAGCGAGCCTCACTCTGCAGGTATAGCCTATTGTCCTCGGACGCTCAACCCAAAATATTAGATATTTGTGCTTTTGTTTGTCACATGGCCTACTTTGAGTTTACCCATTGTCAGTCTGCCTTGTTTATAGTCCTGTTGCACTCGTATAAAAATGCTAGCATTTGGGAAACCTTGGGTACCTTTTAAACAGTAAAACTTACTGCATTTGGAGCATGATATCTAGTAATAGCAGTAAACAGTCACCTATTGGCTAATAATAGCAGCAAACACTTACTCATTGGCTAGTAGTGGCAGCAAACACTCAGCCATTGGCTAATAATAACAGCAATCACTCACCTATTGGCTAGTAATAGCAAGCAATGAAGTAAGCATGTCATTCAAAGCATCACCACGAACTGTTATAATGTGGTACATGATTTCTTACACCAGAACATTTGCGTCGTGTGACAAGAATATTAGATGCACACTAGTCTAGTGTATACGAATGTGTCTATCTGAGAGTTCACCATATTTTGCATGCTTTGTGTCTATTCTTGCTCACCTACATGTGAAGGTTACATCGCAGCAGATGCACCCAGATTTCTTACCCGACCAAGTCATGCTACTCTCAATAGTATTTGGGAATTGTCTTCTCTCTGTTGAATATTTCAATATAATCAAGAAAGCTAAATTCCAAAACTTACACTGAATATTTTACAAAAAACGCTATTTAGTGTAACTATGTCTTTAGACACAGAGCAATAAGGTTTTTGTGTTACAGCTTACAGAACTGAATAGTAGGTTTGATACCCTGGTGACATGCAAAGAAGAGCTGACTCAATCATTGACAGACGTTGAAAGTAAGCTAGAGACAACTGAAGCAGGTGCTTGTTTTTTCCTATTGTTATTATATTATTTTTATAGCATTAACGCAAGTTTGTTTTTGCAGTATCTTGCTCAGACTGCTATAAAAGACTGATGCATCTTTACGTATTTCTAACAGTCTATATTTGTAGCTTGCTAGTGTAGTAATTCATCTATTATTATAATTTAAATTTGGTTACCAGTGAAGGTTACAAAAAATCTCATAGAAAAGTCTTGTGAAACTATTATTATTTGTTTAAATATCATCACTCTCTATTACAACATCGTCACTCTCTATTACAATATCATCACTCTCTATTACAACATCATCACTCTCTACTACAACATCATCACTCTCTATTACAACATCGTCACTCTCTATAACAACATCGTCACTCTCTATTACAACATTGTCACTCTCTATTACAACATCGTCACTCTCTATTACAACATCGTCACTCTCTATTACAACATCGTCACTCTTTATTACAACATCGTCACTCTCTATAACAACATCGTCACTCTCTATTACAACATCGTCACTCTCTATTACAACATCATCACTCTCTATTACAACATCATCACTCTCTATTACAACATCATTACTCTGTATAACAACATCGTCACTCTCTATTACAACATCGTCACTCTTTATTACAACATCGTCACTCTCTATTACAACATCGTCACTCTCTATTACAACATCGTAACTCTCTATTACAACATCATCACTCTCTATTACAACATCGTCACTCTCTATAACAACATCGTAACTCTCTATTACAACATCGTCACTCTCTATTACAACATCGTCACTCTCTATAACAACATCGTCACTCTCTATAACAACATCGTAACTCTTTATTTCAACAGTGTTTTGATTCTAAAAAGCGATAGCTCTCCAATGTTTAGTGTGTGTGTAGTTCCTGTGGTACTACTAAAGGCTGGCTCACATTATGTCGCCGCATCACGACGTTTATGCCACAAGACTTCAATGTTCGTCGGTGACAATGTTCACGCTATCAAAAACTCACGTTGTTTGCTTTTGTTTTCACCTTTTAACTTTTCTCGAAGGTACATATTTTGTGCCACATTCGTGAATTGCGTACTAGTCCTGCCGCGACTACCACAAATGGAGATCGATAGATTAAGGTATCCGCGACAGAAAATCCCCATTGCTCAAAAGGTGCACTTTGTACAGGCTGTCGTTGATGCTAGGAAAACTATTGCGAAAGTTACAGCTGCAAACTTTCCTGACATATCCGCATTGCTCCGACATTGCTATCAATTCACGGTGCACATATTTGATGATGATTTATAACGTGGACCAGTCTTAAACTCCACGGATCGTCAACAGGAAGTTAAAGTTACGGTTATGTCGTTCAATAGCCATACTCTTTCTCCTGTGTGCCAGTAGTCATCATATTTCATCATCAAGTTTCTTGTGTTGTTATGCTGTCTTCACACTCGATATTCTGCAGAGAGGGATGACCTCTACCTACGGAATGCTGACCTATCAAGCAAACTAGAGACATGCAAAATAGAACTAAAGTTAGCCCTGAGTAATGTTGAACAGGAAAGGGATTCCCTGCAAGAAAGGCTAAACTACAGTGGTAAGGCCTTTGATCTGACCTTTTCACCTTTTTACATTCGTTTCACAGCTAACACATAGCTAATGAACATCAGTATGCAATTTGTCTCAGATCAAGCATATCGGTCATGCATTGTTGGTTCTTTTTGTTTTTTACTCTGTGTGAGAATTGCTATTTGTATCATAGTATGTATAGCCTTCCGTGTTCCTTTCTTGTTCAACGCTTTAATATAATGTAGATTTTACACAAACTTTGGTTTAATGGTTTTTAAATAGCTGGCAGGTTTAACGCTAGTTTTGGAAATATCATCTTACTAAAACACATCGAAATTTAAAAGAGGTTTTTTTGGTCCTGACTCCAGCGTTCGTTTCTAAACTAAGATAAATCCAAAACTCGTCTGTCTCCTGGTTGTTCAGTTGAATTCATAAAAGAAGTTACATCATAGTTGTGTAGCTCACACTAAGTACCTTCAAACTTTCTGAACTAGTAGTTGTTTGTTTGACTCAATTGTTTTATTATTTTTGACATCTACTTCACAACATGTTCTAAAGTTTGTATAAAATGTTGTAATACTGGGACTTCAAATACTCTTGCAAAGTGTGTCTCCAACAAAAAACGAAAGATTATTGACGTTCTATTCATTGCGTTCAATATTTATGCTGAAATCGTTTTCGTAGTGTTTTAAATTTTAGCTTATATGTATGCTCTTTTTAGTATTGCTCTGCATTTTGTTGCAAGTTTTTAGCTTTCCATAGCCAATCCAAACAGAGAACTTGTTGGCATATAGTAAGGCTTTCCAAATTTGGTAGCTCGCTATGTCATATGTTGTTTTTACACAGAAGTTGAGAAGAAGTGCTTGGAGGAGAAAGAGGAAGCTTTGAAAGAAAAAGTTGTTTTGCTGGAGGAACACAGCCGTCTGGCTGATGGAGCTCACGCTGATGCTGAGGAAAAAGCTGCAGAGATGTAAGCTTAGCTTTATCTTACTTATATAGATTACATGCCATGATTTGGGAGCTCTGAAAACCTTTACTATAATAAGAGCTGTGTCCGTCTATCCGAAGCCACATTAACAATGTTAGTAGAAAAGGTTGCCTTGCATACAACTTGAAGTCGTGCCCTCCATTTTACCAACCGAACCGCTAACCTTTACACTACTCAGCTGCCATACTACATCTTAGGATAATTATGCACATACTGATTACACATGGTGATATCTCACGGTACACGGGACTGCTAAGGGTACTGGTCATCATAATAATATCTGTTGTCTGGATCATTGAGCTTTTGTGTAGCTCATATGCATATATGAACTGTGTACCTCAGTTTTACTGCTTCATAAATATTTGTCAGAAAGTTTCTTCTTACTGCAAAGGATAGACAACTCCTCATTTGCTGTTGATGTTTCATTGAGATGCTCGGTCATCAGTAGATTTTTTGTGTTTTCCGATATCAGATCATAGGCCATATCAATTTAGTATCGAAAGAGTTAATTATGCACACATTGATTACTCATGACGGTCTCTCACGGTGCTTGGAACTGCCGAGTGTACTAGTATCATATACTTTTGTAATGATAATAGAGGCACTGTATTCCTCCTAGCTTGTGATTGGTTGCCATAATATTCACTGCTGTCAACAAAGATAAACATGGTACACGTTATTGTCATTCGAACTTACAGGAAAAACTTTTCACACATTTTAATGGCAGTGTTGCTCAGGTATGAATAAAAATAACTCGACAAGATCTAATTTAGTTATACATTTATATCTGAGTGGTTGAGACTTGAAGTCTGAGATATCTGTTGGTCTATTAGGTTACTGTTACATTACTAGAACAAGTGGTTTCTAAAAAGCAACTAAACTTTTAGATTTGTACAACAAATGATTGGTTGATAAGTCATTCAGATATTTAACCTTTGTATTGGTAGTGATACCGACCAGGCTCAGCAAATTTCTAGATGTCATTTAAAGAAGCAATTTTTAGGCACCGAGTAGGTTCGAGTTAGCAATCACCATATTACTAATCAGCCTTTGTTTTTTCAGCTATTCTATACCAGCGGATTCTGGTATCAATATCAGTACCATTGCAGAGGTCACGTATCTGAATGACTTATTCAAGCGAGCATACATACTAATTTTCCATACAGCGATGGTGTAACGACACCTGGATGCGTTAGTTTCGAAACCCTACGCATGGCCCGACAAGCAGATCATGTTTTATCTATATATATATTTCTCAAAGTATGTTCGTATGTCGTATATCTGTCTGTCATTCTATAGCTATAATAGCTATAATCACTCTAATAGCTATAGCTATTATTAGAATAGCTGTAGCTGGACAACAATGCAGATGCAAAGTCATGGCTTACTGTCATTAGAAGCTTAGCTTATTAAGTAGCTTACTGGAATTTTCATTTGGCAATGTGCTTGGCTAACAGCTTGAAAGTTCAGTTGTTTGACAAAGTTTGAAAACCTTTACAGTTTTTATTTTTCTCCTAATTTATTTCAACTACACGACACACTTCTCTCATGATATGTAGTTTGAAAGTTAGAATGGGAAATAATGTTGTTATATGTTAGATACAGATCAATTTTCTGTCCAAAGATTCTTTTATTACCCGGGCAACACCGGGTAGCACAGCTAGTTGGGCAATATAGGAGAGGGATAGTTGTGCAATGTCGCGTTTCGAGGTTGTATTTTAAAGAGGTCAAGGCCAAAACAATCATGCTGCGTGATCAGAAGAAAAAAACTACCACTTGTTATGACATTATTCAGTATGCACATCCGTAGCTAGTTAATCAACAGTCTTAGTTACTGATACTATGATACAATGAAATATCCTGCTGCTCATGTATTGTGTAGGCATTGTTCTTAATCATATAGTCGAGGATTATTTCAATTTCAGAGTCAATCCATACAGCCTTCGCTTTTGTCATTTTCAAGTAAAAACAGATACGTTAGAGCATATTTTCAAAAGTTTCAGCATGTGAAACAATAGAAAAGCAAGACCTACGCGCATGCACTAGTGTGATGCCGTCGGTGGCCTAACTCAATTCAATGGCGCCTAGATAGGGCATTGCACGCGTGTTTCGCGTCTAAATATCGACCCTGTACAACAGGGGAGTGTGAGTGACACAGCTGTTTCCAGGATGAAATTGTAGCACCATACGAAGGTTTGTCGCTACGCTAGCGTTGTATGGAAGCAAACACTCAAATTCATTTTTACACTAAGCACACCTCAGCCCACTCACTTGCTTCTAGTTAAGTATATGATACTGGTGACTGCTAAAGAGAGTGTCCCTTGTGTTTCATCTGTTCCTTGCTTATTAATGGGTCCTAATTAATGCATGTCCTTCAGTGCAGGGAGTGTCATATAGCCATTGAAGGTTGAGTTTTGTTTTAATCTACCTGGTCGTTGCGCATGGACAAAGACTTAACACACTGACATCTGGCTAACTTAACTAGTACCTGGATAAAATGACCTAATTTGATATTTTCTCCCTTGATATTTTGTAGTTGATTTTGTAGTAGACTTGATATTTTATAGTACTTCTTTGTTCGCTGTTTAAATCATATTGATTACATCGATTAGTGTCTCGTTATGTTCCGTCTCCTGAGATTGCTTCTGTTTAAAGTTTTCATTCCACATCATCTCTTCTATTGTGAGCTGTAGAGCTAAACACACTAACTTAGTCTAATATCTAACCTAGCTTTGAGTGATAGTGTAGAGCATAAGTATTATCTCATCTAATTTATGTAGCGTGACTAGAGCATTTTTGGAGGGTTAACTGTCTTCTAAAGCTAAAGGCTGGTTCACACTATATTCTCCGTATGACAGCGTTTTCCTTTCGGCGTTCATCGTCGATTATGTGAGCCGTAAACTGATGGCATCGACGAAGCAATGTGGACACGTCGGAAAAGTTTGCAGCTGTCAAACTTTCTCGATATTTCGCCGAGCATCGACAACCACCTGTACAATGTGAACCATTTCAGCAATAGTATTTCGTGGTCGCTAATAGGATGATTTATTTATTTCCGTTTATGATAGTTCCTGCGGGACTAATATTTTGTTCAAACATCATCGGAGTATTGTGGCATCAACGCCAATATACGGCGTCATAGTGTGAATCAGCCATGATTTTTGCTAGGAACTAACTGCAAGTGTAATTTAAGACTGAACGACCAAGCTGCATATCGTTCCATTTTATTCATGTCTTTGTGTCGCTGAATCAGCTAAAATGTACATGTAGATATACACGTATATGGTAATGCTGTCATCAAGGGCTCGGTGTTAACTTATGTGTCTGAATACGAATGACTCTCCATAGATACCAATTGTACATATATCTATTCATCTGCACTTAAAAAAACTATGGAAGACTAATTACAACTTTAATAGAAAATGCCCGCTTTTTTACATTATTCTTTAATTGAAAAAATAATTTTTAGTTGTCAGCATTTTTACAAGGAATCACCTCACAACCTAATTGAGCTTGTTTGTAATCTGTAGGTTCTTATTAGATGGTCATTATTAGCCACCGAAACGCTTGTGGGATTACAATGCTGTTTGTTGTTCTCGGACTATCATTTAATTGGGAGTTGTTCTCTGTTTGTAATTTATTGCATTAAATTCGACAACTCCCAAAAATTAAACATTAACTAACAGTGTTACAGAATAAATTACATGTAGGTTGCCCGGAGACTCATATGCTATCCTACTTGTATCAGCATAGTGGAAAATGATGTCTAATTAGAATAGTAATAGGCCACACTTTTGGTTTAGTTGCTAATTCTAGCAAGTTACTGCATTTCTGCATGTGGGAATCAAACATGAGGGAGCTAAGGCTTTATATAGTATAATAATGATAAGTATAGCCGCTGAGACTAGATTTACCTAAGTTGCAAGTCGATGAAATGCTAAAAGTTGTAAATTTCACCTCTATTTGTTTTACATGCAGCCATTATTGCCCATATTTTAGCGCTAATCTCAAGATTAAACTGATGGAACAGGACAAGGTGATAGGAGAGAAAACTAAATCTATCCGAGTTCACCAGCAGACCATCAATGACCTTAAAAAAACCATAAAGAGAGAGCTAAAGGACTTGGGAGAACCTGCTGCCACTCTGGGCTCCGGCAGGTCTCAAGAATTGATAGATCGAGTGAGATCCAGTCCAGCCCTGTCTGAACTAGAAAGGTACATATGCTAGTCATTCAGTTCTCATGACTACCTACTGAGCTATGAGCAATGCCCTACTCGTAATGTAATTAAGTCTATAGTAGCTCAGAGCTGTTCATTATAACACATCAAGATACTCTTATCAGGCGAATTTCTTTTATCTTCTGAGCTACCTCCCTCTCCGCATTTAGCCACTAAGTTTGTTCAATAAATAGCGAGCATTACCAATGAATGCGGGCAGTCTTTGTCCATTGATATCATCTTTTCACTAAGCAAAATCCTTTTCTTTTCATATTGTTTATATACATATGCGCTAGCTAAAGGCTGGTTCACACTATGTCGTTGTACTTCGACGTTGATGCCACAGTACTTCGGTGATCATCGATGATAACCATGTTTACACTATCACATATCCATCCGTGTTTGCATCAGGAAATACTCTGTGACGTAGTGTTTTCATTTATTTTTTTTCGCTTTTTATCAAATTTTCGCCAAAAAAATTCTTTGTTTTCAAGTGTTAGAATCAAAAACTAGTCCTGCAGCAACTATTATAAACGGATATGAATAAACCACTCTATCCGCGAATGCGAATTACCATCGCCGAAATGGTTCGCCGAAGTTTAGCAGCTGCAAACTTTCTCGACGTGTCTGTGATGCTTCGTCGATGCCATCAATTCACGGTTCACATAATCGACGATGGACGCCGAAAGGGCTATGCTAACAAACGGCGATATAGTATGAACCGGCCTTTGAGAGCTCGTAAATTCATGCTTAGAGAGGAAGGCCTATGGGGTCACTTTGTAGAGTGGAGGGCAGACGACTTACAGATAGCAATCAGATGTACTAGAAGATTCTAACATCCACTTATTGAGCGGCTATAAATCTTTAATAGGCTCCCAATTTGGATGTTCTTTAATGTTGTCTATGTATTCAATTCTTCATTTTTTCAGACTGTTTCAGTTTAATATAAAATAAAACTATCTACAAAATAGTAAATTCATTGGTTTTTGAAAAAAGCAAAACGTTGGACCCCATTTTACATCAAAAATACACCATTTCAGAAAAATGGCGTATCATTTTCGTGCCTCATCATAACTAATATACTTGGCTTTTTTACACTTTAGATCATTTCAACAACTCGTTTTAGAAAATCCAGCTCTCTCTCTATCAACTACATTTAGTTATGTCTGTGGTCTTGGGCAGTTCTATGACTCACTACTTCATAGAGAAATCATTCCCAAGTACTGTATTTAGAGTAAAAGCTGGTTAGTCAATCAGTCAGTAATATTTCCTCATGCCATTTCTTAGCAACCACTAAATAAACTTGGATTAGTCAATATATAAATGACTAAGTAAACACTGGGAGCACCTAACAGTGCATGTCAAACTCATTATCCGAGGACGTCAGATAAGTTACCATTTAGTGGTTGCACACTAGCTGTAGAATGCCTAAAAGTACACACACTAAGTTCATCCATATTTGCCTCATAGCCCTCTATATGACTTTGGTCAACTGGTCAGTGCGATGGTTTCATTAAGGAGATGCAATTAGTACCATTATTTTATGGTGAAAGGATTAACGTGAATATGTAGCGTTTGTGCTGTCTGGCCAATTCCTACAACCCAGCTACAAGTAGATACATAGCACTCCAACTACAAATGAATACCTAGTACCAGAGCTACAGACAAAAACATACCATAGTACTTGAGCTACAGGCAGACATGCATAAACCCACATTGCTAGTTACTTGGCTTCCTTCATGCATACAGCCAACTGCAATATCACAGGTTTTATTGGTTTATTGATCGTTAGCGTTTTTTGTTGGAATCCAGTCATTGAATTACTTGCAACTAGTCTGATAAGAGACTTCCTTCTTGTTCAAATCAACCTCCTGGAGTCAATCATTGTTAACACATGTCACCCCTGATATTGATGACCTCTCTCAGCTGCATGTATTACATTCACATCAAGAATTCCTATGTGACTACAGGAGCTCATATCTTCATCACATTTATACACTATATGCGCAGGTTGTGTGCTATCCGTATGTATTAGATCTGTCAGTCAGTATGAGGAATACTACTAGAAGTCACCAGCAGCTGCGACCTGTTGACCTGTGAACAGCGAGTTGGGGTTCCATACCCGAAAAGGTAGAAAGGGGGTAACAGGAAATACGTCCAACCTTAACTTGCTCGTTGCAACTAGATGTTTCCAGTCGTCAAGAAGTTGCCTTACCACTAGGCTCAACCATGTCCAGCCAAAATCAAGGATCCATTTTTATGCAACAATGCTAGTGAAAACAGCATAGCTTCTGTTTGCAATGAGAAAAGCAGACATCCTTGATGTTCTAAGGGATGCCTACACATGCCACTCTGTGTGTCAATCGCTTCTCTCTTCGGCATGTCCCGGATGTCATAGATCTTTACACTCTTTGTGTAGGGCGTGTTTTAATATTTCTCAGTTTACAACCTGCCAGTATATATCGTATTTGATGGCCTACAAAACGCACTTTTGTATAGAACGCGCCCAAGAACGTACCATTTGTGCAATAGGAGGCCAAAAATAACTCGACGAAAACTATACTTTTCGACAAAAAGCTTCAATTATGACAAATGACCTTTTCGGCAAATGTGTTTTTAGCCCATAGAATTTTAGCGAAATAACCATGAACTGTTTCTTGTATCCATATTTACAGCGGTAAAACTCCAGTAAATAAAAATTCTTGAACTGTAACCTTTCTAGTCACGCCGAATGTTAGGCCAGTCAGGAAAATTCTACAATTTCATATAGAATTTTCATAAAAAATACATTGTAATGTAGAATTCTACACTTTCAAGTAGGCATGCACTGTAGAGTGTTAGCCAGAATTCTCAAATTTTGAGTCTGCATTATGTACATAAGACACAGGGGAGAGAATTTTTAGGCTAATTTCGGGATGAAATAGTGTGTCTTATAGGCTGTAAAATACATAAATTAAGTTTGTCGATTTATTCACAAGTTTTCAACTCATGTTTGGTTATTTCTTCAGATTACTCTCTGGATGTCTCTGTTAGCCTAATATTTTATTTACATCACTTAGTTTGGTTAGGTGAAGTAGCGGGTACGAATATTCTGAAGACATGTATAATTTTTACTATAATGAGACCCGTGTCTGTTTGCCTGTTTGTCCAAAGTCACGTTTAGATTTTTAGAAAAATATCCCCTTATGCGGGATTTGAACTCACAACTTTCAGCATAACAGACTAATACCCTAACCACTGTACCAAGTAGAGCCCATTGGCATCCTGAAATATGGTTGTTGTACATATAGTAATTACACTTGACAATATCTCACGGCACGCTGGGCTGCTAGGATAACTGCATGATTAAAAGGCAACAGACTGTCGTAGAACTCTCTAGTAAAAACTGCCTGCTTTTTTATGGGCTGGCCTAGTTTGCTTGTTGTTTTGGTGCTGGAGAGGTTTGTGCTGGGTGAACAGGAATTGATTGATAATCATTTTAGCCATACTGAGAATCTGACGACAGATATTGTGCAAAGCCACTTGTGTTGCGCAAGTCCTACTGACTGGCAAAAAAATATAGATATATCTTCTGCGTAATACTTGTTGCGGTGAATGAATACCAATTCATGAGGGTTTAACCTTTCTGAGGGGTTTAAAATTCTATATCTCTGTACCTAATACCTCCCTTTTCAAGTTGTCTGATGAAATTGTGTAGTTATTACAATGACACATTTTATATTGTTTTGTGCCTTCCCTCACTATGTTCTTTACCACTGCCAACTGGCGAAGCAATTAAATTTACCCAAGATATTTATCTATAATATAACTTTTGGGTGTCGCATCGTGTTGGTATGATATACGCCGTGAACTTTTGAATACACTTCCCTTTGCCTGCTCCATGAACAAATGCTGCGGCTTCGTTTGTTTAGAAAAGCAACCGGGGCAGCAGCTGTATGTGTTCACAATGACTCAAATTCTGTGTGATATTGTAAAAAATAATTTACAAGTAATTCAATAGGATGCTTTCGGATTTCTCCGACGTGTGAATAACTGTCGTTGCTTGGGAGTATGCAATGAGCAATCATTGAGGTCTACATGTAACATACTACTCGAGCTTATCCTTTACATGTACCTTTCAATGACATCCAATAGATATCTTCATTAGTTTATTTGATAGACGAATAACCAGTTGCTGAATCTAATAACAATATGTTGTACAACAACCAGGTAAACATAGACATAAATCTCAGTCTAAGACACATGATAGAGGCATACACATATCAAGGCTTTCATATCCGATCTCAATGGTCATGTACTGCCTGCCCAAATATTGTACAAAATTATATAGTTGTTTTACAATGGTAAAATCTTAGATCCAATTCCATATAGTTACTCCATATGCATACCCCATTACCCAGCCCTGCAGGCAGTGTGAATGTAGAAGTTTAGTTTAAATTTTTACATATGTTTAATTAAAAATCAGCTTAGCAGAAGAATTTGTAAGCTTTTTTCTCCATAATCTGTTCTCCTGAGTCATTGAGGCCTCTTGAAAGTTTTATTGTATATATTTTAGCTGTTATTTGTAATTTGAAAGCATTGCACTGCTTATGTGGTAGAGAAAGTCTAGTTTAAGAACAGCCGATGGACATATTCATGAAGCCCCTAGCATCATGTGTTTAAACTGGAATGAGCAGCAATTCTCATCTAATGCTAACATGAATATACATGTATTGTTTCTGCTTGCTCATAAACAGCTGGGATAGTGAACCACTGTTTGACTTCTTACTCATAAAAGCATAACTTGCGGTTTATGTTTGTCAATAGTTGTTTTCTTTTGCAGATGTGAATCACCAATGGGCGATAACATTCCCTCCGCAAAGACCAAGCCTCAGGCTATGGATGAGTCAACAGCCAAGTATAGCACAGTCCTATCCCAGCAATATAGACATGAGGTAATACTACATGTACTACTTGATAGCTCGTTCCTACCCAATGCCCCCCTCTACAGACAGCTTCTTGAGAATTCTTATCATATTTTACAATGTTGTTATTGAAACGCCTTTACCTAGAAGGCCCCAGCATTTCCTACACATAAGTTAATAGACTGTGAAATGGGTCAAAGAGAAAAGATTCCTTCAAGGTCACAAAAGCCATAGGCTCCTTTGGTTTTTATCGATTTCACCAACTAAAACCTCTTTCAAATTTGGGTGCAAATTTTCATTGCCTGAATGAACACATGGTTAGATAGATATTAACTTCATTTATACCGGTCAAGGCCGTTTACAGCAAATTGGACCATTAGACAAAAAACAATGATATCATTGGATCTTTCTTATCTTTGATATATACAATGTTGCACATATCATAAAGGCTTCCTGAGTGATAATTATTAAGGTTTCACAACACTGTTAAGGTTTAGTTATGAATTTACTTGTTATGAAATTGTTGTTTTGTTTACGTTTAGCTGGGGTTGCAGTCAGTTGATGCATTTCCCGAATATTTGCTCACTGCTTATTGAAATTATTGGTAGTTTAGGAAAAAGCTGCTGGCAAATGGTTTGCTAGTTGAAATATGCTGGCAGTAGTAGTATCCTTCAAGGTGAAGGTCATTTACATATTTAGCTTGAGGATTGATAACTTTGGAACATTTGGGTAGAACAGTAGTAGGAGTCACAGACCAAAGAGGTTTTGCCCTTCGTTTAGCCAGTAAGGGCTAATACAACAAAATGTTTTATCCTTTTTGGTTATGATGAAGTGAGCTAAATAAAACCTGGTTGATTTGATCAACCAACCTGACACAACAGCCAGTTTCTCAGTCATAACAACTGCGGCTGCGATGTCAAACTCATCATTCCTTAGTTTCATCCGCTCAGTTGCTATGGTGAATGGTGATTTGCCTCTGGCCTACCAGCTCTTGTCAGAGAGACTGCCCTCCACTCGGTATGTTTCTTGGTAGTTAAATTTGGGACAGCGTGGCTGATGAAGGGGATGCTCATACGAGCTGCAGAACTACTGTGTGGTATCTGTCTAAATATATTAACCCATTAATGTAATACAAACTGTATCCATGAAAAACAAGCCCGATACTAAATTACACCTGCTCGCTAGCTGGCTAGAGTACAGGTGCAAGCTACTCCATAAACATAAGCTATACCTGATGAAAAGAGCAGGTCTTTCACATTTGATACCGAGTCAAAAATTTGGGTTCGATTGAAATTGAATGACAATAAAATCTCATAAACATTCAACATGTTATAGAGATATCTCCATTCTAGTCAACCGAACGCGCATATAAAGTGATCATTCCTGCTAATGCCAAATATGCTTTTTCTCTACGCTAAAGCATCTACATGTACATGAAATATAGTTTGT
Organism: Watersipora subatra; assembly: GCF_963576615.1. Taxonomy (NCBI): domain Eukaryota; kingdom Metazoa; phylum Bryozoa; class Gymnolaemata; order Cheilostomatida; family Watersiporidae; genus Watersipora; species Watersipora subatra. Next base: position 49,972,033 of record NC_088712.1, on the reverse strand, counting down.
TCTGGAAATTGTGTTATGTAGTCAGAATTTCCTAAGTAGAACGGTTCTTACACAATAAATGCCCTGATCAGTTGCAAGCCCCTTTAAAATCTGCCAAACCTTTTACAAATTACAAAAATCCATTGAAAACTCTAACAAACACATGTTAGAATTGAATTACTACACATTAAACTCTAACAAATACATGTTAGAATTGAATTACTACACATTAAACTCTAACAAATACATGTTAGAATTGAATTACTACACATTAAACTTTAACAAATACATGTTAGAATTGAATTACTACACATTAAACTCTAACAAATACATGTTAGAATTGAATTACTTCACATTAAGCTCTAACAATTACATATTAGAATTGAATTACTACACATTAAGCTCTAACAATTACATGTTAGAATTGAATTACTACACATTAAGCTCTAACAATTACATATTAGAATTGAATTACTACACATTAAACTCTAACAATTACATGTTAGAATTGAATTACTACTCATTAAACTCTAACAATTACATGTTAGAATTGAATTACTACACATTAAACTCTAACAATTACATGTTAAAATTGAATTACTACACATTAAACTCTAACAATTACATGTTAAAATTGAATTACTTCACATTAAGCTCTAACAATTACATATTAGAATTGAATTACTACACATTAAGCTCTAACAATTACATGTTAGAATTGAATTACTACACATTAAGCTCTAACAATTACATATTAGAATTGAATTACTACACATTAAACTCTAACAATTACATGTTAGAATTGAATTACTACACATTAAACTCTAACAATTACATGTTAGAATTGAATTACTACACATTAAACTCTAACAAATACATGTTAGAATTGAATTACTACACATTAAACTCTAACAAATACATGTTAGAATTGAATTACTACACATTAAACTCTAACAAATACATGTTAGAATTGAATTACTACACATTAAACTTTAACAAATACATGTTAGAATTGAATTACTACACATTAAACTCTAACAAATACATGTTAGAATTGAATTACTACACATTAAACTCTAACAATTCAATGTTAAAATTGAATTACTACACATTAAACTCTAACAATTACATGTTAAAATTGAATTACTTCACATTAAGCTCTAACAATTACATATTAGAATTGAATTACTACACATTAAGCTCTAACAATTACATGTTAGAATTGAATTACTACACATTAAGCTCTAACAATTACATATTAGAATTGAATTACTACACATTAAACTCTAACAATTACATGTTAGAATTGAATTACTACTCATTAAACTCTAACAAACACATGTTAGAATTGAATTACTACACATTAAACTCTAACTAACACATGTTAGAATTGAATTACTACACATTAAACTCTAACAATTACATGTTAGAATTGAATTACTACACATTAAACTCTAACAATTACATGTTAGAATTGAATTACTACACATTAAACTCTAACAAATACATGTTAGAATTGAATTACTACACATTAAACTCTAACAAATACATGTTAGAATTGAATTACTACACATTAAACTCTAACAATTCAATGTTAAAATTGAATTACTACACATTAAACTCTAACAATTACATGTTAAAATTGAATTACTTCACATTAAGCTCTAACAATTACATATTAGAATTGAATTACTACACATTAAGCTCTAACAATTACATGTTAGAATTGAATTACTACACATTAAGCTCTAACAATTACATATTAGAATTGAATTACTTCACATTAAGCTCTAACAATTACATGTTAGAATTGAATTACTACACATTAAGCTCTAACAATTACATATTAGAATTGAATTACTACACATTCAACTCTAACAATTACATGTTAGAATTGAATTACTACACATTAAACATGAAAAAAGCTGCACATTATATAAAGAAAAATGTAGGTTTTCTGTTTCTTTCGTTTTCACTTGAATTTCTTTCTTGTTTTAATTGCTATCATATCATGGCCACTTGTTACTTTCTTTGGTTCATTAGCTTCAGGTTTGACTCAGTAGTTTTTGCGTGATGTCTTGTAAGGAAGCGATCAGAAGTCATTTGCTTCTGTCCGCTTTCAACGATCTTTTAAAAATGTTGAAAGCAAATAGATAGTCATAGTAAGCGATAGTCCAACTGGTGAACACTTTTTCTGGTTGATTCTTTTCTACAAGTTCTGAAACTTTATAGAATTTTTCTAAAATGTATTTCATTCGGGCTGTCGGAGTAATGGACTGCCTCTTTTTCATCTTTATTGAACTCTTGCATTGCCATGCTTTATGTCACCTTCAACTCCCTCAACTCCTGCGCTGAAATCTCCTCGAGGTACCCCTGAAATGAGATTTACATTCGGTAGACTCTGAGAGCTTGTAACTGCATATATTCTGAAATCTTCGCCAATAGTTCGTATTCTAAAATTTCTATTACACAAAAACAATATTTCGTAGCATGCAAATTTCAAAAGAAGACCCTTTCAAGAGTAGTATATTAAATTTCGATTGACTACAGAATGTCAATAGGTAAAACTTCATACCAAAACACAACAATATTAGCGAACTTAGATTTAAGATTGTGACTTGGTAGTAACTGATGTTCTGGGCTACCTCTTAGCTCTGAGATAGATTTTGTTATTACAACTACAGGATGTTCATATTGCGCACTCAGAGACGGCATAGTTAGAAATTGAAAGGAATGTGACTGCTAGGGTACAACGTTTAATTTCCCTTTGGTCTGGTAGGTATGTGATATATCATGGGACTATGTCTGTGCTATGGCAGCAGACCTACTTACTGCTTGAAAAAGGAACTTGAATTCCCTCTTCACCTCGCTAGATAAAGTGAATTTGACTTTGGACTGATGGAAATCACAATAACTTATGATAAAGAGTATATGAACCAGGGGTTAGATAAGTGTATTGTTTTTGTTTGAGCAAATGGAAGCAGGCTGGTGAAAAAGTGCAACTAACCAGTAAGGGCTCAATTCGTTGTGTTCAATTTATTCATTCACGTCTATTTTTACCAACAGCTAGTCAATTTTAACGGTATTCATTGTCCTAATCCTTGTTAGGCTCGATATGACAGCCACATAATGACCTTCGCGTTGCAATTACGCAGTACTTTTTATTGCTGGTTCATAGTTGTTGTTCTAGTGACTGCCCACACCACTGTCTGGTAGTTAAAGTCACATTCCTGTGCGCAGCTGGTTATCGTGTATACCGCAGCGTGACTATGTCTAATGAGTCAAACGCCAGGTTCGGATAGTGCAGGATTTCAGAATATTTTAGGCCACTAAAGTTGAGGTTCCTTAGAGTTTTTGATTTCAATTTCTTCAAAAAACATCATTCAAAGTCGAACATTATCCTGCTATATCTAGCAGGTCAGAGTTGGTTCTGAACGTAGTTCTCTAAGTTGTGAAGTTGTCTTCTTGAGCCAACATTTGTATTCGGTTAAACAAGTTGTTTAACTTTGGTAACGCCTCAGTTTTCTCTTTACTCAAACTCTGGTACCCATGTGTCCCAAGAGCTGTTCTCATGTAGTGGTTACCCTGTAGGCCTAATGACTTGCCTCAGATGTGTACTTATAGATAGTATTGGGCCGGTAAGGAGTTATCTGCTCTTACCGACACCGAGGGATTATCGGTATCCGGGAAACCAATCATTTTCGGTGACAGCTAGTTATTCGCGGCCGGTTTGATATGATCGGTATTTATCCGTAAAAGCCTATCGGTATATGGTTATCCAGATAGATTTTTGTACTTGACAGGCTACAGCATTACCAGTGCCGCGATGCGCGGGAGAATCTCCCGCACAATGAGCTGCTTATGAAAGAGCTCATTTGACGTCTCGCTCACAATCGCCATGTAACAGAATGAGATTACAATCACGCGTCAATTGATGTTATGGTTAGTTGCAAAAACGCCTCTTTGACGAACACGCTAATCAAAAAGAGTCTCTCAGTGCGCATTGGCAATCACATCTTTTTCTCAGACATTCTGAAAACACAACACATGCGAATTATATTATAACTCTTTCTTCAACGAACATATCCACGCTTACCTATAGGTATCTAGTATTATATTACGTCTTACATTGATAAAATGTAAAACGTATTATACGTTTTATATTTTATCAAATCTAAAATGTATATTACGTTTTATATTTGATAAAACCCTCCGTTTGATATTTGATACGTTTGATATATTTATACGTTTTATATTTGATTTATCTCCCACCTGCGTTATATAAAAATAGGCAGTAGGTAAGCTGAAGTTAAACACACACTGAAAACCATATACCCAACTAAAATACCGACAATACCGAACTTTCTTAATTGGCAAAGGATACCGAAGATGGTAAATACCGAGGATACCGACACCGGGAAAACCGATAAAAAAGTGCAAGGATATCCTATCCGGTACTAAATATACCAGCCCAACACTTTTATAGATATGCCTTACACACTGGTATAGATGATAGCTAGTTACCTAAATGGGTGACTATCACTAGTGTTATAGGCTACGAATTTTTGAGCTTCGAAGTTGTGGTTTTGATCGTAGGAATGAGGAGGACGTATTTACATGATACGCAGGAGTGATCGCACCATTCGCAATTATTCGTAGCTGATGAGTTTACATGCTACGAAGAAATTGTCGTACAACTCCGCGTTGTCTATATTAGTCTGTTGCGCTTTTATCTACAACGGGGTGCACAATTTATATCGCGGCTGGCACTCCTAGAATGCGTCTAAGGTCAAACGTCAATGTCAAAGCGTGTAAGAAACTTTTCTTTAAATTTCGGAGTTAATAATTTTTATTTTGAAGACAATATTTTTAAAACACGTGCATTAAAAACAGGGATGCTGTAAGGACATCCCTAATGAAAACGGTGAAAATCCAATCTTCGATCGCAAAGATTTGTGCAATAATACGAATATCGATGTTTAACCTACATGATACGCAGTACTGCGTTGTTGCTACGATCTTCTCAAAAATACCCCTCCCCCTTGAAACGAAGGTTTAAATCGCATGGAAGATTTAAAGATTTGGCTTTTTGAACCATTTACATGCTACGAAGATGAAAAATATGACAAAAATTCTTAGAATGTAACACTAGTGATTAGTAATGTAACGATTACTACAAGTTTATCATGTGCATGGCCAGAGGGACAGCCAGAGGGACAGCCATCGACCACTAATAGCAAGTGATCAAGTTTTTCGCATAAGAAGTGCTGAGGCCTGCGATGGCCTGTTTGTCACTTGTTACTGCTCGTCTATGAGCCCCCTATTTCAATTTTTTGCATTCTCAATATTACTCAAGCATGTCTGATATTGCTTTAGCTGTGGTTACCAAAGATACGTACTGAGTATCTCTGTTACTACCACAGTCCTGACCACAGGGTGTTTATAGCCTCCAACCACACCATCCTTCTTCTGAGCCGGTCATCACTAGGCTCTCACACCGGCACCCTGCCGAAGAAACCAAGCTAAGTTCGGCTGGCTGACATGTCCGCGCTGTATTGCCGTAGGTCTGCACCGTCGTCTCAGCGATTGTTCGTTGGCTATAGAGGCCGTAAGCGATGGCATCACTGGGGCAGCACAGATATACCAGAAAAGATTACAATAGTTAAGAATACATACTAAAGCTTAGCTTTAGTATGTATTCTCAACTATTTTACTGAATTTCAACTTTTTATCACTAAAATTTTATCAGTTTCGGTCTTCTCTGTCAACTGTCAAACTTTCCTGATACTTTCGGTAGACTGGGCTTTTGTGATACTGCGTAACGTAGCATGAACGTTGAAGTTAACTTAAATGAAATTAGCTTACTTAACACACACTTGGAACTAAGTCTTACTATGTTACTAAGCCTAATTTTAATTTTGTCATCTAAATTTTTTATTTCCTGACTGTTTCTCGCGGGACGCTTTTTGTGTAGCTTTCGCTATAACTTTTGGCCAACCATATTAAAACTTTTTTCAATTCAACAAGAAAGACCGAGCCATGCTGCTCAAATTGGAATTTCGAAGATAATTTGGTTGATGTCATATAGTCTGGAAAATGCCGTAACGAGGGGCTGGAAAAGCTTGTATCCAAGTTCTTAGGGCAAAAAACTGCAAGGCATGGATGCCGTAACCCAGGGTCCACTGTATGTCCGTAAGGCAGTGATTGTTAGCAGCTTGCTAGAAGGAAGTGAATGCTTTTGAAACCTGCTGGTCAATTAATTCTGGCAAGCTGCCAATAATAATTTGAGACCCGGCATGAGCTATAAGCATGGACATGGTGGCAAGACCAATGGCCCTGCCTAAAGTTCGTGTGTGAGCTCCTGGTTCCTTCTAAACCATTTGTTTGAGCAAGGGGCAACTCCTAGCACTACTTTGCTAGACCTCATCAATAAATTACAATTTGTGAATGTAATTTTGTATGAATGAACAGTTTTAAACATATATCGTATTCTACTGATAATTTTAAAAAAGTATTTCAGTCTTCCATAAAGTTACCAGTTTACTTGCCTTTATATCATAAGCTAGGCCCTAGTTGTAAACTTTTCCCTTAAAAAAGAGAATAAACCCTAGCATCATCTTTGCAAAAATACCTTTGCTTAGTAGTGTTGAAGGTGCTATTATACTTGATAAGCAGTTCTTAACCTTGCTGGACATACTGAATACCACTTTCATATGTGCTTTCATCAAACCTTTTATTGAAAAATAGATTATTGTTTTCATTTTCGTTACCGGTACATGTTTTACCGGCACACAAAATGAACTGTGCGTTAACATTCATTGTGTTTGTAGAACAAACCGTTACAATGCAATAACTCACAACAAATTACACATCTTTTCAGAAATACATGCATACCTTTGCAAATTAGTATAACTTCTGTTGTTGCCTTCGAGAAACCTCTACCGAGTTCCAAAGACTGGCTCATGGAACCTGTAGAGTTCGATCGAACCCAGGTTAGGAACCTCTGCGCTAGATGACCGCAGTATACCTTTTAAGATATGAGTAACTACCCCTTGAGACACTTGTAAATACTCCTTGAGACACATGTAAATACTCCTTGAGACACATGTAAATATACCTTGAGACACATGGATAAATATTCCTTGAGATACATGTGAATATCCCTTGAGACACATGTAAATATACCTTGAGACAAATGTAAATACTCCTTGAGACACATGTAAATAGACCTTTAGACACATGTAAATATACCTGGAGACACATGGATGAATACTCCTTTGAGACACATGTAAATATACCTGGAGACACATGGATAAATACTTCTTTGAGACACATGTAAATACCCCTAGAGACACATGTAAATATACCTTTAGACACATGTAAATATACCTGGAGACACATGTGAATACCCCTTGAGACACATGTAAATATACCTTGAGACACATGTAAATATACCTTGAGACACATGTAAATATACCTTGAGACATATGTGAATACCCCTTCAGACACTTGTAAATACTCCTTGAGACACATGTAAATATACCTTGAGACACATAGGTAAATATACCTTGAGACACATGGGTAAATACTCCTTGAGACACATATAAATATACCTGGAGACACATGTGAATACACCTTGAGACACATAGGTAAATACTCCTTGAGACACATGTAAATATACATTGAGACGCATGTAAACATACCTTGAGACACATGTAAATATTCCTTGAGACATATGTAAACATACGTGAGACACATGTGAATACCCCTTCAGACACTTGTAAATACTCCTCGAGACACATGTAAATATACCTTGAGACACATGGGTAAATACTCTTTGAGACACATGTAAATATACCTTGAGACACATGTAAACATACCTTGAGACACATGTAAATACTCCTTGAGACATATGTAAATATACTTGAGACACATGTGAATACCCCTTCAGACAATTGTAAATACTCCTCGAGACACATGTAAATATACCTTGAGACACATGGGTAAATATACCTTGAGACACATGGGTAAATACTCTTTGAGACACATGTAAATATACCTTGAAACACATGTAAATATACCTTGAAACACATGTAAATATACTTTGAGACACATGTGAATACCCCTTCAGGCACTTGTAAATTATACTCCTTGAGACACATGTAAATATACTTTGAGACACATATCAATATACCTTGAGGCACATGTAAATGTACCTTGAGACACATGTCAATATACCTTGAGACACATGTAAATATACCTTGAGACACTTGTTAGACATCTTGAGACATGTATAAATGCATCTCGGTACAAAACCTCCATCATACTATTTTGATTGGGCCTAATTTGTTAAACTTCTTTTTTTGAAGCTCTGTTATAATAGCAATGGAGTGTTTTAACAAACGGTAGAAATGCTAGTGAGTGAAGAGGTCAAGGTCCTGACTAAAAAGTTGAATACAGAAAGGTTGCCGATCTTTAGTTAGGGCATCATGTAATACTATGGTAGTTACCCAGGCTGACCAAGCACGCCGATGTTCCCTTCAATATGTTTTCTATTTTGTTTTCTGCTATGCTGTGAGCGAAATTACGAATTTAAGAATTGTTTTTATGATCTTTTCTATTTTAATAAGCCATAAAATGACTGGTCGTCGTGTGAGTTTCAATAAAATTTGGAGAATTAAAATTTGCAGTCAGCCCATTGAGATATGAACAAGGCAGAAGTATTCTAAACAAGCCCCGGTATGCTGCACTTTGTGACAATCCCATATTTGTGACAATCCATCAACCGTGGATAAGTCGTATCAGTGTTCATGTCTATTTCGGCTATCAGCCAGTGTAATAATAACTTAGTTCAATCTTTTTGCTGCCGGAGAGTCGGTTGCACCTTTTGTGACAAAGCCAAATTAGTTTGCCTCCTTTCTGAGGCATTACTTTGTTTTATTGAATACCAAACAATTTACTGCTTCAAAACCATTTCTAATTCGTGTTGTTGCTTTCTGACATGGTTTTGAATTCAATAAAATTCTAATTCACCATCACGTAAGTCAAATAGCATACCAACAATCTGATTGAAAAACAAATTTCATTTTGGTACATATTTTAAAAAAGCTGTTCCAATGCAAAACCTCTAAGTTGCAGTTGACTAAGAATTGTAAACCATTAATCGTTGTTTACGGCAGCTGAATTCTGATTGTAGCCGCCATTGTCAAATTTGATTTTTAAACAATTTTTATATAAATATTTTAATGGCTTCGGTAAATAGAAATCGCCTTGTCATCTGATTGCTGATAAAATTTCAAGAAGATTAGATTATAAAATGTCTAAAGATTTGCTCTATCCAAAGATTTAGCATTTTAACTTGTTTTTTGACTCCTTGCAAAGTCTAGCCAAAACCAATTGATTGATGCAAGCGGCAAACATCATTTTTCCTCGCTCAATGGAGGCAGCTGCTCTCCCATTGTCTGCGTCTCCGCACGGAGCGTTCGCTGTGATGTGGGGCTTTGTTTGCGTTGAGTATGCTCCCTGTGCACAGAGCAAGAATATAAAGTGTTAAAACTTTTCTGTTACAATTAACAAAGTTATCTTTTGTTTTGTGTTGATCCATATTTCTTTTCCTTTGCTTGTGCTTATAACAATTTTATAAACAAATGAAATTATTTATAGTCGCAGTGGGGACCGACGGGGACAGGAAGGGGTTGTGATAGAATAATATAATATAATGAATAAAATAATAGAGAGACGCTGAGTTATAGTGAATATATGTCAATCAATCTACCCAACGCTCAGCCACTACTTGTTTATGTTTACGTTTCATATAAAATAACAATAACAACTGCTGTTTTGGTTTACTATTTCATAAATTTAGTTTTACATAAATGTTAGGTTTTCAAATTTATTTTTCGAACAGTTTTATGTAATTCATTTGTTTTTATGCTACATATACATGTATGTAGCCTAATTACTTGAGGATTTGTCATTGTTTTTCTGCTCTGGAATGAATCAAATGATGTACAATGAAGTCTCATAAATATATTCTCTTCAATGTAAAACAGTTTTGGCATACTAAGCAAATATCAGAATGGATTAATGTCGTATATTGAGAGGTTAACTGTACATGAAATACTAGTTCAAACTTATTTGCGTATATCAAAATAAATATATGGAAACAACCCTACTGACAAGGCTGAGACAAGACCAATTTATTGCGTCTTTAGAAGCTAAATACTTTCTCTGTTATCAAATGTGGTATACCTACCAGGGATGAAAAAGGCACAAATGAAGGTTTCCTCCCCATTAAACCCCTTGTATCGCTTGTACTGAACAACAAGCAGTATAGGTTTTGCATGATGTAAAATCACTACATCTACTACTTTATACCCGCCTGCTAGTTTACATAGTTGTTAAGCAACATCTACTGGCAGGTTTCTGTTGAGTGCTTCATCTCTGTAGGTGAATGGGTTCTGTGGACACAAAGATATTAACTTTGAGTATCTCAAGAACGTCGTCTTCAGCTTCCTGTTAAGCCGAGACTCGGAGTCGATGCATCTGGTAAAGGCCCTCGCTGTCCTCCTAGAGTTTACGCCAGCTGAGGAAAAGCTATTGAAAGAAACCGTCGAATGGAAAATGTCATGGTGGCCTTCAAGCAAGAAACCAACAAAAAAGTTCAGAAAATAGTGATATGTTCAAACCTGGATAGACTCTCAGCCAGTGTGAATTCACATGCAGGCTATTTGATTTCATCCAGCCATATTAAAGAAACATGAAGAATGAAATAGGTTTTTTTAATATTTCACAAGTTTATTTTACTCAGAGGTTTTGGAATGTGCAATATTTTTGCTCATTGAAAAAGTCACATGATCCAAAATTTAGAGAAAAGAAATGTCTCATAGCAGTCATTCCAAGAATTGACATTTATACATGTTTGACAAATTGTTGTATTTATTAGACCGTTTCAAATGCGTGTCACATATTTTCTCTATTTACAGCTGGTATCAGTTTCCGTGTTTCAAATATTGATTCATTATGACAACCTTCACGTCATAGAAGTCTACAAAACTGCAAATATAAGCCTTCGCAAAAGCTTTTTTATGATGGTTTGTCTTTTTAACAAAGATATTTTGATGAATCTACTACCGTGGGTGATATCAGATTCTGCAGTGAATAAAAATATAAGTGAAAACAAAATGCAATTTAATATAAAACCTAAACAAAACTGCTCAACTTTTATGTGTTTCCTGTTGAAAGAATTGACATTGTAAGTTAATATAATCAGAACAGTTTAACAATTATGTTAATGTTAAACTATGTATGTTAAAGTTGCAGGGCTGTTTATTGCTGTGTGTACTAGTTAGAGCAGTGGTTCTTAACCTGGGTTCGATGGAACCCTAGGGGTTCGGTGAGTCGGTCTCAGAGGTTCAGTGGAGCCTCTGTCGTGGAAGTCTTGACACACCGACTCATCATGTTAATACGCGATGCCCCACTTGGCCATCACTGGCTGCAGATAATCACGGTACATTGTTCTACCCTTTCACTGCCGTCCATGTACAAATTTACCTATCGGCCTACTGCCCAGCCATTTTACCAAAAATTGCCTCTTTCGCTACATGATATGTATACAATTTTTTAAACTTCAAACTCTATCTAGAACATTTTTGTTATATATTTTATTTTGCTAACATATTAGCAAAAACTGCTATGCCAAAATTCAATGTATCTATACTTTGTGCATTGCTACGATCGCTACGAAGCTAAAACGATCCTCTACAATGTTCCTTATTCTTACAAAACTATTACTTTCATCACCATCAGAGTCAGTGCTGCTACATTAATTATCTGTGTAATCACAAAAATCTGAATCTGAATTGGCTATACTGTCATCAACATAAGTAATTATCTGTTTTCTAACTCGGGAGGTGCATGTACTTACAAAACTTACACAAAAAACGTTCGTTTTTAAATTGGAAATTCCCAAACAAAAATTTAAAATTGCATCGTTATTTTAAATCTTCGGACAACACTGTCAATACCATAAAAGTCCTAAATATCGTTTGTTATGTTGTCAACGAATAATAAATTAAGTTACTACGTAATTACTGGGAAAGTCGCAAAAATGGGAAGAGTATAGTTCGTGATGGAAAAAGTTCGTTTCCTGTTACAACGGTTCCTTAGTTGACTCGCTGCTCATCCTAGTTGTAATGGATACCTGCAAACGCTATCACCGCAAAAACGCGAGCTGAATTGAAATTCACTGTTACTAATATTGTCTTATGGTGTTAATTGATTGTTGTTTTTCTTATAGCAGACACTATTCTTGTTACGACTTCTAATTTTAGAAGAAGTTTGAAAATTAAACCAAAAATGTGTGCCTGGCGCCATGTACTGGGCTAAACAATAAGTTTAACAGGTTTCTGAAAGTAAATGAGCTTCCTTTATTTTGTAACACAAAACTACTATGTATGTTGTACAGACTGCAGTAGTTAGTAACTAGTACTAAACAGTAGTAGGTGTAAAACAATGCAAAGTGTGTGATAACTATTCACAATTTTGTTTCAACACACAAAAGCAACATTTTGTAACGCGAAAAGACTAGTTAGTGCTCATTAATAACAGTAGACGTACAACAAAACAGAGTATGTGATATATGTTCATTTTGTGCACCAGTAAAAAAGATGTACGTCTTGAATCTGAAAAAAAATCATATTTTATTTTACACTAAAGTAGGGTTTGGTTGCATTGTGAATTGAGCAGCAGATCCATGGAGTGCTGCCTCCGCGACCTGGACTGATCGAGTGGGAAAAAAAATGTAGGGTTCGGTGAACGCGCATATGAAACTGGTGGAGTTCGGTAGCTCCAACAAGGTTAAGAACCACTGAGTTAGAGCTTCGTGATATGGCAATTTGTTTGGTAGCGACTTTGAAGATAGATGATTTGGAAATCGCTTTAAATGGTAGACGACTTGAAAGTCGCTACCATTTAAAGAGATATCACCAGTCATATAAACGATATAATTGTGTAATGGCAATTTATCTCACGCCTGACAGTCTTCAGGGTGAACGATACTGGAACTAAAACACATGCGCCTCCTAGTCTTGTACATGTAATTTGTACATTCCCGGGCATTCATGAAATAAATATTTCTAATTATCTTGAACACAAAACAGTTTGTTTTCTAGTTAAAGTATAGAAATACATCTTAACAAAAATTTACAAGGCTTTTTACATAATAATATCCCGATTCGGTACTACAAATTTGCAACACTGAATCGTCTGAGGATTTTTGAAAATCGCGAAGCTTTAGTACTAGCTGATAATCTGCTATCAGATTTTATATACCAACCAACTTGCAACGCAATCATTCCTGCTCATAATACAATCGATATATTTCATGTACGCAATTCTTGCTTTCGTTCTGATTGACCTAAAAAGTATGCAAGTCGCAGAAATAAGTTTTGCAACATTTGGAAGTCAAGAATATATGGCTTTGTTTAAATGAGTGTCGATAGCGCGTTGCTGCTATAGGGCAATGTAGTTTTTAAAACAAATATAGACCCTTATTGGAATCTTCAGTTCCTCAAAGTGTTTGAAAATATTTACCTAAAATTTTAATCTTAATCAGTTACAAGCAATTACAATTTTCAATCGCATTGAGCCACTTTTTACCGCAACAAGTTTGTTCTAATAACAGTCTTTCGATAAATGCTACAACTAAAAAGTGTTAAGGAAAATTATGAATGCGTGTACTTCCTGAAGTCTGCAATTCATGCTACTGACCTTCACACCATTCGTGTAATCATTACTGTTATTCCTTGTATGTTCGTAAGAACATTCAATGAGACATGGATTGAATTAAAATCGATTGTTCACACAGTGTTACGGATTACCTAACACTTACAGCAACTTCATATTTTTGCATTATTAATTACAAATCAAATATAAATATGCGCTATTCTTAGACGACTCCATAAAAATCAAGTTATACCAGAGGCAGTGCCGTTAGATCGATTGAGTTTATACAAGCACAAAACCTTTCTGATAACAATTCATGAGCATAGATAAGATAATGTACTTAAAATTACATTAGTGAGCTATGCAATCAACAGGGAAGTCCAGTACTTTCCTTAAACTTCTAGAATATTTAGATCACAGCACTCTACTCTGAACAGAACCTTTTAGAAAAATAGAATTATAACTGTTTGTATCAGCCTTGCACATTTCTCTAAATGTTTAACTTTTGCAAGTACAACAGTAGTTCAACCTTCAAGGTGAAACAGATCACTGCTTGGGAATGAGTAAAAGTGCACTTATTGGATGTTTGATAACTTTCTGATTGACTACCAAGGCAAAATGGTTATCTGGAACGGGACATGACCGAATGGAGTTTGACCGATTATTCGGCAAATGTTGATCAGCCAATAGATGCCAACATTAAAATAGCCAATCTGTTCATACTTCATGTTGGAAAGAAACTTGGCACCGCTATAGCTGGTTGGTTCAAAATGATAGAATAATTAGTGCAAATGGTAACATTATTCACAATATATTTTGATCAAGCTTTAGCAAAAACTATTTATTAACTATTATTTTCAAGATCCTTAAGCGTAACACAATAAATAATGCAATGACAGGTGAGATAGTGGCGCGACAACACTTACTAAATGTGTACAAAATCTTGCATTACTGAAATGAAATACCATAAATTGTGTGCATATATATATATATAAGGTTTCTTGATTACACAGATAAATACGAAAGCATCGTTAGAAAATGTAAGTAAGGCACAATATGATATACAATTGAAATGATTTTAACCAAATACAGTAAAATTCTACAAAGATTGTGAGAATATAGTAATAATTTTGATATGAATTATGAGCAAGCACTAAACCATTGCGACCATCAAGTGAAATTGCTAGTAGTGCAAGGTAATGCTATATCTACGGGTCGGTCGAATTGTTAGATGGTGCCTGACAAAGGTGGGCTAATGGCAGTGGTTATAGCCCACAGAGGTGCTACCAATACATCAATGTATTAGACATTGTCGGGTCTGGGGGGCAGTGGGACTCTGGTAGTTGGTCTCGCGGATGATGTAGTTGGTCTCGCGGCTGGTGTAGTTGGTCTCGCGGATGATGTAGTTGGTCTCGCGGATGATGTAGGTGGTCTCGCGGCTGATGTAGGTGGTCTCGCGGCTGATGTAGTTGGTCTCGTGGATGATGTAGTTGGTTCGTCATTGCAATTTTCGTAAAGGTTATCATCACCATTTCTTCTTTGTTTCAAGGCCTCCGTCGCATTAAAATCAATAGACATGTATGGTAAAGCGTCCTCTGGTGGCTGCTGCGGCTTTGTCGGCTTAACTTTGGCCACTCTAGCAGGATTGTTATCATGTTCAAGTACAGCGTAGACGATAGAGTCATCAGCGTACTGTCAAATAGAGGGGAGTTATAGAAACTTTCTTTACCCTCGCAAAATATATTCTATGATCAAAGATAACGCAACATGCATACTATCTGCAGTTTCTTTTGAGTATATTTGTAGCTATGTTACACGGTGCACAGGTATTATATGGTAACCGCCCAGAGACAACCAAATGCATTTGGCTTTAAAAACAGACAGCCATTTCAAAGAGAAAAACGAGATTTCACCATACATTTCCAATGCACCGACACATGATTTGTTAGTGTGATAGATTATAAAATTATTACAAAAATATGACATTCAAAATAAGTCTTCAAGCGTAACTTTAAATATAAATATTTGTGTTACACTTTTCAAACATCAGATATCGGGTTGTTTGGTATGATCAACTTACTTTAACAGCTGGAACTGGGTTGTTAGTGTCTGCAACAAATGGAAGAATTAGATTAAACATAGCAGATTAAGTAGATAAAACAATTGCATATAGGACCTGATATAGCGTAAAAAGGAGTCGATCTTGTAATCGAAAAGCGAAACTTTAGTTTCGCGGCTGCCAACTGAAAGTTTGTGAGTCAGTACTAGGCAAGGATGAAAGAGATGTCTACCTTTTATACTGTCAAGTACGAAGATTACAACCAAATAAGCTTACAACGAGATTAGTCAAGATGGCGCTATTACAACCATGATAAATTCAAGAGTCATATGCCTTTCGCTTATGCTTTTTATGGATAACCTTGTACTAGAGGAGCATACAGTAAACAGCGACAGCAATCAGATCAAGGTGCTATTCATCAATGTTCAAATGCAGCACTTTAACATGTTGGGCCATGCAGAAACAATCAACAAATGAACTTAACACTGAAGCAAATGAAGGGGCAACAGATAATTGCAAATTTATTGCATACATACGTGTCTCTCATTAGAATGCCTTGTAGGCTATGGCACAAAACACAATACGAGATTACAAGCAGCACACGCTTATGAACAGCACACCGGCAACAACAGCCATGGTAATAGCTAGATAGTTACAAATACAACAGGCCAGTGGCTGATACAACAATAATTGCTTGGGGAGGGCTTGGTACCCTAAACCACACATGGAAGTAATTTAAAAAACCAGCAAGTTGAAAATAGGGTCGAACTAGGTGGTGATGCGCAAGCAATAATGAAAAGATAACGTGATATCCAGTGATTCATGCAGTAACATCAATTTGTGCTATATGAAAATCACCCTCATATGGATCTTACCAAATTAAGGCGAGTTATCAGCCATCGCTAGAAAAACATAATTTCATTCCAAATTCATGCTTTCATTTATAATATCGGTCTCTATTCAACAGAATAAACAGCCGCAACGCAAAGTGAGCGGCTTCGATAAAAAGATATAAAACACACAAGTATAATTGTTAAATAATTTTCAGCTCAAAATATTTTAAAATGGTTAATAGAACTAAAAGATAGTTTGGTGTTATAACTGTTTTTAAAGAATTTTCAAGTCGTAAATTACGATTTTCAACAGTTCTGTTGATATACCATTTTACTTTTAGGTTCATAAATTAAGATTTTACCATATAAAGTTTAAGCCTTTTGACACAGTAATGTATTTATTGACTGTTTACTTAACAAAACGAATCTTCATTAAACATTGAAAAAGCTAATGCAATAGCAGAATGGTCGCACATACCCTTTTGCTGGACACAGAGTTACATAGGAAAAGAAATGAATTTGTTAGTTAATGCCTTAACGGCCACCATATCTCAGATAAGCCGACGTATATTACATGGCCTAGTACAGAGGGTGATTAGGTTTATCTGCCAGTAGCCTGTGGTGAATAAGCCAAAGACTGCATTAGCACCCACCCTAGACAAAGCATGAAAAAAGCCTAATGGAAGTTTTTGCAGCAGCACCTACTAGCACAGCTGACCTCTCAATGTGCCATAGCCATTGTTTTCAGATATACCTTGCAACAAGGCCAACTGACTCAACACCTGCAGTTGTATAAGTGAGCGTGAGTCTTTCCTACTAGCCTGTGCTCCGTAAGCATATGACAGAGTAATGCAAGAAATAATGCTAGTAGTTAAAAGTTGCCCTGAAGGATCATGGCTGCTCACGATGAAGCGTGTTGACAGACAGCTGAACATTACGCTAGCCATGCCTGCCTACGCTTGCCAATGCAATCAATATCCTGATGCAGCGTGAAAAACCATAAGGCACTTTTTACTGCATTGTTAGACAAGGAAAGCTTTGGGATTCTGCGGTCACGTTAAATCATTAATGACTCATAGCTACTGGTAGTAGCTCATAAAGAGTACGCTTGTGCTCAAGTGTGCAATTCCAACTGATACCAATGGTTTATGAGTGTTAAACACTACCACCATCTGCAGTCATTCGGTGTCTACTTTTCAAGCCTCAACAACTGTTTTATTACAGCAGGGACTCCCAACTAGGGGGAAGTTGGGAACCCACCTGTATTAAAGTGTCTAGCTGCCCAGTATCACCCAATCATAGTTGACACTAGTAAACTATTTGTGACAGCTCAAATAAAACTATTTTACACGTATGGTGCTTCTATGAAAACTTGTAGGTTAATGTCGCAAGTTTGCCTCATCCATAAACTAGAAATGACGAAAACCCGCAAGTCAAGCTAGTTTGTTGCTAGCAAATTGTTATTGAATGTTTCACTTTGTGCTTACAAATATAGAAATGGCACTTGCGAATGATATGCAAAAAATGCCACGCAGGCTATTCCATTTCACACATTTTACCACTTCACTGGTTCCTACAGTGCATCGCTATGACCTTCCATGGATAACTCGTTATCTTTTTCGCCAAACCATTCACGTTAATCCCACATGCCAACGTCCTTTGAAACGGTAATTGCACGGTAATTAAATGTGCCCGCAATTACCAAATCTTCCTCCTCGTCACAATGGACAAATACTGAGAGCACGCGCGAGGCAAAAATGTCCTCGCTGGTTTTACACACATGCAGATGAATAGCATCAACTATCATCCCTGTCTGTAGGGGCCACTCATCAGAGGCATTTTAACGACAAAACTAGCAGTTATTTAAAAATATCATTTGCTAGTAAACAATGGACAACAGGACTAGTCTGGTTATTAACCTGTAACCATGTGACAATCCAGTTTTGGTTGTTTTCTATTGCAATAAGGCAGCTTCATTATTTTGACTAATTCTTGCCTGAAAATAACAGTACTTTCACACCATTACAAGAACCGAAAAATGGGGAAAAACTGTTTTATAAACTAAAAATAAAAAAGTACAATTTTGCTCAGATGATGAGTAACTCCATGCGAGTTCCATGAAGTAAATATATATATATATATATATATATACATAGTATATACATATATTACTATCAGCAATTCGGTATAAACAAATGATATCAAAACTGTGTTAAGAACTACTATAGGTTTTATATAGCGGCTACATAATCACTTTTTGCACACCCTTGTGGTCAACTGGCACAATCCAGTAGTTGGTTAACCGAGTGAATAAAACAAATTGACCAGTAAACTGGAGCTGAGTGATCAGAGATGCTATGCAGTCATTGATTGCAGATCCAAAGCTTTCATGTAGGCCTGCTAGCTAATAATTGCAACATTGAAGTTGAGGCTACGCTGCTTGCAATTTGTTGAGCAACAGCAGCAGTGTGTGCCACTAGACGATCATAACACTATATGCTATGCTAGTTTAAATGTATGTGATGGTTGGTTTACACTGGCAGATGTGTAGGTATCCTGTCATGCGCATTCGCTTATCTAAACGCCTATCATCTAAGTGACAGGCCATGTACAACAGCAGATCAGTTTATGCTGAGTTTTAGTAAAGCATCTCCATTGTTTCTAACTGACTTACTGCATTCAACACACTCGGTTAACCAACAGTTGTAACAAGTACTGCAAGACATAAATTGTAGAGATAAAGAGATAACTAAAAGCTAGGCTTATAGCATACTTGTAATATCGGTGAGTTTGTACTGATCAGTTATGAATGGTTGGTACATGTAAACTTTGATTGATCACACTGTGTAGACGCTGTTATCAAGGCGTTGCGACATTTCCGGAGTCTTGGAGAGAGCTAAACCATTTAACAAGTTCTTTGCATCACATTTGCTCAGCATTTAAACATGCAGCTATGGTTTATTTTAAGCAATTTATACATCAGCGCAAACACAGATCTGATGCAAGTATGCATGAGCTATAATAACAACAGGTCGCCGGCGGCGAGTGAAAAAGTATATGTTCATATTGCAGCCTTGCATCCGCTGCAAGGAGCCAATTATTAGCGGTAATTTCTGTGAGTCAAGATATTAATTCATTGAGGTCCAGCAGAAATTGGTTTACAGCAAAAGGCATATGCAACAGTTTTGATAGCTACCTTGTGATTAGCCTGTATCAAGTTGATGAACGGGCAGTTGTTAAATGGTAATTGTTAAATGAAAAACACTAATAATAATATTAATATCTTAATCAGTAAACAACAGTTTAATGTGCTTTACGTTTGTGAACTTGATGTGTTTATAAATTTAGGTTACATACAATTTTCCCCTGCTAAATCATAAATGCCGCAAGTACTTCTTCGAGGAAACAATATCTAGAAAATGAGGACATCAATGTAATGTGAAATTAAAATGACTGTACAGTCACATTGACAATTGTCAAGTTGAAGGATGGACTTCACTAGCTTTATGGGATGTGATTAATTGCATTACACGGCATGCTAGGAGTATTACACATAGGCTAAAATTAGCACACTGTCACGCACAAATCAACTGAGCCAAGAAATTACTAGACCATGTACAATACAGCTATCGCTTGAACGCTCGACTTTGTGTGGCCTTTTCTCTAACCACCATTCAAATTAATTCATTTTTGATTACAGGTTTTATGCAAAACAAATCCTTTAGAGTTTACTGTGTGGCTGAACCAACAACGTAAAATTGTGCCAGATACTTGTTAGTCGGTCTCTCTAATATTTCCCTGTGACAAACCTCAGGTAAGGAAATCACTTCAGTAAATGAATGAACAAAATTCACTGATCTCTTCACAACTATAACAAGCACCATCGCTACATTGATCTTTTGGGACGCACAATATGTTGGCACGAGCCTGCGAGCGTATCATTTCAGGTAGCAAAAGTGTCCGGTTTGTTCTTACTGAGTGGCTAGGCATAAATGAGGAAACCTCGGATGACCATATCTGGTGAGAAAGGTAAAAACTGTCTTGTAGATCTGTACGCTATTTTTTCACAAACACAGCTTGTTTGAAACATCGACCATGTCAAGTAGGATTGTCATAAATAACCTTAAACCTTAGTGTACCAATATAGACTACATGGGGGGAAGCGATTTTGCGCGGCGTATCAATCCCATCGCTGCCAGTAAGGATGAACTTTTTAAAATCATCTCAATTGTTTGGAAATTTTCAAATATGGTAACTAATTCTCGGCCTGTGTAATTAGGATACAACCTGTACTACTATTGCAAAGCAAATATTTGTGCTTAGCACACATGCTCATTAGAGAAAGTTTATCTTCCATTACGTAGAGAAATAAAAGAGGCAACATTAAAGTTTATGCTTTGCCAAAAAATGATTTGGATGCTGATATCGAACGGTTCAGCAGAGAAAGAAGATTTGAGGCCAGGAGAGACTACAGAAGGAATTGAAACACCAGAAGCAACTCAATCAGCACTAAGTGAGAGCCATAATCAGAACACAACTGGTGATTAACTTTTTTAATCCTAACACTGGTATTCCGGTTTTGCGTAAGACGTGTCAGAACTCCTAGCAGCAGAAATACCTACATTCACAAGGCTCTGTTTACAAACGCTGTTTCTAAGTAAAGGCGTAATCCAACCAAATTAATTTTTCCACAGAATGTTTGACCAGAAACATCCCTTCCATTTGTACCATTATTTAATTTCTTCATCTACTTTCTTTGTTATAATAACCAATTTTATTAGAACGATGTTGCGAAAAAATCGATATGACTCATTCGTTTGTAGGTCATAGATGATTGTGATGCAAATGAAAAATTTTATGATACTCACTATAATTTCTCAGTTTATTTTGAGTCATGGAATGATGACGAACAGGTGCTCGATGGATATGATACTACTGTAAATATATTTACGACTTTTTAAAATCATACGAAGTTCTATAGTTTTAGCCCGAATAATAGTGAAATACTGTCTTTTTTCTGTTTGATGACATTGCTGAGGGCTGCCCGACTTTTTTACTAGTGTTTAACCAAATATTGTATTATGAGCGCATTTAGATAAATTTAATAAAAGTTCAAAAACTTCGAAATGTTGGACAAATTGCCCAAGGTCACTGACGCACATTGACAAGTACATCCAGGGTTCAAAGGGATAAGGCCAAGAAGCTAATGATGATACATAATTTTTTTAAATGTTTTTATTTGTTTCTGCATGTATTACAAACATTGCTTTGTTTACGTCACTAGTTTTTGGATACATAACTGTAAAGATTGATAATTATTAGTGTTACATAAATGATAAATTTGCAGCATATCATTTGATAACCTAATGTCGTAATCTAAACTGGGCCTGTTATGATATGAACCAAGGCTTATCACTCATCTTCTATTGGACATAAAAAGTCAGTTTTCTCTGCAAGCTGTGGCAACTATAGGAATCAGCGCAATGTGCTTGTATACAACATTGTCATCTATAGTTATGAAATGCAAAAATGCGTTCAAATTTAGAATATTGATAATGAATTAATTCATGGCTCCAACAAATTGCAACTAAGATTACACAATCTTCAGATGCTACGGTGACTGCATGGAAAGAACCTCAGCTTGAAAAAATATTTCCGATTCGCGATGCATATTTATTTAAGGCTCTAAGACAGCTTTCAGGTAAAACAACAGCTTTTTTGCAGCCATTTCCGAGGTCCAAATTTCGCTACAAATTGGTTCGGTACGCTGAACAGCTCAGGCCGTATGCACTCGGTTGCGAAAGAGTTAAAACAGATCTATAAAATCTATACCATACTATACAAGCCCGTTTATTCAACTTTGCCGCCCGTGTAGATAATCAAAACAAAAATAGCCAGCTCAATTGTGAATATCGCCAAGAGAAATCGGTATTTTCACACTTGGTTCCATTGATTTTTGGCAACTTGATGAATTTTTTTTTGACAAAGCCTAGAGGTAACCTAACAAAAAAGCTATACACCCTTTTTCTTCCTTACACTTCCTGCTTCCCTTCCAATTCCGGTTCAACTTGGTCATTAAGCACAAACTAGATGCACTGCAATGTGAAATATATTTTAACATTGCACACTGGCAGTCAATCATTTTGCACACTCATTGAGTATTTCATGGAAAAACAGCGCATAACCTTTTGACTAATATTATAAATAGTCAGTTTTTCATGCTGAGAATAGTCTAATGAAGTGAAACTAGCAGCGATGTGGGCCAGCATATGGGCATAGTACGAATTTCAAATTACCCTATACAGTATAGCAAGTACACATTAGATACCAGCAGAAAGATCTTACAACACCAGTAATGACCAAATAATAAATCATCACATGACACTGGTGACTGACCACATGATAGCAACTCATTGTAACATAATACTAGCAACTGACAGCTTGACACAGGTGTATCATCATATGACATGAGTGACTGACAGCTTGGGATGGGGGCATTGTAACATGACATGAGTGGCTGACAGCTTGACACCGGTGAAATGTAATATGACACTGTTGACTGACAGCCTGACATGGATGCATTGCTGAATAAATTATTTATTGATGGCTTTGTCACCTGAAACTGGTGATTGACAACTTGGCATGAGTGTACATGTCACATGACACTGGTGAATGTCAGCCTGACACCAGTGTAATGTCGCATGACACTCGTCAGCGATCATGCAACATTTGAAGTAGACACAGAGCTCTTATAAACAGCAGTCATATGTGTTAACTTACTTGACTGGGAATTTTGGTTCTTTTCATTTTTATGAGTAGACTTCGACTTGCGACCACTGCACAACACAGAGAAGCAGATGGTAAACACACACGCACACCGATAACTGAAGAAAGCAACATAAAAATCATACTGTGAAATGCTCAAAGCGTAACATACATTCTTCTACATACAAAGGATCCATGAGATAGTATATGCCAAGCAACCAGGTTCAGCAGCAACTTTCCAAAAACAGATATTAAAAATCAGTTGCAATGCCGAGTTAAAGTAGGTCGTCCTATTGGTCGATACTGATATTCAGACGTACCTCAAATAGCATTCAGTATCATGTAGCGAAGGCATTGATATTGAATTGAATACATAATAAATTTATATTTCTCCAAATAGATTTGACAGGTTTGAAATAACAATAATCAGACGTCGTTGCAATCCTGGTTGCTGGATGACAAAACTGACCCATGGAAACTATGCAAATATCAAAAATCCTGGAGAGGTCTTATAGCGGATGTGATGAAGCAAGAAGGTGTGGATGAGTTTTAATGCAGACGTGATCGAGCGATGGCAGGAAATCATATAGTGTTTTGAAGCATGAGGACTGGCAAGGATGTTAAAGGTCTACTTTCACAACTCGGCGTAGGAAAAAACATCAGTGCAGCGTCATCAGCATTTTTTTATGTTTTGCGTCGCATGAAAAAACTCAGCATGAGTCTACTCGTCCAACTACAAGTTTGACAGTCTCTTGCAATAGAATCGATATAATTCGCACTGTCAAACTCAACAGCCTCTCTTGCAATCGGTTGAATCGACTAAGACTTTATATGGCTGCGGTGCGTCAGTATAGTAATTACTTATCATATATTAATATTAGTACTCATCAGTACTAGTACTCGTACAGCTTAGTACTAGTACAGTACTCGAACAGCTTAGTACTAGTACAGTACTAGTACTCGAACAGATGTGGGAAATCGTCAGGTGTACCGATAAGGTACAGAGACTAAGTATATGCAGGACCACTCTACATCATGGAAGACAAACGATTGGTGCAGGTCGCAGCCCGCGAGGTAGTGAAGCTCGTTAATCACGGGTTAAAATCATGTACAAAGCAATATTTTTTCTAAACCTCTAACCGTGGCTTCGGAAAGACGCATGGGCACGGTTCCTACTACAGTAAAGATATATTATAGCATCATTTATGCGCGTGTGACAGAGTGAAAGTAGACCTTTAAAAACCTTCATCTGAGGAGTTACTAGCAGGACTAACTGCGCTTTGGTGAGTGACTTTCTGATCACTTGACAGAAACCACGAACGGATATTAAGATTCAAAGTTCATGATCATTATTCCTTGGAGCCATCGTATCTACTTGTATCGTATCTAAGTGGTTAATTGGTAAATGACACAAAATGTGTCGTAAAATCATTCACCAAAGCTTACCATAGCTATTGTGTCTTGAGCATGCCTTATCAACAAGCCTATCCGGTGACAAATTAGCTTTTCAAGCACAGCTTTATAAATAGCTTTAAAAAGCTGATAAAATCAAGATATGCAGTTCCATATCACTACTAGAAAAAAGGCAAACTAAAGATCTGTAGTCGCACATTATTACTATTAAAAGCATTTATTTAGGGACAAACCTTTGATTCTTCTCAGTGGTAGATACTGGATCACCTTTTCCTCCTGCAAAATATAAAACTCACAATCATCTCTATAAGCTGATTAAATCAGTATCATAACACTAGCATTATATGTTATTATACATAAGAACCAACTTATGATGCCAGTGGTTAAATGCAAGGCACAAGGAAGAGCTCTAGAACAAATCAGACATTGATCAATTCATAGATATGTGACGACAAAAGAGAGATCACTGCAGTAACTACCAACTAGATATAAATAAACAGCAGATTGGGCGATATACTAATCAACAATTTGTGTGATGCCTACTCCATTATAGCCAGCACTATAATAAACTCTCACCACTACCACTACAAAAAACAACAGGAAGGAAAGAAGGTTGAGCAATGTGGCTCGTGTTAGGAACATGGCAGGAAACACACAAATCTCAGCTAGAGCAAAGAGTGAAAGATCGCCAAGGCTTGCGGAACTATTACGAAGTTTTCATACAGCGATAGCGTAGCAACACACCTCCGTACGGCGCTGCAATTCCATCATGGAAACAACCGTGTAACTTCCACTCTGTCGCGATTTAGTACCGCTGTTTGGAAGTGAAACACCCTTTGTGCCGTATTTGTGCCATGGAACTTGCTTAAGCGGCCGACAATGTTACATTTGTGTATCCGCATTAGTAATGCTAACCATTGCTCCATGAGCAGAAGTTTTAGTGGTTGAAATGCTCTAATCTATTTGTTTTTACTTAAAACAAAAAATAGCAGAAAAGCAGCCTGTATGGACCAACCCTGAAATAGAAACGTTCCATGGCTACATGACTGAGAACGAAGCTTACAGAATTTTAGATAGTTTGTTTTGTCCTTGACCTCTTAAAAATTCAATCTTGACATAGGTATCAAAGACCGGTGCGCCATTTGCCATTAGAAAAGTTATATTCTTTATTTTCCTTCTGAAGTGCCTTTTCATTCATTTCTTTCTAATTCTTTCCTAGACATTTTTATCAATCTGAATCAACTTATATTTTTATAATTCTCTTACTGACTATTACTCTGAAATATACTTGCATATGCCCATAAACACAAGACATAGACACAGGAGGCAATATGTGGATCATGATGATTAATTTGAGGATGTTTATGGACTGATGTAAGTCTATTTCAGAGTAATAGTGAGTAAAAGAATGATATAAATTTAAATTGATTCAGATTGATTGATGAGAATGTCTAGAAAAGAAATAGAAAGAAATGAATAGGCACTTCAGAAGGAAAATAAAGATTACCTATAACTTTTTCACTGGCAAATCGCAAATGGCGCACAGGTCTTTGATACATAAGGCATCACCCTACCATCGCTCTGCTATAGCACCCTATGGAAACATGATCTGCTTGTCAGCCCGACGTAGTGCGTCGGTACAGGTGCAGCCAGGTGCAGCCAGGTGTCACTACATTATCACTGTATGGAAACTTGGTAGCTGCCTTAATAAGCAGACCGTCCTAGACACAACACCCAGTTACAGCTGAAGTTACAGTTAGTTAAAGCTCTTTACCACCTACAGCAAAATCGTGTAAAAATCGTGTAAAAATCGTGTTATCGTGTTTTGATGACCTTACGCAGATGTGCAGAAATAAAGAGCATAACATATTGCCAGTTGTACCAGTTGAAAAATTCTAATTTTGATATTACGCCTACTACAATAAATTCTTTCTTAACAACGAAAGCCTGCTAATATTGTAGCCAAGCATTCATCCAACGACTTATCACAAGGTTTTGTCGCATTCAGTATAAACGAGATAAATTTTTGCTTAGCGATTGTTTTACATTTAAAGCTGGAAGTACATTGTAAACATGTGTTAATTTTTGTACTTGAGTCAAGTGTATAATTTCCTTCGTAGGAAACAAATCAGGATGCAGGGAAACTGATTTTAAAGCGCCAACAATGATCTCTTATCAACTATTATTCACTTTGTTAGCTGATGTGAACTGGAGCTCTATACAATGAGCATTTATTTTAGCGTACAGGTTGAAGTAAAGGAATAATCAGAAGAAAGGCAATATCTATCCTACAATATTTTGCCGGATGAAATTGAAAAGTTGTTATTAATTTGTTTTCAAAGTGAATAAAAACATCACCAAACTATACCAAATACTTTTCAGCGTTTTGAAAAAAATAGCAGTCTTGTAGCGAGTGACCTTGATAGCCATTTTAACTGATCAGCTTTACCCATTTGCAAAGCAGTCGAACAACACAAAATAATACTAGAGAAAATAATTGCATACTTTTTTATCAAATAATTTTTAAATATTTATATCGCAATTAAAGGCACCTTTTAAACTCTCCAAATTACTACCTTGTTGACAGCCCAAAAATTAACAGTGACCAAACCAGAAGCGGAATGAGAGAAGATTAGGCCTATATATAGATGAGTTATTGCCCGATACCTAAACAGAGAGAGGAAAGAATCCTAGGGGCTACATTGCTGACCTTACTATGGCCTATCTATAAGCTATGCAGTAGTGAGAGACATCAAACTAGCTGTTTACCTTGGACAGGAGCCTTACTCGCAGCAACTACAAATGGTCGAATTAAAGCTTGAGTGTAATGGAATCAATAATTGATGCCTAGTAAGTTCAGCAATGTTAGCTACTATATACGAACTACTAGAGTGACCTACTAACAACTCACAATAGAGTGACTACACTCAATGTAACCTCCACATACAAACTTTTAGTATTAGGAAAAATGCAACGGAAGGGAATCGAACTCAGATATTCTGTATGACAGGCGCACTACCAACACAGCACCACTTAACCACTGCGACAAGCTGGAATAACTGCCTAGATACTGATTACGCATGATGATCTCTCACGATGCACTAGTGACATGTGACAGTCAACATACTAGTGTCAATACTTTTGCAAGCCATTTTAAGGCTTTCAATTTTGAAATGGTTCTATATAAAAACTGGCAAGAATCTGAAGATGTGTCAAGAATTTTGCATTCCACTTTTCTCCGATTGCATTTTAGCGACGAGCTGTTTCATTTCACAAGAATTTTATTAGTATACATGTAAAATCTACAAATTGCACATTCTACAGTTTGAACTTGTAACATAAGAGAACATGTGAGCAATGATACTTGTAACTTGTAACAACGTGAAGATATACACAGAGGCTCCCATGACATTACCTTTATTCTTCCTGCAGAAGTAGATGATGATGATTACAACTACTATCAGGACTACTCCTCCAATAGCTATTCCGACAATAGCACCAATACCCAAGCCAGCAGGCACGGTCGACTTGGTTGTTGTTGTTGGCTGGGTTGTTGGTGGTATGGTTACAGCATCTGTCCATGTCACATTCCAAGTGATGGTGATTTCACCCACGACTACAAGTTTGTACAGGAGCTGTGAACAACATTACATCATTGCATCAATCCCATCTCATCATTTGCATGTGGATATTTTGTTATCACTGGCAATTATTAGAAATTTTATTCCGATGAAAATCTCCAACTATTCACCAGTTTGATACTTTTGTTGTTACGCAATAATTAAATTGGAAACCAAGTTCACCAGCCTACTTATGTTTTCCTTGGCAATTTCACTTATATATTAAAACTAATAAAACCTCATTGAAATGATCATATTTACTGTATAAGCCAAAAATAGCGATTTTGACAACAGGGAAGTCTACATGTGCAGAAACCTTTAGCAACTTCAGTAGGGAGATTATGAATATATCACAGGTATACAGTTAAAGTCTGCCCTCTAACTACGATCATCTCCAAATAAGAATTTTTCAACATACTATAAAACTTGAGTGAATATCGGAATCTACACAAAAAGTAAATAATTTTAAACATTCAACTTACGAAGTTTTTCAAAACAGTTCATCAAGCAAAAATGAACTCTCTAGCGAAAACTAAAAATAAGCAAAATAAACAACCACTAAGAAAATATAAACTGAGCTAGTTTATATTTTTTGTTTTAATAAACTAGTATTTAGTTAGTTCAACAGATTAATAAACATGAATTTACCATTTCAACCACCTTGATTGTTGGTAAGTAATTTCATCGCATAAGAAAATACACATCTACCACAAAACTTTAATTTAACATCATGGCGCTATATTTTTCAGCTATTTGCTCTTGTTATTTGCATCTATTTGCTCAGCCAGTTGCGTTCTGATTGTTGTTTTCATTTAGAATCCTTCCATTTTCTTCTGGCTGTTAAATACCTTCCAAAGTGTGTACTGACCTCAACTCTTCTTAAGCATAGCTGACCTATTCAATATTAGAGCCTGAAGTATTTTTTGAACAGCAAAACTTTTACGCGATGCACTTTAGAATACATGTATACACTTCTCGCGCGAATAAAGAGAAACGCCACGTAATCAAATAGCCTCCAAATTCTGGCCTCTAAATAAGTAGTAGTACAGATTCCATTGTGAATGCGCAGAATCTTTTTCGCATACATAAAAATATCAATACTTCGCGTTAAAAAAAGGAACTATTATTAGTCTAATACAGATACTAATTATTTCTATAGGGTTGTATTGAAAGTTTTAACGAAAAAACCCTAAAGACTTAAAGTTGGAAAACAAACTTTGATACAAACAGAAACAAATGAATTAATTGTTATTGGAGTGATTTAGTCTTTAATAGTGCTATTTTGTGGACACTTCTCTACTTATCACTTGCTATCATGAATTTGTGAAGATCAGGAATGTCAAATGGCAGTCAAATAGCAGTGGCATTCAAACAGAAGTGGCATTTTATTAAAGGGTGGCGCTCTATTTTTCAACCCTTCTCCCGTAATGGTTCTCAAACAGAGATGGCATTAGAATAGAGGTTTCACAGTAGTAGATAACAGCAGTAAGCTGCTCTGGATTTGTTTCATTTTCAACATAAATTGACACCATTTTCATGACAGCCATTCATGAACATATCTATTGAGCCCACCTTCTCCTTAATGCAGGTGAAGGCACATTCATGAGTTTCTGATCAGATAGATCACCGAGCATTCATACTACTAAAGGCAAAAGCCCTAAGATTGACGGTTGAGACCAACTGAGACTAGCTCGGCTTGAACTAGGCCTGCTTTTCATATTAAATAATCCTTAGATAACAAGTGGAGCTCTCACTATATTTTCTTATAACTCTTCCTTTATGGGAGCATCTTTTAACATCGCAGAGCATCACTCTTATTATAGTAAAGCTTTTTCAACAAAACTGGAAGATGGTTGGATTATCCTAGTTGGTAGAGAGTCGGTGTCAAAAGTTTGATATCACAAGGGGAAAAGAAGAAGCTTGCTACAGATGGCTAGCTATCTGTTAACATCGCGTATACAAATAAAAGTGAAAAGATAGATTCACGGTTAATATAACCGATTTTAGTATTAGTATTAGATGAATAATTATCATGTAATGGTAATAATATACTCTTCAAATGTACAGTATTTTGATGATGAGAAATGTATATCTAACAACTTCAAACAAAATGCTTTGGTATTTTTATGCTAAGTGGTGATGCCAGAGTCAAGTGCAAGAAATGATTTTTACACAAAGTATTGGGATTCAAATATCTCAAATAGATATGGCAAAAGCTTGCGCCAAATACTTTATACAGGAGAAAATGAGAGACTCTACAGCAATCCACGTAATAAATTATCAACAGAAAAACATAATTTAAACTGAAAATGCATTTGATCTACAGTGCAGACACTCACACTCAATAGATGCAGTACAGTTGAACTGTTCTGTTTGACCATTCTGGCGAGAGCCCATATCAATTACTAGCTGATCAGTATCTGAACAAGTACCGCATGACCACTTGTAGGCAGGAAGAGAATTAGAGTCGGTCAAGACTTTACAAGTGAGCGTGAGAGGCCCTCCAGGGTTATGTTCTAAATCATAATGTGGCTCCTCTCCATAGTCGATATCTGTAACAGGATTAAAATTGTAATACAGTAAATAAGAATAGTAATAATGAAGGAAATTTAAAGTGGAGACATAGACCTATTAACTATACTTAATAGTCATATAGGTAATGTATCGTTATTAGGTCTGTGAGTAAAGAAGACTCAAAAGGACTTGGTCATTTAGTTATCTACAACTAAACCTTAAGTATTTTTAATGAATAATCTTGCAGAAATAGGGAAGGATTGCATAGTACTTTGGAAGATCAGTATTTTTAGTTCGTTCAACTCATCACACCTTATTCAGAGCAACGGTGAGTGCTAAAGCAATATCTGTAGCAGTTACAAGAATGATGTGTCAAGGTTAGTAGCAATAATAGATGACCTAGTATTATGTGTCATCATATCTTTACCATTTTTATTATGTTGTGTTTATTCACGTGCTTAATGGGTGATCGATACATTTCATGTTGCAAAATCGCAATGGTCTTCTAGTACAATATGCCTAGTAGGCTTTTTTGCCTACTAATTAGCTGAATGTCAAAGGGTAGGAGCTCTAATATATGTGGCCTTCAAATAAAGGTGGCCTTCAAATAAAGGTGGCCTTCAAATAAAGGTGGCCTTCAAATAAAGGTGGTCTTCAAATAAAGGTGGCCTTTAAATAAAGGTGACCTTCAAATAAAGGTGACCTTCAAATAAAGGCGGCCTTCAAATAACGGTGGCCTTCAAATAAAGGTGGCCTTCAAATAAAGGTGGCCTTCAAATAAAGGTGGCCTTCAAATAAAGGTGGCCTTCAAATAAAGGTGGCCTTCAAACAAAGGTGACCTTCAAACAAAGGTGACCTTCAAATAATGGTGGCCTTCCAATAAAGATGGCTTTCAAATAAAGGTGGCCTTCAAATAAAGGTGGCCTTCAAATACAGGCTTTACGGAAAATTAAGCTCAAGCTTTTCTGTCCACAATCATCATCTGTTCTAAAGATGTTTCAGCGACCTTAGATACTGAGCTGAACTATAGCGCAAACCATGCCTTTAAATAAACAGTCTGTATTGTTCTGACTGTAAAATCTGCAGAAGAACAACCTCGGAAGGCTAAATAATATCTTCTAGGATAAAATGACAAAAGCATGAACCGTTTCCTTGCTTGTCATCTCAATAAGACAAAGGAAACATGAAACAAGTTATAGAGTCTACTCATATACACTTTGGTATAATGAACAATAGAAGAGCAGACTGAACTTACAGCGAGGCTCCACATCTTCTGACTTTATTATGTTATCAGGGTAAACACTCGCCAGGACTGAATGATTTCTGTCTTTACATTTCAGTGTCAAACCATCTCTATCTTCTATTACAGGTGTGTAACTATTGCCTCTGACAATCACCACATCTTCTCTCAACACCTCTGTGACAATGATGAAATTATAAACAGATATCAAAATTCCACAATAAACAGCGTAACTACAAAAAAAAACTAGATCTCAAAAAGAAACCAAAATAATATAATTTTACTTGAGTAATTAATTAACATTTTTGACACTAGCGGTAAAAAACTAACAATCATGTGTCATATTCAAACAAAGCTAGAACAACAACAAGTTAAAAACACACAAATTAGCCTCAGTAAACAAATGTTAAATGCAGAAAATCTTGTAGGCACCAGGTTCTTTGGGAAGATAAAGCATAAATATCATTAAATGCTTCTGATAAAAACTGTAAACACCTGTTACTAGAGACTAGCTATACTACTACATCATAGCATGATAAATAACAGTAAATAAGAGATAGAATTATTGTTGGTTCAAACTTTACTTAGTACAGTAGACGCTCCTACAAACCAAATAATCAGTTCCGGGAATGTTTAGGTTATAGAAATTTTACGTATTGCAAACAGTAAACTACATGTAAATTGCCTAATTCATTCTATAATCTTCCCAAAGTCACCCCTTTGACGGTTCAAAAAGGAAAAACTAGACTTTGAATTTAAATACTGCAGAATAACTGTAGTATTGCTGGTCTGTATTGACAACTTTTCTACATTTTCTTATCACCTTTGCTCGGTTCATGGTCCATTAACACGGTAATTTCACAATAAGTTAAGTGGGGCGCATGCTTCCAATGTCAATTTACATCAATTTTTTTCGAGACATCAAGGCCTATTCTGCAAAGAAGAATTGCACAATTGTAAAAAAGTATTTCATATGTTGAAAATAAAATGAAACAAAAATATATTTTTAGTATACGTCATAACAGCGGTGTTTATCTGATCATCTGTTTATCAATAGCCAGGATTCGAGGCCAGGAGAAAATATAGCTTTCGCCAAGACCACTGCAATTTATGGTTGTTACATAACAGCCAGTGTGTTATGTGATAGTATGGGATAAATCTTCAAATTAATAGGTTATAATATAATAATCATCCGCTGAACTTTGCAAATATATTATTAAAAACAAGCAAAGTAAACAAAAGTGTCCATAATACTTGCAGAAACTAAAACAAAAAGTAGAAAAAATAATTCAGCAACAGTGCCTTCTAGACTTCAACAACCGGTTGTGATCTGACTGTTGCTTCCATCTTAGCTTCATTTCATTTTTCAAATTTCTTCACTTCTGCGCTAGTCGATATCAGCATTCAAATGGAACTTTTAGTAAAAAAGTTATTTTCTTACTTTGTTTTATGAATGCTTTTTACAAAACGGAAGAAAAATTTTATCAACATGCAAAGCTTGTGCATATGTGACTGGCACAAATAAGAGCATTAAAATAGTAGTACAGACTGTGCCATCATTGGTGAAATCAGCATTCGCTTATCACTAAAATTCATATATAAATTAATCAATTTTTAAAAGGTGTATCAAAGAGTGAGTTCTGACAGACTGTATCAGGGTAGGTACGCTAAGGGTTAAAAATAAAGACCATCACATAAAACCCTGTACCATTCTTCCACAGGAGGATTAGAAGAAACAACTGGTTGCACTAGTAACAAACTACTCGTAGTTTTCCCACCTCTGCTCTAGTGCCTGAGCAGATAGATCGTATTCAAGTATTTCTGACTAATTGTGCAGCTACTTATTCTCCATGCTTTGTTAACACACATGACGATCTCTCACGGCGAACTAGACTGCCAGGGTACTAGTATATATATTATAGAAAATATATCATATATATTTTCTAACCTATATCCTCTCTTTATCTTATATAATAGTATAAAGACTCATTTCAGTATGTCACAAACCATATTCATATACTGAGTCAGGACTCCCTCCAGTAGATGTGCAGTTGAATGTGAACTCTTTTCCCTCAGCTATCTTATCTGGTCTGTTCATTACAAGATTCTCAGGTTTCACTGCAAAAGAGAACAAAAATGTACATGAAATTCTGGAAAATATACTTCAAGACTACTCCTCTGCTTTCTCATTATCTATATTTGTATTTCTCCAAATCCGTCTGTCGTCGTATGTCTGCATTCCGGCTGTAGATATTAAAATCTTGATATTAAAATTCCGCATTCTGATGGTTTTGAACTCGCGACTACTACCACGAATGCATCGACCAGTTTCTTTTCCGGATGCTCTACCACTGAACTAGAACACCATAGTGATCAAATACATTTTTATATAATGTATACCCCATGGGCGTGCTAATTATTTTAGCCTTGCGTCCACGGGTTACGATACTCCTGTTCAGAAATATTTTGGGACCTAATAATATGCAACGCGATGCTTATTCGTCTTTTTCCGTTAAAGCTAATAATTTATCTCGAACTTAAAATTTGACGATTATTGTACTGATTATATAAGTTACCAAAATATATACGTTGAATCGACATTTCGTAGTTTACATACTTGCTATTTATTTTATTTTACATCTACATTTAGTTCGTTACGAAATTATTCAAGCTGTTCAGAAGACTTTTTCCCAGCTACTTTGTTTTTTGGATTCTGATTTCCGTACCTTGCATTCCACAATAATTAAATACGAATGAAATCTTTATTCGTTTAAAAAATCTGTTACGTTATTTCTTTAAGTTAAAATTAAAACATCTTGGTTTGTATGAATATTTTTCATTTTGTTGTCATTTATTTCAATGGCGATATTTTAAAAAAGTTCCTATCAGTGCTCGCGTTGTGTATTATTTTACACATTTTTCCTTCTAAACCTAACCAATTAGTAATTCATAATTATTTTCACATTTTACAACAAACATTTGTAAGATTATCTGTAAGATTTATTGTTAGTATCAGTTAATCCTCACTCTCTTATATTTACATGCATTCACATACTTTGAGAAATATATAAATATAGGTAGATAGATTTACATTCTCTTATTACATTTATAAACTTCGGATAACTTTTGAAGTTTATAATATAAGTTTTTAAAGTTTGTTGCATTATCGTCTTTATTTCAACTTGCATTTTTTAAACATAATTTAAGTATAATATCGTGGTTAAAGGTTAAACATTATTCATTTTCCTATCACTTTTGTCCTATCCTATTACCAAGTTTCCAATCTTTATTAATATTAATTTTTCATTCAACCATTTTTGGCAAACATTGTTCTAATAAATTTTCAACTACATAATACTACCATATTCTGTCATACTTTTTATTCATCTGTTAAATACATGTATTCTCAGAAGTTACACAGTCTAATGCCTCCAAAGAAATGAACCTGTTCTGCACAAAAAATCATTTCCTTGTGATATAAAGTTTGAAAGTTACAGTTGTTTGACTAAGTTTGAAAACCTTTACAGTTGTTTATATTTTCTCTCTTATTTTATTTCAACTACAGAAAACAATTCTCTCATGATATGTAATTTGAAAGTTAGAATGGCAAATGTTGTTATATATATATGTTAAATACAAATCAATTTGCTGTCCAAAGATTTTTTTATTACCCTGGCAATGCCGGGTAGCACAGCTAGTTAACATAAATGGGAAAGTGATAACAAAACTGATAACAAAACCTTTTCATATTGATTATCCGTTTGTTAGTTTAGTTTCTTACAGCTAATGTAATTATTCAATTAATTTAATATTAAGCCCTTGTTTTAATGTTATATATAATTAGCTGAAGCATTTATTGTAACTGTTTTGGACTGTGGATTAGATTAAAACAAAATTCCATGTAGTCTTATAATATTTTGTTCATCGTACGATGAGTACTACTAAAAACAAAAAACATCAGAGTGAAATACTTTTGTATTTTGAGGGTTGACTGCAGAACAAAGCAATAAAATATCAATTAATTTGCCTCTGATTGGCTCATCTAACAATAAATCTTAAGAACAACAATAATCTAAATACAGTAGATAAATTCTACTTAATTTAAATAATTCATGTTGAGCTTTTGTTTCAAATTATGTAAGAAATTACATAAAATGCAAAGAGTCAAATAGGTGAAGTTCTCAAATTCGCATTGAATAACAAGAGTATAATTAGAATAATTAGCCTTACAATATTGTTTTCTATTCCAGTAATTTGAAGAGAGAACCACATTACAGGGATACCTCTAATATACATGTATACACAACTAGCCTCACCGCCTGGCATGCCATGAGAGATCATCAGGTGTGCTGATGATGCAAAGAGGGTGAGTAGCTAAACAACTACGCATTCAGAAATACTTATGGGCGGCCAATTAGTGCAGAGGTTTGAGTGTCATTCTACCAATGTGACAAATATGAGTCTCATTGAAATTATTTGTTATCTTAACATCTAGCCCTACCTTTAAAAAAGCGGACGAACAGACACCGCTCTTACAATAGTTGCCTATATACAAATGGATGGTATGGTTTAGATATATGGTATGGTATAAATGGATGGTAGGATTTAGATGTTTGCTATGAGTTTCTATGCAATTCTATACAAAATCTTCACCTAGCGATGCCAACACTGAAACAAACTAAAATCGCATGGCGAGGGTCTACTGTATAAAGTGACCATTAAATTACAAATTTATTCAAATCTTTGATTTGGTGAATTATAAACATGTAAAACTCTACGTTTCTAGATACGTAGAATCATTTTTCAAAGCAAAGTGAAGAATAAAATGAGAGCTTAGAATACAAATAAAAAGTAACAAGAATGAAAGATACACCAGATACATATAAGCTTTAAACATTACTCAAGTTTAGTTAATATAAATTATACTGTATCTCGACGAGAAGCGATTTACTCTGCTCACGTGTAAAAAATGCATTACAAAAAAGAAATGTCAAGGCATATCAGTACCATCAACTTACCTTTAATAATTGGGATGGAAAATGATGAAGAGTTCACACGAGTTGATTCAAAGTTAGCCAAACATCTAAAGTTAGCACTAAGCAAAGCATCTGATACGGTTCCTGTTATAGTGAGGATGAATGGAGGAGCAGTGGCTGCAGCAGCTTCACAGTCAGCTTTGACTATTGCGATAAATCCTTTTGTGCTCACAAAATTAGTAGGTCCCCATATTTTCTCAAATCTAACATATCCACATGCAGTCCTATCGTCTGTTGCACTGACACCATTAACCAGGTAGACATCAGTAACATTTGTATCTCCTCTAGCGGTACAAGTTAGAGTAATCGACTCATCTTTGTAGAATGAAGGATACCCTGTAGAATCTACAGACAATTTAACTTCACTTCCTACAATCATAAAAAATCACAAGTCATTATATGAAACAACTAAACAAGGTACCTTCATCTGTATAATAACCTTTAGCTCTGAGTTGTATAGTCAACTTAGTGTTAAATATAACTGTATTTACAGCTGCTCACCAATGCTAGTTTATTCAGCACAAAGATGAATACTACCATCATGTATCAGAAAGGGCTAAAATGGTATTCTTACTACAGCACATCTCAACAAGATACCAGTACTAGTTTATGTATTATCTGGATGAATACTTCATCATCCAAAGAGCGACGGAAATTATATAAGTGTTGTTCGTAGCTCATGACAACAAAACCAACATTCATGATGTCTCAATATACTAACACTCATTTTCATCTCTATTAATAACATTGAATTATAAAAAAAGGATTTTAAAAATTTACCTGTTTACATTTCTGAGTAAAAAAATTTGCTTTATAATAATATAGATTTTAAAATATCCAGTGTGTGACAGTTATCTTATGTCACATAACGCGCTGAATTATTCTTGCGTATGGATCAATATTAATAACCTTCTCTATAACATAAGGATGAAACTGCTAAATGTACATACAACATGGTGTGACTGTGCGATTGCAATTCTCACAATTACATAATCAATAATCACTATTTTTGTTTGTGGGCTATACCATAACTGCTGCATTATTAGTTTACATCGATAACTTTTCTCATTTCTATGATCAATCTCATTGGTTTCTATAGATCAGGATTGCGGTAATTCTACAATAAGTTGAATTGCGCACGATCACTGGGCCCTGCACGATGATTGCGCTGTCATATGAAAACGAGGCTTTAATAGTCATTTCTAGGGTGATGCTTTCAAAGTCCCATCTACCATCGTAAATTTAAACCGTCTTTTTTATATATGTACATGTACTTCGCAGTATCAGGACCGCGTTAAACAAGGAACCACTATTAGCTTGAGACTGTAATTGTTTCTATAGCGTTACTTTGAAAGTTCATTTACCATCGTAAATTTGAGTCTTTGTGTTTTACATGTAGGCTACTTCGAAGTAGAAAGACCGCGTTAAACAGAGAACTACTACTAGCCTGAGACCGTTATTGATTATTGCTATGGTGTTGCTTTTAAAGTTTTATCGAAAAAGAAACGAAAAGCTTTGGAATTGGACAACGAGAGAATTAATTTTTATTGGTATAAACAATTCATTATTAATACAATTTTGTGGACACTTTGCTACTGGTCACTTGGTACCATGGGCTCGTAAATATCAAGTCATGTCAACAATGGCGGTCAAATAGAAGTGGCGTTTAAATAAAAATTTTATGCTAGCCTAGGTTTAGTTGTTTCCTACTTGAATGGCAAAAGGATGAGTTTTGGACAATGTAGGAACGAATTGGGCAATGTAAAAGTAACTTACTGTTCATATAATGTAAAATCACTATAACATAACTGTTCTCAAAGTTTTCAGAAAGGATTATTTACATTGTAGGAGCATCTGCTCCACACCCCTTGTCATGAATAAGTTGTTCATGTTTAATATGCTGAGATGTTTGATCTAAACGACAATCTAGAAGACTACATGAAATCCTTTCAGAGTGGAACTCCGTTTACACCTGTGATAAAGTGTAATGATTGGCTACATTCAGAAAAGCTGATTTTAACCAATGATATACAGCGCCCCAAGGATAGCCGACGCTATCATAAGGGCGGGGTTTAATGATGGAGCCCTGTTAGGATTGTGCTAGCCTGGGTTTCGGAGCAAACACGACTCTCGCGGGGCGGTCGCGTTGCCTTGTTAGGTTTTGGAAAACACAACTCGCTGTTATCGTTTCATTAGCTCATTCAGTCAGTAAACCCCGCAGTTTACAATAGCAAACCTTGAATTTGTACAATGTAGGGGTGATACCTATCCAAAATAAATGACCCATGCAAAATAAAACATTTCAAATTACCTACTTTTAGTAATTTTAAAATTGGTAAAGGTCGTAGTATATGCTTATAGTTGAATATAATTTACACGGAATTATCGGAACGACGGCCTTTTTTCCTGGTTTTTGATTAATATTTTGCCACCCCTAATATAAAATGACAAACTCTTTCATCGTTGTCACATTGTTTTACCTGGCCAATTAGATGGGACAGCAGGCAAAGCTGTGCAGTGTGGTTTTCATACTCAAAATCTAAATACAAAACCGAATTGGGGCTATTTTACGATTGTGACTATTAATATCACGAATGCTTGCGAATGGCAACTGACTGATCATAATGGTGACAATATTGGGATACTATATTTATTTGACAAAAAAATGAATTCAACAGATAAGTAAAATAACCACTATAGTTTATAATACTTGTAAATTTACAAGGGGCTTTATTCAGCATATTTGTTTGTTCGAGTGCCGTGCTCGGGTTCATCCCAACAGAGCTTCATCATTAAACCCGCCCATATGAGAGCGGTCGGCTATCCCTGGGGGGCTGTATATCATTACTTTAACCCTGAACTTCTAGACATTGTTGCACATTTAGATTATAAACAGCAAGTCAAATACTATTCCAATTATTAGCGTAGAAGAATTGCACTTGGATATAGTTCAACTTACCACTAACAATAGATGGTACGATGAGGGCTGCTAGTAAACAGTGTATGAATAAGGTCCTGAAACAAAACAAGGAAAGTTGGATGAAAGAAATCTAATAATGAGATGAACAGCACAGCATCAGAAGAAATTAGCGCTTTATCAACTCAATTTATAATGAGCAGCGCTACATGACAAGTTGGAGTTTTGGGTTACCTGGCAAACACAACACCTAAAAATTTATTTCATGTGCTCATTGAACAGCTGCATCAGCAATAGTTAATACAAGTCTATGTACAAGCTGATGTGAAATATACACATTCCAACAATACAACATCTAATTTGTGTTGAAATTAGTTTTGTATATTAAAACTTACACATAATACATACTTATATTTAGTGTTTCATTTAATACGTTCCACAGCTTAAAACTTGCTGAGGGATAATATATCAGGTATGTAAAATGGCATTCGGCATTGAAAATAATTTATATAAAATATGTAAACTGTGAATGTCAAATTCGAACTATGTGAAAAATAAATTTAAAAAGTTTTAATCAATAAAACTGGGAGTTTTATTGACACTGAATTTGTGTTAACTCTTTCGCTACTGTAAGCTGATGTATGGGCTTTCGCAGTAATGTAAGTACTGACCGTAAGCAGATGTATCGGCTTATCAATAGGGTCTCACTTTTCTTTTCATTACGAAGTCCACACACTGACTAGATCAATCATATTTTGAATCCAATGGAACAACCTTGTTACCAATCACGTGCAACCAAAAAAATTATTTTGTGTTGCACGTGATCGGCAACAATCACGTGGTTGAACCAATCACAATTGATTCAATAATTCCATTTCTAATTATTTCTCAAAACGGGAAAGCCAGATTGTTATCGTCATGGCAATAAGAAACACACCACATTCATTCAACGCAAATAAAGCTTCAGAAATCTTGCGATAGTGGGATTTACTAAACAACTTTATACTTATCTTGTAGAGAATTCTTTTCTGAACAAGATGCATTTTACAGTAAAAAAATATTTCTGTTTTGATTCTCGAGATATCGCTTAAATACTAGCAGTATATATCGGTTTTGCGAAAAATCCGTTTGAATTAATTCGGGCAGAATAATCATCGGGTCAGAATTTAATGCGGCAGTGAAAGAGTTAAAGACAGATCTGGAAGATGTATGGTACGTCGGTAACCGTTGCAAAAAATATATGAAGCTAGTTTAACATGGACTGTGAAATTTAAACTAATGTATCTCATTCATACATATGAATGGTTTCTTTTTTTCAAGTCCAATTTAATTTCCACAGCAAAACTCTGCAATTGCACCCATTTGCTGCTATCCCGCTTTTAGATCATTCACTATTTTGCTCATGACAACCGACATCTAGACAGTAGCTGGAATTTTTTTGAAAAGGAAATAGGTTGTTTCCATATTTATATTAATTATAGAAAGACGTCGTTTTATACCACTACTATTTGCTACACAAGCCAGAACAATAATCAGAATTGTATCCCGTTATCCATAAAAGTGCTCGAAGTTTCCTGAGCTGACCTATAAAATAGAGAATAAAAGAGCAGTGCAAAATTTGATAAAAACTGTATAACTTAGAGTTTCATGCTAAAAGAAATGTTAAAATATTTAGTACTCATCAGAGTGCTAAAAATTTTAACATCTTTTTAGCATGAAACTCTAAGTTATACAGTTTATATCAAATTTTACACTGCTCTTTTATTATCTATTTTATAATATATATATTATATACTATATATATTATATATTACATATATTATTTAGAATATATATATTATATATAATATACATGTATATTACAAATCAACTCTCAATATTGTGCTGAAGGATACCGACTAGAAACTCACCCAAAATGGTACATCTTATGCGTCTCCGGCGCTCTTAAGATGATGGACTCAGGTTTAATGATTTCAAAACTCTTGCTAGATAACAAAAACAGAGATAATTAATTCCATGTACCACAAAAGAAAAACTGAAGCTTTATGTTTGAAAAGGATAGATATACATGTACTGCTGGTACTAACAGTGTTGAGACCTGCACAGGAGTTACAGCTACACTTGAAGTTCTTCTGCTTGTAATATACTAAGTACACTAGTTTGACTGATGACATGGTAGATTCAGCATATCATCTGAGTACATAAAATATGTATATAAAAAGGTATATTTTCAACAGATCGAACATGGCAGTCTAGTTCCAAGCATTACTAGTATCAGCCAAAAATATATTCACAAGACTTGGAAGGGGATATAACGGAAGAGTCATGTAAACTTTAGACAGAAACTAAGTTTAATATAATGGATTGAGTCAAAAAAAATGTTAGATTTCCCTCCAGCGGTTTTTCTCCTTGCTTAATTTTTCAGTTGTTTTTCATGTGTCACTTTATTTTAAAGAACACATGAATGTCATTATCGTAACAGCATGGCGTCAATGGAAGACAGAACCACCAATCATGGTATCCGACAGGAAAATAAATGACAGTGACAATATAATAACTATAAAAAGTAACAAAAAAGTAGAATTAAAAAGTTCACCATCATGAAGTTATATACACGTTACATGTCTAGCATTTCTATCTTACATATAATCAGTTTCAGGCATTGTGTAAGTATTAGGTACTTTTTATGGTTAAGATTTTTTATTACAAAAATCGCCGCATTTCAAAACCTATTAAAATTGGATGGAAATTATTACAGTGTGTACAGTTTATCATTGTTTATCAGTTTTATCATTGTTGTCATCTGTCGGAAGATAAAATATAAACTCCAAAATATTCTCAAATTGAAGTGAAATGACTTTTGTTACAGTTTAAATAAAATTTGCAAGCACTCTAATTTCCAAGCACCCGGTTTTACTGTTATTAACACCCAAAAAAGTGTCTCGCTGATCATTAAAGATTACCGCCCTAGTAATAGATTAGCTTGTAAAAATTATAATTACCTCACTATTCTATTCCGACAAAATTTTAGTAAAATAGAAAATTTGACATTTCTAACAATTTAAAAAAAAGAATTGATCTTGAGACATTTGCGTTGCAACAGTTACATCGTAAATATGACACTCTGATTCAACTATGATTATCATACCATCTAGTTAAAAATAATTCTAGTCTCCAACTTCAACAACGGAAAAAAAACTTGAATATAGCCTACTTTATTTGCAAAATAGAATATATACGAATAAGTGTAGAAGAGATCTTAGTAAAGTGCTCCCTGTTGGTTTCAATAACATAGACTAGCTTTACACCTTTTAAAATGTAGTAATCTGATGAGGGTATGACAGTCATTACTTTTTAGTGTACGTATAACTACATTTCTGTTACAGATTTGCATTGTAAACAAATATCTAGACTGGTAGTAAATCTTTATGCAAAATAAATATTTTAGATAATATACTGTAAATTACGTGCTTGTTTCATACTATTATTAGGTCAATGTGCTTTTGAAATATTCTTGTCACTTGCTTTTTTTTCTAAATAACGATCGTCGATAGATAGTAAATAGTAAGATTGTAAATAACAATAATCAAACATTAAAAAATTACTAATTAATTTCGTTTACCATATGATTATAAATGTTATATATATCATTTCTAAATGACAATGGTTTTATTTTTACATAAAATCAAATAGTATTTTTTTAATATCTTTTTAAATCTAACAATTTTATATTTTTTATACATAATTTATTAGCCTACATTATATTCATTGTTCATTTGATTTTAACTTACCATTTACATTTGCTAAATAAATAGAAATTACTACAACAATTATAAATATGAAATAATATTATTAATACTAGTTATATTATTAATTAGTTAATACAAGTAGTACGACACCACATTAAAATACCACCTAGGCTCAGATTACAACTGATGTCAGTAAATATTTATTGTTCATAAAATATATATGAATATAAAATATAAATCATTTTATTAAAATAATTTATACCCCATAAAATATTTTATATTCCATAAAATATTTATTATTAGTGTTTCAAATGTTAGTTATCAACAATTTAACCAGTCACAAGAGTTACTAGTTTTTGTTAGTGGAAGTGGTAAAAGAAATAAAACTTAAATAATACTCATTAAATATAGATTTATTGACTGCAGAATCTGTATACTAATGTAATTTTATTTGGTTTAAAGCGAACCCTTGCCACACAATTTTCACTCATTCCAGTGTTGGCATTGTACGACGAAAATGCAGTATAGAGGAGTATAGAAATCCATAGTAATTATCTAATTCAAACACGCTCTGGTAAAA
This sequence comes from Watersipora subatra, assembly GCF_963576615.1. NCBI lineage: Eukaryota > Metazoa > Bryozoa > Gymnolaemata > Cheilostomatida > Watersiporidae > Watersipora > Watersipora subatra. Next base: position 49,927,603 of record NC_088712.1, on the reverse strand, counting down.
ATCCTCAAAATTTTAAATACGTACAGTAAATATTAAAATTGGTAACAAAATAATACGTTAACATTAATAACTATAGATGTCAATGAACAAAATACCTACACTAACTTTGGGGTGGTTACAATCTGTAATTAAATGTAACATTACAATGTACTATGTGCAGCACATACCATAAGGAAATCTTGATTCAAGGCAGACGTATAAATCAAACATTGAATTTGACTTAAATGAATTTGGCTTATTAACCATATACTTGAAGCAAAGTTTTAGCAAGTACTTTTAGCTACTTTAATGAACTTCAGCATTTTCATTCGCTAAAATAATATCTCCCGTTTCCAGTTTTGTTTCTACTATAACTAATAACGTATAGCGCTCAACTGAGAGGGATCAAGCATCGCATCTTTTTCATACAGTGTGGAAGGGATTTCGTCGAATAGCATCTCAGCATATTCGTTATTCCAAAAAAATTCAGCACACCACATGCCAAATCTGAATTTCAAAAAATTTGTTGTCGATATTGTTTGGGCGATATAAATATTTTACATGGAGAGTGAAAAGACATCGTGTTCTGCATTGTAAGGCAGAAATGTCGTACAACACGGTCACCGTAACCTGAGGATGTACTGTATATCTTTTTTTATTCAACAATGGATATGGTGTTGATTTGTATGCACCAACTAGAAATGTTTTTACTCACATCAGTTTATGAATAAACGCTATAATAGCATATGCATGCTTCCTGGTATCATGCGCAACCAAAGCAGCTAACATGTCATTTCAAACAGGCCTTTTAAGAAAATGCTACCTAAAATGAAAGAAGGCCAACGTTACTAAAAGCTTTATAAAGAACAAGAATAATAAGTCAATACAACAGGCAGTATTGTTGTAATTTATTATTACTTTGTAACTAAGGAGAAGCGACCAGCTAAGAGGGATGAAGTAATCAAAACACCTAAATGGTTTACTATATTCCATTATATATATTACTACGCTATGCTATCGAGTTGATTGGTGTCTTATGACTACCATGTTGTCCTTTTATTGCAGGCATTTGCATTCCTATGAGACTTTGAAAATAATCATATACAATTTTTAAAGTTTCAGATAGACAGGAGGCCTATGATGTAATATGAAATACTAAAACTTGAGAATGTTTAAAAAACTTAGAAAAATTCACTAAATTTTACACAAGATTCCCAGAACTAAAAATCTTATCCATATATGTAAATGTTAAATGCTGTCTATCATGTTCATCAATAAAAAAAAAATTAGACCCATGACAGAACTGCAGGTCTTTTGTATGCTCAGAAATATTCACAATAAAATCCTCGGTATACGCTAGATCTTCATACATGTAGGCTTTCAATGTTTAGCTGCAAAATTAGTCATTCACTCTACATATGCCAAATTCATAGCAAGAAGATGAAAGAGCATGCTTGTATAGTTATTACTTATTGCAAATTTTAGACCATAACTGTCACATACAACTTTTAGCGTACTCTTTAGGTAAATCAGATACACTGATTCCAATTTTGTACTCAAAATAAAGATTGGTCCACTAACTTTCAAAGTCTTGAAGGCTTTTTTAAAGCGTTTCAATATCCGTCTCGAAAACAACACAATCGGCACAACAAGCTCGGCCATTAAATATGTGATGTAGCCTAGCTTTTTAGGAACAGAAGTTGGGGATGCTTAGTCCGATTTAGAATGATAGAGATGGGTGTCTTAAAACCCATTATTATCTAAATTCGGCCTGTAAAATAATCTCAGTCTTTTATGAAAGGTAGATAAACTAATAGCTAATAGCTTGTTACATGAATTTTAAGAGGCTGAACACCGAAAAAAATGAGCTCAAAAAAGCGTGATTTTATCACAAGCTAGCGTTGTTATCGCGTTTTTTGAGCTCATGCTTAAATATATGCAATGTTAAATAGCTTATCTACATTTCAGAAAAGACAGATTATTTTGAAGGCTGAATTTAGATAATAATCCTTCGTTTTTTCGTGACGTCATTTTATCGTTGTCGGCCATCTTTATAGACAATTTTATCGTTAAAAACACGAAGCTTTTACAATGATAACTTGAAAACGATGTTTTTGGTAGCAACCTATTTATTACAGTATCAAAACAACACCTAAAAGTGCTAGTAAATAAAAGGAAAACGATTGTTTTCTACAAAAATGGCGGCTTTTTCGTGAACGAGCACATGTGCAAATGACTTGATGACATCAGAAAAACTGATGGATTGGTTTTAAGACACCCATCTCTATCATTCTAAATCAGACTAACATCCTTAACTTCTATTCCTAAAAAGCTAAGTTACGTCTCATATTTATGGGCGGACCTTGTTGTGCCGATCGTGTTGTTTCCGAGACCGATATTGAAAAGCTGTAAAAAAACCTTCATTACTCTAAAAATTAGTGGAACAACCTTTATTTCGAGTACAAAATCGGAATCAGCATGTTTGATTTACCTAGTAAATACGATAAAAGTTGTACATAGCAGTTATGGTTTAAATGCTGTCAGTTTACCTATTCCACTTATTAAATGTCTGTGTCGATGACAAAACAGTTGCAAGTTGTGACAAGAACTGGAAAAACTATCCTACTTTAATCAAACATAATACCCTCATAAATATTATATATATGATCCTTTGATAGACATTCAGCAAAGCATTAACAAGGGGGTCAATGAAATTTGTGATGTTGAGTCATAGCACTTAGGTAGTTAACTGCAATAAACACTTGACCAAATAAAACATGCACTTGATGCATTATTAACACGTTGAGTGTTGTTGTCAGATACTCTTAAAGAACGTAATTTTATGAAAAATATTTAACTATACAAAATGAATTCTCACATATTTAATTATCGAACAAATAATTTTATGAAAAATATTCAACTACAGAAAAAGAGGATTTTCCTATATTTAATTATCGAACAAATTACTGAACTGTGTCACTTTATATTTGTTTGTTTGTTAGTTTATTTTCATCTATAATATAACCACAAAAAATAATATGAAGTGTTTCTAACAGTATAAAAAGACAAGAGAAATACAAAAAAAAGTCACTCCAGGGAAGGTGATGATGAGGTCCCTGTGCACAATAGCAAGGCTAATCAAGGCGCGGAACCTGAAAGTAGAGTCAGCAGAAGTATGTCTAGTTGGTTTAGTCGTCTGGTTGTCTGAGGTAGCGCTTCAGTTCATTTTTGAAAAAATTAGCATTTACAATTTTACGCAGTGTAACTGGTAGTAGATTCCATAGCAATGACTCTTGATAATCCAAACAACATTGACCAGCTTTTGATTTAAACATAAGTATTTTTAGGTTTGTGTGTTTGATGAGTAGTTAAATGTGTTATCGTCCTGGTATTGTTTGTTTTGTAAAATGTGTTGTGTGCTTTTATCAGTACTTTGTATTTGTATAACTTTTTGATAGTTAAAGTTCTATTTAGGTTGAATAGCGGATTAGCAAGAAAATCATAAGCTTTCTTGTTAATTATTCTGAGTAAACGGTTTTGAAAGACTTTAATTTTGTTTAAGTAGCAGTCTGGAGCATTTCCCCTTGCCTCAACACAATACGAGAGTTTGGAATTGATGAAGGAATTGTACAGAATTAGCAAAACATCCTTAGAGAGGTACTGAGACAATCGAAAAAATAACCCAGCATAAGGTCTAAAGTCTTTTAACAGTTTGGATATATGATTGATCCAATTCAGCTGAGGGTCAATAAGTACTCCCAAAAATTTTATGTTGTCAGATTTATTTATTGTATGACCATTAATTAGTAGGGATTGTTCATTAAAGTGGTACGAGTTCGGTGGGTTTTTTAATAAAATGTAACAAGTTTTGTTGAAATTAATTGTTAGTTTATTTTGGTTGCACCAACTCTGAAGGATTTTTAGGTCTTTATTTATCAAATGCATTTGCTTGTGAAGGTCTTTGGATTCAAAAAAAAGATTAGTATCATCTGCATACAATATTGGTGAATATTGTACAATATTAGAGGCTTTACTATAATATATGCTACAAATTAGAACATTTTTGGTTGCATGCAACTAGTTGGTTGTGTGAAGCCCTGTTGTTATAAGACAGAAAAAAATACTGTAAGAAAATACTGCACTCAACTACTGTCTGTTTGGCATTGGAAATGAAAAAGGTTAAAATGAATTCATCAGAATACAGTACTTCAGCCATTCACGAATGCATTAGTTTTCCCTACCAAAGTGCACTACACTACGTCGCATCTCGCTTTATTGTTAGGTCGAGGTTAAAATAGAACCTTTACATCCCGGAGCCGGTAAAAGAAAGCCATCAATTCGATGGCACTCCATAAAAAACGCTTGTACGTGGACAAAAAAATACTTAGTGCCCTTTAATCATAGCCACACAAGTTAGGTGACATTCGGGATGCAAAGCTTTGGTGGTAAAATGTTTGGTTTGTGGATAACGTCAGGGGTGACAGGCATGTTGCCTGTCTGGTTTCTTGGTTGTGAATAAAATCTTGTATATGTTCAAAACTGTTGATAATCAAACTGTGACCACCCTCGGATAATAACCGTAATATAAAAGACATGTGAGCATCCTTTCGTCTATGTGCCAAGAGTTCGATATATATTAAGAATGTTGCGCGCCTCCGATACACTCAGTGTGTTCTTAATCCCTGAAATGAAACGAACTGCCTTCCTCTGCACATTTTTCAAAAGTGTTATCTGCTGAACCAGATTAAGAGAGAAAACTCTAGGAGAGTAGTGTATTGAAGAAAATATATCTACCGCAAAAAAACCTGGAACGCCGACTGAGCATACCTGCCAACTCTCACGCATTGGGCGTGAGACTCACGCAATCACCCCAAAGAAAAAATGAATATGCGTGAGAAATGCGTGAGATTTTTGCCCCAATTTCCATAATTTTATATACTATCATTGATACATCAATTGCCCCAAAACCAAATCTCACGCATTGCCCCACTCTTGGGTTGGCAGGTCTGCGACTGAGTCAACTTGTATTTTAAAAAACTAGGTCTAGTGGTAGCGACTTTAAAGACAATGAGTTAATTTATAGGCAATACAGTTTTACACAAGCACGAAAAAGAGCAACACAGAAAAAGTTTAAAAACATATACAGGCATTGTAACAAGATATGAAAAATAGTCTCTAAATTGTACGTTTTTATTCAATCCATGTTGTCAAATGATGGGCTAATGGTTCTCATGTGGGCAAATATTGCCAATTGGGCAATTAAACCGAAAACCCGAATACGACTTCGCTAATATAACATAATTTTGTCAAGTATGTGGTTTAGTTTGTTGGGCTAAATGTGTGAATTTGCTACACTTGTTCAGAAAAGATAATTCATATTTCAATCTAAATTAAACTCGCACGATACTCAATATGAAAATAGAGTATTTTTTTATGAACTGATGGTAAGATGGTAAAAACTGGCAACGCGTAAAATGTATTGGCGTTTGACAGCATGTTTTCTAAAGATTTGCGGTGATGAAGTACTAACCGGGTTAATTAAACTCGAGACGACAGAGATACGTGTAGATTCGTAAATAGGTCAATCTTTAGACTAATATGATAAGTTGCAAAATATAATTAATTTACTCACTCAAATTTGGGATAAGCTTCATAAGAGATTGCTACTGCTGAAAAGAATATTCCAATGATGATCGGCTAGATAATATTTCCTTTGTTCGATGACAAGTGAATAAAAACTCTAGTAAAATCTTACAGCCGCTGACAGAACGACTGTTCACTACTAACTACAATATGAAACTTCCTCGTATGCGCACACTGATCAACTACCGAACTTATCTACAAAGTAGGCGGAGCTACCATCGTACGCAGGGCCCGCGGGCGATTGGCAAAAGTAGTGTCATAAAACTATCGTGACAGGAGGCACAAAAGCGCGATTGTCCGATCGCAAAGGCCATGTATGTAGTAGTACAGCTACGCCCATCGCTGGATCGGTATGCGCTATCGACGGTAGGCTCTGGTTGGTTCTCAAATCATCGCGACGATGATGAACTCTTTATTGATAAAATATGATATACAACAATGAAGCATAAGCCTCTTTTTGCAGGCAAAGATGAAAGGAAATTGTATAGTCCGCTTATAGTACTGGCCTGAATAGATTGTAATATATTATATAGGAATATAGCAAAAAATTAAATAGCATTATATACAATTAGAATGGACATGTTTATTTTGATTATTCATGTTTGGCAATGTTGACTGTATGGTAAAATTTTCCATAATGAACAATGTATCGAGTGTTTGGTATAATTGTCTTAAGCGGTTAGCAAGAATGTCATGAGTGTCAAATCATGGATAGATAAGGAAAATTTACATTATATGTATTATATATTTTATATATAGATAGGCATCATACCTGCCAACTCTCATGCATTGAGCTTGAGACTCACGCAATTGCCCCATGCCTCAGGGATCTCACGCCTGTGTCACGCAAGTGTCCCTTTTACCCAAGCAAACCTGTTTTTTTGCCCCAATCTCCAAGTAGTAATCATATACTTACTAACTAGAAATTCCACTGTCATACAGCCCACGACCAAAGAGCTATTGGAAAAAAATAAAGGGTACTGATGGTTGAGAAATGCAATATTAGCAGTCAAATGGCACTGCAGTGCAATAGGATAACTGCAATGGTAGCTGTAATGTACTGGGTGTGGGTGTTATTATATACAACAAATAGCAATAATGAAAGGAAAAGATTATATGTTTATATCTCTCCCTCTGCAATAGGAGAAATGCAATATTGGCCAATACTAGAAGTAAAATGCACTGATATTATTAGAATAACCAATATTATTAATATAGTAAGAATATAAAACCAATGCACAATTTTGTTTACATTTCAAAACGTCATAGCTAGCAATATCAAGAAGTTGTGATATTTATATAGATTTTTAGAAAATCTGTACTACGTGGTCATTGTTCTGTAGTCATCCAAACTTATAATTAAATATTGTAATAATCTCATAAGAATCGTTAGAAAAAAAATATCATCGTCATTTCCTTTACTTACACTGCGTTGGACATCAGTTAGTGTATAGAATACCAAAGTACTCAAAAGTGTCTAAAATGTCAGTTACTTTGAAGTCGGCAAAAGTGAAGCGATTTCAGTACTCCTACATCCATTACAGAAACCTTTGGCAACTCGACAATGCTATAGACAGGTGAAATGTGCACGTTATTTTTTCGTGAAATGCGCACGGCTTAATTGTTCTATTCTCTGTCGCTCGGCGTTTCAATTTCTAGTCTTAACTTTGATAAATGTAAGGCTTGGCAAGTTTTAATAACAATTTTCGGCCAAATAAATCTGTCTATTTGTGTATAATCCGATCGGATGGGTAAGCTTTAAGAGACTGTCGACAATTTACAAAGACTTGGTAACATATTTAAATAGGCTTATATGTGTTTTGTATCGTTATTATATTTAAACGACTCTACAAAACAACGGTTAAATTTGTTGATGAGATTTCGAGACAAGGGTTTGCGACTTTGTTGATGAATAATTTTCGTAAGTTGTGTGCACATGCATTTATCATAAAAACTCTCAAACTTCGCTCCCGCTCGTTTGGTCGTGGGATAAACAACTATGTATAAACATATTTGTGGCATTCTCATCTATCAATAACCTTCACGACATTTGGTTTCCATATGTAGTTATATTATCTTTCGCTGTGGTGTTTTTATACTCTATGAAAATTTACCCCATTTATCAAATCCTGCGTTTTCATTGCCCCCGAAATAGACTCACACTTTTTTTCCCACTCCAGCGATGGCAGGTCTGATAGACATGTAGCTAGCTTTGTTTGTACCATTTGTTGGTATTATCAAGGATGTAAATGCCTTGGTATTATTGATGATATTATGGCATTGCGCACTGTAATTTCGAGCAAAATTACAATGTTGGCTAAAATGACTGGTAACTCCAAAGATTATCTTGTCAAGCTCATGGTAATTAAGAACATTAAGTAACTAAGAAATGACTCATTTTGTGTATTTGTGAACTTATGAAATACTTTGAGTAGAAAGCTATGAAATTCTCCCTCTCTTGTCTTATGGAGGATTTAAAGTGGTTAAAATCATGGCCCAAGGGGCGTGACTCTCCAAAATATGGGCACATGTTGGGAGTTGGGTTAGGGGTATTACAGATGGTGCCCAACTTAAAACAAACCACAGTTAACTTACACCTCTTCATCTCATTGAACTTATGACTTTTCAGTCAGTGTATGCCAAGTTGTGTCGAATGTCATACTAACAACTTAATACCTATAGTTAGTTGATGAGTTAGTCAGATTTTATAGATGGAGCAAGAACAAGTTTTTCAAGTCTACTTAATTCACGAATGTATGAAGGTGAGAAACACCAATTAGTGTGAGCCAGTGGGTTTAGGTCATTGGCTGGTCCCAAAAAGAAAGCATCATTCATGAAAGTTATAATATTAATATCAAACACAATCATCGCCACATCTGCATACTATTTCTAAAGATAATTGTTTGAAGTCAGTTGCTTTCTTGTACAGGCAACTATGGGCACTAATGCTGACATCAAACCAGCTATCGTGGTCTCATTCAGCTATGATGTCTGTTCTATTAGGTGACTAATCGGGAGATCAGTATGTGAGAGAGAGTTAATTTGAAAATACTTATACCCAGAAAGTTCACTGTATTCTTTTCATACACGTAAAAACAAAACATATAAAGCAAAAATTATTTACAAGCATGGAGACTAGATATTATCATCAGAGATAAATAAATAAATCATGCATGAATTATAGGCATCAGAACTGAAGAGAAGAAAAAAATGAAAAGTAATAGTAACAACTGCAACTGTAATACCTGCACAAAGGTAGCGGTAGGAGTATTAGAGGCTATTACAACACCTAAAACATAAAACGAAAAAACTTAGACGTGAGTTTCTAGTGTAAACTGGTGGTAATGAAGTGTAAACTACGACAGACAACAGACCAATAAGATTGATTGATTAAACAATTTAAGCAATTGGTTCATGGAAGCTTTATAGTATTAACACATGTGTTAGTTCAAACATGTGTGTCAAAAAAGGATTCTGACATCGTTGTCATTGAACTTTGGATATGTAAACAAGAAATCTATATCAGTCAATGCTATAATGATATGGTTCTTATCTTGTTACAAGCAAAAGATAAAATCATGGCTTATTTTACATTATTAGACTTACTGAAATTATTTCTTTGAGTGCTTTTTTTCAAGAGAGATCTTTCTTTCCAGACAAAAAGACAGGCTGTGCGGAGTGGGTTGTCTCTTCTTATTTTCCTTTTGATATTTGTGATCAGCAGCAGTCTTTTTTCTGGTTCCTCCGTGCTGGCTTGTAGATGTGCCCAAAAGTTTTTTCTTCTTGCCACTGCTGCTGGCTGCACACCGATTTTGGCCCTGGAATTATTATGATATTTGTTTTTTTTATGAGAAATTAGTCTGGGAACTCGGTCTTCAAACAGATGGAGTTGCTCGAGCCCACTATTAAGTAGTTGGATAGTGAGCGCCCGCAACTCCACTCGTTTGTCGTCTGAGTCCTTAGAGTAATGTGAAATACGATTTCGTGATGTCATACAAATATAAATATATTATCATGAAGTAGCTGACAGTTAAGAATATGTGACATATATACATTGTGACAAACTATTGTTTTGCTCGCTTCGTTTAACGAGAGACAACTCCGCAAAAACAACGGTTTGTCAAGGCAGACTAGGACGAGCCAAGAATCGCTTAATTTTTTTTCATGGGAATAAACTGGACTTTGATATATATACTCTGATATTCTGACATTGATAAATATATATAAATATATATGATAGCATGAATATATATATCATGAATGATATATATATACAGTATACAACTATATATATATATATATATATATATATATATATATATATATATATATATATATACTAGCTGCATTACCCGTGTTCAGGAACAGATTTACAAAAAGCAATAGTTTTATTGAAAGTTGTCTTTCTTACTGTAAAGCAACTCCAAATATGCAATCTACTGAACTTTTTGTGCTGATCAGACTGCATACACATATGCAGTCATACATGTCAATAATGTTGGAGAGACCAATGGAAATATGCAATGTGTTCTACAGCTAGTCTACAATGTATCAGTCTCGAACCACTCAAATCAGAGTTGTCCTAATTTTGTACACAGAACTGATAATGAAATTGACATTGCTATGCAAACTACAGTTTTTCAAACTGGTTGTAATGAAAAGTTTTACATATTTTAAGAATTTCTAGAAAATATTTTGCTTTTGCACTGCTAAGCTATTGCCTGCATTTATTGAATTGAGACTTCTACATGCTTAAAACACTAATCATGACTCACCAGTTCTTCCTCTATGGCCTGTGTTTTGATATGGTATATAAAAACTGTGCAGCAGTAATGTGGTTTCGTTGATAAAATTTACTATCAATAAAATCTACTATATAAACTACATATATGGCCTCGCGCCTTTCCAACGTAAGGCATTACATCTGGAGCATTTTTGGACATTCGTCCCATAGAAAAATTTGGCCCTATACTGTGTTGCAGAATTGTAGTCAAGTGCGAAGTTTTCTGCCCATACACGGCGCCTGGTAGCAGCTGCTGTAGTTAGTGCATCTTGATGTTGTCGCCGTTTCATCTGCTCTGAAAATTCAGCTCGCCAAGCAGCTGTTGTAGCTAGTGCATCATGTTCTTGTCGCCGCTGCATCTTCTCGGAGGCTTCTGCACGCCTGGCCGCTGCTGCAGCTGCTCTGAACCGATTGAGTCACTGCTGGGCTGGCCAGCAGTCTCTGCACTTCTAGCAGCTGCAGCATTTACTCTGGCTTGCTCTCAATGTACCTGTGTTTTTTCAGTGGTTTCTGGTCTTCTAGCAGCTGCTATTCTGTTTCGTTGTAGGCGTAGCTGTGTTTGCTCTGCAGTTTCTGCACTTCTAGCAGCTGCAGTAGCAGTTCTGTTTCGTTGTGGGTGTAGCTGTGTTTGCTCTGCAGTTTCTGCTCGTCTAGCTGCTGCTTTGCAAATTTCTCTAAGGGAATCCATATATTCTTGTGTTTGGGCAGTAGGCTTTTTGGGAGGCATTGTACTGCTTCAAGCATTTCTAAAAGTGAATGAGATGGTGTGCTTTTTTTGTAATGTACGCTGCTCGCTTTCTTCCAACCGTCGCCTATCGCAACGCTCAGAGTGCCCGTGCAAGTTTTGTAATATCTGTAGTTCTGTGGTACTCATAGCTGGTTATAAAGTAAAAGTAAGTCGGCTGCGGAAGGAAATGAACATGCTTACTATCACGAACAGTTGCAAATCCGACATTTTAAGTAGTGGAGATGTGGCATTCATAGAACATTGAATAATAAGTACTAAGTGAGTGACTGTGTTGTCCAAAGATTTCTCTATAAAATTAGCCTAAAATTTAATTTTAAATCTTTATTTGAGAATTTCTAACTTAAAAACAACCATTTTTGTGTGAGTTTTGAAAATGCCACTGAGTTAGAAAACAATTACTTATGTTGATGACATTACAGCCGATTCAGATTTTTGTGACTACACAGCTAATTAAAATGCACAAAGTATAGATACAATGAATTTTTTGCATGAATTTTTGCAATAAATTGTGCTGCGTTATATGACATCAAAACCAGAGCCGTATAGCTTCGGAGTCCGGCATTATAAACCAGAAACAAAAACGCTTGTTTCCAAACAAACCTGATCGACGCATTGATCTCTTATGGAATATTTGTACCTTGCTATCAACATCTCATTTTTTTGCATTTACTTCATTTTTTTACAAAAAGAATTTGTATTTTCTTGTAGGAAATTTTGTCCTCTTTCAAATGGTGTATGATACAAAAATCAATTTTAAAGCAACTGCCAATAAAAGTATTTTTTGTTCGTTAATGTTGCGGCCTCTCCATTATAACTTATATCAAAATAGTAGGGGCGGCGGCCTGTTTGTTTGGAAATGAGCGAGCTCCTATATATGCTTCCGCTGGTCGTGAAAGTCTGTGAAAGTCTACGGCTCTGATCAAAACAAGAAAGTAGCTTTGTTAATATTTGGTACTTTGACTTCCAAGCTTCAGTTCATGATTGAGCAATTGTTTGTAGAAAAATCCAATGTCGCCGCAGATTATGTAAATTTTGGGAGCTGATCTTCTTTTTTCTCAACGCCAAAAACAAAAATTGACTCAGTTTTTGTGTGTATACCATTGAATGGAGTGAACTTACATGTATACTCTCACTTTGGGTGGTGAGCTATGAAAACACTTTTGGCTTGGCTGATCTAATAAGGATTTATTTACAGTGATGAATAGCACTGCTAGTATTGCTGGTATACAACTGGTGCAGAATTTTTACATGCCACAACTCACCCACACCTCCGCATTTCATCATGTGACTTTTGAAACACATCAGTCATAATAGTAAGTAACAATATCAGACCAATAATTATTGATCAAATCAAGCCAGCTGTGACCTATATAGACATTTATTGGCACAAATGCAGGCATCAAACCATCAAGAGGCTCAGTTTTATCATCAAGCTGTATCAATAAATATAAGTAGGACAATTGGCCAGGCTGTGTTTTTATATACTTTTACAAATCCCAAAAGTGTTGTATTCCTCACTATTGCTACAGCATAAATTACTAGAGTTTGAATAACAATGTCTGGTGTTAACCATTAAAAAGACTCATGTTTGTGCCTCATCCAAGAATCATGTCCGCTTTATGATGTGGCAGATTGGGGATTAAAATGTGAGATGAATTTTAAAAGTTTTAAAACACTTATATCCAAAATGTTCACTGTATTCTTTCAATAAGCTTTAATATATAAAAACCTTATCTGGAAAAACTCAGTAAGATGCTATTCAGACTGTACGAGGATGAAGTTTTACACCTAACACACCTAAAATAATAAAACAAAATAATGCAAAGGGGTGCGCTTCTATACTGGTGGTAAAGATGATAATATTTTTTGTGATACGATTTCTGATTAAGGTTTGGTTTAGATGAAAATTAGATTGTGAGTAGTTTGGTAGCTATTAGCATTTTACTGTCCTATTTTATCAAAGGTCAGCTCATAGGTAACTACAATAATAACAAAAAGAAAGTATTACTAATAGAAAGTACACAGAAGTGTTAACTAACAAATGAGACTTGAGATGTACTCACATGCATCAATCTTATCAACATCCCTTTTACTTTAAATTGAAAAAAACGGATTTAAAAACAGATTCTGAGAGCAGTATAACAATAAACACAAATTCAACAATGTGAAGACCATCCGTTTCTACAGCCACAGTCAAAACTTATGCACATGTATCTAAGAGTACTGTTTAGCTGACACTGTCTGCATATGTCTAATACTAGTACATCTCACAGTTTCTGAACTTATGAGGTAACTTGATAAATTGGGAGCTTTACTTGGACACAGTTACAGGCTTACTGACTGGCTGGCTAGAATTCTCATGTTGATCATCATAATCATAAGCTGTGTCATATATGGGAGATGCTGGAGCATTTTCTGATGTAGTAATGGTATCTTCTTGAGCCACAAGCAACTTATCACCATTGAGCGTGTCATAAGATTTACTACAATAATAACAAAAGAAAGTGTTACTAATAGAAAATATACATACGTCTTAACTAACAATTGAGACTTGAGATGTACTAACCTGCATCTTATCAGCAATAATGAAAAGTAATTCCAAAAACTGATGAATAAAATTGATTGAATGAGTGATAAAAGATTTAAGGAGATGGTTTTTTAGATTTATAATATTTTACACCTATGTTCCATTCAAACATGTGAATCGGACAGCTGTGAATAAAAATGCATGGCCTGCTGACATTCTCATAGAGCTTTGGACGTGTAAGCAAAAAGCCATTATCATTCATAAGACATTATCATTTATAAATTCTGGTGTGTACAGGTAATTAAAAGCGCAAGTGACAGCCATGGACTATTCTATACCGATAAACATACCGGTATCAGTTCTTGGAGTGAGTTTTGCCTAAAGAAATGGTTCTTTCCACACAGAATGATAAACTGTGTGGAGCAGAGTGGTTCTTTTTGGTTTCCTTCCTTCCCATAGGTATGTTCAGCAGCCTTCATACGGGAACCTCCATGTTGGCTCGCTGTTGTGCCGAGTGGCCTTTTTTTTCTGGCCACTGCTGAAAGCTGCATTCTAGTTTTAGTCCTATAATTATTATATTTGTTCTTTTTCATGTGAAATATGTTTTGCGTTATGGCTTACACATACAAATCTGATGATACCTCGATTAATCACAAAAATTTATCCAGAATATCTGATGAGAAGTGTGTCACACAAGCCAAACTATTAGTCCAAAAACCGCTGAGGGGTGGGCCTAATAGTTAGACATGTATCAAACAGCTATCAATATCGAATGCCATGTGAGGCATGCTTGTACATTAATGTATAACTGACTGACTTGTTACCTAAACTATGGTAATACTACACCCTGCCAATTACCAAAGCTTTATCTTAGATGAATATAAATGATGAAAGCCTGAGGACCTACAATTTGGACTTGCACTAGAGCATCAACAGGACAGGACCAGTCAAGAATTCCTAAATTCTTTATACTTGGGAATAGACCAGAATTTTTACTTTTTTTGTTCCAATTCTTGGACAAGGACCAGAAATTATTCACAGCACAAGACTGCTCGACTGGGCACAACCTAGCTTGGGCATGGCCCACGCAAAAGAGGGACGGTCTCCCTCCGTGTGTGGGCCATGCTCAGGCTAGGCACAACTCTAAAATTCACCTCTTTTGCGTAAAACTGTATCCTTCTCCTAAAGACAATGGTGTGTTCAGGAGAATGATTTTCCGACTCACTGTACAGGCCTTCCACTGTTCAATGAAGGTCTCAAAGGCCGGACCATACACAACCGCCTCATAGTAGTTTTCAAGTTTATTCAACATGTCCTTGTGGAATGCATCAATAGCTGTTTGCCTTAAAAAAGCTCAACAATATGTACATGATGTGCACATTCTAAACAGTAATATATCTCAGTGTTATGTAATCTTGTCTTTCAACTATTGAATCATCATTGCCCACACAGAGTATGTACTTTGGCATGAATCATAAAATGTACAATCATTAAGAATCAGAAATCATTACTGGATAAACTGACCAGGGGAGTAAATACACCACTGGAGTAATGAAGCAAGAAGCAGAAGGTGGTAAGTTTGTTGAACAGAGAACATAGGACAAAAGGCTTTTGACGTTATTTTATCAAATCAAACACCACAGATGTAAATAATAACCATCAAGTACGTTATGCCATGATGATTGCTGACATGTCATAACAGGCATGTGTGACAAAAAGACTTATAAATAAAAAACAAGTATAAATATGTTGATCATGTGCCTTGTCTCCATGGCCTACCATTCCTGGCGCTGTAGTTCAGAAACTCTCGGTATCACATCCCCTTCTGAATAACTGTTCTCGCTAGAATGATAAAAACAAAACAATTGTTTACAAAATGTAACATATCAAGCCACCTAATAAAATTTTAGTGTTTGAGTAATCATACCCACATATGACCAAACTTTATATTGTATAACACAAGTAGGCTCTAGTTAAAAAGATTATTTATAGTTTTGTACTGCAAGTGGTTCTAATGAATTCTTGGTCTCAAAAAAATTACAATCTTTAGTAATAGTAAGCTTTATGGCTGGGTTTTGTTAGTCATACATGACCACTCGATTTTACGAAGCGTTGATGGTTAAATGTGTCATTATGTTCAAACTAACAGTGAACATGTTCCACAGCCGTCTCCATACTGCTTGCTATATGCGCAATGCGCAAAGCAGCACTCGACTTTCTGGAAACACAGTGTTAATGGCCGCATGTTCTGCCTCTGAGTCATCAACCATAAACAACCTTGGTCCAACTAGGCTTAAAATTGTTGAACGATGGGTGTTGATCATACCAAACAAGAAGAAGGATAGAGATAGGTTCCTTGTCACCAAAACACTGATTGCCAAGAAAAGTTTCTATGTGATTTGTGAAATGCATTGTTCTGGGTCCTACCGAGTTCACTCATTAACCACTAAGCAGAGTGGGTTTTTTCACCTGTCTCTCAGCCTACATTGTTTTCTCGAATACCACTATTCAATGAATTATAGTTTCAGATGAATTATCTTAAAAAAATAATGAAAAACCTCTGTTATAGAAACCAGAACTGTCAGCAAGCTGTTTGAACTGGTCTAATCCCATGGTGATGGCATCTTCACTTTCACTTGTGGTCAGAAATGCACCTGCAATAAAATCACATTATGTTTCGTTTGGGTTTTTGATTTTTTAGCATTCAAAACCTTCATGGCTTTTTGCAACTATATCATGCATTGTCTTGAACAACAACATCAACTCAGGTTGTTATTAATGATTGAAGGATTACATCGTACTTAAATTTAAATTTTATTCGTAACTAAAGGGACACCTCCTCTATGGCAATGGGTTAGACAACTCCTCCATGGCAATGGGTTTGACAACTCCTCCATGGCAATGGGTTAGAAGTGAAAAGAGGCGGATCTGGTGACTGTTCATTCCACCACTGGCATCTAAAAACACTATCTCTGCAGACTCTCTACAACAGATTATGTGTCATGCATGTTATTTTCACTGTTAGTTTGAACATAAAGGCGCTTTTAAATGATAAATAGCAATAAATGACACTGAATGACAACTAATAGAAGAATATAATCAGTGGTTGGGGTCACCAAATCCTATGTCCTCTCTAGTAAGTGCATGATGTACATAGACTATACCTATGTAGAGTCACAGTGATGTTAAGAAACCGACCTTAACTTGTGTGAGCACTCCACCAGTGAAGTTATCAGAGAAACAACCATTTGGCGGCTCTCTGTTAGACCTGTCAAAAACTTGACATCCTCATTTTCCAATTTTGTTTGTAGAGCCTTTCTCATCTCTGCGGTCGTCTTTTGAAATTCACCATATTTGACATTTTAAACATCTAAATTTTTGACACATCTAAAAAGCAAATATAAGATTTGCTAGCAATTTGAATGGTTACCAAATGATTTGTGGGTCAGACAATGTATGCAGAGCATATAAGCAATGTTCAACTTGTCTCTCCTTCACACAAATTATACACTTTGAGCAAAACTTGTGGACAGGTCAATCATCCCATCATTGACCTGTCCGCAAGTTTGACAACATCCTCTTTAAAGATGTGGTTGCGTCAAAAAATTCAATTTAGTGAAATTAAAACCCATAAAAGGCTAAAACATCAGCTACAATTTGATGCTATTTTTGTCTTTGTAGACCGACCCTGTCCAGGTATATATGCGTTTGAATGAGGCCCTCTTTTAAAAAGCTCACGTTCCAGCGGGTGCCTCTTTCGTGACGTCACAAGCAAGATATCTGAAACGAAACCACGAGCGATAAATATGAGGTCGCTTCGTTAGCCAATCATGAGCGCGAAATTTTTATATAGGCCGTAATAAATGTTATCACTCGTAAAACGCTTTGTCTGTGATCTCGAAGATTCTCATCGTTAGAGAATTCTCATCATTACTGATTCAACGCGTTTCAACAATTACTAAGTTATACATAGTTTTAAAATGGCTTCAAGTTTGAGCGACTGCGACTCAGAGTTATCTGAGCAACCTTTAGTAAAAGATTGGAGTAGACAGCCTATGGTCAAAGCTGACATGCGTCAGCAGCGTTTTGCTGCAGAGGAAGACAGAATGGAGGTAAATTAACTTAGAGTCTTTTATACTTAAGTAAATGTAATATTTTCATAGTTGCAATATCCTAGACATTGTAATCGTCTTCCCTATTGCTGGGTTTTGTAAACAAGTTAATTGTCTTAGATATGACAGGATTCAAGCCTCGTTTTGAATTGAAAGTCAGCACATTAGGCTGTCTTGTTATGTAAGCTTTCTTTTGAATTGCCGCTGCTGAGCTGTACAGTCGTGTATTTATAATCTGATTATTGTGTGAATACATCTGACACTTATATAATTACAACGATGTTATAATGGCGATGAGGATGGGATCCAGACTGTTTGTGGTAACCATCTCACTCTAAAAGCTAAGTAGATTGGTCTTTATCTTTAGGGTATTTTCTTTTCTTCCTTCATTGCTGATTAAAGTTGGGTTCAGAATGGATAGCAAGGGGCCAGGCAATTTCTCTCCAGACGGCGATGCTTCAATAGTTTCCACAAATTGGAGATCGTGGGTTGAAGAATTTGAGGCCTTTTCTGACTCGAAGGGAATTTTTAATTTGAATGGGGAAGGGAACATCAATATGAGGGCTCAGAGAAAGGCGCTCTTGTTGTACCATGCTGGCGCCAGGGTTAGGGAAATTCATGGCACGTTGGCAGCTACTAATAGAGACGATTACAACGGGTTTAGGCAACATTTAGACGAATATTTTACGGTGGCTCCTAACGAGACTTTTCAGCGTCATGTGTTTCGTAAGATGGTGCAATTGGAAAATGAGACAGTGAGCCAATACTGTGCGCGATTAAGGAAGGCGGGTGGTAATGGATGCAATTACCACAATGTGAATGATCAAATTAGGGATCAAATCGTAGAATATTGTATATCGGATGTGCTAAGGAAGCGCTTGATGGAAGAAGGAAACGCTTTAACTCTCGAACGCACACTGGTTTTGGCTAGTACACACGAGTCAGTAGAAAGTCGATTCCGGGAGATGAGTAGCAGACCGCTGTTGAACAGGGTTAGTGATAATAGGCTAGGCAGTAATAGAAGTAGTAATGGTTTTCGTGGCAGCAGGACAGGCTTAGATAGGGGTAGTAGGGTTGCTAACGAATTTCGAGGTAAAGCCCGATGCAATGGAAGTGGTAGGGAAAATTCCCATGCTGTGTGCCCGGCCAAGGGCAGACAATGTTTCAAGTGCAAAGAATACAATCATTTTAAATCTGTGTGTAGGGGTAAGCATGTAAATTATGTAGAACAGAACGACGAGGATTCTAGCGATAGGCCTGACGCCGGTAATGTTAGTCAAAACCCTGATAAGTTTGCTTTCACATTAAATTCTATCAACAAAGTAGGACTTCACCGAGCAGTGGTGCAAGTGGGAGGTGTAGATGTAAAATTTATTTTGGATTTAGGGGCGGATTGCAATGTCATAGATAAACCTACAAGGGAAACGCTTAAAAAAGGTGGTATTGTAGTTGAAAAGTCAGAGCGCTCTGGTCCGAAAATTTATTCATATACATCACAGAAACCGCTATCAGTGATAGGGCAGTTTTGGGCAGAGGTACATTGTTCTGGTAATGGTAAGATGGCCAAAAATACCAAGTTTTTGGTGATTGACAGCGTGGCTGAGGCTCTATTGGGGATAGAAACATGTACGGAGTTGGGGTTGATCAGTATTTCTACGAATCTTGTCATTGAGGAGGGGGCGGCTTGGAAAAGTAAGTTTCCAAAATTGTTTTCAGGAGGTATAGGAAAAGTCGATGGTGAGATAACACTTTCTATTGATCATACAGTTGTGCCTGTGGCTCAACCATATCGTAGGGTGCCGTTTTCTGTTCGCGAAAAGTTAGAAAAGCACTTGGATGAGTTATGCTCTTTAGACATCATTGAACCAGTAGAGGGGCCTACAACATGGAGTAGCGGGGTGGTTATTGTGCCAAAGGCTGATGGCAGCATTAGGTTGTGTGTAGATATGAGGCAGGCCAACAGAGCCATAATCAGACATCACTACCCTGTGCCCACGGTGGATGAGCTATTGCTAGACATGAACGAGTCCAAGGTTTTCTCGAAAATTGACACGAAAATGGGGTTTCATCAATTCGTTTTAAACAAAAAGTCTAGGGATATTACAACATTTACCACCCATGCTGGTCAATACCGTTACAAATGGCTTAGCTTTGGTATTTGCGCTGCCCCTGAAATATACCAATGGAAAGTGGCCGACATAATTGCAGGGATTCCAGGGGTAGTGGTTTTAGCTGATGATATAGTAGTACATGCAGGTAACATGGCAGAGCATAATGAACGCTTAGAATTGACACTTGAGCAACTAGAAAAGGCAGGGCTAACTGTAAATGAAGGCAAGTGTGTTTTTGGGGCCGAGCAGATCACTTTTGTAGGACATAGAATCTCTAGCCAGGGGGTTGATCCAGGCTCAGACAGGGTTGAGGCCATATCAGGAGCATCAGTACCAAAAACTGTAGGGGAATTAAAAAGTTTTCTAGGGTTAGTGAGCTATTGTTCAAGGTTTATTCCTGATTTCTCATCTAGAACAGAATTGTTGCAAAGCATGACCATTGGCAAGCAGTCTGCAATGCAACTGGAGTTTGGGGGGCAAAAATTAAAGGCTTTTCAAGATTTGAAATGTGCGTTAGCTCATACAAGGACACTGGCATTTTTTGACTTGGATTCCAATACTTTGCTATACACAGATGCAAGTCCCGTGGGCTTAGGGTGTGTGCTCGTTCAAGTACAGGGAGGAGTTGATAGGGTCATCTGCTATGCTTTGAGAGCGTTGACTCAAGTTGAGAAACGATACTGTCAGACAGAAAAAGAAGCTTTGGCCATAGTCTGGGCATGCGAAAGGCTCCACCATTATTTGTTTGGGGTTAAATTCACTCTCATGACAGATCACCAGCCATTGGAGGCGATCTATGCCAATCACAAAAAGAAATCTCCCTCTGCTCGAATAGAGAGGTGGGTCTTGCGTCTCCAGAGTTATGATTTTTGCGTGAAATACATAAAAGGGTCATTGAACATTGCAGACTGCTTATCTAGAATGGTGACGGGTCAATATGGATCTCCAGTGGAGTCTGTAGAAGACACTGAGCTTTTTGTTAGGCAGGTAGTTGTGGACGATTTGTTAGGTTTTGAGGCAATAACGGCTAAACAGGTTGAGAGAATATCTGACAGAGATGGGGAATTGGGTTATGTAAGGCGTTCAATAGCTGAAGGTTCATTTGACAATGCACCAAAAGATATAGCAAAACAATTTAGACCCGTTATTGATGAGCTGTGTGCTATTGGCCAAATAGTGTTGGGGGGGGGGAAACAGGATAGTTGTACCGGTGGAGTTGAGACATAAAATGATTGAGCTGGGACACGAAGGACATCTTGGTATTGAGGGTACTAAGCGTAACTTGAGAACGAGGGTCTGGTGGCCGGGTATGGATGCAGAAATAGAATGCTATGTGAAGCGGTGCATGGGTTGTCAATTAGTAGGTCAGGCACAGGAAAGAGACCCAGTTAGAGTCACTGAGTTGCCAAATGGGCCCTGGGAAGACTTAGCATGCGACTTATTGGGTCCACTAGAGAATGGTAAATATATATTTGTCGTGGTAGACTACTATAGCAGGTATTATGAGTGTGTATTCATGCAGTCTATTGTTAGCGGCAAAATCATAGAAGCTTTGGTTGAGATTTTTGACAAGCATGGACTGCCTTTGAGCTTAAAGTCAGATAATGGACCTCAGTTTATTTCTCGGGAGTTTGCTGGATACATAGAAAGTATGGGCATTAGGCATGATTTAGTGACACCGCGATGGCCCGAGTCTAATGGGGAGGTAGAGCGTCAGAATTGTTCTTCGATGAAGAGAGTTAGGATTGCCATAGCTGAGGGTAGGAGTGTACCAGGGGAGTTAAGGAAATACCTGTTGGCAGAAACACTATACCGGTTGGAAATACAGAAACACTCCACATTCGATCACTGGTAAATTTCTGTCAGAATTGCTTTTTGGGCGAAAATTACGGGTAAAGGTCCCTCAGGTGCAAGATATCTTTGGGGAGTCAGAGGAACGGGATTGTGATGCAGAAGTAAAAAATCAGATGGTTGTCAAACGTAATCAGAACAAGTCGGGGCACGACTTTGAAGTGGGCGATTTAGTGCTGTTGAAAAGGGATACTCAGTCAAAATGCCAGACACCATTCCATCATGATCCATATAAAGTGCGAGAAATATGCGGTCCCATGTTGACGTTAGAGTCGGTAGATCGCAAAATAGTGAAACGAAATGTAACGCATGTTAGACGTTTTCACTCCCCGGAAACTAATTTATCTGTTGTAGATGAAGCTGGAAATAGTGGAGGAACCACCCTATCACCAGCCCGAAATTGCGACTATGACCGCCGACCAACAAGACCAAAGACCGACACTGCTTGTTGGGATTCAGTACGAGAGGAGCCGAACACACCAGTTTGACCGGATACGCCCGCAAGAGAACTACCCGCTAGTCCAATCACCCCGATGAGTGGACGAGACAGTGCGCTTGAGAGTGAATCCTCATCAAGGCCAATAAGAGACAGAAGACCACCGGCATATCTAAACGAATACATAACATGAACTAAGCCGTCAACGCATACATTAGCTATAAAGGGAGCAAACCCTAGCCTGAGTCACTCGAGATAACGGTACAGACATATCGAGTGCTTGTATGGGAAAGCACACCCGCCCTATTATGGGGCATGCCTGGAACAGAGATTTCCCAGCTGCGGCTAGGTTTATTATGCTGCCAGGGTTCAATTTACGATGTCCGCAATAGGCGTTTAGACTAATGTAAATGGCTAAAATGCAATAATTTCATAATTATATATATATGTATTTGCGGGTTTGACAATATTTCTTATTACTGACTGTAGCTAAATCTTATACGTAAACAAGAGGTGTAATATCCTAGACATTAGAATCGTCTTCCCTATTGCTGGGTTTTGTAAACAAGTTAATTGTCATAGATATGACAGGATTCAAGCCTCGTTTTGAATTGAAAGTCAGCGCATTAGACTGTCTTGTTATGTAAGCTTTCTTTTGAATTGCCGCTGCTGAGCTGTACAGTCGTGTATTTATAATCTGATTATTGTGTGAATACATCTGACACTTATATAATTACAACGATGTTATAATAGTCATAAATACATATACTAATTAATAAAACGATAATTCTTTGCTATCTCCAATCATCGTTCATAGCTTATCTGCCGTTTTACCTAGCTTTAATATTTTTTTCAAATTTTCTTTGGTAAATTAGAGTCATGATTACAAATTATTTTCACTCGTAGGAAGTGGGTAAAATCGATTGATCATTGCAAATCTCTAATTTCCAGAACCAAAGCTTTGAATCGTTGGCTTGGCGTGCTTGTGCCTTTATTAAATAATTCTTCGTTTTTAAAATTACACTCGCAATCTATTTAACTCCCAATTTGGAAGCTGTCAATAGATACGCTTTAGAATGACATATCTATGAATGACATATATTTATTGCATTTGTTTTACTGATTACAGAATGTTTATGTCGTCCCACCAGCCGAAGAAGCTTTGTCAGTGTGGAAACTGCCATAAAGGGGAAAGAGAGACTTGAATGTCTGCTGCATAAGCCATGATGTTTTGTTTGAGTTTGTTGCAGTAGATGAATTTGTCTTATTGTATCAGCTAATACTATCTGAGTGGCCACGACTTGATGAATATTTTTAATAAAAGCTTTATGCCGAGATGAACATATTTTTGCTTGTAAAAATTATATAATAAAATTATATTGTTGAAGATAATGCAAAACATGATTTGCAGAATATTGTAGTAAATTGGATATGGTATATGGATGTCCGCAGAACTGGAGAATGTGAGTTCAAATCCAGTTTGCAGCAGACTTCTCATCTTTAAAACTCTATCCCTGTCTATATTCTTATCAAAGACGTGGCTTGCTTATTTCACTTCGGTAGTATTCGGTAAGAATACTACTAGTAAGAAACTAGTACGTAGACGGTGTAGGCAATGATATACAGCCCCACCCTAAGGATAGGCGACAGACATAATGTGGGCGGGGCCTATGGGAGGCTGTATATTGTTAGTATGGGTAGCTGCAGAACTGTGCTGATACAAAGACCGCGTTATACATAGTTGACTTGACAGAATTACCTTAGACCGGTAGAATTGGTAGTCGGTACCCAAATGTTTACACAACATTTGGAGAAAGTGAGTAGAACAAATTTTCAATTTTCGTTATTTGAGGCCTTTGAAACATTCATAATAATGCATCTGTAGCAGGATTTAAAATTTTATTCTAGCCAACATGAGCAAATACAAAATAAGATATATGCCAATAGAGCCGCGTGAGACTAGACTTTTATCGCAAATAGCCGATGTGAATACGAGAGATAGAGACAGGTTGCCTAACACGTGACATCATTTTGGGCAAGTCTGGGCACATTTTTGTGGTCTGAGCGTTTTTACGACGATCAGATTTTTTCGGTTTTAATCTTCAAATATCTTGGCAATGCGATCGCGTAACACAACAAACAACATATCAACTGATTGAGAGAAAAAAAAAGCTTTTTTTAAGATCAACTTAAATTTGACGCAACCACATCTTTAACAGTCATTTTCAAATGACTTAAAGCTGAGATCGGAGAATGTCCGTCAACAAAAATCTTTTTTAGTGCTCTAGTGGTTTCTTCAGAGACCCGATTCTGTCCATATGAAGCAGCAAAAGCTATTTGGTGGTTGTGGGCCAAATTGAGCTTAACCACTGCTTCACTAGATCCCCTTAAAACAGAAAATGTTTATTTCTATCAAATAATCTGATGAATTCAGTCCAACAGTCACTTAACAAGCTATGAAATTCTTTTAGAGGCATAAAGTCAGGGGTAGCAATATTTTATTTGATTGCTATGTTACTGATTGATTTTGATAACCGATTTTGACTTGAAA
Organism: Watersipora subatra; assembly: GCF_963576615.1. Taxonomy (NCBI): domain Eukaryota; kingdom Metazoa; phylum Bryozoa; class Gymnolaemata; order Cheilostomatida; family Watersiporidae; genus Watersipora; species Watersipora subatra. Next base: position 49,902,862 of record NC_088712.1, on the reverse strand, counting down.
TACAGGCATTACCTCAAAAAGTATTTCCAAAAGCGATTGATAAGGGGGACTCGCTATATTCTAACTTACATGTTTCCCATTGGCTTTAAATTTATTGTGAGCGTGGCTCGACATCCAGTGTTTTTTATGTTGGAATATTTTCGCTTCCTCTTCAGCTTATTTTTGCAGCTATGCTTGTTTTGGTACTGTGTTTGATGCTGACAAACAGCTCTAAGTTGAAAAAGGTAAGTACATGTAATATATTAGATCTACAGAATACAATCATAACACTGCATACTATGTTTGCACCAATACAATGCCCTTGAGGTTCTTCTTTCACAACTGTATAGTCTGTCGGACCCGGGTCTTGTGTATTTTGGGTGTGGTGAGGTTAGAAAATTATTGAATCTGTTCTTGAGTCACAACGAGCACTTCTGGTTATACTTTTTAGGCTGGTGATAAACCTGGTTTAACAATACTAGAGTATTTTCATTACTATTACACTTCTGCTAATTTACACGAAACAGGAGTCTTTCTGTAGGCTTTGTGATTTCCTTTGTGCGCCATCCGTTGTTTGCCTGAAACGTGGCCTTCCAAGCCAAAATATCGGATTTGGATTTTAGTTCCTTCACGGAGAAGACAAAGGCCGCCTTGGAGGTTAATCTGACCATCTTGTGCTTTAGAAGGTGGTAGGCAAAACCTTCAGGCAGGATATTCTAAGAACAAAAAGTATCATCAAATACCTTCACTGCATGGTGAACACATCACAATCATACTCAGACCATGATTGATAGCAAAGATACACTATATACCGTAGTTGCTTGATCATTACTAGTTTGACCAATGTAGTGAGTTGCTGGCGGCAAATGCCCACCAACCTTCCCCAAAATAAAGAAATGAGGCAAATGAAATGCATGGACTTTGGGAGATTTTGACAAACAAGATATCATTTTGTGGTGGATGATATCCACCTGCGAGTCAAAGCCAAGCCAAAGCCGAGCCAAGTAGAGCGAGAGGGGAGGGGGGCCTACCCGCTATATAAGCTTGAGCATTTGTGATAGATGACAGAGCTGTTCTGGGCCTGCTCATTGCATGTGCTTGACTATTGTTGTACTGTTATGAATGAAGCAGAACATATATGTATAAGCTTATGCATTGAGTCTTATACTGGTGGAGCAAGCAAGGGCAACACAAAAGCTTTACAATATTAAAGCAAAGTACATCCTAAAAGGTGAGATCATTTATGAAGCGCTGCATGTATTTTGGACAGAGTAGGATTGACTTAAAAGACTGATTCATAATATAATATGCTTGACAGGCAGATGATATTTATTCTGTGAAACAATTGTACATGTATGAGAAAAGGTTTTCCTTGGCTTGTCTTTGGTATGAGCAAGCAGAAGAGAGTTCAGTATTCAGTTAGATAACACAAAGTGCAAGTAGAGTAAGTAGTTTGTGATTGATTTTGTTACAATGTAGTTTTATACAAGATTAAAAATCAAATGATTATATCTCTGCTCTTCCCCTGACTTAACTAAAGATCAAAGAACTGACAGACAGACAGACAGACCACACAAGACAGAGTACCTCTAGTCTTGTTTTCAGTTCATGCCTTACTTTACAAATGCTGTCCCATTCTGATTCTCCTACTTCTTGGTGACTGGCTGCTGGTTTTTCACGATCACATGTGTATTGACCAGCACATTGACTGTTTTTAACCATCACAGTGCTCATGGTATGATAGGTCTCTGATTCAAGCTTGCTGAAAGAATCTTTTCTCCAAGATGTTAAGAGGCAAGTTTAATGTTGCGATAACGATTGTACTTGGCGGGTAAACCCAACATTCCTATCTCTCGTGCGCGTTCTTATTTGGGGTGCTAATTTCCTCTCGCCAGTGTCTACAATATTTTACTCACTACGCGGAGGTTTTAAATCATGAAGTAATTTTTAAATTGTGTAATGTATGTTGTACGGCCATCTTTCTTTCGGTAATGGCCCGATATTCGTACTACAGTTAGTAGATGTTCCTACATTCTAAATAATCCGTTATGCAACATTCAAGTTACAAGGATTGTTAGTTATCTGCATAATAAATTACATATAAATTGCCTAATCCATTCTAAGATCTTCTAAACTCATCCCTTAAGCCCTCCAAGAAGGAAAAAACTAAGCCTAATAGTTCAACTTAACGACTGAACAGCAATTAGTATTTCTGACTTGTATTGCCCACTTTTTTCATTTTTTAATCATTTTTTCTCGGTTTATGGTCCACGATTATGATAAAATTACTATAAGCTAAATGGAACGCACATTTTCTATGTCACAATGCATCAGTTTCCACTGTTTTCTCTAGACAACAATGTCTATAAGTCAAAGAAAAAATAAAAAACATTTCGTAGGCCTATGACTTGTTGTGTTGGTGATTGATAAAACTGAATTAGTCTACCAATTACTCTACACTGTATTAACAATGGAGTTTATTATTGAACACAGATGGGCTGCTTCAAGTAGTTATTGCTAATAGCTCCTAGATAAGGTCTGATATTTATTATTCACTGTTTAAATCAATTTATCTTGTTGATTAACATAACTAAGATGTTGCCGTTGACCTTCGTAGACGCTGCAGTTTAGAATAGTAGTCTCAAAAAAACGAAATCCCCAAAGTAAAGAATGTCAAAGGGTTTTTTCATAACCCTATGTTTATTTTGAGACCAAAAAAGATAAATTATAATTAATTTTAAACTAATTTATAAGTGTAGAGAGTAAATGTCTGAGACTTTAAATATAGTCACCCTTGTTCTCTCAGTAATCCACTCTTAGGCTTACTTTGCTGACACGTCTGTCTGCCATGACGAAGCTGTATTGAAAGAGTGAAGATTATAAGTGAATATTTGTCCTTCCATATTGATTCAGTAATAGACTTAGTGTCCAGCAGTGAAACTATATGTTTCAGGTCTTTGATTGTGAATCTTGTAATTTTGGAATATTCTGACTACTTATTGTTGTTTTCCGTCAGCGAAGATTTCAACATATGTAATTTCTAATCATGTCAGGTCTTACCCAGTATAAATTGGTAACAAAAGCTGATCTTGATATTGCACGACTCAAGTTGTTATAGTGTGGGCTATAACTACAAACTTTTGATGTTTATCTGAGATTTCCTTATGCCAAGTTCTCAATGTCATAATAGTATAATGGGTAGGTAGAATATGGAAGCTGGCTTGTAATAGTGGTCATCTTATTTCCGGAAGTTGTAGATGCTATCTCCATGAGAAACTGTTTATGAAATTTGTAATAATGATGTAACTTGTTATTCCCTTTATGTCTATTTGTGCATAACTGACATCAGATGTAAAAAACTAAAATAAAGCCGATCAAAAATATATTTTGAGATTTTAATAGTTTAGACACTTTTTCTGACTACTAAATCTCCTTTCATATTTGCCTGCAAATAGAGGCCTGCTGTTGTAAATTTGAGTACACGTATATAATCAATAAAGAGTTCTTAATCATTCTTATTATTGTTATTATTATTGCTATCTTCCGTGTTGGGTGTGTTCGTTTTTCTATCCATCATCAGAAATCGAAGTTAGTACAAAAGATACATTCCATCGAGATTACAACTCCTAATGTTCATAATTTTATATTGACATTCTACGTAACTCCTATACAAATCACTTGCTTTTAAGGTAAATACATTGCATGTATTTATAAATAATTGCGCAGCTACTTATTCACTATGTTTTATAGACAAGCCACAAAAGCTCTTACAGCGAACTAGACTGCCAGAGTTCCAGTATACCAATTTCCATATATGATCTACATGTATGCATGATATGTAGATCATATATGGAAAATGGAACACGAAAAATGGTATTTTTAAGGCTAACTACAAGATTATCGTTGTTAAAATTGAATTTCAGATTTTTCATGGATTTGTCACTGTGTTATATAAAATATTTTACATAATACAAAGGAAAAACTTTACATAAATTGCTTGCGTTATGTGAAGTTATGCGAATCAACTTTGACAAAGACATAATCGGTTCACAACAGCTTTTAATGTATATGTAAAGTAAGAGTAATATGCAACATTATGATGCAACTATTAAGTTGTGTGTCATTCTATAGCAACACATAACCAGCTAACACAGACAAAAACTAAATTTTGAAACATTTCTTTAGTGCGGAAGGAGCTAAATAAATGCAAAGTTGCCCTTTCATTGTGAAGATGTCTCCGATCGGCTATTGTTTTTTGCCTCACACTCATTTTTAACTGTCACTTCCCTCAGGTAGCGTTTATCCCTTCACTACTTGAATACAAAATTAGTAAATTAGTAAATGACAAAGACTGTTTTTTACTGAAAGCCTGATAGTTTCAAAGCTCAGTTTGATGTTGCAACACCGACTAGCTCAGTAAAGGAAACAACACTGAGTGTTTCAATATTTAATAATTTGTACCTTTGAACTATTAAGGTGCGCGCACACTAGAGCGAATGTGATACAAAAGTGAAGTGATGCCACAAAGCGGCAGCTGCAGCGGCAAGATTGTGGAGTTTTCAGAGCGTTCAAACATGTTTGGTTTTGGGCGCGAACCTTTGTATTCTATTGGCTGTTCCAAGGTCATATACGGTAAAAACTGCAAGCGTGGTCGTACCAAACACTAATTTATTAATGATAATAAATTGATTAACTAATTAATAATAGTAGCGTGATCAGATATGGAAGAGCAACTCATTGCCCTATTAAAAGAGAGGCCATACCTCTATAATCAAAGACAACAAAATTATAAAAGAGAAGATATCAAGAGGAACAACTGGCGAGGAATCGCAAAAGAGTTAAAGCTAGCTGATAAGTAAATTAATAATAATAATAAATATATTTTAATTCAAATTTAAATTAATGCAATTAACATCACTATCACTACATCACTAATAACACTACTTTATTAATCAAAACTGTGTACTGCATTTGTTCTTTATAATAATAGTATGATATAAATACATGTATGCACAATAACAATTGCATTGCAAATTCAATACACAGTTGTAGTACTGCTATTACGTTTTTCGCCAGTCATCAAAAAACAACATCCCGAAAATCAGTGCTATGGAACCAACTACCTATATATGTTAAAAAACATAGGGCCATTTCCAAATTTAAAAGTAGTTTAAGAGTTCATCTCCTCAAGCTGGAGTGAGTCTTTTTTTCTGCTATCATCTAACTGGGCCTTGCCTTGACCCGTTCGCTGTTGCATATATGCCTCATCATCACCTCCTTTGTGTTGTTATATTTAATGTTCATTATTAGAAATTGATTTTAAACTTTTATGTTGACAACCATGTAATGTGTTTATTACTTAAATTTTTGTTCTATTTCCTATTGATAAAATAAACAAACAAACATTATGATATCCTACATGCCTACAACTTAATTTTTCTTGCATTGATTAAATAATCTACTGCCACTGCTATTATTGGTTACCACATATACCAATGTGTAATCTTGAGCCTATTGTCTTGCATGTTTACACTAATGTCATTGCTTAGATGAAGATGATGCAAAAAAGAGATTGAAAAATCTAAAAGATACCTATGTTAGAAAGCGTAACAAACAGAAGCAACTATCGGGAGCTGCAGCTGACACTACCACTCCAAGATGGGTGTGGTAGAACTAATTAAAATGGTTGGAGGGATACTTGGTAAGGCCAAATTACTAGTTCACCTAATATCAATAAATATTCGCTGACTTATTGAAAAGATATAGGCCTAGCTTCAAACTGATGCCAATAAATAAAATTACTATAAATTTAATGCTGCTATATTTAAGATGAGAATTGTGTTATTGTACATCAGAGAGAGTAGCACGCATGTAAATGTACGTTTCATTCAGAAACAAAACTCTTATATTATGGAGCTGTCCTCTTCTTGCCCATTTGTCAAAAAACGCACCCTCTCTGTGCACATTTACGTGCATTCTATGCAATGAATCATGTTATATAATTTCAGATTAGAAGCTGTGGACAGCATTAATCCAGTCCATCTGCAACGCTGCAAGTCTTTGACACAGAAAGCATGAAGAGCCTCCATCTACTCCGTCAACATCAATCAGCTGCATCAGTGATGCTGATTCATGTGTCAGTACTCGACTACCACCAAAGAAAAAGTACAGAAAGAGCAAGTCGAAGCAAAGTTTGAGACTGAATTTTTGTTAGGTAAGTAAGCCTATTATGCAGTAGGACACATGTGTCCTTGCAGCATGTTTATCTAATATTACCCTGTATAATTATAGCGTGCAGCGTGTGCATGCAGGTCTGTAGAATTAGAGATGGGACCAGTTACAAACTCAAAGAGTCACAGAAGTGGACGATGACTGTAGTCATTTTAGAAAGGAGGTAGCTGAACAATTGAGAGCCATCAAAGATGAATTTGAAAAGCAGCTTATAATTTGAAAGAGAAATTTTGTTTAAAGGTAGATTTGGCTCACGCGTTGGCTTACACAAGACACCATAACACATCAATGCCAGAATATCACATTTACACAGTTGCAGCCAACGCAGAGCCTAAATAGTGTTTACCAAAATCTTTTAAATAATTGAATAATGTAGATTTCATGCTCAAAGATTATGTTCAACATTTGTCATATATACTTGGATACAACTTAACGATACAAAAAAGTACATTACATTTTTTTAAATAAGCGTATACATATATAATATAAATTGTATATTTCACATAAGAAATTAAAATTGTCATTTACATATTTTCTTGTTTTGCTTGCAAAGTATACATTGTGACCACATTGTGTAAAGATTTAATAATACACAAGTCCAAAATTAATAAATTTCAATTAGTTCGGCGTATGTAGCATTCTTGTAAGATGTTCTTTAGTTGTAGTAGCAGATATAGTAGGGTTTCTGCCTATAGCAGGTGCAACATCTCCAAGAATTCCACACCCTTCAGCTCTCCTTGTTCCATCAATGATTGCTCCGGCAACACAGTCAACGACATCACAGGCACCTGGTCGGGGTGTAACTAGAACAACATTATGTGCGCATATAATTGTGCAGGATACAGCATGCCAAAACTACAGTTTGTGCATGTTCTGCTGTCATTGATAGAGTATGACGGAGACAACGCCACTTAGACACCATAATCCCAAAGGTATTTTTAATCGTTCTTTGAGCTCTTGAGACTCTGTAATTATAAATCTGCTATCCAAATAAGTCTGATGAACGTACAGGATAAGGTTTCATCAGCCAATTTTTCAAAAGAAACGTTTTATCACCAACAAGAAAAATTGGCGTGTTACAATTTTCTGAACCTACAGTTTAATTAACCAGTCAAAGAACTGAAGACTTTCATTAGCAAGAAAAGAATATAATAAGGTAGATTGGACTATAGCTACCAAGCCATGGGTTATCAACAGCCATTGCATGATTTGATGAGCAATTATCAAAAGTTTCAGCATCATACCACCGACCAGAGGTACCAACATCCACATATGTGAAACGGTATGATGCATCACACATGGCCATAAGGACAATACTGCAAAGAAACAACCAGCCATAACATTAATTACAAAAATTTAGACAATAGTGCATATTTTGTCACATTGCACATTGATTGCCAACAATGATTAGGCAGTTGTGATATGTTTTATTATTAAATACCTGACATGTTTCTTGTAATATTCAGAGCCGAAATTTGCAGGAGCCTGAATTGCACAGGGTTTTCCGTCCACAGCACCTATGCAATTCGGAAAATTCAAATTCTTCTCAAATCTAAATGAATAGTTACAGAGAAGAATAATAAATGTTGACTGAGAGAAGTATTCATGTAACGATGTTATAATAGTATAGCCGTCTACATTCTACATAATTTTGAGTCAAGAGTGCAATGTTGAAGTTTGTAGTTCCTTCTCGGTTTATCACCTGTTGTAATACTATACTAACAACTGGTAGAGCATGATATTAAGTATTTATTACATTATTATTTATTATGATTATAATTATTTGGTAAAATATATTAAATAATAATAATTAATAAACATAGAAATTTAATAGCAAATAAAATAGTTGTTTTCTAAGCAAACAAATAAACTCAATTCATTTAACCATAATAATCATAATCACCCTTTAGCTATATGCAACCACTTTTCTTCAGTACTTAGCCTTTTGAAGTAAAAATCTTTCATAGGCGTTTTGAGTTAAAAATCAATCATACCAGCCCATATAGCTCGAGGTGTTTTTTATACATGTTTTTCATACATGTATAATACTGGGAACTGTTGACTGCCCCATTCTGAATAGATTTGCCAGAGTTTTGAACAAAAACAGTTGTTGCCAAAAAGGTCAGCGTCACATACAGTCGTTGATCTGATGAAATGGCTTTTCTAAGCTTGGTGTCTTGTTTATCGATGTGTGGCCTTATTATTCCTAGTACATGATCAAAGGACTCTACAGAAACTCTCATACATTCTCTATGTTTTCCGGGGGTACTTTTCCCGAAATTATTTCATTAATACAGTCCAAACACCCTCAGTAGATCTTCACCTTTGAGATCTTAGATAGGATTCACCCAGTATTTCCTTCTCTTCACTTTCTTTCCTTCTCATATTATAAACATAGCCAAAATACAATAGCGGCTAGCTCTTCCATATTTGCAGGTCTCACCAGAAAGGGGTGGCACGCAGCAAAACAAGGTCTCATCTGTGATTCTATTTGTATCTAGGTCATAAATTCGCTCTGATGGACGCGAATGACATCACGCCAAGTGTGCTTTGAAGTGACATTCGTTTGATCCCTCAGCTGCTTTAGCTTCGCTTAATTCGCTTTTAGTGTGCTCCCACCTTTATTAACTTAGCAGAGTAATGGCTGAATTGAGATAACTGCATGTCATAATTCTATTTGTTTTTTACATTTTATTCTCTTATGAGTGTAAATTATGAATGTTTCTTATAATTGTATTCTGTGTTGCATTTTATTATCTATTGTAATTGTGAAGATACATACATGTATGTAAATTAATGCCACATTTTGTATTAGTATTAATGTAAAGTCAGCATCTGTAAACTATCAATTTATGAAACTTGCTGCCACTACAAACTGAAAGTGGAAAAGTGGCGAGGCATAGTTTTGTTTTAAATAAGATTGATTAGTTTTGCAACTTTGCTGATTCTCTTATTGACCTGACATCATTGAACAGACAAATACACCAAGTAGCCTGTGATGTATTTGCGTATGTTGTTTATTTATAATTCTGCTACAATTACAAACAAACCGAATCTACATGTAGCAGTTTACTATCAAATCAATTACTTGTGCATGTAAGAAAACCAATATTCCTAAAAGAATTCAAACTATGTGGAACTTTGGCTGTTACATTTGCTGCTACAGACCTTTTCTTCTGTCCCAAACACTACCCCTACCTCTAACCTAAGCACTTTGTTTCAAATAAGCCCTTATTCTTTTTACTGCTGTTTCTGTATTTCCATTTCATAAGAGGTGTGATCAATCTGAGAGCCGCTCTACAAAATTCTCGTTGTATCTTTTGACTTCTTATGCTGCAAGTCAGTCAGGAACACTGACAAACCCACTGATGCTTCTGATCAAGCTTTAGAAGATTTTTTGTGTTCATTTTGTGTTTGTAGTCTTTATTTAATTAGTTTTCTGTCTGATTATATTGGAATATGTATCAGAATGCGTTGAATGTATTGTCTGAGCATCTCAATTCAGCATTCTATGTGCTGATTATGTTCCCAATACTTTAGCAAGGTCAATTAAATATTTCATATAACTAAGAATTATCACCCAAAATAGTTCTTCAATATATTTTTTCTGGCTTGGATCACACGCTTGTTACCTTCAGCTCTGGGTACACTGCATGTTAAAACTGGGAATAAAAAAACAACCCTTGAACCTGAAGATCTATGCTGCAGGTAATCAGGGCTGGCCAGCCAATTAGGTTTAGTACAGACAGCTATAGCCTGTAATTACACTAACATATGACAAGGCCAAATATGAATTTACTGTTTTTCTCATGTCAGTTGAAGATTATAAACAACTCCAGTTTACCCTTCAACTGCTGATGACCAAGAGGTGCACACACTTGCGTGCATGTGCGTGTGTGCGTGTTTATGTGTGTATATTTACATTCCTTGTCAAAAGGTTCAAACTCAGCAGATTAGAACTGAGTAAATGTGTGAATGAAGCTAATGTAAAACCCCACATTTAGCAGAGGTCTTCTAGAATTCGTTAAATGACTTTGATTGCATGTCTGAGAGAGGATTACATTAAAAGAAGTCAGAAAGGTTATGAACAAATTTAAGGTATTTTTGTTTCTTCTTCTACACCAACTCTCCCAGTGCTTTTAAAATCTCTTGTTGCTTCTTCATCCTTCAATTTCAGCTCCATTTGCTTTCATCTTTCAATGAACACCAAAAATGTTTCTTATTTCTTGCTTGCACAACCTCTGTGTATTTAGCTTAAATATTATACATAACTTATTACTACTAACATATCTGACTCAGATATTGTGACCATTACAATCCATAGTGGTCTTCACAGCATATAAGAGGAATGATACTGAGTAAATTCCCGCCACACCATCTAAGATGTCAGATCCAATTAGCTCAAACAATGCCCGTGTTTTAGTAGTTTGTGTATGTTGTATGGGTGACAGTGCATCACAAGTCTGTGTGATGGGCCACTCTGTTCTAGCCTTTACAGTGTTCTGAAGTAGACACACTTTTGAAATAACGTTAGCATCTGATGTGAACTCATTAAAATAAAATTAACTTTTTGCCACTAATAAAATTACTTGACTGTTAATTATCGCTGTCATACACAATTGGAATGACCCAATAAAGTATAAACCAAGTTATTTTTTACTGTCTATCAATTCAAAATTAAGCAGTGCTTTTTATTATTTTATTATTTCTGGATTAAATATGAAACCTTTATAGAAGTTTATTCAAGATAGTGAAAATGTTGGTGATAGATTTTTTGCTACGATTTTAGACACATCCTATTTGCTGCTTCATAACTAGCATGACAGGCTCTGAAATATTACAATCTAACACACAATATGAAACTTTTATGAGCTGTTCTGTATTTTTTGTGTGTTGATAGTTTTATACTAAAGCCTCAGTTAAAAAATAAATAATTTCGATGTCAGTGTAGAAGACTATGACGGTTGTTTCACTTACCAAAGATGGTGGTTGAGGCACAATGGTCTACGCAGATTTGCTATACCGTACAGGATGAAAATATTCGTTGGTTATAAAAGTTCGCGATTTCGCGAACAGTCAATTCCGCGAATTATTAAATTTCGAGAATAATTAGTTCTATTTTTAATCACAAGGGAGAATAACTACTGCATCAAATTAAAAACTAGCTGCTAGGCTATTTTTTAATATAAATACTAAACGTAGTTGAGTTCCAAAACATTTTTAAAATCATTGCCTGGGTTTTGGGCTAACACCATTGCAAAATTGCTAACACCATTTCTTTACAAAATTATTCAAGGTTGTCACAAGATATGCAGAATGGCGTCATCGCAAAAATAGCCGCTGGGCAGAAGTACTAAACGTAGCCGAGTTCCAAAACTTCTTTAAAATCATCGCCGGTGCTTCGAGTTTTATTGCCATTGCATCAAACTTTACAAAATTATTCAAGGTTTTCACAAGTTATTTGGCATGGCTTCGTCATCACAAAAAATCTCTCCTAGTCTTTTTACATTGAAATCAACTCCATCAATCTCTAATACCGAAGTTGAGGACGATAATGATTCTTATCTGGACATTATGGTGTGTATATAATTTGCAGTGCAGATACGTTTTTTCATAATTAACTTCATTAGTTAATTCTTTTGTTTAAAAACTGATCGCTTTCATTAAATGCTTCAGCTATTGTTTGTGCACTTTTGCACCACAGCACGTTTTTGCACTTATTAATATGTTTTCTTTTTTGTGTTTACTGCAGATTGAGGATGAAACAACCTACTCCGATTATGAAAACTAGAGACAAGTAGTAATATTCATCAAGGCAGGAATATTGGGAGAGAAGCAACCAGTCAACCTAAACCCTTTTATCGACAACAACTCCTTGATATCGCTGCAACAAACATGATTATATTATATATTTCATTTCGTGTATAGATATATTATAATTTATTACAAACTTGAGTGTACAAATAAAATATTTCAAATACAAATAAAATTTTACAAACAATGAATGGAGTAAATATAAACAGTTTAGTCCATATGGCGGTTGTCTAGCAATAAAATTAAATTGGTATTCTTGATAAGAGAATACTAGCGTGTAATGGTGCTTTCTGACTAGTTATTTTGGTAATAGCAGCTCTGTCACTGGCTTGGGTAGATGTTGAAGGCGATTCTATCGCTACTGCATGGCTGGTAAGGAAGTTATCATCAGAACTCTCCTCGTGGCTTACTACGTCAAAGTTCTGCCGGTTGGCCAAAGATTTGTGCTCGTAAAGGCGTTTTTGTTCCTTCTTTTAAAACAGATATATTCTTCTCATTAGCAGCTGCAGTCACTTCTAATTTCAAGACCTCCCTGAATGATTGGTGATCTTCTAAGAATGACATATACTACCCTTGTAGTCATGGTGCCTCCGTGTATGATGAAAATCTCTCTCACACTAAAACAAATAACGAAGCGGTGAGATGGAAAAATAAATATTGCGTTTTACCAAAGAACCAAAGTAAAATTCAATTAATTTAGTAAATGTGAAAAACTCATCACTTACCACAAATCGTTGGTTCATCAAAGACCTCCAAATCGATGAATATTCATGAAAACCTCGAAACGCAGCTAAAAAATTATAGCTTAGCACGATCGACTCGTAGTGCCAAGCTGTGGTGTATACTGCGTTTCGGTGTATGCTCGCACCGAAACACGTAATGTACGCATGCGTAAGGTTAAATCTATTGCAAAACGCAATAGAGTTAACTTTTCATAGAGAGTGCCAGTTTTCAGCCGCGAATAAATTTGTCCGCGAATATGCATGAAATAGCAATTTTCGTTAAATATAACTCCGCGAATAAATTCATCCTGTAGGGTAGATGGAGCCTTGCCATTGCCTTGGTTTAAATAAACAATTGAATATAATAAGTTGCTTACAGCGAGTACATCCAATCCTGTGTTCTTCCTGTCAAGTAGTTAATCAGTAGATACAAGATAGTGTTGTTCCTTTTTGTTGTAGCAATTACTATTAATAATATTATAGCTTTATTAATTGTAACTCAAAGCTGTAATGTAATCTTTACCATCAAAGAAGCAATGAGTGTCCGTCCATCTGTCTGCACACTGATCGGTTTGCACATGTATGTCTAAAAACAAGGCTAAAAATAAAATAAAATTATGATTTTAACAAGACTCTAACCTTTAACAATTAGCCCTTTAAATTGACATGTAAAACCTGAATCAATCAACTGACCGCCTGTTAATTCTTAAAAACAGAGTTGAATTCACTTGTGCTTTATCAGCCTGATAATATCTTGAAGTACACAAGACTGCCAAAGTATGTACAAGTAGTAATAATAAGAGGAATACTGCAAAAAAGCCCAAATGATCAGTAAGTCTGAACGTTTTTGTGACCTACTACTTGTTACTAAGAATGGACGATAAATACTGATACGCTAATATCAAATCTTGGGGAGTTGTCTTCTCGATATATTGAGTTACCGATAACTCCCGGATATTAGTGATGCAATCAACCGCCAACCGAAATAAATAACGATCGACCTATCGGTCAAATAAAACATTGAGTTGACAGAGAATTTAAAAAATCTCAATAATTATCAAGGGAACAAGGATTGGCATGGCATAAGGTCTACTGAAATGATAAGATTGTGTGTGTGCAAAAATAGTCTTCAAAAGATTCATTTGGGTGCTTAGGCTTCAGTCAGCACTTGTAAGGATAAATAAAATACCTTTGATTCAGCAACAAATTCGCAGCCAAAACAATCGTAATATCGTGATCCATGAATAAGAAGGAAGAAAAAAGCAATCTGCAGCAAAAAAAAATTGACAAACAATACCTATATTGAGGTGTGAACTAGAGATGCCCCGATTCTACATTCATCAGCCGATTCAGATACCGATCCGATATACCGATTCCTATTGAAAAATAATCCAATTCAGATACCGATTCAGATCTTGTGTGTTGCATAGATAGTTGTTCATTTTATTATGCAAACATAAACATAATGTAAAAAAAAATATAAACATTAACGTATTTAGCTGTTTGTATTTATCGAAAAAATATACGTGTATATACATATTCACATACTGACATACTGTGCATGTAGTAACAAAAAGCGTCCATGTTTCTTGTAATTTGTAAATAAAGGTAATTACTATTAGTGGTACAGTTCTCTCTGTGATAACGAAGTCTCTCTTCTATTGCTAAATGAACTGCTGCTTCTTTACAAGGTTAGAGCAAATCAACGTTTCTTTTAACTACCGTTAGTTTTTCAATTTTCCCAGTAAGAAGTATCTTTCTTCTATCAATATCAATGTAGCCCGTTGTACTGAAAGAGGGCACTAACTTGCTGTTGTGCCGAACTATTACCGATGCCAATATAGACTATGCTTTGCACATGAGTAAAAAGTCCATGCTCGATAAAATGGCAACTTGACAATGAGAGTATCTATTTAGGAATTTAGCCTGGCCAGGTTTTATCATTAAGATTTTCATAGTCACATATATACTGCATACACATTCTACCTAACTCAAACAGGTAAGACACAATACGTTGTCTGAAGTGAACTGGTAATAGCCCACTGAATATACTACCACCATCCTGATTCAAACGAGTAGGTTAATGCTACAATGCTAATTTAAGCTAGTGAAAATAAATAAATAAAAATCTAGTCACAGAAGATGTACTAGACTTATACTAAGCTATGGCTCGCAGGTTTGACCCTCCTAATGCACTGTTGTTAGATGAACATCGTGAAGAAGCGTTTCGGTTGTTCAAGAAACAATGGGAGAGATATGCTATAGTAAGTAAATTAAGCAAGGAAGACGAGGACTATCGTTCTGCATTGTTACTATACACAGTTGGTGAACCTGCAGTAAAGCTAGTAGAATCTAGTGGAGAAGAACACACAGCTGTTACACAAATACTAGATATTCTTGAGTTACATTGAGTTGGAACAAAGAATGAACTGTACCATGACTTTGTGTTTGGTACTGCTGACCAGAAGGAGGGAGAGGATTTCGACACTTTCTTAGCAAAACTGCGCGGTCTGGAAAAAGTGGACAACTTTGAAGAGTTGAAGGATAGAATGCTGCGCAACAGACTTGTGTTAGGCATTCAAAACAATGACACAAGAAGAAAACTGCTGGCTTCTACTGAGCAAACATTTGAGTCTATAATTAAGCTACGTAAGAGTGAGGAGCGTGCTACTACTACTCTTTAAAGGATACAAGCAGAGGAAGCAGTTAATGTGAATGAAATCTCAAAGAGAAGTCATCATTCTTTTAAGGAAACAAAATCAGCAACTACATTGTAGGTCGGTGGTATGCAAATACTGTGACAGATGGCATGCTCCCAGGAAGGAATCTTGCAAAGCTTTTGGCAAGATTTGCAATTTTTGCAAGGCAGAAAATCATTTTGAATCTGTCTGTCTTGAAAAGAAAGCTGGTATGCATGCATCGACACATGCAATAGCAAGGGAGACTAATGATCATGAATCAATAGACCAGATCACAACAAAAAGCAGCTCTCAAAAGGTTTTTGCACGCTTGGTTTTGATAGACTCAGGTGCAGAGGCCAAGTTTCAGGGATACAGTGGCTCGATTGTCAATATCTTGAGACGGGATATGTTACCACAGGGGGTACCAGATCACAGCAGACAAAACAATACTAACTTCATGAACAAACAATGTGCAGACAGTCTTGGGTATCGCTAGGATAATGGTTCGTAATCCCAAAAACAGCAAAAAGTACAAAGTGACGTTTCATATTGTAGACGAAGAACGATCACTCATTTTAGGCTTAAGAGCTTCTGTGGCAATGGGCATGATAACCATTAACCAAGGAAATATCAATGCTATGAATACGGGTGGTCAGATTGACATCTTGAAAGAATTTCCAGGTGCTTTCGACGACAAGTTAGGTTCTCTACCTGGTTTTCAGCACTTGAAAGTGGCAGAAGAAGTCAGACCACATGCCTCACCAGTGCACAGCGTGCCACATGCGATACACAAAGAGGTTAAAGCTGAGCTAGATGCTTTGGTGAAAAAAAGAGTAATTGAGGCTGTGGATACACCCACTTCTTGGAAAAGCAACATGGTAGCGGCAAAGAAGATTAATGGCAAGCTGAGGATATGCACAGACCCACAGAGATTAAATGAAGCATTGCAGAGGGAATCTTACCTTATGCCCACATTGGAGGATGTACTTTCACAGTTCAAAAATGCTCGACTGTTCTCGATAGCAGACTTGAAGGCTGGATACTGGCATGTGAATCTTGACGAAGAATCATCTCTACTGACATGCATGAACACACCTTTTGGTCGTTATAACTGGCTACGTCTGTCGTTTGGTCTGAAAGTCTCTTCTGAGATATTTCAGAAACAACTTCAATGTGCACTGCAAGGTGTAGATGGTGTAGTCTGTGTAGCTGATGACATTGTAATGATAGGCTGCGGCTCAGACGATGTAGAAGCACGCATAAATCCTGATGCAAGAATGAGATTGCTTCTTGAGCGCTGTGGGGATCTAGGAATTAAGCTAAACTCAGACAAGGTACAGTTATGTCAGAAATCGATCAAGTTTCTAGGCCACATAGTAACAGACAAAGGGTTACTGCCTGATCCCATGAAAATCAAGAGTGTGGTGGAAATGAAAAAACCTCAAAATGAAAAGGAACTGAAGAGTTTCCTTAGTTTCCTTCAATATCTATCCAAGTTCCTCACCAACCTAGCAGAAATTGCATTTTGTCTGTGAGAGGCAAACAATAAGGGAATTTGGAACTGGACCAAAGCTCAAAGTGAGGCCTTTTTGGAAGCCAAAGCACTAGTAGCAGCTGAGCCAGTGATGCTAAAATACTATGATCCAAAGAAAGAGTTGACTGTGCAGTGTGATGCTAGTGACAAGGCTATAGGAGCAACCTTACTAGAGGATGATCAATCTTTTGAGTTTAGCAGTCGAGCTCTTCGAGGTGCAGAGACCCGGTACGCTATCATCGAGAAAGAACTTCTAGCCATTGTGTGGGCCATTGAAAGGTATCATCAATACACATATGGCAGGCACACAACTGTACTTTCACACCACAGATGTCTACAAAGAATCATGCTCAAACCTCTCAGAGATGTCCCTAAAAGACTGCAAGGTCTACGTATGCGGCTTCAACAGTATGATGTTACTGTAACATACCACCCAGTAGCGAAGCAACATATTGCAGACATGCTTAGTAGACATGGATGCCACCTGATTGATCCAGCAGACAGTGCAAGGGAGAATGAAACAATAAACTGTCTCACAGAAACTGTTCAAGCTTTAACTGAAACAATAGCTGGTCCATGGAAAAAAGATCTAAAAATGGAAACTACAAACTGTCCGACTCTACAAGCTGGTATGAAAGTTATATAGCAAATTGGTGGCCAGAAGAGAAAGAGAGATTAAACCTGCTAGCAAAACCATTTCATAGCATGAGAGTTGAGATGGCTGTGCATGATGGACTTGCCTACAGAGGGGAAAGAATGGTGATTCCTAGCTCACTGAGAGATGAAGTGAAACAAGAACTACACTCGTCCCATCAAAGGGTCAAGGCCACGCTGAAAAGGGCTAGAGAGTGCCTTTACTGGCCTGGAATGACGGCTGAAATTGAAGACTTTATAGCCCAACTTGACATTTGTCAAAGATATAGTGCAAGACAACAGAACCAACCAATGATGAGGACAGACCTACCAGATTGTCCATGGCAGATTGAGTCTAGTGATCTCTTCACATGTGGTGAAAAAGAGTATATGGTCACCGTCGTCCACTATAGCAACTTTATTGAAGTAGATAGAGTTGAATCAAAAGACGCTAGACTATAGTAAAGAAATTGAAAGGACACATGGCTCGATATGGTCTTACTGAAACTCTTATAACTGACAATGGTCCTCAATTTACATCAGAATTGTTTGAAAAGTTCACTCAAAAGTATGACATTAAACATCAAAACTCAAGTTCACATCATCAACAGGGGGATGGCAAGGCGGAATCAGCAGTCAAGACAGCAAAAAGGCTAATAACTAAAGCTAACGAAGATGGTACTGAAGCCTACTTAGTGCTACTAGCCCATAGAAACACACCTCAAGAAGGGCTTGAATACAGTCCAGCTCAGCGGATGTTAGGTCGTCGTTGCAGGACAAGGTTGCCAACTAATGCATCATTACTAAGCCCATCAAATCTAAGTACTGATAGTGTAAAATCTGCACTTAAACAAAAACAATCTGTAGACAAGGCTGTGTATGACCAGCAAACAAAGGAGCTAAAACCTCTGCAGGATGGGGATGTAGTTCGACTTAGACCAGTGAGCTTGGGTCGGAAAGTTTAGCGACGTGCTCAAGTCACACAACATCCGGATGAATGATCTTATATGGTACAACCAAAGAGAGGATATCTAATATCCACTCCTGTTCGTAGGAACAGAGTGGATATTAGAAAAGTCCCTCATCAAACAAAGTCTGAAAGAGAAGTACTCAGCACTCCTGAAAGAACAACGTCAGAACCAGTGATAGACAACTCAACATCTACCAACACTAAAGAGAGGGAGGTCTCAGAGGCAACGCCTATCAGAATCACACGCTACGGAAGAACAATCAATCCTCCTCGTTGCTACCTAGAGTAGCGGACTGTCTTTTAGACAGCGCTGTACATACTATATTACTCTACTACTTACCTTACATATTATTATATCAATACTAATATCTTACTCAACTTGCTAATTACTAGCGTCGATCATATGGACAATCAACGGGGAACACAACAATCAATATACAAACAGTTCGCTACATAACAGATAGACTCAACACATTATTAAGAAAAGGGAGGATGTTGTGCCGAACTATTACCGACGTCAATATAGACTATGCTTCGCACATGCGTAAAAGGTCCATGCTCGATAAAATGGCAACTTGACAATTAGAGTATTCATTTAGGGATTTAGCCTGGCCAAGTTTATCATTAACATTTTCATAGTCACACATATACTGCATACAAATTTTACCTAACACAAACAGGTAAGACGCAACAGTTGTCGCAAGATTCGCCGAATGGCGTCATCGCAAAAATAGCCGCAAGACAGAATTACTAAAAGTAGCCGAGTTCCAGAACTTCTTTAAAATCATCACCGGGGCTTCGAGTTTTATTGCCATCGCATCAAATTTCTTTACAAAATTATTCAAGGTTTTCACAAGTTATTCGGCATGGCTTTTTCATCACAAAAATCTCTCCTGCAGTCTTTTGACATTGAAATTAACTCCACCAATCTCTAATACCGTAGTTGAGGACGATAATGATTCTGATCTGGATATTATGGTATGCATTTGATTTGCAGTGCAAATACGCTTTTTCCATAATTAACTGTGTTAGTTAATTCTTTTGTTTAAAAACTGATCGCTTTCATTAAAGTTATACTTTAGCTATTGTTTTTGTACTTCCTTAACACTTATCAATATTTTTTCTTTTTTGGGTTTACTGCAGGTTGAGAATGAAATATAACCTATTCCGATTACGAAAACTAGAAAGAAGTAGTAATATTCATCAAGGCAGGAATATTGGCAGAGAAGCGAGCAGTCAGCCTAGACTAGTGCTGGGACGATATTACGATATTTCGGTATACCGTCGATATCACTTTCTGATACTGACCGTACCGAGGGCTTTCTGCCCATATCGAAATATTGGATATCGTCGACATTTGACGATATCAACGATAATATAGATCCATCGGTCTTTTGACGTCATCGCCCTGTCTGCACATGTGCTCGTCTACGGAAAAGCCGCCATCTTTGTAGAAAACGATCATCATTCTCTTGATTAATAGTATTTTAGTTAGTAATATTTAATTTTGCTGATAACAAAATAACAAAAAGTCTCTATTTGCCGGTATATTATCAAATAAAATGGAAACTGTAAAAGTATCCTGAATGCAAAATAGTAGTGAACAATTCATGTTTAGTTTGAGATTATTTGTGTAAAAGTTAAACGAAAATTCACATGAGATGATGACTTCAAATAAGTAATGCAGGATAACTTATACAAAAATAAATTGATTGATACTATATACAAGAGTTCAGGTGTGAAGAATAGATCTTCTATGAGTATTGAGTTTGGCAAGATTGATTATTATTAATAATTGGATGACTATAATATGGTCTGTACCGTCTGTCTGTGTAAGTATCGTTGATGTTTACATGAATAATAGTATTTTTCGATGTTGTTTTGATACTAAAATAGAAAATTTGCAAACAAAACCATTGTTTGCAATAATTAATTGCACAAGCTTCGTGTTTTTAACGATAAAAACTGTCCGTAAAGATGGCAGACGACGATAAAATGACATTACGAAAAAATGAAAGGTCTTCTACTCGATTTGATACGTGATTCTTCAAAGAATTATACTGGTACATGGATTCATTAAGTAGTTGTTCTCCCCAGGGGAATTTGGCATTTTAAAGGAGAGAATTTTAGTTTTTATAATTTCGCGTTTGCCGAATGCACTTTTAAGCCTTAATAAAATCCTAGAGGTGTTTTCTGTTCTCTTTCCTTTTCTATTACATGTTTATTCTGGCTAGGGTAGACCAAGTGCCTTTTACTGTACATTCATTGAAATACAGTCTGCATGAACAGCGCATGTAATAATCTTTGCCAACAATTTGGGAAAATTCCAATAAGCAAGCTTGACCTTAATTAATGACCTTATTAACGAAGGTGAAACTAAGTCTTAGGTTGACGTTGTGCTGCTTACAGTGCACATGTATTTGACACAAGGACACACTCGCTTATCAACTACTACATCACGTGTGAAAGAAAAAAATTTGGTAAGATTCTTTGTACAAGTATGATTACATACTGTATATGCTCACATTATTGTTTCCTATTATCACTCATGTTATGTCTTACTTGCTTTTCTGCAAAGAAGTCACATAATCATGCATCGATAGTAGTGGATCTGAAGTAAAATCAGGGCAACCTCCGAACCAGGCCTAGCAGGAGCTGAGGCTTGAATATGGGAGCTTAGGCCTCGTCAGTTCAACTATGTTACCAGCACTACCAGCGTAAAAGCCGTCAATACCGACTCGCTATCACACAGCTGATAGCAGACTGTGGATATTACAACGCAACCCCTAACGAGAGCCGGTCACTCTGACTCTATATATTACAGCCGATAGCAGACTATATATATCAGCGCAATTCCAGCAAGAGCCGATAATACAGACTCTATACACTATAGACGATAGCAGACTATGTATATACCAGCGCAAATCCAGCAAAAGAGCCGATAATACAGATTCTATATAGTACAGCCGATAGCAGACTGTATATACCAGCGCAACTCCAACAAGAGCCGATAATACAGACTCTATACACTATAGCCGATAACAGACTATGTATATACCAGCGCACCTCCAGAAAAGAGCCGATAATACAGACTCAATATACTATAGCCGATAGCAGACTATGTATATACCAGCACCACTATTAACACTTTCAAGTCTGGCCGCTTTAGTACAATCCTCCCCCCAGTGGCTGGCTGCTTTTGAGGTTTTCTATTTATATAATATGTCTAGCATAATGCTAGTAAAGCTAGGTATGAGCACACCATTGTGGAGCTGAAAACATGAGCTTTCATATCATACTAAATATGAGTTTATTCTGATAAATCTATTCTATGTAACTTCAAGACAAAGAATGCCTTTTCAAAGCAAAAATGATATTTTTCGTAGACAGAGTACAAGGTATTGCTCATTGCAGTAAATACTTTGATTGTATTATATCTACTTTTATTTATGTCTGACATGACATATTATTTCACATTAAGCCTATGATAAGACAAAAAACAGTCAACACATAATAGTCTGTTTAAAAATTGCTCTCGCTTATTCCCAGTTCGTGGTGATCATCATCATTCATATCCATAGGCATATCACTATCTGAATTGGATCAACCACCAATTCTCCTGTCCACTTCATCAGTAATCTAATACAATTATAATGGTTTTGTAGCTATTATTTATAAATGTATGAATAGCCCACAGCTTGCTTCCAAAATCGGACGGTTGGGGCAGAGGTGGATTGAAAAATGAGGATTATCCCCCACACCCCACCCCTTCAATCCCCCCACACCCCACCCTTCCTATCCCTCCATACCCCAGACTTCCTCTCCCCAACAGAGAGGAAGGGTGGGAAATATTTGCATGTAGAATGTA
Source organism: Watersipora subatra (assembly GCF_963576615.1). Taxonomy (NCBI): domain Eukaryota; kingdom Metazoa; phylum Bryozoa; class Gymnolaemata; order Cheilostomatida; family Watersiporidae; genus Watersipora; species Watersipora subatra. The sequence continues at coordinate 49,880,430 of NC_088712.1, read as the reverse complement.
AAATATCCTACTTTGCAGCTGTGTACCCTATAGAAGCAGTTTTAGAACTAGTCTAGTAATCTACTACTATTAGCCAGTAGTCACTTACATATCTAATAATAGTTTGGTCAAAGCAACTAATCATATGAGATGTGAGTGTGACCAAAGATTGGACTAACAAGATGAGTTACAACCATCAGGAGTCTATCAATGAGTGTCTCTAAATCATCCATTAGTCAAGCCATTTCTTGACACACTAAATAAAGTGAAACCGCACTGACATCTTTTACTCACTAAAGCTGTGATTTTCATCTACTGTGACTAATTCTGAGAGTATTTTCAATTTTACTCACCTTCCTCATCATCAGTCATCTACATCTACTTTACTATCACTTTCATTTACCAACTCATCAACATTTGCAGCTATTTATTTGATGTAGAAAAAAATCCTAGCAGTTTTCTCAAACTTTTAAAAAATCTTGAGAAAGTTACAATTCTGACATAGCCTGAGGTTTTTGCTAATATTTCCAGTTTTATTTAAGCTAATGGCAAAATTTTTTTTGTACACAAAGCTAAAACTCACGGCTATCAGAATATCGGCAACATTAGCCGATCCAAGGTCAAGAACTAGTACCATGAACTAGCATAACCGCGATCGAATTATTTCGATGTCAGCCACTTGGAGAGGGCAACTCCAATCGAAATAATTCGATGTCAGTCTTGAAAGTGTTAAGTCAAGCTGTCTAAGATATAAAAGAAGATGTGTTGTGCTTGAATAATTTTATTATAATGTTGTAGTATGCCACACCAAGCTAGCCAAATCTACACTGCTCTTCAAATGCACAAGCAACTGCTTATATAAGCTAGCAGTTCCAAACACAGCACATCATTGGTGGATACAGACAGTTGAAATTTGTAGGTCAAAAAGACAGCAAATTTTTACAAGAACAAATGCTATTTACAAGTAAATACAAGATATAAAAATTCGGCAACATTTTTGTAATGCCTTAGTTAATATAGAAAAAGAGTTAGTAATACAACAAACAGTCAACAATTTTTCTTTCTCTACTTTTAGGTAATTTTCTGCTTGGGAGTCGAAGAAAGTGGTTGCTTTATAATCTCATCCTAGCGAGCGCCTTGGGTGCTGGTAACCGTTGGCTTACGTCACAATCTAAATTATTCGATTATCTACTATATAAACGGCAATCGTTGTCTATCTGTCTGTCTATCTGTCTGTCCGCTTTATAGAGTACCGTACTTTTCGGACTATTAGCCGCTACTTTTATATAAGGGCGTGTCTATTCTGTGGTTTTTTTACCGCTAGGGCGCATTAACGAGAATCTCCGGTTAGTACACGCCTCTATTATAATACGTAACTCGCTATTCACCGTAGGGATGGACGATAAATACTGATTTGTTAATAGTATGAGTTGTCTTCTCGATATATTGAGTCACCGATAACTCCCAAATATGAGCAGTATAAATAAATTACAGTGCACCCTCGAGATACGATTACCCTGATATACGATTTTTTCACCTTACGAAGTCAAACATCGTGATATCTTCACCTCGCTATACGAATTTTATTTCACCATACGAATTTGAGAAAAGTTTCGCCCGAGTTAAAATTTGGCCGTCGGTGTGCTCATAACACACGTCGAAATAAAAAAGACACCGAAATATAGTTTGCCGAAAACATTCTTAGAACGTTTAGAAGAGACACGATGATCGACTTCTCTCATATCCGCGTGGAAAATTTCGTGTAAAATGCACAAGCGAGAGCAAATATTCATTTGTAGCGTTATTATAGCTTTTGCTATAAACTTTCAAGTCAGCATACGTATATAACTACAAGTATCTACATTTAATTCGTTATCTATGGAATCTGAGACCGATCCAAACGTTACAAAACGAAGGAAAATTGATTTCTATGTCAACGAAGTTGGATGTCGTAAATAAGAAGGGACCCGTATTATTGACATTGTCAAGGAATATGATCGCAACCAATCAGCATTTGCAATTATTATGCAATTATTATTAAAACAAGAACTCCATTAAAGCAAGCACAAGAAAGAGCTTCCGACAGAAGATTTGAATGAGCTAGGTCATGCACGCGATCAGCATTCAAAAGGAGCAACCATTTAGTAAAGGCAAGGATGTAGAAGATACGGAAAACCCCACATTCGCAGAAATATTTTGAGTGTTTAATTTACTGATGTGGACTGGTACATTAAAACAATGCATGTATAATATATATTATTTATCTCTTGTGTGGCATGTTTTTCATATTTTAGTCATTTTATTTGTTTCCTTTTGGTTTTATGTTTTATTCTCTTGTTTAACCATGTCTTTGCACATGGGCTTGTTATCTTCTACGTGAATACAATTCATCGTATGTATGTATGTAACTCATATAACTAGCTACTCAGGATAGTTGAAGCATCCACATTACTTTCTGAAACTTGCTAAAGCCCTGTCCCCCCTAGGGTATAAATACGTACAAACTTTGTATGTATAGTTACATTGATTCTTTTGCACATTTCATACAAGACAAACTACTGTACCACATTCTCTGGATCCTTTTACAAGCGCTAGCTAGAAATTTTCTGCATTGCACCATCAATTTTTTTCGTAGAAAAGGTAGAAGAATTGGACAGGAATGGACAACTTCTTTTAGCCTACTAAAAAATTCCAATTCATTACGTTTTAAATTTATTTTCAAGTGCACAGCACCATAATTAGCATTGATACGCTTTTGCCTCATCTCTGCTTTACTCGCTACATGTACCAGCTAAAGCCACGTTACTCCAAAGGTATGTACGTCCTGTATAGAAAATAAAATTTTATTTTTCTTTTCGGTAGCCATTAAATGGTCAAGTGTGCGAGGGGCCGCTTTCTATAACTGCATCGCTCGGCCTTATTGATTTAGGTTGAAAAAGGTTTCAAACAGATAGGCTAAAGTTTATAGTGAAAGTGAAGATATGAACTGCTGAAGGATAAAATTTCGTGATAAAAAGTTGATACATACTAAAACTTAGTTTCAAGTGTAGGTTTAGCAAGCTAAACTTACTTGAAGTGAATTCAAAGTTTATGTTATGCGTACCTTTTGAAGGCAAGAACTCCTTACCGTACGTTATGCATTTGGTACACACATTATAATTTTGCGTTTTATTGCAGATCATAACCATTAAAATACACTAAATACAATACAGTTTCTGTAGGTAACTATAATTACTAAAGTTAACATACTATTTTGTTGCTAATTGTCAATATGTACACATTTTTATGAAAAAAATTTGACGATTTTCACCAGGGAGTGTTTGCATTGTTTAATTACAATGGTCTATATACCCCGATATACGAATTTTTCACCATACGATGCCAACCCTGGAACGAATTAACATCGTATCTCGGGGGTGCACTGTATATGGCCGTCTTTTTTTTTCGATTCGATCGTTAGTTAGTAATCTTTTATTTTGCTGATAACAAAATAACAAAAAGCCTCTATTTGCAGGCATATTATCCAACAAAACGGAAACTGTAGAAGAATCCTGAATGCAAGATAGTAGTGAACAATTCATATTTAGTTTGAGATTATTTGTGTAAAAGTTAAAAGAAAATTTACATGAGAGGATGACTTCAAATAAGTAATGCAGGATAGCTTATACAAAGATAAATTGATTGATATGTACTATATACAATGGTTCAGGGCTGAAGAATAGATCCTCTATGATTATTGATTGTGGCAAGATTGTAACAGATTCGATCGTACGAAGCAAACTTAATTAATATGAGTAAGTAGTAAAATTAAATTAGTAGTAAATATTAGTAGTGAATTAAATAAAATTTACTACTCTTTAAATAAATTAATGAGTAGTAAATTACATCTAATTAATATTTACTGCCAAAGTGTACCGGAAAGGTCATGTGAACATTTGTTTTTTGCAACCACTAGAAAAACGCTGTTCTCTATCTACTATATAAACGGCAATCGTTGTCTATCTGATTGATTGTCCGCCTTATAGAGCGGTCTTTCCTTTTATCGTCGTACGAATTTCGGTCGTACGAAGCAAACTGAATTAGGTAATATGTGTAGTAACGGTAAATAAATTATAGAGTGGTCTTTCTTTTTCCATCCGGTCGAACGAAGCCAACCGAATTAATATGAGTACTAATTATCGTAATATCGTAATTTCGTAATATGGACTATTAGCCGCTACTTTTCTCTGACGATTTGAGCCAAGCGGCTTATATAAAGGTGTGGCAATTCTGTTGTTTTTCTTTCACCGCTCGAGCGCATTAACCGAAATCCCCGGTTAGCACGCTTTTTAAACGGCAAATTTTCTGCCGTGTTTAAAAGCACCTTTCCTGAGTTCTGCGGCCTATACAAAAGTGTCTATACAGCTATACAAATGTACTATTCATTAAATAAAATAAATTAACAAGTAGTTATTTACATGCAATTAATATTTACTGCCAACGTGTACCGAGAAGGTCACGTAAACGTTTGTTTCTTTGAGCCACTGGAAAAACGCGTTTCTCACCTACTAAACTTCCACATCAAAAAGGTAAGTGTTTGTTATACGATGTTGTATTGTCTATGAATTGCCACATCTCCACTACTTAATAACGTTTGATTTGCCGCTGTTCATGATAGTGGGTCATGTTCATTTCCTTCAGCAGCCGAGTTACTAATTTTTTTCCAGCTACGAGTAGGCCTACTGTAACTTACTATTACAGAACTTTCACGAGTACTATGAGAGTTGTGATACGCTATTGTGAAAAGAAAGAGAGCAGCTGCTATCGACTTACTGTCACCCTGCATCAGCCATGACCAGCTATACGTCGCCTGCTCAAAAGTAGGCACACGCCGAAAACTGTTTCTTCATACGCCCGACAGAAAAACCAAAAATGTTGTCTATCCGCATGTGTTGCGTTGAACTAAGGGAGAGAGGGAGAGAAAGAGAAGAGAGAGAGAGCGAGGAGGAGAGGGGGGAGAGAGAGAGGGGGGAGAGGGAGAGAAGGGGAGAGAGAGGGAGAGCGAGGAGGAGAGGGGGGGGAGAGAGAGAGGGAGAGAGAGAGGGAGAGAAAGAGGGAGAGAGAGGGAGAGGGGGAAGAGGGAGGGAGAGAGAGAGAGGAGAGACGGAGAGAGGGAGAGAAGGAGAGAGAGAGGGAGAGAGAGGAGGAGAGGGGAGGGGGGAGAGAGAGAGGGAGAGAGAGAGGGAAGAGAGGGAGAGAGACGGAGAGAGGGAGAGAGGGAGAGAAAGAGAGAGAGGGAGAGCAAGGAGGAGAGGGGGGGGGGAGAGAGAGAGAGAGGGGAGAGAGAGAGAGAGAGGGGGAAGAGGGAGGGAGGGAGAGAGAGGGGAGAGACGGAGAGAGGGAGAGAGGGGAAAGAGGGGGAGAAGGAGAGAGAGGGAGAGCGAGGAGGAGAGGGGGGGGGGGAGAGAGAGAAGGAGAGAAAGAGGGAGGGTGAGAGAGAGAGAGAGGGGAGAGAGGGAGAGGGAGAGAGGGGAAAGAGGGAGAAATGGAGAGAGGGAGATGTAACTGCATATTTGGAGTTGTTTTACAGTATGAAAGACAACTCTCAATAAACCTTATGCTGCGCGTGAATCTATTCCTGTAGACGGGTAATGCAGCTAGTCTACTATATAAACGGCAATCGTTGTCTATCTGTCTGTCTATCTGTCTGTCCGCTTTATAGAGTACCGTACTTTTCCGACTATTAGCCGCTACTAAGTATCTAGGGCGCATTAACGAGAATCTCCGGTTATTACGCCTCATAACCTATTCATCGTTTGCCGTTTTCACCCCAAAATGACGTAATAGTTACAACTCTACGGCTTTCTTTTAGCTACATGACACGCTATGCTTTTTTGTCCTTGACGGGCTAATTTGTGTTCGGCAAAACGATATCGACAATAGACTCTCTCGATATTAGAATTTGGCGACTAAATTTTATTAATTCTATGAAACACGATGCCGTTTTTGTGAACCTCTATTTCTGGCTTTTCTTAAGATTCAATTGCTAAATCGCTGTTAAGGTCACTACTTTTCACGCGGACAATTGTATTATCTTGAGTAGGAGTAACATCTATATTCTCTCACCTTCGATCAGACAAAGACACTACAATATTTTATTTTTACATAACATATCGTTGTAGCAGTATCGTCGTATTCAGAATTTTGGTGGATAGCTGTTGGTGGAACAGTAACTTTTTTATACACACACTTTTATGCAAGAATTGTTATTATTAATTCAACATATTCACGAATTTTATTTTGTTTTCTCAGTTTGTATTAATTGTATCATTACCGATTCATATCATATTGTAATCGTAGCAAAACAGAATCGATTTAGCTATTACTTGCTAATTATTTCACTGTTACATCTAAACCCTTTATAGTCGTTTTATTTTTAAAGATTATTTGACCTGCACGAAACCTTTTTTGTCATGATATGAAGTTTAAAAGTTGTTTGACAAAGTAAATTTGAAAACCTTCACAGTTGCTTTAGGTAAAATGGCAAATGTTGTTATATGTTAAATACAAATCAATTTTCTGTTCAGTGTTTTTGTTATTACCCGGGCAACGCTGGGTTGTACAGCTAGATGTATTAGCTTACACACCTTTCCTGTTAAATCTAACCAGTTAGTTTTTCGTAATTATTTTCACATTTTACAACAAACATTTGTAAGATTACTGTAAGATTTATCGTGTAAGATTGCAAGTATCAGTTATTCTCCACTATCTTATATTTACATACATTTACATATAGTAGATATTTAAATTCTCTTATTACATTTATAAACTTCTTATGACTTTTGAAGTTTATAATATAAGTTTTTTAAAGTTTGTTTCATCGTTGTTATTATTTCAACTTGCATTCTTTTAAACATAAATTGAGTATCGTGTTTGAAGTTTAAACATTCATTTTCCTATCACTGTTATTATTACTTGATTAGTTTCTAATTCATTATTAATATTATTCTTTTATTCAACCATTTTTGGCAGACATTGTTTTAATAAAATTTCAACTACAAAATACTATGATATTCTGTCATATTTTTTAGTATCGTCGTATTCAAAGAATTGATGGATAGTTTCTGATGGGACAGTAACCTTTTTATACCCACACACTTTTATGCAAGAATTGCTACTATTAATTCAACATATTCATGATTTTTATTTTGTTTTCTCAGTTTGTATTAATCGTATCATTACCTTATTATCTTTTATTGTAATTGTTGCAAAACCAACTTAATTTAGCTATTACTTGCTAATTATTTGAAATTTACATCTAATCCCTTTTACAATTGTTTCATTTTTTTAATTTATTAGACTGGCAGAAAACCTTTTCTTCATGATATGGAGTTTGAAAGTTACAGTTGTTTGGCAAAGTATGATACAACTTTACGGTTGTTTTTATTTTCTCAAATAACCATTTTCGCAACTACACAAAACACTTTTCTCATGATAGGTTGGTTACCTATCATGTTTTCTCATGTTACCTATGTAGTTTGAATGTTAGAATGGCAAATGTTGTTCTATATGTTAAAAATACAAATAGATTTTCTGTGCAAAGACTTTTTTATTACCCGGGTACAAGTACAGCTTATGGTGTAAAATGTTGAAAAAATACTTTACCGAAGTTGTTTTCTCGCCTTGAAGTGGATTAAAATTTACATTATTTTATTTTAATGGGAAAAATTGTTTCAGATCTCGAAGTTCTAGAACTGATTATATTCGAGAACTGAGGTTCCACTATACGTTATCAAAAGATATAGGTCGCTGAAAGTTATGAAATTTTAAACTTACATTGGTTTGAAAACCTTTAGTTGTTTTATTTATTTTTAAATCAGTTGTCCTGCACAAAACCTTTTCTTTATGATAAGAAGTTTGAAAGTTGTAGTTGTGTAAAAAAGTTTGAAAACCTTTACAGTTGTTTTATTTTCTCTCGTAAGTTATTTCAACTACACAAAACTCTTCTTTCATGATATGTAGTTTGAAAGTTAAAATGGCAAATGTTGTTATATGTTAAATACAAATCAATTTTCTGTGCAGACTTTTTTTACTACCCCGGCAACGCCGGGTAGCACAGCTAGGCTTGGGACCGTGGCATCACTCGGAGATGCGCGGGTTACCTTTTTCGCCCCGAGTGCAGCAAGAGTTTACAGGCGCGGCTTTCCGGATGAATGAGTTGGTGAGTGCGAGGCGATTGAGTGCTAGGCAATTGATTGCTAGACGATTGGTTGCGAGTGCAAGGTGATTAATTGCAAGGCGAGTGCGAGGTGATTGATTGCAAGTGCGAGGTGATTGATTGCAAGGCGATTGATTCCGAGGCGAGTACGAGGTGATGGCATGGCGATTGATTGCGAAGAGAGTGCAAGGCGATTGATTGCGAGGCGGACCGATTGATTTCAAGGTGATTGATTGTGAGTGCGAAGCGATTGATTGCGTGGTGAGTGCAAGAACGCAATTGTCAACTGCGAGGCGTGTGAAGACTGGTCAGCCGAGGCGGAGCTCAGCGGCAAAAGTGCGCGATCGTCAACTGCAAATATAGACAGGTATGAACGGATGCATGAATCTAGACACATGAATCTAGAATATTTACTAGATTTTACACGCATCTAGCTGTAAGACACATTGCAGATTTCCATTGTTCTCCCCAACATTGACATGTATATGTGCATGCATTCTTTGATCAGGACAACAATTTCGGTAGGCTGTATATTTGGAGTTGTTTTACAGTATGAAAGACAACTCTCAATAAAACGACTGCTTTACGTAAATATGTTCCCGAACACGAGTAATGCAGCTAGTATATATATATAAGCCCAGGTTAATCACTGTTAGGCACCATCCAACAAGGCACTCGATTGCAAGCACTACAACTTCTCTACCGACAAGCCACGCGCACTCCGCCGGCATGAACGCATGCATGTACATAGGTGCACTTTTTGTGACTGTTACTTTGACCAGCGTGAAAAACTAGCCACACATAAGGACTCCTTCCATCGGAGGTCTGTCGGCACCCAAACCGAAAGGAGGGATAGCTGGGCTCCGCGCCCCTACAAACGGCGACTCGAGCCCCGCCCAGTACAAGCCCACAGACCTTACTCCAGGGAGTTCAAGAGACCCAGATGGCGACCGTCACGGGACCAGGCTCCTACATCTCGCCGATCTGTGGAGTCCGTTGTGACTCGCCCTAAAAGGCCACCTCCGGAAGCATCCCCGTGCTTCAGTGACACTGATCATCTAGGGCTGCTGAACTCGCCAGTGCACATAGAGCTATAGCCTGTGCTCACACTCCTCTGGCCCTTTTCAGGGCCACCACTATCTGATAACGAGTTGTTCTTTCGCTTTAGTGGCGGAAAGTCTTTTTCATAATTTTCATGCCAATTTACTACAGATCAAATAAAAAATCCTAATCCAGTCTCAGATTATTATTATTGTACAGACATATACTAGGTCGCTTATAATATTTTTCATTTGCCGCTTTATTTTAGAACTATCAAATAGTGCAGAATGTCAAAGGCAAAGAAACGAACCTACAATGAGAGTTACTTGGAGTATGGGTTTTCGTATCTCATGAAAAACGGTCATCAGCTTCCGCAATGTGTGATATTCGGCATACTGTCGATATCACTTTCTGATACCGACCGTACCGAATGCTTTCTGCCACTATCGAAATATCGGATATCGTCGATATTTGACGATATCAACGATAATATAGATCCATCGGTTTTTTGACGTCATCGTCCTGTCTGCACATGCGCTCGTCTTCGAAAAAGCCGCCATCTTTGTAGAAAACGATTGTCATCCTCTTGATTAATAGTATGTTAGTTAGTAATGTGTAGTTGTTACTAGTTAGATGGTAGGATATTATTTATTCTGCATGTGAACACTGATAATAAAGAAGTAACCATTGCCGTTGTAACGAGCGCAACTGTCTGTATTTTCATGACGTCCTTTAACACAAAACCGGAGGTCCACATCTCCTAGTATTATACAATACAGTGTAGCATAACACGAATATAGCACAAGTATTATTTAATTTTGCTGATAGCAAATTAACAAAAAGTCTCTGTTTGCCGGCATATTATCAAATAAAATGGAAACTGTGAAAGTATCCTGAATGCAAGATAGTAGTGAACAATTCATGTTTAGTTTGAGATTATTTGTGTAAAAATTAAATGAAAATTTACATGGAATGATGACTTCAAATAAGTAATGCGGGATAACTTATACAAAAATAAATTGATTGATACTATATACAAGAGTTCAGGTGTAAAGAACAGATCTTCTATGAGTATTGATTGTGGCAAGGTTGATTATAATTAATAATTGGATGACTATAATATTGTCTGTACCATCTGTCAGTGTAGGTATCGTTGATGTTTACATGATTAATAGTATTTTTTGGTGTTGTTTTGATACTAAAATAAAAATTTTGCAAACAAAACCATTGTTTGCAATAATTAATTGCACAAGCTTCGTGTTTTAACGATAAAAGTTGTCCATAAAGATGGCAGACGACGATAGAATGACGTCACGAAAAAACGAAGGATATTCTACTCGATTTGAAACCTGATTCTTCAAAGAATTATACTGGTACATGGATACATTAAGGAGTTGTTCTCCCATGGCAACGTTTTCTGACAGACAAGACAACTCCGAATAACATAACCGAAATTTCGATATGTCGGTTGACTACGCCATCATATCGTACCGAAACGAATTTTTGATATCGTCCCAGCACTAGATATGCCTGAAAACTTTCTCAAACGACTCCATGAAACCATTTCAGTCGAAGCAGCGCTTGCAAAAAATCTACCCCATACTAGCTGAGAAAGACCGGGATTACTTTCAGTCCAAAGAGCGGCAAGTGAAGCGAAGTAGACTTGATGCAAGTGGAGATCTTTATGCTCATAGTAATGCACTTATTACAGCTTCATTCGCTGTTTCCTACCGCATTGCTCAGTGTAAAAAGCCACATACAATAGGAGAGACCCTGATCAAGCCATGTATGTTAGACTGCGCATCAATGGTACTTGGAGAATCAGCTGAGCAAAAGTCTCAAGACCTTCCAATATTTAACAACACTGTGAAGCGACGCATTGATGATATTGCAGCAGATATTGAGGAGAAAGTAGTTGCTAAGATTAAAGCACCCCCATTTTGTGCCATTCAACTTAATGAGTCAACTGATGTTGCCAGTCTTTCCCAGTTATTGGTGTATGGTAGATATGTGCATGACCCATTCATTGAAGAAGAGTTTCTATTTTGTCAGCCCTTGCTTAGAACAACTACGGCAAGAAGTGTGTTGAAAGTAGTTGAAAATTTCCTTGAAAAGTCCAAGTTAGGTTGGAAGAAGCTACTAATAAGTGTATGCACTGATGGAGCACCTGCTATGTTAAGATGTAGATCAGGCTTTGTAAAACAGATCAAGCATAAGAACCCTGATATAGAAGGAGCGCATTGCTTCATTCACCGTGAAGCATTGGCATCAAAAACTCTTCCACAAGTGTTGAAATCGAACTTGGATGTGAACATAAAAGTTGTGAATTACATCAAAGCATAAGCACTAAATACCAGATTGCTCTCAGCACTATGTTCTGAAAGTGATGTCATGTTTACAACTTGGTTATTTCATACTGAAGTGAGGTGGTTGTCCAAGGGAAACATATTAGGCAGGCTTTTTGAGCTACGATCTGAGGTTATGAAATTTCTTAAAAGTAAAGGCCAGCATGAACTTTTAGTAGCCATGAAAGCTGGTAACTATGCATTTGAGACAGCATATCTGGTTGATATATTTGCCTCGCTAAACAAGTTGAACTTGAAGTTACAAGGGAGCAATCATTCTGTCATTGTCTTTCATGACAGCATTGATGCTTTCAAAGCAAAGCTGGTACTGTGGCATACACGAACTTGCACTGGGAACTCGGTAACCTTTCCCACACTCACTGGATTATTGGAAGGCAAACCTGCTCCTGGTAGTCTAGTGGCAACCATTACTGAACACCTGTCTGATCTCATAACAGAATTTGGAGGCTACTTCCCTGAATTACTTTCAGAAAAAAGAAGATGCTCAACATCACATGAAATCCATTTTAGGAGCTACAAGAGAAATTTATTGAGTTGGTTAACAATTCTGCACTGAAAGATTATTTCAGATTAATGTCTATTGACCAGTTTTGGCTCTCAGCAAGAAACCTTTCTCCACTCATTGCTGAAAAGGCAATAAAGATTCTGATGCCATTTAGCTCTATTTACCTAGGCGAAGTAGGATTTTCATCAATGCTGCATCTTAAAACTGAGAAAAAAAATCGTCTTGACCTTGAGAGCGACTTGAGATGTGCACTATCAAAAACAATGCCTGATTTGTGTAAACTTGCAAAGAGGCATCAGCAGCCGTCTCATTAAAATTTATAATCTCACCCAACACTTGTTGAGTGTACCGGAAAAACAATAATGTTGACATGATTTATTACTATATATGGTACTCTCAGTTATTTAACAAATAAATACATGTATATGCTTCTGACCTACATATATGTACCTGTGCAGCCCTTTCAGTGAATACAATATAGTAAACGGTTCACACTCCACATTTTTCATGGAAGGAACTTGTATTTTAAAATTTTGCAAAGGAGTAAAAGCAAATAAAAGAATTGGGAACCACTGGTTTAGAAGGAATGGTAGATTTAATGATATTCATACCTCTAGTACAGGAAGGAAGTTGGATGATGTTGGCATTGCTCATGTGTCACAAGGTACAATGCCAATCTTCTAGTGTTTTAGCAGCATGGCATTGATATATCAGCTTTTAGAAAGTAGAGATTTTCTAGTTTAGTCATGTTGAAAGCTGTGTCGTGGTTGTTTATAATATTTGTTAATTTAGTGAAAGTTGCTGTGTCACCTGCTGTGGCACCTGCTTCAGCTGCGGCTCATACAAAAAAGAGGCTGACGTAGAAACTGGCTGCCAGTAAAGCATTGTGTAATATAGCAACCTGTTGCTGGCTTTTCGAGTCAATAATAGAGAACTCTATGTTTCCACAAGCTATCACTAGGTCACTTCTTCATTGCCTATCAGCAATTTCGATATAGTGCTGTCTTGGATTAAAGTTTTGGTCGTATGATACAAAGTGATCTGCCAAATTGATAATGTTGGCTGTTGTGCCCGTATTTACTAGCAATGCAGATGCGTTAGTGCGAGTAGTTTGGTTGTTTGTATGATGACCTGCGACCACGGAATGGAAATATTGTGTCAATTGTTCAGGTGGCTGTGTTGGTGTAGACACAGACACATGCCTAGATGTTTGGTTGGCGAGATGATTATTTCGTTTCTTGCAACATACAGACTCTACGTGGTCTGTAAGTTTACAAAGTTCACATAGTAAAGCTGATCTATCAGTAAGGCAGTCATATATCTTGTGTCCTTTGCCGCATGTATAACACCTAGTGTTGTTACTTGTAGGCTTAGGTTGATTATAATGTGTGGTATGTCCTTTATTTTTATTGTACCTAGTAGACATAGCCGTGTTGGCTGTTGCTCTCATGGCCTGAGTGTTTACGAATGTATTAAGCGCTGATTTGAATTCTGATAAAGTTTTTATCTTAAATAGTTGAGTATGTACCACCACAAATGGTTTGCATGTTTCAGGGATACCTTTAAAGATCATCGCGATTACTAGAAGGTCTGATATTGGTTCGCTCGATGTTTTTCATCGGACGAACAAATATTTTTGTATCTTTGTAGTGCATTTATCAAATATGTTTGTAGACCGGTGGTGGCCCGATCTGCCTTGATCATGTAGCCCGTAATGTTTTTGGTTTCCTGAAGCTGCAGAGTGATAAGCTCCTCATAGAGCGCCATTATTTGGGCTTTTCAGTGCTGGCATAGTGTTCTCTTAGTACACCGAGCGTTCTCCTGCCGTCATTAGATGCGTCGGTCATAATCAGTTGAAGGGATCGCTCATCAAGCAAGTGAACTAGTTCAGCATAAGCTCTTCTATTTTTAGTGGCAAAGTTATCTTTGTCGTCCTTGTTGTCAAGCCTTGGCTGGATAACAGTGTAGACATTGTCATCTTGTGTATACAGAGAGTTTAGGAATTTTGTTTTTTATATAGGATAGTTTTCCAGAATGCCGTCGAAACACAGTCTGTTTTTTTGCCTGACTGGGCCCATAACCTGTTGAGTTAGAGTTTGATGCCATAGATTTAATAGTGTGAGCTTTGATTAACATGTATTGCCTTCATAATTTACACAGGTTGAGAGAGACGTACAGAGAAATGTAGGATAAAAATACACATAGTAAACATAAAATGATCGCATTTAGGAGTTGTTCTCTCTTGTCCATGGTGGAGGCGATTACTTAACGTAACATTATAGCATAGGTGATGAAATAGCGGTTTGATTGTTAGTTTAACACATAAGTTGAGCGTTTGTTCGCTTATTTATCCACCGCCAGTTAGTATATTTTAGTTTTCTTTTACAGTTTAGTATATTTCACGAGCAATGTTTATTGTCATACTTCATATTGTTTTTAAAGAAGTACCACAGCAAGTAAACTAAATAGCAGTGTAAAAATACCAATATGAAGGATACCTTTTGCGAGACTATAGCTCGTAACAGTCATCTTAGTATGCGTGTTAACAGGAGCCAGAGATTGTCCCTACCAATGATTTTGCATACAGGATTTTACACCTACAAGTGATTTTGCCTACAGGAGATTACGTCTACAAGTTATTTTGCCTGAAAGAGATTACGTCTACAAATGATTTTGCCTACAGGAGATTACGTCTACAAGCTGAGAGACCATGCCTACAATATTACGCCTACTTCAATTTTGTGATGCAGAAAATAACGAATGCATGATGAATGTATGGTATGCACCTGCGTTGATGTATTTTATACGTAAATACATTATTTTTATATCAAATCTTAATATCATCCACATATCAAATCCTTGCAAATATATAAACTTTATTCGAGTTGATTATTGTGAACCATGGTAATTTAACAGCCGTTGATTTACTACAAAGCCAAAACTGTTATTGTGAAGTAAAATCAGGGCAACCCCCGAACCAGGCAAAGCATTAACTGAGGCTTGGTTATAGTAGCCTAGGCACCTCCAAATTAACTACACTTACAACACTATCAGTTTAAAAGCCGTTAATACCGACTCGCTACCGCACAGTCAATAGCAGACTGTGGATATACTAACACAACCACAGCAAGAGCTGACAGCTCAAACTCTATTTATCACAGCCAATAGTGGACTGTTTATATCAGTGCGACTTCAGAGCTGATAATACGGACTCTATATAATACAGCCGATAGCAGACTGGCCGTATACTAGCGCAACCCCAGCAAGAGCCAATAATACATACTATATATACCACAGCCAATAGCAGAGTGCGTGTATACCACCACAACTTCAGCAAGAACCTATAATACAGACTCTATATATCACAGCAGATAGCAGACTGCATATATACCAGCGCAACCCCAGCAAGAGCAGATAATACAGGCTCTATATACCACAGCCGACAGCAGATCTATATACACCAGCCTAACTCCAGCAAGAGCCGATAAATCAGACTCTATATAGCAGCCGATAGCAAACTGTGTATATACTAGCACACACTTTAAAATAAATTTATTATATCATAGTATGTCTCACTATTCAAATAACGACTGCTTCTCAAATTCAAAAACACATGTTTATATGAGCGAGCAGAAGCAAACACAACATATGATTGGTGGTTACAAGTAGTTGCAATTTGTAGGTCAAAATGGCAGTTACTTAGAAAAAAAAGCTATTTCCAAGTAAATACATGATATAAAAAATTTGTTATATTTGTAATACATTAATTAATATGGGAAAAGGGTCAATAATAAAGCAAAGTACCAATGAGTATTCTTTCGTGAAGTTCAGGATTTTCTGCTCATAAGTCCAAAGTAGTGGGTGCCTTTTAAGTTCCTAGCGGGCTAATTTTAGCTTGCATTTATTCCAGCGAGCGTCTTAGTCTACGTTAGCCATTGGAATACGTCATAATTTGAATTCTTTAGTTGAATAAATAAACCCTGATTGACTCGCTAGCGTAATTTTAGCCTTTGCTCCTTTTTGCTTTGGCCTTTATCAGTGCCATCAACATTTAATGAGAAGTTGTACTTTCGCTTTAGTAGTGGAAAGTCTTTCTCATAAGTTTTACACAAAGTTACTACACCTGCTACATGATGTTGGCTTTTCAAATTTTACAGTTTCACACTAATTGAACTGATTAAAGGATGAAATTTTTAATGTAATATTACCTATTTTTATCATGAATAGTCACCCCAAGCACAACAACATTTGATCAGCCTGCAACACAAAATAATAAAACTACTACATAATATATATACCAACGATATGTATCTTTGTTATACTATTACTACTACTATGTATATATTAGCAATGCATAAAACAATAAAACATTAAAAGTGACTAGGAGAATGAAATAATTTAACTATAAAACAACTATTTATTTTTTGTTGTTTATTTGCAAACAATTATATTGTTTTGGTTCATTCATTTACCTACACTTGTTTTACTATTAAGTTACTATAGGCAGACAGATTAATGATAAAAGTATCGACTTATTAATACTAGTTCACAGTGAGTTTCAGACTACTAATAAATCATAAACTATCAATAAATAATATTTTGTAATACAACCAATGGTACGCTCACCTTAAGGTGGTGATAATCTTATCAGACTCGAAGCATCTACCAAAGCTTTATAATTTTAAGCATACATCTCAGCATTTTGGTGGTTCCGAGAAGCCATTAGTAGTAATAGTAGTAATAGTAGCAGTGTGAGTAATTGTTAAAAAAGAAAAGGAGATAATAAATTTTTTTTATTTTACACTTCCACGATTTTCATTCTGATTCATAAATTACTTTTATCAGTAGTATATTTTTCAATCAATGTTAAGTGAAAATACTTCTTTTGCATTATTTCTTACAACTTTTCTTCTATTTTTTCCTCAATGATCAATGGTCGGCACCATCTCCGTAACTGTAGACGTAATCTCCCAGCATTGTAGATGAAACCTCTCAGTACCGAACTTTCTTATAGGCAAAACCTCTTGTTATCAAAGTTACTTGTAGCCAAGTTAACAAGTATGCATTTGTTGTATTGCAGCATTCGCGCTGCTCATTGTTAGTACATTTACTTTTTATAGAGCTATGTATCCTTTGACATTTGGTTACAGAAGCAAACAACTCCTACTTATATTCGTTACAAACATACAGTGCACTCTTAGGGTATGATTACCCTAATACATGTACTGTATAAAAATTTTTCATCTCACTATACAAATCTTATTTCATACGAATCCAATAAAATTTTTGCCCGAGTTCAAATTTGGTAGTCGGTGTGCTTATTACCTGAGTGCGACATAGAAAAGTTCAGACAATCGTGTAAACATTGTTTTATATGAAGTATCTTTTCCTGTGGCGGTGTGCGTTCAGAAAATTTACATACACTTGCATTGAGCTGAATTTCTTTCTACACTATGTGAAGCTTAGAACCAGTGCTAAAAATTTTGACTAGAGGACTTTTATATCAGTATAAACAAGCGAAAAAGTCTAAAATTTATTAATAATTTAAATATTAATTATTCAAAAAACAGACTTTACCATTTATTTGATATACGATTTTGGAGTTATCTTTTTAACATATATGAAAGGAAAACTCCCAATATATAAAAATCACTAATAAAGTAAAGAATGGAGAAATGGAGTTGTTGTGGTTAAGTAGCCCTAGCTGCTTTTTGAAAGGGGTTTTTGGATGGGGAAAGTTTGTATCTCAATAATATGTTATCAATTGGAGGTGTGGAATTTTTGCCGTCATGGTTAACTAGCTATGACGTCATTTTCTAAACTCTCATAACCGCAAACTCAATTTATTATGGGCATCAAAGTAACTAAGACAACGAAATCATTGAACTTCAAACCTCTGGAATGGCAATCACATGACTTTTACACTGATAGCGATACGTAACGCATGCACCATATTGGGGAGCTAATTGTGACTAGTTACATATGAAAACAAACAGTGAAAATGTCAGAAATGTACATGTTGAATGGTTATTTTTTCACTTGGGTGTTAATAAAAACTCCTCCTACACTGTTTATAGTCTCCTCATAGAATAAAACCTATTTATAACATATGAAGTAGGATATAATAAATGATAAGTAGATGTAAAATAGGTTTTAGTGGACCATATCGTTCATGCAAACTGTTGTATTACAGATGTATAAACCCAGCCAATGATATGTTCAGCAAAATAACAACGGTTCTATTATATTACAGATTATATTACAGATGCATAAACCATAATGGAAAACTTACCCACAAGACGTATTTTGATTAAAACAACACATATGCTGCCAAAACAGAAACTGTTTTCAAGATTTAAAGCACAATAATTATATTATTTTTTATATTTTATAGTTCAATACATCAGAGTCTTGGCTTTCGAAAGAGCCTATATTTAATACAAAAAGAATAATAGAACTATGAAAAGCAGGGTGTCAAAAGTATGCCCTGCAATAAAAAAAACACTTGGTGGCGGTTCCCACAATGTGATGTCATAATTATTATTTAGCCTTAGGTGGTCGATCCCTTTCGCTGCCATTGAAGCTGCGCTTTTCTGTGACAATCGGTGCTGTTAAACCCAAAGAGCGCTAATAATAAACTAGGATTCTAGATAATCAACAATGCCCGGAGATTGTGCTAATGCCTGACCAATACAAACACATGTTCCGGGTTAAGTAATTATGCTTCAATAAATATACAGTACAAGGAAATAACTTCTTAGAAGCCTGAAAAAGAGGGAACAACTCCAACTTTGAGCTTTATCTTTTTACTAATAATTAGTAATGTAAGTTCCATAATGTAAATTCAAATACTAATTCAAAACTCGGTCTATTGCACCCTGCGCTCTTAGTCTGGGGCCACAGGGCATTTCTGTGTCATTTTTGCTAAGAAGGCGCGACAATGGGGTATAACGAGTCTTTAATTTAATAGATAGAATAAAGCATCTCATACCTTATTTACCATACCTACCGAAGATATTGTAGTCAAGCAGTGATTAGTTGTCATTAAATGGTCAGTAGAAATACTTAAATCAAATTTTATTTGCGCAATTAGCCAAATCGGCTTCGTAAACAAATCTATGCCTTTTTAATACGGCGCGTGTTTGCTTTCACCGATAACACATAGGTCCTTAGTCTGTTTCCGCTATCGCCTTGTTAAAAACTGTCATCAGCGTTGGTAGTAGCAGTGAAAATTTAATAACTCTGTTTAAATTGATTACCACAGCTAGCTATTATGGATTACATAATTCATGATAACCAAGTTTTACTAAGCCAACAAGCCTTACTAACGGAAAAAACCGATAATGTAAAGTTTTTTATGAGATTTGGAGCACCATCTACAAAAAGTCAGAGAGGTACATAGAACCTGTTTAAGTATTAAGCTACCATAGACCTTATCTTCTGCCACCTGTTGACACAAAAATGCCCTGTGGCCCCAAACTATCTTGACTGTTTAACAATCCGCCTGTTAACGCTGTGAGTACGAATGTCAGTCGATAAAAACTGAAAAATGATAAATAAATTGAAAAGAAATATAATTGCTTTGTAAATTTGAAGATATATCTGTTTAGAAAAATTAAACACAAAATCCATATCAACAAAGCCAATACCCGAAAAGCCCGTAGGCAAAGAATTACCCGAGCCTAGCACTACTAGCTACCCGATACTCGAAAAACCCGAACAGAAGGGGGCGGGTTTAAACCCGTTGACCAAGATGTACTCGTGCCCAGCACTAGCATAAACCATACTCTACTAGCCAAAAGCTCTTCACATGCACTTTCTTCCTTTTTCAAAACTTCAAATAACCCTTTAGCTTTTTCTTGTATCACTATTAAGCTCACTGGTATACGGGGTTGATTATGATCTTCTAACCAAAGTAATAATAATCTTTCCATTTCCATAATTAAACCACAACGCTGGTTAATTTTAACTTAGTTATCACTGTTGATTTCATCGATACAGATCTTTTAACATGTTCAACTATGCGCTCTTGATCCTTCAAAATATTTGCTACGGTAGAACGACTCAGGCAAACCGATTGGCCAATGTTCGTTACAGTTTAACTGTTTTTAGAGCGCTTAATAATGTCTACTTTCATTTCCATAGTGATGGCCTTTCTTTTCTTTGAAGCCATAACAAAGGGTAAAAAGTTCAAAGAAACAATAAACACGTGAGAGAACGGCAAGACACAATATATATGGCGTACCACTTAAACAAAGTGACACTATCGTCCTCAACTAGCACTGCCTCATAGCGTATTCGTCCGCTTAGCGAGAGGAACTATTGTCGAATGGAATTTAATTACGCTGAAAATTTTAACGTTTTAGTCACAATTTAGCTTGCTTTTATATTAACGCATTTTAATTTTAACGATCAGGGGTGTATATATTAATTTTAATGTTTTCCCAAACATTCAACTGCTGCTAATAATTGCTTACAAGCTATTGAAGGGTGCCAGTAGTGAATTAAAACCTTTTCAGAGTCATGCTGCTTGTGTAGTACTGTGAGTGTCAATGTGTCTTATTTTCTTTCAACACGCGGTGCTCACTGCATTGGTTTATGCCCCCAACAAACAATAACGCTACTAATGGTGTGCATTGACAACAAGTTCCTATCATTATAAATCATTGCTAATGGGAAGGTAATCATAATTAATTGCAAAATAATAGCGTAATAAATTTTGACAGTCAAATTATTTTGTTGGTTTATATTTTAGCGATGCTATTGTGGTCGTTAAAAGCATTAAAATAAATGTCACTATAAAATTCCATTCTACAGTAGTTCGCAGCTGGTTACTTTTCTTACGGCGCAGAACAGTGTAAGTTGGAAAGGCGTTTTAATGTTTTTTCTAATTCTTATGGGGTAGGGCGTCGTAACGGCGAAATGATGTAAGTCGAAACTACCGAATTATACTACCCCTGGAATAGCATTGACCCATCTAAACCGATAAACTTCCGTGCAACGGTTTGAGCGCCATCTTGATTACTGCTACATAGGCTTCCGGCTGTAATTAGTGAAATGGCGGATCATAGTTATCTCAAGAAAAAACTCATTTATCTGCTGGAAATCAGTGTTTTGCCATTAACCGCTACCACTACGACAATCCTGAAACACGGAGGATTAATGATATATCATTTCACAAGTGAGTTTAGTGTTTTATTCATGCATTAGTAGCACTAGTACATCAGTAGCTGTTTAGAAGAAGCTTGCTAGTAGCTGGTTAGTAGTAGCTGGCTAGTAGTAGCTGGTTAGTGTCTTGCAAGTAGCTGGTTAGTAGCTTTTAGTAGTAGCTGGTTATAAGCTTGCTAGTGGCTGGTTAAATGTAGCTTGCTAGCTACTGGTTAGTAGTGGCTTGCTAATAGCTGGTTAATAGCTTGCTTTTGTTACTACTCACAACCAGCCTTTAGTGAACCTTTGTAAGATAGAGCTTGAATACAATTTAATAGCACTTTATTTTCTCTATTTTACGACACTCATATTGTTCACATAAACTACATATTTGACTCATTAGACTCATTTCGAAAATCTGGTTGGTTATTACCACACAATGGATATGTTAGAAACATCTCATTAGACTGTCACAACCTAAATGTTGCAATGAAGACAATGACCAACAGGGAGCGCAATGTTTATGAAATAATCGGAGGAAGTCAACAAAGGTTTTCCTCTCCATAATCTTTACGATCGAATCTGTTATAATGATAATGTTAATTATGGTCTGGCATGGTCATCCTTCCAATCCGTTCAAGTGTCTTTGTATCTTGTTTCCTGTATGAACAAAAGTTTTTCTATTTAATGGATATTGTAACCATTCGGTTCTGGGACTCTATTGTTATTGTGAATAGTATATAAGGCTGTGTATGAGAATCATTAGTGTGCGAAAATTAGTAAGCGAGCTGTGAGAGAAATATATAATAAAGTTTGATAATAATCCACAAGCTCTTCTCTTATTTGATACAAAGATAGTTGGTAGTCTAACAACTACAGATTGCACCCAACCATTACACCTTTACCTTTTTTTATTATTTTACACATCACTATCATTGACTATTTTTACTAAAATTAATTTGTACTGCTGGTTGATTCATCTTGGCTGGTGTTGGAGACAAAGTAGGTCAGTACCGGTGCTGCTAAATTCAAATAACAACAGTCACTGTTCTCATAGATAAGGAGTGCCAGTTACATGGAACAAACTTTGATAGTAACTGCAATCCTTATAATTATCACTAGAGAAAGTTTTTTTCAATAAACTAAACTTCTGTTAGTTGATAAGAATGTTTAAAAACACAAAAAAACATCCTTAGCATCAAAAGTACATTTTTCTTAAAGGTTGAAAGTCAATCTTTCAGTTTATTCTTTGTCAATAACAGTTTTCCCTAATTATAACTGACTATAAGACCACAACTCCTAATCTGTATGTTTTTTTTTATAATTTGATTACCTAGTTTTCTTATCATCAGGTTTCTGAGTAAAGAGAAAGAGCCAGAAAGATGGCATACATAGTGGACTGTTTTCACGCGGCAGGAGATCCTCAGCAAAAATTCAATTTTATGTAGTGCCCACTTCAATGAGTCTATGATCGATAAAACTGATAAATCATTATTATTCAGTCCATATTTTAGCACATTTCCATTTTATTCCCAATTGCATCAAAGGATAGCTGTTATTATTTCAGGAGGCTGGAGCAAAAACCAATCAGTACAGCAGTTTCAGCATATCTTTAGGCGCTTGGTTACAAGATGTGGTGTTACACCAGGAGCTACTGCTAATGTCAGATCTATGGATGACACTGCGTTGTTACAAGCTTCTAGTACCTATGTGCCACCAACTGTTGGTAGTGAAGATTTGGTTGAAGATGTTATTGACCGACAAACTATGCTTCTCGAAGGAATGCTAAACATTACATCACATCCTGTTCTTGGTAACATTGCTGTATACTTATCTGGTTGGCTTGTCAGAAAACCGCTAAAAAAGTTGCGTGGTGAGCCATGTAGACTCTTCCAAATTTAGTCTACGGAAGTTAGTAAACATGATAATATTCATGTTCTGTTAAGAGTTAAGAACAACGGTGGCTTGATTTCTCCTTCTGATGGTGTTGCAACAACTGTTCTATGCATCGAAAATTATCTGACGGTGGCTACATCAGCAAATCAATGTTTGAAATATTCCAAGATTCCGAAGTGTGTAAAGGAAAAGATTGCACGCTATGATATATTTGAATTAAAGCAACATTGTATTGACACTTTGGTAGAAATTAATAATCATCACTTCTCACTACTAGCTTTAGCGGTTGAAACATACTTTGATTTAAGAGAGCACCTCTTTGCCAACTTAAGAAACCTAGATTTACATAAAGTAAACATCAGACATAAAGCTACAAAAACATTATTTAGAGGACAGTGAACTGTTATGTCGCTGTGACATAAATTGTCTATAGCTGATTTAAGTTAGTATAGATTTTTAAGACTTCTCTATATATATATGCAAACAAATTGTACAGTTTGCAGGCATGTAGCAGTTAAATTTATTATATAATTTATGTATACTATAATGATATTATACGTTATATTAGGATCATCAGAGTACATGGCTCATTAATTTTTTATGCATAGATCATTTATTTTCGGAATCACAACAAACTTTGATGGTCAAGCATAATGTAATTAAGATTCATACTTTGTTTCATACATGTATATGCATACAATTTATACAGTTTGAAGGCATTTAGTTGTTCAATTTATTATATACTTTTTATATATAATTCTATTAGACATTGTATTAGCATCCAAGCATCTGGTTAATTTTCTATGCATAGATCATTTATTTTCCAAATCACAAATAAATTTTGTGGTCAAGCATACTGTAGTTAAGATTTATAGTTTGCTTTTGGTCTATATCAACGAATAACACATATAAATATAACGTAAATCAAGATATATTGAGTGTTGGGACCTACTGGCGCAATAGCTAAAGCTACATGTAATTTAGGCTCGAGGCCAATCCAGCCACTTTTCGAACAAAGCAATGTAGGTTGCAAGACTTTAGTCAAATACAGTCAAACATGGATAACTTGAACTTCAAGGGACCGAGCAAAAGTGTTCGAATTATCAGAGCGTTCAAGTTATCAGAGCACTGTCACAAGTCCATGTATTTACTTATTTATTAGTAGATACATGTACATATACAAACTATAATATAAATCAAAAGCACAAATGGCTTGTTTCAAATTAAATGCTTCTAATGTAAAGTTTAAAACGTTTTTATCAAAAAGTATAGAGATTTTTCTATCACTTGAGATTGGTTTGTTGTTTGAGGTGATGTTATTGCCAGGACGTTTTGTAGATTGACATTGGCAAAACTTGATCGTTGTTGAAATGCTCAAAAGAAAAGACATTTTTTTCTTTTGAGTGTTTTACCCACGATCAATTTTGCCGAATTTTCTTGCAAGTTTCTTTGCAAAGTTTATGCAAAGATTACCTTACTTTACCTGGGATTCGTTAAGAGCAACACTCCGAGGCAGTTCAATTAAAAGTTTTACGAGGTTTAACGGTACATTGTATATCACTAACGCTTTTGGAATGGATACTTATTGAATGTACACACGTATTCTGTGTTTAGGTCAAACGATGAATAGTTTTTTTTAGCTAAGACAACGTATACGTTTAATTACAACAATTTTTAAGACGTTTTAAACATTCAACATTCCGACGTTGATTCAACACGGAATCAACGTTGGAAAACTATTCATCGCGGGCTAGCCGGGTCACGCACTCAAGGATTTTCGCCACGCACATACAAAACAAAAACAACATGCTGTTTTTGTTTTGTATGTGCGTGGCGAAAATCCTTGCGCGCGTGACCCGGCTAGCCCGTGCTATTCATCGTATAGCAGTATAAATCAAATTTCACCAAACCTTTAGAAAAGTCGTTGACAAAAATATTTTGCCGATTGTGGTAATAACGATGCTTATGAATTATGAAAAGATGAGGTTTACCTCTATGGCTTTGAATAAAGTGATTTTCTAAAGCGATAACAACCGTTTCGGTAGCCGTTGGGAAAAAAACAGTTCGAATTAACAGTGTTGAGTTCGAGTTATCTATAGCAATTTATCATTACGTGGGAACGGACCAAAGAAACCGTTTGAATTAACCATGTGTTCGAGCTATCCGTGGGCGAGTTATCCATGTTTGACTGTATATGCAACAGTTTTGGCCAGTTTTCTGCTCTTGGTAATATAAACAACTATTGTGATCTCTTATTAGATAGTCAATAATTTTTAAAGCTAAAGTTCACTGGGCTGGTAAGGCGAGCAATGCCAATGATACCCTTAAATCCAGTGGAAACATATGTTGATAAGAAATGCAAATTACATGTATATAGAGCCCATATAGAGTTCTCTGCTTATTGTTGAAACCATGCCAATAGCCATCTACAACAAAAACTTATAGCCTAGAATCTGTAGATCTTTAGCTAAGTTGACTTTAATGTAAGGGTTGAATGAATATGTAGATCTTTATCTTGACTCTGATATATAGGTTGATTAGGATTGGGGATGGATAAAAGCACCCACTAGCTCATTGAGATTAAATGTTGTACCGTGTTGCTAGGTTACTATAAAAGGGGGTGTGACCATGTAGCATGGACCAAGATGGCGCTAGAGTTGTTACGCGGATAAATGACCTTGACCATTCCAGGGGTAGTATAATTCAGTGGTTGAAACCGTTGTAAACCGAGGACCCCCTGTATATATACTGTAACTCACAGACTAACTTTATACATGTATATTGTAATTCATGCACTAGCTACTTGCAAAACCTGTTGTTGAACACCACTTTTATATGATCTCCACCTCTATTTTCACGCCACTTCTATTTGAACGATACTGTTTGACAACCTTAATATTTTCGAGCCCATAACAGCAAGCGATTGGCAAAAAAGTGTCCACAAACCGTACGGTTTATAAAATTTGAATATTAAGTTCATTGGCAGAAGCTTTATTACCTGCGCTCATCTTGACAGTTTATAAAACAAAAAAGATAGCTTTATAGGAAAAACTATTAGTACTAATATGCAACAAGCTTTCAAAAAGCACAATGAGAAAGCACTGTTAAAACCATGAAACTGCTACATGTATTATTGCAATACTCCCACTAAGTTACATTGTTTCACTAACAGCTACATAGTTGGAGTAACACAAAATTACAATGATCAAAATCAACGAAAAACAAGCAAAACAATAATAATCTCGTGTTTAATATAATCCATCTTCACTGGTTAAACAAATGACTAGCTCAAACCCAACACGTCTCTAAGTTTGACAAATCGATCACATGGCAGCGGCTTTATGGATATGTCAGTGATATTATCATTTGTCGAACAAAACTCGGTGCGGACATCACCAGCTTCAATCGCTTCACAAATGTAGTAGTATTTTACATCGATGTGTTTTGTATGCTTGCTTGTTTCTGGCTGTTTGTGATTGCTGCAGCTGATTTATTGTCTGCAAAGATAGTTGTAGAATTAAGCAGTGGTGTTCCAATATCTGAGAATAGCTGGCGTAACCACATACATTCAACCACACCATCAAACAACGCAATAGACTCTGACTCCATGTAGAGAAAGCAACGACTGACTGACGCTTGCTGGACCAGCTGATTGGACAACCAGCATTAATGAAGACTGCACTCAATTTTGATTGCCGGTCAGCGTCTGTTATGTTTCTGCACAGAAGCAATTAAATAGAGTATTAAATTAGAGAAATGGTTTATTGCACACTCCAGAGACAACTGATTTGATAACAGAAAACCCAAGTATTTATATGTTTGGTCATAGAAAAGCTTTGTAAAAAGCTACAAGCATTATTAATAGCTATAATGAGACAGTACTATATAATATTAGCTTGTATAAAGCTTTAGCTAAAAAGCATAATGTTTGTTGGCAAAGTACCAGTAATACTTGGCACTTGCATGACACCTCCTCACTAAGCTAAAGGTTCTTTCTGGTTCTCTTAGACCTTCGGGGTTTGTCTCTGCTATACTCATCTCCATCAGGTAGACGAGGGTTGCGTGGTCTTCTTCTAGACGGAGGTTGCTCTGTTACAGTTGTAGGGGCTGGTAGTTGCAGTTTTGTCTCCTCTGTTATATCAGGTTTATCTCCAGGGTCTTGATCTTCTTCTGTTGAGTATCTTGGTCTGAGTTGTTCAACATGTCTTCTCCAAGTAGGTCCCTTTGGTACCACTTTGACATTGAGACTACGAGTTCCATATATCTTAGTAACAATGGCTGGAACCCATCTAGGTTGTCTGTTGCGTCTAGGTCCATGATACAAGGCATAGCATGGTGCTCCAAGATTGTAGCTATGTATCTTGCTAACTGTCTTTTCTGCCGATCGGTTGACTTCTCTGGATTGATGAAACTGTGCTATGTGTGCGGGTGATGGCAATAGGGTGTCAATCTTGCATCTCATCTGTCTTCCATTCAGCAGCTGACTGGGAGAGTATCCTGTAGGAAGTGGTGTCCTTCTATAGTGCATCAGGAACTGTTGTAGTGCAGATTTAGGTGAGAGTGACGATTTCTTCATGGCTTGTTTGAAGGATTGTACTAGTCTTTCAGCTGCGCCATTTGTAGCTGGATGGTAGGGTGCTCCAGTGAGGTGAACAATGCTTCTCTCTTGACACCACTGCTGAAACTCTCCTGAGGTGAAGCTGGTAGCATTGTCAGTGACTATGGTGTGAGGGTATCCAAAGTGTGCGAATATCTCCTCTAAGATGTCTGTGGTAGCTCTGGTAGAAGTAGATGACGTCCTGTGTATGCATGGATACTTTGAGTAGGCATCTATCATCACTAGCCATTGGCTGCCCATGAAGTTCACTGCATGATCTAAGTGAAGACGACTCCATGGCTTCTCAGGTAGCATCCAGGGATGTATAGGATACTTCTGTGGAAGCTTCTGGTGTTCAGCACAGGCAGTGCACTGTCGGCTTGTCTCCTCTATATCAGAGTCAATGCGAGGCCAATAGACAGCCGTTCGAGCTAGCTTCTTCATTCTTTCCCTTCCAAAGTGTCCAAGGTGAAGGATCTTTAATACTTCCTGTTGTAACTTGACAGGAATGACTACTCTGTTGCCATATAGAAGACAACCTTCAGTAATAGAAAGTGAATCTGAGATCTTGTGGAAGAGTGACAGCTGAGTCTCCTTCATCTCTTTGTTACCAGGCCATCCTTCTGCTGTGTAGCGCATTACTGTGGCTAGTGTTGGGTCTTTCTTTGTCTCCTTTGCTAGAACATTGTAGTCTGTAGAGTTGAGCTGTTGTCCAATAGTGTGAATAGTGCATACTGTATCAACATCATCCTCATCTTCTCTTGCATCAAACTCTTTATCAGGTCCAACTGGCAGTCTTGAGAGGACATCTGCATTTTGATGATGCTGGGTAGATCTGTATTCTATGGTGTAGTCATACTGATTTAGTACCAGTGCCCATCTTGCTAGTCTGTTGGCTGCTAGAGCTGGAACTCCTTTGGTAGGTCCTAGAAGTGTGAGAAGAGGTCTGTGGTCAGTTACCAAGATAAACCGTCGACCATACAGGTACTGGTGATACTTCTTTAGAGCAAATATGATTGAGAGAGCTTCTTTTTGTATTTGTCCATATTTCCTCTGTGTGCTGGTCAGTGTTTTTGAAACATTGGCTATTGGTCTCTCACTTCCATCAGGATAACGATGAAATAGTACAGCTCCCAGTCCAGTTTCTGAAGCATCACATGAGATTCCAATGTCAAGATCTGGGTTGAAGTGTGCTAAGACACTATCAGTTGATAGCATATCTTTCAGTTTGTTGAAGCTCTTTTCTTGTTCAGTGCCCCACTTCCAGGTCTCTCCTTTGCGTGTCAGTTTGTGCAATGGTCCTGTGAGTTGTGACAGATTGGGTATGAACTTGCTGTAGAATTGTGTAGCTCCTAAGAAAGATCTTAGCTGAGTTAAGTCTGTTGGGACTGGCATCTGTTGTACTGCATCTGCCTTCTTTCCTTTAGTGATTCCCTTTGAAGTGAGTTTGTGTCCCAGATACTCTACTGTAGGTTGAGCAAAACAGCACTTGTCTTTTCTACATCTGAGCCCTCTTTCTTCTAATCTTTGAAGAAGTCGACGTAAGTTTTGTAGATGGCTCTCTGCATTGGCTCCACTCACTAGTATATCATCTAGGTATACTGCTACTCCTGGGAGGTCTTGTGTCAGTTGCTCCATGATTTCTTGAAAATACACTGGTGCTGAGCTTATGCCAAAGGGCAACCTCTTCTGTAGTAGTACTCCTCGGTGTGTTGATAGTGCTAGTCGTCGTTGACTTTCTGGTGCCAACAATATTTGATTGTAGGCATCTGCTAAATCAATCTTTGTGTAGCAATAGCCTCCACCTAGTTTTCTGATTAGATCTTCTGGTAGTGGGATAGGTTTCCTATGTGTTTCTAACTGATTATTGATAGTCTTGGAATAGTCTCCACATACTCTGATCTTCCCTGCAGCTTGACCTGTTGTAGATTTGCGTACAGGTACAACTGGTGTTCCATACTGGTTGAATTGAGTTGGTTCCCATATGCCTTTAGCTACACCTGCTTCGTATGCTTGGTTGAGCTCTTCTGTCAAGGCAATAGGAACTGGTCTGGGTCGGCAGAAGACTGGCTTTGTTGAAGGTTTGAAGTTTATCTCTAGTTCAAAGTTCTTGAGACATCCTAGCTTGTCTTTGAATATTTCTGGAAATTCTTTGCACATCTCCTTACACTTGATTTGTAACCTCCCATCTGGCTGGTTCTCTGTGATTGTTGATACAAGGTTCTGTTGTAGCTTGTCATCAATAGAGATGCCTAGTTGCTGTATAGCAGTTCTTCCTAGTAGGTTGAGATCTTGTACAGCACTAATCACAAATGGTAGTCTGACTTCTTTCTGTGCATCCAATTGGGCAGTTAGCTCACATCTGCCAAGCGTCTCTATGAGATGTCCTGAGGCTGATTTGTAGTTAACTGTAGTAGGTTTTAGGTTTGGCTTTCCTAGCTTCTCCCATATTGATTTACAGATGAAGTTGTCACATGCTCCAGTGTCCAGTTCAAGTGTGAAGTTGTCTCCCTCCAGTTTGATGTTTTCAGCAAGTTTCACCATCTTGGTTGATGTGCATTCTATCATCTTTACTGGTTTTTCTGCTGCAGATGATTTCTTTTTCTTGCATGCTCTTTCTATGTGACCTTGTTTAGAACAAAAGTTGCAGGTGGCTGCTTTGAATCTGCAGTCATCCGCTGTATGGTTAGTTCGGTCACATCTGTAGCATAGCTTTCCTTCCTTCTGCTTGTCAGGTGTAGAGTTGTTTTTCTGGATTGGTTTGTATCTTGATTTCTGTTGAGCAACCTTGTTGACTTTAGACGAGTTTCCATAAACTGTCTCTTTGGCAACTTTAGCTGCTTCTTCTGTTTCCTGTGCTACCTGTATAGCTTTGTTGAAGTTGAGTTCATTGTCCTTGAAGAGAGATTTGAGAACTGCTTCATTGTTTACAGAGCAGATAAATTTTGTTCTGAGAGCCTCATCTAATGGATCTGTAATGTCTATGAAGGCACATGCAGTTGCATCCTGATGAATTCTGGCAGCTAACTCTTGAATAGTTTCTCCAGGTTTCCTCTGCATGTCACTCCAATACTTGTAACGCTCTCTAACAATGAAGCGCTTAGGGTCATACTGGTCTTTGAGAAATTCCAGTATTTCATCCATGTTGAGGTCGTTGATCTGCTTGGGTGTTGAAAGCTGAGCTGCCATATTACTAAGCTGCTTGTAGAGTGTAGGCTGTTGGTTGGTGAGAAAAGTGCCAGCAATCTTGTCTTGATGAATAGAATTTGCTGCAATGAATGTGTTGAATCTGTCTATGTAATCTGTTAGTAGCTCTGCTGTTGGGTCAAAACCTGGGAAGGCTGGAACAGCGGTTGCAGCTGTTTCTTGTTTCCGTTGTAGGTTTTGTAGTAGTAGCTCCATCAGTTTCTTATTCTCCTCCATTCTTTCATCTTGCTGACGTCTGTATTCCTCTTGTTGCTGCTTGAACTCCTCATGCTGCTGTTGTCTATGCTCTTCTTGCTGCTTTCTCTGCTCCTCTTGCTGCTGTCTCTGGTCCTCCTGCTGCTTCTGCATTAGCTTGATCAGGTCTGCTACTTCTGCCATTGTAGTGGTGCACTCTTTGTAACTGTTCAAAAGAGAAATCCTTGTTGCCAATTAGCTGTAGAATGTAGTTGTAGAATTAAGCAGTGGTGTTCCAATATCTGAGAGTAGCTGGCGTAACCACATACATTCAACCACACCATCAAACAACGCAATAGACTCTGACTCCATGTAGAGAAAGCAACGACTGACTGACGCTTGCTTGACCAGCTGATTGGACAACCAGCATTAATGAAGACTGCACTCAATTTTGATTGCCGGTCAGCGTCGCTTGCATAATCCGCATCTGTGTATCCAACCATTGATTTACCTTGTATTCTAAAACTAGACGTTTCAAAAATAAATCTTTGGTGCCCTTCAGATAATGTATTACTCATTTGGCTGCGGTCAAGCGAGTCTGCTTGAAGCAAGCGTTAAGCTTGGGTAAAGCTCTCACTGCTTCAGCGATATCTGGCAGAGTAGATACGGCAGCTTATAGTTAACTTCCTACCATCGATTTATAGAGATTAGGATCTGCTAATCTGCTTCCATCTTTATGACCAAGCCTCACATTATATGCTGCTGGAGTTGCAACATGCTCACAATTTTGCATGTTGAACTTCTGAATTATTTGTTGAATGTAGGGTTTCTGAGTTTGATGCATAGAATTAATCCCTCTCTCAACAATTCATCCTAGAAAATGATGAAGTGGTCCAAAATTTGTCCTTTTGGACCGACAAGAAAGAGCCGATTTTAATTTAGTCATCTGAGCACCAGTGTCTGACATTATACACAGGTCGTCTACGTAGACACCAATACACATTTTCTTGTCGTTTTCCAGCAAACATACACACAGTTGTCAACAGAGGACTGCATGAATTCTAACAACTTACAACTTTAGGTGGTGCTATCATCTAAAGATTCATTCTGCACAGGGCCACACCCATCCGTATGTACGAATTCAAGAATCCTATTTGATTTAGTGCTTTGGTCAAATTAAAATGGCCCTCGAGTAGCTTTACTTTTCACGCAAGCTTCACAGACACCAATTTCGTCCGTAACATTACCAAATTTTCACAACAATGATTCATGTTTTAGGCTACTTACGTTTACATGAGCGGAACGTTAATGCAACAGAATTGAGGAGGATGTGGCAGCATTAGCAGTAGGAATAGACCTGACATCAAGATAGTATAGCCTGTTTACTGCAGGTTCAAATAAATTAATCACAATTTTTAGAAAAAATGCACTCTTTGCTATAGAGAGTCAGTCTTTTACATGTGACTGCTAGATGAACAGTTTACATTATTCAAATATATTATCTTGCTCAAAATTTAAATTGAAAGTCTTATTTGCAGGTGACTTTTTGCCGAACCCAAAAGTGTGAGGTTAGCAGGCCCTCAGATTAGGGTGTCCAAAGTTGCAGAAATAATTGGAAGAAAGATTGCTAGTTGTCGATTAAGACAAAATTAGAAGACCTGGCAGATCGTGACCAGAAAAGAGCTGAGGAGAGCCCCAAGCATGACCCAGAAACCATGATCACTCTGAGTGGAGTGGAAGATGAACACTTAGATGCCATCGATACATTAGAGAAAATGATAGAAGAAAGACATGAAGATGCCTGACTGTCTGCGGATAAGACATAAAAATGCTTGCAGACCGTGTAGAACGCCAGTTAGAAGAGTGGACCAGACGCTTGGAAAGTATGTTATGGTCCTTAGCAGTGAAATTGAAAATATTGACAAGAGAGAGCCAGCCCTAGCAAGCTGTCTTCTTTGTAAGTTCAGAGAAAATTATGAGGACAGGGGGTAGCCAGCCAACACAAACTCTCCTGTCTGCAGGAGTCAAGCATTTAGGGGTAAGTACAGGCTTTATACTATGCCTGACAGCTGTGGAAAAAACTTTGAGAAATTTGGCTCGTCTTTCACAGGCAAATCGATCGATGAAGAATTTGAAACATTTATCAGTTGTGTGTTAAATGGCCTCTATGAAACTGAATACATCGTCCTTTTGCCAGTTTATCTAAAGGATCTGTCCACTGGGTATTGTCAGGAAAATGTAAAATAAAAAGGTGAATGTGTTAGTTACAGTACTTTAAATTGCTTATTGAAAAGATCAGCTAAGCACGTCCCGAAGTGCTGTGCATGGGGCTATGACAATTCCCTCAATTAAACAGGGTGAGAGAAAAACCGTGAAACAGTATTACAAAAAATTCAGGAAAATTGTGAGCGAGTGTGCAGAATCAGAGAAAAACTCATTTGTACTTCACTTTAGAAAAGGCTTAATAAACTAGGTTCATGAGTAACAACGTTGATGTTGCTGCCAACTACAATTCGAGTTCGGGTTGCTACAGAGAGTCAATCAATTTCTTTCCCCAGAACAACCGCTTTGAGAAGTGTAGGGAACAAAAAGACAATGTTATGAATGTATGTAGAAATAAAAAAAAATTTGTTTTTCCAACGCCCTATTCAAGGACAAAATACAAAAATAAATTTCTTGCAAATGGAAGCTTTTGCAATGGAAGAACAATTCAGAATTAAAACCCAAAAGCAGACGCATTCCAATCCACAAGCAACTCACCTCAATCATGGGAGCCACCGAGGCAACAGCCACAAATGTCTGGATATCTATGGATGCCACCTCCGTAGTGGTAGGGACAAATGCTGGCCAAATTTCAAGCCCCTAACCAAGTCTTTTTTGTTGCTTCCAACAGTAATTATCATGACAACGTTTCTGCTAAAAATAAAGCGGAACCCATCAACAATTGTACCATTTTTGCATCTTCCGCGAATGTTGTAACTAAAAACAGTAAGAATGAGATAGAATTCCAAAACAAAGGTACATGTTTTTTGGATACCGAAGACAAAGTTGCGTTTGAGCTGCCAGAGTTTGAAGCTGCCTTGGTGCTGCAAAGACAGCCGTGGCTGAATTGGCTCAAAGTGAGGCGCTTAGCCTTGACACATGGTTATTGCTGAAAAAACTGCTAATGCTGAAGTCACTCTAAGCAACTCACTTTAGGTAGCCAAACCACTTTCTGCAGTTTTAGTTCTTGAGAACAAGGTAGAGCTTGAGGATGCAGGAGCATTTATGGTTTTCATAGTAAAAAACCTGACAATCATGTGCATATTATTGCAACAAAAGAGTATGTTTTCATGCAAATTTGCTCAAAGGAACTCTTGTGCCCTAGGCAAGAAAGTTCTCCAAATAACTCTTTGGCTGGCGAAATGACAAAAAATGTCATTTATCAGCTCCATGGGAAAATGACTTCTATGTCGCTGTATGATTTTCTTGGGTTAGTATCTAAAATGAAAGAAACTGTTCGAGCTAATAGGTCAGTAAGTGGAAATGTGATCAATGGCATCGGATAAATTTACATACCAATGCAGTGTAATTAAAACAGGCTAATTAGAGCCAGGCTAATGGTTATGCTGGAATGCCACTACCATTTAATACTAGAAATAGACAATTTGAGGCGCATGCACATGCTTCACTCAGGCTATTCAACTGGTAAATTGCATTTATTACCATTGTCAAAAATGAATGCAAACACACCTATAATAGCTCATGAGGAGCTGACTTCCTACTTGTCCTACCTGTTGCGACTAACACATTTGTGTTTGTTTGTGGCACAACTACAGCGACCCAAGAAAAGCAAGCCCATTCTGACTGAAGACTTTCAACCACCGACTTACGACTCAAGTAAGCATAAAGATGGTAATACCATAACTCCATCTGCCTCTGACCCTGACAAAACATACTCGCAGATGCAACATTCAAGCGAGACGCTAGTTGTACTCCCAGTAAAGCTAACTATTTTCTAACTGCCTTTTGCAACATTGATACTAGTAATTAAAGCCTATATTTTTGATTTTGATAGCATATTTTTCTTTGCTTTATTTAAAAAAAAGTGAAC
This sequence comes from Watersipora subatra, assembly GCF_963576615.1. NCBI lineage: Eukaryota > Metazoa > Bryozoa > Gymnolaemata > Cheilostomatida > Watersiporidae > Watersipora > Watersipora subatra. The sequence continues at coordinate 49,845,228 of NC_088712.1, read as the reverse complement.
TTATAGAATTAATATAAAAATCAACAAACTTCATTTGTTTAGTAAATACTCAAAATTGAGTTTTAAAAACAACAGCCTGTAAACTATAGGTTTCTCCCCTCCCACCTTCTATTGCAGGATTACTAACAAGCTTGATGTTGTGTGTGAATGGAGTAGTTTTCCCGTCTCCATGGTAGTCTGCTGACAGTGCCGAATATTGACAGTGAAAGCTGATGTGCATGTCAATCTTGTAGAGAGTTCGACTTATCTTGCTGCAAATCGTCAATACTGTACAGAAATTCAAAAATGTTGCGCATGTTCTTAACTCGACAGCTGACATGTTATATTTTTGCTTGAAAATGCAGCAGCCTTATTTTAAAAAATTGAGGGAGTGTGACCTTACAATATATCCTCTTTGTGCAGCTGCTTTTACAAAAAAATAGTTCTCTGTGTAGGTCAGGTTTGTGTAGTACATTGTAAAGTGTAGCACAACTAGTTTTATTTCTATGAATTTTAATTTGCAGCTGCTCAATACTTTTTCCAACTACTCGAACTGGAGACCCATTGGCAACAACGTACTTGGGTGAAAGCCTAAAATAATCACAAAAAAGGTTTATTTCTCACCATGTGACTGGTAGCGCCGCTCTCAATCAACCAACTTTGAGAATCGAGATCTTTCTCCAACACAGTAAATGCTTATTCATCATCTCTGCTATTATCATAGTGTGTAGATATTTTGGTCTGATGTAGACCTGAGTTACTGTTGTAATATCAATGACTTTGGTCTCGGCCGCAGCACGATCCACAGCTCTGATTATAGTCGTTTTAGGACAACTATTTTGATGTTTAAAAGCACCACAGATATAGAATCCTTTTGGACTGTTGCTGACTACGTTTAAAGCTGTTACTTCCTGACAGTGGAAGAATATAAAAGTTTGCTTCAGACCTGACACCACCAGAATCACTGGCTAAAGTCAGTAGTTTTTGTTCCCTTTTTTATCTTCATTAAGCAGTTTTTGTGTGGCAAACTGTAAAGTTATATTGTCACCGCGAGCCTCGAGTGCAGTTACTACCGTCAAATAGCTTTCCAACAGGCTTGCAAATAGAGTCAAAACTTGGTGTTTCTCTCTAACATTAGCATCAATAGCTGCAAGCTTATCAGTGATAGCTTTCATGTGACAAAACCATGAAACTGCTACTATTGCAATGAACGATACTAAAAATGGCTCAATCACATCAAGAACGATTAATTCATTTGTTGTTTCTATTTGTATCAAAGTCCTTTTTCCAACTACAAGTCTTCAGGTTATTTCATTAGCAACTTTAATTGCAAAACATTGAAAACAAATACTACATGTATCAGGCTAATAGTTCTGTATCTCCTTTTTAAACGTAGCTTTGATTCTTTGATGTACTTAGAAAAATCTTTATTGCATTTAGAATGGAAAGTGTGCTACTATATGTGTTGGATCCTGCGACCAACACGTAGAGGCGACTAGGTCGGCTTATTCTACCGGTCTGCATTCACCCTTCACAGGGGCTGTGTGCGGGTTGCCCGTGACCAACACGCGGAGGCGACTAGGTCGACTTACACCACCGGTCAACATCAACCACCTTGCACAAGGGATAGCCCCCAGAGTGGGTTTTGTACCAGGTCGACAAGGTCGACCGGGGGTCGACGGGGTCGACGATGCTTCTATGAATTTATCACCACAGCACAGCCCATAGACTAGGTCTTTGGAGTTAGCTATATGCTTGGTGTGGTTCTGCTATCGCTCAAGGTAACAGAAGAAGTATGGTTCCAAATGCAATGCATATATTTGAACAACTAATAAGAGCCGAGGCCCTGCCTTAAATACATTAGATTATGTAAATGAAGTACAAGGACCAGCCTTCTTTAGGGGCGTGGTTACAAAGAGAGCAAAAAGGGAATATAACTCCCATTAAAATTTATACAGAAGGATGGCAACCTAACGTTCCATCACATATATAAATTGAAGATATTTTGATTACATTGTGGGTTCTTTTTATTTGTGCTAGAAGTTTTGATTCAAAATGGCATTGCGTAAAAGTTTTGCTGTGCTAAAAAATTGTGTGGACGCTAATATCTGCTAGCTTAACTGTGCAGAAGACGATTGATATCATTTTGTTTTGAAAACGTTAAGTTTTGTTTCTGCATGTACCTGTAATATAAATATGATTCGTTTATGTCACTTGTTTATGAATATATATTTGTATCATTTGATAGATTACCATTAAATAACTTATAAATATGCAGATTTATAGCATATTTTTGATAGCATCCTTGCAGCGATCTTAGCACAGCTTACAATCAATTGATGCCCATAACTCCACTTCTAGTGCGCAGAAAAAGCCAGTTTTGACTGGAAATTGTAGAAAACATATCAATGAGTGCAATGAAGTTTTATGCAACATTGTTAGATACAGATATAAAATAAAAGTATGTTTTCAAATTTGAAATTAAACAAAAATTGAAAATTACAACAGATTGCAAAGAAGGATACAGGCCATAATATCATTGCGAGTCAATTGCAAGCAATAGATATCAACTGGTAGAGATAATTCTCGGCTTCTCGATGCACAGTTATTTAGAGATCTTTGACAAGTTGGAGGTAAGTTAGCAGATTTATTGCATCCAAAAGGTTTAAAATCGTTCCACCAGACAAAAAGCGCAAATTATAGGCGACAATCGCTTCACGAGGATTGACCACCACTATAGAGGAAAAGTTGAAAAATAGATCCCCAAGGCGTTCAATTAGAGGTTTTATGGTAATTGAGTTTTTTTACCTGCGGTCTGCACACCTTGTAAAGCAGCTGGTTGAGCAACAACTAGAAACTTGTTAACTGTATAGTTACCAAGTTTTTAGTTGTTGCTCAACAAGCTGTTTGGCAAGGTGTGCAAACTGCAGGTAATAAAAACTCAATTAGGTTGTGGATGTACCAAGTTTTATAGGAAAAATGAATGGGGAATGCTAACAGAAGATACAGTAAACATGGTAGAAAACATATAGACTGCTTGCCTCAAACCTGATTTAAAGAACTATATACTAGTCAATTTATCGTAAAATTTATATAAGTATAAAAAGTATATAGTTAGTTTGTGAGTTACATATTTATATATTGGCCAACTTGACATAAACTTTAACCATGTGTTGCTGTGATGAAATTGTAAAATGGCATGATATAGTAACTTTATGAGTTACTATACATACAGTTAATGGGGACTTTGCAATTCAGAATATAACTGTATGCAGTTTCATGTATAATATGAACTGTATACAGTTATATTGTGAATGAAAAATACATAGCTATTATGCATTTTACAGAGTTTAAAGCTTCTCTGTGATTTACAGTTTATATATATCAAGGTTGTGAGTTACAGTATATATAGTTAGTCTGTGAGTTACAGGATATGTAGTTACTCTGTGCGTTAGAATATACATAGTTAGTATGTGAGGTACAGTATATATGGTGAGTATGTGAGTTACAGTATATATAGTTAGTCTCTGAGGTGCAGTATATATGGTTAGTAGTCTGTGAGTTACAGTATATATAGTTGTGAGTATATAGACTATATACTATTATAGCTTATCTACTCCCTATATAGGCTATAGTTAGTTTAGAGTTACCAAGTATATAGTTTGTTTGTGAATTTCACTATACATACTTAGTCAGTGAGTTACAGGATATGTAGTTACTTTGTGCCTTAAAATATACATAGAATGTGAGGTACAGTATATATGGTTAGTATGTGAGTTACAGTATATATAGTTAGTCTCTGAGGTGCAGTATATATGGTTAGTCTGTGAGTTACAGTATATATAGCTAGTCTGTGTGTTACAGTATATATAGTTAGTCTGTGTGTTACAGTATATATGGTTAGTCTGTGAGTTACAGTATATATAGTTAGTCTGTGTGTTACAGTATATATAGTTAGTCTGTGAGTTACAGTATATATAGTTAGTCTGTGAGGTACAGTATATATAGTTAGTCTGTGTGTTACAGTATATATATAGTTAGTGCGTTACAGTATATATAGTTAGTCTGTGAGTTACATTATATATAGTTAGTCTGTGTGTTAGTTTATATAGTTAGTCTGTGAGTTACAGTATATAAAGTTAGTCTATGAGGTGCAGTATATATAGTTAGTCTGTGTGTTACAGTATATATAGTTAGTTTGTGAGTTACAGTATATATGTTATATGAATGTTATACTATATCTAGCTATTCTGCGAGTTACTGTATGTTGTTAACAGGTTTGCATGGTATTTTGCTGACCTGTTGCTTGTTGAGCAACAACTAGTAGCTTGTTAACTATACAGTTAACAGGGGTGCGTAATATTTTGCAGAATTGTTTGTTAATAAATCTGGCACACCTTGTAACTACATAAAAATAATTTGGAAGACTAAACATTCCAAAATTATGCTTTTTAGTGAGGGTTGTTCCAAAATTACAGAGTAATTTCAATTATCAGTGTAAAATTTTTATATATTTTAAGTTATATGTTCAAAGTTATATTTTTGAATTTAAATATACTTAGAAAATATGTCTTTACTTTATTTAATACCTTGATATAAAATAAGAAATATAAATAGTCAAAAGTTCTTTTAATTTTCGTTAATTTAAAATGGCACTTTGTGAGCATTGAAAGTTTTATAAGATATGATTTTGTAGGTGTTGTAGTTTGGATTGTCACAATATTTCTTTACCGGTAATCTATATAGTACAAAAAGAAAGTAAAAATTAAACTTTGCATATTGCTATCAGTATGTGCGCCCATTAATATAGGTACCTCATGCATATATGAAAGTGAATAGACAGTTTAATACATCAGATGAGATAGAATATTAAAAAAACTATAAGATAAAAAATAACAGTGTTCGAGCAACATAATTATTTTAAAATGTAGGAAGAATCTGTTTAAAAAGAAGGAAGACCAACATGAACATTGTGATATAAATGAATGATTATCTTAACAAGATTAATGAGGTACACTGTAAACATGGTCGGCTGACTTCCTCTTGGTCATTTCATACGTATGTTCAACATTAGCATAGTGAGGTGTCTGTGACTAACTAGAATTATTAACAACACTGTACACATGATCAGTTGAATCTTTTCTCATCTTTTCATATACAGGTACAGTGTTAGTAGTATCATGGATAGTACCTTGGTCCCTGACTGTGAGTACCTCTCTGTGTGCAGGATCCTTTGTACCTTCTCTAGTTCCTAGAATTAAACGAGATGATGTCAAAGGATAATTTTGTTTTACCCTCAAATTCCGTTCTGATGCGCCATAGAGGTCATTCAAAACAGTATTTTCACTTATACCAGCGCCACCCAAAAAAGCTGCACCAAATAAGTATCCTTCTACATAAATTTCTTTACCACAAAATGACGGAATCTGGAAAGCGATTGCTATTCTCTCATAACTCTCTAGTGCTGTTGGTGAGGCTGTATTTATTCTCGCATAAACTTGTTACCAAATTTGATTTATCCTAGCATATATCTTTAGCACAAAATGCTCTTCCTACCCTAGGACACTTATGTATTTGCCTCATCTAACTTTCATGTTTTTGTGGAGTCATCCTTTTGCGAAAATTTCATCAGCGAAACTAAACTATCATAATGAACGGAAACGCGAAATTAAATAGCTTTGATCATTGATATCCACAATAAAATCGTCATATAGAGGGACCTAGACGTCATTGATAGTCCAGGAAACAGATGGCAACAAGCGATCAAATTGAATTAGCGATCTTGGCCACACATTTCTACCTGCGGTTTACAAATACAAACTAGTCCCGAATCCCAAATTTCTTCTTACTAGTGAACTGGACCTGAGGAATCTAATTTGTTTGTTCCACTGCATTTATTTTCACATCACTATATTTTCGCACTCATCCGAGCCCCGAAACTAAATTGCAGCGAAATTTTACTCTGTGTGCTACTTTCGAAACTAAATACCCTACATGATGGAAACATTCGATGGATATAAAAATTCGCGATTTCGCGAACAGTCAATTCTTTCAACAGAATTATTAAATTCCACAAAAAAATAGTTTTATTTTTAATCACAAAAGAGAATAACTACTGCCTCAATATTAAAAACTAGTTGCTAGGCATAAATACTAAATGTGGCTGAGTTTCAAAACCTTTTTAAAATAGTCGCCGGGGCTTTGAGTTAACCCCATTGCTAATACATCACATTTCTTTCCAAAATTATTCAAGGTGTCACAAGATATGCAGAAAGGCGTCATTTCAAAAATAGCTGCTAAGCGGATGTACTAAACATAGCCGAGTTCCAAAACTTTTTTAAAACCATCACCGGGGCTTCGAGTTAAGCCCATTGCCAATGCATCAAACCTCTTTATAAAATTATTCAAGGTTTTCACAAATTACTAGGCATGACACCTTCATCGCAAAACTCTCTCCTACGACCATTTTACATTGAAATCAACTCCATCAACTTCTAATACCGAAGTTGAGGATGGTAATGATTTTGATCTGGACCTTATGGTATGTATTTGATTTGCAGTGCAAATACATTTTTCCATAATTAACTGCATTAGTTAATTCTTTTGTTTAAAAAATGATCGCGTTCATTAAATACTTCAGCAATTGCTTTTGTACTTCCTTTACACATGTTAATATTTTTCTTTTGTGTTCACTGCAGATTGAGAATGAAACAGCCCCTACCGGTATTCTGATTACGAAAACTATAGACAAGTAATAATATTCACTGTGGCAGGAATATTGGCAGAGAAGCAACTAATCAACCTAGACCCCTTCTTCATCAACAACAACATTGATATCGCTGTGGTAAACTTGATTATATTATATATTTTATTTCATGTATAGATATATTATAATTTATTACAAACTTGAGTGTACAAATACAATATTTCAAATGCAAATAAAATTTTACAAACGATGAATAGAGTAAATAAAAACAGTTTCACCCATATGGCGGTTGTAGGGTTAACTCTTTTGCTAGCCGCAATAGAGTTAACTCTTCAAAAAGAGTGACAGTGTTCAGCCACAAATAAATTAATCTGCAATTATCATGAGAAAGGCAATTTTCGCGAAATTTAACTCCGCGAATAAATTCATCCTGTAGGATACTAGCAAAATAAGTGTCCTAGGGTATATGTATTCACACTCACACACCTCGCTATGACATTTTAATGCTGATCGTAACTGTATCAACACTCAAACTCTCTTCCACCACATAATGATGCCGTCCCTAAATGTACCTGCTATTATAGTTTTCCCCATTCTATATAGAAGTTGCTCTGATATGTATTCACCCACATACATGTTTACTCTTCTACAACATAACGATGATGCGCTTGGATGTATTCATACTCATATACTTCTCTAGCACATGATGATGATGTCCCTAGATGTATCTACAATCACATACAATGACATTACCTTTTCTCTTCCTGCAGCAGAGTATGATGATGATTACAACTGCTATCAGCACCACTCCTCCAATAACTATTCCAACAATAGCACCAAGATTCAAGTTGGTAGACACGGTCAGTTGTGTTGCTGTTAGCTCTGTGATTGGCTGGGTTGATGGTGGTATGGTTACATCAAATGTCCATGTCACATTCCAAGTCATGATAATTGGATCCACCACTACAAGTTTGTACAAGAGCTGTGAACAACATTACATCATTGCATCAATCCTATTTCATTATTTTATGTGAACATTAGTTCTAAGTGGCAGTTTGTATGCAAGAATCAAATACGAAGTTTATACTTCCAGGTAAGTTAATTTTGTTGGAGTGTTTTTGCTTTTTGATCAAATAATCTGTTAATTGAACCGTTTATGTACATGAATTCACCTGATACTTTCAATAGTGCTGCTTAACCATCTTACTTACTTCAATACCTAATAAGATCATGTCATTAGCGAGTCAAATATAATCATATATATAACATAGTGTACCTTAGTATATAATTAATATATCTTTGAAAAGTATGAGCTTTACATTGCATACTGCTTGTTTCAGTTTTTAAACATATGTTCTCCAACAGGGCGCTTTCCATAAAAAAATAGTACATAATTGAACGCTTTCCAGTTTGCAAAGATATAAATTTTGCACAGCTATTAATACCTTGAGTATAACTGAATGAAGACGAACATGTCTTATCTTAATGAAACGAGCAGTTCAGCAAAATAGACTAAGTGTGAAACCTGAAAGATTTTTCACTTACAGACCGTTTTCAGTTGCCAAAATAAAGCTGACTAGTTGAAATACCTGTGGTGAAAGTGTGACATTTTATGCTTCTCAAACTCCTCACCTATTAGTAAGATCATACCTAGTAATATCCCTATCACCTTGCTAAAACATTTAATGAACTTAGTTCATGATATATAACACTACAAAAACTATTGAAGTTTTTAGTGACACTGATGTGCAACAGAAAAGAGTGATTCTTAATGTATGCATATAATAATCTTTTGCTTTAAAACACCAACTTTTCCCTGTCAGTAACTTAAATTATATAAACATATACTAGGTTACCTTACTTTCATGGCAACAATCCATGAACACACTCATTGAAGGCAGTTGTCCTTAATAAGTGTTATGACGAATCGAGTTTCTAATCTGATAAATATGGCACATTTATATGAAAAGTAAAAATTCTAAAATTGCTGATTGAATTCGGCATAGCTTGAAGTAAGCAAGCTTTTTCATATCGAATAAGACATAGATAAGAAGTGGAGTCTGTAGCAGTCTGCGTTCTCCTAACTCTCCCCTCATGTAAGAATATTTAATGCCACAGAACGCTGTTCTTACTATACTAAACATTTTTGCATACTTCTGCATACTTCTGCATTTTCATACTCTTCAAATGTACAGCATTTTAATGGTGGGAAGAGTATATCTGACACCTTCAAATGAAAAACTTTCTAGTTTTTATGCTAAGTGGTGATGCCAGAGTGAAGTGCAAAAAGCTATTTTCACACAAAGTATTAGGATTCAAAGATTTCAAACAGCTCTGTCAACAACTTGTGTTCAACACTCCATCCAAGAGAGTAGAAAAGAGACTCTACTGCATTTCAAATAACAAATTAACCACAGGAAGTTACAACTTAAACTGAAAAAGCATTTGATCCACAGTGGGGACACTCACATTCAATAGATGCAGTATAGTTGAACTGTTCTGTTTGACCATTCTGACGAGAGTCCATAGAAATTACCAGCTGATCAGACGCATCTGTACCTGAACAAGTACTGCATGACCACTTGAAGGTAAGGTTAGAATTAGAGTCTGTCAACACCTTACAAGTGAGTGTAAGAGGCCCTCCGGGGTTATATTCTAAACCATAATGTGGCCCCTCTTTATAGTCAATATCTGTAACAGGATTAAAATGGCACTATAGTAAATAAGAGTAATAATAATGAAGAACACTCGAAGTAGAGATGACTCTAAATGACTTAGTCAGTTAGCCATAATGATTGATCCTGCTAAAATAGAGAAAGATGTTTGTCTTTCTGTTGGTTCATGGCATTTGTAAGATCAGTATTTTAGTCCAATCATGGGACCATATTCAGAGCAATGATGAGTGCTGAAGTGATATCTGTAGCAGTTACATGAATGATGTGTCAAGGTCGGCAGCAAAAATAAATGATCCAGACCTATGCGTCATCATATTATTCACCATGTTTATTGGTTTGTGACGATGCTGACATAGTGATCACAAACTAGTGGCATAGAGAGCACCACTTGCAAGATAAAAGGTAAGAGAGAGATTTCCGGAAAAGCGCTTTTAGTCAAGGCTAGATGCTGCCAATCGCTGATAGAATCAAACACATACTGTAAAACCTCTAATTGAACGCCACCTCTATTTGACCGCCACTGTGACTATCTTTGATCTTTATGAACCTACAGTATTAAGTGATCACTGTAAAAGTGTTTACAAAAGTGTATTAATAATGAATCGTTTACGTTAATAACAATCAATTCTCTTGTTGTCCAACTCCAAAGCATTTCGCTTTTTTTTCGCTAAGAATTTGAATGCAACACCATATAAATAGTCAATAACTGTCTCATGCTCATAGCTGGTGCTTATTTAACACGGTCTTTATACTCCAAAGTACTTGTACCTATTTAAAAACGATTTAAATTTACATCGGTAGATGAAGGTTCAAAGCAACGCCATAGAAATAAGTAGTAACTGTCTCAGACTAATAGTAGTTCTCTCTTTAACATAGTCTTAATACTTCGAAGAACTTGTGTGTAATAAACGGTTTGCAAGTTTAGGGCCAAATGTTACATTTAGCAGGCAAACTTTTACGCGTTGCATTTGTGCTAAATGCAGCGTGTAAAACTTTTGCTCTGCCTAGAAATTGTTTGGACGCTAACATCGACTAGCTCAGCAGTGAAGAAAAATAGTTGAAGCTAGAAAATATTGTGGAAGTTACTGAACAACTAAGAATATGTCAGTTCTATTGAAAGCAACAATCAGAATGCAGCTATTCGAGCAAATGATGGAAATATTTGTTTTAAAAATGCTAATTTTTGTTTGTGCAAGTAATCTCAGTATGATCCCACGACCACACGAGCGGAGCGGAAGTGTGGGAGTTTTTATGATAAATGCATGTGCACACAACTTACGAAAATTATTCATCAACAATGAGACGAACCCTCGTCAAGAAATTTCATCAAAAAATTTAAGCATCGGAATTTAAAGTCGTTAAAGTATAATAATGATACAAAACACATTTAAACCTATTTAAATATGTTACCAAGTCTTTGTAAACCTACGATAATATCTTAAAACTTACCCATCTGATCGGATTATACACAAATAGACAGATTAATTTGAATGAAAATTGCCACAAAAAGCTTGAAAAGCTCGGTTTAATAAAAGTTAAGACCGAAAATTGAAACGCCAATAAAGCCGTGCCGATCGATTGTAGAACTATTTAGCAGTGCACATTTCACGAAAAAACCGTGCTCATTTCATCAGTCTATGGCATTTTTCACTTGTAATCGAATTTATTCGAAAGTTTCTGTAATAAACGTAGACCGTTTGAGGCGTAGACCGATTTACAGGTACGAAATTGTGGTACACAGTTTATCAGCATGTGTTTTTTGTCCAATCACCGAAGGTTTCATTATTTGAAACGTTAACCGAAATTCTTTACAACTTATGTACAAGCTAGGGTCGAACTACAACGCCCCTTCATGACGAGAACATTTTTTATTTTGCTACAGTTTTATACGCGTGAATGCTCTTACTCGCTTTCTGTTAAAGATCGCTTATCAAAACCATTCTACATTCAACGCAACCAACTTTCAAACTGTGTATAGTACACAGTAGCTTGCCATTTTACTTCTAATTTTGCATTTCAGAGTTACAATAAACATATTTCTTTATTGTTGTTGAATTACATACATTACAGTAAATTAGGCCTACAGCTTTATAACACTTTTATAACAGCTTTTATTTTGCTGCAGTTTGCAGAAATCTTCGAGACGCATGAACGCTCATACGTTTTCTATTATTGCTGTATTACTATATTAACAATATTGGTTATTTTAATAATATTAGTGCATTTTACTTATAATATTGGCCAACATTGCATTTCTCCTATTGCCAGGGAGAGATATAAACGTGTAATATTTTCCTTTCATTGTTGTTGTTTGTCATGACCAAACACTTTTTAAATAAATTTTCTAAAAACCTATATAAATACCACAACTTATCGATATTGCTACCTATGACGTTTTGAAATGTAAACAAAATTGTGTATTGTTTTTCTATTATTACTATTTTAATAAAATTGATTATTCTAAGAATATCAGTGCATTTTACTTCTAATATTGGCTAATATTGCATTTCTCCTATTGCAGGGGGGAAATATAAACATCTTTTCCATTCATTATTGCTTATTGTTGTATATAATAACACCCACACCCAGTACATTACAGCTACCATTGCAGTTATCCTATTGCGCTGCAGAGCCATTTGATTGCTAATATTGCATTTCTCAACCATCAGTACCCTTTATTTTTTTGCCAATATCTCTGGCCATCTCTTTGGTCGTGGGCTGTATGATAGTGGAATTTCTAGTTAATTTATGTCATTTGTTCATGAATATATATTTGTGTCATTGGATAGATTATCATTATACATCTATAACTTATAAATATGCCGATTTATAGCATGTTATTTAATAGCATTATTGCGGCTATCTTAACACCGGTCACAATAGATCAATGCTTATAACTCCCCTTCTTTTGCGCATAAAAAAAGTTTTGGTTCCAAACTGTAGCAAACATATCAATGGGTGCAGTGAGCATTAATGCAACACAGTTAAGTATAGATATAAAATAAAAAATATGTCTTCAAATTTAGCATGGAATAAAAATTGAAAATGCAAACAGATTGCATAGAAGGACACAGGCTATAATACCATCGCAGGTCAATTGCAAGCAATAAATTACTGTTAGAGATATTTCTCAGTTTCTCGATGCATAATTATTAAGATATCTTTGACAAGTTGAACGTAAGTTAGCAGATTTATTGCATCCAAAAGGCTTTATGTCGCTCCACCAGAAAAAAAAGAGAGCAAAATATAGGCGACATCCGCTTCGCCGTAATAGGGTAATTTTATCTCACCAAAATTCTGACGAGCCATTTGAAAAATACACCGCCAGCCTCTAATTGAACCCTGCCGCCAATTGACCGCCACTATTAATAATAAGAGGAAGGGTTGAAAAATAGCGCTCCATGGCATTCGATTAGAGGTTGTACGAAATTTGCACAAATGCAGAATGGGTTTATCTAAGCGCATATTGACTATATTTTAAAACTAAAAATTTTAGTTTTAAAATATAGTCAATATGCGCTTATTTTTATCCAAAAATATTTTTATCTCACAAGGTTCACTCACTCACACACTTTATCTCATTGTAGGCCTATATTGACATTTAATGTCAATATAGGCCTACAATGAGATAAAGTGTGTGAGTGAGTGAACCTTGTGAGATAAAAATATTTTTGGATCATGCTAGCCGCCCAGCAGTCATTTGAAAAAATATGTGGCATGCTTATTTTTTCTTTACAATGTAAGAGTATTTTTTATTTCTGTCACCAAAATGATCATTAGAACCAGTAAATATTCTGTCGACGTTGTGTGTTTGTCAACGTCATCAGTGTCTGTCAACGTCGTTTGTGTCTGTTGACATTGTCTGTGACTGTCGATGTTGTCTGTATCTGTTGATGTCGTGTGTCTGTCGACGTCATCTGCGTCTGTTGATGTCGTATGTGTATGACGTCTGTGTACGTCGACATCATTTGTCGACGCCGTCTGTGTGTGCTGATGTATTGTGTCTGTCGACGCCATCTGTGTTTGTTCAAATGTCTGCCTGTCCAGTTATAGCTATTGAACCTTGGAACGAGAATATCGCTAAGTGCTGAATTTTAACTCATGGAGATTTCAACCACAGGTTTCTAACCACCCATTTAACTTCTGAGTTACACAGTCCTTATAATTCTATCACTCCTCTAATATACAGTATACCCTTTCCTTGATTTTACACACTAAATGACGTATTAATTGATACATTGCCATACTAGAGCAAATTTGTTTTCCGTCATACGATATCAAAAATAATTTTACTCTAATTAAATTTGGGAGATTGTTGTACTGATTACGACGAAATAACTAAAATGTTGATATGTTATGCTGCTGCTCAGTTCTCAGTTCAGCGTTATCCCTTATGGTAAAAAGGGATTCGCAGCCAACTAGGGGATAAAATTCTAGTTCAAAGTTTAAAGTTGACCAAAAACATACTAAAACTTCCTTCAAGTATGTGTTTAGTAAGCCAGATTCATTTAAGTTAGATTCAACGTTTATGTTACAAGTCTGTCGTGAAGGTAATAACTCTGTGCATGGTACATTGTAATGTTACAATTTTTCTGCAGATCATAATCACCAAATGCAACAAAGTTATTGTAGGTAATTATAGTTACTAAGGTTAACATATTTTTTGTTACTTTGTTTAACGATGATGATTTTTACCAGAAGGTGTTTGCAGTGGATAATTACTATGAGTTCCTATACCACTCTATACATCTAAGCAATATTTTGTTTTATGATGCCGACACTGAAATGAATTATAATCATATATTGTATATGTAAACCAAATAATTTTACATTGTCAACTTAGCAAAACAGCCTATATTTAGCTATTTTTTGCTAATGATTTCAAATTTACATTTAAAAACCTTTACAGTTTTACTTATCTTTTTAATTTATTTCAACAAAACACTTCTTTCATAATAAGAAATTTAAAAGTTCAGTTTGAAAGTTTTAGAACTTTCAGTTATTTTTTCTCTTAACTCTATTAAACTTTTAAACTATTTTTTTAAACTTTTAAACTCTATTAAACTTTAAACTAAACTATTATGATATGAAATTTAAAAGTGAGAATGGTAAAGGTGGCATATGTTAAACGAAAATAAATTTCGTGTCCTGAGATTTTGTTATTAGCTGGGCATTCATCTAGTCTTGTCTAAAGATGCTTCAGCAACCAAAGCAATCGATCAGAACTATAGTGCTAACCATGACTCTGCATATACAGTTTGAATTGTTTTGGCTGTGAAATCCTGTACAAGAACAGCTTCGGAGAATTAAACCTTTAGCGACCGCGCGGTTACGATGGAAAAACCACTAGCGTACCAGGCAATAACTGGCGCAACTTGAGCTTTCAACATGACCGCATAGAAACCACATAGTAACTTACATCAAAATTGTGGCAGTTACATAAATTAACATGCATAGGAAAGCTGAGAAATTTCTCTACAAGCTGATGCTTCTTCTATGTAGATAGCTTGCAAATACTTACCAACAAAAGTCTCAATTTGTTGAAGCTATGAATTTATTTTTGTACGTCATTTTCAATTGTATTTTTCTAATTTATAAAGGCAGTTGACAATGTTGTATAAATAATACTTGCATAGATTGATATCTTCACAACAATTTGCAAAAAAAAACTGGTCGTCGAAGAGCATTGAAAGTGTAGTTATGAGCTTCGTTGCAATGCAGGAACGCCTTTCCAAACTTTCAGCGCCTAAAGACCTGCGAAAAATGAAGGCTTGACATGGCTGACTAAACTTGGCTATAACTCGCATGCAAAGTGGCTGGAGCTATAAATGAATATGCATTTTAAAGCTTAAAAATTTCGCAGCAGACAGCCATTTATTCTCTGCAAATCGGCTGTGAACACCTTAGTCAAAATTCTGATTTGACAAAGTCGTCACCTCTCTATCATGAAATATGTATTACAAATATATTTATAGAAGCAATATATCTCTGTCAAAACTGGTTTATGATAAGCATCTGCACGGTGTCATATGTTTACAAGAGTTTGGAAAAAATTGGGTTATCCAAGCACATCAAAAGTTGAGTTAGGTGCTTCTGTGCATTGCGGGAGCAGACCTTCGATATGCTCATGATGCCATGGTGATTAGCAGTGCAACTGTTACCCGACATGGCTCCTCAAACTCTGCTATAACTCTCGTGCAAATTGGTATAAAAGTGCTAATGAATATGCATCTGAAATCTGAGATATTTTCCTTCAAGCAGCTTGCCAAGACTGCAACTTGAGATCTATATATTCACAGTTATGATTTTTTACTGGCAGATTTATATGCATTTCTTGAAATTATAGATTTAAGTAACAATTTTGCATATAAACTCATTGCGCAGATTCAGGTGGGCTGCAGCTAAGATCCATGTGTGCTGTAGCAAAGAATAACTGGTTGTGCACAAAAAGAATTGAGTGGCGAGCCTGTATTCACACATTTGGTGAAGCAGCAAAAGACAGTAAGCAACATTTATTATGAGCAGATGCAGCAAATGATGGAGAAATCATTCTGCTAGATGGCAAAACAATATGAGAACTGAACTCTTTTGATTAGGTGGGTGATAAGGGCAATGGGCAACAAATACAACATATCGATACGCAACAAATACAATAGATAATCACATTTCAGCGCAAGTATGTACAAAAGCTAGCAATACAAAGTAAGGAAGCATTTGGAAAAACTAAATAAAATACAATTGGTAAAGCTGTTCGATGTCTACCTGCACTATGCATTCATTTTCACAGTTGTTTTCTCCTGAAAACTGAATGAATTCGAATCTTCAATTGTTACTTCGGTTTACTCATATTGGCATTATGAATCGCATCAAACCAAGATTTGGATATTTATTAATAAATAGTAAACTAATAATTAATATTTGCAAAAAACGTTTAAGTAATGGTGAAAATTTTAATTAGATTAATATTAATTAACCAATACAATTTGAAAATATTTATCCTCTTTAAAATTTAATGAATCAACATCAAATTGATTGCGTAAATTAATAACAATTGAATAAATATGAATAAAAAAAATACAATATACTCAGGACAAATACAATAAATGAAGATTAACACCATAATAAGATACTACAAATGTAAGTCTCTTAACTACAAAACATCACATGAGTTTATTTGACAAGAGTCAAGACTATTGTTGCAATTTGGATGAAAAAAAACTCTAAACTCATTTGCTGACCGATCGATGCTCTCACGAAAATTTGCTTAAGAAACTGCTGCGTGGGCATGCGCAAACACTGAATCGAATCGTGGTGTAAAATTCGGTTCATACGCAGTTGTCTTTTCCTTCTGAATCGATGAACCGAGAGAGAACAACTATCAAAAAACCGAATGCACTCGAATCGTTATCCAGCACTAACAATTTGTAAATAAACTTATTTTGTATGGTAGAGATCCAAATTTGACTCGCATAAAGATATTCCACAAGAGACTCCACTGCCGGTACCTTCAGCTTGCTCTTGCTCATCACCCATGTATACAGACAACTTGTGCACATAGCCAAAGACAGCATTGGAGAGCAAATAACTTTTATCCAAGTCTAGATCTATTAGATGGAATACACTGTCTGAAGTTGAGCCGTCCTTTCCATGCCATCAAGCTTTCATCTATAGATATAAATTTACCAGGCAGCAAAACAGAACATAACTGGTCACATATCATGGCAAAAACATTTTCCCACTTGAACAATTTATTGCCAGCAGGATCTTCAAAATTGTCAGTAAAAGGTAAACTTGCTTCTATTTTTCTTTCTACTTTCAATTTTATTAAAAAGCAGCGTAGATAATGAAAGATTGTGGACCAGTAAGACAACAGAGTAGGCTTTTTGAGAATACCTATATGCAAAACTAAACCACCGCCATATATATTTATCATCAACAGGCTCCGAAGCATCGCAATGTTTTTGAAAGCCATATTTATTTGTTTCGTTAAATATTACATTTATAATGGCCAATGTTATAAAAAGCTTCAAATAATAAAAAATACTTACCTGTTTAAGTATTCGAACTTATCTCTTGCCAAGCTGTCATCAAAATGTAATTATTTTGGTTTTAAATCAGCGCCTCTTTGATATCCGTCATTATTCCCTGTTTCAACGTCAGCCGTTTCAATCCCACTTTCGCAATCCAATTCACTCTGTTGACCTTCTTTTTCACTTCCATCGTCTTCCCTAGATTCTTCTGACCTGAAATCCTCTTCTCAATTTCTAAACCAGTCGATGTCTTCCTCTAAACGATTTTTTTTAGCAGAGCTCAAATAATCGTGTCTGTTTTTGTTGATCAGCCTTCCAAAAAGAAAGATCAAATCTTTACAAGGTGTTCTTTTTGCACATGCGCATAAGAGATTATTTATAGCCTCAAAACAGTATTAAGAAACCTACTGAAATTGCTCAAAATTTAAATTTTAATGCTGTTTTTAAAATAAATAAAAAGTTTTAAAAAAGGCTGATCGGAAACGGAAAAATGTCGGGTTTTTCGGTTTTGGTACTTTGAGACATTGCTCATAAACCGACAAAGTTCGGTTTTGAATCGAAAAGGGTTAAATCAAGACATCCAAGATAAAATTGTAAATGAATTGTTTCCTTGCTTGCTATTTGAATCAGACAAAGGAAATAGCGTCTACACAAATACCCTTTTGTATCATGAACAATAGAATAGCACACTAAACTCACAGTGAGGCTCCACATCTTCTGATATAATTATGTTATCAGGGTAAATATTTTCTAGGACTGAATGAGTTGTGTCTTTACATCTAAGAGTCAAACCATCTCTATCTTCTTTTACAGGTGTGTAACTATTGCTGCTCACAATCACCACATCTTCTCTCAACACCTCTGTAATACAATGATGAACTTATAAACATATATTAAAATTCCACAATAAACAGTGCAGCAGCAAAGCGACTAGATCTTCATTCGAATCCAAAATATAATAATGTTACTTAAGTAATTACTTGTCATCCTTGACACTAGCAGTAAGAAGCTAACACTAATATTAGCATTGTTCCATTGCAAACAAACATCGGGCAACTTTTAAAAACACATTAGTTAGCCTCGGTACTACAAATATTAAATACAGAAAATGTAGCATGGGCATCAGTTTGTTTAGGAAACTCACATACTAAACTGAACTCATAAACTAAATATACTTATTACTGCTGATAAAAGCTATAAATTTCGGTCACTGGAGGCTAGCTATATAACATCATCCTAACACATTTATTAACAGTAAAATAAACTTCAACGAATGATCGATTTTTTTATAATTGACTTATCGTATGAAATTTTTACAATATGTCATAAAACTCCATCAAATGTTCAAAATTTTATATCTGAAGGTATTTCAGACACATGACGAAAAGATTCTTAGAATATAGCAGATTCTCAAAGCAGGAAGGCGTATAAAAATTAGGATATTACAAAAAATATACAAACACTATAGAATATATACAATGTTGGTTTCAAATTTACTTAGTATGAGCTTAAATATGTTTACTTTAGTAAACATTGTAAACACTGTTTACATTAGTAAACATGGAGAAATATTTAAATATTTCTCCATGGCTCTAAAAATATTTAAATATTTCTCCTAGAATATATACAATGTTGGTTTCAATTTTACTTAATATGAGCTTTAATATGTTTGCTAAATATTCCTCTATAACCATTTCTACTGCTGAACCTGCACATGTCCAATCCTCAACTTTTATTAGCTAGTTTCTACACTATAGAAACAACATATACTTTTTATTGATTGTTACCAGCCATTCAGAAACTAATCAGAACTTTGAAGTTTGTCAGAAGAATGGATATGTTTAATTACGAATGATTCTCCTCTCTGTTGATGTAACCAATCAGATAAGCTTGCTACACCCAGTGGGTTTCATATAATCACCAATAATGACCAGTTTTTCTTTAAGACACATTTATCAGCATCATCTTTTCTTTTTGACTTTGTATAATACAAGGGGTCTAAAAACGTACTAGATTTCTGTTATGAAACCACCTGTTATAAATTTTAGTGTTTTAGGTCAAGTTGTGAGACATGAAAATTGTTAATGGAGTATTACTTGAAATTACAGCAAAACACAGACAAACAATTATTATGCAAAATTATCTGCCACTAACTGTGGCAGAGGTATGTGCATATAATTTTAGATTTGAACACTTATATATTTTTGTGTGCTGTTAGTTATTCTATAAAATAGTATAAAGACTCATCTCAGTATATCACAAACCATAGTCATATGCAGAGCCAGGACTTCCTCCAGTAGATGTACAGCTGAATGTGAACTCTTTTCCTTCTACTATCTTATCTGGCCTGTTCATTACAAGATTCTCAGGTTTAACTAAAGAGAACATTATATGTGAACAACTATAGTTTTCCTTCACAGGATTTGGTTCAGTGGTCAAAACTGTATTAATGATGAACTTGCATAAAATTGTTAGTAAGCTTATCAGACAGTTTCAATATTTTCAATAATTTTTGATTGTTTTTGATCTTTGAGGTCATCTAATTGCCAGGTTGTTTCAAAATTAAAATCAATCAAACCTGATCACAGTTAAAACACTAAGATCATGTGAAAGTGTGATTATGATGTCTGTAGTAGCAAGGAGACTGAAAGAATTGATGCGACTTATGCTTTAACTTGAACACAACAGTTGATATAAACTATCGCAACAAAACCAACTAGTGATGTTTTTTGACAAACTTTTTTCTGAGCAGTTTAATCGCGATCAAGTTTTATCGATTTCAATCTTGAAACATCCTCCTGCAGCTAGCAACTACTGCAGTAGAGAAAGTAAAGAAGAGGCAGTCTCAGACTTGTAAAAGTAGAGACACTGGACCTTATAAATATGGCAAAAGAGGCAGAAATATAAAATAAAAAGATGAATAAATCCATTGAAGTTATGTCAATGCAAAGTTTAGGTAGGTTAGAATAGACTAGTTCAATATGTCAAAGACCACCTCTGTATATATACACTCTAAGCCTCCCATTTCCCATTCTCAACATAAATGGAAAATGGGCCAAACGAAACATGATGTTTGCAGACAAACTAGATACAAAATGTTGGAACATTCAGACAGACATAATGAAAGAAAGAATAAACATTCGGTAAACTAATAAATCATTAGGTGATGGTAAATAGTAAACTCTGATCTCTAGAGCCTTTTGAGATAGTTACGGTAAATAAATAATATACCAGTGCTTTACAAGGTGTGGGTAAACAAAGTGTCAACAGAAATAATTTCTGTTGACCACTATATTCTGTGATGAAACAATTATTGTTTCATCACAGAATATAGTGGTACCAACTCGTAATACACTGTTTAACCATAGTCTAGCCAGTATAAAGTTCAATTGCGTTTGAAAATTGGCTCTATATAAGATCGCTTGTGACTGCATCAATGTGATTGCAGTCTACTAGTGAAAACCGCATATAAGCCGATACCAAAACGCATAAAAACTTTTACTAAACTGAGGGTTCCGACTTAAACACGCACAACTCTGATTGCGAGCAAACGAGATGGCATTATGATAACTTAATTGCAACAACTAGAACTCGAACCTTGCTAAGCATGCGGCTGGTAAGCTTTTTACTTACATTTTTTGTACAAAAGTAACAACAGTGATGGTTTGCAATTGAAGAAAAGCTGAATGTGAAGATTGATTGAAAAACATATGTAACGGAATCAGTGAATTTAGATTATTTCTGTCCAGTTTTGTTTTTGACGGTAAGAGTGTGCACATTGTTACTACACGACGCAGAATTTGTTTGATATAGTACGATATGGCGGCAATAACAGTCTGTGGTTGGCCATACACATGATCCCTTGTGTTTAGGCATATCAAATGCCATGACATCTTTAGTATCGCTGGTACAGTTAAAAATATTTTACGGAATTCATTTTGCCAAAAGAAGATTTAGCCTTAGACGGCCTATTTTAAACTGAAAGCGATGGAGGCTGCAAATAAAACAAGCAATTGCTGAAGCAGCAAACAGATTTGGAGTGGATGAAAGTAATATTGAAAGGTTTTTACCCAAACAATTAAATATTTGGTAAAACCAACTATTCGCATATATAAGTTGTCCTAAAATGTTGTAATGCGTCTGACCATCACGAAGCAGAAATAGCTATAAAAGTATTTTTACAAAGCGAAACTAAGCTCAGTGTGAGATGAAAACATGTATTCCATTGGCTCAATGCAAGCAGATGATCGTTTCCTTTTGATTAGAAGGGCATGATTGGCTAGCACTTATGAGTAGGCAACTACTTCCCAATCAGAACCATTTTGTACTACGCCTACAAGTCACACCATTTCCGCAACCTTTTACTTTGATAATTACATATGCGTGTTACATGGTCGTCTTATATGCAATTTTTGATAATTTTACTGATTTTTGAAAAGTTTTTTTTGTCGGCTTATACACGAGATGAGCTTGTTTGCAGGGATATACGGTACATTATAATAATGCTTCAGCTAATATTTGATTTTAATTAAGAAATATTAAATAATCAGCATTCAAAGTTTCTGGAAACATCAACAACTTGCAAAAGAGTTGAGAGGCTGAAAACTCGGAAAAACACTAAGAATGAAAGTAACACCATCTGCAAATAAGTTTAAACTTTACCTAGTTTTAGTTAAAGTAAATTATGCTGTGTATCACTCCATGATCACATAACATCTTATGCATCATTAAGCCTATATTAGTTAAGGAATATTCTGTTTTGTTGTTTTTAGCTCTAGAATATTTAACAGAATTACAACATATTATTGACATTATTTAACATGCAACAGTCTGGACATACAAAACAAGACCAGATGCAACTTGTTCTTATGACATATTCAAAAATATGCATTAATGAAAATGAATATCAAGGCATATCAGCACCATCAACTTACCATTCATAGCGGAGATAGAAAATGAAGAAGAGTTGACACGAACTATTGATGAGAAATCAGCGAAACATCTGAAGTTGGCACTAAGCAAATCATCTGATACGGTTCCTGTTACGAAGAGCATGAATGGAGGAGCAGCGGCAGCAGCATCACAGTAAGCTTTATCTATTCTAGAAAATCCTGGTATGTTCAGAGCATTAGTAGGTTTCCATGTTTTCAAAAAACCATCTATTGTACAAGCAGTATTATCGTCAATTACACTCGCACCATTAACCAGGTAGACAGCAGTAGCATCTGTATCTCCACTAGCGGTACATGTCAGAGTAATCGACTCATCTCTGTAGACTGAAGGATACCCTGTAGAATCTACAGACAATCTAACATCATATCCTACAACCATAAAAGAACAACAAGGCATTATATGAAACATTTAAACAAGATAAGCTCATCTGTACAATAACCTTGAGTCTTGAGTTTTATAGTCAACTTACAGTAAACAAAGTAACTTTATACTCAGCTGCTGTTAATGCTAGTTAATTCAGCACAAGGATGATTACTACCTTAATGCATCAGAAAAAGCTAAGAAAAGGATTTTGTTCCAGTAGGCTACAACTCAACAATTTACAAACATTAGTTCACTAGATCAGTGATTTTAAACCACGGTGCCACGGCACAGTGGTTCCCGTGAGTTCAAATCCATTATGATGTGGAATTTTAGATTCCAAGATTTTAATAGTTATAGCTGGACAAACACACCCACGAAATTGCAATTTCTGATTCTTTCTAAAGGCAATCGCTAAAAACTGTAAACACTAAAAACTGATTTATCATTTCTACGTTTTTACAAGTATTGAAAAGTACCATTTGGATAACATTTGGATTGACGCTTCTGCTGCAACAGTAGCATTTTTAAACACACACTTCTACATGTATTCATAGAGAAGTTCATGTACAATGCGTGTGTGCAAGCATGACACATTGCATTGTACACATGAATACAATCTAGAAAGATTACACAAAAGCAAGCTAGAAGCCTAGAATAGAGTTCAGTTTATACTTGCGATAGACTGTAACAACTGGCTACATTCAGAAAAACTGACCTTGACACTCTCATTCAATACATCGTTGCACATTTAGACTACAGACAGCAACTATATCAATTAAATTATTGCTGGAGTACTACACTTAGACTTAGTTCAACTTACCACCAACAATAGATATAACTGTGAGTGCTGTTAGTGAATGGAGTATAAACAAGACTCTGAAACAAAACAAGGTAAGTCAGATGAAATAAAACTATCAACAGAATGAACAACACACCATCGGAAGAAATTACAGGCTGTAAGTTACAATAAGCGTTGTTATGTGAACTGTTGAATTTATCCAATAATCTTAAAGGTGTAAACACACTAGGCGATTTTATCGCGAGCGTCATGAGGAGGGCGGAGATGTCGCTAGCGTGTGCATAAACACACTTGAGCGATTCACTAGCAAGCGATATAATGGGCACGCCCACAAACTGCCAATAAAGTTCTGTATCATTAGTTTCTTCGGAGTTGTTAATAAATTTAGGTCAGTCAATATGGCGCCGTCTAGGCGACAACGTAAACAACTTACGCATTTGTTATTAAACCTATCTCACTTTCACGGATTGTACACTGCCTACACTACAAGGTGACATAAGAAAAACGATTATTGCATTTTAGCTGTAATATCTTTTACTATTTTTATACATATTTTATTTTGTAGTGGTTTTTTATATTTAGGCCTAATGTATTAAATATTTACCGTTCTCAAGATGGTCAACTTGCGCAACGATTGACTACAAATGTTGGTTTTCAACTTGGATTTTTTTGTAATTTTTGTTTGTTATGGTGCACATGACTGGGAGTGCTATTATTAAATTTATGAACAATTCAGTGCTCGTTCTGAAGGTGTTTCAATATTATCAAAATAGCAAATTGTCGCTGCTGTACGTTGGTGAACATCAATAAGAAATAATTACCCGCCATAAAATTGCATTCTGGTAAAATCCAACCAATCGAAATGCACCTCGCTAGCGATAAAGTTGTGCAGACAAAGTCTAACTTTATCGCTCTGGATGAGCACGCTGGGTGAATTCTAGCGCAGATTAGCGCCACGCAGCGCGATATCGCTCTAAATATCGCCTAGTGTGTTTATACCTTAACATCTCAAAATAGTTTCTTGCAAGTGCTTAACAAGATAAGTTTTATTAAGTGCTCCACGAGCAGCTGCCCAAATGCGGATTGCTACATGATACAAAAAGTGATGCTCTTTAGCTTGCAAGTTATTTTGAGAAGATTAATGGTTGCACAGAGTGTAATACAATAATGAATAAAACACCAAACATCATGTAAAAGGGAATTTCTGTGAATTTTATGGCATATCCATAGCTTCAACTTCTGTTATACAGTGAAACTCAGCTGATATTTGCCTCATCTAACGTTTCTCTATAGAAATGAGACAGCCAAGCACTGACTGCTACATACTTACAGCTGCATTAACAATAGTTAATACAGAAATATGTAGGCCTATAGAACAATATGAAATATCCAAAAGTCTAACACTACCACTCCTAATTTATGCTGACATTTGTTCTGTATGTCAAAACTTACACATAAATAATTTACACACTTATTGTATATATTTTAACACACTTATACACATATTTATTGTGTTTTATTTAATCCATTCCACAGCTTAAAACTTGATGATAATTACATCAATTGACTGCATATGGCATTCAAATAAATTCTTAATACAAAATATATAAAAAAACCAAATGTGAAACTTGAATTATAGATGAAAAAATTGAACTAAAAAAATTTAACAAAAAGAAACTATCATTTTATTGACACTTTGACTAAAAACAGATGGAAGATGAATGTAAGTATAAGTTAAATATTTATAAAGCTAGTCTAACGTAGACTGTGAAATTGTATTAATATATCTCATTTATACACCTTCATTTATCACCTTTGTTTCTAATAGACATCTAATAAACTGCTATCAGAGTTATAGAATCTGCCGATATCAGCTATCAACAAAAAGACTAACATAGATATCACAATTCTGTAGGTATTAAATGAATCAAGGTTTTTACACAGAGTAAAACTTATTATAGCAATTTGCACTAGCTTATAATACTAGTAACCTCTCAGTATAATGCTAAAACAATAGAGTTAAAACAATAAACTCACCTAAGATGGTGCATCTTAAGTGTTTCCAGAGATCTTAAGATGATGGACTCAGACTTGATGATCTCAGAATCTTTGCTAAAAATAAAAAATAGAGATAATTAATTGCATTCCTGACAACAGGAATAATGAAGCTTTCTTTGAAAAGATTAGACATATATATATGCACTGTTGATGTGTACGGGCATTGCAGTTACTCCTCACAACTGTTTCCACTTGTAATGTCGTACCTATACTAAGTTGACTGATGACATGACAGGTTCATCATATTCAGAGCACATAAAATGTATTTGGGTAAAGTCACAGTATTTCCGTTATCATACAAGGGACATCCTGAAGCACTTAAACTAGAATTGTGCTTTGAGTTTTTGGATTTTGGTAAACAATTTTCTCATGCTGAAGCAGTTCAGTAGGATGAACAGTTTAAGACAAAAAACTTTAAAATTGCTTAAGTCAATCCATAATTATAAGGTAATTAAGGCCCATCATACAAGGGACGCAGAAAAATCGCTAAAAACGAAACTTCAATTTTAGGCTGAAAACTCTGTGAAGTATATGGTCACATTTTAAATTCCTTTTAGCTGATGTTTGCTATGTATGTTTCAATGTTCAGTGTGAAAGAACTAATAGATCCCATTAATGGTTCTCATTAAACCACAGATTATTTACCACTAAGTTTGATCATACAAGGGACATCATACAAGGGACATTTCGGATCACTTGATTTTTCCACATATTTTATTGATAGACAGTAAAGTATTTAGCTAAAATAAACTACAACCATTTTAATGGAATACTACATCTAAAACTAGCATGCACTGAATCCAAAACTAAAACTATAGAGCTAAAAAATGTTGAGTTTACAGGAAGTGACCAGACATGTCAAAAAACGATAAATAATTAATATCTTAGATAAATATTGGAAATTAGATAAAGAAATGACAAATAAGATCACAAGGACATGCACCTTGCAAATTTACATGTATTTACGTTTATATTGACTGTAAGCAGCTTTGACTGCCTCAGCATTCAGCAGCCAATAGACTCAACAATTGTTGTCGCATGGAATGAGCTCTGGGTTAATATCGAGGATAAAGTTAGAGTGGGTGACTTCGATATTTCTTGGGGTGGGCCACATCCATTTCTCTCCATTTCTATTTCTACAGAACTATTGCTCGCTTAGTAGGGGATTTTGGCAATGTCTTCTGTACCTTCCGTGATGCCTTTCCTGTAAAAAATTAAAGCACTTGGTTATTAACCTTTGATACTTGTACTTGCTACAAAGTGATCGAAGTCAAAATTTTATAACACAATTCTTATTAATTAAAACCAATGCAATTGAACTGATTGATTTTGTTATAACTTACCAAATGCTTGAGTAGTTGTGTATCCTGGTGTTGACTGATTACTGGTGCTTGCTTTCAGTTCACGAGCCTTCTGACGCTGAGCAGCCTTCTTGAGCCGTTCCTTCTCTCTTCGAGTAGCCCTTTGCTCCTCTGTAAGGCTG
The DNA here is from genome assembly GCF_963576615.1 of Watersipora subatra. NCBI lineage: Eukaryota > Metazoa > Bryozoa > Gymnolaemata > Cheilostomatida > Watersiporidae > Watersipora > Watersipora subatra. The sequence continues at coordinate 49,818,182 of NC_088712.1, read as the reverse complement.
GCTGTTACTTTTGCCCATGCCTCACGTACTTGTTGCGAATGCTTAGCCTTGTACAGCTCTGGATTTTCCGATTTCTTTTTAGCTATATATTTCCTTTGCACGGCACAATGAGCTGCAGGCCTGTCTTTGACAACCTTCACCGTCGACATTCTGGTTGAGACTGGCAGCTTGTGAAAAGTAATTGTTCTATTGCATTGACCCGCAGCAGTGTCTTGACGGGATTATTTATTAAGGTAGCCAGTCAGGCAATCACAAGCCGACAATGCTTTGAGAAAATATTTAGAGACAGCCACATTAATTGTATTGGAACTAATTAACTCAACTAGTTATGTTTAGTTGCCTACAATGCCAACTCATAAAGCCATCACTATTCAGATCGCGAGAAACTAAATTTCGACATAATGGGATTAAGTGCAATTAGGCTGGGAATATGTTGGGTACAGAAAAGATTATGGCCTTCCTCCACCAACAATGGTTAAGAAACCACTAACCATTTAAAATTAAGTTACGGACTGCCGAGTATAATAACTTTCGTATGTATGTTAACTATACCTCATGAAAATTGTCTAAAATAACATGGCCATCTTTTCAATGCTACTATTGTGTCATGAATATTCATGACATAATAGTAGCATTGCAAAGATGGCCATGTTATTTTAGACAATCTTCATGAGGTATAGTAAGGGAATAAAAGAGTAGATGTTTCTTGTATGATAAAATTGTCCCTTGTTTGATAATTTATTTTCTTAATTTTTCTCAAGTAATTAAATTATTTAAAAAAACTAAACATGCCATCATGAACCTCTCATGGTACTATCGGAAAATCCTAACTAGAAATTTTTTCACATGATTTGTTTTCAAAAAAAACAAAAAATGGTGCCCAAATTATCATACAAGGGACACGCATGTATTTGGAACGCCTCTTAAGCAAGATTTATTAAGGTTAGAACTTTGGAAACTTTTCCAGTCATAGAAACTTAATTGGATTAAGAGGTTCCTGGTGACACAATTTGCAATTTAAAATATGCATCTAAAAAAATCCAAAAAAATCAATGTCCCCTGTATGATCACATAATCGTCTCTTGCTGCTTAATTTTCTCAATTTCATGGAAATCGTTCATTATTTTTAAAAATCCTTATTAATTATGGAAAGTTTGGACTTTTAGCTTTCCAATGATGTGTAAAACTTGGTTCTATGATAAAATTTAAAAATCACATCTTTGGTTTCACAATACTGTGATTTGACCCATTTGTAGTTTGCCTGAGTTCATCAAATATGTAAAAGGTATTACAAACAGAAATTATGAAAGGTATATTTTCTACGGATCAATAATGGTAGCCTAGTTCCATGTGTTACTAGTATTAGCCACACGGTATTCATAAGACATAGAAAATAATGTAACAGAAGGCTCATGTAAAATTACCAAACAGAAATAAATTTTATATCATGGATTGATCCCAAATAAATTTTAAATTTGCCTTCACTGGTATGTCCAAATAAAAATCAATACTGTTGATTTTTTGTAACAAATTGTTTATCACGACTGCTTCATTGCACATGACAGATAATTTACAGATGGTATAGGTAGTGCGGTTGTCACTATGATATAGTTCATTCCATTTTTTATTGCAGCTATTTGCTCTATTTTTTCAGTTATGTTGAAACACATGAATGTCATTCCAACAGCAGCATGACAACGTTAGAAGACAGAGCCACCAGCCATGGTATCCAGAGGGCAAAGATATGACCTTGAGAATGTTATTTAATCAAAAGAATAAAAGAAAGAAGAATCAGATAAAAAGTTAGTCATTATGAAGTTATAATATGTCTAACAATTTTATCTTACATATCAATCAGTTGCATGCATTGTGTAATTATCAGGTACTTTATATGTATATATATGTCGAATGATATCAATCGTCCTCATCACTGTTCAATAAGCTTCAATGAAAAATTTGCTGTGAAACAGAACTAAAATCTTTTGTATGCTTAGAAATATCCGCAATAAAATCCTCTGCATGAACATAAATTATGTTTTTAACATTTAGTTGCAAAATTAGTCATTCACTCTATATGAACCAACTTCCTATAATGCAAGAGTATGCATTATAGGAAAAATGCAAAAGTATGCTTTTATGGTCTATCGCTTTGCTAACATCAGTATCACTACTAAAAGTGAAAGAGCATGCTTGTATGTACTCAGGCCTGCCAACCCAAGAGTGGGGCAATGCTTAAAATTTGGTTTCGGGGCAATGGATGTATCAATTATAGTATATATATATATATATATATAAAATTATGGAAATTGGGGCAAAAATCTCACGCATATCTCACTCATCTTAACTTTTCTTTGGTCTGATTGCGTGAGTCTCACGCCCAATGCGTGAGAGTTGGTAGGCCTGTATGTACTGAATTTTATTACTGATTGTAATTTTTAAATGCTGTCAGTTTACCTCCATTTTACTGGCTGCGACAATGACAAACTCAAAATGCATTTTGTGACAAGTACTACAAAACAATCTTAGTTTATTCAAAAATAATGCAAGGAAATATTATACAATAATTTGTTAAACATTCAGTGAAGCATTAACACAAGCCAAATAAATTTGTGGCATTTTGTCATTACAATTATGTCGCAATCTACTTGTCCGGCTAAAACAGTTCTGGGAGATGCATTATTAACACACTGAGCGTTGCTGTCAGAGAATCTCGAAGAATGGAATTTTCATGGAAAATATACAACTATAGAAAAAAAAATTTCTAACTTATTTAGTGAACTAAATATCTAAAATTTGTCAGTTTTAATTTCTATTAGTGACTTTCATATATATGTTAGATACAAATTATAAAATCTCTGTCCACTTGTAGCTAGTTGTTGGCGTGAAGCCCTGTTGTCATTGGCATCCATCAGCCAATATTGTACTCAATTAGCAAGCATGGGAAACAAAGTGAAATTGACTCGAAATCATAAGAATAAATCTTTTCAACCATGAGTTTTCCCTAACAACGTGCACTACACTAGGTCGAATTTCGTTTTATTAATGAAGCAGATCCAGAAAAAACTCCATGAGTGTAATGTACGTAGGCTATATTGAAAATATTCATAGCACAAAGAGCCAGAACACGGACAGGGACAAACATGTATTAAAAAAAGGTCTAATACGTCACGACTTCAACGACAATGAGTGAATTTAAAGATGTGGTTGCGTCAAAAAAGTCGATATAATGAAATTAAGACCCATAAAAGGCTAAAACATCAGCTACAAGTTGATGCCATTTTGTCTTTGTAGACCAACCCTGTCCAGATATATATATATGCGTTTGAATGAGGCCCTCTTTTAAAAAGCTGACGTTCCAGCGGGTGCTTCTTTCGTGACGACACAAGCAAGATATCTGAAACGAAACCACGAGCGATAAATATGAGGTCGCTTCGTTAGCCAATCATGAGCGCGAAATTTTTATATAGGCCGTAATAAATGTTATCACTCGTAAAACGCGTTGTCTGTGATCTCGAAGATTCTCATCGTTAGAGAATTCATTCTCATTCGTTAGAGAATTCTCATCGTTACTGATTCAACGCGTTTCAACAATTACTAAGTTATACATAGTTTTAAAATGGCTTCAAGTTCGAGCGACTGCGACTCAGAGTTATTTGAGCAACTTTTAGTAAAAGATTGGAGTAGACAGCCTATGGTGAAAGCTGACAGGCGTCAGCAGCGTTTTGCTGCAGAGGAAGACAGAATGGAGGTAAATTAACTGTACTAATACTAATTCCATGTACTAACTAATAAAATTATAACTTATTGCTATCACTAATCATCGTTTTATATTTTTTATCGGTTCACCTAGCTACATTCGCTTTAAATTTTCTGTGGCATCTATATCTAGTAAATTAGATTTATGATTTGACATTTAGATGTTCACTTTTCACTTGTAGAAAGTGAGGAAAATCGATTGATCAATGCAAATCTTTAATTTCCAGAACCAAAGCTTCGAATCGTTGGCTTGGCGTACTTGCGCTTTTGGTAAACGTTTATCCGTTTTTAAAATTACACTCGCAATCTATTTAACTCCCAATTTGGAAGCTGTCAATAGATACGCTTTAGAATGACATATCTATGAATGACATATATTTATTGCATTTGTTTTACTGATTACAGAATGTTTATGTCGTCCCACCAGCCGAAGAAGCTTTGTCAGAGTGGAAACTGCCATAGAGGGGAAAGAGAGACTTGAATGTGTGCTGCATAAGCCATGATGTTTTGTTTGAGTTTGTTGCAGTAGATGAATTTGTCTTATTGTATTAGCTAATACTATGTGAGTGGCCACGACTTGATGAATATTTTTAATAAAAGCTTTACGCCGAGATGAAAATATTTTTGCTTGTAAAAATTATATAATAAAATAATATTGTTGAAGATAATGCAAAACATGATTTGCAGAATATTGTAGTGAATTGGATATGGTATATGGATGTCCGCAGAACTGGAGAATGCGAGTTCAAATCCAGTTTCAGCAGACTTTTCATCCTTAAAACTTTATCCCTATCTATAATCTTTTCAAAGACGTGGCTTGCTTATTTCAGTTCGGTAGTATTCGGTAAGGATACTACTAGTAAGAAACTAGTACGTAGACGGTGTAGGCAATGATATACAGTCCCGCCCCAAGGATAGACGACAGACATAATGTGGGCGGGACTTATGGGAGGCTGTATATCGTTAGTATGGGTAGCTGCAGAACTGTGCTGATACAAAGACCTCGTTCTACATAGTTGGCTTGACAGAAATACCGTAGACCGGTAGAATTGGTAGTCGGTACCCAAATGTTTACACAACATTTGGAGAAAGTGAGAACAAATTTTCAATTTTCGTTATTTGAGGCCTTTGAAACATTCATAATAATGTATCTGTAGCAGGATTTTAAATTTTATTCTAGCCAACATGAGCAAATACAAAATAAGATATATGCCAATAGAGCCGCGTAAGACTAGACTTTTATCGCAAACAGCCGATGTGAATACGAGAGATAGAGACAGGTTGTCTAACGCGTGACATCATTTTGGGCAAGTCTGGGCATGTTTTTGTGGCCTGAGCGTTATTACGGCGATCAGATTTTTTCGATTTTAATCTTCAAATATCTTGGCAATGCGATCGCGTAACACAACAAACAACATATCAACTGATAAAGAAAAAAAAAGCTTTCTTTTAAGATCAACTTAAATTTGATGCAACCACATCTTTAAAGAAAATACAGTTTTACACAAGCACGAGAAAGTGCCACACAAAGACAATATGAAAGGGCATCTAGAGATCTTCTAGAAACAGGCGTTGTAACAAGACATGAAAAACAGTTTCTAAATTGCATATGTCCTTATTCAATCATGTCGCCAAATGGTGAGCCAGTGGTTTCACCAATTAGGCAATTACATCTATAAAACTAAATGCGACTTCACTAATAAAGTGTGAATGTTCACTAAACAACTTGTTCAAAGCGGATATGATTCATATTTCAAGCTCAACTAAATTCACACAATATTCAATATAAAAATATATTGATTCCTAACTGCTAAAGACAGTATAAACCGTAGCTACGTATAAAGCGCATTGGCGTTTGATTGCGCATTTTCTAAAGATTTACAGCGATGAACTATAAACCGATATAACAAAATTCTATGGCGACAAAGGTACGCGTAGATTCGAAACTAGGCCAATCTATAGACTACTATTATAATTTGAAAAAGATAATTAAGTTACTCACTCGCAATCAGCTTCTTCAACTATTTCTACTGATGAACAAAATAATCCAACGATGATCAGCTAGATGTTTCCTTTGTTTGAAGTTAAGTGAATAAAAGCGCAAGTAAAATCCAGCAGTCGTGTACAAAATGACCGTTCACTGGTAATCACTAACTAAAATATGAAGCTTCCTTGAACGAGGTACCGTGGTACCTTGTGGAAAACATATTGTAAAATATGACTATTGATTACCACAATAAAGATTGCTCATATATAACGAGCGCAGCGATTAAAAACTTATCTAACGTCGGTGGCGTTACAACTGAGCGCTGGGCAAATATCTGATAGATTAGATAAACACTCGTGCAAGAATTGTTGTCGACTTTACTCGCTACGCTGTTTTCTTAAATCATAGAGTTACTTTAAAATTGTATCTCGTATGTGAGCAGCTATGTTTCTTTTGGTTGTAACACGCTAAGTTTGCGATTATGCAGTGTCCTATAGGGAGAGTTACGCAATCAACCGAGCTTAGACAAGCGCATCGAAAGTTCAAAACAAACATCGGCCACGCCAACTTTTATATAGAGTTACGATGGAATGCTCTTACCTGTCTTCGTTTATCAGGTAATAAAACTACTCCACTACTTTGGGTATTCTTAGAGCAAAGTGACGTATATCACAAGAAAGCTCAGGTTTTGATCTAACTCACATAGCAGTTGTAAAGGTGACAACTCCACATTGGAAACTTGGAATCTAAATACTCAATCAACTCAGCTTGCATATATATATACACTATATATATATATATACTCAGCTCAATCAACGATCTTATTATCCTCTTATAGAAATCATATTATTGTAGCCACTATCAATTTTATTCTCAATTATCATATTATACCACATTATATTAGCTTTAATTTTTAATTATGAGGTCAACAGAACAGTATTTTCTCATGAAAACCTCAATAAATAATATTCACAAACAAACAAACAAACATTTATAGGTCTTTCTGCTACTTCATAGTAATTAACTCCTATTATCTGCGCTAGAATGTCTTAGCTAAATTGTGTTTACTTGCCATTTCACAACCTTGGCGGCCAAACAAACAGTTTAATGTATTCACAATGACAATTATCTTTATAATACCATTACTTGTCAATTTTTTGGTCATAAAAATTATAAACAGGCTTGTTTTATGCAAATTAATGGACAACTGCAAATTTATTACGGACAATGATTATACCTAAACGTGCAAGAAGTATGAAGTACAGCATAAACATTGAACAGCTTGCCGTAATAAAAACTGAATACTAAAAGAGCATATTATACTACATAGAAAATCTTTCATAGGAATGTAACAATACAAATTATTAACTTCGAATAAACAAGTCAAAGAAGCTAAGCTGTTACAGTACTAGTACTATAGTAAGGTAGGCCAACACAGTATTTTGTGTGTAAAGGCTGACTTACACATGTTTATAACATATATAGATATTATACTAGTTAACAAGAATGAGTACAGTAAGAATACAGAAAGCATCCAATTTCAACAACGCTTAATGACAAATATTCTGAGCTAGTGTTTGCATAGCCATGCTTTTGCTCCCAAACTGCACTGACTGTGAGGTAGCAGTATGTTTTTTTTTACATAAAATATGAAGTCTAACAGTCACAAACTTTTTCACTAGTTTTTGCAATATAGGATGACACGTGATCCAACTTTTTGAACAGAGCAAATGTGTCACCAGAAACTTCACGCAAATCACCCTCTAACAAGTTTTTTCATTGCAGAAACCCTAACCTACAGTGCAGAACACTAGATGTGTTTGATAGGCTGGTGCAACAACTTTCACGTACTTGCTACAACGTTAGCAGACTATGTAGACAATAGCCAGCTAGATAATATAACGACTCTTCTTCTGCTGAGCTGATTTCCTCACGTGAAACCAAAGGTACATCTATGAGCAAAGGCTCTGCACTTGGTACTTCTATGGTAGATGGCAATAAATCTTTGAAGTACTCTCACTCATCTTCTACATAGTTAGAAGCTTTGGTCGGTTTGAGATACTGTGCCTCAGCTATAAGTTTTAGAGCATATTTAAATTCTCTCGCTGTTGGAACACAACTTCTACATTTTACCGAGCTGTAAAAGTTCTCGATGCAGTCTTGTGTCAACTTGGAGGTGAGTAAGAACTCCATGTTGTCAAAGACGTCATCACAAATGTTGTGTACGAATCGTGTAAATAGGTGAATACCAACTTGGATTGGTTTCTATGCATACTTGACTCTTATCCGAATTGACTGAACTATTTGTATAAAATCATCAAGAAATGAACATCAACATAAGCGTCAGGTTTGTGTTCAGATAAAGCCATTACCGAATGTCGAGAGAACACCAAATCAAACCAATGATCAACTGTGCTAATAAACCAAGCCGTTGTCAAATACTCCTCAGATCTAGGTTCATTACTAACGAGGTACCTCAGAGCAGCACTAACAGACATACTAAAGAGATGCATGACATTAGCCACATTCATTTTGCTGAAATGACCTGTAGACGAGACAGTTTTATCAGACAGATTAGGTGCTAGTTCTAAGTCTTTACCAAACTGGAATTCATAAATATCCAAAACATTGGAGTTTTATGCAATTAGAACGAAGATTATGTTTTCTACAAATATTGTCAGCTATTGTAAAAACTTTATAAGTGGCAAACTCATTTCTTAAATTTTCAATAACATGAGGAATGTCATGTAAGAAATGAAGTACATTATCGCCAGACACAGGATGTGGAATACAGCTCACTAGTGAGTCCCTTTTGCTTTCAGTACCAAACGTCTTCCACATTGCTTGGTTGCTAGACCCCATGTCTGAAGTAATAGCAACAATTTTCAGACCAATAGCGCTTGCATGTTTTATGACATCAATAATAAGAGAAGTTAGACTGTCCCTGGAAAAAGATTTACCAGTGAGATGGAATGCAACAATTTGTTTCCGTCTTTCGGTAATTCCTGCAAACATATAGCCAATGCTTAGACTTGAAGGACATGTAATATTAATGATAAAACTGCAGACACAAAGAGGAAAGTAATACATGAAATAAACAATAAATAAACCTCACCAACCTCCAAGCATAATCGCTAAACCATGACTAGCAAGGTCACTATGGCCAGGTAACGTCACTTTTGTTATTACAGAGCTGTTGCTAACATTATACTCAAGGGCTTCAGTAATCTCAATCTCATCCAACACAAGACAAAACTGTCCACACCTCTCACCCATACTCGATGCCCAAGTCAAAGAAGCTTGTAAATGCAGTATATTCCGCAAAGACATCAGAATATAAAACGGCAATTAGCAAAACAAATGAGAAACATAAAATTAAAAATAAACATAAGATAACTCTTTATTACACGAGCTCACCTTTTCCTTCTTGCATTAGAAAACAGTTGTAAAATCTCCTGGCTTAAATCAAATAGTTTGAAATAGTTTTTGCAGTGTCCTAACAGACGGAAGAGGCATTCCTGACTTCAAGAGATGGTTGTAACCTTTGGACCCACAAGTAAACCACAACTTCAGCCCTTTCTTTATTGTATTGAGTTGCCATGGCAATCCTCTAGTGGTATGCCTCTGAATAGCAACAAGTTGATCCCTATTAAACAACTTTTTGAGAGCCATTTCATGTGTTTGGATTTTTTCAAAGGTAACCCTATATATTCTTGTGAGAGCCACAAAAATTAAACAAGTGGCTACATTGTTGAAAATGTTCTTGATTACTACAACTGACCCTATTGACTAATCAACTACACAAGTTGGTACTAAAATAATCAGTAGCAACATTATAGACCTGCATTTTATCAAAGAAAAGTCGATCACATATTTTCAACAAGCATATACACGCATATACATGTTAGGGTTTCAGAGAAATTAAGATTCCTCGAAATTACTCGCATAAATCTGTTCTATACCAATATGAGTCTAAACTGCTTTTACCTCAATGCATAATAGTGTAAATCAACTCATATTTTTAAAAATAATCTATATCAAATGATAGTTTTTGATATTTTTTACTAATAACATACTTTCTTAACCTTATTCCATAACATTCATTCTATGCTCTCGATTTCCGATGTGCTCAAAGTTGTAGGTTTACTTGTCGCTAGTTCTGATTCTAATATATTTGGTGAATCAATTTCTAAAAACCCAAATATACCATATTAAAATAATGACAATTAAAGTCACTTTTAAGACTTAAGCATCAGCAAATGGGGAGCAATGTTACTCCCTGGACAACACATGAACTTGCAAATCCATATGAATAAAATGTGAGAAAAGTTTGCCTGTGTGAATTGAAAATGTACAGCAAGCAATTTATTATCATTGGTGATGAGGGATCGGATTCATTAGTAAATGTGTGTATGTTACACAGATATTTAACTCATACATATCACTTATACCCGAGCCTGTAGATTCTACTGGCCACAACAACTGATAAGATAACTGCTGCACGGCCAATAAGGAAATTGTTATAAAAGTAAGTATCAGCTAGGAAAATTATAGTGTTTAAAAAAAGCTACATGTATAAAAAATACAACTGTTAATCACGCAGCAATTTTGTTCTCATACCTCTTTGTAGTCACCTGTTAAAAGATACATTTAAATTAATAACTGAAACTGTTTGTAATATAAAATTACCTTTGCAAAAGTCTGTTGCACACTTTGATATATCATAAGCAATAAACGACAAATTTAGAATAAAAATTAATGACAAAATTCTTTCACCCATATTTTGGCTTGTGCTGGGGAATGCAGAATAGCTGCGGCTTGTGATTATGGCCTTACACACCATGAGAAAAGAGTACTGCGAAGGAGCACTTAAGCACCCAACACGACAAATATTCACGGTGTTATAGTCTGTAGAGAAAGTTTTCAGACAGTGGGCTCCAGCACTAGATGAAACCCAAAGTTCACCGATGGACTTTTTGGGGAAAGGTCGAATATGCATTGCTGTGAAAGAGTGCTTACGTTCACACATAGAGAGCTATGGTATCACACAGATAATTATTAAACAAGTAAAATCACAGACAATAAGCTACGTCTTATTGCATTACTTTAATCAAGGTTTCACATGTGCAGTGCATGCCACCAATCTACTCAGAACTATAGTAAATCGCTATATTACAATCAGAATACAGTACGCCGCTTCAAAGCAAGATTCTAGTTCAACCAACTTAAGACAAAAACTATCTCATCTAGCTATTTGAGCCATATCTAATGGATGTTTAATACAGTGGTCCAGCTTAAAGGTTGACTTGCAACAAAATTCACATTACAATTATTTGATATGAAAAGATTCACCATGTCTTACTCTGTTGTGTTGTAAGTGCAAAATATGTGGAAAAGTGATTACAAGCTTTTAAAAGCTCAAAAACGAACAGAAAATCGCAGACACACGAGACCGCCGCAGTTTGGATTCACTTTCCAAAACGGCTCAAATGTTATGTAGTTGTGAGAGATGGTTTCTGTTTACACTTTCATGCAACTTTATTCGTCGAAATATTTTCACAAATATACTTCACGCATTCAATAAAACCATGTCTATTGTTCTTATGCGTCTGTTTTATTGCCATCGTAATGCTGTGACTTTTAGCACTGACAACTTATAACTTACCGTAAAAATTATGTTAATTTTTTAGCCTTAGTTTGAAGGAGTACATATCATTGTCTGATAATCATGACGAGACTGTTGGTCACCTGTGATAATCGAAAAGTGCTGCAAAAATTATTTGCAAAGTATTGGGTCACATGATCAGATTATGACTTGCCGATTAGACCAAACCGAAACAAAACTTTAAAGTAGCGAGCATCTATATTTGATATGGGGCCTTCGGTAAAACCCGAAGTGGTTGTCATAAACTAGTTCTACAATAAGTTTTATATTGAGCTTTTTATTGGCCTTTCAATTCACGTGAGAACATCACGTGACAAGACAATAACTAAATTTCATGGTTTCATCATCGAAATAAAGAGATTCCAATCTACGGCGGCTTTTCGTTTTTGAGCTTTTAAGAGCTTTTAATCACATATCCACATATTTGGCACCTTTAACACAACAGAGTAAGACATGGTGAATATTTTGATACCAAATAACTGTAAGGTGAATTTCATTGCAAGTCAACCTTTAACTGCTTCTAAATCTCATTCGTTTCATTACTTTGTTATTAGTTTAATTTCTATTTGGTTCGTCTTTGTATAATCAATGACATATAAGCTTCTAAATCACTTGTATTATCCATTACCATGTGCGTATGGTTCTTGCCTTTTTCATCCAAAGTCAGTTTTATATATTTTCAATAAAATATGCAGTTTCAGCTGCACATACTATGGAAAAATGGTGCAGTTTCTAGTGTCAAGTCAATAGGAATTCATAGATCAGCTGATTTACTCTACACATCAACATGAGGTTGAATCAAGCTTTTCATATGCCTCACTTTTGATTATTCACATATCTAGGATTTATCATATTTATGGGGTTTTATATCATTGATTTCACAATTGCAACAGTATGATAGAAAAAACCGAAACATCTAAATGTACTACTTATTTGACTATGAGACTTTTAGTGCTGGTTGTACATCTTTCAAATTTAAAATATAATATACAAGTATTACATGTTGCAAAAAATATGCAATTTACGATATCAATTTTAGTAATATTTTACATATTTAGTAGTAAAACTAAAAACTCAGTGTTTATATACAGACGCACATCTAAAAAATGCAAATGAAAATATGCGTAAAGTTACAAAACATAATAAATGCAACATTTTAATAACTAAGGCAAATATAGCGGTTCTACAATACTTAAACATAGACATAAACAAAGCAAATGTACAGTGCTAAAACGGCAAAATTATGGAACTCGTTTCACTAGATCACTCACAGTCATGGATTTCGAATCCATGTGTGTGTGAGATTTTTCCACGGCTAACTTGGTCTTTTCTATACAATAAATGTAAAGTCTAAGTCGTAGGTATTTCTTAATGATAAATTCTAAAGTGTTGTGCTTACAGGCTGCTTCTGTCTCAAAGTTTACTTGTGTCAACTTGTTTCTCAAAAATCCCATCAGTGAACTTTGGGTTTCTGTCTTTGGGAACTGTCTGAACACTTTCTCTAAAGACTCTAACGCCGTGAACACTTGTCGTGTTGGGTACTTAAGCGCTCCTTCGCAATACTATTTTCTAATGGTGTGTAAGGCCACTTCTCTAAGAGCTGCAACAGGTTCATTTAGTGTCGTTATCATGAAACAATCTGTACAGGATTCAATGGTCTTCAGCAAGTACCAAGACAGGTAGTTAAGGGAAAATTTCTTCACCCTGGTGAGCTCTTCGACTGCCTCACTACTTATAACCATTACAGTACACTCAGACTCATCAAAATTTTCATCCTTATCGTCTTGCTGGCTACGCACTAAGGTTAAATAGTCAGCGAGATAACTACATGTAAAGTCGTTTGCGTCATAGGAAAAATGAGTAGAAGTTTTCAAGTATTGACTAGTGGCCACAATCCTTAGCAGCGTACAAATTTCTAACGGTGATGGCGTTGGAGTCTTTAATCACAGTGTGCTAAAGAGATTTTCAAGATAGTCTTGAGTAAGTCTACCTGTCAAAAGATATTGCTTTTCAGTAGATTATACTTCATCTTTTAACTCCAGAGCTGATTGGGTGCAAAGCAGTATAATGTACCTGGTTAGACAAGCTTTCATCTTCTATCTCCTATGACTATATATAGTAATCAACTTTACTTTGTTCCGGACATCCTTGAAAAAGAAATGGTCTCCAGGTACTTAGGGATGTTGAACTTTGGTAAGGTCATTTCAGCATGTCTAGTTGCCATCAAATCAAACCATTTGTTAAACATGGCCACAAATGCAGAGGTAGCCTTAGCTGTAGGAGTGAGCTCTCAAGACATAATATCTTGCTCAACCATTGTGGTTAACCCACAAGCCACGCTGTTGGAAATGACATGGTGATTAGACCTTTATCTTATCTAAGTGAAAAGTGACCAAAAATTCCATACGAAGCTTTGAAGCAAACTTTAGAACAATTTTCTCATGTAGATCGGCTAGTTTAATGATGGGTTTAAAACTAACAGCTTGCCGGTCAAAAATAATGTCATTTCTAACCAGAGCTGATTTCAAGCTCTTGATACTGTGTGGAACATCAGCTAAGAAGTAAGGTTTCTTATGACTCACTACAGGATGGGTGCATGAAGCGACTGTTTTGGTTTGTGGGGTAACTAATCCGAAGGTCTTCCGCATCACCCTATTAACATTACCCATGTCCAAAGTGACTGAGAAAACATGTAGGCCAATTTCATGTGCTCTCCTTATAAATGATATCATAATACAGTATCATGGAATACCTGTCTCTTCACACGATCACCTGTAACTTAATAAATTGACTTTATCAGTTTATCTGGCAAAATATAGGAAATGCATTACATTCTTTATAGGATGAAACAATATATTTAGATTTATTATGATTAATTTTTTGCCATTGTACAGTATGAAAGTTGTTCTGCAAAATTTTGTTTTCTTTTTTTATAAAACCTCTAAAGTTGTAATCCAAAAATTATTGACAACCACTTCATGTATATGGTCTAGATGGAACAACCAACTGCAAGGACTCAGGTTGGAGCCTCTTTTTTACACCAGTGAAGATTCCTATGTTTTACAAAAAGTAATTTAAATAGAGTAGCATTCGTGCCCTGAACAAACAAACTCCTGCGGCAAAACTGCTAAAGATGAAATTTAAAGCAAAGAGGAAAGCAAGCAGTAAGCATTTTAAACAAATAGCTGTAAAAGCAAACATTATAAAGCTGGAACATTACAAAATAAAACTGCTTTTATTACAGAAAGCAGCTTTAGCAAATTACAACTTGTATAATAGCGAGAAACTGATTGCTTCCATCGTTTACGTAAACCAGATAGCATAACCACTAATGGCTTGGTAGGTGAAATATGATGGTCAAGAAAATTACCCTAACCAACAATTGACCCTGATGCTCTCTCATATTGCAGAACAGTTTTAATGCTCATCTCATCATCATGAGACAACAAGTTTTGTTACCATCATCCATTGCATCTACCTGTAAAACATTTGCTTGGTAATGTATCATTAAGCTATTCACTCATTAAAATAATGTCATTCTGAGCTTCCGCTTAACATTATTATAACGATCGATATTTTGCCAAATTATCTCTGAGACTCATTCATTCCACAAACACATTCATTCCAGAATGTGTTACATAAAACAAACAATAAGCTAATCTTTTTCTTCATCATACTGAAAACATCTGACAGTATGCCTGGAGGAAACTGTATTGTAGTTATTCTTTTACTGAGTGCCCTTTCGCTTGGGAAAAACAGAGTCCTGGTCCAGTAGAGCTCCCTAGCCTGATCCACACCTAAACTTTAAGTGCATTGTCTTCTGTATTGTTTTATCTTACCAGGGCATTACCCTTTGTTGACTTCTTAAAACTTCCTAAAACATGAGAGCGTGTACAAAAAGAAATCTTTTTTATAAGTTCGCAATCATTAGTAAGTTTTTTTATTTTTCAAGTAATAAAAAAGTATTACTAAATTAGTAAACTATAAAGCATTAATTTTTTGACATAGAATAAAATACTTTGCATTCATCCAAACATAAACTAACTGGCCCAAACATTTCTTTTAGAGCCAGAGAATCACAAAAAGCATTAGTAATGCTTGGTGCAAGTAGCTGGAATATATGGTGCTAGATTTTCTCAAATAGCAAAAGGTACTGATTTAGGCTTGCAGACTTCCCATCTTTTTTGAAGTTTGTCTCCAGCTCAAAATCTTTAAACGCCCCAGTTGAGGCTAGAAGCGAACAGGAAATTTTGTAGTAAGTTTTTCACAAGCTGCTTGTAGATTGTTATCTGGTGTGACTTGTGTAACCCCCCATGATTTTGGTTTACATATCAGTCCGCCAACTGAGATTCCAAGCGGTCTTATACCATATCTTCCCAAAAGATTAAGATTCAGAACTTTGCTCACAACAAACTTTAGTAGCTTCTCATGTTGATGGGTACTGATCTTAGTGTTACCAAGACAAACCACTAAGATGTCAATTCTGTCTTTATTGCTGACTCATATTGAGTTTTTGATGTGGTGAGTGTTGGAATTCCCATTGTTCTCCAGTTATTAAATGATATGAAGTTGTTTCCTGCTCTGGTGTCTACCTCCACATCCAAAGCATTTGGATGTCTTTGTAAACTGAAGTCTCTTGTATCTGTGTATTGGTATCAACAGTTTGTGCTGTGTCTACCAATTTCAGAGGCTTGGCGCTCTTCTGCTCCTTTTGGCGGACTACTTCTAGATGCCTTGTAAGCTTACAGAGATTGCGCGTAGTACTGTTGTATCTGCACTCAATAGACTTGTGATTTGGTTGTTTACATTCGTAGCATACCTTTTTATCCTCAGAAGCCATTGTAGGCTTTTCAATCGTCTTCTTCTTGTTTACGACTCTCACAAGGTTAGTTGGATGATCAACTGCCTTTTTGCTACCTTAGCTCTTTCTTCTATTTCCATAGCAACGTCTACAGTTTTGGTAAAAGTGAGCACTTTTTCAGTGAGTTTTTAAAAAAAGCCTTTAACATTGCTTCATTTTTAACTGAACAAATGAATATTGTATGTAAAGCTCCATCTTCAGCATCAGTAATGGTAGGAAAATTGCAACTTGTAGCATCATGTCTGATTCTTGCTGCCAGTTCTTGAATCATTTCTCTTGTATTTTTTTTCATACTGCTCCAGTAATGATATCATTCTGTAATAATAAACATCTTTGGGTTGTGTTGAGTTTTCGTGTATGCTGCTATATCATCCATTGCAATTTAGTTGACTTTTTTCTTGAGATTCGGTTGATCAGACCAATCCATTAACTGTTTATAAATAACTTTTAATTGATTTGTCAGAAAACTCTGTGGTACTTTGTCATCAGTGATAGAAATAGCTTTTGTAGATGTCCTGAAGAGTAACAAGTAATATTTTTACAGATCTATTTTTTAATCAAAAACACCAGAACTAGGAGTAGCTGCTCCCATTTTCTATTCTCCTTTGAATGTGTTAATTTTTCTATCAGCTATCTGTTCTCCTCTTTCTGTTCCTTCTGCTACTCCATCCACTGCTCCAGTGGTTTTTTCTGCGACTCTATCTGTTCCTTCTGCAGCGCCATTTTTTTCGGTGAGCAGCTGAATCAGTTGATTGGCTGGAGTAGCCATATTTTAATACACAATGGTAGGATAAATGCATTTACATGTAGAGGTAAAGCGATGGAGCTGTGTAGAAATGTGCAGCTGAACTATCTTTGTCGCCGATTAGATGTTGTATTATCTCAGATGCTTTTACGTACATTACATGAATACTGAACTGAGTGCACAATCAAATAATAAAAATATATCCTTCTCATATAATCAGAGGCTTGGTGGCAATTTGGTTTTAATAGCGAAACATTAGTTTCATAAAATCATAATAAAAATGTCTATAGCTAAGTACAGCAAATTCATCATTAAAATGCATGCTTAGTTGATTGTACAGTACATTGTAATGTCCTAACATCTGCAACTTTTTGTTGATCTTTAAATAAATACGCATTAAAAATCCAAGAAATATATTTACCAGTTCATATTTATTGCTTGCAAAAAGCCTGCAATGATATTATTGACTTTCCCCCGCTGTGAAATCTGGTGGAGCTTTTACTTTTTTATTGTATTTTAAATCTGAAAGCATATTTTTATTTTATAACTATGTTTAACAATGTTACATAAAAACTCATTAGATTCATTGATGTTTGCTACAGCTTGCAGCAAAAAGTAGCTTTTTGTGCGCAATGGAAGAGAATTTATGATCGTCACTCCATTGTAAGCCGAGTTAAGATGATTGTAAGGATACTATCAAACAACATGCTATAAATCTGTAAATTTATATTTTATATGGTATTAATCAATCAAATGCTATGAATATGAACGCTATGAATTTCAAGAACAAATGAAATAAATGAACCATAATTATGATACATGCAGAAACAAAACTTAGTAATTCTGAAATAAAATATTAGCATTTTTTTGTTTCACAAAAAGAAAAGTTTAAAAAGATTTATTTATTGTTTGCCCGTTTTTATTAAAAACAAATGTTCTAATTTAAATGTGTAAGTTGTTAGCATTTGCTGGATTGTTTCTTAAAAAAAACATTATTCTACTAGTACCATCATAAATATAAAAAAGCTGCATATATAAAGCTTGCAAATATAAAATAAATTAGCCTAAGCTAAATGGACTTTTCATTAAACTTTTTTGCAGCTCCCTCTATTTTACTGACTTTTTAAGTAACGCTGAGACCTCCTTAATTTTATTTCTCTGTAGGGCGCCTACATGTATATGGTTGCCAAAGCATAAACTCGTGAAACAAGACGCATCTCTGATAAAAACATAATTAGTACAGCACAGCTTCTAATGTATATGACAAATAAGAGTAATCTGGAAAATTATGATGCAACAATCTAGTTGTATGCCATTATATAACACTAGATAACTGACCAGCACAGACAGAAATTAAAGTTAAAAGCATTCAGTTAGTGTAGAAGTAATTTAATGAGTACAAAGTAACACTCAAACTACTTGGTACATAATCATTGAAGAAATAATTCAACTAGAGCTTATTGTTTAAAATAAAGTGCCTTCGGAACACTGGCTTAACATTGTTTCCGGTACTTACCAAACGGTTCCTTATTTCTTGCGCAGGCAACCTCTAATCGCATGTCTTAAAGTGTCTAACATTCAGAGAAGCCAGAGTAGTAATCAACAAGTTTAAGATAGTTGTGATTTTTGACTACTTCCTTCACCGTTTTAATATTCTCAAAACCTACTTTTGTCTGTGACCCCCTCATCTATTGATCTCAGCTATATCTTCTCTCATCTTTTAATGAACACCATAAAAGGCTTCGTACTTCCTACTTAGACAACCTCTGTGTATTTAGCTCTGATCTTATAAATTACTTACTGGACTAAGTAGATGACTCAGAGTGGATATTCTGATCATCGCATTCCAAATCTATAGAGGTTTTTACAGCCTATAAGAGAAGTGAAACAGTGTAAGTCTTTGCCACACCATCTAATATGTCAAGTCTAATTAGCTCGGACCACTCCCAAATTTCACTGGTTCAAGTATGTTGTATGGCAGAGCATCACAAGTCTGAGTGATGAGCCAAAGTGCTATAAGGGTTCAAGTGCTCTTTTTGAACTGTACAGCCTTCGAAATAGCAACAGAATGCAACCTGAACTTACTAAAATACAAGGAATGGAATGTGTTGTTCTAATGGAGATGCTCACTAATTCAGCAATTTCCTTTTTTTATCATCCTATCTCCAATGAAAAGCTTTTCAACAGCCTCCAAACTGGCTGATGCTGCTGCTTCTTTTAGCCAACTGTTAGCTGAAAACTGTTTGCCTATTAGAAAACTCGATTTCAGTTTAAACAACGACTCCCATATTGAGCTTTCAACCTCTTATGAATATACCTTGGTCTGACACTTTCACTTAACAAAAACCTTATTACAGCTCTTTGTTCAACTTGTTAACAAATTTGAAGAATGAAAAGCCAATTTAAGGTAGTCTTCACAAAACTTAATGCCTCAAAATTACTAAAAAAGATTACAATGTGAAGACAACACCTAGAAAAGCATAAAACCAATATATTATGGATGTATCACAATAATCCCACAACCAAACCCGAGTGAAGCGATTGTTTGGGAGCTTTATGATAAATGCATTTGTGCACACAACTCCCGAAAAGTTATCCATCAACGCTGTGATTAAACCCTTGTACCAAAATCAAATCAGAAAATTTAACCATTTGTGTGTAGAGTCAGTTAAGTATAATAATGATACAAAACACACATAAACCTATTTAAATATGTTAACCAGTCTTTGAAAAGTTACCGCAATATCTTAAAAGTTACCCATTTGATCAGATTATACATAACTAGACAGATTAATTTGGCCTAAAATCGCCATTACAACTTGAAAAGCGTTGTTTAATCAAAATTAAGACCGGCAAACGAAACGCTGATAAAGCCGTGCGACAGAGATTAGAACCATTAAATCGTGCGCATTTCACAAAAAAACATGCACATTTCACCAGTCTATAGCATTGTCCATTTGCCGAAGGTTTCGGTAATTAACGTAAAAGCACTGAAAAGTAATTGTTTTTTTTTGCCGATTCTACCAGACTCTGACATTTTTGACACTTATAATGAGTACTTTGCTATTCCAACTGATGTCCAAAGCAATAAAAGCAAAGGCAATGACTACGATATTTTTTTAACAATTCTTATCAGATTATTACAATATTTAATTGTAAGAATAACTATTCGATTTTATGAGATTATTATAATATTTAGCTATAAGAATAATCATTCGAATTTACAATATTGAAGTATATAGTGACAATGCAATATGTTACTGTTATTATTTTTCTAAAGATTTTGTTGATAATACCGCGGCTGGGCCCAATATCGTTGTACCCAATATCGTGGTGTTGCCAAGCCGTTTTTAATATCTACAAAATTAAGTAATAGGTCTACATTTTCTTATAGATATACATCTATTTCTATGGCAACCAGCTAAAATCTGTTTAGATTTTTAAATTCAGCATAAATTTTTTAGATAGAAATACAGAAATGTAGATAAATATCACAAATTCTTGATATTGGTTGCTATGACCAATGATATGCAGCTCCCCAGCCTGTGTATATTACACAGCAGCTTGCAATTTTACTTCTAATATTGCATTTCTCCTATTGCAAAAGAGAGATATAAACCTATAATCTTTTCCTTTCAATATTGCTGTTTGTTGTACATAATAACACCCAGTACATTACAGCGACCATTGCAGCTACCATTGCAGTTCTCCTATTGCACTGCAGTGCCATTTGACGGCTAATATTGCATTTATCAACCGACAGCACCCTTTCTTTTTCCATTATCACTTTAGCCATGGGCTGTATGTCAGGGGAATTTTTAGTTATTTTAATTGTAAGGAAATTATCTTTTCTCATCAAGTCACCATATAAAATTTCAACCAACAATATACAGTTACTTGACGATAAACTGTAAACGAGTGCTGTTATTTTTATTAGTTGTGAATAAACTATGAAAACTCTATTGAAGTTTATTGTATATTTTTCATATGTATTTTGTAGCAGCGAATAGCAAAAAAACGTTCTGGTAGTTTTCCACCATGCATTTAGAAAACATCATTATTGCTGCATCACCAACAGCATGACAGGCCATTCACTATAACAATCTAACACACAGTATAAACGTTTTATGAGCTGTTCTGTATTTGTTTATGTGTTGGTAGTTTTTATACTAGAGCCTTAGTAGTAGAATAATGAACCTTGGTGTTCATTTAGGTGACTACGGTAGTTGTTTCTCATAGCACGACGGTCTATTTACTTTTTGATATAGATAGAGTTTTGCTATTGCCTTAATCTAAATAAACAATTCAGTATAATAAGTTGCTTATAGCAGTACATATCATTCTGTGTTCTTCTTGGACTCCAACCTGTAAAATTAAGGCGTGTAGAGTGAAAACATGTAAAACCTGCATCAATCAACTGACTGCCTTCACGTTTTTATAAACAATTGTGCAGTTACTTATTGTTTTTTGCTTTAACAGCCTGATAATCTCATGAAGAGACTGCCAAGGTATGTACCAGTAGTGATAAAAGGAATACCGCATAAGAAATAATGTAAAAGTAATCAGTAATGAACTGTATGAGTTCTCTTTTACCTTTTACCAGACTTGAAATGACTTTTAAAGTTCATTCTTACAATACAGTATTTAAAATCATATATACTTTTATAATAAAATTAAAGAGAACATCTAATTTATCATTTGTGAACTTTACATTAAAATATTTTAGTTCAAGAAGCAGCAAACAGTAGACTACAAATGCATCACTTGATAAATTAATCCTTCTGTTTGTCTCTCTACTCCCTTTATTTACTTTCCATATATAAATTAGTCTGGTGACAATTTCAATAACTGAATAGTTACTAGAATATTTTTTCTAGTTCCAAGAGAGCAAGATTCTGATATGTAGCTTTTGTTTACAGTTCATTTCATCAGGTAAATGTTCTATGGTATACATTTAATTGTGGTGCATGAACATGCTAGAGCAAGAACTAAATAATCAAACATGTTTTCAATACTTCAATCAAACCTTCCAACAATAAAAAACTTGAGCTTGTATTTATTGGTAGATTCAACAAAATTCCAAACCAAAACTTCAAACTCTGAACATAAACTAAACTTTGTACGTATGCAGTTCTTCTCAAAGTTTGGTTCAACTGTCTTTAAACAACTCTTCATACTCTCCTGTGGTTAGTTTTAAATGAATTGAGAAAAATAAACAGTAGTAATGAAAAGGAAATCAGCTAAGTTTTTTTCAAAGACTACAATCTTTTCACAAAGAAACATACAAACGTTTTTTTAATAAGATAATTTAAAAATGTGAGAATGATGTTATAACTTGGATCAGATTGCTTGGATTAAGTGAGACTCTTTATTAAACGTATTAGGCCATATTGGCTACATAAACACGACTGACGTAAAAGTGGCCCTAATGTCGTAAACAGGAAGCACGTGAAAAGGTCAAGGACCAATGAGCATTAGCATGTGAGTATATAACAGATTCTCCCTTTACAAAGAGCACTCAGTAACTAAGCTGCGACTAGTAGTATGAGTAAAACAGCAACTAACTACGACCAGTAGTCTGAGTAAAACAGTAACTAACTATGACTAGTAGTATGAGTATTACGTTAAGCGAAACATGCTAAATGTATTTACAAGTCCAAACGCTTTGGAGCGCTACGTACCCTGTTAGAGCGCCTAGGTCCTGGCGATATGGTGACAGGTGTATAAGGATGTGGATTACTTACAGTTTCAGGACACGTAGTGCTAGGCTGAGGCTCCACATGCAAGGGCAACCCTTCCACCTGAGGAGAGCAGACTGGCTGTGGAGCTGCATTAGATTGTCTAGAAGGAGCAACATATGGTAAATGGCCTGAATGAGGTGGTACTCTGACATCGGAGTCAATATCAAAATGGACTGGTGAATCAATATCAGTGCCTACCGTGCCACTCTTGAGTTGGTCGATATGGCGTTTCCACCTCCTACCATCTACCTCAACATAATAACAGAGCGGACCGATTTGGTCAACAATAACACCCTTCTTCCATTTCACTGCTTCTAAGTAACACCTCACCCGCACTGAAGAGCCTATGCCAAACCCACGCACGACACTACCTGGACAAGGGCCCTGGCGCTGCTTCGACAAAACCTCAGGTTTTACACAATCAAGCCTAGATCTCAATGGGCGTCCCAGCATTAGCTGTGCTGGACTCTCTCCTGTAATCGAGTGGGAGGCATTACGGTAAGCCAATAAAAACCTGTCCAAGTTGCATTGTACACCTCCGCTATCAGCGCTAGACGCTTTAAGGGCCCTCTTCACAGTTTGCACAAACCGTTCAGCCAGACCATTGGTAGACGGGTGGTATGGGGCACCACGCTTGTGCTTGATGCCTAAATGAGCCATGAATGCCTGAAATTCTACACTAGTAAATTGAGGACCATTATCGCTGACAAGTTCTGCAGGCACCCCCTACCTGGCAAACAGCGATCTGAGCATATCAATTGTGTTTTCTGTTGTCATGGATTTAGTAACTACCACCTCCGGCCACTTCGAAAACGAATCCACCACAACAACCAGCATGCAAACCCCAATAGGACCAGCATAATCAACATGAACGCGCTGATAGGGGCGAGAAGTGGGCAACCAGGAGTGGGATGTGGTTGCACTGGGATCATTGCTCATTTCCATGCAGGATTCACAACTCTTGGAGACATTTTCAATGTCCTTATCCAGATCAGGCCACCACATGAAGGATCTGGCCACTGACTTCATTTTTGAAGTACCTAGATGCCCCTCATGAAGTTCCTGCAGCAACTTACCTCTAAGACACTGTGGTACCACCACTCGAGTACCCCACATGACCACTCTACACATCACAGACAGTTCGTCCCTGCGAGCAAAGTACGATGACAGATCAGCATCTGCTGGGCATAGTTTCTGGGGCCAGCCACTCTGCACCAGTCCAAGCACTTTACCAAGCAAAACATCTCTATTGGTAGCCCTAGCCACTTGCAAAGACGTAACCGGAAAACCAAGGTCAGATACCTTGAAAATAAACGCCTGTGACTCTCCCTCAAAACTTTCACCAACCGTTGGACCAGGATAGCGGGAGAGGAAATCAGCTTTGTTTTCAACACCGCGGTGCCACTCTAAATCATAATTGTAAGCAGAGAGCTTTAGGGCCCATCGCTGTATGCGCTCAGCTGTCATAACCGGCAGGCCCTGTTTTGGAGCAAATATCCTGCTCAAAGCCTGATTGTCAGTTACCAGAGTAAATTTACGACCGTAAAGATAGTGCCTCAACTTGTCTATCCCAAAAATGATGGCAAGACCCTCACGCTCTATCTGAGGATACAGAACTTCAGCCGAAGTCAACTTCCGCGACGCAAACAGAACCGGACGATCTTCCCCATCAATAGTGTGCGAGAGTACAGCTGCAACCCCAACTCTAGATGCGTCGCAGGTTAATTTCACTGGCAAGTTTGGGTCATAGTGAACCAATAGCTTGCTTTTTTTCAACAGGCATTTTGATGCCTCAAAAGCATCATTTTCCTCCTTGGACCAATGAAATTTTGTGCTAGCCCTAAGCAGTGCATTTAAAGGTGCCACAGTACCCGCGAGGTCTGGGAGATAACGGCGATAAAAGTTTAGAAGCCCTAGGTAAGATCTCACCTTAGCTTTGTCAGTCGGAGCTTCAGTGTTCAATATGGTGTCCAGCTTGGACGGGATTGGCCTTGTACCCTCAGCATTAATGCAGTGACCCAAGTAATTCACTTCCGACTTTAGAAAAGAACATTTAGACTTCTTGAGTTTTAGACCATACTCTGCTATACGCTGGAACACAAGCTCCAGCCTCTGATTATGCTCTTCAATAGTACGCCCAGCCACAAGTATGTCATCATAGTATATATGAATACCTTGTATACCACTAAGCACACGTTCAACCGCTCGTTGCCACAAGGACGGTGCAGTCTTAATGCCGTATGGTAGTCTCGTATATCGATACAACCCTTTATGAGTAACTAGGGTCAACAGATCTCGAGAACTCTTGTCTATAACCATTTGGTTGTATGCTTGTGTGAAGTCTAGGTTTGAGAAGAAGTATTGGTTACCTGCCAAATCACAAAGTATGTCCTCTATGTTTATTTGAGGTGGTGCTACCTCCTTGAGCAAAGGGTTCACAGTTGATTTGAAATCCCCGCACGGTCTAATTGAACCATCCGGCTTAGGAACAAACAACAAGCTAGTAGCCCAATCACTACTCTCAACTGGTTCCAAAACGCCCTCACTAACCAAACGATCAAGCTCCTTATCTACTGCAGGCTGTAGCGCAATGGGCACTCTATAAGGCTTAGAACGTTTGGGAACGGCACCCTCAACCAACTCAAGAGTAGCCGGCGCGCTTTTCAGCACGCCTTGACCCTTAAAGATATCAGAGTACTTCATAAGAAGTTCGTGCAGGCCACTTACCGGTGAACTTATCAGTTTGATCGATTGCCAGTCAATGGGTAACTCCTTAAGCCAATCCCTTCCCAACAGCGTGAAGCGGGACGCCCTCAGCACATGCAGCCACAGCTGTCTAGCCCGGCCAAAATGCTTGACAGACACCAAGAATTTTCCCTCACTCATCACCATATCTCCAGTGAAACTACAGAATTGCATACCAGATGGAGTGAGCTTAGCATTAGCAAAATGTTTTTGGTACACATCATAAGGGATCAAAGAAACAGTTGCACCAGTGTCAATTTCCATCACAAGATCGACACCGTTCACAGATACAGTAACACAATAAGGATTAGAATTATGAGAATTTGCTGCTCTTAGGGTTTGTGCAAGTGAAACATTGTCAAAATCAGAACACATTTGCTCAGCTTCGACATGGTCAGCAGCATGAGCAGCATTAGCTTGAGTTGTATTGGCTTGAGCTCGTTTCCTGGTGCACATAGGCTTAATATGGCCGAGTCGACCACAGTTGTGGCAAGTAGCATCTCGAAACCTGCATTGGTCAGCTGAATGATTGGATTTTCCACATCTCCAACATTTTGAAGTAAGATACTTAGCTTTGGTTGCTGGTGGTCCCAGGCCATGGGCTGAATTTTGGGGGACCTGGAACCTCTGAGCAGCTGAACCTTTCCTGCCAGACTGAGTTGTCTTGATTTCTGCCGTAGGGTTGTTGGACTGCTGAGCCATTGCGCTTGACTGGTAGTCATCCATCTGTGAGGCAGAAGTGACTGCCGCATCCCATGTCAAAGTTGGCCCCTCTCTGATTAGGGCTTGACGAATAGCGTCAGACCTCACCCCTGCCACAAGCCTATTTCGCAACTTCTGCTTCAGTTGGTCAGACGGGCCAAAGTTACAGTGCGTTGAGAGCCTCTTCAACGCCAAAACAAACTCTGGGATTGACTCAGTAGCAGACTGTGTGCGAGTGTCAAAAACATAGGCCTCGGCTACCTCGTTTCTACGACCATAATGTCCATCAAGCAAAGTCACACACTGGGCATACGACTGATCATCAAGACGATCAGGTGAACAAAGGTTGATCAGCAGCTGTACCGCCTCACCGCCCAGTACAGCAATCAAAGACGCCTTCTTCTTATCAGCCGCCGTTATATCGTTTATAACCATCCAAGAGGTAAGCCTCGTTTTATAGGTAGACCAGTCCTCAACATCGGGTTTAAATTCTTGCAAATTTCCAACAGGCATTGCTGTAGTAGTTACAGAGTCCGATAAACACAACCTCGTCGCCAATCTGTTATAACTTGGATCAGATTGCTTGGATTAAGTGAGACTCTTTATTAAACGTATTAGGCCATATCGGCTACATAAACACGACTGACGTAAAAGCGGCCCTAATGCCGTAAACAGGAAGCAAGTGAAAAGGTCAAGGACCAATGAGCATTAGCATGTGAGTATATAACAAATGATAAGAAGGATAAACAGACTGAAGCATTTGAAAGTGCAAAAATTGAAAATTGAAAAAAAACTGAATAAAAAATATAAAAGGAAAGCTGAAAACAATGAAATAAATTGTTTAAACAGCCTTAAAAAGAGGGAACAACTCAAACTTTGAGCTCTGTAATTTTACTAGTTTTCAATGCTTCATTGTGACTAACAAAATGCACTAATGCTATTGCTTTCTCATATACAATTTGCTGATTAACATTTGGTAAATGAAACCAACCAATTACACTTTGCTAAAAGCAAGAGAGATCGCTGGACACAACGCTACTTGAAATACAACTTGTAGAACTCAACATAAGATACCAAAGCTCTTTATTATGATTATATCTTTATCCTCATCTACATAATAGTTTTTGCTTTGATGTACTAATGTGATAGAACTCCTTTATAAATACTCAAGCATTAGGGAAGATCTTAAAAAAAGAAAGATTTATTAAAGGCTTTATGAGCTGTTGTGTTTTTTGGTTGTGTTGATAGTTTTTACATTAAAGCTTCACTCAAAAGATAATTAATTTTGATATCAAAGTAAATGACTATGATAGCTGTTTCACTTACCAAAGATAGTAATTGAGGCACAATGGTTTACTTACTTTTGATGGAGATAGAGCCATGCCATTGCCTTGGTTGAACAGTTGAATATCCCAAGTTGCTTACAGCGAGTACATCCAATCTCATGTTCTTCCTGTCAAGTGGTTAGTCAGTAGATACAAAGTAGTGTTATCCCTTTCTTGTTGTAGCAATTACTATTGATAATATTATAGTTTTGTTAATTGTAACTCAAAACTGTAATGTAATCTTTACCTTTATAAAAGCAAAGTATGTTCGTCCATCTGTCTGCACACCGGTCCGTTTGCACATGTATGTCAAAAAGCAGGGCTAGAGAATAAAATAAAAGAATAATTTCAACAAGTATTAAACCTCAAACATTTAGCCCAGTAAATTGACGCGTAAAACCTGCATCAATCAACTGACCACCTTTTAATTTTTAAAAACATATGTTAATGCACTTATTATTTGTGCTTCATCAGCCTGATGATCTCTAAAAGTACACAAGACTGACCAGGTATGTACTGGTATTAATAATAAAACGATTACTACCAAAAGCCAAAATGATCAGTATTAGTCTGAAAAGTTTCTTTGTGACCTGCAACTTATTATTAGACCTTTAGAATTCATCATTACACTGCAGTATTTGAACCCATATTTACTTATACATGCAGTGAATATCTAATTTAACATTTGTGAGGTTTAGATTAAGATACCATAGTTCAAGGTGCAGAAAACAGGGAACTATGAATACATCCCTTGATGATTGCATCCCTTTGTTTGTCTATCCATGCTCTATATACAGTTTTTTATATGAATTATTCTAATGATAATTTTATATTCAAATGCTGAACATTCATTCGAATCATTTTTCCAGCCCTAAAGAATGAGATTATGTAATGTAGTTTTTGTTTATTCATTTCATCCGGTAAATGTCTTACCTTATAGTATAAACTGATTTCTGTTCTATGACCTAACTCGGGCAAGAACTACATGTAGATAATCACACATGTTTTCAATACTTTGGTCAAGCTTCCCAGCAATACAAAACTGAAGCTTTTACTCTTTGTTGACTCAAGGTAAGTTCATACTAACAAATTAAACATCTGAACATATGTATGTAGTTTGTCACATAGTTTGATTCAACTGTCTTTAAACAGCGCGTCATCTTCTAATCTTGTTAGTTTTGAATAAATAGAGCAAAAAAGCAGTAGTAGTGAAAAAATAATGAGGGTAACTTTTTAAGGATTAAAACAGGTAATTACAACCAAACATGAGGGAATATTTTAGAAATTTCTTTTGAAAATGTGGGAGTGATTAAAAAGAAAAAAAAATCGTCTGCAACATGCAAAAAGGGACAAATTGAGAGCTGGGGATAACAAGCAAAAAATGAGGTTAAACATTTAAAAGGAAATTTATATACAAGGAAATAAAATCTTTAAAAAAACAGGAAAAAAGGGAACAACTCCAAAGTTGAGCTCTGTGATTTTACTAATTTTCAATGCTCTGCTGTAGCTAACAAAATGCACTAAAGCTATTGCTTTCTTAAAAACAACTTGCTGATTAACATTTGGTAACTGAAACCAACAGTTTATACTCTGCTAATATCAACAGGGTGAGCAGAACTTGGCGCTATTTAATGTATAACCTGGTGAATTCAACATGAGAACACTTTGTATATACGAGACATAGAGATAGGCTGTTTTACTATATACATAATTTTGAGTAAGCCTGAAAACGTCTTATATTTGTATCATATTAACTGTGATAAAGTTTTGTCAATTTTGATATTAAAACATCATAGCAGTCAGGCCATCTCAAACATCAAAAATAATAGCAACTGATACAATCATATTTATACTTTCTAATAAAATCGACTAAAACTTTGTGCATCCACATATTCATGTTGCTGACTCAGAGTGAGTATTGTGATGATCACAACCCAAATTCATGAAGGTCCCTACAACCTAAGCCTAAGTTTAACCAACAACTTCAATGTAGTTTGTCACATAGTTTGGTTCAACTGTCTTCAAACAACACTTCATTATTTCCTCTGGTTAGTTTTGAATGAGCGAAGCAAATAAAGTGGTAGAAGTAAAAAATTAATAAGATAAAGTTTTCTTAAGGAACAAAATAATTGATTCCAAACAAACACAAAAATAAACATTTTTTCAAGTTTGTTTGTAATTAATTGTTTTAATCTATACATTTATAAAGAAATTTGTTTGAGAAAACCAGTGTGATTAGAAAGAAAAAACAGACTGAAACATGCGAAAGTGGAAAAATTGAGAGCCAAGGATAATAAAATAAATACGATATAGAAAATTTAAAAAGAAATCTGTGCACAAGGAAATAAATTCTTAAAAAAGCCAGAAAAAGAGGGAACAACTCCAACTTTGACCTTTGTTATATTACTAGTTTTCGATGCTCTTCTGTAGCTAACAGCATGCACTGAAGCTATAGTTCCCTCAAATATAACCTGCTAATCATCAATAAATAGCTTAAACAGCCTTGTATACTCTGCTAAAAGCAATAGAGTGTGCTGAAAACAATGCTACTTAAAATAAAACCTGCTGAAATCAACATATGAGACCACAACTCTTTATGACGATTATATCTCTATCCTCTTGAACAAAATAGTTTTTGATTTGCTGCACTAATGCGACAAAACTCTTTCAAAAATGTTAAAGCAGTATGAAAGCTCCTTTGAAGTAAGATGATTTATTTAGGCTTGTGAGCATTGTGTCTTAAGACAATAACACTAGCTGAATAGCATTTATCATTCATAAGGGGGCATTAGTTAACTTATCAACAATAGCTTGAACTGTTCAATCACAAATCAACCCTGTAAATTATTAAAAACTCTCATTAAAAGGAACAAAAAATTAATGCTTAAGAGTTGACCACAACTCTACAACAAAATAAACAGCATCAAATAATTGATACAAAGTACATATAATAAGCAAGGATTATTATTTTATGATAACCATAAAACCATCTACTTGAAACTTACAGTTTAATAAGTTGAAGATATTGATGTATCCTCGTAGGAAAAGTGTGAACAAATAACCTGGAAATACAATCTGTTTGTATATTTAATTTTAATTAGCTACTAAAATCAACACCTCTGTTTTTCTGGCAGACACACGGTATATCACAGTATTTGAATTGTAACAAAGCACTGTCAAAATAAAATAATATATAATATATTACCAGAAAGCAGCTAGCTTTCTTAAATAGAGAAAGACAAGCCTTTGAACTTCATCTAAGTAAGAATAGGTCTAAATAATCTTTCACCGTACACAGCTAACAATCCTCTAAGGCCACAACAAAATCCGATAAGCAAGGGAGAGCTCATATTACAAGTTTTTTTCTACTGATTACAAGATTTACAACAGGTTTTACATATAGAAAAATCTAAATGAGAAAGGATTCCAATCTAACTTTAACTAATGTAAAGCAACATACATAGTGCTACTACATGTAGTTACAATGACAAGGTAATCATCAGGTATGATATATCATATGATTATCATCAAGGTACATGAATGTACGATGCCACTTCAGTTGCAGCAGAGACAATACAGTTCACTCTAATTATATTGTGTATGATTAGTAAATAAAGATACAGCTACATTACATACAGTTGAAGACATAACATGAGGATAGCATCAGCATAGTGACAATACGAGGTCTGTACTAAGATAATTCTCTGTCTGGGATCACTTTCCAACTGCCAGCATAAAGTAAGTGGTAACATAAAGTAAATTACTTAAATTAAAACATAAAGTAAATTAGAACTAACTATATGTGTTGTAACTCACAGACTAACTATATATACTGTAACTCACAGACTAACTATATATACTGTAACTAACAGAAAACAATAAGAATGAAATAGAATCCCAGAACAAAGTTACATGTTTTTTGGATACCGAAGACAAAGTTGCGCTTGAGCTGCCAGAGTTTGAAGCTGCCTTGGTGCTGCAAAGACAGCCGCGGCTGAATTGGCTCAAAGTGAGGCGCTTAGCCTTGACACATGGTTATTGCTGAAAAAGCTGCTAATGCTGGAGTCACTCTAAGCAACTCGCTTTTGGTAGCGAAGCCACTTCCTGCAGTTTTAGTTCTTGAAAACAAGGTAGAGCTTGAGGATGCAGGAGCGTTTATGGTTTTTATAGTAAAAAAACTGACAATCATGTGCATAGTATTGCAACAAAAGAGTATGTTTCAAGGCAAATGTGCTCAATTAGGCTTTTTCCGACAAGGCTTTTTTCAACAATACTTTTTCTGACTACTCAAACTGGAGACCCATCGGCAACAATGTACTTGGGTAAAAGCCTAAAATAATCACAAAAAAGGTTTATTTCTTGCCATGTGACTGGTAGCACCGCTCTAAATCAGCCATCTTTGAAAATCGAGATCTGTCTCCAACACAGTGAATGCTGATTCATCATTTCTGCTATTATCATAGTGTGTAGATATTTTGGTCTGATGTAAACCTGAGTTACTGTTGTAATATCAATGACTTCGGTCTCAGCCACAGCACGATCCACAGCTCTGATTATAGTCGGTTTTAGGACAAATATTTTGATAATTTATTTAAGAACCACAGATATAGCGTTCTTTGGACTGTTGCTGACTACGTTTAAAGCGGTTACTTCCTGACAGTGGAACAATGTAAGAGTTTGCTTTAGACTTGACACCACCAGAATCACTGGCTGAAGTCAGTGCTTTTTGTTCCCTTTTTATCTTTATTAAGCAGTTTTTATGTGGCAAACTGTAAAGTTATACTGTCACCATGAGTCTCGAGTGCAGTCACTACCGTCAAATAGTTTTCCAACAGGCTTGTAAATAGATTCACCACCTGGTGTTCTTCTCTAACCTTAACATTAATAGTTGCAATTTTATCAGTGATAGCTTTCATGTGACATAGGTGGTCTTCAATTGATGAACTGTTGTTCATAATCGTCCTAAAGTACCGTTTCTTGATAAATAATTTATTCCCCATTGTATCACATTCAAGATGAACTCGCAGCTTATTGTACGCAGCTCCTATGTCTTTACATTCACTGTTGAGTTAAATAAGACTGTCACTGACAAACAAATTGATGGAAAACAATATGTAGAAAAAATCTTTCCTTGATTTCTTTTTGTACTCAGCTTTAACAGCAGTCTTAGCATCATTCTCCAGAGTACTGGTTCCATCCACATATCCAAATAAGTCCTTAGCTATAAGTAGGTGTTTCTGTTTGATCTTCCATGTAGCATAGTTATCAGTGTTTAGCTTATCTATGGTACAGCCTTTCTCATCCATCGTTCTTTGATATAATATTTCAAAGGGTGACTGGGCTCATAACATGTTTTTATATAATTTGAATGTTCAGTTTATTGAGAAAAATATTATTAGTTGTGTTCATCTTGACAGGATCAAAAAAGAGAGCTTTATATGAAAAGCTATGAGTACCAATATGCAACAAGCTTTCAGAAGCACAGCGAAAGAACTATTGAAACCATGAAACTGCTATTATTGCAATGAACGATACTAATAATGGCTCAATACCATCAATAACGATTAATTCATTTGTTGTTTCTATTTGTATCAAAGTCAATTTTACAACTACGAGTCTTTAGGTTATTTCATTAGCAACTTTGATTGCAAAACATTGAAAATGAATATTACATGTATCAGGCTAATAGTTCTGTAGCTCCTTTTTAAACGTGGCTTTAATTCTTTGATGTAATTAGAGAAATCTTTGTTGCATTTAGAATGGAAAATGTGCTACTATATAAATTGAAGATATTTTGATTACATTGTGGTTTCTTTTTATTTGTGCTAGAAGTTTCACTTCAAAATGGCATTGCGTAAAAGTTTTGCTGTGCTAAAAAATTGTGTGGACGCTAATATCTGCTAGCTTAACTGCACAGAAGACGATTGAAATAATTTTGTTTTGAAAACGTTAAGTTTTCTTTCTGCACGTAATATAAATATGGTTCGATTATGTCATTTGTTTATGAATACATTTTTGTATCATTTGATAGAATATCATTAAATAACTTATAAATATGCAGATTTATACCATATTTTTAGTAGCATCCTTGCAGCGATCTTAGCACGGCTTACAATTAGTTGATGCTCATAACTCCACTTCTATTGCACAGAAAAAGCCAGGTTTGGCTGGAAACTGAAAAAAACATCAATGAGTGCAATGAGGTTTTATGCAACATTGTTAAATATAGATATAAAATAAAAGTATGTTTTCAAATTTGAAATTAAACAAAAAATGAAAATTATAACAAATTGCAAAGAAGGACACAGGCCATAATTTCGTTGCGAGTCAATTGCAAGCAATAGATATCAACTGGTAGAGATAATTCTCGGCTTCTCGATGCATATTTATTTAGAGATCTTCGACAAGTTAGAGGTAAGTTAGCAGATTTATTGCACCCAAACGGTTTAAATTCGCTCCATGAAATGAAAAGCGCAAATTATAGGCGACGATCGCTTCATGCGGATTAACCACCACTATAGAGGAAGAGTTGAAAAATAGAGCACCAAGGCGTTCAATTCAAGGTTTTACGGTAATTGAATTTTTTACCTGCAGTCTGCACACCTTGCAAAACAGCTTGTTGAGCAACAACTAGAAACTTGTTAACTATATAGTTAACAAGTTTTTAGTTGTTGCTCAACAAGCTGTTTTGCAAGGTGTGCAGACCACAGGTAATAAAAACTCAATGAGGTTATAGATGTACCAATTTTATAGGAAAAATGAATGGGGAATGCTAACAGAAGATACAGTAAACATGGTAGAAAACATATAGACTGCTTGCCTCAAACCTGATTTGAAGAACTATATACTAGTCAACTTATCATACAATTTATATAAGTATAAAAAGTATATAGTTAGTTTGTGAGTCACATATTTATATATTGGTCAACTTGACATAAACTTCAACCATGTTTTGCTGTGATGAAATTGTAAAATGGCAGGATATAGTAACTTTATGAGTTACTATATATACAGTTAACGGGGACTTTGCAATTCACAATATAACTGTATGCAGTTACATGTATAAAATGAACTGTATACAGTTATATTGTGGATGAAAAATACATAACTGTTATGCAATTTACAGAGTTTAAAGGTTCTCTGTTCTCTTCTACAGTTTATATATCAAGTTTGTGAGTTACAGTATATTTACATATAGTTAGTCTGTGAGTATATAGGCTATATACTATATAGCCTATATACTCACTATATAGCCTATAGTTAGTTTAGAGTTACAAAGTATATAGTTTGTTTGTGAATTACACTATACATACTTAGTCTGTGAGTTACAGGATATGTAGTTACTTCGTGCGTTAGAATATACATAACTAGTATGTGAGATATAGTATATACGGTTAGTTTGTGAGTTACAGTATATATAGCTAGTCTCTGAGGTGCAGTATATATGGTTAGTCTGTGAGTTACAGTATATATAGTTAGTCAGTGAGTTACTGTATATATAGTTAGTCTTTGAGTTACACTATACACATATATAGTTAGTCTGTGAGGTACAGTATATATAGTTAGCGTGTGAGTTACAGTATATATAGTTACTATGCGAGTTACAGTATATATAGTTAGTCTGTGTGTTAAAGTATATATAGTTAGTCTGAGTGTTACACTATATATAGTTAGTCTGTGAGTTACAGTATATATGGTTAGTCTGTGAGTTACAGCATATATAGTTACTCTGTGAGCTACAGTATATATAGTTAGTCTGTGTGTTACAATATATATAGTTAGTCTGTGAGTTGCAGTATATAGTTAGTCTGCATGTTATACTGTAACTAGCTATTCTACGAGTTGCGGTAGGTTGTTAACAGATTTGCATAGTATTTTGCTGACCTGTTGCTTGTTGAGAAACAACTATTAACTTGTTAACTATACAGTTAACAGGGGTGCATAGTATTTTGCAGAATCGTTTGTTAACAAATCTGGCACATCTTGTAACAATGTAAGAATAATTTGGAAGACTAAACATTCCAAAATTATTATGCTTTTTAGTCTTGGTTGTTTCAAAATCACAGAGTAATTTCAATTACCTGTGAAAAATTTCTATTCAGTTATATTTTTGAATATAAATATAGTTAAAAAGCATGTCTTCACTTTATTTATTTAAATCTTTGATATAAAATAATAAATACAAGTAGTCAAAAGAAGTTATTTTAATTTTCGATAATTTAAAATGGCACTTTGTGAGCATTGAAAGTCTTATAAGATATGCTTTTGTAGGTGTTGTAGCTTGGACTGTCACAATATTTCTTTACAGGTAATCTATATAATACAAAAAGATAATAATAAATTCAAATTTGCATATCGCTATCAGTATGTGCGCCCATTAATATAGGTACCTCATATATATATATATATGAAAGTGCATGGACAGTTTAATGCATCAGATGAGATAAAATATTCAAAAAATATAAATAAGATAAACAATAACAGTGTTTGAGCTAAATAATTATTTTAAAATGTAGGAAAAATCTGTTTAAAAGGAAGACTGACATGAATATTGTGATATAAATGGATGATAATCTTAACAAGATTAATGAGGTACACTGTAAACATGGTCGGCTGACTTCCTCGTAGTCATTTCATATGTAGGTTCAACATTAGCATAGTGAGGTGTCTGTGACTCACTAGAATTATTAACAACACTGTAGACATGATCAGTTAGATCTCTTCTCATCCTTTCATATACAGGTACAGTGTTAGTAGTATCATGGATAGTAACTTGGTCCGTGACTGTGAGTACCTCTATGTGTGCAGGATCCTTTGTACCTTCTCTAGTTCCTGGAACTAAACGAGATGATGTCATAGGATTATTTTGTTTTACCCTCAAATTCCATTCTGATGTGCCATAGAAGTCATTCAAAACAGTATTTTCACTTATAGCACTGCCACCCAAAAAAGCTGCACCAAAGAAGTATCCTTCTACTTAAATATATTTACCACACAATGACAGAATCTGGGTAGGGATTGCTATTCTCACATAACTCTCTAGTGCTGTGGGTGAGACTGTATTTATTCTCGCATAAACTTGTTACCAAATTTGATTTATCCTAGCATATATCTTTAGCACAAAATGCACTTCCTACCCTAGGACATTTATGTATTCACGTCATCTAACTTTCTCGTTTTCGCAGAGTCATTCTCTTGCAAAAATTTCATGAGCGAAACTAAACTATCCTAACGAATGAACGAAAACGCGAAATTAAACTGCTTTGTTCATTGATATTCACAATAAAATCGTCAGATAGAGGAATCTAGACGTCATTGATAGTCCAAGAAACAACTGGCTGCAAGTGATCAAATTAAATTAGCGATCTTGGCCCCACATTTCTGCCTGCGGTTTACAAATACAAAGTAGTCCCAAATCTCAAATTCTTTTTTACTAGCGAATTGGCCCTGAGAAATCTAATCTGTTTGTTCCACTGCATTTATTTTCACATCACTATATGTTGGCACTCATCAGAGACGCGAAATTAAGTTGCATCGAAACTTTACTCTGTGTGCTTCTTTCGAAACTAAATACCCTACAGGATGAAAATATTCGATGGAGATAGAAATTCGCGATTTCGCAAACAGTCAATTCCGTGAATTATTAAATTCTGCTCAAAAATAGTTTTATTTTTAATCACAAGGAAGAATAAATACTGCCTCAAATTTAAACACTAGTCGCTAGGCATAAATACTAAATGTAGCTGAGTTTCAAAACCTTTTTAAAATAGTTGCCGGGGCTTTGAGTTAACCCCTTTGCTAGTACATCACATTTCTTTACAAAATTATTCAAGGTGTCACAAGATATGCAGAAAGGCGTCATCGCAAAAATAGCCGCTAGGCAGATGTACTAAACGTAGCCAAGTTCTAAAACTTTTTTAAAATCATCGCAGGGGCTTGGAGTTAAGCCCATTGCCAATGTATCGAACCTCTTTACAAAAATATTCAAGGTTTTCACAAGATACTAGGCATGGTACTATCATCGCAAAAACCTCTCCTACAGTTATTGTACATTGAAATCAACTCCATCAACCTCTAAAACCGAAGTTGAGGACGATAATGATTTAGATCTGGACCTTATGGTATGTATTTAATTTGCAGTGCAGATACGTTTTTCCATAATTAACTGCGTTAGTTAATTATTTTGTTTGAAAAATGATCGCGTTCATTAAATACTTCAGCAATTGCTTTTGTACTTCCTTTACACATGTTAATATTTTTCTTTTGTGTTTACTGCAGATTGAGAATGAAACAGCACCTGCCGGTATTCTGATTACGAAAACTAAAGACAAGTAGCAATATTCACCGTGGCAGGAATATTGGCAGAGAAGCAACTAATCAACCTAGACCCTTTCTTCAACAACAACAACATTGATATCACTGTGGCAAACTTGATTATATTATTATTATTAAATTATAATGTATCTATACATGAAATAAAATATATATATTTTATTTCATGTATAGATACATTATATTTTTTTACAAACTTGAGTGTACAAATAAAATATTTCAAATGCAAATAAAATTTCCAAACGATGAATGGAGTAAAACAAACAGTTTCGCCCATATGGCGGTTGTCTGACATTAAAATTGAACAGATACTCTTGGTAAGCAAATACCAGCGTGTAATAGTGCTCTCTGACTAGTTATTTTGGTAATAACAGCTCTATATCGCTGTCACTGTCTTGGGTAGATGTTAAAGGCGATTCTCTCGCTACTACATGGATGGTAAGGGAGTTATCATCAGAACTTTCCTCGTGGCTTACCACTGTAAAGTTGTGCCAGTTGGCAAAAATTTTGTGCTCGTAAAGGCGCTTTTGTTCCTTTTTTAAAACAGATATATTCTCCTTGTTAGCAGCTGCGGTCACTTCTATCTCAATTTCAAGACCTGCGGGAATAATTGGTGATCTTCTAAGAATGACATCTACTACCCTTGCAGTCATTGTGCTTCCGTGTATGATGAAAAATCTCTCACACTAAAACAAAAAAATGAAGCGGTAGGGATGGAAAAAATAAATATTGCCTTTTACCGAAGAACCAAACTAAAATTCAACTAATTTAGTAAATGGTTTTGAAAAAACTCATTCCTTACCACAAGTTTTTGGTTCATCAAAGGCCTCCAAATCGATGAATATTCGTGAAAACCTCTGAACGCAGCAAAAACTTCATAGCTTAGCATGATCGACTCATAGTTGTAAGCTAAATAGAAACTGAAACATGCGGTTTGCGCATGCGTAGGGTTAACTCTATTACTAGCCGCAATAGAGTTAACTCTTCAAAGAGAGTGACAGTGTTCAGCCGCAAATAAACTAATCCGCGAATAGCATGAAAAAGGCAATTTTCGCGAAACTTTACTCTGCGAATAAATTCATCCTGGAAGGTACTAGCGAAATAAGTGTCCTAGGGTATATGTATCCACGCTCACACACCTCTCTTTGACATTTTAATGCTGTTCGTAGCTGTATCAACACTCAAACTCTCTTCTACCACATAATAATGCCACCCCCAAATGTACCCATTGTTATATTTTCCCTATCCTATACGGAAGTTGCTCTGATATGTATCCAAACACATACATGTGTACTCTTCTACAACATAACGATGCTGTACTTGGATGTATCCATACTCCTATACTTCTCAAGCACATGATGATTATGTCCCTAGATGTATCCACAATTACATACTATGACATTACCTTTCCTCTTCCTGCAGCAGAGTTTGATGATGATTACAGCTACTATCATCACCAATACTCCAATAACTATTCCAACAATAGCACCGACAGACAAGCCATCAGTCTCGGTTAACTTTGTTGATGCTGTTGGCTGGGTTGTTGGCTGGGTTGTTGGTGGTATGGTTACATCAAATGTCCATGTCACATTCCAAGTCATGATGATTGGGTCCACGGCTACAAGTTTGTACAGAAGCTGTGAACAACATTATATCGTTGCATCAATCTTATTTCATTATTTTTATGTGAACATTAGTTCAAAGTGGCAGTCCGCATGCAAGAATTAAATATTCCAATGAAAAGCTGCAAATATGCACCAGTTTGATACTTTTCTAGTATGAAATTACGTTATATTATAAAGTTAGCTACGAAGCTTTTCATTCTAGGTAAGTTAGTTTTGTTTAAAAATTGGTGCTTCTTGATCAAATAATCTGTTAGTTGAACCGTTTATGTACATGAATTCACCTGATACTTTCAATGGTGCTGCTTAACCATCTTACCCACTTCAATATCTAATAAGATCATGTCATTGGTGAGTCAAATATAATCATAAATATAACATAGTATACCTTAGTATATAATGAATATATCTTTGGAAAAGATGAGCTTTACATTGCATACTGCTTATTTCAGTTCTTAAACATAAGTTCTCCAACAGGGTGCTTTCTATAAAAAACCTGGCTAAATATATAATTGATCTAATTACTGTTAGAACTGGTTTGTGTCAAAACGAAGTTTTTTGGGTATGAAACTGTGCTATCATTAAAAAAAAAAAACAATTAAATTTTTTGACGTCATGAAACACGCTCTTTAAGAATTTTTTGCAAAACTAGAAGGAAGTTCAAATGATGTAGCTGGTTCCGCACTGGTGGAAGAAAAGACACCTTGCGTATAGTGTTGTACATATTATTACACTAGAAATTCCCCTGTCATACAGCTCATGACCAAAGTGATATTGGAAAAAAGGAAAGGTACTGATGGTTGAGAAATGCAATATTAGCAGTCAAATGGCACTACAGCGCAATAGGATAACTGCAATGGTAGCTGTAAAGTACTGGGTGTTATTATGTACAACAAACAGCAATAATGAAAGGAAAATATTATATGTTTATATCTCTCCCCAGCAATAGGAGAAATGCAATATTAGAAGTAAAATGCACTGATATTATTAGAATAACCAATATTATTAATATAGTAATACAGTAATACTAGAAAACCAATGCACAATTTTGTTCACATTTTAAAACGTCATAGCTAACAAAATCATGAAGTTTGATATTGATATAGATTTTTAGAACATCTATTTAACAAAACTATTTAGAAAAAAATAATAACAGTAACATATTGCCCAACATCGGTCACTATATACTTCGATCTTGCAAATTCGAATGCTTATTCTTATAATTAAATCTTAGAAAATCAAATAATTATTCTTATAATTAAATCTTATAAAATTGAATAATTATTCTTATAATTAAATATTGTAATAATTTCATAAGAATCGTTAGAAAAAACATCATCGTCATTTCCTTTACTTTCACTGCTTTGGACATCAGTTGGAATACCAAAGTACTCATAAGTGTCCAAAATGTCAGTTACTGTGAAATCGGCAAAAAAGAAATGATTGCTTTTCAGTACATCTACGTTAATTACAGAAACCTTCGGCAATTGGACAATGCTATAGACTGATGAAATGTGCTCGTTTTTTTCTGTGAAATGCACACGACTTAATGGTTCTATTCTCTGTCGCTCGGCGTTTCGTTTGCTGGTCTTAATTTTGAAAAAAATAAAGCTTGTCCAGTTTTAATAACGATTTTAAGCCGAATTAATCTGTCTATTTATGTATAATCTGATCATATGGGTAAGTTTTAGGAAGTTTTCTGCAAATAATAAAGACTTGGTAACATATTTAAATAGGTTTATATGTGTTTTGTATTGTTATTATACTCAAACGACTCCATCGAAAAATGGTTAAATTTGTTGATGAGATTTCGGTACTAGGGTTTGTGACGGTCGTTGATGAATAATTTTTGTGAGTTGTGTGAACATATGCATTTATCATAAATCTCCCAAACAATCGCTTTGCTCGTGTTTGGTCCTGGGATAACTTTCGCAACATTCTGGTTTGTCGTAATAGGTCATTAAATGTGTTGACACAAAGGAGAGTACGATCGCTGCACAATTGATCATAAATACAAAGACGATCCATTGGTGCAGGTGTTACCGCGCCATTCTACCAATCTAAATGTCACAAGCTGGAGTAATGTCAAAAGTTACCTTTTATCCAAAGCTTGACCTCTTAATACAGATGCCGATACACAAACTAGTAGAACCGCTACTTATAGCAAAAATTTATTGTTGTTTTGCGTTATCCTGGACATAAAAAATATTTGTAATTAGTTTTACTTTGCAGAATAGGCTTTGCTGTTTTGAAAAATTAAGCAAATTGTTGTAAATGAACACTAAAAATGCGCAGTCCCCCATCAACTTGTTGTAAAATTACCACTATCGTGGTTTATAAAACTAGTGAGATTGATCGTAAAAAGGAAAAAAGTTGTCGATGCAAACCAATAATAATGCAGCTACGGTAAAACCAGCAAAATAGAAGAATTAGGTCCAATTTTCCTTTTCGCTCGGCAAAGGAGTAAGTTTGGAAAGATTGTGGAATGAATCAGGCAATTTACATGTATTTTAGGGTTCTTATAGCAAAGATTTTCTATAACGTAAATGTTCCTGGAACGTATTATTTACGTTGTAAGAGTGCATTCTTTACCAACCAGCCAAACGGTTTGATCAGACCAATGACATGATTGGTCAAAGTGTGAAACTGCGCTCTCCGAAAAATGAGAAGAGAAGCTTGCTACATATGGCAAGTTATCTGTTAACATCGTGTACACATAAAAAACTCAGAATAATGTGTTCATGGTTAATATAACTGATTTTTGCGAGGACAATAATGATGCTTCAACATATTACTAACACTGGCACATAATCTAAAACTTTGAACTAGCATTATAATTATAACTTTAATTGCCATAACAAATTTTTGGCTCTAATTTGTAGTTATAAAATTTATTTGTACAGCGAAATTATCTGAAACTACATTTAGTTAAAATAAAACTTCGGCTATTTTAACTTGTTTGTACTGAATAAAAGTTTGTAATTGAAGTTTTCTTATTTCTATTCTTGTCTCAGCATCAATTTTAGACTAATCATCACTATACTAAATGGTGTAATGGACGAACCGGGAACGGAATTTCTTCAAACGAATAGGTCGATTAGACCAACTAGATTTGGATCAATTGATGTTCAGCCAATCATCATTAGACCAATCTTACTAAATTCCATACAATGAAATCATATTACTCTCACCTCTATTAATAATCATATTTTATTAAGTATTAGATGAATAGTTATCATATAATGGTAATAATATACCCTTCAAATGTACAGCATTTTGATGTTGAGAAATGTATATCTGACAACTTCAAACAAAATGCTTTGTTGTTTTTCGATTCTTATGCTAAGTGGTGGTGCGAAGGTGGAATACACAAAGTTATTTTTACACAAAAATATTAGATTCGAAGATTTCAAACATATGTGGCAACACCTTGTGTTCAACACTACATTCAGGAGAGTAGAAGAGAGACTATTTTGCACTCCACATAATAAATTACCAACAGAAAGATATAATGTAAAATGAAAATGTGTGTGATACACAATGAGGCTACTCACATTCAATTGATGCAGTACAGTTGAACTGTTCTGTTTGACCATTCTGACGTGAGTCCATACCAATTACTAGCTGATCAGACACATCTGCCTCTGAACAAGTACTGCATGACCACTTATATGTAGGGTTAGAATTAGAGTCGGTCAACACTTTACAAGTGAGGGTAAGAGGCCCTCCAGGATTATGTTCTAAATCATAATGTAGCTCCCCTTCATAGTCAAAATCTGTAACAAGGTTAAAATGGTACTATAGTAAATAAGAAGAGTAATGATAACAAAGGAAATTTGAAGTAGAGATGACTCTAAAAACTCAAATCATTTAGCCAACCATAACAAAAATTTACATTTTTTCTAATGATTAATTTTTTCTAATTCTAAGTATTTTTTAATGATTAATCTTGCAGAAATAGGGAGGGATGTTTGTCTGTCTGTTGATTCATGGCATTTGTAAGATCAGTATTTTATTCCAATACATGAGACCTTATTCAGAGCAATGATGATTGCTGAAGTGATATATGTAGCAGTTTCATGAACGGTGTGTT
This sequence comes from Watersipora subatra, assembly GCF_963576615.1. Classification (NCBI taxonomy): domain Eukaryota; kingdom Metazoa; phylum Bryozoa; class Gymnolaemata; order Cheilostomatida; family Watersiporidae; genus Watersipora; species Watersipora subatra. The sequence goes on along the minus strand of NC_088712.1, from coordinate 49,774,608 downwards.
AAACTCGGTAACAACAATAAATGATTTAGCCCTATGTGTATGATCTATCAAATTCTTCAGCATATTTATTGATGCATGACAATGCTAATACACTTGGTCAACATTAGGTTTATTAGACAAAACTCAGGGTCGACAGGTTCAGGGACTGATGGCTTATCTGCTGCATCGCTCAAATTTTCTGCAGATGGAATATATAAAGTTTTGACAATAATTATGCAACATTCCTATGACACCTCAAAAGTTCCCTTTGACTGGCTAAATGCTCGGGTAGTGCCTATTTTAAAAAAATAAAGGTATTAGAGAGTGTCCATTGAATTACAGACCCATTTCTTCGACCTCAATAACCTCAAAATTAATAGAACACATAATAGCACATGACATTCGTACATATCTAGAGTCTAATAAAATTTTGTCAGAAAGACAGCATGGATTTAGACCAAACACAGCTGCGACTCGCAGCTCCTTATAACAAAATCTGAATTGGTCAACAACTATAACAACAATGAAAAAACAGACTTGATAGTGCTGGACTTTTCAAAGGCGTTCGATGTTGTTCCTTTTGCTAAATTGCTTTACAACCTGAAAATAGTAAGAATGACAAGACTATTCATTGGATAGCAAACTGGCTTTATGATAGGCATATGTCTGTGGTTGTTGAGGGTGTTGACTCAGACCCACGCCTTGTAACATCAGGAGTTCCTCAGGGTTCTGCGTTGGGTCTCCTCTTTTTTATATACATTAATGACATGCCTAATGTAATCGAGTATGCCCAACTTAGATTGTTTGCTGACGACTCATTACTTTATCACAAAATTAAAAGTAAGCAAGATCAGTTATATCTTCAAGAAGATTTAAAAAACTTGGAGAAATGGTCAAAAGACTGGCAGATGAACTTTAATGTCAGTAAACGTCAGCAGTTGTTTATAGCAAGAACTAATCCCATTGTTGCAGTCTATTCATTAAATGGGAAAGACGTACAGCAAGTAACATCAATAAGATACTTGGGTATTAATATAGACCAAAAACTAAATAATGATGAACAGGTTCAATATGCAGCTAAAAAATCAACCTCTACTTTATATATGTTAATGCGGGCACTAAACAGAGCATCTAGCAGAACAAGGTCACAAACTTTAAATCTATTTGTAGGCCCATGATAGAATATGCTTCATGCACATGGTCTCTTCATCAAGCACGACATATTAAAAATTGGAGAGCATTAATAGAAAATCTTTCCAATGGGCATTTAAGATCAAATGGAAAAACGCAATTTCATAGAAAATGAAAGTTTTAAACTGGCATACTTTAGAAGACCGCAGATCAGAAATAGATAGAAATATGCTCAATAGAATTTTTAGTAATAACATAGCCATTGCTATAAAGGACCGTGTACTACATAGCAAAATGAGTGGAACTCAAAGAGGGGTAATTAGAAAAGCAATATCTTGTGATGTGGCCAAATATTGGTACTTTAATCGTATTTTGGCCTTGATTGGATCTGAGCCCAATGCCTTGTCAGCAAGCACAGCCTCACAGTAAAACTCTGATGAAAATATTCTATTCACTATTTATTGGTTCTCTTGTCGCCTTGTAGAATTTGGTCGTCTTGTCATGATATCAATAGCATAACAATAACATGAATATTTGTAAATAAAAACAAATAAATACAAAAAATAAAAAAAACAGAATTGACATTTACTTTATTCATTTTGTCCTTACTCCTTTAATCAAAAATGCTAACTTTAACATCCACAAAATAACAATTAACTAAAAAAATGAACGAGTTGATATCTCTATAATACACCCACACGGGAGCGAATGAGATAACCAAGTAGACTAGACTAGAACTGATCACTTAATATTTGATATAACTTATGATATAAGTTGGATCAAATATTCAGGTTCCACGTCTTGATTAGCCTTGCTATTGCGCACAGGGACCTCATCATCACCATTATTCATTTTGTTCTTCAGAGCAATGATGATGGCTATAATGATATCTGTAGCAGTTTCATGAACGGTGTGACAAACTCGGTCACAACAATAAATGATTTAGCCCTATGTGTATGATTAATCTAAATTAATCTAAATCTGATGATTAATCTTGCAGAAATAGAAAAGGATGTTTGTCTGTCTGTTGGTTCATTGCACTTTGCAAGATCCGTATTTTAGTCCAATTCATGAGACCTTATTATAAGCAATGATGAGTGCTAGTGACATATGTAGCAGTTACATGAATCGTGTGTCAAAGTCGGTGTCAATAGATGACCTAGTATCATGTGTCATCATATTGTTTACTATATTTATTACGTAGTGTTTATTCACATGCTTGATGTGTGATCAATACCTTTACCATGGCAAAACCGCACTGATCTTTTAGTACAATATGCCTAGTTAGGTTAATTTGACTACTAATTAACTGAATGTCAAAGGGTTGCTCTAATATACGCGGACTTCAAACAAAGGTGGCCTTCAATTAAAGGGTGGCAGTCTATTTTTCAACCCTTCTCCTATAGTGATGTGCAAATAGAGGTGGCCTTCAAATAAAAGTGGCGTTCAAATATAGGTTTTACAGTAAATTAAGCTGAAGCCTTTTGGTCCACAGTGCTCAAATTTTCTAAAGATGCTTCAGCGACCAAAGATACTGAGCGGAACTATTATAGTGCAAACCATGCCTCTAAATAAACGGTCTGAATTGTTCTGACTGTAAAATCCCGCAGAAGAACAACTTCGGAAAGCCAAAAAAACTCTTCTAAGATAAAATGACCAAATCGTGATTTTTTCCTTTGCTTGTCATCTGATAAGACAAAGGAAACATGAAACATGTTATAGATTCTACTCCATACACTTTTGTATAATGAACAACAGAAGAACAGAGTAAACTTACAACGAGGCTCCACATCCTCTGATTTTATTATGTTGTCAGGGTAAATACTCTCCAGGACTGAATGAGTTCTGTCTTTACATCTCAGAGTCAAACCATCTCTATCTTCTATTACAGGTGTGTAACTATTGTTGCTCACAACTACCACATTTTCTCTCAACACCTCTGTAACACAATGATAAAATTATAAACAGATATTAAAACTCCACAATAAACAGTGTAGCTACAAAAGAACTAGATCTCTATAAGAAACCCAAATAATATAATTTTACTTGAGTAATAATTATCATTCTTGACACCAGCGGTGAAAAATTAACTTTCATGTTTTATATACAAACAAAGCTAGAGCCACTATGTTAAAAACACAACAGTTAGCCTCAGTAAAACAAATATTAAATGCAGAAAACATTTTAGGCACCAGGCTGTTTGGGAAGATACTGCATATCATAAAATGCTGCTGATAAAAACTGTAAACATCAGTAAAGGTGCGCGCCCACTAAAAGCAAACTAGGCGAAGCTGCAGCGGGTGAGGCGTCAAACGAATTTCACCTCAAAGCACACTTGGTGCGACATCATCCGCGTCCATCAGAAAAAAACAAATGCAGTAAACAGTTTTGATTAATAAAGTGATGTTCTTAGTGATGTAGTTATAGTGATGTTATTTGCATTAATTTAAATTGGAATTAAAAATATTTACTATTATTAATTTACTTATCAGCTAGCTTTAACTCTTTAGCGATTTCTCGCCAGTTATTCCTCTTGATATCTTCTCTTTTATAATTTTGGTGTTTTTGATTATATAGGCATGGCCTCTCTTACTAACGCAATGAGTTGCTATTTCATATCTGATCACTCTACTATTATTAATTAATCAATTTATTATTAACACACTAGTGTTTGGTACCACTATGCTTGCAGTTATTGTGGTCTATGATCTTAGAACAGCCAATAGCGTGCAAGAGGTCCCACCCAAAATCAAACATGTTTGAATGCTCTAAAAAAGCAACAATCCTGCTGCTGTGGCTGCTGCTTTGTCGCATCGCTTCACATTCGTACCAAATTCGCTCTAGTGTGCACGCAACTGCACTGGAGGCTGGCTATACTACAGCATCATAACATGATTATTAACAGTGAATAATAGATAGAATTATTGTTGGTTCAAACTTTACTTAGTACAGTAGACGCTCCTACAAAGTAAATAATCAGTTTTGGGAATGTTTAGGTTATAGGGATTTTACGTAATGCAAACAGTAAACTACATGTAAACTGCCTAATTTATTATATAATCTTCACAAACTCACCCCTTCGACGGTTAAAAAAGAAAAAACTAGACTTTAAATTTAAATACTGTAGAATAACTGTAGTAACATCAACAGACTATGGCTGTTACACAATGGCTGTAGTCTTGATTGAAAAGACTACAGCCATTATATAACAGCTGCAGTTTATGGTAGTTACATAACAACCATTGTATTATGTGATGGTATGCAATAAATCTGCAAATTAATAAGTTATAATAGAATAATCATCTGTTGAATGTTGCAAATACATGTATATTGTTGAAACAAGCAAAGTAAACAAATGTGTCCGTAATACTTGCAGAAGCTAAAACAAAAAGTAGAAAAAATTATTTAGAAACGGTGGCTTCTTGACTTCAACAACCAGTTGTCATCTGTTGCTTCCATTTTAGCTTGATTTCATTATTTTCAAATTTCTTCACTTCTGTGCTAGTCGATATTAGCGTTCAAACGGAACTTTTAGGAAAAAAGGAATTTTCTTATTTCGCTTTTATGAATGCTTTTCACAAAACAGAAGAACAAGTTTTATCAATATGCAAAGCTTGTGCATATGTGGGAAGCACAACTAAAAGCATTGGAACAGTAGTACTGATTGTGTCATTATTGTTGAAACCGATAGTCGCTTATGATCACACAAATTCATATATAAATTATTCGGTTTTTAAAAGGTCTATCAAAGAGTGAGTTTTGACAGACTGTATCAGGGTCGGTACGCTAAGGGTTAAAAATAAAGGCAATCATCTACATAAAACCCTAATTTTGTACCAATCTTCGGTGGGAGGATTAAAAAGAACAACAGGTCGCATTTGGCTCATAGTTTGCACACCTCTGCTCTAGAGCCTGAGCAGATCGATCATACTCAAGTATTTCTGAATAATTGTGTGGCTACCTATTCTCCATGCTTTGTCAACACACCTGACAATCTCACTGCGAACTAGACTGCTAAGGTATTAATACATAAATTAGAGAGTACGATATCCATTGTTTCTTCCCTCAAGTGCAGCTAGAAAAAAAATGATATTTTAAGGCTCACTATGAGATTCTGGATTTCAAATCAAATTTGAACATTTGCCTTGACTTGAAATACATAATTATTTATGATGTTTTTGGAGAGGCGAATCTGGGAACAAGTTAACTGGGCAGATTTTACCAACTACATCAGCAGAGTGATACACAATGTCAGTTGCCAGCCAATCAAAAACCAATCAAAACTTAGTTTGCATATGTGTAACTTTTGGCTAATTGTCCTCTCTATTGACACAACCAATCAGAGGCACAGATCAGAACATGTATCAGATGATACACTCAGAGGGTTTCATTCAATCACCAATAATGACAGGTTTCAGACTCGTTCATAGCAATAGTTTTTACTTTGGATTTTGTTTCATACGTGAGGTCAAAAAGGTTGCTAGATTTTGTGTTATCAAACGATCTATCAGAAATTTTAGTACACTCGGGTTATTTTGTGAGACATGAAAACTGTTATTGCAATATGGCTAGAAATTACACAAAAATAAGAACAAGCCATTGTTTTGTAAAATTATCCACAGGTAACAGTTGCAGAAATCCATAATTAATGATAATGATCAATCTTGACTTTATATGGCAATTATATTATCACCTTGCAAACTGAATATAAAAAGTCAGAATACAATAAATTAGTTGATTAATAAACTAGGCAACACACTAATTCACATTTTGTGGGATGTTAGTTATCTTATAAACTAGTATAAAGACTCATATCAGTATATCACAAACCATATTCATATACTGAGTCAGGACTCCCTCCAGTAGATGTGCAGTTGAATGTGAACTCTTTTCCCTCTACCACCTGATCTGGTCTGTTCATTACAAGATTCTCAGGTTTAACTACAACGGTGAACAAAAATCAGACAGACAAGAAAAAAGAAGACAAAAAAGCCGACAGTCTCAGACTAGTGAAAGTAGAGAGGCTGGACTTTATAATTAAAGCAAAAGTAGCAAAAATATCAAGTAAAAAAGAAATAAAAAGTTATAATAAACATAAAGTTATATTAATTGAAAGTTCAAGTATTCCAAATTAGACTAGTTCAACATCTCTATAGCCACCTCTACTGACACATTTTCAGCTTAGCACTTCCTGTCCTCAACATAAATAGAAATGCTAACTAAAATCGTTTCATGTTGATTACCGTATTGTTAGTTTAGTTTCATTTCTTAGATACAATTTAGTTCTTTACTTAATTTGGTATTAAAAATTTGTTTTAATGCTTTGCATAGTTTTCCTAAGTATTGGTCACTAAGAATCTGGCAATATCAGAGTCGATTAATTTTCCATGTCAAGATTGGACTGTAGAACAGTGCTATAATGATTAGCTCTCCTCTGACTTACTCCGTCTAATTAGGTTTCATCTATAGAAAAGTTAAGCTAAACCAAGCTTGATGTTAACAGAAATACCAGGCACAAAATTTTGAAAGAGTTGATGGCCACATTCAGCCAAACAAACAAAAAAATACAGTAAAACCTCTAATTGAAGCAACCTGTAATTAAACGCCACCTCTGATTGAACGCCACCTCTATTTGACCGCCACTACAAAAGAAAGGCTGAAAAATAGTGCGCCAACCTCTATTTGAACGTAACCTCCTTTTGGCCGCCACTTTGACTATCTTTGATCGTTACGAATCCATAATATCAAGTGATCAGAAAAAAAGTGTCCACAAAATCGTATTAATAATGAATCGTTTACATAAATAACAACCAATTCTCTCGTGGTCCAACTCCAAAGCTTTTCGTTAAATCTTTGAAAGCAACACCATAGAAATAATCAATAACGGTTTCAGCCTAATAGTAGTTCATTGTTTAAAACGCAGTCTTGATACTTCGAAGTAGATGAACATGTTACTATTTAAAAAACTGTTTAAATTTACGTTGGTAAATGAGCTTTGAAAGCAACACCATACCATAAAAATAATTAATATCTGTCTCAGGCTAATAGTAATTCCTTGTTTAACGCAGCCTTAAGACTTCAAAGAACATGCATATAAAAAACGAGTTGCAAGTTCTGGACCAAATGTTATGTTTATGGCGAGCAAACTTTTATGAGTGGCGTTTGCGCTAAATGTAGTGCATAACCATTTTGCTCTAGCACATAATTGTTTGGACTCTAATATCAACTAGTTCAGCAGTGCAGAAGAAAAGTTGAAACCAGAAGATATTGTGGAAGGTATTGGACAACTAGAAGATGTTCGAAAGCAACAATCAGAACGCAGCTATCTGAGCAAACGATGCAAATAGTTTTGTTAAAAAAACGTTAATTTTTGTTTCAGCATGCAATATAAGTAAGGTTTATGTCACTTGTTCATGAATACCCTAGGACACTTATATTTCGCTAGTATTTAGTTTCGTGAGTCGCGTACAGAGTAAAATTTCGCTGCAATTTAATTTTGCGGATCTGATAGAGTGCGAAAATATAGTGATGTGAAAATAAATGCAGTAGAACAAACGTAATTAGATTCCTCAGGTCCAGTTCACTAGTAAAAAAAATTTTCAATTTGGGACTAGTTTGTATTTGGGAACCGCGGGTAGAAATGTGTGGGCGAGATTGACAATGCGACTTGATTGCTTGCTGCTATTTGTTTCTTGGACTATCAATGACTTCTAGGCCCGTGACAGATGTGGCACCAATATTTGATCTCAAGTATTTATAGCACGGCGATGGCCATGGCTCAAGGTTGTTATTGTTTTTAGTTGATAATAAAATTCATCGCTACAATAATTATTATTTAATTTTATGACTTTCCCTACCAGACTTTCATCCTCATCAGTTACAAATTCAGTGACTAAACTAATATCATCTTCCTCATTTGTCTTGGCTTTTCCACAGGCCCGTATTCCCTGGGGCGGCTGGCCGGCTGAGCCGCCCCAACTTTTTAGGAATTTTTGGCGGTTAGGTATAGTCAAACTCGGAGAACTTGCCCTAGGATAATATGTAAAATTTTATCATGAATACAAGGTTAACTCGAACTTATTTGTTTGGTCCGTTCTAGCCTGTCTTGACAAGCTGTTGTTTTTGCGTAGTTGTCTCCCCGTCGAGTGGCGAGCAACAACAGCTTGTCACAAGACGTACTGCACCTGATGCATCAGGTGCACTCATAGAGAGTTGTCCTCTTCCGTCTATGTGGTTAAAGCATCAGACTTGTAAGGCCGGCGGCATACTTTCGTCACATTAGCATGGCTTGACCTCTTAAAATGTTGTGGCATTAGCGATCGTAGTTGTATGAGAGAGATATTGCGAGCCACAGATCCCAAAATCAAACGGGCTTACTTTGACAATGATTCGATATGCGAGTAAGGTTCTGGGTTACATAACATTTGTAATTACATGTGGCTTGCGCGTTGGATGGAAATTCCCGATGGTTAGTTAGGAATGTCGTCAGCTGGCTCTACCATAGCCTGGGCATGGCTCTCGTGGGGGATTGGGAGAGATCTCTCTCCCAATCCCCCATGAGAGCCATGCCCAGGCCAGCTCTACCAGTGTCGTATAGGGAGAGTTACGTCATTTTCGAGAGTTCCAAACAAACTTGCTTTGCTATACATGTATGAAGTTCTGTTGAAAATTAAGGTGCCGAATCAGAAACACGACTTATACACAGTCGAATCACCATTTTTTTAGCCTTTTTATATACCACAAAGATCGTCAGAATTTTCTGATTTTTTCATGTATAACATGAAGAACTTGTATGTGGTTAGTTAGATTTACACCAGGCTAAAAGCAAAATTCCGTTTATCTGACAGCATGGAGTTATTTCGATCTTTGCGTCAACACTTTTCCCCTTAATTTTTTATAATTTGAAATCTAATTGTGTTTTAAGCAGCATCTTCGTCATAATGGTTAATTGTTGGGCTGTGAGATACTCAAGGCAGATCAGCGTTAGGCTTACAGGTTTTCAGTTCTCAAAAGATATTAAAAGAAGGAATGCATGGATTGTTATAGTGGGCAGGTAAGATTCACGTTGTTTTTAGTGTTTGTATAGATTTAGATATTACTATTAATTTAATGTTTAACTGATTAGTAGGAAAGCTAAAGATGGTTGTAGACTATTATTCACAGCCATGGCTGGCCTATGTGAACGGAGTAATTTCTTATTATTTTATTTAAACAGTGTCGATGTGAAAATTACAGGTTGGATTATGGAAGTAGCAAAAGGAATCCAAAACTTCTGCGGCAAACTGTTTCTTCTAAACTTTGTGAGGTTAGCCAAAATATAATATAAAACTATCTTGTTATATGTATATCGGGTTTTAAACCATGTTGGTATTCTTATTGTCATTGTAATTATTGCTGTTAGTTGTTAGAATACATTTTATAATTATCATAAATGCTATTCATAAGTTTAGTTGTTTGTATAGTACCACTATTGTTTTTTGTCATGTTTTTTTATTGGTATATTACCAAAGTTTTCTTATCTGTTGTATTGCTTTGCATTTGTGTTATTATTGAAGTTAATAAAAATAGCATATAGTATTTTGCATATTGCATTTACAAGCTTCTTTTATTTAGGCTGCGAGTATGGATGAGAGGGGTCGACAGTGTTGCCTTGTGTTGGATGAGATGGAGATTACTGAAGCCCTTGAGTATGATGCTAGCAACAGCTCCGTAATAGGAGGAGTGACATTACCTGGCCATAGTGGCCTTGCTAGTCATAGTTTAGTGGTTATATTTGGAGGTTGGTGAGGTTAGTTTCTTGCATTTATTACTTTCTTTTTTGTGTCTGCAGTTTTACCACTAATATTACATGTACTTTGAATCCAAGTGTTGGCTGTATCTTTGCAGGAATTACTAAAATATGGAAACAAATTATCGCATTCCATCTCACTGGTGAATCTATTTCCGGGACAGTCTAGTTTCTCTTATTATTGATGTCATAACACATGCAAGCGGTATTGGTCTGAAAGTTGTTGCTGTTACTTCAGACACGGGGTCAAGCATCCAAGCGATTTGGAAGATTGATATTGATATGCCATTTATATTGAATATTGATATGCCACGTCAACTGCCCACTTGTCATCCTATATTGCAGAAACTAGTGAGGAAGTTTGTGAATGTTAGACTTCATATTTTATGTTAAAAACATACCTCCACCTCACAGTCAGTGCAGTTTGGTAGCAAAAGCATGGCCATGTGAACATTAGCTCAGAATATTCATCAGTTGTTGACATCAGTGTTGTTGAAATTTGATGCTTTCTGTATTTTTACTGTACTCATTCTTGTTGACTAGTATAATATGTATATATGTTATAAACATGTGTAAGTCAGCCATTGCACACAAAATACTACTTTGGCGTACCTTATTATAGTACTAGTACTGTAACAGCTTAGCTTCTTTGACTTGTTTATTTGAAGTTAATAATTTGTTATTGCAACATTACTATGGAAGATTTTCTATGTAGTTTAATATGCCCTTTTAGTATTCAGTTTTATTATAGAAAGCTGTTCAATTTTTATGTTGTACTTCATACTTCTTGCACGTTTAATTAAAATCATTGTTCGTAATAAATTTGCGGTTGGCCATTAATTTGCATAAAACAAGCCTGTTTATAATTTTTATGAACAATACATTGGCAAGTGAGGGTATTATAAATATAATTATCATTGTGAATACATTAAATTGTTTGTTTGGCCGCCCAAAGTTGTGAAATTGCAAGTACACACAATTGAGCTAAAACATTCTAGTGCAGATAATAGGAGTTATTTACTATGAAGCTCGAGCGCTAATAATTAGTAAAATGTAGTTGGAAATTCCAAGTGAATGAGTCTAGACTGCAATTGTCAGTACTCAGCCGCCGAAAATTACTAAAAAGTTGGGGGCGGTTCAGCCACCCTAGCAAATACGGGCCTGCTACCAATACCACTAATAGAGCCAGCTGACGACTTTCCTAACTAACCATCGATAATTTCCATCCAACGCGCAAGCCACATGTAATTACAAATGTTATGTAACCCAGAACCTTACTCGCATATCGAATCGTTGTCAAAGTAAGCCCGTTTGATTTTGGGATCTGTGGCTCGCAATATCTCTCTCATACAACTACGATCGCTAATGCCACAACATTTCAAGAGGTCAAGCCATGCTAATGTGCCGAAAGTATGCCGCCGGCCTTACAAGTCTGATGCTTTAACCACATAGACGGAAGAGGACAACTCTCTATGAGTGCACCTGATGCATCAGGTGCAGTACGTCTTGTGACAAGCTGTTGTTGCTCGCCGCTCGACGGGGAGACAACTACGTAAAAACAACAGCTTGTCAAGACAGGCTAGGTCCGTTCCCACGCAATGATAAACTGCTTTAGATAACTCGACCTCAACATCATTACCTCGAACAGTTATTTGCCCAACGGCTACGGGAACGGTTTTTTTTATCGCTGTAGAATATCAGTTTATTTCAAGCCATATAGATAAACGTTAACTTTTAATAGTTCTTGGGCGTCATTATTATCATGATCGGCAAAATATTCTTGTTAACGACTTTTATAAAGGTTTGCAAAAGGTCAGTTTTAACAAACATCCGCTTGGCAATGGCCCCACGAAAGAGTAAAAACCTTCAAATGAACTTAAAATAAAATCAGCCAAATTGATCATTGTTGAAACGTTAAAAAAAAGATGTCTTTTTTCTGAGCGTTTCAGCTGCGGTCAAGTTTAGCCTATTTTAATCTGAAAACGTCCTGGCAGTCACATTACCTAAAATCAAAAAATCTCAAATAATAGAAAAAATGTTTATACTTTCTGATAAAATCTTTTAAAACTTTACGTGAGATGCCCGGTTGAGGCCCTACGTGAAAGAAACCTGTTGAGGGGGCTGATACCGCCCCTCCAAACCCCAGATGCTCATAACTAGTTGCCTAATATTAGCAGCCCCAATTTGCAACCAGGGAATACAGGGCTGCTTTTCCAAAGTAACTTGTTATCTCAATTTGCTTTGCCACGCTGCTCAGTCAGTCGGCGTATTAGCTATAATGAGTTTAGCAGAAATTGCCCAATGAGCCCAACCACACACAAAGGTTATCTGCATTTCTAATATGACGATTTTATTGTGGATACCAATGAACAAAGCTATTTAATTTCGCGTTTTCGCTCGTTCGTTATGATAGTTTAGTTTCGCTCATGAAATTTTCGCGAGAGAATGACTGGGCGAAAATGCGAAAGTTAGATGACGCGAATACATAAGTGTCCTAGGGTATATATTTATATCATTTGATAGATTATTATTATATAACTTGTAAATATACAGATTTATAGCAAGTTATTTAATAGCATCCTTGTGGCTATCTTAACACAGCTAACAATGGATCGATGCTCATAACTCCACTTCTACTGCCCATAAAAAGCTAATTTTTGCTGCAAACTGTAGCAAACATATCAATGAGTGCAATGAGTTTTTATGCAACAATGTTAAATATATATATATATATATAAAATACAATATATGTCTTCAAATTTAGAATAAAATAATCGATAATGCTAACAAATTGCAAAGAAGGATGCAGGCTATAATATCATCGCAGGTCAATTGCAAGCAATAGATGTCAACTGGTAGATATTTCTCGGTTTCTCAATGCATATTTATTAAGAGATCTTTGACAAATTGGAGGTAACTTAGCAGATTTATTGCATCCATAAGGTTTTAAACCGCTCCACTGGAAACAGAAAAAAATATAGGCAATTTTTGCTTCGCCTGTAATCAGATTAAATTTTTTTTACTAAAATTCTGACGAGCCATTTGAAAAACACACTGATAGCCTCTATTTGAAGGCCGCCTCCAATTGACCGCCACTATAGTGGAAGGGTTGAAAAATAGAGCGCCATGGCAATCAATTAGAGGTTTTAGGATACATGCAAAACTGGTAAACTTGAGATAGATTATAAACACTGATCTTCAGAGCCTTATGAGGGAGTTACAGCAAATAAACCATACAACAGTGCAGTTACAAAGGTGTGGGTAAACAAAGTGTTAACAGAAACTGTGTCATCCCATAAATTACTGGCACTTGTGATTACCTTAGAACTATGTTTAAAGCAAATTGAATTTTACTTCTAAAGGAGTTTCAAACATGCATAACTCAGTTTCTGAAAACACAAGCATTTTGAAAAACTGAAGAGCCTGATAATAAAAAAACAAGAATGGAACTTGAAAGTTATACCGTATAAATATAAGCTTTAAACTTTACCTAGTTTTAGTTGAAGTAAGTGTTTCTCCCCATGGTTACATAATATCTTATGCATCATCAAGCCTATAATAGTTATTAAAGGTTGACTTGCAACAAAATTCACATTACAGTTATTTGGTATCAAAAGATTCACCATGTCTTACTCTGTTGTGTTGTAGTGCCAAATATGTGGAAATGTGATTACAAGCTCTTAAAAGCTCAAAAACGAAAAACGGCCATAGATTGGAATCTCTTTATTTCTCTGACGTAGTCATTACATTTGGTTATTGTCTTGTCACGTGATGTTCTCACGTGAAGTGAAAGGTCAATAAAAAGCTCAATATAAACTTATCGTAGCACTAGTTTATGACAAACACTTCGGGTTTTACCGAAGACTCCGTATCAAATATAGATGCTTGCTACTTTACAGTTTGGCTTCGGATTGGTCTAATCGGCAAGTCGTAATCTGATCATGTGACCCATACTTCGCAAATAATTTCGGCAGCACTTTTCGATTATCACAAATGACCAACAGGCTCGTCATGATTATCAAACAATAGAATATGTACTCCTTCAAGCTAAGGCTAAAAAATTAAACAAATTTTTACGGTAAGTTATAAGATATCACTGCTAAAAGTGACAGCATTAAAATGACGATAAAATAGACACGTAAGAACAATAGACATGGTTTTATTGAATGCGTGAAGTATATTTGTGAAATCTTTCGACGAATAAGGTTGCATGAAAGTGTAAACAGAAACCATCTAACACAGCTTTGTCACATTTGAGCTGTTTTGGAAAGAGAATCCAAACTACGGCGGTCTCGTGTGGCTGCGATTAACCGTTCGTTTTTGAGCTTTTAAAAGCTTCTAATCACATTCTCACATATTTTACATCTACAACACAACAAAGTAAGACATGGTGAATCTTATGATACCAAATAACTGTAATGTGAATTTTGTTGCGAGTCAACCTTTAAGGAAGTTTTCGTAACCATTTTTAACTGTGGAATGCATTACATAAACTACAACATATTTTTATGGAAATACTTTATTTACTATGCAACAGTCTAAGCATACAAAGACAAGTGAAAAATGTCTTGCTCTGCTATCAGGATGAAATGAGCTGAAAAGGAATATCAATGCATACCAGTACCATGAACTTACCCAGAACCTTTGGGATAGAAAATGATGTAGAGTTCACACGCGGCCCCGGAAAGTCAGCGAAACAAACAAAGTGAGCGTTAAGCAAGACACTTGATATGATTCCTGTTGCAGAAAAGATCAATGGAGGAGCGGCAGCGGCGGCAGCTTCACAGTAAGCTAGATCTATTGTAGAAAATCCTGGTGTGTTCAAAAAGATATTAGGCGCCCATCTATTATCCCTTTCATCAAATAAACAAGCAGTCCTATCATCTGTTACTCTGACACCATTAACCAGGTAAATATCAGTCGCATCTGTATCCCCGCTAGCAGTACATGTTAGAGTTATTGCCTCATCTCTGTAGAATGAAGGATACCCTGGAGAATCTACAGACAACCTAACTTCATATCCTACAAACATAAAAGAACAACAATGTATTATATGAAACAACTAAACAAGGTAAGCTCATCTGTATAATAACCATTAGTGCTGAGTTTTATAGTCAACTTACAGTACATAAAGTAAATGTATACTCAGCTGCTACTAATGCTAGTTAGTTCAGTACAAAGATGAAGACTACCTTTATGTATCAAGAAGAGCTAAAAAGGGTATTCTTACTCCAACACAACAATCTACAAATACGAGTTCATGTATTATCAGGATGACTACTACACTGTCCATACAGTGATGGAATTGATAAGTCCTTGAGCGTATCTCAACACAAGAGACAACATTCATGACGTCCCAATACTCTAACACTCATTTTCATCTCTATTAATAACATTGCTTTATAAAAAAATGATCTTCAAATATTAACTTCTTTACTATTTTTAGTTATATAATTTGCTTTATTTATTTATATATATATATATATATATATACAGTCAAACATGGATATTTCGCCCACAGATAGCTCGAACACATGGTTAATTCGAACGGTTTCTTTGGTCCGTTCCCACGTAATGATAAATTGCTATAGATAACTCGAACTCAACACTGTTAATTCAAACTGTTTTTTTGCCCAACGGCTACCGAAATGGTTGTTATCGCTTTAGAAAATCACTTTATTCAAAGCCATAAAGGTAAACCTCATCTTTTCGTAAATCATAAGCGTCGTTATTACCACCATCGGCAAAATATTTTTGTCAACGACTTTTTTAAATGTTTGGTGAAATTTGATTTATACTGCTATACGATGAATAGCACAAGCTAGCCGGGTAGCGTGCGCAAGGATTTTTGCCACGCACATACAAAACAAAAACAGCATGTTGTTTTTGTTTTGTATGTGCGTGGCGAAAATTCTTGAGTGCGTGACCCGGCTAGCCCGTGATGAATAGTTTTCCGATGTTGATTCCGTGTTGAATCAACGTCGGAATGTTGAATGTTTAAAACGTCTTAAAAATTGTTGTAATTAAACGTATACGTCGTCTTAGCTAAAAAAACTATTCACCGTTTGACCTATTCATCAGAATACGTGTGTACATTTAATAATTCAATATATCCATTCAAAAAGCGGGAGTGTTATACAATGTACCGTAAAACCTCGTAAAACTTCTAATTGAACTGCCTCGGAGTGTTGCTCTTAACGAATCCCAGGTAAAGTAAGGTAATCTTTGCATAAACTTCAAGAAAAATCGGCAAAATTGATCGTGGGTAAAACGCTCAAAAGAAAAAGATGTCTTTTCTTTTGACCATTTCAACAACGATCAAGTTTACCAATGTCAATCTAAAAAAAACGTCCTGGCAATAACATCACCTCAAACAACAAACCAATCTCAAGTGATAGAAAAATCTCTATAATTTTTGATAAAAATGCTTTAACCTTTACATTAGAAGCATTTAATTTGAAACAAGCCATTTGTGCTTTTGATTTATATTATAGTTTGTATATGTACATGTATCTACTAATAAATAAGTAAATACATGGACTTGTGACAGTGCTCTCATAACTTGAACGCTCTGATAATTCGAACACTTTTGCTCGGTCCCGTGAAGTTCGAGTTATCCATGTTTGACTGTATATATATATACAGTCAAACATGGGTAACTCAAACTTCACGGAACTGAGCGAAGCGTTCGAGTTATCAGGGCACTATCAAACAATGCAAAGTGGCGACTGTCAACAAGAGCTGCATATTAGCTGTGTCAACGGCTCCGATGACAAAATTATTCCTCAAATGCGAAAAAAGTCATAGCTGTGATTTCAACTGAAAAAAAGCATAGCAATCATGTTCTAGTCAAATACTAGACAAAGCATGGAAATGACCACCCCTATTTGGACATTTTCATTGATGTCTCATGGCTAGGAAAATGTTGTAACGAAGGGTCAGAAAAAACTTTGTTTTCTATAAAGTGAGGCAAAAACTGTAAGACAGGGATACCATAACCCGCAGGTCCTTTGTAAATCTAAAAAATATTAAAAAAAGCTATATACATGTAGGCCTATTTGTTCGTAGGTGATAACTTGACCAATAGAAAAACCGATGTCTTTGCAAAAATCAATCAATTACGTTTTTGTATGGTGTCTTCTGTCTAACCCTGTTATAATGTTTCTTAGGTTAAATTCAAAAGCTTTTTTGTCGGAGAACATATTGTTGTTAATTTTAGGAAGTTTCTGCTATCGATAATTACATTTTGTATGATAAAAATGCATTTGCTAGTTGATTTCACATTTTTCCAGAGCTCAAGTTTTTTATATTCATTTTGCCTTGAAAACTCCACATAAATTAATTCTAGTCTTTTCAAAGTGCTTTCATGTTATTTTAACACTTCTAAGAGCAAAATAAAATGACTAGCACTTATGCAATATGAACTACAGCTTAGGCAGTTGTTTATATGTATTTAAAAAACCAAGCTTTTTGTATTTTGTGTTTTTTGACTGGTAAAGCTACTCAAGACCAGTACTAGTAATCACATTTGGTTGTTGAAAAAGTTCTAATAGTATATATTGTAAATTTGGGTTACATACATCAAGTAATAACAGAGCAAAAACCAAAACAAAATGCTGCGATTTGGAATGAAAAACATGACACCGAAGCAAAGAGTGAAACCGCAGTCAAATGGTTAAATACAATATAGAAAGACTACTTAAAATTCTGTCTGATTAGAGCGCTGTCAGCCTCTGTGATAGACCAACAATTGTCTACATTCAGAAAAACTGACCCTGTTCTCCAAGACATTGTTGTACATTTAGACTACAGACAGAATGTCATACACTATATAAAATATTAGTGCAGGAGTACTACACTTAGACTTAGTTCAACTTACCACTAACAATAGATGGTACGGTGAGAGCTGCTAGTGAACAGAGTATAAATAAGTTCCTGAAACAAAACAAGGAAAGTCAGATTATAGAAAATTAGAAATAAAATGAACACAGCGTCAAAAGAAATTACAGCTCTTTCAACTCAAATTATAACAGGCGCTGTTACGAAACATTGGAGTTAACTAATCAACACCAGATCTGAGACGAATTTCTATCAAGTGCTCAATGAGCAGCTGCCCAAATGTAGGTTGCTCCATAACATTGAATGGTGGTGCTCTTTATTTTGTAAACTATTGTGAAAGGATTAATGATTGGGTGTAACACAAGAATGAATACAACACAAAACATCATGTGACAAGTGATTTTGGCAAATAATACATTCCAACTTCTAATATACACTAAAACTAAGCTAAGGTTTGCCTCATTTGACCTTTCTTTACAGAAATGAAATGTCCAAGTTCAGACTACTACATATTACAAAGATGCATCAGCATTAGTTAATACAAGCCTTCATATAAGCTGATATGGAATATACACCTTCAAACACTGTAACATCAAATTTGTGTTGAAATCTGATGTTGTATGTCAAAAAATTTACACGCAATGGAACAAATACTCTAATAAAAATATATTTATTGCGTTTCATTTGACATGTTCCGCAGCTTGAAACTTGATGATGGATGCACCAGGTAAGTTTAACTATCTTAAATCTTACCTATACATATTGTTGTTATTTTGTTATTTCACATTTGATTATCACAGATTATAGAGTCCCATTTGATTATCACAACAATTCTGCAGTTTTATTCAATTGTGGTTGTCCTGCTTTTATATCAATGTTATTTTTTTCTCATGATAACAGACATCTAAACAACAGCTGTGATTTCTCTAAAATGAACATGTTTCCCTATTTACAATCATTATAATAAAGTGATAGGTAATTATAAAATTAATCTCAATTATAAAATGACTGTTGTTTCTTACGAATAATATCAGTTGCACTGGCCCTTTTAGGACTTTTAATTGTAAAACAGAAACAACTATGATGTTCATAGCACTGTTAACCCTTTTGGTGGCATTGCCACGATATTGTCTTTTAGCAATACCCTAGGACACTTATATTTCGCTAGTATTTAGTTTTGTGAGTAGCATACAAAGTAAAATTTCGCTGGAACTTCATTTTGCTGCTCTGATGAGTGCAAAAATATAGTGATGTGAAAATGAATGCAATGGAACAAACATTAGATTTCTCAGGTCCAGTTCACTGGTACGAAATATTTTTCAATTTGGGACTACCGTACTGTTTGGACTATAAACCGCACCTCTATATAAGCTGCATGTGCTTTATTTTCCAAAAAAAACGATAATAAAACAATACATAAGCCGCATCTTACTATAGGCCACAGAACTAAGGACTGTGCTTTTTAACGTGGTAGCAACTTTGCCATTTAAAACGGAACAGTGCAGAACGGCACAGTTTCGTATTATCCGACGCCTTTTAACTTAGTGCTTAACGGGACAGTACCGTGAGGCATTGTTTCGTATTTTCTTTCACAGCTAGAAGTGCACTAATTGGAGATTCTCGTTAGTGCGCCCTAGCGGTGAAAGAAAAAGCCACAGAATAAGCCACAGTGATTAGCCGCACCCTTGTAGGCCTACCTATAAGCCGCATGGCTCAAATCATCAGAAAAAAGTAGCGGCTAATAGTCCGAAAAGTACGGTAGTTTGTACTTGTGAACCGCAGGTAGAAATGTGTAGGCGAGATCAATAATGCAATTTGATGGCTTGCTGCAGTTTGTTTCCTGGACTATCAATGACGTCTAGGTCCCTGCTGCAGTGACTGATGTTGTACCAATATTAGAATTTAAGTATTTATAGCACGCGGTGCCGCGGTGGCCATGGCCCCGGGTTGTTATTGCTTTTGGTTGGTAATAAAATTCATCACCACAGTAATTATTATTCAATTTTATGACTTTCCCTACCAGACTGTCATCCTCATCAGTTACAAATTCAATGACTAAACTAATATCATCATCTTCTTAATTTGTCTAGGCTTTTCCAAAAAAACTTATTATCTTAATTTGTTTTGCCAAGCTGCTCAGTCGGTGTATTAGCTATAATGAGTTTAGCAAAACTTGCCCAATGAGCCAACCACACACGAAAATTGCCTGCATTTCTAATATGACAATTTTATTGTGAACATCAATGAAGAAAGTCATTTAATTTCGCGTTTTCGCTCGTTCGTTATGATAGTTTAGTTTCGCTCATGAAATTTTCGCGAAAAGCTGTTGCCGCGAAAACGCGAAAGTTAGATGCTGCGAAAGTAGTATGTAGAGAGCAGATCTACACAAAAAAGTGACGGATCCAGCGGGGGGATAGAAAAAGGGGGTTGCGAATTAAATTGGCTAGGGGTGTAGATTGAATTGCGTGGAGTTGAATGAGATGTTGGGGTTTGGGGGGAAATTGTGGTGTAGAGTAGGGGGTTGAATTCGAGGGGGTATGGATCCGCTCCCGGCGTAATCGGCGGATTATCTGTGGATGAGTCATCCGATTAGTGGGGGATGAGTCATCCGATTAAACGTGGATTATCGCGGGATTAGTCGGGGGAATCGTTGCGGATTAGTCGGCCGAATTGTCGCGGATTATCGGTGGATTAGTGGGGGGTGAATATCTGGGACATCGAGGGCTGGTTGGTTTTCCGGAGTGGATCTCGCGGATTATCGAGGAGAGCGAGAGGAGAATGTTATATATTTGGTTGAATGAGAGATAAGTTTTTATTATAAAATATAAATTATAAATGTTACAAAAAATTCAAAATCATTCTGTCATTCGTTTTAAAAAGGAAAGTTTTGGAATACATCTTTCATCAATTTCTGTATCACATCGAAGAACTAAAATAAGAGTTGATTTTCCCAAAGAATTGAGAAACTGAACAGGAAGTAACAAATCTAACCCTTCATTTTTTCCAATATTATCATAAATGAAGGTATCTTTAGGTGTAGTAGAATTTGAAATAGGCTGAAGATTACAGATAAAGTCAATATCTTGAAAATTCGATCCTGGAGGACATTGCAACATTGAAAGAGTAGAGTTATATCCACATAATTCTCCTCTGTAGAATAATTTGAAATCAATTAGAATATCGATTGTGGAATTTTGAACTGAATATTCACATTCAGAATATGTTAGAATTTGTTCCGATGAAGCTGACACTATAGGATTAAGGTATAGGTTTTCTCCATCTGTTTCATCTTCATTTAGTAGTTCTTTACATGCAAATCTGTGATTGCCTGGTAATGGATAACCACAATGAAAGTAGTCTGATGGAAATATTCTTCCACATGTTTCATTATTCTTGTGATATAAAGTAGTTTCTTCGAATGGAAGTAGTAATGAAACTTCAAATTCATTGAGTGTTCTGCTTAAGCAGCTATTCGCATCGGTAACATATTGAATTCTTTGATTTCCATTTATTATTCCCGTAAACCGTAAAATGAGAAATATTATAATGTGCAAATTCATTATAGTCATAGTGTCTTTTTAAAATACTACTCTCTTGACTGAAGTAGGCAAAGAAAATGAATAAAAAGTATGTCGATATAATATATATAGTTCATTCTTCAAAATTATCTTGAAATAGTATACAAAAAAGTTATTCAATTCTGTTTGATGACTCAATCCTTCTTGGAAATGAAGTGAATAAATATAAAGAATTATGCAAAGTCTAACTGTGATGTTTATCAATTCTTCCCATTGATATGTAGGAGTTCACTGAAGTAATGATTTGTAACTTGTTGATCATTGGCTTCTCCTCTCAAATATGGATAAAGTCTTGATTCGGTTAATATTATGTTTGAAGGTGTGTTCCAATCAAGTGAGGATAATAATGATAGTTGGACTTTGTCACTCCTTGGTTCGATTTGAGCAGATTCCAAACATGTTCCAATATCGAGTTCGGCAAAAGTCTCATGAAGTTCTTGTCGAGTCAATCCTTCATTTCCATATCGTACTTGCATTATTCTAATACAATGTTGACATCCTTGAGCTCCCTCGAAGCATACACACTGACTTTCTAAATATGTTACGAAGCGTTTATAGATATAGAATCCGATAACATAGTAAAAAGTTTCTTCAGTAACTCTTCTGATGAATTTTTTTGTGTTTTTCTTTACAACCACTCTTGATAATTGTCCATCCTTAAGATGAGCTGGAATAAACTCCTCTAGAAATATAACCGACATTGTTTCTGTTTTCTTCGTTTTTGGTTCCTTCACCATCAGAGCTAAATTGAAGAATGGTGGAGAATTCTAGAGGAGTAGACTTAATAACATTCCGAATCTTTTATTATTTTCATCCAACAGTTTTTTCATCTATAATTACATCATCAATTTCATGCTCGATTTCCTCTTCCAGTCTTTCTCCGATTAATGGAAATTGTGCTATATGAAGGAGTCTTCTGAAGAGCAGTTGTTTCGTTTCTTCACGTTGTGTAGGATGAGTCATGTAGTGCCGAATTCTATTCCAAAGCATGGTTTCAAAAATCTTTTCTTCCATCGTTTTAAAATCGATCGCGATAAATCTGTTAATCCATTCTAAATCAACCTCTTTTCCAATTTTACCTTCTCGAATGGTAGCTTCAAGATCAACCCATTCAAAGATCATCTTCAAATCTGAGGGTGTTATCGATATTTCTTTTACAGATATTGTTGATTCTAAACATCCCCTGCATTCCATCGCACTGCAGACACAGTTGGACTTTAATCTTTTCAATGACACAACTTTTCTAAAAGCAGCTGTTCCTAGAATGTAGTATAAACATTCCTCGGTGAGATGTGTACGAATTTGTTCATTTTCGTCAAGTTGAACCAAGATGTTATCCGGGATTATTTCTGCAACCTCGAATGGAACAAAATCTTTAATCAGAATGTTTTGAGCCATGTTACTATGAGAAAGTCTACATTCGAAATGATTTTACATTGGATAGTATATTGAATTTATACGAGCTTAGTTATATATTATTGATATTGTATATACGAAAAGAAGAGTCAATGAAGAAAATAAAATTTTATAGTAATAATACATCGTGGAGCAAAACTCTACTATCATATATACTTAGCAACAAAATCACTTCTAAAAATTATGCTAAAATATATTCTGTGCTCACTCCATCGTTACATACTCTTCTTTTTGAATAAAAATATGTTAATCCTGTTCTAAGTTGAGTGTATGAGAACACTCTATTGTCTTTTTTTACAAAGCCTTTGTTTATCCCTTCCTTAGGAAATCTTGATTGTAATACTTTTAAAAAAGTGTCTTTTGTAAAACTATTCGTAGTTTTACTTAATCCTTTACTGCTATGCTTTGTAGAATGAGTTTCATCATTCCAGCAAAAGTAAGTCTTAGAATTTAAGGCTACTATTCCATGACCTGAAAATTCTACTTTGAATAAACCAGGAGTCCTTATATCATATTGATATACTTCTTTGCAACAATTTTGTAATTCCCACAACTTTGTAGGATCAGATTTACAGAGTTGGAAATCATCCGCGTGTTGTTTGCAATACATCCTAGGAAACCATTTTCCATATTCTTTGTAGTATATATCAGCGATCTCTTTTCTAACGATATTATCCATAGGTGCTGAAAGAGCCATGTAGGCACTATCTGTATCCATCGCCACATACTGGAAGTCCTTTCTGTCGAAGTATCTAAAATAAAAAAATTTCAATCCTTAATTCTTGTTATCTTAGTATTATAATACTCTCATTTTAAAAATTTATCATTCAAATGTTTACCATTATACATATTTTTTCTAGAAGATACAAATGAGATTACTTACCTATCCATGAAGTCATAGTAGAACTCCAACATCCGAAGTTTAGCCAGTTGTAATATGGAGAATCCGATATATACAGGTATATCCATCTTCATCTGAATAAATATATATATACAGTCTTATTAGATTCCTTTACATATATTACTCCAAGTAAATTTTTCATTATGATTCAATTATATCAATAAGATAATAAATATATACTACTAACCGAAGACTTGTGTTGAGTCAACTCATAGAAGCTATCATCGATTTCCTCCAAAGATTCAAATATGTGTGATCGTATTCTCAAGGATGCTTCATAATCTCCTTGAATATACTTGACATTTCGATGTTTTAATTTCTCAGTGATTGTTTTCCCGTACGATGAATTTCCAATGAGTTTATTGGTTGTGGCTATCAACTCTTGGTCAGGATCTTTGTCACCAGCTCTTCTAGCATTTGAGACAGATTCTCCAAATGACTTGAAAACTCTTCTAGGGGTGTATTCTATGAGTTGATATATTTTGGTTATAATCATCCCATGATTAAGATACCATTTTGCTAAAGTGGTGAGTAGTAAAATTTTTTGTCCAAACATACTCCCCACCAAAGTTCGTTGTTCTTGAGGTAGCATTCCTTCCTTTTCAGCAAATTCTTTCATACTTTCACTAAGATGATTTCTATTCAAAGATGTATTCTTGAAAATGGGGCTCATTTCTGAAAACTTTTTGTATAAGTTTTCAGGAACAGATATATCGCATGCAATGAATCCATATATCTCCCCTTTTATAATCTGCTGAATAATCTCATCCTCGGTGGCAAAGGAATTGGAAGGATAAAACTCTTCGTTGAAGATACTAATAAAGTTCTTAATCTCGGTGTTATCCTCAATCATCTTGTCCCATTCACACTCCCAGATTCTTACTAAACGATATCCAAGTTCTTTAACATATTCTTCCTTCTTTTTCGTTTCCTCCAGAACTTCACTCATGGGTCGATTCTTATATGGATGTATACTTATTCCTTTGGTCTTGTTACAGTTATGTCCATGCCAGAAACATCCATGAAATTGAAACACTGTATTCGATTCTTCACAATATCCATCAACAGGAAGATTATGTTGTCCAATTCTAAATTCTTTATCATTGTTTTCATGTAAGATTTGAATATTGTCCTTCCAAGTCAAAAATTGTAACCATCCATGAGCAGCCTTGCTATTTTTTCGAGGATGAGTGTATGCAAATCCATTTTCGAATCGCCTTATTCTAGGGTTTCCAGTAGGCATTTCTTGCATCATACTCCACAAATATAATGCATTTGCATCAACTCCTAGAATAAGTTCACAAAGTTTGGATTCCTTTCCAAACTTTCTTTCTCGAATCAGTGTTTTCTTCGACTCATGAAGTCTGTGAAAAATAATGCTAGGTCCACCTACGATATTGTCCTTGATGGTAAAGTAAATATCTTTATCGTTTTCCTTGATCAGACAGACAGGTTGACAAGTTTTGAAATGATGTGATGAGATTGTCTGATGATGAGAACTCATAGGATGAGGAGGTGAATCTGAAAGTTTCAACATCCATTTTACCACCAATCCAGGAAGTGAAATGGCGTCTTTCAACATATCGATTCCCATGGTTCTGTAAACTTTTTTTTGTTTTTCTACAGCTTCAACAAATGGTACTACATCGAGATTGTTGTACCATACTAGAAAATCTTTTAACGTTTTCATCTTCTCTTGTTTCCAAATGTTTAAACAGATTTCATAATCAGCATCCGAAATATGTTCATCTCTCAAAGAACTGTAAAAGCATTCTTTAGGTGGTAGAAACGGTTGTTTCAACTTCTCAAGATCATCCATATATTCATAAGGATAGAATCCTTTGTGTTGAGAACATTTGAAAGCTTTGAGATACTTTGCATAGGAAAATCCTGGAGCAATGAAGTTGGAAATATCCAAGAATTTGATTCTTCTTGATTGAATACAGCTCATCTTGTTTGTTCTTTTCACTACAAAATCAAAATCTTCATCTTCTGTGTCTTGAAGACATCGAAGTAGAGGTCCTTTCATCACATTCAGGTCGTAGTTTTGTGAATTAAATCCTAGAATCGGAATACATGAGATGAATTTGTCGAAACGTTCAAATAAATGACGAAATCCCTCTCTTGAATGGTATACTCGAGGATTGGAAAATTTGCAGAATTTAAATCTTTCTTCAACTTTTCCTTGCTTTTCAGCTTTTGCCTTCATCATCTGTCTAATGTAGTAAAGTTTTTTTTCAAGGATATCCCGGGCTTCATCAGCAATTTGGGAAATATACTGAACAAAAAAAGATATACAAGAATCAGTATCTCCCTCACTTACAAAACACTTTGGATCCTTAAATCCGGGTACATTTGAACAAACTGATATACTCATCAATTCGTGTCTCGATGTGAATGTAACCGAATTGGAATTTGGTGGAAGGTCGGATTTTGGAAGATAACACTCAATATCATAGGTGATTAAAAAAGGATAATAAGTATCTTCCTCAGCCACGGATATTCCTATCTCTCGTTTCAGTTGTTCGAAAATTGTAGGTGTTGCCTTAAACTTTCCTCCTTCGAAGATGAAGTTTGTTACTGTTTCTTGACTACATTTATGTCTCTTGAAATTTCCTCTTTTTGTAAAGCTCACTTCACAGGAAGGACAACTAAACCCTTTAGTATAAGCATTAACATCCTTGATGAAACTGAAATGAGAGTTCTGCAAATCGAGGAAGAGTTCCTTTCCCTCTTTTTGGGTCGATGTCCAGATGACTGTTGAGGTTTCATCAGCATTCAGAGATAATACGGTTATACGGATGTCAAAACACTTCTCAAGAGAAATTAAGTCTCCTAACTCAATTCCAGGAAAATTCTTCATCAGATCTTTGGAGGATGAGGAAGGAGAAGAAATGTGTTCCGAGTACTTTTGAAATAGCATCTTCACAAGTTGCTGTTTTGGTCTTTGTCTGGTGCAACTACATCGCTTTGAACACTCACACATCTCCTTCAATGCTAAACATCTGAAGAAACAGAGATTGTCTGTGTAAGGAGTGCAGCTCATATAGATTACATGTCGATTGTTAAGAATGTGAGACGGAAGATCTGAAGCCACTCCTATTTGCCCCATTCCAATCAATTTATAGAAATAGAATGAAATATTGGTAATTACATTCAATTTCCAAGCTGTATTCGGGCGTTCTCGAATCGCTATAGCAGCAAGATCTTGTCTTGTCAATTCTTCAAAAAAATTCTGTAGTTCCTGTCTTGTTGTAATCAGTTTTGCTTTTTTGAAAATTGTAGCATTATTCGATGAAGCATGAAAATATCTTAATTCTCCTGAGGCTTTATGTTCAAGAATGCATCCCACACTACAATTTAATTTAGCTCTTGTTTGTAACCCATTCCAAGTTGTCAACATTTCGTTCCATATTCTTTCCGAATGGTTTGGAGTTGGAAGTTCTGCTTGAGGAATATTTCCATTCCATAAATTTACGTTTAACGTTTCAACAACTCTTCCTTGTCGTCTTTTTGTTTTCATAGCATTCCAATATCTTCTTATTAACTCATCACATGCCTCATCATCATTAACAGGAATGATATCCTGATTAACTTGTTCTCTTTCATTTTCGATAGGAACGATGGGCTCGACTCTATCATTAATACCAACTAAATTGTCATCATCAGCTTCCACTTCATTTTCGTTTCTTTCGATTTGATTTGTAGGTTGATCAGATAAATATCTATTTTCTTCGATTTCATTTGTATTTTCTTCTTCTGATACATCTGATTCATCGGATTCATCATCAGCAAGATTTCGAGTAATAGGAGTTACTGTTATCTTAGATCGTCTAAGATCTCCTCTTCCAATTTGAGTTGAAGCAGAACGAAATGAAGAATGATGAGAAACAATCTTTACTTTTTCGAAAATGAAAGGGGGATTGGAAACTTGTATAATAATCGAGGCATCATCATCATCATCATATTCGTGATATTGTTCCGAAGAATCATTAGTTGATGTTGTAAACGATTCTGAACTTTCATTCGATTGGAGATGAATGTGTTTAACATGTCTTTTGAGGATTGATTTTTTGTTAAATGAAGTCGAACATTCTAAGCAGATATATTTATTAGCTGAAACGGATGATACACTTCTTTCCCTACTTCTACTTCTTTCTCTATTATCAATTGAAGTGGAAGGAGCAGAATTTTCCGATGAAATTAAATTATGCTCTCGTGAAAGCTTGAACATCTTTGAGGAAGATTTCCAGCTGCCAAGAATTAAAAATCTCATTTTACTATTCTCTCTACATTTATTCATTCATTAAAAATTTTTTCCACCAATTATTGTAAATCAACTCACCTCATCAGATTTGCTCCAGTCTCCTTCTGAATGGGAAGATGCCGGATACATTTCCTTGATGTATTCAAATTTCGGAAATATATAATCCAGTGAAACAGAGATAATCCAAAGTTCTGAGAGAAGATTATACATAGATATCCAAATTGTAGAATTAATCCAAACTTTTGTGAGATATATAATCCAGTTAGTTC
The DNA here is from genome assembly GCF_963576615.1 of Watersipora subatra. Taxonomy (NCBI): domain Eukaryota; kingdom Metazoa; phylum Bryozoa; class Gymnolaemata; order Cheilostomatida; family Watersiporidae; genus Watersipora; species Watersipora subatra. The sequence continues at coordinate 49,746,440 of NC_088712.1, read as the reverse complement.
GGAGAAATATAATCCAGTGAAACAGAGATAATCCAAAATTCTGAGAGAAGATTATACATAGATATCCAAATTGTAGAATTAATCCAAACTTTTGTGCGATATATAATCCAGTTAGTTCGGAGAAATATAATCCAAAGTTCTGAGAGAAGATTATACGTAGATATCCAAATTGTAGAATTAATCCAAACTTTTGTGAGATATATAATCCAGTTAGTTCGGAGAAATATAATCCAAAGTTCTGAGAGAAGATTATACGTAGATATCCAAATTGTAGAATTAATCCAAACTTTTGTGAGATATATAATCCAGTTAGGTAAAGAAATAGTTCGAAGATCTGAGAATTTCATGTATAATAACTCCAGGAAAAAAGTCTCGATAATGGTGAGCCCATCAAACTTAGCTGTATTTATACTAGTCAAGTTCAAGGAGGTGGAACCCGGACAAAAGTTATAAATCTCTTCTAATCCATCTTGTCTCACTCAACTTTCGTGAAAATTGAATTTCGTGAAAGTGAATTTCGCGAAATTGGATTTCGCGAAATTGGATTTCGCGAAATTACACATTATATATATATTATATAGTCAACTTTCGCGAAATTGAATTTCGCGAAAAGTGAATTTCGCGAAATTGGATTTCACGAAATTATATATTATATAGTCAACTTTCGCGAAATTGGATTTCGCGAAATTACACATTATATATATTATATAGTCAACTTTCGCAAAATTGAATTTCGCGAAAAGTGAATTTCGCGAAATTGGATTTCACGAAATTATATATTATATAGTCAACTTTCGCGAAATTGAGTTTCGCGAAAAGTGAATTTCGCGAAATTGGATTTCGCGAAATTACACATTATATATATTATATAGTCAACTTTCGCGAAATTGAATTTCACGAAATTGGATTTCGCGAAATTACACATTATATATATTATATAGTCAACTTTCGCGAAATTGAATTTCACGAAATTGGATTTCGCGAAATTACACATTATATATTATATAGTCAACTTTCGCGAAATTGAATTTCGCGAAAGTGAATTTCGCGAAATTGGATTTCGCGAAATTATACATTATATATATTATATAGTCAACTTTTGCGAAATTGAATTTCGCGATTTTCAATTTCGCGTAGTCTTCTGATATTATGGATGATGCAGCTAAATTTATCAAAACTCATTAATCATTTGATGAGGAGAATTGTATATAACCAGCAGAATTTTACTAAAACGATATCAGTTCTTCATTCAAACTCAGAGAATTAACACACTACACAACTATGGAGGATAATACTCAATCTGGAGTGATAAAACTTGGATCGAATAGTTCAGTGAAGATGACGAAAAAGAGAATTTCACCTGTAACTCTTTCTAACACGACTCCTCCAACGAAGAAAAAGAAATCCAACCAAATCGAAACGAATTTGGAGCAAAGGGCAAAAGATGTGGCAGACAAGTTAAGAACATTAAGTAAGGATACTTTAATGGAGGCAAAATCACTGCAGAAAATGACAGACCTTTCAGTAGGATTGATTATGGAGGTGACAAAAACGGAAGAAGCTCATTCGATCCATGGAGCGTGCTGTATCATTCACTTCAACTATGTGGAAAATGGGATTACTAAATCTACTGCTGTATTTGCTCCAAAACGATTTCTAGATGAATCGCTGTCTTATCCAAGTATTATGGTATATCTTGGATTAAAACCTAAGAGTAATGGACAGGGAAGTTACCATGACTTAAGACGAGTAACAGAAGGAACCTCAACTCCCTTGGACATGAAACGCACTCTAGCCAATCTGAGATCGAAGAGACTTGAAAAACTTATACAACTTTTCGAGACTCGTCATCTCAAGGAGTTCAAAGCACCATCTATTTTCTACTATCACAATGTTGGAACAAGTGAATACAAAGATGCTGAAGGCAAGGTGAATGTGGTACCAACTGTAGCATTTTCAACCAAAGTTGATGGAGAGGAAGTTCAATGAACTTTAACGATGCCTTCTAGATATGCCCTTTCGTTGAAAGAAAATTATCCGGGTATCATTATATACAAGGGACTAGTAACATCTCACAATACTCGCGAATACTACGATGTAGTAGTCATGGGACATGAAGAAGCAAGCAGATTTTACGAGAGTTCACAATGCAAAAAGGAATCTGCTATCATAGATATTTCCGATGACGATGAGTGAATGATAAACAACTCGATACAAACTTCGTTATAAAGATTGTACATGAACATTTTCTTATGTATATATTCAATGTTTCATTTATACTATATTATCTTTATTGTGTCCTATCTACTTGAACATTTTCATATATTTCAAGTTAAACATAAACTATTTTATTTTTATTGAAACAAAATGATGATGGAAATAATGAATAATACATATAAATATATCTTTTAAAGTGAATAATTTTGTAATAAAACTGATCTTTCATTCAACATATTAATTTATCCAACAAATTTCAATCTTACATACAAAAAAATACAAAAAAAAACCGAAAATAAATTCCTTAAAATTCTTAACCATTCAAGAGCTTCAACATTACAAAATCATCAAATCTTCAAAAAATAACTTTGTACATAAACACTTTCTCAAATATATTCAATGTTTCAAATATATAACAATCTCCGGAAAATCAACCCCTCGGTGTCCCAGATATTAACCCCCTCACTCATCCGGTAATCTCTCGCTCTCCTCGATAATCCGCGAGATCCACTCCGGAAAACCAACCAGCCCTCGATGTCCCTGATATTCACCCCCCACTAATCCACCGATAATCCGCGACGATTCGGCCGACTAATCCGCAACGATTCCCCCGACTAATCCCGCGATAATCCACGTTTAATCGGATGACTCATCCCCCACTAATCGGATGACTCATCCACAGATAATCCGCCGATTACGCCGGGAGCGGATCCATACCCCCTCGAATTCAACCCCCTACTCTACACCACAATTTCCCCCCAAACCCCAACATCTCATTCAACTCCACGCAATTCAATCTACACCCCTAGCCAATTTAATTCGCAACCCCCTTTTTCTATCCCCCCGCTGGATCCGTCACTTTTTTGTGTAGATCTGCTCTCTACACACTACTTGCGAATACATAAGTGTCCTAGGGAAATGGGCAGAGCGACTGTTATGTCGCCCAGGGATTACGTGTTTGTCACAATTTCCATTTCCATAATTCATTTCCATATTATTTCCATTTCCATAACATTTCCATAATTCATTTCCATATTATTTCCATTTCCATAACATTTCCGTAATTTATTTCCATATTATTTCCATTTCCATAAAATTTCCATAATTTATTTCCATAATTTATTTCCATATTATTTCCATTTCCATAACATTTCCATAATTCATTTCCATAGTTTTTACAATTTCCATAATTTATTTCCATTTCCATAACAAGACCATAATTCATTTCCATATTTTTCCCATTTCAATAACATTTCCATAATTCATTTCCATATTATTTCCACTTCCATAACATTTCCACAATTTATTTCCATATTATTTCCATTTCCATAACATTTCCATAATTCATTTCCATATTATTTCCATTTCCATAACATTTCCATATTTCTAAAATAAAATTTCCATATCCATTTCCATAAAATTATGGAAATATTTATGTTTATGGATATGGAAAAGTAAACATTTCCATAATATGTTTAGCGATCCCTGATGTCGCCACATGAAAATTTTTTAGAAATTAATTTCTGGTCTGTTTGTTGTCTTTTTTTAATATAATATTTTCTGTTACCAACAAAAAATAAGATATTTTGTGAAAAAAAACGATTGCTTTTACAACGAACAAAGAATCTGAAAAAAAATTTGTGAATAATTTTGGGAATTTTGTCTGTAGCTTGTTTCTGCTTTCTGAATGTTTTCCCTCATTGCAACAAATATTTTTCTTGTCATGGCAACCTCCAAACGAAATTACCAATATTCCTTTAATGCTGCAAGTAGTAATACTGCTAGTACCAGCAGTGTTAATAGGATGAGAGACATTTAGAGTGACAGTTATATGAAGCAATGACTTGAAACACGTTTATTAACTTTAATTGTCTTTGCCTGTATTATAGAATCATAACAAAAGTATACAATATCATAAACAAGAGTGTATCAATGATTTTTGCAATCGATTTGTTAAAAGTTTAATTTGCCCAGGGTGCCTGATACAGCCCAAAAAATTTGCTTGCAAAAAGGTTAACTTTAAGAATGCTTAAACATGCAGCGATAGCAACATAACAGAATTCATAACTGTGAATATAGTTTAATAAACTTAAATTAGTTCACTTTAAAAAAAGATATGATGAAGTATAATAATCATTAAGATAATAAATTTACGTTATTACATTTACTTGTAAAATACATGTGATGAACTGCTATTAGCGTGATAGCTGATCATAGCATCTGCTGATGACATCAGCTATCAGCAGAAATAACCAAATTGATAGCAAGGTTGTGTAGGTATTGATTCATGCAAGGTTAGTACCCAAAGTAATTTTAAGTATATACAATAAAAACATATAATATATTTTATAATATATTATATATATCTAATATATATATCCGACTAAAAACTATAAACTCACCCAATATGGCACATCTTAAGTGTTTCCAGAGCTCGTTAGATGATGAACTCGGCTTTAACGATTTCAAAATCTTTGCTAAACAACAAAAACAGATACAATTATTTGTATCACAAAAAAGACTAAAGCTTGATGTGTGAAAAGGATATAAATACAGGTAGTGCTAGTAGTAAAAATGTTGAGACTTGCTCAGGAGTTACAGTTACACTTAAAGTTATGCTCTTAATATTGTAACTACACTAGTTTAACTGAAAAGACAGATACACGTGGTTATCTCTATCAAATTGCTTATCACCACTGCTTATTTGCACTTGTCAGAGAATTACCAGAAAGTACTTGTGCTGTTATTGGCACTATCATAAAACTCATTCCACTTTACTGCTACTACTTGCTTCATTTTTTCAGTTGCTTTTCATGTGCGACTATAGTATTTTCAAGGACTCATGATTGCCATTCTCATGACAGTGTCGGAAGAGATAAAGACACCAACCTTGGCATCTATCAGGCAAAAGTATGACGAGGAGAATATAATAACAATGAAATTACCAAAATGAAAAATAATAAAAAGAAATATTCGCCTTTAGGAAGTTATAAAATGTCTAACATTTCTATCTTGCATTGTAATCAGTTGCAGGCATTGCGTATTGGGTCATTCATTTGTAAACATAGAATGCTGTCAATCATCCTAATCACTATTCAGAAATTTCCCTTCCTTGAAAACTAGATGCAAAACAGTGTTGAAAGTCTTTGATATGCTTAGAAATATCGGGCAATAAAAATTTTTGTATGCATGCTGATGCTTTTAATCTTTAGTGGCAAAATTAGTAAGTCATTCTAACTATCTACAAACTTTATAGCATGAAAATGAAAGAGCATGCTTGTATGGTTATTGCTAATTGTAATATTTAATGCTGTCACCTTATATTTTATTAAAGGTCTGTGACAATGACAAACTCAATGCATTTTGAGACAAGTAGGCCTACAGGGAAAACAATTTTACTTTGGTCATAAGTGAGGTAATACCTAATATCCTCATAAAAATAATATACAGTCAAACATGGATAACTCGAGCTTCACGGAACCGAGCAAAAGTGTTCAAGTTATCAGAGCGTTCAAGTTATCAGAGCACTGTCACAAGTCCATGAATTTTTTATTTATTAGTAGATACATGCACATATACAAACTATAATAGAAATCAAAAGCACAAATGGCTTGTTTCAAATTAAATGCTTCTAATTTAAATTTTAAAACTTTTTTATCAAAAAGTTTTAAATTTTAAAACTTTTTTATCAAAAAGTATAGGAGATTTTTCTATCATTTGAGATTGTTTTGTCGTTTGAGGTGATGTTATTGCCAAGACGTTTTTCAGATTAAAATTGGCAAAACTTGACCGTTGTTGAAATGCTCAGAAGAAAAGACATCTTTTTCTTTTGAGCGTTTCAACAACGGTCAAGTTTTGCCGATTTTTCTTGAAGTTTATGCGAAGGTCACCTCACTTTTCCATGCTTCTGAAAGGCGATCTCTAAGCGGATGTTTGGTAAAAATCAAAATTCACAAAACCTTTAGAAACATCGTTGACAAAAATATTTTGCCGACGGTGGTAATAACGATGCCTATGATTTACGAAAAGTTGAGGTTTACCTCTGTGACTTGGAATAAAGTGATTTTCTAAAGCGATAACAACTGTCTCGGTAGCATTTGGGCAAAAAACTGTTCTAATTAACAGAGTTGAGGTCGAGTTATCTAAAGCAACTTATCATTACGTGGGAACGGACCAAAGAAACCGTTCGAGTTAATCATGTGTTCGAGCTATCCGTGGGCGAGTTATCCATATTTGACTGTATATATATGATAATTTAGTAGACATTCAGCGAAGCCTTAACAGGGGTCAATGAATTTGTAGCATAATGTCATTGTAGTTGTGTAGTGATCTACTTGTCTAGCTAAAACGCTTATGAGTGATGCTTTATTAACACATCGCATCGAGTGTTGTAGTCAGAAACTCGTAAAGAGCACAGGTGTCATTTAGTGGGATATTGCCGAAGCCGAGCCGTAGGCTACACACGCAAAAAACAACAAAGGTCCACGTAGTTACGAGCAAAAGCAAAAGTATCCATCCAAATATCTCACCAATCCGATGAGCAACACACACAAAAACTACACCAATTGACAGGACCACCAACCATGTCAAAATATTTCAAGTTTCTAGTCATGTCTTGTACAACTCACTTTATGGTTTCCCAAAACTTATCTCTAAGTCCCTATTAATTTGAGACTGTCCAATTGCTGTTTCCGAAATGGTCGCTGCTTGCTTAGCGTCCTGCTGCAACACCTCAGTAACTATTGGGGAAATGTTCGGGAGCACTCAGCGAACACTAACTAACACTCAGCGATGCCCCGATAGTTACTGAGGTGTTGAAGCAGGACGCTAGGCAAGCAGCAACCATTTCGAAAACAGCGATCGGACAGTCTCAAATTAATAGGGACTTGTAGAAAAGTTTTGAGAAACCATAAAGTGAATTGTACAAGACATGACTTGAAAGTTGGAATGTTTTGACATGATGAGTGGTCCTGTTGATTGGCTTAGTTTTTGTGTGTGCTGCTCATCGGATTGGTGAGATATTTGGATTGATACTTCTGTTTTTGCTCATAACTACGTGGACCTTTGTTGTTTTTTGTGTGTGTAGCCTACGGCTCGGCCTCAGCAATATCCAGCTAAAGGACACCTGTGGTAAAGAGTGTGAGTTTATGAAAAATATCCAACTACAGAAAAAATAATTCCACATAATTAATTACAGACAGCTGAATTTAATCACTAAAATGCTCAACTTTCAATTTATATTAGCGGCTTTTGTATATATGTTACAAATTGAACATCTCTGTCCACATGTACATATTTGTTTGCGTGCCACCACGTTGTCATCTTTTGTAAGCCATTATCGTACTAAACTAGCTGATATTGGAAGTGAAAAAAATTGAAATCATTTGAATAAACTATTTTAGCCATTCACAGATATGTCAGTTTTCCTCACAAGTGTGCACTAAACTATGTCACATCGCCTTTTACTGCTGAGGCAGATAAATAGAAAAGCTCCCAGGGTGCAGTGTATTGAAAATATCCCTACTGCAAAGACTTATTACATAGACAGAGGTAAATCCATATTGAACAACTAGGTCCAGATTGATCGGTTAAAAGTGTAAATGTGGTACACTTGTTCGGAACAAATATCGACATATAATCTAAATACCAATATAAATTAAACTTTCACGACATTCAATATGAGAATATATCAATTAAAAACCGTCTGAGAGAGTAAAAACTGTGGTACCGTATAAAGTGAATTGGCGTTTGACAGGATTTTCCAAACATTTGCGACCTTCAAGTATTTGACGAGTCAGCACGACTCGATGGCGACGGGGCTGCACATACGTTAGTAATTAGGTCAATCTATAGACTACTATGATAAGCTGCAAAGATAATTAACTTACTCGAGATGGAAATAAATTTAATCCAATACTGCAACCGATGAAGAAAATATTCCAACGATGATGAGCTAAATAATATATCCTCTGGTTAAAGCCAAGTGAATAAACGCCCTTATAAAATCCAATAGTCGCAGCAAGAATGAGCGTTTGCTAGTAACTACTAGCTTCTATATAAAGCTTCCTCGTAGGCGCGCATCAATCAATTACTCCTCTACCCAGTAGGCGGAGTTACAATAGCAGAGCGAGTGGACCAATAAATGTTGCGTCTACATGCTTTACTCAGAGTCGTTTAAGGAAAGTTTTGCCACCAACAGAGTCTATACAAACGCATGGAAAGTTCCAAATAGGGATGGCATTTCAGTTTGGACATGTGTGTGCGACTATCGTTGGAGTTGTTGTCCCACCGATAGTTATCGAGTTATCAATAAGCAGACAGAGTTCACCGATAGTTATCGCTTGACTTAGCAGCTGGTAAAACTATCGTATTATCGTGCCTGAAAAGAGCGAGGATTGTGGGAAGGAATAGAAAAAACTGCAAAAGCAACGTATATCTGCAAAACTATCGGGTTATATTATTTGATAACGATATACATGTACAAGTTACGGATGTTTCGATATGCTACAAAAAGGCAACATATTCATATCGAGAAAACAACTACCGACTATCGCGGTCAGGTATTATTGCAGCGGCTCAAAACCTGGTCAGTTTCTGGGTCGTTTTGTAGGGGTGGAGCATAATCCGGAAATACAAAAGCTTTAAAGTTAGTCGAACCCCTGCAAACGTTTAGTTGTTGAGAAATCGAGTAGTTATCATTTTGTTTAACATAATATCACGTAAGCATATTTTCCGAGCATTTTTTTTAATTACTAGAAATTCCACTGTCATACAGCCCACGACCAAAGAGATGGCCAGAGATACTGGCAAAAAAATAAAAGGTACTGATGGTTGAGAAATGCAACATTAGCAATCAAATGGCTCTGCAGTGCAATAGGATAACTGCAATGGTAGCTGTAATGTACTGGGTGTGGGTGTTATTATATACAACAATAAGCAATAATGAATGGAAAAGATGTTTATATTTTCCCCCTGCAATAGGAGAAATGCAATATTGGCCAATATTAGAAGTAAAATGCACTGATATTCTTAGAATAATCAATTTTATTAATATAGTAATAATAGAAAAAACAATACACAATTTTGATTACATTTCAAAACGTAATAGGTAGCAATATCGAGAAGTGGTATTTATATAGGTTTTTAGAAAATTTATTTAAAAAGTGTTTGGTCATGACAAACAACAACAATGAAAGGAAAATATTACACGTTTATATCTCTCCCTTGCAATAGGAGAAATGCAATGTTGGCCAATATTATAAGTAAAATGCACTGATATTATTAAAATAACCAATATTGTTAATATAGTAATACAGCAATAATAGAAAACCTATGAGCGTTCATGCGTCTCGAAGATTTCTGCAAACTGCAGCAAAATAAAAGCTGTTATTAAAGTGTTATAAAGCTGTAGGCCTAATTTACTGTAATGTATGTAATTCAACAACAATAAAGAAATATGTTTATTATAACTCTGAAATGCAAAATTAGAAGTAAAATGGCAAGCTACTGTGTACTATACACAATTTGAAAGTTGGTTGCGTTGAATGTGGAATGGTTTTGATAAGCGATCTTTAACAGAAAGCGAATAAGAGTATTCACGCGTATAAAACTGTAGCAAAATAAAAAATGTTCTCGTCATGAAGGGGCGTTGTAGTTCGGCCCTAGCTTGTACATAAGTTGTAAAGAATTTCGGTTAACGTTTCAAATAATGAAACCTTCGGTGATTGGACAAAAAACACAGGCTGATAAACTGTGTACCACAATTTCGTACCTGTAAATCCGTCTACGCCTCAAACGGTCTACGTTTATTACAGAAACCTTCGAATAAATTCGATTACAAGTGAGAAATGCCATAGACTGATGAAATGAGCACGGTTTTATCGTGAAATGCGCACTGCTAAATAGTTCTACAATCGGTCGCACGGCTTTATTGGTGTTTCAATTTTCGGTCTTAATTTTTATTAAACCGAGCTTTTCAAGCTTTTTGTGGCAATTTACGTTCAAATTAATCTGTCTATTTGTGTATAATCCGATCGGATGGGTAAGTTTTAAGATATTATCGTTGGTTTACAAAGACTTGGTAACATATTTAAATAGGTTTAAATGTGTTTTGTATCGTTATTATACTTTAACGACTTTAAATTCCGATGCTTAAATTTTTTGATGAAATTTCTTGACGAGGGTTCGTCTCATTGTTGATGAATAATTTTCGTAAGTTGTGTGCGCATGCATTTATCATAAAACTCCCACACTTCCGCTCCGCTCGTGTGGTCGTGGGACAAATATGAGTTCTTTTAGCAAAATAACATAGAGTATTTACATAGCTGTTTATCGTAGTTTTTTCTTGTTAAAAATAAATGGTAACACGTTCAGAAAACGGAAAAAATCTTCTCAAAAATATACCATTAATTATTCTGTATTCGTTTATATTTGAAAAATAGTTTTATATTTTTTTTAAATATGAATACACTTTTGTAAAGCGGTATTACATAAAGTATTGAAAAGTTACGATTATGTTCTGAACAAATAAAATGCACATTAAAACGGTTGTCCACTTTGTTACCATTTTGAGAGCCTAAAATGATTCTATTTTATTTCACTGTAAATAATAGTATTAGCATCTCATTAGGCATTGATTGTAAAAATGAAGGCAACAGAAGACATCAGTTTCTTATCTTTACTGTATTTGCTGCAAGCACACACTTTTTTAACAACTAACTTTATATTACTACTAAGTCTCAACTGTAGCACATTTTGAAACAACGACAGTATGTAGCTACCTAAGGAACAACCATTTAATTGTGTATCTCAAATTTTATTTGAACTTGTTACTACAATGGTGCGCTCTCAGTAGCACCGCCAGGCCTAGGCTGTATCTCATCAGTTTGGTTCACAAAAAGTGTAGGAGAGGAGGCAAGGTAAAGCAAGTTTTTGTAGTCTTCTGCAATGCAGGGCAGTTATATTTTCGGACTAGACAGCCTGCCTGTGATCAGTAGTCCTCAGTAGTCAGAGTTGCTTACTGCTTGCAATTTGTCTTAAAAAATTAATTGAAATGCTCTGCATATTCATATTGCTTCAACCCTAAAAGAAGACCTCAGTGGGTCATCATGTATTCATAACTGACTTTTTGTATTCATCATTTCATCTTCTATATAGGCCTACCTACAGGCCTCCCGTGCCTGTAGTCGGCAATCATGTCGGTAGGTTATCGAAACCTCGATAGCTGAATGACATGATCGCTGACGACAGTCAACTTCTACGAGGAGCCTGAGGGCCTACCAAATATATTTTTTAATTGCAGTGCATTTAAGCATTATGCCGCTCCTTCTTGCCTCATTGTTAGACGAGGCTGAGCAAGCCATCAAAGCCCATGAAATCGAATATGGCAACAAGGTTTACATAAACCATGAGGACGGCATATTCAACAAGCATGAAAGACTTTTTGAAGGTACTCTCATATCCTTAAAGCACTTTTTCTCCACTGCCTAATTTGTGATCTTGTGTTAAAAATGAACATTTTATACTTTGGATATTTTAGTGTAACCTTGATTGTGAAGTGTAACCTTGATTGTAAAATGTAGGCCTATGCTTGGTTGTTGTGCAATAGAAGTACATGTCAATGGAAGCTTATATGTTTTATGCTGCAGTTTTATGAAGCCCTTTTTGGTTTGTTTTTGTACCATGTGATCTATGACGTCGCAGGCCCTACTTGAAGCAGAGTTGACACAATTTTCATCAGTTCACTAGCAACTCACACTGGATACACACCATCTACCTCTCAGCAATAAAGGATTACTCTCTATAGACACTTCAACTATTAAGCTTAATTTGACGAAGTGGATATTTGTGTATATACAGACATGCAGTGGATTACAATCAAGCTTATAGTGCAGCCTTGATTAGAAAATATACATGGGCTTCAGTGTACAAGCATTGGCATGCAATTGAAATGACATTAAAAATCATTGTATATATTAATAACTACATTCAAGCAAGCAATAAATGTATCAAGCATCATATACCTGCAGCAGTTAGTTCCCAATTGAGTGTTAGCAATCAAGTAAGGCTAAAAACCTACAACGTCTTCAGCCAATGAATCTAAAAAATCTGTACCATGTTTCTTAATTTTAAAATTTTATCTGCTCTACTTTAGCAAGGTGAAGATATTTGGAGAGGTAAGAACGTCATTCATGACAGTCAAGGCTATTTATGTATGTATGGCGAAGAAAAAGAGTATGGCGAAGAAAAAGAGTATGGTTGCATGTACGGCCCTGAAAGACAGCAAACCCAGAAGGAAAAGTACAAAGAACAGCGGAGGGTAAGTTACCGGTACACCAAGAATATTTTACTCAGCCTATTATAAGGGATATTTTTGGACAGCAAAACTCGGTCATTGTATGTCCAATATATTTAGACAGGGCTATCCTTCCATGTCTTTGCAAATGCACAGATAGTATAGTATGGATTTTACATAGAGATGATAAATAATATTTATTATTTTTATGGATTTTAATTTGTCTTTTTTCTGAAATAGCTATCTTGTAACAAAAGCATGCGTGCACATTTATATTCTTGTAAGCCGAAATCAGAGAATGCAGTAAATCTAAGTCTACACTACTGTGAGGGTTGCGACATGTCTAAGCTGTATTCGATACTTTGCTTTCGGTCTCACAGTACATCAAAGTTCAAAAACATTTTCTCTTATTTTAATTCATCTACACTCTCATAGAAATTTGGTAGAATTGCAAAGAAACAAGTACTTGATTGGAATGCTCAGATACCATATCCTTGACCCAATAGCAAGTGAAGTTTACGGCAATCTGTCTCATTTTTCTTGAGAATTTCTCATCCCGAGGCCTCACACATGCGCCAGATAGTGTTATATCGCAGTTCACACCTTTGGTTAAACTTGGACGTAATATTTTATTTTACATTTAATATTTCGCACCTAAAATTTGCAAAAACAACCATTAAAAGTAAGATAAAATGAATGCTTATTTTGGAGCCCTGGCAACAAGGCCTTTGTTTGGACTCTTTTGCCAATTTGAATTTAGTTAGATTGTGCCCACAAATATAAATATGCTATACATGTGCATAAATTCATATATGTTGTCACATGGTGTCGATATACATAATTTACGTATTGTTTACATTTTTAGTCACAGAATCCAACAAAGAGACCGCATCCTCAAGACAATACATCTGATAGTAACACAGAGGTACTCACTCCATAACCAGCAATAACATTTTAGGCAAATCGTGCAATATTAATTATGGTTAAATGTGGAATTTCATTGGTAGGCGGATCTTCAAGCCATTTATAGCCCTAGATTAGTAGCTAGAAAAACGTGAATTTATAGTAGGATAATGCAGAAGAACCCCTTGTGTAGGCAGGATTAGGTTTTAGAAACAAATTATTTGCTGCCAACTGATATTTGTTAAGTTGCCTGTTCACACCCAGCCAAACGTTCAATGCCTCAAGCCTTCTGATTTATAGCTCACGGTAAGGAGGAAATGCAGTGCGTGCTCAGGACGGGTAGGAGTAAGAGCAGAGGCTATGCGAGCTTCCATAGATGTGGGAAGCATTTACGAAACGCCACAAACGACAGCATTATAGATGTAACTCAGACACCTGATGTTAGTTTCATACCTAACAGTCCGGTGAGTGGTAATATTCAGTAACTCAGTTTTAAAATTAGAACCCTGTTGCATGATGCTTTCGTGTCACTTTAGTGTAAGTGCTCAGTGTCTGAATTGGAGAGAGTTGTGCAGCGGTGCTCCCAAATCTTTGATTCCAGATTTGTAAAGCATATCAAATCGCTGGCATGCGTTTTGCTCCAAATCTAATCACTTAGAAGGGTGACTGCTCAGCTTTGAAATAAAATGAAAATAAAACCATCATCCACTATGTAATTGATGGTTTTAATTTGATTTAATTTACAAACTGGGTAATCCATTTTTATGGTGCTTTGATGCCAATCTCATGATTGGTGATTTGATGTAATTTGCAAATCTCTAATCAGGATTTGGGAGCATCTCTGGAGTTGTTATCAACTCTTTGAGAAATTGATAACAAGGTGCCACAACACCATCCGATTCATAGACTGAGTACTTGGACTAATTTCGCTGTTGTCTTCTACAAGTCAACTCTATGGGCTAAGCCGGTTGAGCAATGTAGGATCGGAGAAGATATATGAAGCCAGGAAATAATTGTGAAATAAAACTACTGTAAAAACAGTAAGAAAGTCAGGAACTAGCAAAAGCAGATTTGCCCGGTTCTTTGAGATCGCCAAATTAACTTCCAGCTAATCACAATGTCCAATGTAACTTTCCAATCTACTTCATTAAATTAACAAATAATATTCCTGTCAAAGTCAAAAATTGTCGCAAATAATCCCACTTGAATACTGCACTCGCAGTACTTTACAAGTTCAAAGAGATATAAATACACATGCTATGATTGTTTTTATTTTAGATCAAGGATCTCCAAGAGGAGTTTGCAGGGAGTAAGAAATGACAGAGCAAAATGCTTCCTGAATCTTGACGCTTTATAATACATGCAATATCTAGATAAGCATAGAACAAGTTTGTTCCCTATAGCTGTGGGTGAACTGGCAATGAAGGGAGGTCATGCCAGAGGGCATCTGGCGTGCCCTCCACCTCATTGCCAATTCATCTGCAGCCATAGAGAACAAACTTGTTCTAGATGGGAATACTTTTATATGCAAAAACTCAAACTGTTTCAGCTTGTACTGTGCTCAATTTTGAGTGAATATATTGATCAAATTAAAACATACCTACATACATAAAACATTGAGGATTTGCAACACTGATTTTTTTTTAAATAACCCAGACTTATATTCACTTATTTTCACATATCTACATGTAGTATATGTAGCCCTTTTCTACTGTGTTATTCTGTTCTCATTTGTGTTTGTTAAAGGCCTTTTATGGCTTTAGTGCTGATGTGGTAGTAATTAAGTTATGTGCAACATTTTCTTTTTATATCAAATAAAGTAAAATTATTAAACTTAACAATTTATCATGATAGATTCGTCCGATAACTAAAACAACCTACTTCCCATCATTGTTCCAGTGGTCCATCACCAGACATTTTGTCATTGCGCATCGACTTTTCAAACAATGTATGTTGTACAACGTCAGCAATGCCAATAGACATACATCATGCTAAAGGTTTTGTGTGTGCTGCCCTCTGATTTTCCAGAATTGGCTACATTGTGCTTGTGGAGGTAACGAGAAAGCTGCTAACAATGATGCACAACAATTGCCACATGCATAATTTATATTGGAGCAAGAAAATACATCATCATGCCAACAGTAAGAAAATATTTTTTGCCCAACAAATCAAGAAATTTTTTTTGGTCACACAATACTGTACATAAATAATAAATATATGGGCAAATTGACAAATGAATACCTACAGAGTGCGGTCATGTTCAAAATCTAAATAAAGTTGGCTGTTGGAGAAGTCGGTATTTGTAGTAAAGATAAGATAGACTAATGTCTTCTGTTGCCTTTTCACAATCTTTGTTTTACGATACGCTAGCATAAATTAATAGTTACAGTAAAATGAAATAGAATCTTCTTTAGCTCTCAGAATGGTAGCAAAGTAGACAATTATTTCAATGTGCATTTTATTTGGTTAGAACATAATCACAAATATTCAATAACTTATATAATACAGCGTTACATACATAAAAGTGCAATCATATTACAACGTATGTAACATATCTTTCATACACGCTGTATAAACGAATACAGAATAATTAATGATGTATTTTTGAGAAGATTTTTTTCCGTTTCGTGAGCATGTTACTATTTCGTCTTAACACGACAAAACTACGATAAACAACTATGTGAATACGTTATGCTAGTTTGATGAAAGATCTCATATTTTTGATTAAAGATTTGTCTAAAACGATGTTTATGCTTTATTTTGTTACAAAAAATAAAAAGATTACAGACTAAATTTCTAACCGACTAGACATTGGCACTTGCTTAAAACCTCGTCGCTTAGTGCCGACAAAACATTTGCATTTCCAGATTAAGCTCCACCTCTACAAAACGACCCAGAAACTGACCAGGTTTTGAGCCACTGCAATTATACCTGACCGACTATCGCAGTCGACTATAGAGCTATCGTGCCACCCTAGTTCCAAACAAACATCGGCCATGCCTACTTTTACATAGAATTACAATGGACCATTCTTACCTGTCTCTACTTTGGGGAGCCTTAGAGCACTATCAAGTATACCACAAGGAAGCTCAGGTTTTGCTCCAACTCACACTTCGGTTATAGAGGTGACAACTCTATATTTACAAATTTTCTGCTACTTCATAGTAAATAACTCTATGATATGTGCTAGAATGTTTTTGCTAAATTGTGTTTACTTGCAACTTCACAACTTTAGGCACCCAAACAAACAATTTAATGTATTCACAGTAATAATTATATTTATAACACCATTACTTGCCAGTTTTTTGTTCTTAGTAGTTATAAAATTTATAAACAGGCTTGTTTTAAGCAAATTAATGGACAACCGCAAATTTATTACGAACAATGATTGTAACAGAAAGTGCAAAAAGTATGTAGTACCAGGGCAGTATCCACCTGTTTGAAAATGGTACTGCAGAGAGAGAGAGAGTCCAAGAGGGGTACCAAGCGCCCTCTTGGTGGGGGGAGGGGGGTCCAGGGTTTCTCAACCCCAACCCCCTCAAGGAAAATTTTTAGTATAACTAGTCAAAATGGTGCAAATCTAGCACACTCGGCTCCTGACGGGGCACATTTTCTAAAAGAAAAATTGAAATTTGGGGCTTCCAAAAATGGTACTGCCATGGCAGTAGCTGCAGTATTATAGGAGGATACTGCCCTGTGTAGTACAACATAAACATTGAACAACTTTCTATAATGAAAACTCAATACTAAAAGAGCATATTATACTGGCCTATACTACATAGAAAGTTCTTCATAGTAATGTTACAATAAAAACTTTTAATTTCGAATAAACAAGTCAAAGAAGCTAAGATGTACTAGTACTACAGCAAGCTACGCCAGAGTAGCATTTTGTGTGAATTGGCTGACCTACACATGTTTATAACATATATACATAATATACTAGCCAACAAGCAGGAGTACAGTAAGAATACAGAAACATGGAATTTTAACAAGACCTAATGAATATTCCTGGCAAGCGCTTGCATGGCCATCCTTTTGCTACCTAGCTTCAATGACTGTGAGGTAGAGGTATAGTTTTTACATAAAATATGAAGTCTAACATTCACCAACTTTTTCACTAGTTTCTGTAATATACTGTAGGATGACAAGTGGGCAGTTTAAGTAGCATATCAATATTCTCCATGCATTTAGAAGCTATTAAAGTAATGGCTATTCTTTAGATGAGGTTCAAAACTTCTTACGACTGACTCCCATTTTTTAAATAGAGCAAATGTGTCACCAAAAACTTCACACAAAGCACCTTCTTTAAAGGTTTTAATTGCAGAAGATATGACCTACAGTTAAGAATACCAGACGTGTTAGGTAGGCTGGTGCAACAATCTTCACATACCTTACAGGATGAAAATATTCGAGGGTTATAAACATTCACGATTTCGCGAACAGTCAATTCCACGAATTATTAAATGCCACGAATAATTAGTTCTATTTTTAATCACAAGGGAGAATAACTACTGCTTCAAATTAAAAACTAGCTGCTAGGCATAAATACTAAACGTAGTTGAGTTCCAAAACCTTTTTAAAATCATTGCTATAAACATTGCTCTAAAATCATCTAAAATCATTGCCAATGCATCACATTTTTTTACAAAATTATTCAAGGTTATTGTTGTGCCAAACTATTACCGATGCCAATATAGACTATGCTTTGCACTTGCATAAAATGTCCAAGCTCGATAAAATGGCAACTTGACAATTAGAGTATTTATTTAGGGATTTAGCCAGGCCAGGTTTATCAATAATATTTTCATAGTCACACATATACTGCATACACATTCTACCTAACACAAACAGGTAAAACGTAACATGGTGTCTGAAGTGAACTGGTAATAGCCCACTGAATATACTACCACCGTCCTGATGCAAACGAGTACAATGCTAATTTAAGCTAATAAAAATAAATAGATAAAAATCTAGTCACAGAAAATCTACAAGACTTATATTAAGCTATGGCTCACAGGTTTGACCCTCCTAATGCACTGTTGTTAGATGAACATCGTGAAGAAGCGTTTCAGGTGTTCAAGAAACAATGGGAGAGATATGCTATAGTAAGTAAATTAAGCAAGGAAGACGAGGACTACCATTCTGAATTGTTACTATACACAGTTGGTGAACCCGCAGTAAAGCTAGTAGTATCTAGTGGAGAAGACCACACAGCTGTTACACAAATACTAGATATTCTTGAGTCACATTGTGTTGGAACAAAGAATGAACTGTACCATGACTTTGTGTTTGGTACTGCTGACCAGAAGGAGGGAGAGGATTTCGACACTTTCTTAGCAAAACTGCGCGGTCTGGAAAAAGTGTGCAACTTTGAAGAGTTGAAGGATAGAATGCTGCACAACAGACTTGTGTTAGGCATTCAAAACAATGACACAAGAAGAAAACAGCTGGCTTCTACTGAGCAAACACTTGAGTCTATAATAAAGCTATGTAAGAGGGAGGAGCGTGCTACTACTACTCTTTGAAAGATATAAGCAGAGGAAGCAGTTAATGTGAATGAAATCTCAAAGAGAAGTCATCATTCCTTTAAGGACACAAAATCAGCAACTACATTGTAGGTCAGGGGTATGCAAATACTGTGACAGACGGCATGCTGCCAGGAAGGAATCTTGCAAAGCTTTTGGAGAGATTTGCAATTTTTGCAAGGCAGAAACTAATTTTGAAGCTGTCTGTCTTGAAAAGAAAGCTGGCGTGCATGCATCGACACATGCAATAGCAGGAGAGACTAGTGATCATGAATCAATAGACCAGATCACAACAAAAAGCAGCTCTCAATAGGTTTTTGCATGCTTGGTTTTGATAGACTCAGGCGGAGAGGCCAAGTTTCAGGTATACAGTGGCTCGATTGTCAATATCTTGAGACGGGATATGTTACCACAGGGGGTACCAATCACAGCAGACAAAACAATACTAACTTCGTGGACAAACAATGTGCAGACAGTCTTGGGTATCCATAGGATAATGGTTCGTAATCTCAAAAACAGCCAAAAGTACAAAGTGACGTTTCATATTGTAGACGAAGAATGATTACTCATTTTAGGCTTAAGAGCTTCTGTGGCAATGGGCATGATAACCATTAACCAAGGAAATATCAATTCTATGAATACAGGGGGTCAGATTGACATCTTAAAAGAATTTCCAGGTGCTTTCAACGACAAGTTAGGTTCTCTACCTGGTGTTCAGCACTTGAAAGTGGCAGAAGAAGTCAGACCACATGCCTCACCAGTGCACAGCGTGCCACATGCTATACACAAAGAGGTTAAAGCTGAGCTAGATGCTTTAGTGAAAAAAAGAGTAATTGAGGCTGTGGATACACCCACTTCTTGGGAAAGCAACATGGTAGCGGCAAAGAAGATTAATGGGAAGCTGAGGATATGCATAGACCCACAGAGATTAAATGAAACGCTGCAGAGGGAATCTTACCTTATGCCCACATTGGAGAATGTACTTTCACAGCTCAAAAATGCTCGACTGTTCTCGATAGTAGACTTGAAGGCTGGATACTGACATGTGAATCTTGACAAAGAATCATCTCTACTGACATGCATGAACACACCTTTTGGTCGTTATAACTGGCTACGTCTGTCGTTTGGTCTGAAAGTCTCTTCTGAGATTTTTCAGAAACAACTTCATCGGGCATTGCAAGGTGTAGATGGTGTAGTCTGTGTAGCTGATGACATTGTAATGATAGGCTGCGGCTCAGACGATGTAGAAACACGCATAAATCCTGATGCAAGAATGAGATTGCTTCTTGAGCGCTGTGAGGATCTAGGAATTAAGCTAAACTCAGACGAGGTACAGTTGTGTCAGAAATCGATCAAGTTTCTAGGCCACACAGTAACATACAAAGGGTTACTGCCTGATCCCATGAAAATCAAGAGTGTGGTGGAAATGAAAAAACCTCAAAATGAAAAAGAACTGAAGAGTTTCCTTAGTTTCTTTCAATATCTATCCAAGTTCCTCACCAACCTAGCAGAGATTGCAGTTTTTCTGTGAGAGGCAAACAATAAGGGAATTTGGAACTGGACCAAAGCTCAAAGTGAGGCCTTTTTGGAAGCCAAAGCACTAGTAGCAGCTGAGCCAGTGATGTTGAAATACTATGATCCAAAGAAAGAGTTGACTGTGCAGTGTGATGCTAGTGACAAGGCTATAGGAGCAACCTTACTACAGGATGATCAATCTTTTGAGTTTAGCAGTCGAGCTCTTCGAGGTGCAGAGCCACGGTATGCTATCATTGAGAAAGAACTTCTAGCCATTGTGTGGGCCATTGAAAAGTATCATCAATACACATTTGGCAGGCACACAACTACTTTCACACCACAGATGTCTACAAAGAATCATGCTCAAACCTCTCAGAGATGTCCCTAAAAGACTGCAAGGTCTACGTATGCGGCTTCAGAAGTATGATGTTACTGTAACATACCACCCAGTAGCACAGCAACATATTGCAGACATGCTTAGTAGACATGGATGTCACCTGAATGATCCAGCAGACAGTGCAAGGGAGAATGAAACAATAAACTGTCTCACAGAAACTTTTCAAGCCTTAACTGAAACAATAGCTGGTCCATGGAAAAAAGATCTAAAAATGGAAACTACAAACTGTCCGACTCTACAAGCTGGTATGAAAGTTATAGCGAAGGGGTGGCCAGAAGAGAAAGAGAGATTAAACATGCTAGCAAAACCATTTCATAGCATGAGAGATGTGATGGCTGTGCATGATGGACTTGCGTACAAAGGGGAAAGAATTGTGATTCCTATCTCACTGAGAGATGAAGTAAAACAAGAACTACACTCGTCCCATCAAAGGGTCAAGGCCATGCTGAAAAGGGCTAGAGAGTGCCTTTACTGGCCTGGAATGATGGCTGAAATTGAAGACTTTATAGCCCAATTTGACATTTGTCAAAGATATAATGCAAGACAACAGAACCAACCAATGATGAGGACAGACCTACCAGATTGTCCATGGCAGATTGTGTCTAGTGATCTCTTCACATGTGGTGAAAAAGAGTATATGGTCACCATCGACCACTATAGCAACTTTATTGAAGTAGATAGAGTTGAATCAAAAGACGCTAGACTATAGTAAAGAAATTGAAAGGACACATGGCTCGATATGGTCTTACTCAAACTCTTATAACTGACAATGCTCCTCAATTTACATCAGAATTGTTTGAAAAGTTCACTCAAAAGTATGACATTAAACATCAAACCTCAAGTTCACACCATCAACAGGGGGCTGGCAAGGCGGAATCAGCAGTCAAGACAGCAAAAAGGCTAGTAACTAAAGCTAACAAAGATGGTACTGAAGCCTATTTAGCGCTACTAGCTCATAGAAACACACCTCAAGAAGGGCTTGAATACAGTCCAGCTCAGCGAATGTTAGGTCGTCGTTGCAGGACAAGGTTGCCAACTAATGCATCATTACTAAGCCCATCAAATGTATGTACTGATAGTGTAAAATCTGAACTTAAACAAAAACAATCTGTAGACAGGGCAGTGTATGACCAGCAAACAAAGGAGCTAAAACCTTCGCATGATGGGGATGTAGTTCGACTTAAACCAGTGACCTTGGGTCAAAAAGTTTGGCGACGTGCTCAAGTCACACAACGTCTGGATGAACGATCTTATATGGTACAACCAAAAAGAGGATCTCCTCTTCGTAGGAACAGAGTGGATATTAGAAAAGTCCCTCATCCAACAAAGTCTGAAAGAGAAGTACTCAGCACTCCTGAAACAACAACACCAGAACCAGTGATAGACAACTCAACATCTACCAACACTAAAGAGAAGGAGGTCTCAGAGGCAA
This sequence comes from Watersipora subatra, assembly GCF_963576615.1. Lineage (NCBI taxonomy): Eukaryota > Metazoa > Bryozoa > Gymnolaemata > Cheilostomatida > Watersiporidae > Watersipora > Watersipora subatra. Next base: position 49,724,157 of record NC_088712.1, on the reverse strand, counting down.
CGCCTATCAGAATCACACGCTACGAAAGAACAATCAATCTTCTTCGTTGCTACCTAGAGTAGCGGACTGCCTTTTGGACGGCGCTGTACATACTATATAACTCTACTACTTACCTTACATATTATTATATCAATACTAATATCTTACTCAACTTGCTAACTACTAGCGTCGATCATATGGACAATTAACGGGGAACGCAACAATCAATATATAAACAGTTCGCTACATAACAGATAGACTCAACACATTATTAGGAGAAGGGAGGATGTTGTGCCGAACTATTACCGACACCAATATAGACTATGCTTCGCACATGCGTAAAAGGTCCATGCTCGATAAAATGGCAACTTGACAATTAGAGTATTTATTTAGGGATTTAGCCTGGCCAAGTTTATCATTAACATTTTCATAGTCACACATATACTGCATACAAATTCTACCTACATGTAACACAAACAGGTAAGACGCAACAGTTGTCGCAAGATTCGCCGAATGGCGTCATCGCAAAAATAGCCGCAAGACAGAAGTACTAAAAGTAGCCGAGTTCCAGAACTTCTTTAAAATCATCACCGGGGCTCCGAGTTTTATTGCCATCGCATAAAACTTTTTTACAAAATTATTCAAGGTTTTCACAAGTTATTCGGCATGGCTTTTTCATCACAAAAATCTTTCCTGCAGTCTTTTGACATTGAAATTAACTCCACCAATCTCTAATACCGTAGTTGAGGACGATAGTGATTCTGATCTGGATATTATGGTATGTATTTGATTTGCAGTGCAAATACGCTTTTTTCATAATTAACTGTGTTAGTTAATTCTTTTGTTTAAAAACTGATCGCTTTCATTAAAATTATACTTCAGCTATTGTTTTTGTACTTCCTTAACACTTATCAATATTTTTTCTTTTTTGGGTTTACTGCAGGTTGAGAATGAAATATAACCTATTCCGATTACGAAAACTAGAGACAAGTAGTAATATTCATCGAGGCAGGAATATTGGCAGAGAAGGGAGCAGTCAGCCTAGACTAGTGCTGGGACGATATTACGATATTTCGGTATACCGTCGATATCACTTTCTGATACCGACCGTACAGAGGGCTTTCTGCCCATATCGAAATATCGGATATCGTCGACATGTGACGATATCAACGATAATATAGATCCATTGATCTTTTGACGTCATCACCCTGTCTGCACATGTGCTCGTCTACGGAAAAGCCGTCATCTTTGTAGAAAACGATTGTCATTCTCTTGATTAATAGTATTTTAGTTAGTAATATTTAATTTTGCTGATAACAAAATAACAAAAAGTCTCTATTTGCAGGCATATTATCAAATAAAATGGAAACTGCAAAAGTATCCTGAATGCAAAATAGTAGTGAACAATTCATGTTTAGTTTGAGATTATTTGTGTGAAAATTAAACGAAAATTCACATGAGATGATGACTTCAAATAAGTGATGCAGGATAACTTATACAAAAATAAATTGATTGATACTATACTATATACAAGAGTTCAGGTGTGAAGAATAGATCTTCTATGAGTATTGAGTTTGGCAAGATTGATTATTATTAATAATTTGATGACTATAATATGGTCTGTACCATCTGTTTGTGTAAGTATCGTTGATGTTTACATGAATAATAGTATTTTTCGGTGTAGTTTTGATACTAAAATAAAAAATTTGCAAACAAAACCATTGTTTGCAATAATTAATTGCACAAGCTTCGTGTTTTTAACGGTAAAAGTTGTCCTTAAAGATGGCAGACAACGATAAAATGATATCACGAAAAAAGGAAAGGTATTCTACTCGATTTGATACCTGATTCTTCAAAGAATTATACTGGTACATGGATTCATTAAGGAGTTGTTCCCCCAGGGGTAATTTGGCATTTTAAAAGGGAGAATTTTAGTCTTTATAATTTCGCGTTTGCCGAATGCACTTTTAAGCCTTAACAAAATCCTAGAGGTGTTTTCTGTTCTCTTTCCTCTTCTATTACATGTTTATTCTGGCTAGGGTAGACCAAGTGCCTTTTACTGCACATTCATTGAAATACAGTCTGCATGTACAGCGCATGTAATAATCTTTGCCAACAATTTGGGAAAATTCCAATAAGCAAGCTTGACCTTAATTAATGACCTTATTAACGAAGGTGAAACTAAGTCTTAGGTTGAAGTTGTGCTGCTTACAGTGCACATGTATTTGACACAAGGACACACTCGCTTATCGACTACTACATCACGTGTGAAAGAAAAAAAATCTGGTAAGATTATTTGTACAAGTATGATTACATATATGCTCACACTATTGTTTCCTATTATCACTCATGTTATGTCTTACTTGCTTTTCTGCAAAGAAGTCACATAATCATGCATCGATAGTAGTGGATCTGAAGTAAAATCTGGGCAATCCCCGAACCAGGCCTAGCAGGAGCTGAGGCTTGAATATGGTAGCTTAGGCCACGTCAGTTTAACTATGTTACCCGCACTACCAGCGTAAAAGCCGTCAATACCGACTCGCTATCACACAGCTGATAGCAGACTATGGATATTACAACGCAACCCCTAACGAGAGCCGGTCAATCTGACTCTATATATTACAGCCGATAGCAGACTATATATATCAGCGCAATTCCAGCAAGAGCCGAATATACAGACTCTATACACTATAGACGATAGCAGACTATGTATATACCAGCGCAAATCCAGTAAAAGAGCCGATGATACAGACTCTATATATAGTACAGCCGATAGCAGACTGTATATATACCAGCGCAACTCTAACAAGAGCTGATAATACAGACTCTATATAGTACAGCCGATAGAAGACTGTATATATACCAGCGCAACTCCAACAAGAGCCGATAATACAGACTCTATATACTATAGCCGATAGCAGACTATGTATATACCAGCGCACCTCCAGAAAAGAGCCGATAATACAGACTCAATATACTATAGCCGATAGCAGACTATGTATATACCAGCACCATTATTAAGTCAAGCTGTCTACGATATAAAAGAAGATGTGTTGTGCTTGAATAATTTTATTATAATGTTGTAGTATGCCACACCAAGCTAGCCAAATCTACACTGCTCTTCAAATGCACAAGCAACTGCTTATATAAGCTAGCAGTTCCAAACACAGCATATCATTGGTGGATATAGACAGTTAAAATTTGTAAGTCAAAAAGACAGCAAATTTTTACAAGAACAAATGCTATTTACAAGTAAATATAAGACATAAAAATTCGGCTACATTTTTGTAATGCCTTAATTAATATAGAAAAAGAGTTAGTAATACAACAAACAATCAACAATTTTTCTTTCTCTACTTTTAGGTAATTTTCTGCTCGGGAGTCGAAGAAAGTGGTTGCCTTATAATCTCATCCTAGCGAGCGCCTTGGGTGCTGGTAACCATTGGCTTACGTCACAATCTAAATTATTCGATTATATATATATAGGCCCAGGTTATTCACCGTTAGGCACCATTCAACAAGGCACTCAATTGCAAGCACTGCAACTTCTCTACCGACAAGCCACGCGCACTCCGCCGGCATGAACGCATGCATGTACATAGGTGCACTCTTTGTGACTGTTACTTTGACCAGCGTGAAAAACTAGCCACGCATAAAGACTCCTTCCATCGGAGGTCTGTCGGCACCCGAACCGAAAGGAGGGATAGCTGAGCTCCGCGCCCCTACAAACGACGACTCGAGCCTCGCCCAGTACAAGCCCACAGACCTTACTCCAGGGAGTCCAAGAGACCCGGATGGCGACTGTCACAGGACCAGGCTCCTACAACTCGCTGATCTGTTGAGTCCGTTGTGCCTCGCCCTTAAATGCCACCTCCGGAAACATCCCCGTGCTTCAGTGACACTGATCATCTAGGGCTGCCGAACTCGCCAGTGTACATAGAGCTATAGCCTGTGCTCACACTCCTCTGGCCCTTTTCAGGGCCACAACTATCTGATAACGAGTTGTTCTTTCACTTTAGTGGCGGAAAGTCTTTTTCGTAATTTTCATGTCAATTTACTACAGATCAAATAAAAAGTCCTAATACAGTCTCAGATTATTATTATTGTACAGACATATACTAGGTCGCTTATAATATTTTTCATAGGCCGCTTTATTTTAGAACTATCAATTCGGGCAGGATGTCAAAGGCAAAGAAACGAACCTACAATGAGAGTTACTTGGAGTATGGGTTTTCGTATCTCATGAAAAACGGTCATCAGCTTCCGCAATGTGTGAAATGTGTCATCGTCCTGTCTGCACATGCGCTCGTCTTCAAAAAAGCCGCCATCTTTGTAGAAAACGATTGTCATTCTCTTGATTAATAGTATGTTAGTTAATAATGTGTAGTTGTTACTAGTTAGATGGTAGGAGATTATTTATTTTGCATGTGAACACTGATAATAAAGAAGTAGCCATTGCCGTTGTAACGAGCGCAACTGTCTGTATTTTCATGACGTCCTTCACCACAAAAACCGGAGGTACACATCTCCTAGTATTATACAATGCAGTGTAGCATAACACGATTATAGCACAAGTATTATTTAACTTCACTGATAGCAAATTAACAAAAAGTCTCGGTTTGCCAGCATATTATCAAATAAAATGAAAACTGTGAAAGTCTCCTGAATGCAAGATAGTAGTGAACAATTCATGTTTAGTTTGAGATTATTTGTGTAAAAATTAAATGAAAATTTACATGAGATGATGACTTCAAATAAGTAAAGCGGGATAACTTATACAAAAATAAATTGATTGATACTATATACAAGAGTTCAGGTGTAAAGAACAGATCTCCTATGAGTATTGATTGTGGCAAGATTGATTATTATTAATAATTGGATGACTATAATATTGTCTATACCACCTTTCGGTGTAAATATTGTTGATGTTTACATGATTGATAGTATTTTTCGGTGTAGTTTTGATACTAAAATAAAAAATTTGCAAACAAAACTTTTGTTTGCAATAATTAATTGCACAAGCTTCGTATTTTTAGCGATAAAAGTTGTTCCTAAAGATGACAGACGACGATAGAATGACGTCACGAAAAAACGAAGGATATTCTACTCGATTTGAAACCCGATTCTTCAAAGAATTATATTGGTACATGGATACATTAAGGAGTTGTTCTCCCATGGCAGCGTTTTCTGACAGGCAAGACAATTCCGAATAACATAACCGAAATTTCGATATATCGGTTGACTACACCATCATATCGTACCGAAAGGAATTTTTGATATCGTCCCAGCACTAGATATGCCTGAAAACTTTCTCAAACGACTCCATGAAACTATTTCAGTCGAAGCAGCACTTGCAAAAAATCTACCTCATACTAGCTGAGAAAGACCGGGATTACTTTCCGTCCAAAGAGCGGCAAGTAAGGCGAAGTACTGTAGACTTGATGCAAGTGGAGATCTTAATGCTCATAGTAATGCACTTATTACCGCTTCATTCGCTGTTTCCTACCGCATTGCTCAGTGTAAAAAGCCACATACAATAGGAGAGACCCTGATCAAGCCATGTATGTTAGACTGCGCATCAATGGTACTTGGAAAATCAGCTGAGCAAAAGTCTCAAGACCTCCCAATATCTAACAACACTGTGAAGCGACGCATTGATGATATTGCAGCAGATATTGAGGAGAAAGTAGTTGCTAAGATTAAAGCACCCCATTTTGTGCCATACAACTTAATGAGTCAACTGATGTTGCCAGTCTTTCCCAGTTATTGGTGTATGGTGGATATGTGCATGAACCATTCATTGAAGAAGAGTTTCTATTTTGTCAGCCCTTGCTTAGAACAACTACGGCAAGAAGTGTGTTGAAAGTAGTTGAAAATTTCCTTGAAAAGGCCAAGTTAGGTTGAGAGAAGCTAATAAGTGTATGCACTGATGGAGCACCTGCTATGTTAGGATGTAGATCAGGCTTTGTAAAACAGATCAAGCATAAGAACCCTGATATAGAAGGAGCGCATTGCTTCATTCACCGTGAAGCATTGGCATCAAAAACTTTTCCACAAGTGTTGAAATTGAACTTGGATGTGAACATAAAAGTTGTGAATTACATCAAAGCATAAGCACTAAATACCAGATTGCTCTCAGCACTATGTTCTGAAAGTGATGTCATGTTTACAACTTGGTTATTTCATACTGAAGTGAGGTGGTTGTCCAAGGGAAACATATTAGGCAGGCTCTTTGAGCTACGATCTGAAGTTATGAAATTTGTTAAAAGTAAAGGCCAGCATGAACTTTTAGTAGCCATGAAAGCTGGTAACTATGCATTTGAGACTGCATATCTGGTTGATATATTTGCCTAGCTAAACAAGTTGAACTTGAAATTCTGTCATTCTGTCATTGTCTTTCATGACAGCACTGATGCTTTCAAAGCAAAGCTGGTACTGTGGCATACACAAACTTGCACTGGGAACTCGGTATCCTTTCCCACACTCACTGGATTATTGGAAGGCAAACCTGCTCCTGGTAGTCTAGTGGCAACCAATACTGAACACCTGTCTGATCTCATAACAAAATTTGGAAGCTACTTCCCTGAGTTACCTTCAGAAAAAAAGAAGATGCTCAACATCACATGAAATCCATTTCAGGAGCTACAAGAGAAATTTATTGAGTTGGTTAACAATTCTGCACTGAAAGATTATTTCAGATCAACGTCTATTGACCAGTTTTGGCTCTCAGCAAGAAACCTTTCTCCACTCATTGCTGAAAAGGCAATAAAGATTCTGATGCCATTTAGCTCTACTTACCTAGGCGAAGTAGGATTTTCATCAATGCTGCATCTTAAAACTGAGAAAGGAAATCGTCTTGACCTTGAGAGCGACTTGAGATGTGCACTAACAAAAACAATGCCTGATTTGTGTAAACTTGCAAAGAGGCATCAGCAGCAGTCGTCTCATTAAAATTTATAATCTCACCCCACACTTGCTGAGTGTACCGGAATAACAATAATGTTGACATGATTTATTACTATATATGGTACTCTCAGTTATTTAACAAATAAATACATGTATACGCTGCTGACCTGCATATATGTACCTGTGCAGCCCTTTCAGTGAATACAATATAGTAAACGGTTCATACTCCACATTTTTCAGGGAAGGAACTTGTATTTTAAAATTTTGCAAAAGAGTAAAAGCAAATAAAAGAATTGGGAACCACTGGTTTAGAAGGAATGGTTGATTTAGTGATATTCAAAGCTCTAGTACAGGAAGTAAGTTGGATGATGTTGGCATTGCTCATGTGTCACAAGGTACAGTGCCATTCTTCTAGTGTTTTAGCAGCATAACCTTGATGTATCAGTTTTTAGAAAGTAGAGTTTTTCTAGTTTAGTCATGTTGAAAGCTGTGTCGTCGTTTTTTATGATATTTGTTAATTTAGTGAAAGTTGCTATGGCACTTGCTGTGGCACCTGCCTCAGCTGCGGCTTGTACAGAAAAGAGGCTGACGTAGAAACTGGTTGCTAGTAAAGCATTGTGTAATATAATGACCTGTTGCTGGCTTTTCGAGTCGATAATAGATAACTCTATGTTTCCACAAGCTATCACTAGGTCACTTCTTCATTGCCTATCAGCAACTTCGATATAGTGCTGTCTTGAATTAAATTTTTGGTCGTATGATACAAAGTGATCTGCCAAATTTATAATGTTGGCTATTGTGCCCGTATTTACTAGCAATGCAAATGTGTTGGTGCGAGTAGTTTGATCGTTTGTATGAAGACCTGTGACCACGAAATGGAAAGATTGTGTCAATTGTTCAGGTGGCTGTGTTGGTGTAGACATAGGCACATGCCTAGTTGTTTTGTTGGCGTTATGATTATTTCGTTTTTTGTGACATACAGACTCTACGTAGTCTGTAAGTTTACAAAGTTCACATTGTAGAGCTGATCTATCAGTAAGGCAGACATATATATTGTGTCCTTTATTGCAGCGCATAACACCTGATGTTGTTACCTGTAGGCTTAGGTTGATTATAGTGTGTGGTATGTCCTTTAATGTTATTATACCTAGTAGACATAGCAGTGCTGGGTGTTGCTCTCATGGGCTGAGTGTTTGTGTATGTATTAAGCACTGATTTGAATTCTGATAAAGTTTTTGTCTTAAATAGTTGGGTATGTACCACCACAAATGGTTTGCATATTTCAGGGATACCTTTAAGGATCATTGCAATTACTAGATTGTCTGATATTGGTTTGCCCGATGTTTTTCATTGGACGAACAAATATTTTTGTATCTTTGTAGTGCATCTATCAAATATGTTTGTAGACCGGTGGTGGCCCGATCTGCCTTGATCATGTAGCCCGTAATATTTTTGGTTTCCTGAAGCTGCAGGGTGGTACGCTCCTCATAGAGCAACATTATTTGAGCTTTTCAGTGCTGACATAGTGTTCTCTTAGTACACCAAGCGTTCTCCTGCCGTCATTAGATGCGTCGGTCATAATCAGTTGAAGGAATCGCTCATCAAGCAAGTGAACTAGTTCAGCATAAGCTCTTCTACTTTTAGTGGCAAAGTTATCTTTGTCGTCCTTGTGGTCAAGCCTTGGCTGGATGACAGTGTAGACATAGTCATCTTGTGTGTACAGAGAGTTTAGGAATTTTGTTTTCTATATAGGATAGTTTTCCGGAATGCCGTCGAAATATAGTCTGCTTTTTGCCTGACTGGGCCCATAACCTGTTGAGTTACAGTTTGATGCCATAGATTTAATAGTGTGAGCTCTGATTAACATGTATTGCCTTCATAATTTACACAGGATGAGAGAGACGTACAGAGAAATGTAGGATAAAATTACACATAGTAAACATAAAATGATCACATTTAGGAGTTGTTCTCTCTTGTCCATGGTGGAGGCAATTACTTAACGTAACATTATCGCATAGGTGATGAAATAGCGGTTTGATTGTTAGTTTAACACATAAGTTGAGCGTTTGTTTGCTTATCTATCCATCACCATCTACTATATTATAGTTTTCTTTTACAGTTTAGTATATTTCACGAGCAATGTTTATTGCCATACTTTATATTGTTTTTAAAGAAGTACCACGGCAGGTAAACTGAATAACAGGGTAAAAATAGCAATATGAAGAATACCTTTTGCGAGACTATAACTCGTAACATTCATCTTAGTATGCGTGTTAACGGGAGCCAGAGATTGTCCTTACCAATGATTTTGCATACAGGATTTTACACCTACAAGTGATTTTGCCTACAGGAAATTACGTCTACAAATGATTTTGCCTACAGGAGATTACGTCTACAAGCTGAGAGACTATGCCTACAATATTACGCCTACTTCAATTTTGTGATACAGAAAATAACGAATGGCATGATGAATGTATGGTATGCACCTGTGTTGATGTATTTTATACGTAAATACATAATTTTTATATCAATTCTTAATATCATCCACCTATCAAATCCTTGCAAATATATAAATTTTATTCGAGTTGATTATTGTGAACCATGGTAACTTAACAGCCGTTGATTTACTACAAAGCCAAAGCTGTTATTGTGAAGTAAAATCAGGGCAACCCCCCCCCCCCCCCGAAGCAGGAAAAGCAGGAACTGAGGCTTGGTTATAGTAGCCTAGGCACCTCCAAATTAGCTACACTTACGACACTATCAGTGTAAAAGCCGTTAATACCGACTTGCTACCGCACAGTCAATAGCAGATTGTGGATATACTAACACAACCCCAGCAATATTATAGATGACAACTCAAACTCTATTTATCACAGCCAATAGTGAACTGTTTATATCAGTGCGACTTCAGAGTTGATAATACAGACTCTATATAATATAGCCAATAGCAGACTGGCCGTATACTAGCGCAACCCCAGCAAGAGCCAATAATACATACTATATATACCACAGCCGATAGCAGAGTGTGTGTATACCACCGCAACTTTTGCAAGAACCGATAATACAGACTCTATATATCACAGCCAATAGCGGACTACATATATACCAGCGCAACCCCAGCAAGAGCAGATAATACAGGCTCTATATACCACAGCCGACAGCAGATCTATATACACCAGCCTAACTCCAGCAAGAGCCGATAAATCAGACTCTATATAACAGCCGATAGCAGATTGTGTATATACTAGCACACCCTTCAAAATAAATTTATTATATAGTATGTCTCACTATTCAAATAATGACTGCTTCTCAAATTCAAAGACACATGTTTATATAGGCGAGCAGAAGCAAACACAACGTATGATTGGTAGTTACAAGTAATTGCAATTTGTAGGTCAAAATGGCAGTTACTTAGAAAAAAAGCTATTTACAAGTAAATACATGATAAAAAAACTTTGCTATCTTTGTAATACATTAATTAATATGGGAAAAGAGTCAATAATAAAAAAAGAACCAATGAGTATTCTTTCGTGAAGTTCAGGATTTTCTGCTCGTAAGTCCAAAGTAGCGGGTGCCTTATAAGTTCCTAGCGGGCTCATTTTAGCTTGCATTTATTCCAGCGAGCGTCTTAGTCTTCGTTGGCCGTTGAAATACGTCATAATTTGAATTCTTTAGTTGAATAAATAAACCCTGATTGACTCGCTAGTGTAATTTTAGCCTTTGCTCCTTTTTGCTTCGGCACTTATCAGTGCCACCAACATTTAATGAGAAGTTGTACTTTCGCTTTAGTGGTGGAAAGTCTTTCTTATAAGTTTTACACAAAGTTACCACACCTGCTACATGACGTTGGCTTTTCAAATTTTAAATTTTTAGACTAATTGTACTGCTCAAAGGATAAAATTTGTAATTCTAATGTTACCTATTTTTATCATGAATAGTCACCCCAAGCACAACAATGTTTGAACTCATGACTCAAACTTTCGATCAACCACCCTTGCCTGCAACACAAAATAATAAAATTACTACATAACATATATACCAAAGATATGTATAATTGTTATAATATTATTACTACTATGTATATATTAGCAATGCGTAAGGCAATAAAACATTAAAATTGACCACAAGAATGAAATTATTTAGCTATAAAACAACTGATAATTTCTATTTATTTATTCACAAATAATTACACTGTTTCGGTTCATTCGTTTACTTACACTCGTTTTACTATTAAGTTACTATAGGCAGACAGACCAATGCCAAAAATATTGACTTACTAGTACTTGTTCACAGTGAGTTGCAGACTAGTAATAAATCATAAACTATCAATAAAAAATAATTTGTAGTACAACTAATGGTACTCTCACCCTAAGGATGTGATAATCTTATCAGACTCGGAGCATCTACCAAAGCTTTAGGATTCTAAGCAAACATCTTAGCACTTTGGTAGTTCCGAGGAGCCACCAGTAGTAAGAGTAGTAGTAGTAGTAATTTTTAGGAAAGAAAAGGAGATAATAAATTGTTTTTATTTTACACTTCCATGATTTTCATTCTGATTCATAAATTACTTTTATCAGTAATATATCTTTTAATTAATGTTAAGTGAAAACACTTCTTTTGCATCATTTCCTACCACCTTTCTTCTATTTTCTTCTCAATGATCAATGGTAGGCACCATCTCCATAACTGCAGACGTGATCTCTAGGAAGTGTAGACATAACCTCCCAGCATTGTAGACGAAACCTCTCGGTGCCGAACTTTTATATAGGCGAAACCTCTTGTAGCCACAGCTACTTGTAGCCAAGCTTATAATTATGTTTTTTTATTGCAGCACGCGTGCTGCTCATTTTTAGTACATTCATGTTTTACAAAGCTATGTATCTTTTGACGTTTGGTTGCAGAAACAAACAACTCTTGCTTACAGTCGTTACAAACATACAGTGCACTTTTAAGATATGATTACCTAAGCTCATATAAAATGTACCTAAAACTCATATACATGTACTGTATATGAGTTTTTCAACTCACTATACGAGTCTTATTTCATACGAGTTCAATAACATTTTTGCCCCAGTTTAAACTTGGCAGTCGGTGTGCTTATTACCTGAGTGGGACATAGAAGAGTTCAGACAATCGTGTAAACATTGTTTTATATGAAGTATCTTTTCCCCTGTGAATTTCACAGTGTTCAGTAAATTTACATACACTTGCATTTAGCTGAATTTCTTTTTACACTTTGTGAAGCTTAAAACCAGTGCTAAAATTATTGACTAGAAGACTTTTGTATCAGTCCAAACGAGCAAAGAAGTCTAAATTTTATTAATAATTTAAAGATTAATTATTATTCAAAAGACAGATAAAATTTTATCAATTATTTGATATACAATTTTGGAGTAATCCCTGTGAAAATATAGGAAAGGAAAACTCCCAATATATAAGAGTCACTATTAAAGTAAAGAATGGAGAATTGGAATTGTACTGGTTAAAAAATCCTAGCTACGTTTTGAAGTAGGTTTTTTGAGGGTGAAAGTTAATGTCTCAGTAATAATATTATTGAGACATATTAACTTATTATGTGCGTCAAAGTAACTAAGACAACGAAATCATTAAATTTCAAACCTATGGAATGGCAATCACGTGACTTTTACACTGATAGCAATACGTAACGCGTGCGCTATATTGGGGAGCTAATCGTGTACTAGTTACATGTGAAAACAAACAGTAAAATTGTCAGAAACGTACATGTTGAATGGTTATTTTTCACTTGGGTGGTATGAAAACTTCGCCTACACTGTTTATAGTGCCCTGATAGAAGAAAATCTATTTATAACATATGAAGTAGGTTATAATAAATGATGAGTGAATGTAAAATAGGTTTTAGTGGACCATATCGTTCATGCAAACTGTTGCATTACGAATGCATAAACCCAGCAAATGATGTGTTCAGAAAAATAACAACGGTGTCATCATATTACAGATTATGTTACGGATGCAAAAACCATAATGGAAAAACTTAGCACAAGAAGTAATTTGATAAAAACAACACATACGCTGCCAAAACAGAAACTGTTTTCAAGATTTAAAGCACATTAATTACATAATTTTTTATTATGTAGTTCAATGCATCAGAGTCTTAGCTTTCGAATGAGTTTATATTTAATACACAAAGAATAATAGAACTATAAAAAACAGGGTGTCAAAAGTATGCCTTGCAATAAAAAACACTTGGTCGCGGTTCCCACAATGTGATGTCATAATTATTATTTAGCCTTAGGTGGTCGATCCCTTTTGCTGCCATTGAGGCTGCGCTTTTCTGTGAAAATCAGTGTGGTTAAACCTAAGGAGCGCTAATAATAAACTAGGATTTGCCCGACCAATACATACACATGTTCTGGGTTAATTAATTATGCTTCAATAAATATACAATAAACGGAAATAACTTCTTAGAAGCCTGAAAAAGAGAGAACAGCTCCAATTTTAAGCTTTATATTTTTACTAATAATTAGCAACAAGAAAAGCTCAAAGTTGGAGTTGTTTCCTCTTTCTTAGGCTTTTAAGAAGTTATTTCCTTGTATATAGATTTCCTGTTAAATTTTGTATTTCAGTCTTTGTTTTTCATCTTTAACCCTCAAGTTTTTTCACTTTCACACGTTTGAAAACACATTGAAAATTAATTTTAATGCTCTGCCGTAGCTAAGAGAATGCGCTGGGGCAATTGTTTCCTCAAACACAATTTGTTGAATTAACATCAGGCAGCCGAAACGACCCTTGATACTCTGCCAAAAGCAACAGAGTGCGCTGAACCTGACACGACTTGAAGTACAACCTATTCAAATCAACATGGGAGACCACAACTCTTTAATGGGATTAAATATTTATCCTCATCAACAGAATAATTTGTGCTTTGCTGCACTAATGCGATAAAACTCCTTTAAAAATGCTAAAGCAGTAGGAAAGCTCTTTAAAATAAGATGATTTATTTAGGCTTGTGAGCATTGTGTCTTAAGACAAAAAACTAGCTGAATAGCATTTATCATTCATAAGTGAGCATAAGTTAATTCAGCACCAATTGTTGAAACTGCTCAATCAACACTGTAATTTTTTTTAAACTCTCATTAAGAAGAATAAGTAATTAACGCTTAGGAGTTGAAAAAGACTCTACAAAAAAGTAAAAATCGTCAAAAATTGATAAAAAAGTACATATAGGAATAATATGAATAAGAAATGATTAATATTTCTTGATAACCATAAAACCATCTACTTAAAATTACAGTTTAATAAGTAGATGACATTGATTTATTCTTGTATAAAAAGTGTGAACAAATAAACGGAAACACAATCTATCTAAATATCTAGCAGTAAATAACTACTAAAATGGACACCTCTTATATTCTGACAGACACACAATACATGTATATCACAGTATTTGAATTTTAACAAAACACTGAAAAAAGCAAAGAGTATAAAATATATTGTCAGACTAGCAGCTAGCTTGCTTAAAATAGAGAAAGACAAGCTTTTGAACTTCATCTACATAAGAGTAGGTCTAAACAATCTTTCACCGTACACAACTAACAATCCTTCAAGGCCACAACAAAATTGTCTCTACTGATAACAGGTTTCAAAACAGGTTTTAATTATTGAAAAACCTATATGAAAAAGGCTTCCAATCTAACTTGAACTAATGTAAAGCAATATTCATAGTGCTACTCTGTGTAGTTACAATGACAAGGTAATCATCAGGCATGACATATCATGTGATCATCATCAAGGTACATGAATGTTTGATGTCACTTCAGTTGCAGCAGAGACAATACAGTTCACTCTAAATATATCGTGTATGATTAGTAAATAAAGATACAGCTGCATTACACACAGTTGAAGACATAAAATGAAGATAGCATCAGCATTTTGACAATATTAGTTCTGTACTCAGAGATTTCTCTGTCTGGCATCACTTTTAAACTGCCTGCTTAAAGGAAGTAGTAACATAAAGTAAATTACTAGAGCTAACTACAGGGGATGTCCTCCACTTACACCATAGAGTCGTTCTTAAACCATGGTGTGAGTCGAATTTCAGTGTAAGTTGAAACACCATAAATAAAGTACTATAAACACCATGTACTGTAAAGTACTGTACATTGCTTTATTGAAATGCATCAAATGACATAATAAAGTATTAATTAAATGAAAAAACTCCTTACCACTTGAAGGAAATATTATTTTTTTTAAAAAGAGAGAAGGATTCATCGCCTTATTCCTATGCTTGACGAGCACACTGAAAGGGATGCTGCTGGGGTTGGAGAGAGAGGTTTATTGTGGAGAACATGCCGGAGAAGCTGGGACAGGTGCAAATGTAGGAGAAGCAGAATATACAGGAGGTGATGGAGAAGCTGGAGATTCAATAGAAGTAGCTGAAGTGAATGGCAAAGGCTCTGTAGTAGAGGGTACAGGTCTCTCTACTTTCTTAAAATATCTATCCAGGTTGGACTGGACAGACAGGATCCTCTTCTCATTCAATATCTCCTTGTAACACTGCAGTAAGTCCTTGATGCCTCTGAAAACCTTAGTGAACCTGTCCATGTTAGGATCCTGAGTCTCAAAAGTTGCCAATGCTTGCTATATCTTGGCAAAACCTTTTGATAAGCCATCCCTCGTGAGAGCCTTAAACTCTGGGGGGGGGGGGTTTCTTCTTCTTCTTCTATGATCTGGCTCTCCATTTGCATCAAGTCCACCTCAGATATCTCTTCTCCAGAGATTTCAGAGAAAAGATTATCTACATATATATCGCATAACATTAAATTATCTGTTAAACATGAAATAAATACACACAAAACAATTAGGAACAAACTAAAAACAGCTCTACGTCTTTCTAAATCCTAATATTTTGAAGAGAAGCCAAAGGCTGCCTCTAATGCTAAACACTTATGAAATATTGTTAATCAGAAATTGGGAAAAAGCGCTGTAACATCACCGGTGCCTAAATTAATTATTGACAATCGGAACCAGGTTTTAAAAGATAAAAAAGGTATTGCTGACCATTTCAACAGTTAATTTGTAAATGTTGGACCCAACTTAGCTAAATTGTTTGTTAATACTTATCAAAAAGAAAAAATACTATTGCAAAGTAGTTTGTCAAATCAAGAGTTTCAGTTTAAAAAAGTTAATAGCTTAGATAATATTCCCGCAAAGCTTTTAAAGATTGCTTGTTCCTCTATTTGCAATCCTTTGACAAAATTAATTAATGAATCATTGGAAATTGGCCAAATCTCAGAATCTCTTAAAATAGCTAAAGTAAAACCATTGTTTAAAAAAGGCTCAGTAAAACTTTGTTCAAATTTTTGGCCTATTTCGATACTGCCTGCCATAAGCAAAGTACTTGAACAGATCGTGAACCCACAAGTAATACCATATTTAGATAGTAATAATTTGATTCATGAAAACCAGTTTAGATTCCAGAAAAAATGAAAACACTACACTAGCTCTTACTCAATTCACAAATCAAGGTTTAAAAGCGTTCAATGGTAGAAAAACTGTACATGAAGTTTACATTAATTTTAGTAAAGCCTTTGAAACCCTTGATCACCAAATTATTTCATATAAGCTGAAACATCAAAAGTTTAGTTCAAATTCTATTAAACGGGTGGAAAACTTTCTTTCTCAACAGAAGCATGTCACAATTATTGGACAATCTGTTTCTGATTAACCAAGCATTACATGTGGTGTTCCCCAGAGATCCATACTTGGCCTTACACTTTTTAAAATTCATATTATCGATTTACTAAAAATTTTAACTGTTTCTACTCCCATCTTGTATGCTGATGATACAAACTTGCTTTTATAATCCAAAGATTTTTAGATGAGCCACCTTCTACAGTAAATAATAAACTGAATGAAATCCAAAAAATAGTATACTATGAATAAACTAACATTAAATGTAGACAAAATACACTTTATGATATTAAAAAACCATCAAATAAATACAAATTCCCTAGGACCGTTTTAACTTTGCATGGTAAAATTTTAAACCAAGTCGAAAATGTAAAATTTTTTGGTGTTCACATTGATACAAATTTATCGTGGAAGGACCACATAGACAAACTTTTTAATAGTGTTACACCTTTGTTAGGACTCCTCTATAAATGCTCAAGTTATTTTCCTCACAAAATTTTGGTTCTAATTTACAACGCATTTATTCATGCTAGATTCAGTTACTGTATTGAGGCTTGAGGTAACACCCAAGGTAAATACTTAAACAAACTCCAACTTCTACAAAAACGAGTTCTCAGGAATTTACATAAAAAACTAAATTAAAACACACCCGCCCTCTTTTTCTAAAATCTTCAATTTTGACTGAATAAACTCTATAAATTTCGAACTCTCATCATTCTTATCAATTATTCTACAGCCTTCAATCACATCGCATTCATCAATATCCCACTCACTACTCTTTTTTAAATATAAAGCTACCTCTCTCTAAATCTGCTTCAGGTCATCGCAGAATCGCTTATAAGCAGTCAGCACAATGGAACGCTCTGCCTGATGAACTGCGTAGGGTTGTGAGTAGGCCCACTTTTAGACGTGCCCTTAAGCTGTACCTGTTGAGTGATGACTAGATAGTTTCTGGCTGCTCGCTGTTAACTTGTGGCCCAGCGCCTTGACTAGCAATGCTACTGTGCAGTTTGAGCTTCATAAATATTTTTTGTTGTTGTTTTTTCTGTCTTTCATATCTTGTGATGAAATAAAACAAAACAACAAAACAACAACTCTGTCACATCATCAGCTTTGATTTCAAGCCGAATTTGTTTTCTCAGTGCTACAATGTTCTTAACAACATGATCAACTGTGTCCTCAAACCCATGGAAATCCTTCACAAATTGAGGACATTACCTTTTCCAAACTTCATTTATGTTTGTAGTTTTTACCTCCTCCCAGAAATCAGCAATGTTCTTAACTGCATCAAAAATGTTGTAGGACTTCCAAAAGTCCTTCAGAGTCAAGTGCTTTTATGTTTCTGTTGCTTGCAATGGTATAGCAATTGTCTTTTTGATGTAGTAGGCCTTGAAAGAAGCTATCACTCCTTAATCCATGAGTTGTACAAGGGCCATGGTATTAGGCGAAAGATAAACCATCTTGACATTAGTATTAAAGTCTCCCAGCTGGGCAGGGTGTCGAGGGGCATTATCCAGCACCAGCAACACCTTGACGGGGATATCCTTTTTGGTGCAATACCGCTAAACACAAGGCACAAAATGGTTGGTAACCAGTCCTCAAACACTGCCAGTGTTAAACATGCCTTCTTATTTTCCTTCCAAATAACTGGGAGTTGACTCTTCCATATGCCTTTGAGTGCCTTTGAATTTTTAGCCTGATACACCAGCAAAGGCTTCAGTTTGAAGTCGCTAGCAGCATTTACCCAAGAAGCCAAGTCAGCCTCTCTTTGCCTGCTTTATGACCAGGTGCCGGCTTCTCCTCCTTAGCGATGTATGTGCAGTTAGGCGTGCTTTTCCAGAATAAACCGGTCTCATCCACATGAAACACTTGATGAGCAGAATAACCTCCCTCCCTAATTATCTTAGCCAACGTTGTAAGAAACTCACTTGCTGTTTTTGCATTTCCACTAGCTGCTTCATCTTGAACTTTAAGGTTATGGTAATTGACCCAAGCCTTAAATCGCATAAACCAACCCCTACGAGTCAAAAGCTTTTCACATGCACTTCCTTCCCCGTTTTTTATTTTCAAAGCTTCAAATAACCCTTTAGCTTTTTCTTGTATCACTATTAAGCTCACTGGTATACGGCGTTGATTTTGATCCTCTAATCAAAGCAATAATAATCTTTCCATTTCCATACTTAAACTACTACCCTGCTTAGTTATCAATGTTGATTTCATCAGTGCAGATCTTTTAACATGTTTAACTATCCGCTTTTGCTCTCTCAAAATAGTAGCCACAGTAAAACGACTAAGGCAAAGTGATCGGCCAATATTCGATGCAGTTTCACCGTTTTTGGAGCGCCTAATAATGTCTTCTTTCATTTTCATTGTGATGGCCTTTCTTTTCTTTGATGTACTACTATCACTAGCATCTGCCTTACGTTTTGAAGCCATAACAAAGAGTGAAAAGTTAAAAGGAACAAAAAACACGTGAGAGAATGGCAAGACACAGCAGATATGGTGTACCACTGAAACAAAGTGACGCTATCGTCCTCAGCTAGCACGGCCTCATAGCGTATTCGTCCGCTTAGCGAGAAGAACTACTGTGGAATGGAATTTTATGACACTGAAAATTTTAACGTTCTAGTCACAATTTAGCTTGTTTTTATATTAACGTATTTTAATTTTAACGATCAGCGGTGTATATATTAATTTTAACGCTTTCCCAGACACTCAACTGCTGCTAATAATAGCTTAAAAGTTATTGAAGGGGTGCCAGTAGTGAATCCAAACATTTCCAGAGCCATGCTGCTTACAAGTGTAGTACTGTGAGTGTCAGTGTGGCTTATTTTCTTTCAAAACGCGGTGCTCACTGCATTGATTGATGTCCGTAACAAACAATAACGCTCTAATGGGTGTGCACGAACAATAAGTTCCTATCATTATAAATCATTATTATTGAGAAATTAATCATAATTAATTGCAAAATAATAAGGTAATAAATTTTGACAGTCAAATTATTCTGTTGGTTCATGTTTTAGCGATGCTATAGTGATAATTAAAAACGTAAAAGTAAATGTCTTGTTAAAATTCTGCTCTACAGTAGTTCGCTGTTGGTTACTTTTCCTACAACGCAGAACAGTGTAAGTTGGAAACGCGTTTTAATGTTTTTTATAATTTTTTGGGATGGTGCGTTGTAACGGCGAAACGGTGTAAGTCGGGACCGTCGTAAACCGAGGAGCCCTGTATATATATATTGTAACTCACAGACTAACTTTATACATGTATATTGTAATTCATGGACCAGCTACTTGCAAACCTTTTGTTGACCACCACTTTTATATGATCTCCACCTCTATTTTTACGCCACTTTCATTTGAACGATCCCGTTTGACAATTTTTATATTTTTGAACCCACAACAGCAAGCGACCGATAAAAAAGTGTCCAAAAAACCGTGTTGTTTATAAAGCTCTTTTAGCTGCGTTTATTTTGACAGTTTACAACAAAAGAAAGCGGTATAGTAAAAATATTAACACTAATATGTAACAAGCATTCAGAAAGCACAAAGAAAAAGCACTATTAAAACCATGAAACTGTTATTATTTCAATACTCCCACTAAGTTACATGGTTTCACCAACAGCCAGTTGGAGTAACGCAAAATTACAATGATCGTAGTCAACAAAAAAACAAACAAAACAGTAATAATCTTGTGTTTACTATAATCAATCTTCACTGGTTGACAAATGACTGGCTCAAACCCAACACATCTCTAAGTTTGACAAATCGATCACATGGCAGCGGCTTTGTGAATATATCAGAGATATTATCATTTGTCGAACAAAACTCGATGCGGACATCACCAGCTTCAACCGCTTCACAAATGTAGTGGTATTTAACATTGATGTGTTTTGTAAGCTTGCTTGTTTCTGGTTGTTTGCAATCGATGCAGCTGATTTATTGTCTATAAAGATAGTTGTACAGTTAAGCCCGTGCAGTTCTAATATTTGAGAATAGCCGGCATAACCACATGCATTCAACAACACCAGCAAACAGCACAATATATGTACTCTGTCTCCATGTAAAGAAAGCAATGACTGACTGACGCTTTCTGGACCAGCTGATTGGACAACCAGCATTAATGAAGACTGCACCCAATTCCGATTGCCGGTCAGCGTCACTTGCATAGTCCGCATCTGTGTATCCAACCTTTGATTTACCTTGTACTTTAAAAACTAGACATAAATATTTGGTGCCCTTCAAATAAAGTATTACTTGTTTGGCTGCAGTCAAGCGAGTCTGGGTAAGCTTGGCTAAATCTCTCACTGCTTCAGCAATATCTAGACAAGTAGATACGGCAGCTTATAGAAACGCTTATAGTAACCTTCCTACCATCGATTCATAGAGATTTGAAATCATAGGATCTGCTAATCTGCTTCCATCCGTGTAACCTAGCTTCACATTATATGCTGCTAGAGCTGCGACAGGATTACAATTTTGCATGTTAAACTTCTGAATTATTTGTTGAATTTAAGGCTTCTGACCTTGATGCATAGAACTGTCCCCTCTCTCAACAATTCATCCTAGAAAGTGATGAAGTGGCCCGGGATTCGTCGTTTTGGACCAAGAAGAGAAAGCTGATTTTAATTCAGTCATCTGAGCACCAGTGTCTGACATTATACACAGGTCATCTATGCAAACACCAATAATCATTTCATTGTCGTTTTTCAGCAAATATACATACAGTTGTCAGCAAAAAACTGCACGAATTCTAGCAACTTGAGAAGTTCATCTATTACCACAATCCAACATTTAGGCGACTGCTCAAGTCTATAAGCGAGCGATTCAGTTTGCAAACTAAGTTTTCTCTACCAGGCATGACCAAAATCCTTTGGCTGTTACATATACAACTGTACATCTTTTGACATTTTCCCATTCAGAAATGTCGTTGCACATCCATTTAGTGTATCATAATTTATCTCAACAGCATCCGATAAAAGTGCACGGAAAGATGTTCGGTGAATCATGGGGAGCATAAGTTTCACCGTAGTTCACTCCAGCTTTTTGTACATATTACTTTGTCACAAGTCGAGCCCTAAATCTACATGTACTTATAGATCCATCAGATGAAGATTTAGTCTTGAAAACCCACTTCAAGCCAGTTACTTTGCGATCGGCAGAAGATCAACTAGTTCCCATATACTAATGCTGATCAGAGAATGATGATCGTTATTTTTCCTAATCTGTGCTTGCAATAAACTAAGAAACTCCACACTGTTGAGTGCTGAGTGAGCAGAGTGACCAAGGTTTGTGAAGTCATCAATACTAAACCGAACGATGGGTTGAGTCAAACATGTTAATCGCCTATGCGTAACCGTTAGTGCGGAAGGAGCCTTTTTTATTTTCTGATAGACCATTATTCACTGCTTCAGAGTTGTCGACATTTGACATTGTCGACTGATATATTAAACCGAGTTTGGTTTTATCAAAGGTGACATCACGTTTTACCTCTATTTCTCTATTGATAGGATCGTACAGACAGTAGGCTTTAGACATAAGCTATGTCTTCGAACACTATCGATTCTCCCTTTTTATTAACTGTTTGTCTCAGCTGATCCGGTATGTAGGCACAGGCTAGACATCCAAAAATTTCCACGAGCCCAAGATCCGGTTTTCTGCTGTTCCATCTTTCCTAAGGAGTTGTATTTCATTTAAGTGCTCATGTGGGGAGGCGATTCTAGATGTATACCGATGTTGATATTGCCTCTTCTCAAAATGGGTTCGGAAGTTGAAGTTAACAAATTATTGAGTGAGCGGCCTGACAAACAGTCTGATTGATTCTTTCAGCACATCCCTTTTGTTATGGAAAATAGCGAGTGGTGACTTGATGATGTATACCTTGAGCTGACAGGTAATCCTTAAACAGTCTGTCCAGTTTGATTTGTCACTAGTGATTCATAAGTTCTAAATGATTAAAACACAATAGATTTGTCACAAAAAAATTATACATGCACATGCCTACTGAAATCATCGATAAATAAAACAAAATACTTGCTACCATCTAAAGATTTATTCTGCCCAGGGCCACGCACATCCATATGTAGCAATTCAAGAATCCTATTTGATTTAAGCCTTCGTCAGTTTAAAATGGCTGTCAAGAAATTTTACTTTTCACGCAAGCTTCACGGACACCTATTCCGCCCGTAACATTCCAAAAATACTACACCTATGGTTCAGGTATTTTATGTTACTTCTGTTTACATGAGCGAGGTGTTAATTTCACATGGGTGAGGAGGATGTGGCAGCATTAGCAGTATGAATAGCAGACTCGACATCAAGACAGTATAGCCTGTTTACTACAGATCCAGATGAATTAATCAAGTTTTTTTTATAAAAAATGCACTTTTGCTATAGATAGTCAGTCTATTACATTGTGATTGCTAGATGCACAGTTTACATTACTCAAATATATTATCTTGCTCAAAGTTTAAATTGAAAGTCTTATTTGCACGAGACTTTTTGCCGAATCCATAAGTTTGCGGTTAGCAGGCCCTCACATTAGGGTGTCTGAAGTTGCTGAAATAATTGGAAGAAACAGTGCTAGTTGTCGAGCAAGACCAAATTAGAAGACATGGCAGATCGTGACCAGAAAAGAGCTGAGGAGAGCCACGAGCATGTCAAAGAAGCCATGTTTACTCTGAGTGGAGTGGGAGATGAAGAGCTAGATGTTGTCGAAACATTAGAGAAAATAATAAAAGAAAGACATGAAGATGCCCGCCTGTATGTGGATGAAACATAAAAAATGATTGCATGCCATGTAGATCGCCAGTTAGATGAGTGTACCAGACGCATGAAAAATACGATAGAGTCCTTTGCGGTGAAATTGAAAATGTTGACAAGCGGGTGCCAGCTCTAACAAGCTTTTTTCTTTCTAGGTTCAAAGATAATTATGAAGCCAGAAGGGAGCCATGCAGCCAACACAAACTCTCCTGTCTACAGGAGTCAAGCAATTAGGGGTAAGTACAGCCTTTATACTATGACTGACAGTTGTGGAAAAAAACTGTGAGAAATTTGGCTCGTTTTTCACAGGCAAATCGATAGATGAAGAATTTGAAACATTTATCAGTTGTGTATTAAATGGCCTCTATGAAACTGAATAGATCGTCCTTTTGCCAGTTTATCTAAAGGATCTGGCCACTGGGTATTGTCAGGAAAATGTAAAATAAAAAGGTGAATGTGTTAGTTAGGGTACTTTAAATTGCTTATTGAAAAGATCAGCTAAGCACGTCCCAAAGTGCTGTGCAGGGGGCTATGGCAATTCTTTCAATTAAACAGGGTGAGAGAAAAACCGTGAAACAGTATTACAAAAAATTCATGAAAATTGTGAGCGAGTGCGCAGAATCTGAGAAAAACTCATTTGTACTTCACTTTAGAAAAGGCTTAATAAACTAGGTTCATGAGTAACAACGTTGATGTTGCTGTCAACTACAATTCGAGTTCGGGTTGCTACAGAGGGTCAAACAAATTCCCTCTCTAGAACAACTGCTTTGAGAAAGGTAGGGAACAAAAAGACAATGTTATGAATGTACATAGAAATAAAAAAAACATTTGTTTTTTCAACGCCCTATTCAAGGACAAAATACAAAAAAGAAGTTCTTGCAAATAGAAGCTTTTGCAATGGAAGAAAATTTCAGAATTAAAACCCAAAAGCAGACGCATTCCAATCTACAAGCAACTCACCTCAATCATGGGAGCTACCGAGGCAACAGCCACAAATGTCTGGATATCTATGGATGCCACTTCCGTAGTGGTAGTGACAAATGCTGGCCGAATTTCAAGCCCCTAACCAAGTCTTTTTCGTTGCTTCCAGCAGTAACAATCACGATAACGTTTCTGCTGAAAATAAAGCAGAACCCATCAACAATTGTACCATTTTGCATCCTCCGCGAATGTTGTAAATGAAAACAGTAAGAATGAAATAGAATTCCAGAACAAAGCTACATGTTTTTTGGATACCGAAGACAAAGTTGTGCTTGAGCTGCCAGAGTTTGAAGCTGCCTTGATGCTGCAAAGACAGTTGTGGCTGAATTGGCTCAAAGTGAGGTGATTAGCCTTGACACATGGCTATTGCTGAAAAAGCTGATAATGCTGAAGTCACTCTAAGCAACTCTCTTTATGTAACCAAGCCACTTTCTGCAGTTTTGCTTCTTGTGAACAAGGTAGAGCTTGAGGATGCAAGAGCATTTGTGACCCCGGCAGTCAGAATGTACAATCGTGCGGTAATTGGATTGTTCACAATAGAGCGCAACGCGTGCTATATGCTATTATATGGCTCACCGTCACTATTTTAGTAAACAGTGGGTTATAGTGCATTCAACCCTGCTCTTTCACGTGGTCTTGTTTATTTTTGTGTCTGACCAATCATAAAGCTAGAATTGCCACTTAAATCTACCCACATCGGTGGTTGCTATGGAATGTGCCATAACACAAGATCTCAAGTATAGACTCTAATTGCGGGTGGGTGCGTGTACGTAACCATTTTCTGTTTTAACGCTTCAGGCTAAAACAAAATAAGCCGTCGCACAAATTACGGCTAGTTGACGCTAATAATTTAGGTGTAATTCTAAGTATTTCTACTTAGAATCTAAGTCTGCTGCCTCAGATTATGGTGAAAGCGATGATGAGGATTGTGATAATAAGGAAACCTCAGAAATACAGCTGCTTACGCAATATGTGGCTGCTAATGATAAGGAGAGTACCAGCGATCATCCTAATTAACTAAATTACAGAGAATAACGATAAGCCTATCACTGCTGATAACTTTCCCATTATAGCCGTTGACATCAAACTAATAAGTGGATGCAAATGTAAGGAATTCTGCACTAGTTTTATGTCATCTAAACAAATAAGCCTCGTTCGAACTGTGTATCAAGGATTACCGAAGGACACATTTGATATGGTTGTGTTGGGACAAACTGCCACTAATATAACAAGCAATCCCGTTGAATGGGCTACAGTAAATCTCTGCTGTGTACTCTGTGTTACAATGGGTGAGTGTTAAACACCATAAAAATAGCTCTAGATTGAATGGTCACTTGATGAGTTGGGTTGATATTTCCGCATCTTGATGCCCTCTGTGGTCACCTTTCGTTGACCTTACCATGACCTTTTGTATAGATCGGCAATTTTGATGGACAATATATGCAGTCATAGCAATATAGCTTGATGAGAAGTGCCCAGTTTGAAGCATACCCTTTTAATGTAAATCTCCAGGAAGGTGAGCTTTTAGCCACATATATTGCTGACCTTACCCTGACCTTTGGAAGGTCAACCGACAATCAAATTTAAATAAAAATGTGATCATCATCTTTTTCAGGGTTTTAATGTGTAGAATGCCAGGTTTCATCAATATAGGTTGAGATTAAGCGGTCTGTTGCTATGGCATTTTGATTTGTAAACAAATACCATGATTTACGATTCATGAATCGGCAACCTTATCCTGCCTAAACTCAAAACAACAGTTTTAGTTCATCGTGAGACCTTCTCTACTAAATCTTGCATAACCTGGGCATATATAACCCGATTTAAAAAATTTAAATTGCATTAAAATCCTCAGATATTGCTGATTTTGAATCTGTAAATAACTCAAAAATGTTGTTTTAGCACGATTGTACATTCTGACTGCCTGGGTCACATTTATGGTTTTATAGTAAAAAAACTGACAACCATGTGCATATTATTGCAACAAAAAAGTATGTTTTCATGCAAATTCGATCAAAGGAACTCTTGTGCCCTAGACAAGAAAGTTCCCAAATTTGGCTGGCGAAATGACCAAAATGTCATTTATCAGCCCCATGGAAAAACGACTTTTATGTCGCTGTAGGATTTTCTTGGGTTAGTATCTAAAATGAAAAAAAACTGTTCGAGCTAATAGGTCAGTAAGTGGAGATGTGGTCAATGGCATTGGATAAATTTACATACCAATGCAGTGTAATTAAAACAAGCTAATTAGAGCCAGGCTAATGGTTATGCTGGAATGCCACTACCATATAATACTATAAATTGACAATTTGAGGTGCATGTACATGCTTCACTCAGGCTATTCAACTGGTTAATTGCATTTATTACCATTGTCAAAAATGAATGCTAACACATCTACAATAGCTCATGAGGAGCAGATTTCTTACTTGTCCTACCTGTTCCGACTAACACATTTGCATTTGTTTCTGGCACAACTACAGCGGCTCATGAAAAGCAAGCCCATTCTGACTGAAGACTTTCAACTACCGACTTATGACTCAAGTAAGCATAGTGGCGATAATACATAACTCCATCTGCCTCTGATCCTGACAAAACGTACTCACAGATGCAACATTCAAGCAAAACATCACCTGTACTCCCAGTAAAGCTAACTATTTTCTAACTGCCTTTTGCAACATTGATAATAGTAATTAAAGCCTATATTTTTGATTTTGATAGCATATTTTTCTTTGCTTCATTTTAAAAAACGTAAAACTCATAACATAAAAATCAACCAATTTCATTTGTTTAGTAAATATTCAAAATTGATTTTCAAAAACAGCAGTCTGTAAACTATAGGTTTCTCCCCTCCCATCTTCTATTGCAGGATTACTAACAAGCTTATGTTGTGTGTGAATGGAGTAGTTTTCCCATTTCCATGGTAGTCTGCTGACAATGTCTAATATTGACAGTAAAAGCTGATGTGCATGTCGTTCTTGTAGAGAGTGCGACTTATTTTGCTGCAAATCGTCAATACTGTACAGATATTCAGAAATGTTGCGCATGTTTTTAACTCTACAGCTGAGCATGTTACATTTTTGCTTGAACATGCAGCAGCCTTATTTTAAAAAAGTGTGGGAGTGTGACTTTGCAATATGTCCTCTTTGTGCAGCTGCTTTTACAAAAAAATAGTTCTCTGTGTAGGTCAGTTTTGTGTAGTACATTGTAAAGTGTGGCACGGCTAGTTTTATTTCTATGAATTTTCATTTGCAGTTGCACAATACATTTTCTGACTACTCAAACTGAAGACCCATCGGCAACAACGTACTTGGGTGAAGGCCTAAAATAATCACAAAAAAGGTTTATTTCTCGCCATGTGACTGGTAGCTCCGCTCTCAATCAGCCATCTTTGAGAATCGAGATCTGTCTCCAACACAGTAATTGCTGATTCATCATTTCTGCTATTATCATAGTGTGTATATATTTTGATCTGATGTAAACCTGAGTTACTGTTGTAATACCAATGACTTCGGTCTCGGCCACAGCACGATCCACAGCTCTGATTATAGTTGTTTTTAGGACAACTATTTTGATAATAATTCAAAGAACCACAGATATAGCATTCTTTGGACTGTTGCTGACTACGTTTAAAGCGGTTACTTCCTGACAGCGAAAAAATGTAAGATTTTGCTTTAGACCTAACACCACCAGAATCACTGGCTGAAGTCAGTGCTTTTTGTTCCCTTTTTATCTTTATTAAGCAGTTTTTATGTGGCAAACTGTAAAGTTGTACTGTCACCGCGAGCCTCCAGTGCAGTTACTACCGTCAAATAGCTTTCCAAGAGGCTTGCAAATAGATTCACCACCTGGTGTTCCTCTCTAACCTTAACATTAATAGTTGCAATTTTATCAGTGATAGCTTTCATGTGACATAGGTGGTCTTCAATTGATGAACTGTTGTTCATAATCGTCCTAAAGTACCGTTTCTTGATAAATAATTTATTCCCCATTGTATCACATTCAAGATGAACTCTCAGCTTATTATACGCAGCTCCTATGTATTTAGATTCACTGTTGAGTTAAATAAGACTGTCACTGACAAATAAATTGATGGAAAACAATATGTGGAAAAAAGCTTTCTTGACTCCTTTTTGTACTCAGCTTTAACAGCAGTCTTAGCATCATTCTCCAGAGCAATGGTTCCATCCACATATCCAAATAAGTCCTTAGCTATAAGTAAGTGTTTCAGTTCAAACTTCCATTTGGCATAGCTATTAGTGTTTATCTCATCTAAAGTCTAGCCTTTCTCATCCATAGTTCTTTGATAGAACTTTTAAAGGGGTGACTGGGCCAATAACCTGTTTTTATAAAGTTTGAATGTTCAGTTTATTGACAAAACTTTATTATCTGTGTTCATCCTAGCAGTTAGGAACAAAAGAGCGAGCTTTATATGAAAAGGCTATGAGTACCAATATGCAACAAGCTTTCAAAAAGCACTATGAAAGAATTATTGAAACCATGAAACTGCTATTATTGCAATGAACGATACTAATAATGGCTCAATCATGTCAATAACGATTAATTCATTTGTTGTTTCTATTGGTATCAAAGTCATTTTTCCAACTACAAGTCCTCAGGTTATTTCATTAGCAACTTTGATTGCAAAACATTGAAAATGAATATTACCTGTATCAGGCTAATAGTTCTGTAGCTCCTTTTTAAACGTGGCTTTAATTCTTCGATGTAATTAGAGAAATCTTTGTTGCATTTAGAATGGAAAATGTGCTACTATATAAATTGAAGATATTTTGATTACATTGTGGTTTCTTTTTATTTGTGCTAAAAGTTCCACTTTAAAATGGCATTGCGTAAAAGTTTTGCTGTGCTAAAAAATTGTGTGGACGCGAATATCTGCTAGCCTAACTGCACAGAAGACGATTGAAATCATTTAGTTTTGAAAACGTTAAGTTTTCTTTCTGCACGTAATATAAATATGGTTCGATTATGTAATTTGTGTATGAATACATATTTGTATCATTTGATAGATTATCATTAAATAACTTATAAATATGCAGATTTATACCATATTTTTAGTAGCATCCTTGCAGCGACCTTAGCACGGCTTACAATTAGTTGATGCTCATAACTCCACTTCTATTGCACAGAAAAAGCCAGGTTTGGCTGGAAACTGAAGAAAACATATCAATGAGTGCAATGAGGTATCATACAACATTGTTAAATATAGATATAAAATAAAAGTATGTTTTCAAATTTGAAATTAAACGAAAAATGAAAATTACAACAAATTGAAAAGAAGGACACAGGCCATAATTTCGTTGCGAGTCATTTGCAAGCAATAGATATCAACTGGTAGAGATATTTCTCGGCTTCTCGATGCATATTTATTTAGAGATCTTGACAAGTTTGGGGTAAGTTAGCAGATTTATTGCATCCAAAAGGTTTAAATTTGCTCCACGAGATGAAAAGCGCAAATTATAGGCGACGATGGCTTCATGGGGATTAACCACCACAATAGAGGAAGAGTTGAAAAATAGAGCGCCAAGGCGTTCAATTCGAGGTTTTACGGTATATGAGTTTTTTACCTGCAGTCTGCACACCTTGCAAAACAGCTTGTTGAGCAACAACTAGAAACTTGTTAACTGTATAATTAACAAGTTTGTCGTTGTTGCTCAACAAGCTGTTTTGCAAGGTGTGCAGACTGCAGGTAATAAATACTCAATTAGGTTATAGATGTACCAATTTTTAAAGGAAAAATGAATGGGGAATGCTAACAGAAGATACAGTAAACTTGGTAGAAAACATATAGACTGCTTGCCTCAAACCTGATTTGAAGAACTGTATACTAGTCAACTTATCATACAATTTATATAAGTATAAAAAGTATATAGTTAGTTTGTGAGTCACATATTTATATATTGGTCAACTTGACAAACTTTAACCAGGTTTTGCTGTGATGAAATTTTAAAATGGCAGGATATAGTAACTTAATGAGTTACTATATATACAGTTAATGGGGACTTTGCAATTCAGAATATAACTGTATACAGTTACATGTATAATATGAACTGTATACAGTTATATTGTGAATGAAAAATATATAATTATTATGCAGTTTACAGAGTTTAAAGCTTCTCTGTGATTTACAGTTTATATATATCAAGTTTGTGATTTACAGTATATATACATGTAGTTAGTCTGTGAGTATATAGGCTATATACTATATAGCCTATATACTCACTATTTAGGCTATAGTTAGTTGAGAATTACAAAGAATATAGTTTGTTTGTGAATTACACTATACATACTTAGTCTGTGAGTTCCAGTATATATATTTAGTCTGTGTTATGCTATATCTAGCTATTCTGTGAGTTACGGTATGTTGTTAACAGGTTTGCATAGTATTTTGCTGATCTGTTGCTTGTTGAGCAACAAATGGTAACTTGTTAACTATACATTTAACAGGGGTGCGTAGTATTTTGCAAAATTGTTTGTTAATAAATCTGGCACACCTTGTAATTACATAAGAATAATTTGGAAGTCTAAACATTCCAAAATTATTATGCTTTTTAGTCTTGGTTATTCCAAAATTACAGAGTAGTTCCAATTATCAGTGTAAATTTTTTATTCAGTTATATTTTTGAATATAAATATAGTGAGAAAATATGTCTTTACTTTATTTATATCATTGATATAAAATAATAAATATAAATAGTCAAAAGTTCTTTTAATTTTCGTTAATTTAAAATGGCACTTTGTGAGCATTGAAAGTTTTATAAGACGCGATTTTGTAGGTTTTGTAGCTTGGACTGTCACAATATTTCTTTACCGGTAATCTATATAATACAAAAAGAAAATAATAAATTAAAATTTGCATATGGCTATCAGTATGTGCGCCCATTAATATCGGTACCTCATATATATATATATGAAAGTGCATAGACAGTTTAATACATCATATGAGATAAAATATTCAAAAACTATAAATAAGATAAAAAATAACAGTGTTTGAGCTACATAATTATTTTAAAATGTAGGAAGAATCTGTTTAAAAGGAAGAAAGACCAACATGAACATTGTGATGTAAATGGATGATTATCTTAACAAGATTAATGAGGTACACTGTAAACATGGTCAGCAGACTTCCTCTTGGTCATTTCATACGTATGTTCAACATTAGCATAGTGAGGTGTCTGTGACTCACTAGAATTATTAACAACACTGTAGACATGATCAGTTGGATCTCTTCTCATCCTTTCATATACAGGTACATTGTTAGTAGTATCATGGATAGTAATTTGGTCCCTGACTGTGAGTACCTTTCTACGTACAGGATCCTTTGTACCTTCTCTAGTTCCTGGAATTAAACGAGAAGATGTCATAGGATAACTTTGTTTTACCCTCAGATTCTAATCTGATGCACCATAGAGGTCATTCAAAACAGTATTTTCACTTATACCAGCGCTAACCAAAAAAGCTGCATCAAAGAAGTATCCTTCTACATAAATTTCTTTATCACACAATGACAGAATCTGGGAAGGGATTGCTATTCTCACATAACTCTATAGTGCTGTTGGTGAGGCTGTATTTATTCTCGCATAAACTTGTTCTCGCATAAACACACAAAATGCTCTTCCTACCCTAGGACATTTATGTATTCACGTCACCTAACTTTCTTGTTTTTGCGGAGTCATCCTCTCGCGAAAATTT
Organism: Watersipora subatra; assembly: GCF_963576615.1. NCBI lineage: Eukaryota > Metazoa > Bryozoa > Gymnolaemata > Cheilostomatida > Watersiporidae > Watersipora > Watersipora subatra. The sequence continues at coordinate 49,692,151 of NC_088712.1, read as the reverse complement.
CATGAGCGAAACTAAACTATCATAACGAACGAGCGAAAACGCGAAATTAAATAGCTTTGTTCATTGATATCCAGAATAACATCGTCATATAGAAGGATCTAGATGTCATTGATAGTCCAAGAAACCAATGGCAGCAAGCGATCAAATTAAATTAGTGATATTGGCCAAACATTTCTACCTGCGGTTTACAAATACAAAGTAGTCCTAAATCCCAAAGTTTTTCTTATTAGCGAATTGGACCTGAGAAATGTAATGTTTGTTCCACTGCATTTATTTTCACATCACTATATTTTTGCACTCATCAGAGCCGCGAAATTACGTTGCAGCAAAACTTTACTCCGGGTGCTACTTTCGAAACTAAATACCCTACAGGATGAAAATATTCGATGGATATAAAAATTCGCAATTCCGCGAACAGTTAATAAAACGAATTATAAATTCTGCGAAAAATAGTTCTATTTTTAATCACAAGGGAGAATAACTACTGCGTCAAATTTAAACACTAGTCGCTAGGCATAAATACTTAATGTAGCTGAGTTTCAAAACCTTTTTAACATAGTCACCGGGGCTTTGAGTTGACCCCATTGCTAGTACATCACATTTCTTTACAAAATTATTCAAGGTGTCACAAAATATGCAGAAAGGCGTCATCGCAAAAACAGTCGCTAGGCAGATGTACAAAACGTAGCCAAGTTCCAAAACTTTTTTAAAATCATTGCGGGGCTTCGAGTTAAGTCCATTGCCAATGCATCAAACCTTTTTACAAAATTATTCAAGGTTTTCACAAATTACTAGGCGTGGCACCGTCATTGCAAAAATCTCTCCTACAGTCATTGTACATTGAAATCAACTCCATCGACCTCTAATATCGAAGTTGAGGACAATAATGACTTTTATCTGAACCTTATGGTATGTATTTGATTTGCAGTGCAGATACATTTTTCCATAATTAACTGCATTAGTTAACTCTTTTGTTTGAAAAATGATCGCGTTCATCCAATACTTCAGCAATTGCTTTTGTACTTTCTTTACACATGTTGATATTTTTCTTTTGTGTTTACTGCATATTGAGAATGAAACAGCACCTATCGGTATTCTGATTATGAAAACTAAAAACAAGAAGCAATATTCACCGTGACAGAAATATTGGCAGATAAGCAACTAATCAACCTAGACCCCTTCTTCAACAACAACAACATTGATATCGCTGTTGCAAACTTGATTATATTATATATTTTATTTCATGTATAGATATATTATAATTTATTACAAACTTGAGTGTACAAATAAAATATTTTAAATGCAAATAAAATTTTACAAATGATGAATGAAGTAAATAAAAACAGTTTCGCCAATATGGCGGTTGTCAGACAATAAAATTGAACCGATACTCTTGGTCATATAAATACCAGCGTGTAACAGTGCTCTCTGACTAGTTATTTTGGTAATAACAGCTCTATATCGCTGTCAGTGTCTTGTGAGGATGTTAAAGGCGATTCTCTCGCTACTACATGGCTTGTAAGGGAGTTTTCATCAGAACCCTCCTCGTGGCTTACTATTTGGAAAGTTCTGCCAGTTGGTCAAAAAATTTGCGCTCGTAAAGGCGTTTTTGTTCCTTTTTTAAAACAGATATATTCTCCTCGTTAGCAGCTGCGGTCACTTCTACCTCAATTTCAAGACCTGCCGGAATAATTGGTGATCTTCTAAGAATGACATCTACTACCCTTGCAGTCAATGTGCTACCGTGTATGATGAAAAATCATTCACACTAAAACAAAAAAAAAAAGTGGTAGGGATGGAGAAAATAAATATTGCGTTTTACCGAAGAACCAAAATAAAATGCAGCTAATTTAGTAAATGGTTTTGAAAAAAACTCATTACTTACCACAAGTTCTTGGTTCATCAAAGGCCTCCAAATCGATGAATATTCACGAAAACCTCTGAATGCAGCAAAAAATTTACAGCTTAACATGATCGACTCGTAGTTGTGAGCTAAATAAAAACCGAAACACTCGGTTTACGCATGCGTAAGGTTAACTTTTCAAAAAGAGTGACAGTGTTCAGCCGCGAATAAATTAATCCGCGAATAGTATGAAAAAAAAACACAATTTAAGCGAAATATTACTCCACGAATAAATTCATCTTGTAAGGTACTAGCAAAATAAGTGTCTTAGGGTATATGTATCCACACTCACACATCTGCCTATGACATGTTAATGCTGTTCGTAGCTGTATCAACGCTCAAAATCTCTTCCACCACATAATGATGCCGTCCCCAAACGTACCCACTATTATAATTTTCCCTATCCTATACGAAAGTTGCTCTGATGTGTATTCACACACAGACATGTATACTCTTCTACAACATAATGATGCTGCGCTTGGATGTATCCATACTCCTATACTTCTCTAGAACATGATGATTATGTCCCTAGATGTATCCACAATCACATACTATGACATTACCTTTCCTCTTCCTGCAGCAGAGTATGATGATGATTACAACTGCTATCAGCACTACTCCTCCAATAACTATTCCAACAATAGCACCAAGATTTAAGCTGGTAGACACAGTCAGTTTTGTTGTTGCTAGCTCTGTCGTTGGCTGGGTTGTTGGTGGTATGGTTACATCAAATGTCCATGTCACATTCCAAGTGATGGTGATTTCACCCACAACTACAAGTTTGTACAGAAGCTGTGAACAACATTACATCATTGCATCAATCCCATTGCATTATTTTATGTGAACATTAGTTCAAAGTGGCAATCTGTATGCAATAATTAAATATTCCAATAAAAATCTGCAAATATGCACCAGTTTGACACTTTTCTAGTATGCAATTATGTTCTATTATGGAGTTAGCTACAAAGCTTATCGTTTTAGGTAAGTTAGTGTTGTTTAAAAATTGTTGCTTTTTGATCAAATAATCTGTTAGTGGAACCGTTTACGTACATGAATTTACCTGATACTTTCAATGGTGCTGCCTAACTATGTTACTTACCTCAATATTATCTAATATTGATGAATACCTTACCGATAATATAGATAGATCTTACCTCGATATTTAATAAAAGTTATGTCATCATAGAAACAAATACAACCATCTATATAACATAGTGTACCTTAGTCTATAATTAATATATCTTTGGAAAGACAGCTTCCCATTGCATGTTGGGAATTTCAGTTTTTAAACATATGTTCTCCAACAGGGCGCTTTCCAAGAAAATAATACATAATTGAACGCTTTCCAGTTTGCAAAGATATAAATTTTGCACAGCTATTAATACCTTGAGTATAACTGAATGGAGACGAACATGTCTTATCTTAAAGAAACGAGCAGTTCAGCAAATTACCCTAAGTGTGAAGCCTGAAAGATTTTTCATTTACAGACCGTTTTCAGTTGCCCAATAAAGCTGACTAGTTGAGATACATGTAGTAAAACTGGCATTTTATACTTTTCAAATTCCTCACCTATTAGTAAGATCACACCTAGTAATATCCCTATCACCTTGCTAAAACATTTAATGACCTTAGTTCATGATATATAACACTACAAAAACTATTGAAGTTTTTAGTGACGCTGATGTGCAGCAGAAAAGAGTGGTTCATGTATGCAGATAATAATCTTTTGCTTCAAAACACCAACTTTTCCCTGTCAGTAACTAAAATTATATAAACATATACTAGGCTACAATACTTTCATGGCATCAATTCATGAACCCACTCATTGAAGGCAGTTGTCTTTAATAAGTGTGCTATGATGAACCGAGTTACTAATCTGATCAATAAGGCACATTTATATGAGAAGCAAACATTCTAAAGTTGCTGATTGAATTCGGCATAGCTTGAAGTAGGAAAGCTTTTTCACATCAAATAAGACATAGATAACAAGTGAAGTACAAGCAGTCTGTTCTCCTAACTCTCCCCTCATGTGAGAATATTCAACACCACGGAACACACAGTATTTTTTGCAAAACTGCAAAGGAGTCAGATTGGTGTTGTTGGTAGCTCGTCGGTATCAAAAATTGAATGTTATGAGTTCTAGTCCTTCACAAAGCAATCTTTTAAAAAGCGTTTTTATTCGTTCTCATGTTATTTCTAGAACTCGACGGTACCAAGGTCTAACGACGATTAGTCAAATTCTAAGTGGTCCAAAGCTAATTTATCTAATACCAATAGGTTTAACAGTACAATCGGACCAACGACATGATCGGTCTACATGTATGTGTGAAACCGCTATCTAAAAATGAGAAGAGAACCTTGCTGGAAATTGCTAGCTATCTTTTTACATTGTGTACACAGAAAAACGTGAAATGATATATTCACAGTTTATATAACTGATTTTAGCGAAGACAACAATAATGCTTTACCCATAGATATATAAACCTAAATTGGCCAATAATAGCTATTGCCATTGGTTGTCTTGTCAGGCTTAAATAGCATGACGTTACATCATTGTATTGTACCTAATGCTTGACTGTACTGTTGTTAACAATGGAGCTAATGAGGAGAAAGTGACAAAATCACATTTATTTTCACCTAAAAACCTTCTTGGATACATAATCCAGCAAGCCACAGCAATTCTGTGATAATATCTGATAACCACCATAGATTAAAACTATAAAAGTTATGAAATGTTGCATACAAATAATGAGCCATCAGCAGGGTTGGTAAAATCAATGGTTTTTTTTAAAGTCAAAAAATCTATTGTTCTTGATTTATTTGATTTTTTGATTTAAATCGATTTTTTTTGTTTCAAAAATATGTTTTGTGTTCTAAATTGCAAGTTATTGCTATCAATTTAGAATTTATGATTTGCAGGGGTATTATGTAGTTTTATTACAACAATTGGGAAATGAAAAATTTTTTACACAGTTAACACACGACAAAAAGGACAGCATAATTTATGCGTTGGACATTAAAACCCAGAAACGAAGATGAAGAATTACAGAGAACAGATCGCACAACCGAAAGCATTATTACATGTTAACATTGACATTCCCAAGTAAGAAACCAAAATACATAGACCTAACTCCTTAGTTCAATAGCAATTTGTCTAGAATGCATTAAGTTTTAAGAATTTAAAGTTTTGAACAAAAACACTAGTTTTCCGGCCTTCTCAGTTCCAAGCCTACTTCTGAGTTTGCTATGTACCAAGCCAAATGAGGAAAAAATTCTTTCCACATTCGCACTACTGCATATGGCACCAATCATCCTCAGAACCCCCGCTTCGTGTTCCTGATCTAAACCGATAGCCGACTTCCACCAAGTTACTGTGTCGACTGCTTCGACAACTCCTTTCTCAAACTGGTGGGCTTGAAATGGCCAAGTTCTGGCTTGGTAATTCATCACCATGGGCAGCAGTGTTGGCCATTCATCAGAAGAGATTTGGTCACACTCTCTAGTACCTCATCAGAAAGCGTAAACGAGCTGGCATACTTAGGAGTAAGCATGTATGCCAAGTAGTGGTAAGCTGTTAAGTTTTTAGTCGCTCTTAGTTTCAGCTTCTGCATTTTTGCTGCATCAATAGCTCCCTCTAACTTTTGCTCCAATGACAGCCAGATTTGAACACCGTCAGCTATGGTGCAGTTTTCGGCTTGCACTTGATCGATGGCTATCGCTACAGGTTTCAGGAAAATGATGAGATCTTCGGCATTCCGTTTCATTGAAATGTCTCCTACTTTCTTAGGTATCCCTTTGGCAATCTAGTCTCGATGCTCTTCGCACACTGCTAAGAGCTTTGGCCAGTTTGCGATATAGGCCTCCAACGTATCTATAACACTGTTCGATCAAACATCGCACACCATAGGCAACTTCTTTCCACCTGCTGCTTTACGCCAAGTATTAGGAAGATCCAAATGCCTAGACATCTAGTCTTTTATTCAAATCAGTGCGGTCATTAAAAATTGAAATACATTTAATTATCTACCAAACGGACTTGTCTTTCCTTCCATTAGTTAACGAAAGGTGCAATGCTGTTTATAACCTCATCGTTATAAGCTATAGACATTAGTAAGCTTCTAACTATTCCCTACCCACTGTATTGCTGCACAGAATGAGCTAGATTGCTAGAATGTTCTGCAAAAGAGCCTTCAGTGAGCTCAAGATACATAGCAGGGCTTATTTCAAACATATCTACCGCGTTATAGGATAAATGAAAAAAATTGTGATTTTTTTGGGCGATTTAAATCAGATAAAAATCGCCTGCTTTAAATTGGTTGAATTAAATCGTAACAACCCTGGCCATCAGGGCTTTATTTGCCACCCCCTCTCCTATCCCCCTTCTCTCCTTTCACCCTTCCTCTTCTCCCAAGAAGAAGTGGGAAGGGAGAAGGGGAAAAGAGAAAAGAGGGAAAGGAGAGGGGGTGGGGCATATAGCCCAACCACCCGAGAAGCCAGACCCTGGCTAGGTAAATTGACTAATATCATGCTGAACTAAACATGACTAAATATGATGAGTATGCAAGTATGTCTCAAGTCAAAAATGAGACAGAATGATTATTTTATAACTGGCTATGTATCTCGGTCACTAAAGATGAAGTGTAATGATGGTATCACTAGCATCGTGGATGTTACCAACTATGATTTCAACCAAGCAACGAATTACCTTATCACAGTTACAAATCGTGGTGGCTTGACTTTGTCTTTGCTTGTGGTGATTGAGGTTTGCAACCACAGTGAGAAAGCGATGAAAGTGTTGCTTAGTAGTGCTAGGCTGGTGACCAACTTTCCCATGCTAGCACTAATTGCTACCATGGAGAGGTTGCTGAGGTTCAACATCATGCTATTGTTAAAAGTAATCTTCATGCTAGTAGCCTAGCTCGGGAGATAGCAAAGATATATGTTTCGATTAGGGCCCATTATGAAGCTAAGAATAGAGCTGGAACGGGTAGCTCGTCTGGTCTTAATCCACTGGATCAGAGGTGCCCTAGTCGGGCCACCCGACCCTCGGGTGTTCTTATACAAAGACACGGGTAGGTTTATGACTAACAGAGAGCAATTGTATATCGCTTTTTAAGTGCGATTGAAGTATAGTCGCGTATAGTCCTAGCGCGAAAGGACCAGGCAAAATAAAACAAGATGAGTCGCGACTATATTTTTACGTCTGCGACAATAGTCTTTGGACTATAGGTTTCACAACATTTTTCGGCAAAAATTAATCAACATGTCAGTGGTCTGGAAGTTCAAGAAGAAGCCGGTCAAGAAAGGGAAATACCAAGTTATTTGTACAGTGTGCGAAAGCAAGTTAAGCTACAAAGAAGGGTTCACCTCAATACTATTGAGGCATTTACAACGAAGGCATCCCGAGGAACTTAAAAACGCGTCTACGAACCTTCAATCCAGAAAATCTATTTTATTTTCAGTTTCTTTCACTAATACTAAAAGTTTTAGGGAAGTGATGTATTTTTGCTTTCCACTATGCTGGGTTGTCTACTTCTATATTTGCAAAGTATTTCTCAACTAATCTCTTCTTGTTGAATATAATAGCAGTTGAAAATAAAATCTAATAAAAACACTAGCCAAATCATGCCAATAATCTATCACCCATTGAATAGCATTGATCCATCAATGTCTAGCCATAAATTGTAAATTGCATCTATAAACCGAGCCACAAAATATAATCATTGGTGTGATAATGGGTTCTTTTATCTTAGGTTATTGATGTCACAACATTAGGCTGTAATAGAACTATCTCTTAACCTTAGATAAATAAAAAATCGCGCAGGCTGACCCGGTCCGACTCGATCTTGGCCCTCATTGCTGACCCTGAGCCTGGCTCGAACCAGCATTCCTTAGTCTCATTCCAGCTCTAGCTAAGAAAGCCACTGATTCCACTTCCCTGATCAGATCAAAACTTCACGGGTTCATCATATTTAGTCATGTTTAGTTCAGCATGATATTAGTCTTTTACCTAGCCAGGGTCTGGCTCTTCGGGTGGGGGCTCTTTGCCCCCCTCCTTTCTCCCTTCGGGTGGGTGGGCTATTTGCGCCCCCTCCTTTCCCCCTTCTCTCATTCCCCTTTCCCTTTCTTTTTAGGAGAAGGGGGAAAGAGAGAAGGGGGATAGGAGAGGAGGTGGCAAATAAAGCCCTGATGGCTCATGACTTGTGTGCAACATTTCATAACTTATCAGATATTATCACACAATCGCTTTGGTTTACTGGATTATGTATCCAAGAAGGTTTTTATGTGAAAATAAATGTGATTTTGCCACCTTCTCCTCATTAGCTCCATTGTTAACAACAGTGCGGTCAAGCATTAGGTACAATACAATGACGTAACGTCAGGCTATTTAGGTCTGACAGCCTTTTTCTCTATTGGCCAATCTAGGTTAATATATCTATGGTTTTACCATACCTACTAGCACTGGCACATAATCTAAAACTTTGAGCTAGCATTGTAACAAGAACTTTGTTTGCAATGTTAAATTGTTATCTCCAATTTGTAGTCTTAAAATTTCTTTTAACAGCAAAAATACCTGAAATTCATCCAATCACCATTAGATCAATCTTATCCAATCCCATACAATAATATTATACTATGCACTACTCTATTGACAACCATATTGTAATAAATATTATATGAATAACTATCATGTAGCAGTAGCAACATACTCTTCGTATGTACAGCATTTTGATGATGAGAAGAGTATATCAGACAACTTCAAATAAAAAGCTTTGTAGTTTTTATGCCAAGTAGTGATGCCAGAGTGAAGTGCAAAAATTTATTTTCACACAAAGTATTAGGATTCAAAGATTTCAAACAGCTGTGTCGACAGCTTGTCTTCAACACAACATAGAAGAAAGTAGAAGAGAGACTCTATTGCATTCAAAATAACAAATCAACCACAGGAAGTTACAACTTAAACTGAAAATGCATTTGATCCACAGTGCGTACACTCACATTCAATAGATGCAGTACAGTTGAACTGTTCTGTTTGACCATTCTGACGAGAGTCCATAGAAATTACCAGCTGATCAGACACATCTGCATCTGAACAAGTACTGCATGACCACTCGTAGGTAGGGTTAGAATTAGAGTCGGTCAACACCTTACAAGAGAGTGTAAGAGGCCCTCCAGGGTTATGTTCTAAATTATAATGAGGCTCCTCTTCGTAGTCAATATCTGTAACAGGATTAACATGGTACTACAGTAAATAAAAGTAATAATAATAATGAAGAACACTCGAAGTAGAGATGACTCTAAATGACTTAGTCAGTTAGCCTTAATTATTGATCCTGCTAAAATAGAGAAAGATGTTTGTCTTTCTGTTGGTTCATGGCATTTGTAAGATCAGTATTTTAGTCCAATACATGAGACCTTATTCAGAGCAATGATGAGTGCTGAAATGATATCTGTAGCAGTTACATGAATTATGTGTCAAGGTTGGTAGCAAAAATAAATGATCTAGACCTTTGCGTCATCATATCATTCACCCTGTTTATTGCTTTATGACGATGCTGACATAGTAGTCACAAACTAGTGGCATAGAAAGCGCCACTTGCAAGATAAAAGGTAAGAGAGAGATTTTCGGAAAAGCGCTTTTAGTTAAGGCTAGATGGTGCCAATCGCTGATAGAATCAAATACATACTGTAAAACCTCTAATTGAACGCCACCTCTATTTGACCGCCACTTTGACTATCTTTGATCTTTATGAACCAGCAGTATTAAGTGATCACTGCAAAAGTGTCTACAAAAGTGTATTAATAATGAATCGTTTACGTTAATAACAATCAATTCTCTTGTTGTCCAACTCCAAAGCATTTCGCTTTTTTTTTCGCTAAGAATTTGAAAGCAACACCATAGAAATAGTCAATAACTGTCTCAGGCTAATAGCCGGTGCTTGTCTAACACAGTCTTTATACTCCAAAGTACTTGTACTTATTTAAAAACGGTTTAAACTTACATCGGTAGATGAACTTTCAAAGCAACGCCATAGAAATAAGAAGTAACAGTATCAGGCTAATGGTAGTTCTTTGTTTAACACAGTGTTAATACTTCGAAGAACATGTGTGTAATAAACGGTTTGCAAGTTTTGTGCCAAATGTTACGTTAAGCGGGCAAACTTTTATGCGTTGCATTTGTGCTAAATGCAGTGCGTAAAACTTTTGCTCTGGCTAAAAAATGTTTGGACGCTAACATCATCTAGCTCAGCAGTAAAGAAAAGTTGTTGAGGTCAGAAGATATTGTGGACAGTACTGAACAACTAAAAGATGTCAGTTCTATCGAAAGCAACAATCTGAAAGCAGCTATCCGAGCAAATGAGGAAAATATTTGTTTTGAAAATGTTAATTTTTGTTTCTACATGTAATCTAAGTATGATTAATTTATGTCATTTTTTCATGAATATATATTTGTGACCTTTGATAGATTATCATTATACATCTATAACTTATAAATATGCAGATTTATAGCATATTATTTAATAGCATTCTTGCGGCTATCTTAAAGGCGGACTTGCAACAAAATTCACATTACAGTTATTTAATATGAAAAGATTCACCATGTCTTACTCTGTTGTGTTGTAGGTGCAAAATATGTAGAAAAGTGATTAAAAGGTCTTAAAAGCTAAAAAACGAACAGAAAATCGCAGCCACACGAGACCGCTATAGTTTGGATTATCTTTTTAAAACGACTCAAATGTGACGTAGTTGTGAGAGATGGTTACTGTTTACACTTTCATGCAACCTTATTCGTCGAAATATTTTCACAAATATACTTCAAGCATTCAATAAAACCATGTCTAGTGTTCTTACGCGTCTATTTTATCGTCATTGTAATGCTGTCACTTTTAGCAGATATCCTATAACTTACCGTACAAATTTGTTTAATTTTTTAGCCTTAGCTTGAAGGAGTACATATCATTGTCTGATAATCATGACGAGCCTGTTGGTGACTTGTGATAATCAAAAAGTGCTGCAGAAATTATTTGCGAAGTATTAGGTCACATGATCAGATTACGACTTGCTGATTAGACCAAACAGAAACAAAACTGTAAAGTAGCGAGCATCTATATTTGATACGGGGTCTTCGGTAAAACCCGAAGTGTTTGTCATAAACTAGTGCTACGATAAATTTTATATTCAGCTTTTTATTGGCCTTTCAATTCACGTGAGAACATCACATGAGAATACAATAACCAAATTTCATGGCTACGCCATCGGAATAATGAGATTCCAATCTATGGCGGCTTTTCGTTTTTGAGCTTTTAAGAGCTTGTAATCACATTTCCACATATTTGGCGCCTACAACAATTCAGAGTAAGACATGGTAAATATTTTGATACCAAATAACTGTAATGTGAATTTTATTGCAAGTCAACCTTTAACACGGGTCAGAATGAATCGATGCTCATAATTCCCCTTCTTTTGCGCATAGAAATAGTTGCAAACTGGTTGCAAACTGCAGCAAACATATCAATGGGTGCAGTGAGCATTTGTGCAACACTGTTAAACATAGATATAAAATAAAAAGTATGTCTTCAAATTTAGCATGGAATAAAAATTAAAAATGCAAACAGACTGCATAGAAGGACACAGGCTATAATACCACCAAAGGTCAACTGCAATCAATACATATCAACTGGTAAAGATATTTCTCAGGTAAGTTAGCAGATTTATTGCATCCAAAAGGCTAAACCCTTTGGCTGGGGAAACGACCAAGATGTTGTTTACCGGTTGCGTGGGGAAACTACATTTATGTCCCTTTCGGTAGACGTTTATAAAGCTGTTGCCTAGTAACGTTAAACAAATGATATGAACACTAGTAAGTTTTAAATATCATCAACAAGATATCGGTCGATGATTTACAATGTGAAACGATTATCTGAGAGGCGTTGCTTTGTGCTAAAAGCTAAACAAATCGTGCCTCCTTGGAAAAGAATAAAAGTTGGAAAAACCAGTCAACATCGGCTAGACTTTCAAAACGGTAAAATAAAAGATTATTTGATCCTGTGATCGTTAGTGATTTTTTGTCTGATCAGAATAAAAATAATTCAAATGATAGAAGTGATGTAAACTTTTTGGATTTTTAATATACTTGGAATATACAGAGAAAACGATTGTTATGGTGGCTCGCACGGCTACGTTACAGCGTTGGACTCTACAGAAAAACATGCTTCCAAGCATTTCATACAGAGAAAATTGCACATGGTTGTATTTTTTTTAGTAGTAGAAATATAAATGAATTTTTATGTACAAAAATTTTTGTTCATAGAAATAAATTTAGGATTTGAGCTATGCAGGTTCCTAAAATATCGATTTTATTGAATTTTCGAAAATAAATTACACAAGTTTCGGTGGTTTTTTTTTGGGAGGGGGGGGGGCTTATACCCGATCAAAGAGTTAATATAGCTCAAACAGAAAAGAAGAGAGCCAAATGTAGGCGACATCCGCTTCGCCGTAATAGGGTAAATTTATCTCACCAAAATTCTGACGAGCCATTTGAAAAATACACCACCAGCCTCTATATGAACCCCGCCGCCAATTGACCGCCACTATAGAGGAAGGATTGAAAAATAGAGCTCCACGGCGTTCAATTAGAGGTTTTACAACATTTGCAAAAACACAGAATGGATTTATCTAATCGTATATTGACTATACTTTGAAACTGAAATGTCAATATAGGCCTGCAATGAGATAAAGTGTGTGAGTGAGTGAACCTTGTGAGATGAAAACATTTTTGGATCCTGCTTGACACCCAGCAGTCATTTGAAAAAAAATATTCATGCTCATTTTTTTTACAATGTAAGAGTACTTTTGGTTTCTGTTACAAAAATGACCATTAGATCCTGTAACAATTCTGTTGACGTCGGCGTCTGTGTCAGTCATCTGTGTCCCTCATCTGTCTATTAACGTCGTCTGTGTTTGTCGGCCTCGTGTGTTCGTCAACGTCCTCAGTGTCTGTCAATGTCGTCTGTGTCTGTTGACATCGTCTGTGACTGTCGATGTTGTCTGTATCTGTTGATGTCGTGTGTCTGTCGACGTCATCTGTGTCTGTTGATGTTCTATGTGCATTTCGATGTTGTCTGTGTACGTCGACGTCATCCGTGTGTGCTGATGTCTTGTGTTTGTCAACGTCGTCCCTGTTTGTTCAAATGTCTGCCTGTCTAGTTATAGCTATTGAACCTTGGAACGAGAAGCTCGCTACGTGCTGAATTTTTACTCATAGAGATTGCAACCACAGGTTTCTAACCACCCATTTAACTTCTGAGCTACACAGTCCTTATAATTCTATCACTCCTCTAATATACAGTATACTCTTTCCCCAATTGTACACACTAAATGACGTATTAATTGATACATTGCCATACTAGGGCAAATTTGTTTTCCGTCATACGATATTAACAATAATTTTACTCCAATTAAAATTGGGAGACTGTTGTACTGATTACGACGAAATAACAAAAATGTTGATATGTTATGTTGCTGCTCAGTTCTCTCTTCAGCATTATCCCTTATGGTAAAAATGGATTCGCAGCCAACCAGGTGAAAAAATTTTAGTTTGAAGTTTACCAAAAAACATACTAAAACTTCCTTCAAGTATGTGTTTGGTAAGCCAAATTCATTTAAGTTAGATTCAACGTTTATGTTACAAATCTGTTGTGAAGGTAATTACTCTGCGCATAGTACCTTGTAATGTTACATTTTCTTGCAGATCATAATTACAAAATGCAACAAAGTTATTGTAGGTAACTGTAGTTACAAAGGTTAACATGTTTTTTGTTACTTTGTTTAATGATGACGATTTTTACCTGGAGGTGATTGCAGTAGATAATTACTATGGGTTCCTATACCACTCTATACGTCTAAGCAATATTTTCGTTTTATGATGCCGACACTGAAATGAATTATAATCATATATTGTATATGTAAACCAAATAATTTTACATTTTCAACTTAGCAAAACAAACTATATTTAGCTATTTCTTGCTAATGATTTCCAATTTACATTTAAACACTTTTACAGTTTTACTTATCTTTCTAATTTACTTCAACAAAACAATTCTTTCAAAACACTTCTTACACAGTTTGTTACATGTTTGTAATACTCATGCACCAATAAATCTTTTAACTCGCAGTCACAGGCGAAACACCAAAAAAGAAAAGCTTGGATTACAACAGAGGTTTTAGACTTAATAAAAAGAAAAAATTATCTATATCGCAGAACATTAAATTCTCCATTAGACATGAAATTAATAAATAAATACAAAAAAATTAGGAACAACCTAACAACAGCTCTACGGCTTTCTAAATCCAAATATTTTGAAGAGAAGCTTAAGGCTGCCTCTAATACTAAACACTTATGGAATATTGTTAATCAGGAATTAGGAAAAAGCACTGTAACATCACCGGTGCCTAAATTAATTATTGACGATCGAAACCAGGTTTTAGAAGATAAAAAAGGTATTGCTGACCATTTCAACAGTTATTTTGTAAATGTTGGACCCAAATTAGCTAAAACATTTGGTAATACCTTTCAAGAAGAAAAAATACTATTGCACAGTAATCTGTCAAGTCCAGAGTTTCAATTTAAAAAAGTTGATAGCACCAAGGTGAAAGCATATTTGCAAGATTTAAATATAAAAAAAGCAACCGGCTTAGATAATATTCCAGCAAAGCTATTAAAGCTTGCTTGTTCCTCCATTTGCAATCCTTTGACAAAAATTATTAATGAATCTTTAGAAAGTGGCCAAATCCCAAAAGCTCTTAAAATAGCTAAAGTAAAACCTTTATTTAAAAAAGGCTCAGTAAAGCTCTGTTCAAATTATCGGCCTATTTCAATACTGCCTGTCATAAGCAAAATACTGGAAAAGATCGTGAACACACAAATAATGCAATATTTAGAAAGTAATAATTTGATTCATGAAAACCAGTTTGGATTTCGGAAAAATAAAAACACTACACTAGCTCTTACTCAATTCACAAATCAAATTTTAAAAGCATTTAATGATGGGAAATCCGTACTTGGAGTCTATCTGGATTTTAGTAAAGCTTTTGATACCCTTGATCACCAAACTCTTATATAAGCTGAAACAGCTAAAGTTTAGTTCAAATTCTATTAAATGGGTGGAAAACTTTCTTTCTCAAAGAAAGCAAGTCACCATTATTGGACAATCTGTCTCTGATGAACTAAGCATTACATGTGGTGTTCCCCAGAGATCCATACTTGGCCCTACACTTTTTTTAATTTATATTAACGATTTACCAAACATTTTAACAGTTTTTACTCCCATTTTGTATGCCGATGATACAAACTTATTTTTAGAATCCAAAGACTTAAATGAGCAAATTTCTGCAGTAAATAATGAGCTGAATGAAATCCAAAAATGGTGTACTATGAACAAACTAACATTAAATGTAGACAAAACAAACTTCATGATATTAAAAAACAATCAAAATAAATATGAATTCCCGAGGACCGCTTTAACTTTGCATGGTAAAATTTTAAACCAAGTCGAAAGTGTAAAATTTCTGGGTGTTCACATTGCTACAAATTTATCATGGAAGGTTCACATAGAAAAACTTTTTAATAGTGTTAGACCTTTGTTAGGACTCTTATATAAATGCTCAAGGTATTTACCCCACAAAATTTTGGTTTTAATTTACAACGCATTTATTCATTCTAAATTCAGTTACTGTATTGAGGCTTGGGGGAACACCCCAGGTAAATACTTAAACAAACTTCAACTTCTACAAAAACGAGTTTTCAGGATTTTACATAAAAAACCTAAATTAAAACACACCCGCCCACTTTTGCAAAAATCTTCAATACTGACTGTGAATAAACTCTATAAATTTCGAACTCTCATCGCGTCTCATCAATTATTCTACAGCCTTAAATCACATCGCATTCATCAATATCCCACTCGCTGCTCTTCCTTAAATCTAAAGCTACCTCCCTCTAAATCTGCTTCGGGTCATCGCAGAATGTCATACCAGCAGTCAGCACAATGGAACGCTCTGCCTGATGAACTGCGTAGGGTTGTGAGTATGCCCACTTTTAGACGTGCCCTCAAGCTGTACCTGTTGAGCGGTGACTAATTAGTTTATGGCTGCTTGCTGTTAACTTGTGGCCCAGCGCCTTGACTAGCAATGCTACTGCGCAGTTTGGGCCTCATCATTATTTCTTTTTTTTTTTTCTGTTTTCATACTTTTTAATGAAATAAAAAAAACAAACGAACAATAATAAGAAATTTAAAAGTTTAAGTTTGAAAGTTTTTGAACTTTCACAGTTATATTTCTCTTAACTCATTAAAACTGCACAAAAAACACTTTTCTTAAGATATGAAGTATTAAAGTGAGAATGATAAAGGTGGGATATGTTAAACGGAAATAAATTTTGTGTCCTGAGACTTTTTTATTAGCTGGGCATTCACTAGTCTTGTCTAAAGATGATTCAGCAACCAAAGCTATTGATCAGAACTACAGCGCTAACCATGACTCTGAATATACAGTTTGAGTTGTTTTGGCTGTGAAATCCTGTACAAGAACAACTTCGGAGAATTAAATCAAGCGATCCAAGATAAAATTGTGAATGAATTGTTTTCTTGCTTGCTATTTGAATCAGACAAAGGAAGTAGTGTCTACACCAATACACTTTTGTATCATGGACAATGGAACACACTAAACTTACAGCGAGGCTCCACATCTTCTGACTTTATTATGTTGTCAGGGTAAATATTCTCCAGGATTGAATGAGTTGTGTCTTTACATCTCAGAGTCGAACCATTTCTATCTTCTATTACAGGTGTGTAACTATTGCTGCTCACAATCACCACATCTCTTCTTAACACCTCTGTAACACATAGATAACATCATAATCACAACTTAAGATTTAACCATCAAAAGAATAGCTACAAAGCAACTAGATCTAGAATCCAAAATATAATAATGTTACTTCAGTAATTACTTGTCATTCTTGACACTAGCAGTAAGAAGCTAACACTCATATTAGCATTGTTCCATTGCAAACAAACCTCGCGCAATTTTTAAAAACACATAAGTTAACCTCAGTCCTACAAATATTAAATGCAGAAAATGTAGCATAGACATCAGGTTGTTTACAAAACTCCTATATTAATATACTAATTACTAAGCAGTAATAAATAAAGGCTGTAAATTTCTGTTACTGGAGGCTAGCTGTACAACAGCATCCTAACACATGTATTAACGGTAAAATGAACTTCTACAAATGATTCATTTTTTTATTATTGATTATCAAATGAAATGTTTACAATATGTCATAAAATTTCCACAAATGTTTGTAATTTTATATCCGAAGATAAATCAAACGGGTAACGAAAAGATTTTTAGAACATAGCAGATTCTCGAAACAGGAAGGCTTCTAAAATTAAGACATTAGAAAAATATACCAACACTATAGAATATATATATAATGTTGGTTTCAATTTTACTTAGTATGAGCTTTAATATGTTTGCTGAATATTCCTTCATCACCACTTCTACTGCTGAACTTGCACATGGCCAATCCTAAACTTTTATTAGCTTGTTTCTACACTATAGTTACAACATATACTTTTTATTGATTCTTACCAGCCACTCAGAAACCAATCAAAACTTTGAAGTTTGTCAGAAGAATGGATATGTTTAATTACAAATGATTCTCCGATCAAATAAGCTTGCGATACCTAGCGGGTTTCATATAATCACCAATAATGACGAGTTTCTCTTTAAGACTCATTCATCAGCAATATATTTCTTTCTGACTTCATATAATACAAGGGGCCAACAAGTACAACAGATTTCTGTTATGAAACCACCTGTTAGAGAATTTAGCATTATAGGTCAATTTGTAAGACATGAAAATTATTAATGGAGTATTACTTGAAATTACAGCAAAAACACAGACAAACAATTATTAGGTAAAATTATCCACTACTAACTGAGGCAGAGGTATGTGCATACAATTTTAGATTTAAACACGTATACACTTATATATTTTTGTGTGCTGTTAGTTATTCTATAAAATAGTATAAAGACTTATCTCAGTATATCACAAACCATAGTCATATGCAGAACCAGGACTTCCACCAGTAGATGTGCAGTTGAAGGTGAACTCTTTTCCTTCTATTATCTTATCTGGTCTTTTCATTACAAGATTCTCAGGTTTAACTACAAAAGGAACATTATATGTGAACAGCTATAGTTTTCCTTCACATAATTTGGTTCAGTGGTCTAAATTCTATTAATGATGAACTTGCATAAAATTGTTAGTAAATTTATCAGAAAGTATCAGTATTTTTAATCCTTTGTGGTTGTTTTTGATCTTTGAGGTCATCTGATTGCCAGGATGTTTTAAAATTAAAACCGATCAAACTTGATCACCGTTAAGTTCTAAGATCATGTGAAAGTGTGATTATGATGTCTATAGTTGCAAGGAGACTTACAGAATAGATGCGACTAATGCTTTAACTTGAACACAATAGCTGATGTAAACTATTGCAACAATAACAACTAGTGACGTTTTTTGGACATATTTTGTTCTTCTGAGCAGTTTAATCGCGATCAAGTTTTGCCAATGTTAATCTTGAAACATCAGATCACCTCATACATCAAAAGCAGTAGCAAATGATAGAAAAATACTGATACTTGCTGATAAAACTTCTAAACATTTTGTAAAAGTTCAGCTTTAAGCTGTGCATTATACCGTACTTATTAAGTTTTGTAATCTTAGTGAAATTGGTAATAAATGGAAGGCCAAACTTGACACAGAACTGAAAATAGGATTCAAATCAATTACCGTACAGGATGAATTTATTCGCGGAGTTATATTTCGCGAAAATTGCCATTTCATGCATATTCGCGGATTAATTTATTCGCGGCTGAAAACTGTCACTCTCTATGAAAAGTTAACTCTATTACGTCTAGCAATAGAGTTAACCCTACGCATGCGCGCATTGCGTGTTTCGTTTTCTATTCACCTTAGCTTACAACTACGGGTGGATCGTGATAAGCTATAAACTCTTTGCTGCGTTCAGAGGTTTTTACTAATATTCATAGATTTGGAGGCCTTTGATGAACCAACAATTTCTGGTAAGTAATGAGTTTTTTCAAAACCATTTACTAAATTAGTTGAGGTTTACTTTGGTTCTTCGGTAAAACGCAATATTTATTTTTTTTTCATCCCTACCGCTACATTATTTGTTTTAGTGTGAGAGAGAGATTTTCTCGCAAGCACAATGACTGCAAGGGTGGTATATGTCATTCTTAGATAATCACCAATCATTCGGGTCTGGAAATTGAGGTAGAAGTGACCGCAGCTACTTATGAGGAGAATATATCTGTTTTAAAAAAGGAACAAAAACGCCTTTACGAGCACAAATCTTTGGTCAACCGGCAGAACTTCGCAATAGTAAGCCACGAGGAGAGTTCTGATGATAACTTCCTGACCAGCCATGTATAGTAGCGAGAGAATCGCCTTTAACATCTACCAAAGACAGTGACAGCGATATAGAGCTGCTATTACCAAAATAACTAGTCAGAAAGTACCATTACACGCTAGTATTCACTTATCAAGAGTTATCAATTTAATTCTATTGCTTTAGACAATCGCCATATAGACTAAACTGTTTATATTTACTCCATTCATCGTTTGTAAAATTTTATTTGTATTTGAAATATTTTATTTGTACACTCAAGTTTGTAATAAATTATAATATATCTATACATGAAATAAAATATATAATTTAATCATGTTTGCTGCAACGATATCAAGGAGTTGTTGTCGATGAAGGGGTCTAGGTTGACTGGTTGCTTCTCTGCCAATATTCCTGCTTTGATGAATATTACTACTTGTCTCTAGTTTTCGTAATCGGAGTAGGTTGTTTCATTCTCAATCTGCAGTAAAAACACAAAAAACAAATATTAATAAGTGTTAAGAAAGTACAAAAACAATAGCTGAAGTATTTAATGAAAGCGATCAGTTTATAAACAAAAGAATTAACTAATGCAGTTAATTATGGAAAAAGGTATCTGCACTGCAAATCAAATACATACCATAATGCCCAGATCAGAATCATGATCGTCCTCAACTTCGGTATTAGAGATTGGAGTTGAAATCAAAGTAAAAAGACTAGGAAAGATTTTTTGCGATGACGAAGCCATGCCGAATAACTTGTGAAAACCTTGAATAATTTTGCAAAGTTTGATGCAATGGCAATAAAACTCGAAGCCCGGCGATGATTTTAAAGTTTTGGAACTCGGCTACGTTTAGTACTCTGCCTAGCGGCTATTTTTGCGATGACGCCATTCTGCACATCTTGTGACAACCTCGAATAATTTTGTAAATAAATGTGATGCATTGGCAATGGTGTTCGTTCAAAGCCCAGGCAATGATTTTAAAAATGTTTTGAAACTCAACTACGTTTAGTACTTATATTAAAAACTAGCCTAGCAGCTAGTTTTTAATTTGATGCAGTAGTTATTCTCCCTTGTGATTAAAAATAGAACTAATTATTCATGGAATTTAATAATTCGCAGAATTGACTGTTCGCGAAATCGCGAAGTTTCATAACAAACGAATATTTTCATCCTGTAGGGTAATTAAAACTCCACAAAGACATCTAGCAGCTACTGCAATAGAGAAAGTAAAGAGGAGACAGTCTCAGACTAGTGAATGTAGAGAGGTTGAACCTTATAAATCAAGCAAAAGAAGCAAAAATATAAAATAAAAAGATAGATAAATCTAAGGAAGTTATGTAATGCAAAGTTTAGGTGGTCCAAGATAGACTAGTACAAGATCTCTATGACCACCTCTATATACACACCCCAAGCCTCCCCTTTCCCATTCTTAACATACATGGGAAATAGGCCGACCAACACATGATGTTTGCAGACAAACTAGACACAAAATATTGGAACATTCAGACATACATGATGAAAGAAAAAAAAAACATTCGGCAAACTATTAAATAATTAAGTGATAGTAAACAATAAACTTTGATCTTTAGAGCCTTTTGATATAGTAAAAGAAATCTGGTAAAGAAATCATTTACCAGTGCTTTACAAGGTATGGGTTAACATAGTGTCAACATAAATTGTTTCATCACTGAATTTAGTGGTACCAACTAGTAATACACCTTTTAACCATAGTTTGGCATGTATAAAGTTCAATTGTATTTGATAATTGGCTGTATACAAGATCACTTGTGACCGCATCACAATGATTGCACTCTACTAGTAAAACCACATATCCCCGCATATAAGCCGA
The DNA here is from genome assembly GCF_963576615.1 of Watersipora subatra. Classification (NCBI taxonomy): domain Eukaryota; kingdom Metazoa; phylum Bryozoa; class Gymnolaemata; order Cheilostomatida; family Watersiporidae; genus Watersipora; species Watersipora subatra. The sequence goes on along the minus strand of NC_088712.1, from coordinate 49,670,921 downwards.
TACCAAAACGCATAAAAACTCACCAAACTGAGGGTTCCGACTTAGACAGCACAACTCTGATTGCAAGCAAACGAGATGGCATTATGGTAACTTAATTGCGACAACTACAACTCGAACCTTGCTAAGCATGCAGCTGGTGGCCTTTTACTTACAATTTGTACAAAAGTAACAACAATGATAGTTTGTACTAGAAGAAAAGCAGAATGTGAAGATTCAATGAAAAACAAATGTAACAGAATCGGTAAATTTAGATTTTTTCTGTACAGTTTTGGTTTTGACAGTAAGAGTGTGCACATTGTTACCACACGAAGCGGATTTTGTTTGATATAGTACGCTATGGCGGCAATAACAGTCTGTGGTTGGTCATACACATGATCGCTTGTGTTTTAGGCACGTCAAATGACATGGCATTTTTAGTATAGCTGGTATAGTTAATAAGATTTTACCGAAGACATTTTGCCAGAAGAGATGTTGCCTTACATGGCTTATTTTATACTCGAAAGTGAGTCGAAAGCGGTGGAGGCTGCAAATAAAACAAGCAATGTTGAAGCAGCAAACAGATTTAGAGTCGATGAAAGTAATATTAGAAGATTGTTACCGAAACAATTAAATATTTGGTGAAACCAAGTATTTGACATAGGTGCATGTAAGTTGTCCTAAAATGTTGTAATGTGTCTGAACATTGCGAAGCAGAAATAGCTATAAGTCTTTTTGGAAAGTGAAACTAAGTTCAGTGTGAGATGCAAACATGTATTCCATTGGCTCGATCGGCTATATTTGAGAGGCTGAAAACTCGAGAAAAACACTAAGAATGAAAGTTACACATTATGCAAATAAGTTTAAACTTTACCTAGTTTTAATTAAAGTAAATTAACACTGTGCATCACTCCATGATCACATAACATCTGATCTTATGCATCATTAAGCCTATATTAGTTATTAGCGAATATTCTGTAATGTGTTGTAGCTGTGAAACTATTTCAATGACTAATAAACATACTAGCTGTGCAACCCGGCATTGCCCGGGTAATAGAAAAGTCTTTGGATAGAAAACTGATTTGTATTTAACATATAACAACATTTGCCATTCTAACTTTCAAACTACATATCATGAGAAAAGTGTTTTGTCTTATAAACAATGAGAAGAAGTGAGAGTTTTGCTATTAGCCAGTTTGATAATGTGAGCGAACAGCTTCTCGTGACGTTATGACCCCCTCCCCGGCATAAGTAAAGCAGTTAGGTAATTGCTCTGATATATTGACTTATTTTGGCAGACTAGCAATTCGACATCCGTAGTCCAGTGGGCTAGGCGTAAAACTGGTGAACGGCTAGGTCTGATATCGAATCCTCTTCGGTACGGAATAGTTATCCCAAAATTTCAAGATCTATAGCCGGATTTCCATCATATATACGATATTTAACATTATTAACATATTATTTAACATGCAACAGTCTGGACATGCAAAGCAAGACAAAAATCAACTTGCTCTTATGACATATTCAAAAACATGCTTTAGAGAAAAGGAATATTAATGCATATCAGTACCATCAGCTTACCATTAATAGTGGAAATAGCAAATGATGAAGAGTTGACACGAATTGATGTGAAATCAGCGAAACATCTGAAGTTAGCACTAAGCAAGTCATCTGATACAGTTCCTGTTACGGAGAGCATGAATGGAGGAGCAGCGGCAGCAGCTTCACAGTAAGCCTTATCTATTCTAGAAAATCCTGGTATGTTCAGAGCATTAAAAGATGACCATGTTTTCGAAATACTATCAATACTGCAAACAGTCCTATCGTCATCTGTTACACTGTCACCATTAACCAGGTAGACACCAGTCGCATCTGTATCCCCGCTAGCAGTACATGTTAGAGTTATCGACTCATCTCTGTAGAATGAAGGATAGCTTGTGGAATCTACTGACAATCTAACTTCATTTCCTACAAACACAAAAGAACAACAAGGTATTATATAAAACAACTAAACAAGATAAGCTCATATGTACAATAACCTTTAGCACTGAGTTTTATAGTCAACTTACAGTACATACTGTGAGTATATACTCAGCTGCTAGTAAGGCTAGTATATTTACCACCAGGATGAATACTACCTTTATGTATTAGAAAAAGCTAAGAAAGTTAATTTTACTCTAGTACAACTCAACAAGATACCAATACTAGTTCATGTATTATCAGGATGACTAATACACTGTCCTTACAGTGATGGAATTGATAAGTCATTGTGCATAGCTCAACACAAGAGACAACATTCACAATGTCCCAATACTCTAACAACCATTTACACCTCTATTAATAACATCGCATTATAAAAAACTGATCTTCAAAGATTAACCCATTTACAATTTTCAGTTATCTAATTTGCTTTATTTATATAGTCAAACATGGATAACTCGCCCTCGGATAGCTCGAACACATGGTTAATTCGAACGGATTCTTTGGTCCGTTCCCACGTAATGATAAATTGCTATAGATAACTCGAACTCAACACTGTTAACTCAAACTGTTTTTTGCCCAACAGCTACCGAAACGGTTGTTATCGCTTTAGAAAATCACTTTATTCCAAGTCATAGAGGTAAACCTCAATTCATAAGCGTCGTTATTACCACCATCGGCAAAATATTTTTGTCAACGACTTTTCTAAAGGTTTGGTGAAATTTGATTTATACTAAACATCCGCTTAGCGATCGCCCTTCGGAAGCAAGGTAAAGTGAGCTAATCTTTGCATAAACTTCAAGAAAAATTGGCAAAATTGATCGTGGGTAAAACACTCAAAAGAAAAAGATGTATTTTCTTTTGAGCATTTCAACAACGATCAAGTTTTGCCAATGTCAATCTAAAAAACGTCCTGGCAATAACATCACCTCAAACAACAAACCAATCTCAAGTGATAGAAAAATCGCTATACTTTTTGATAAAAACGTCTTAAACTTTACATTAGAAGCATTTAATTTGAAACAAGCCATTTGTGCTTTTGATTTATATTATAGTTTGTATATGTACATGTATCTACTAATAAATAAGTAAATACATGGACTTGTGACAGTGCTCTGATAACTTGAACGCTCTGATAATTCGAACACTTTCGCTCGGTCCCGTGAAGTTCGAGTTATCCATGTTTGACTGTATTTTCTTTATTTATCTATGTACATGTATACAATATGTCCAATTTTGAGAAATATATATATTTCTCAAAATTAGTCTTATTGTATTCGTCGTTTTGGTTGTCCTGCTATAGAAATTATTTTAGTACTGCGTCCAAACATTTTTTTCGTAAGATTTAATTACTATATATGGGGTCATGACCAATTCTTCTCCCGCGGACATTTATGGGAAGAGCTTCGACATTCTTTCTCCATTCAGTCAGACAGACAGTACGACATCTCATTTTTACATTTGCACCAGTATTGATTGTGTAGTTGTTTTGTGGGGTTTTGTGTAGTTGAAATAAATTGAGAAAAAATAAAACAAAGTTCTATAAAAGGGTTAAGATGTAAATGTGTAATAATTAGCATGTATAATAGCTAAATTAAGTCTGTTTTGCTACGTTTATGATAAAATGTGATTCAGTAATGTTACAATTAATACGAACTGAGAAAAACAAAATAAAAATCCTGATTATGTCATGAATTAATAATAACAATTATTGCATAGAAATGTGTGCGTGTGTGTGTATAAATAAAAAAGTTTACTGTTCCACCTGAAGCTAGCCGTTAAAACTTTGAATACGACGATACTGGAATTAAAAAGGTCTTTGAACAGAAAATTGATTTGTATTCAACATATAACACCATTTGCCATTCTAACTTTCAAACTACATATCATGAGAAAAGTGTTTCGTGTAGTTGAAATAATTTGAAAGAAAATAAAAACAAATGTAAAGGTTTTTAAACTTCATCAACCAACTGTAACTTCCCAACTTCATATCATGAAGAAAATGTTTGGAGCAGGTCCAATAAATTTTAAAAAATAAAACAACTATAAAAGAGTTTAGACGTAAATGTGTAATGACGTAATGACGTATATATATATATATATACGTATTGTATACGTATACTCAAAATGTTTTGAGCAAGTCAAATAAATTTATACAAAATAAAAATTCAAAATATGCTGAATTAATAATCAAAATTCTTGCATGGAAGAGCATGTATAAAAAAGCTACTGTTTCATCAGCAGTTATCCATCAAAACTCTAAATACGACGATACTGGTAAGACGATATGTGAAAATGAGATATTGTAGTTTCTTTGTCTGACCAAACGGTGAGAGAATCTAGAGGCCTTCTGACTCGAGATGATACAATTTTCCGCGTGAAAAGTATTAACCTTCACTGTAAATTAGCAATTGAACCTTATGAAAACCCGAAAACAGAAGTTCACAAAAATACAAAAAAGCAATGAAAAATCTATTTCCCACTGAATTTGAACTCGCATGTCTTCAGACAGGTGTGTACAGACAGGCGTGTTTAACCACTGCTTCAAGTCTCCTTATCAATCATAACTATCTATCTATCCTTATCACGATTGCAGGTTACAATGTAAGTATGTATTTTTTATTATTAATTAATTTTACCTTTTGTATTTGTTTGTAAAAGTTTTAAAAGCTTATAATCAATACATATATTTATCTTTTAATTTGTCATTATCAAATCTGCTGCTTTAATTTCTAATGTGCCAGTTACATCTTTGCAAGTTCTGGTTCTTCTGAAGGGAAATCGCTATAAAAACTTGAAACGTTAAAAACTGATTTCTCATTTCCACGTTTTTACCATTATCGAAAGATACTGGTATCACTGTGGTAAACATACATGGTGTACCCACACTTCTACATGTATTCATGTAGAAGTGTGTGTACAATGTGTGTGTGCGCACACGTGACACACATTTGTACAAATGATTATAATCTAGAAAGACTACATAAAATCCAGTTAGAATGGAGCTTTTTTTACATCCGGCATAGACTGTAACAACTGGCTACATTCAGAAAAGCGGACCTTGACCCGCTCATTCAATACATCTTTGCATATTTAGACTATAGACAGCGACTCAAATACTATATCAATTATTATTGCTGGAGTATTACACTTAGACTTAGTTCAACTTACCACCAACAATAGATATAACTGTGATTGCTGCTAGTGAACGGAGTATGAATAAGACTCTGAAACAAAACAAGGTAAATCAGATGAATTAAACTATCAATAGAATGAACAACACAGCGTCAGAAGAAATTACAGGCCTATCAACTCAAGTAACAATAAGCATTGTTACGTGAACAGTTGGATTAATCCACCAAACATAACATCGCAGAAGAATTTCTCTCAAGCGCTCCACGAGAAGCTGCCCAAATGTGGCCCAAATGCTACATGATACAAAAAGTGGTGCTCATCAGTTTGTAAGCTGTTTTGAAAGGACTTTGATTGATGTTTGTGCTGAGTGTAGCACTAATGAATATGATACCAAAATCATGTGACAGGTGATTTCTGTAAATTCTATGGCACATCCATAGCTTGAACTTCTGTTATACAGTGAAACTAAGCTGATATTTGCCTCATTTGACTTTTCTCTAAAGAAATGAGACGGTCAAGGACCGACTACTACACACTTTTACAGCTGCATTAGAGTAGGTTGCATTGTAAGTAGAAGTTAAAATAGATATATATGAAACTAGTTTAACTTGGACTATAGGAAATTGTATTAACATATAATGGGTCTATCCATAAATAAATGGATTTTTTGGCAAAATTTCAAAACAGTAATTTCATTAAAATAATGCTTCATATATGAAGTATACATACCAAACCCCAAAATAGAAAATCATTGTGGGGGTAGTGCTCCTCTATCGTGTTTTAATAGTTTGCTAAAGTTAGTGTATATGCACAAAATACTTTATAGCCATAATGGCAAGATAGAGATGCTTGTACACGGTGTACACATTACTCTGAACACAAATATCTAGTTGTAATGGAATTCACAATGGCTTTGCTTCCCGTTAATGCATAAATTGGCATTGCATGCACTGATCTATTGGTATGGGGCTCTTTTATAAGTTGGCATGATTTGAGTAACAATGGTGACAGGAAACATCAATAAGTTTCTACTACACTTGTATTATTAGTTCAAAATTAGTAGTAATTTGTTTTCAACGCTAACTTTATACGCTGTACCTTTAACTAATTTCAGTTTTGCTCAAAGTTGCACATGTTTCCGAAATTTGTGTCACCGCTGTTACACTGTCACCATTGTTACACCCCTCAACTCATATAATTATAGGATTAATTTGAGTGAATTTCACATTTAACAGTAATTTGTGGGGTTGTTGATGTTCTCATGTATGAGTTACTCATTATAATGTAAATTTAAGCCATTGTGGGAACTTAACAAGCTTCTTCTAGCAAGTTAGCAAATGGTTGCTACCTTACAAATGTATTACTAAGACTTGCGACTCCGATACTGAGAATGGTTCAGAATTTAATCAAATCTACTCATGGGAGTAACTTGTAACAAGTGCTTGAAACAGAATATTGTTAGGTGGAAAGTCTGCTGGTCATTTCTGTTTTCAACATGGGTAAGACAACATCTGCAGATCAGATGCGCAAATATCGTAATAAAATACGTCATGTTCAAAACAATAGACTCAATATTTGACTGCCCAAGCTAGTCAAAATCAAGAGTAGAACAAAAAGAAGAGCTCAACTTACAGAAGATCAATTGGAGGAAACTAGAAAAAGTAAGAACTAGAGTTCAGCAATACAGCAATCAGGAAAAAACTTTTGAAAGTAAAATTACCAGGTATGTACTTTCATTTTTTTTCTTCAAAAAACTTAATGCTTTTCTACATCTGCGTACATTATGAATGTTTTAAGTTAATGTTTCAATTATTTCGTAAAAAAAAAATGCTATTAAAGTTTAAATTCATTTTTTGTAGCAACCACTTCCCAATTTGACAACCCACAATCTGAAGATAAAGCTGTACAAAGATTGATCAAGCACTTTTAAACAGCCCAAGCAAAGGTCGCCAGACTGTCCATAAACTAGCAAGATAATCCATGTCAGTTGGGCTATCATTGTCGGAAGATGGCAATAGAGAGGAGAAAAGATAAAATAAAACAAAGAAATAGAAAAGTAAAAGTATGCCATTGCAAAGTTTTAACTTTTTACTTTTGATCCTGATGACCATGCAATTAGTGATCCAGAATGTGAGCGCAATCCCGAACCTATGAAACAACTAGCAAGCACATTGAAAGAAGGTGATTTTGAGCTAACATTGCTGCCTGGAAAAAAACTACTAGGAATAATGTAGGAGTGGTAAAAAGTGTAGATGCCCTCGAAGCTGAAGTGCAGTTTTTTTAAAAGAGTGAAGCCAAAAAACACTTGCTGTTAATACAAAAAATATATCATGGGTAGAATTTCATCACATAGCCAAGTCACTGTCTTGTCCTAGTTTCTCTAAAAGAGGTCAGTAATGTTCTACAAAAGATTTAGAGCATGCAGAATTATCTAAAACATTTTGTTAGTACATTCTCACAATTACATGATCAATATTCATTTTTTCATCTTACGTTATTTAAGCTTAATCATGTTTGTCATGTATTATTACTATTATATTATTATACTTTATACTTTGAAACCAATAAAAAACATTGCAAGTTAAGGCTTGCCTATATATATATATATATATATATTGTAATCACTAGTTTTAATACCATTATTGATCTCATTGCAGTGAACTTAAATACTTATAAGTTTACAGGATATAAGAAGCGTAACGATGGTGACAATCGAATGTAACAGCGGTGACATGTTTACAAGCAGGTAGTTCACAACTACCATCTAATATCTGGATAAATTTTAGTGCATATGTCAGCAAGCTTCTTTAAAATAAGACAAATAGGTTTATATAATTGTGCTTCCCACCAAATCAGAGAGTTTTAAGGATAAGCGACTAGCTCTTCAAAATGCATATTTTTCTGATGTAACGCGAGTGACGCACTAACTAAAAGATTTCTCAGTAAAAATTAACTTTAGTGTTACATATTATACATCATTTGAAAGAGCTTGTTAAGCTCTAAGAGAATATCTGATTTAAAATCATCTTACATGTAATACCAATATTTTATAATTAAGTTTCTGCTCCAATTGTAACAATGGTGATTATGGATAGACCCATATGTCATTTATACACCTTCATTTACCACCTTTGCTTCTCATAGACATCTAATGAGCTGATATCAGCGTTATAGCATCTGCTGATATCATCAGTTATCAACAAAAATATTAACATAGATATCCACATTTTGTAGGTATTAAATAATGTAAGGTTGTTACACGGAGTAAAACTGATTATAGCCATTTACACTAACTTATAATACTAGAAACCTCTCAGTATAATGCTAAAAACAATTGACTAAAAACTATGAACTCACCCAAGCTGGTGCATCTTAAGTGTTTCCAGAGCTCTTAAGATAATGGACTCAGACTTTACGATCTCAAAATCCTTGCTAAAAATAAAAAAAACAGAGATAATTGCATGCCTGACAAAAGAAAGAACAAAGCGTTGTTTGAAAATATTAGACATATATGCACTGTTGATCTGTACGAGCATTGTGGTTACTCCTCACAATTTGTTCTACTTGTAATGTCATAGCTACAGTAAGTTGACTGATGACATGGCAGATTCATCATATTATCTAAATGCATAAAATGTCTTTGTAAATTGTCTGAGCACATCAAATATGTAAAAGGCGTTACAAACAGAAACTATAAAGGTGTATTTTCTACAGATCAATCGTGGCAGCTGATTTGCATGTGTTACTAGTATCAGCCACACCGTATACATAAGACATGGAGAAGGATGTAACAGGCTTATGTAAACTTTTTAAACAGAAATAAATGTCATATCATGGGTTCAGACAAAATAAACTTTAGATTTGCCTTCACTGGTATGTCCAAATAAAAATCAATACTGTCGATTTTCTGTAACAAATTGTTTATCACGGCTGCTTCATTGCACATGACAGATAATTTAGAGATGGAATAAGTAGTGCGATTGTCACTATGATAAAGTTCATTCCATTTCACTGCTACTATTTGCTTCAATTCTTCAATTATGTTGAAACACATGAATGCCATTCCAACAGCAACATGACAACATTATAAGACAGAGCCACCAGCCATGGTATCCAGAGGGCAAAGATATGACCATGAGAATGTTATTCAATCAAAAGAACAAAAGAAGAATAAGGTGAAAAGCTGGTTATTATAAAGTTATAACATGTTTAACAATTCTATTTTACACATCAATCAGTTGCAGTAATTGTGTAATTATCAGGTACTTTATTTGTGTATGTCGAATAATATCAATCATCATCACTGTTCAAAAAGCTTCCATGAAAAATTTGCTGCAAAACAGAACTGGCAGCCTTTCGTATGCTTAGAAATATCCGCAATAAAATCCTCTGCAAGAACATAAATTATGTTTTTAACATTTAGTTTGCAAGTTATTAGTCACTCACTCTATATGAACCAACTTCCTATAATGCAAGAGTCTGCTTGTATGGTCTATCACATTACTAATGTCAGTATCACTATTAAAAGTGAAAGAGTCTGCTTGTATGGTCCATCACTTTACTAATGTCAGTATCACTATTAAAAGTGAAAGAGTCTGCTTGTATGGTCTATCACTTTACTAATGTCAGTATCACTATTAAAAGTGAAAGAGTCTGCTTGTATGGTCCATCACTTTACTAATGTCAGTATCACTATTAAAAGTGAAAGAGTCTGCTTGTATGGTCCATCACTCTACTAATGTCAGTATCACTATTAAAAGTGAAAGAGCCTGCTTGTATGGTCTATCACTCTACTAATGTCAGTATCACTATTAAAAGTGAAATAGCATGCTTGTATGTACTGAATGTTACTACCGATCATAATTTTTAAATGCTGTCAGTTTACCTCCATTTTAATAGATGTGACAATGACAAACTCAATGCATTTCTGACAAGTACAACGAAAACAATCTTACTTTAATCAAAAATAATATCAAAAGGAAAATATTATATAATAATTTATTAAACACTCAGTGAAGCTTTGAAACAGGCCAATGAAATTTGTGACATTTTGCCATTACATTTATGTAGCAATCTACTTGTCCAGCTAAAACAGTTCTGGGAAATGCATTATTAATACACTGAGCATTGTTGCCAGACAATCTGGAAAATGAAATTTCATGGTAAATACAGTCAAACATGGATAACTCGAACTTCACGGGACCGAGCAAAAGTGTTCGAATTATCAGAGCGTTCAAGTTATCAGAGCACTGTCACAAGTCCATGTATTTACTTATTTATTAGTAGATACATGTACATATGCAAACTATAATATAAATCAAAAGCACAAATGGCTTGTTTCAAATTAAATGCTTCTAATGTAAAGTTTAAAACGTTTTTATCAAAAAGTATAGAGATTTTTCTATCACTTGAGATTGGTTTGTTGTTTGAGGTGATGTTATTGCCAGGACGTTTTTAGATTGACATTGGCAAAACTTGATTTTTGTTGAAATGCTCAAAAGAAAAGACATCTTTTTCTTTTGAGCGTTTTACCCACGATCAATTTTGCCGATTTTTCTTGAAGTTTATGCAAAGATTACCTTACTTTACCTGGGATTCGTTAAGAGCAACACTCCGAGGCAGTTCAATTAAAAGTTTTACGAGGTTTTACGGTACATTGTATATCACTCACGCTTTTTGAATGGATACTTATTGAATGTACACACAAATTCTGTGTTTAGGTCAAATGATGATTAGTTTTTTTAGCTAAGACAACGTATACGTTTAATTACAACAATTTTTAAGACGTTTTAAACATTCAACATTTCGACGTTGATTCAACACGGAATCAACGTCGGAAAACTATTCGTCACAGGCTAGCCGGGTCACGCACTCAAGGATTTTCGCCACGCACATACAAAACAACATGCTGTTTTTGTTTTGTATGTGCGTGGCAAAAATCCTTGCGCGCGTGACCCGGCAAGCCCGTGCTATTCATCGTATAGCAGTATAAATCAAATTTGACCAAACCTTTAGAAAAGTCGTTGACAAAAATATTTTGCCGATGGTGGTAATAACAACGCTTATGAATTACAAAAAGATGAGGTTTACCTCTATGGCTTTGAATAAAGTGATTTTCTAAAGCGATAACAACCGTTTCGGTAGCCGTTGGGCAAAAAAACAGTTCGAATTAACAGTGTTGAGTTCGAGTTATCTATAGCAATTTATCATTACGTGGGAACGGACCAAAGAAACCGTTCGAATTAACCATGTGTTCGAGCTATCCGTGGACGAGTTATCCATGTTTGACTGTATTCAACTATAGAAAAAAATATTTTGCCGACTTAATTACTGAACAAAATATCTAAAATGTCTATTTTAATTTTTATTAGAGACTTTCGTATATATGTTAGCTACAAATTAGAAAATCTTTGTCCACATGTAGCTAGTTGTTTGTGTGAAGCACTGTTGTCATCGGCATCCGTAAGCCAATATTGTACTCAATTAGCTAGCATGGGAAATAAAGTGAAATTGACTGAAATTATTAGAAGAAATCTTTTCAACCATTAACGAACGTGACAGTTTTCTCTAACAATGTGCACTAAATTACGTCGAATTTCGTTTTATGGGGGTCCTACCACACAAAGCTGTCGTCAGAATAGTCACTATTAAAATCACTGTCGTCACTTTTAAAATCACTGTCGTCACTTTTAAAATCACTGTCACCTTTTTCAAATTGGTAACCAAAACAACCTCTTTCTTCACATTCGTTATTTTAATACAAATATCTATACTGGTGGCACTGGGTTGACTTAAAAATCTGAAACTCGCTAGGTTTGAACTTCTGCTAACCAAAAGCATGGCTCAACCAGCGACCTTCACAAACATATTAGTGATGTTTGGGAGCGTTGCTGATTACTCCGCGAAGAGTGACAGCCGTCTTAGGTTTTTAGAGCTATATTTCTTGTACTGAAAATAGACCGAGATTGCCTTTAATAATCACTGTCAGTCACAGACTTGGAAACGGATTTGCAGTCAATGTCGTGGCATTTCATTGCTTTAATTATTTGGCAGTCTATAAATGCTAGGCCAGATGCTTCAAACCAAAACTAGTGAAGTTTCGGTTGACCGTGGTGATTTATGAACAAATAATAAGTTAGTAACGGTACGGCAACACGTAACAAAATTTCCGTTGGTTCTAACCAAAATCACGAAATGATTGAAACACACAGAATTATTCTGCGCTGCTAGAATCGTGCTAGCGAGCACGATCTCAGCAGCTTTTGCAATTAGTATAGTCCAAGAGACGTATAATGACACACAATAGTAAAAGTATAATTGCAAATCAACATAGTACACACGATGCAACTGCTTAGATTTCGTTATTGAATGTATTTATTGTTTGGACGCTATAGCTACAATTTGTTTATTTTTTAATTATACTTCCTTTATAGCAGCAAAACATTTGTGGTGAGAATGTCGACATCTCTAGCGCAAACAAGTCAGTTGCATCGTATTTACTATGATAACTTTCTGTAATAATTTTCTTGTGTGTCGCATTATGTTTTCGGACTACATATATCTTAAAATTTGCTAAAGTCGTGTTCACCAACTAATAATAGCACGACTTGACAGTTACATCGTGTGTTCTATGTTGAAATGCATTCGTATTTTTATTGTGTGTCACGGTACATGTCTTGGACTATACTAATTGCTAAAGCTGCTGGAATCGTGCTCGCTAATAATTTCTTTAATCTGTTAAAAGCGTTCGTCGACGAACTCGGTGGGCATGCACAGCTCAAATAATTCTGTGAATTTCGGCCGATTAATTCTGCGTTTTTCGTAATTTCGGCCAGAACTCCGAACCAACGAAAAATTCGTTACGTGCAGCCGTACCTTTAGTAATCTTATTTACGCAATCCTCGTCACCTGCATTGGTAAATGGTCGTCTCGTCTGTCACTTTTTAAATATCCCTGTCGTCGCGTCGTCAGAATCGTCACAAAACATGGGAGGACCCCCTTTTATTAATGAAGCAGATAAAAAAAAACTCGACGAGTGCAATGTACGTATATTGAAAATATCCATAACATAAAGAGCTAGAACACGGACGGGGACAAACCTATATAAAAAAAAACTTAGGTCTAGTACGTCACGACTTTAAAGAAAATGAGTGAATTTAAAGAAAATACAGTTTTACACAAGCACGAAAAAGTGCAACGCAAAGACAATTTGAAAGTGCATATATAGATCGTTCAAAATCAGGCATTGTAACAAGATATGAAAAATAGTTTCTAAATTGGACACGTCCTTTTTCAATCATATCGCCAAATGATGAGCCAGTGGGTTCACCAATTAGGCAATTACACCTATAAAACTAAATGCGACTTAACTCATAAAGTGTAAATGTTTACTAAAAACTTGTTCGGAGCATATATGATTCATATTTCAAGCTTAACTAAATTTACACAGTATTCAATATGAAAATATATTGATGCCTAACTGTTAAAGACAATATGAACCGTGGCTACGTATAAAGCGCATTGGCGTTTGACTGGGCCTTTTCCAAAGATTTATAGCGATGAACTATTGACCGATTTAACAAAATTCGGTGGCGACAGTGGTGCGCGTAGGTTCGAAACTAGGTCAATCTATAGACTGCTATTACAATCTGCAAAATATTAATTTACTCACCCGAACTAGCAATCACCTTCATCAACTATTTCTACCGATGAACAAAATAATCCAACGATGATCGGCCAGATAATGTTTCTTTTGTTTGAAGCTAAGTGAATAAAAACTCTAGTAAAATGCAACAGCCGTGTATAAATTGACTGTCCACTAGTAATCACAAACTACAAAATGAAGCTTGTACGCGCGCAGCGATCAATAACTTACTAGTATCTACAACATAGGCGGAGTTGCCACCTTGCCCATAGCAAGCAGATTAAATACCCGTGCAGAAAATGCTATCTACTTTACTCCCTACGTTGTTGTCTTAAATCATAGAGTTATTTTTTATTTGTATCTCGTACACTGAATTATACTACCCCTAAATAGCCAAGGTCATTTATCAACGTAACAATTTGAGCGCCATCTTGGTGTACGCTACATGATCACGCTCCCTTTTATATAGGTAGCCTGTCTTGACAAGCTGTTGTTTTTGCGTAGTTGTCCCCCCCCCCTCGTCGAGCGGCGAGCAACAACAGCTTGTCATAAGACGTACTGCGCCTGATGCACCCAGCTGCACTTATAGGGAGTTGTTCTCTTCCGTCTACGCGGCTTGGCCGCGATGTTATGTCGGTCGCTCCATTGGTAATCATAACGGATTTCACGCAAAAGTTTATGTAGAAAAAAAAACAAGATTACAACGTTTAACCAAAGACCAGTTTTTGTTATAAACTTTAGCAGAACTTAAGAATAAAATAAACTTGAAATAAAATCCATAAGAACAAATAAAACTGACCGATACAAAAATAGAAATAAAACTGACTGAGCGCACAAATAACGACGCATTTAGTCGCTGTTGTTGCCTAAGTTCTCAAGTTTTAATAAAGTTTACTGCAGAGAGGGGTCGCCAGTTAAACGTTCTTATCTTAATTTTTCTACATAAATTTTTGCGCGAAATCCGTTATGAGTACCAATGGAGCGACCGGGATAACATCGCAGCCAAGCCGAGTAGACGGAATAGAACAACTCCTTATGTTATATTGCTGGGGGAGCAATAAAGCACTCACCGTGAACTCCTGATCACAAGAGGCCGTCAGCTTGGTCTCCAGTCACTATATAGCGATGGGGGTCACGTGTCTCCTAGACGTCTAAGCCGTAGCCTAATAGCCGTCTAAGCCGTAGCTTCCAGTAGCTATAACTTCTAGTAGTCTATTTAGCCTGTGGTTCTTTATTCCTGAACGTGTTACAATATGAATATATAACATGCCCTTTTTTTTCAAGACTACACCGCTTAATCTAAAATCCAAATACGAACTCTAATTCCAATATACTCAAACTTGCCCAAGTGCAACCACTGTTAGCAGAACACATAATCTCTCAAGAGGAGCGTTAAATTCAATGAAGCAGGGTTATCAAGCCAAGCAGGTTAGATAATCACAAAAGCTTCAAATCATAGTTACCGTTTCGAAGATGAGTTAAATATCTCTCTACTCACCCAATATTCTGTTTACTTACTCGTCTTTCTTCAGTCATCAGTTATCGCAAATTTAACAGTTTTAATCGCACCCCAATCCATCTCAATCTACCTCATCTCCATTTAGCAAATCGCCTTCCTCCATACTGGCAGTATCCCCATACCAATCGGCCTTCTCATGTTCCTCCTCCATTGCCTCCAGGTTATCTGAAACTTTTGGCTCAAAACCAGCAAGCTGGTCGTCATTGCCACTCTGAACTTTTGGCTCAGAACCAGCAAGCTGGTCGTCGTTGCCACTATGAACTTTTGGCTCAGAACCAGCAAGCTGGTCGTCATTGCCACTCTTTTCGGAACTTTCAGGTTGGACCTCCTCTTTGGGTTCCTCAACCTTACTCTCCTCACAACTAGCATCTCTGCTAGGGACTACTCTCACAACGGAGGTTTCAGGTTGGATCTCCTCTTTGGATTCCTCAACCTTACTCTCCTTACTAGTAGTCGTTACGGAACTCGCGCTCCTTGCACCCCTCCTCTGAGCCCTCTTTTGCTTTACAGCAGCCAAGTGCAACAGAGCCTCTCTATACTCCTTCTCACTCTCAATCTCCTCCTCCAACTCTCTCTCGTCCTTCTCTATAGCAGACAATGCGCGCTTGTACTGCTCCTCTACTTGTCTCCTCCTATGCAAGAGCATAGCTTTCCTCTGCTCGATGGCAGCCTCGGTCGAAACAGACTCCGACTCCATCTCTTCTACAAAACTATCCATCTTAGCAACAAAGGGTAAACTTGAACTAGGCTTCTTCAACTTAGAATCCGGTCCCCTATTGTTACTCTCCTCTACCCTACGCTTAATACCCGCTGCAATATCTCTATAGGAAGACCCACCAAGAGTACATCCTTCAAGTCCATGGTCTAACTTTCCACAAAATCTACACAATGTCTTCTTGCAATCTACCGCAAAATGTCCTTGACCTTTACAATTATAACAAATAAATCCAGGACACTGAGCAGCATAATGGTCTCTAAAGCTTTTGCAGACAACACACTTAATGTTACCTGGCTTACCGTACACTTCTTTCTTACCTTCGCTCTGGTTCTTACCCGACTCACTCCCCTTCTGCTTACTAAACACCGTGTTACCTTCTGAATCCCTCGTCACCTTCACACCTCCACCCCTGTTTCTACCTGCACCGCCGCTCTCGGCACCACCACCTCCCGGCGAATCGCCAGCACTCTTCATAAGTGATAGAGAAGTAAGATTGGTCTGATATCAATCTGAAACTATAAACAAGGTCATTTATAATATTCCATACCATATTTCTTAGGTGGTTTACTAACTCGACCTGAGCTAGTGACAACAGGTTCTCTACTAAGAGGCACAAATTTACTTCTAGAATTTCTTCTAGGCAAATCATTACTATTTCCTGGAACGAGTCTATTCTCAACAACAGAGGTTTCCTCCTCGTGTTCACTGATGCCAGGAGTTTCCTCCACGTGCTCAGCCACACCAGGAGTTTCCGCCCCTTGTTCAAGGATCTCTAAATCAGGGATCATGTTCTCCTGACTTTCAGATAAACCGTTGGCATTTTTTACTATTTCAGAGTTGCCCTCTTTTGAGGAGTAGCTATCCAAGGAAAGACAATTTTCCTCAGAAGAGTCAGACGATGTGTTCTCGTCATCAGAATTCAACAAAAACAAATGTTTTCTATTTCTGCGTATTTCACTCATGCCTACATTGACCCAGTAACTTTCAGGGGATTTATCCTTTCTCAAAACTATACCTCTTGAACCTACATCTGTAGGAGCTTTTACATAAACCATTTGGCCAGGTTTTAACTCGTCTAACTTTGAAACTCTATACTTTTTATCCCACCGTCTCTTAATTTTCTTTTTACGTCTAATTTCATTTTCTTCAAATAGTTCATAGTCTACATCACTTTCATAAGGGAAGCCCAAGTTTGATCTAATAGCTCGACCAAAAATCAGATCACTTGGCGTATATCCTGAAGCCAAAGGTGTAGTCCTATACGCAGACAAAGCCACATCTTTATCTCGGCTTTTCTCCCATAATCCTTTTACAATTTTTACGGCGCTTTCTGCTAAACCATTAGAACAAGGATACCGGGGGCTACTAGTAGTTAGAATAAAGCCCATTTTCTCTCCAAAGTTTCTAAATTCTTTACTAGCATAACAAGTTTCATTATCAGACCTGATAACGTTGGGTATACCAAATCGAGAAAACAGATACTTGAGCACTCGAATTATCTCTCTTGCAGTTTGAGATTCTATATGCAGACATTCTATCCACTTCGAATAATAGTCTATAGCTATCAGATAATATTCGTTATCAAACACAAGTATATCTGAACCTATCACCTCCCATGGTTTAGAAGGCATTTCTGCTTCATACATGGGCTGGTGTTTAACTTGACCATGCATAATGCAAACATTACATCTACTTATATAATCTGCAATCTCCTTACTATAACCAGGCCACCAAAAATGACGCTGGGCTCGTCTGCGACATTTCGTTATGCCTTGATGACCTTCATGACAAATTTCCAAATACTGCAGTCTTAATGACTTGGGAATATACAGCCTAGAGTCATATAACAATATATTATTATAAATACTTAATCTCTCTCTAGATCCATATAAACCTATCAGTTCTTTACTAGAATCATCCATTTCAGATGGCCAACCAGAATATAAATACTCTATACACTTGAGAGCATCTGAATCTTTACTAACCTCTTCTCTTAGTTTCTCTTCTTTAACGTCCCCATATGCAGAAGAGGAAACTATCGAGTTAACATAAGCTTCTACCTTATTACAAACAGCTTTACTTACCTCATCACAAACAGCACCACTGTTCGGACGGCTAAGCAAATCAGCAATGAACATATCTTTCCCAGGAGTGTGGAAAATATCGTAATCATATCTCATTAGTCTTAACTTAAAACGTTGTACTCTTACAGGTAGTTTAGACAAATCCTTTTCACCTAAAATCGCAATTAAAGGCTTATGGTCCGTCTCTATTTCAAATTTTCTACCAACTAAATAGTAATCAAACTTCTCACATGCCCATGTCGTAGCTAAAGCTTCCTTTTCGACCATGGCATATCTACCTTCAGTTTCAGTCATTTTTCTAGAAGCGTATTCTACAGGTTGCCACGCACCTTCCTCGTTATACTGCAGCAAAACTGCACCTAGTGCATTTTTACTAGCATCAGCAGAAACTCTATGTTTAGCATTTATCTCAAAAGTACATAATACTGGACTATTAGAAATTTCTTTCTTGACAGTTTCAAAAGCTTCTTGTTGGTCAGGACCCCAATACCATTCCGATTTACTACCCGTTACTCCATAAATCGCAGTACATAAACCAGCTAACCTTTTATTAAACTTCATCAAATAATTAACCATTCCGGTAAATCTCCTGGCCTCCTTTTTGCTCCTCGGAGGCTTCATTTCAACTATAGCTTTTATCTTACCTGGGTCTGGTTTAATACCAGCACTGCTAACCAAATGTCCTAAAAACTTCACCTCGGTACATCCAAATTCACATTTTTCTTTCCTCAAAGTCATCCCAGACTTCTCAATTCTACTTAAAACTTTATGTAAACGTTGCCAATGTTCGGTTACAGTTTTACCGTAAACTAAAATGTCGTCCATCAAACACACAATTCCGTCTAAGCCTTTCAATATCTTTTCCATTTCCCTCTGAAAAAATTCAGGGGCTGAAGATATCCCAAAAGGCATTCTCTTAAAGCAAAATCTACCCCATGGGGTTACAAAAGTTGTCAATTCTTTGCATTTCTTATCAAGTCTAACTTGCCAAAATCCAGAGTTAGCATCAAGTTTGGAAAACATAACTCCTTTTGCCAGTTTACTCAACATGTCTGATATCCTAGGTAAAGGATATACTTCCCTTCTAACACATTTATTCAAATTGGTCAAATCTACACACATTCTAATCTTACCACCTTGTTTTGGAGCGATGGTAAGACCAGAACACCAATCAGTTGCTTTTTCTATAGGTTCTATAACCTTACTTTCCAACATTTTATCAATTTCTTTTTTAGCTTTTTCACGCAAGCCTGCTGCAATAGGCCTAGGCGCGTACAATCTAACGGGTTCAGCATTCCTATTTATGTCAATACTAAAAATACCAGGCATTGTTCCTAGTCCCTCGAATGTCTTAGGAAATTCCTTCAAAGGGTCAAATTCATTAGCACACAAAGCATTAATAACTGCTAACAAATTCAACTTCTTAATCTCGGGCATACCTAAAAGATTTCTTCTAGAACCTTTAAGTATGTAAACAGAAGTATCAATAGCTCTGTAAGTACTTTTAATAGCTACATCAGCTACTCCTAAAACATTCAATCTATTTCCATCAGCTCCATTCAAAATTTGCTCGGGTTCTTTTAAATTCAAACCAAGCTTTCTACTAGCTTTCTCAGTCATAGTGGACACATCAGCTCCTGTGTCAAAAGTAAATTCCATATCCTTACCATTTACAGATAAATTTCTGACAAATTTCTCGTCTAGTCAGCTGCTATTACTAGACTCAGAAAACCTTACTCTGGGAGTAGGACTTCTTCTACCTTCACTACTTCCACTACTTTCGTACCTATCTCTCCTTTGACTCCTACGTACCTTGCAGTCCTTAATTGTGTGCCCTTTGGTAGCACAAAAAAAGCATCTTACCTCTGGACAAAATCTGATTTCATGTCCCCTTACCCCACAACCATAGCATTTATCTGCCCCTGGAGATGGATACCGTCTAGAATTTTTGCTAGATCTATCATCATATCTCCTCGGGGAATACCTGTCTCTACTTCTCCTACGCCATTCAAGTGGTCTCTCTCTAACAGAATCCCTAGATGAACTACTATAGTCTCTAGAGCTTCTAACTTTACTATAGTCTTTATCGTATTTACTTGACTTCCTATCCTTACCATACCCTCTAGATTTATATTTGTCTCTAGAAGATACTCTATTCATTTCTTTCTCATTATCTGAATCAGAGTCAAATTTAAACTGACTATCTTTGTCCTCTGATTTGTTTTCTACTGCGTCTACTTCCAATTTCACATTAAAATTGCCTGCTTTGACGGTTTCCATAGTTCTTTCTGAATCTCTAGCTATTTTTTTAGCTCTCAAGATACCTGAAAACTTAGTCCAATTCAAGTCATTTTGTTGCATCAGCTGGGATCGAAGAGAAGATTCTCTCAACCCATTAACTGCAATAGCTAAAGCAAATTCTTGTCTCAAAGCATCATGTTCAGTTCCAAAAGTCATTTTTCTACTTAAATCTTCAATTCGTAATAAATAGTCATTTTCATTTTCTCCTATAGCCTGACTAGCAGTTACAAACTTCATTGTTTTAACATAAACAGTTTCTTCAGATTCGTAAACAGTTTTCAAAAGTTCCATGGCACCCTCGTATGTAGAAGTTGCACTTTTTTGATCAAAACCTAAAGATGTCAAAGCTGCTCTACCTGCCTTACCCACGGCATTCAACAAAGATACTAATTTCATTCTACCTCTAAATACATCAACAGTTTCTTCCTCGCCATCTATTGTAACTTTTTCTTCCCCTAATCTCAGTGTGATCATTTCAACGCTTAGATCAAACTCATTTAACCAATTTTTCCATGATCCACCAACATCGTCGCTATTAATTACTAGTTTAGGAAAGTCATTAAAATTCAAATTTCTAGCCATATTCAAAAATAGCTTAAACTTACCTCCGAACACCCTTCGAAACCTCTATAACAATGTAATCACCACTCACCTTGTATAGTGTCTCCCACTTATCACAGAAAATACACCACGGAAAATCACTAACCACTGTATCACCACTATCGATGGCCGATATCACCAGTTATTCACCACTACACCACAATATAATAACGTATCACCGATCACAATTCTCCCCGAACAATCCTGCCTACGACGCCAAGTTATATTGCTGGGGGAGCAATAAAGCACTCACCGTGAACTCCTGATCACAAGAGGCCGTCAGCTTGGTCTCCAGTCACTATATAGCGATGGGGGTCACGTGTCTCCTAGACGTCTAAGCCGTAGCCTAATAGCCGTCTAAGCCGTAGCTTCCAGTAGCTATAACTTCTAGTAGTCTATTTAGCCTGTGGTTCTTTATTCCTGAACGTGTTACAATATGAATATATAACACCTTATAAGTGCCGCTGATGCCTCAGGTGCAGTACGTCTTGTTACAAGCTGTTGTTGCTCGCCGACGGGGGGGGGGGGGGGGATACAACTACGCAGAAACAACAGCTTGTCAAGACAGGCTACCTTTTATAGTAACCTAGCAACATTGTACAATATTTAATCTCAATGATGTTCTTGTCTCTGAATTGTCTTTGTGGTAGTCCCGGAAGTGTGACGCAGCGGGGGAGGACGATTCAAAACGCTCCAGCTCGCTCTCTCTGATCTGCTAGCGACCGAGAAGGACGTGCCTTAACCGACGCTCTGGCTACACTCAGCTATACTGCAACGCACTACCAGGTATAGTACATGGTGTCAGATAGCGGACGTCAATACTTACGCGTGTAATAAAAACGAGGCAGCCGAGGTTTGGTTGAACCTGTGCTTTCGAACAATAGTATTAGCATTTAGGTTAAGGATTAAACAATAATATACACTAGCTAGTGTGGTCCTTTCTCAATTCAGAGAGCGCATTGTTTATTTACGCAGTACTGGGTTGAGTAACTGGCAAAAAAATACATTGTTGTAATTGCAACAAGTTTGATTGTTCTAATACTTATAATCCATTGTTGATCTGCCTTTTCTCTGTGGTACGTCAGTGTCCATCTGTTAGGTTGGGTTTGGTTGAACTCCCTGGTCACTGGTGAGCGTTGAACATCCACAATCATGGTCGAAGACAATCACTCTAAGAATGACCGGTTTGTGCAGAGATTGAGATGGGCTGATGAAAATTTAGCAGCAAGTTGGAAGGTTTTCAAGGGACAACTGTTAATTTACATGATTGCAAAGAAAATCAGTACAATGGACGACGATGAGAAAATTGCCAATGTATTGTTGTTGATGGGTCCGGAGAGCGTTCCTATTTATGATCAGTTTGTGTTTAATGAGGAACAAGAAGAAGACCTTGACGAATGTGTTACGTTACTTTGATGCGCATTTCGAGCCTGTAAAAAACATTATATATGAACGGGTCAAGTTTAACATTCTGGTTCAAGGAGACTTATCAATTTACAAATTTATTACTACGATTCAATCTCAAGCTGATGTATGTGAATACGGCACCATGCGAGAAGAATTAATTCGTGACCGCATCATAGTGGGTGTCAGTGACAACCGCTTGAGAGAATACTTGATCGACCTTGAAAATAATGACTTGCAGAAATGTATCAGTAAAGCTAAACAATATGTCAGTCATCATGAGCAATCAGCTAAGATGAATAGACAGACTGAGGTCAACCTAGATATGATAGGCAAAGGGAAGTCTGAATATCAGCCTAGGGGTCAACAGCAAAGAAAGCATCAAAGAGAAACTGCAAAATGTTTTTACTGCCCAAGAGGAAACCACAAGGCAGAGTTCTGCCCTGCACGTAAATCAGTTTGTAGGGTATGCAAACAGAAGGGACATTGGGCCAATTCACAGGCATGCAGAGGTAAGCAGGAAAAGCAAAGAGCAGCTCATGAAGTTAAAGACATTGATGTAGATGGCTTATATCTCGGATCGGAATCAGATTGACTAGAGGTGATAAACGGGAGCCCCATGACAGAAACTAATAAGGCATGGTGTATTGAGATATTAGTCAACAAACAGCCGATTAGATTTAAGGTAGATACTGGAGCAGCAGTGACCGCAGTCCCAAGTTCATTGTCTAGTATGTTCCCAGAAATGGAGGAGTCGTCCAAAACTTTGAGGGGAGCAAGCAACTACAAGTTGAGCATAGCCGGAAAAACAACGGCCGAGCTTTACCTACAAGATAAGCAGGTGATGGAGACAATCTATATAGTTGAGGGGTTGGTTACACCGTTGTTGGGGAAGCCAGCTATCTCTAAACTAGGGCTGATAAAGTTTCTGCATGAAATACAGGAAGACAGGTCCTGGGTTGAGAAATTTCCGGAGGTCTTCACAGGACTAGGCACAATGCAAAATGAAGTTGTGGTCACACTTAAAGATGATGTCAAGCCCTTTGCTCAAACAGTTCCCCGAAGAGTAGCAGCTGCAAGGAGAAAAACCTCTCAAGCAAGAGTTGCTGCGAATGGAGAAACTCGGGGTAATTCAGCGTATAGAGGAGCCGACAGATTGGTGTGCACCGTGTATTGTTGTACCAAAAAAAGAATGGAAAGATCAGGGTATGCATCGATTTCACTCGATTGAATGAGGCAGTAAAAAGGGAGCTTCACCCATTACCCAAAACAGAGGAGACGCTGAGTGAGCTTGGGTCAGCAGTAAAATTTTCAAAATTGGATGCAAACTGTGGATACTGGCAAATGAAGCTCAGCCCAGAGAGTCAAAAGCTTACCACCTTTATAACGCCATTCGGCAGATACAAATGCAAACGCTTATCGTTTTGGATTAGTTCTGCACCAGAGATCTTCCAGCGGGAAATGCAGAAAGCATTAGTGGACAGCGAAGGCGTAATCTGTCAAATGGATGATATTCTGGTTTATGGTGCTAGCCAACAAGAGCATGACAAAAGAGTAGAAGCCGTCCTGCAGAAGCTGAAATTAGCTGGAATTACCTTAAACAGTGACAAATGCCAATTTAACACACCAGAGGTGGTCTTTCTGGGCCATGTTATTTCTAAAGAGGGCATTAAAGCAGACCCGGAGAAAACTGAAGCAGTGCGAAGTTTTAAGGCACCTACCAACAAGAAAGAGTTAAGGCGGTTTTTCGGAGTCCTAAATTACCTCGGAAAATTTTTTCCTACATTGTCTCGAGGAACGTACAATCTACGGCAATTGCTACAAAAAGACAAGGAATGGGTCTGGGAAAGTGTGCAAGCTAATGAGTTCAATCAGTTGAGACAGACGATCTCCAAGGCACCCACGTTGCCACCTTTCTGTTTGGAGGCACCAACAAGACTGAGTACAGATGCTTCTTCATATGGGCTTGGAGCCGCTGTCCTACAGCTGGTCAATGGGGAGTGGCGACCGGTGGCATATGCATTGCGCAGTCTCACTGCAGCAGAGCAAAGATATGCTCAAATAGAGAAGGAAGCACTCGCAATCTGTTGGAGATGTGAGAAATTCCATTTCTATTTGGCGGGTCGTGAGTTTGAGGTAGAAACAGATCACAAGCCACTCATATCAATCCTCGGAGACAAGGAACTATCCAAGCTGCCATTACGTGTTCAGAGGTTAAGACTCCGAATGATGGCTTACAGCTACAAAATTATGTATACACCAGGGGCAAAGCTAGTTTTGGCAGATGCCTTGTCTAGGTCTCCATTGAGTGTAGCGGAAGTTGAGGGGGACGCAGATTTGGTCGAATCTCTTGTTGTGTGTGAGTTGGTTGACTCACTGGCTATATCTCCTAATCGACTTGAAAGGGTCAAGGCATCTCTTCTGGAGGATGCTGCGGGAATGAGATTGTTGAAATACATTGCAGAAGGCTGGCCGCAATACAAGGATGTAGACCCGACTGTGCGCAGCTTTTACACTTTCAAGGATTTTCTCTCAGTAGTACAGGGGATTGTGTTTACAACAGCAGGGTGTTCATCCCGGAGCTGGAAAGACAGTCAGTACTAGCCTCAGTGCACAAAGGCCATCAGGGAGAAACGAAGTGTATACGTCGGGCTGTTGAACTAGTCTGGTGGCCAGGAATGACCACTGAGATCCGGGAACTGGTCAAAACGTGTCCTGAGTGTGCCGAGTTCCGTAGACGGCCCAAAGAACTGACGATGTGCGCAGAACTGCCTGAGAGACCATGGTGGAGGTTGGCTGTGGACATAATGGAGAAAGAGTCTCGGTCATACTTGGTAGTAGTGGACTACTTCAGCAGATTTATTACAGTGCATGAGTTGGTTGACTCAACCTCGTCAGAAGTCATCGTTAAAATTCTCCAAAAGTTGTTCTGTCTGATTGGAGTACCAAATTCGGTTATGAGTGAAAACGGTCCACAGTTTAGTTCTGAGAGTTTCAAAAAGTTCATGAGAAAGTGGGACATACAGCATGTCACAAGTTCACCTAGGTACCCTCAAAGTAACGGTGAGGCTGAGCGGGCGGTACAAACTGTAAAAGCTCTGATGAACAAGAATGTCAGTCTTGATGCGGCACTCTGTTCATATCGAGACACACCATTAGCCAATGGCTACTCCCCTGCACAACTGTTGTTCGGAAGAGGGCTAAATTCGATGGGATTTTTGAATGGCTGCAAGATCGACTATGTGAGGCTACTGGAGACAGAGAAGTTGCAACGGAACTACCAAATGTATCAGTATAATCGAAGGTACAGGACTAAGGCACAAGAATCAGTCCCGATTGGACAAGATGTAGCCATACAAGACCCAGGTAAAGAGCCAGTGAGGGCAAGAGTTGTGGTGGCACAGGGGCGTGAGGTTGTAACCATAGGACAATCACAAAGGCTGTGGAGGCGAAATTGGCACTTAACCAGACCTTGTAGGGATTCAGAAGCATCGGTTCCAGGTGTGGTAGCACCTCGTGGTGAAAACTCAAGTCCACAGTCAGAGTCAGGTGTGGTTGCACCAGCGGTTCAAGCTGAGTTCAGCACAGGGGTGGATGTAGAGGTACCAGCGGTACCCGACTCTAGACAGGGGCCGACAATTGCTGAACCGGAGCCATTGACGGGTCATGACAGTGGTACAACGGAGAGATGGTCAGAAGAGAGTCAACGAAGATTGGAGGTTCAACCCTGTGACCGTCGTGCCTCACCAACAGTGACCAGAAGGGTGACAACCAGAAGTGGCCGGGTAAGTAGGGCACCTGAGAGACTAAATATATAACTTTTGTGTGTGGTTTTTTTTAGCATGAGAAATTTCCTAATTGGCAACTCAATCGTCAGAGACGTTGTCAGCTCACAATGGGAGACCATTTGCTTGCTGGGGGTAGGTTGGCAGGTTGGCAGTGATGCTGAATAATGCTGAATAATGCTGAATGGAGTGGTCTCCATTAGATTTTAATTATATTGCTGATAGGACAGCTAATTAGTTAAGTGTACCAGAAAAGACCTTTCGTTTTTCCTTCAATTTCCTGAGAGGGACAGTTCATAAATGTTGAAAAAAAAATACATGTATACTAATAATGTAACTCCATGCATTACTCAACTCGTGATACTGCACCCGTGTTTGGATTGTTAGTTTTAGGTGTGGTTGCACCTTCACTAACACTGGATTGGAAAAGAGCTTAAGAGGGAGGTGTGGTAGTCCCGGAAGTGTGACGCAGCGGGGGAGACGATTCCAGACGCTCCAGCTCGCTCTCTCTGATCTGCTAGCGACCGAGAAGGACAAGCCTCGACCAACGCTCTGGCTACACTCAGCTATACTGCAACGCACTACCAGGTATAGTACAGTCTTAAACAAATCGGAGTTATCCTCCCAAATGCCGTTTTGAATATTCACTTTGGTTCAAAACATTTTATCATAAATATTTGGGTTCTTCACATCGTGTCCAATATTCTACATTCTACAAACTGGTCCTCTTCACACGAAAGGTATTCTTGTGTTTCGTAACCATTTCTGAACAGTTGATGTATCATGCTCAATACTTTGTTACACTACCAGTGCAATATCGTACTTAATATCGTACTTAATACGCAATATCGTACTGATACTCCTTTTTGTTTAGGTTTTCAGTACATTCTATGGCTTAACATTGTGAGACTAAAGTAAAAAAATGAACTCGAAGTCAAACACACATATGATCATGTTCTGTCAACAAACAACCAGTCATTTAACACTAACTTACAGACACCACCAACAATAAAACAAACATGGTTCCACCGAGTGAGTTGCACCTTCAAGAATAAGGACTTCATTGCCACCACAGATAATGCTATAACATTTCGTCCAAGATGGCAGGTGCAGACAGTTTTTTAGTTCCCAAACCATTGCAAGAAGGAGGTGATCTGTCAATTCAATGGACTCGTTTCAAAGAAGAGTTCGGTTACTACCTGATAGCTGCAGAAAAATCGGACAAGGGTGACAAAATCAAGATCGCCCTCCTTCTGAGGTCTATTGGGCCAAGAGGAACTGACATTTTCAAAAGTTTCAAATTTGGACAAAGGAAGTCATAGGAGGTCTACCAGGATGTGTTAGAGAAGTTTGACCAGACATGCAACAAGACTTCTAACAAGATTATAAAAAGGCACCAACTGTTGTCTACGAAACAAGGGAGTCTCTGTTGATGAATACATCACTGAATTACACAAGATAGCCAGAGAATGTAGCCTTGGAGAAATGTACGAGGAATTCATGATGCAAGCCTTGCTGCTTGGCATCACAGATGATGCCAAGCAGTAAGAAAAAAACTCTTTGAAGAATCTGAGGGGTTGACTCTGGAAGCAGCAGTAAAGAAATGTAAGATCTCAGAAACCTCCAATGCAGATCTTCAATCAAAACTGAAGAATCAGTCCATGGCCTCTGAGATCGCTCGAGTAAAGACAGAAAGATGAAAACTGAGGATGGAGAAAGCGGGCGTTCAGGCTGCGGACACTGTGATGGCTAACACCCGCCGTTTCAATGCCCGGCATATGGTATGCAATGTGCGAAATGCAAGAAATATAATCATTGCAAGACCGTATGCAGGAGCAAAAGGGAGCAACAGGCGCACGCTCTGACAAACAACCAGCCTCAGGAGTCTGATAGTGATTCAACAGGGTCTCTGTTGTGCATTCAGGTGATCAGGGAGGACAAAAAGCTTACTTTGAGCATAGAAACTGACACCATAACAGGACGACGCATGATAGAATATCAGTTAGACACAGGAGCTTTGTGTAATGTGTTTAACAGCAGAGATTATGAATCATTGAGAAAACCCCCGCTCACAACAAAGAGATTGCCTACATTGCAGCTATATGATGGAACCAAAACCATGGGAAAGTGTGAAGTCATTATGCAAAGTCAACACCTTAAAAATCTATGTGGTCAAGTCTTCTAACATGAGCCTATTGTCGCTAGACGCTTGTCTGGACTTGGGTCTACTCTTAGTCAACAAGGAATGGGTGAATGTCGTCAATCAGGATGGTCACACAGAACTCAAGTCCATACTAGAGCAGCACCAGTTTGTATTCAAGCGCACAGGGTGTCTACCAGGCAAGTACAGTATAGAAGTTGACCCAAGTGTTAAGCCGACCCTATGCCAGAGCCGCAAGGTAGCGCTTTCAATGCGCAATGACCTCAAAGAGAAACTACAATCACTCACCGAAGCTGATATTGTAGAAAAGGTAGATTACCCCACACCGTAGATCAGCCACGTTCTGGCCAGAAAAAAACGAATTGAAAGCTGAGGTTGTGCATAGACCCTGCCAACATAAACAATCACTTTCCCATGCTGACGCTATAAGACGTTCTTCCTGAGCTAGACAGAGCTAAGGTTTTCTTTTTGTGCGATGCCAAGGATGGGTTTCTACAGATAAAGCTAGACAAACAATCGAGCGACCTGACGACCTTCTGGACGCATCTCCTTCAGTCCAGAGGAATTTCAACGACGGCTTTCAGATGCCTTGACATCTTAGTATATGGCAAGGGGCAAACCACAGAAGAAGCTACAAAAAATCATACCCACAACCTGAAGAAACTGATGGAAAAAGCTGAAGAGATCAATCTGAAGCTCAACAAAGATAAGTGCCAGTTTCTCCTCAGTGAACTGACCTACATTGGCCATATCACATCCAGAGATGGTGTGAAGAAGGATCTCGTAAAACCAAGGCAATACAAGATATGAAAGCACCAAAGGATAGTGATGCAGTAAGAAGATTTCTAGGCCATATCAACTATTTGTCTAAATTCATACTAAACTGCTCCGCAGAAACAGAACCACTCAGAAGATTACTCAGTACAAAGAAAGATGAATACCTCTGAGAAAATGACCAAGAGCGAGCATTTGAGAAACTGAAGCAGCTCGCAATATCGAAGACAACTCCACAGTATTTTAAAGTCAATCAACCAGTCACGGTACAGTGCGATGCCAGCACAGAAGGACTAGGCGCAGCCCTTATCCAGTTAGACAAACCAGTAGCTTTCGCATCTCACAGTCTCACTGACAGTGAGAAAAACTACGCTCCGATAAAACTGGAACTGCTGGCGATTGTATATGCGATGCAACACTTTGATCAATATGTCTTTGGGAATCCCGAGGTCAGCATCCACACAGACCATGAACCACTAAGTCCGATATGGAACAAGTCTCTACTGAAAGCTCCCAAAAGACACCAATCCATGCTGCTGGCTCTACAAAGGTATCTAGCCAAACTTTTCTACAAACCGGGATGTTAACAAGTGACTGCAGATATGCTCTCACGGGACCCTACAGGAAAACCTGCTGAAAATCAAATACCCAAGGGCCAAATATTTCAGATTCAGCCATTTCTCTCGGATCTGTATATTTCAGACTCATGTCAAAACCTTCCTGTAAGCACAGAAACCTATAAAATGATCAAAGCCACCACACAGAATGATGAATAAATGCAGGCAGTCAGTGCACTTATAACTACTGGATGGCCTGATAAAGCTGGGGAGGTCAAAGATACGCTCAAACAATACTTCCATCTCAGGGATCAGCTGGCAGTCTTGGATGGCATAATATACAAAGGACCACAGCTAGTCATACCACATATATACAGACCCACAATACTACAGAAGCTGCACACCAGCCATCAAGGGGCGGCGGCAACTCTGAGGAGAGCCAGATCCAGCGTCTACTGGCCATCCATGGCAGAAGAGATACGACAACACGTGGATGAGTGTGTCAGCTGTGCTATGGATGCTACACAGCAAACAAAGGAAACTCTGCAAAACCATGACATACCGGCATATCCCTGGATGAAAGTTGGTATGGACTTGCTTACTCAAAAGGGCAAAAACTATGTGATCATCGTAGACTACTTCAGCAACTTTTTCGAATATGAGGTCCTACGGGAGACATCCACTCGAGAAGTAGTAAAGACATGCAAGAAGATATTTGCACGACATGGAATACCTAAAGTCATACAGTCAGATAATGGCCCACAGTTTACTGCAGCAGAGTTCGCACGATTTGGTGAAGAATGGGGGTTCCAACCACTGTTGGGTAATTGGCCAATTTGGCGGACCAATTAAAATACCAAATACTCGAAAATATCATAACGAAATACGAAATAAAACACCAAATACAGTCAAACATGGATAACTCGCCCACGGATAGCTCGAACACATGGTTAATTCGAACGGTTTTTTTGGTCCGTTCCCACGCAATGATAAATTGCTATAGATAACTTGAACTCAACCCTGTTAACTCGAACTATTTTTTGCCCAATGGCTACCGAAACGGTTGTTATCGCTTTAGAAAATCACTTTATTCCAAGGCATAGAGATAAACCTCATCTTTTCGTAATTCATAAGCGTCAATATTACCACCATCGGCAAAATATTTTTGTCAACGACTTTTCTAAAGGTTTGGTGAAATTTGATTTATACCAAACATCCGCTTAGCGATCGCCCTTCGAAAGCAAGGAAAGTGGTATTCGTTAAGAGCAACACTCCGAGGCAGTTCAATTAGAGGTTCTACGAGGTTTTACGGTACATTGTATATCACTCTATCACTCACGCTTTTTGTATAGATACTTATTGAATGTACATGTATTCTGTGTTTAGGTCAAATGATGAATAGTTTTCCGACGTTGATTCCGTGTTGAATCAACTTCAGAATGTTGAATGTTTAAAACGTCTTAAAAATTGTTGTAATTAAACGTATACGTTGTCTTAGCTAAAAAAAACTATACATCGTTTGACCTAAACACAGAATACGTGTGTACATTCAATAAGTATCTATTCAAAAAGCGTGAGTGATATACAATGTACCGTAAAACCTCGTTAAACTTCTAATTGAACTGCCTCGGAGTGTTGCTCTTAACGAATCCCAGGTAAAGTAAGGTAATCTTTGCATAAACTTCAAGAAAAATTGGCAAAATTGATTGTGGGTAAAACGCTCAAAAGAAAAAGATGTCTTTTCATTTGAGCATTTCAACAACGATCAAGTTTTGCCAATGTCAATCTAAAAAAACGTTCTGGCAATAACATCACCTCAAACAACAAACCAATCTCAAGTGATAGAAAAATCTCTATACGTTTTGATACAAACGTTTTAAAATTTATATTAGAAGCATTTAATTTGAAACAAGCCATTTGTGCTTTTGATTTATAATATAGTTTGTATATGTACGTGTATCTACTAATAAATAAGTAAATACATTGACTTGTGACAGTGCTCTGATAACTTGAACGCTCTGATAATTCGAACACTTTCGCTCGGTCCCGCAAAGTTCGAGTTATCCATGTTTGACTGTACTTGAAAATCTCAGATCCAAATACCAAATAAAATATCAAATACTCACAATTTTGTAAATCAAATACCAAATCAAATAGTACCACTGGGAAATTTGAGAACCAAATACCAAGTGAAATACCAAATACTGGCAATTGTTCAAACCAAATATCAAATCAAATAGTAATACTTGGAAATTTCAAAACGAAATAACAAATGAAATATCAAATACTTGAAAATCTCAGTACCAAATGCTAAATCAATTAGGGATAATGGGAAATTTTATATTAAAATACCAAATAAATTACCAAACTTGCCATTTCTCGACAGCAAATATCAAATAAAATAGTTATATTGTGAAATTTCTGAATCAAATAGTATAATAAAATACCAAATACTGAAAATTCTAAAAACCAATTATCAAATCAAATAACAGTAGGCTACTGGGAAATTTCAGAACCAAATGATGTAAAATCTTACAGAGCCGACTACAGATTGAATAATGGGAAATTTCAATTCAATATCAACATCATTATGCTAACTATGCTAAATATTAAATACTGGAAAATATCAAGACCAAATTAAATTTATTTGCAGACTGAATTATCAAATTATTTAAAAATCACTGATCACGTTCACATCCAACAAATCTGCACATATAAAAATGTATACATTATTTATTACGTATTTATGTTACATTCAAATTGAATCAATATAATGTAGACAAAAAATCATTTATGGTTGACAGTAATTTTAAAGGTACTACATTATTCATGGTATGTTCAAATTTAATAAAGATACTATTGACAGAAAAATCAAGACAAATACAGAATGGCTTATTGTGATTGCGAGTTCTAAAGAATAAAATACACTATTACAGGGTTGGCCAAATGATTTTGGCCATGATCCGTTACAGCCAATTCTGACACATTAAAGATCCACAACAAGCTGTAGATGTGCATTTTTCTATTTTACTATACATAAACATGCAATTATTTGTGTACACTTTAAAACAAAGCGTAAAATGCAATTTTAAAAAACTTTTTATATGTTTAATTTGACTAAAAATCAGTGAATGAATGTGTTGTAATAAATATGTTTGATATCAGTGAGAAAATGATGAGAGGGCTTTGACTTCACAATACTATCAAAACGCGATCTACTGCTATTTGCAGCAACTCTTAATGTTAATGAAGATGGGTATTTATGAGTAATGTTTCATGATATTTTTCACAAAATTCGTTGCTGAATACAATGAATTTACAAAAAAATTATAAGAAAAGTTTGCAAAATTCTTTTACAACCAAATTTAAAAAAAAATACTTCAAAAATCTGTTTTAACAGCCAACTTGAAAGATCCACAAAAAACTAAAAAGATTTGGATCTAGATCCGCCATCTGGCCATAGCTGCACTATTATATCAAGGTAATTATGTATGCTGATGCAAGTTAGTTAGGATTAGAACTAATTAGGTTAGGTTACAATGTAAACTGCTGTATACATTATTGAACATTAAATATTGCCAGACGTCTGCAAGAACGACTTTGAGCAGATGTGCAGCTGTGCCTTAAACATATCGTCCCCCATACGCATGCATTCTGGTTTTAGGAAACGTCAAATAACGCCAAAACGCGAAATAAATTAGCAAATATTTATAAATTCAGAACCAAATACCAAATAAAGTTCTAATTACTTGGCTATCTCAGAACAAAACTATCAAATAAAATACCAAATACTAAAAATTCTTCAAACCAAATACCAAATCAAATAGTAAATACTAGGAAGTCACAGAACCAAATATCAAATAAAATAGTAATACTGGGAAATCTCAGGACCAAATATCAAATAAAATACCAGTTACTAAAAATTCTCGAAACTAAAAACCAAATCAAATAGTAATACTGGGAAATTTCAAAATCAAATACAAAATCAAATACCAAATACTGAGAAATCTAAGAACCAAATACCAAATAGAATACCAAATACTGGAACTTCTCAAAATCAAATACCAAATCAAATAAATATAGTAATTGGTATTTGAGTTTGCAAATAGATCTATTTGAAATAAAATCAATTACCCAACCCTGGTTCCAACACACCACAAGCTCTCCAGGGCACGCTCAATCGAATGGTAAAGCAGAAGCGGCGGTCAAAATAATGAAGAGAATAATGACAACATCAGCTGACCCATACTTGGCACTGTTAGAATACAGAAACACACCTACAGCAAGTATGTCATCCTCGCCTGCACAAAGGATGTTCAGTAGATCACAAGGTCAATTCTCCCCACCAACAACAAGTCAGCCGGTCCATCATTTGAAACCGCCCTCCAAGAAAAAGCACACAAGAAACTAGTAACTCGGCGACACTAAGACAAGACCGCTAAGAACCTGACCATGCTGAGCATAGGAATGCCAGTTCTCATCAAAAGTGTCAACAGTTTCAAGAACAAATGGAACAGAGGTAAAGTCCTCGAGATTCTGTTCGACCGATCCTACTCAGTGCTCAATGAAGATACCGGCAATATCCTCAGACGTAATCGAGTGGATCTACGACAGATGCTTTCTAGTGACCATGGAGAATTACATGACTCAGACCATAACACTGATGAAAACCAGCTTCCCG
The DNA here is from genome assembly GCF_963576615.1 of Watersipora subatra. Taxonomy (NCBI): domain Eukaryota; kingdom Metazoa; phylum Bryozoa; class Gymnolaemata; order Cheilostomatida; family Watersiporidae; genus Watersipora; species Watersipora subatra. Next base: position 49,636,602 of record NC_088712.1, on the reverse strand, counting down.
ATAAGATCAGCAATCATAACCAAACACGAGATCTCAATAATGACGCTGTAGCAGCTGATCAGACCCCAATAAACACTGACGGTGATAACACTAATATGTCAACAGGAGATAATCTTCGCAGATCTAGCAGGAGCACCCGGCTTCCTTCCAAATACGCTGAGTTTGATATGAGGTGTTGACTGACAATCCGAATATACTAGTCTAACAAATGACAACTCTCGTTCCATTACTTTAAATTAATAAACGCTGTTATACATTGTTCATTTCGTTGAAAGAAGATGTTCATGCCTTGAACAATTCGGAGTTATCCTCTCAAATGCCGTTTTGAATATTCACTTTGGTTCAAAACATTTTATCATAAATATTTGTGTTTTTCACTTTGTGTCCAATACTCTACATTCTACAAACTGGTCCTCTTCACACAAAAGGTATTCTTGTGTTTCGTAACCATTTCTGAACAGTTGTTGTATTATGCTCAATACTCTGTTACACTACCTGTGCAATATCGTACTTAAATACTGATACTCATTTTTGTTTAGGTTTTCAGTACATTCTCTGGCTTAAATTGTGAGACTGAAGTAGAGAAATAAACTCGAAGTCAAACACACTTATGATCAAGTTCTGTCAACAAACAACCAGTCATATAACACTAACTTACACACAACACCGACAATAAAACAAACAAATGAGCTTGTGGGTGCTTTTATCCATCCCCAATCTTAATCAACCCTGGTGTAACACCACATCTTGTGACTAAGTGCCTAAAGATATGCTGGAACTGCTGGGTTGTTGTTCCAGCTTCCTGAAATAATAACAGTTATCCTTTGATGCAATTGGAAATAAAAAGGAAATGGTGCTAAAACATAGACTGAATAATAATGATTTATAGGTTTTATCGATCATAGACTCATTTAAGTAAGTGGGCACTACATAGAGTTTCATTTTTTGCTGGGGATCTCCTGCCGCCTGGAAACAGTTCACCAAGTATGCCATCTTTCTGGCTCTTTCTCTTTACTCAGAAATCTGATGATAAGAACACTAGGTAATCAAATTATTAAAAAACGTACAGATTAGGATTTGTGGTCTTATAGTCAGTTATAATTAGGAGAAACGTTTATTGACAAAAAAAACTGAAAGATTGACTTTCAACCTTTTAGAACAATGTACCTTTGATGTTCAGGATGTTTTTTTTGTGTTTTAAAACATTCTTATCAACTAACAGAAGTTTACTTTATTAAAATAAACTTGCTCTAGTGATAATGGTAAGGATTGCAGTTACTAACAAAGTTTGTTCCATGTAACTGGCACTCCTGATCCATGGGAACAGTGACTGTTATTTGATTTTAGCAACACCAGTACTGACCTATTTTGTCTCCAAAACCAGCCAAGATGAATCAACCAGCAGCACAAATTAATTCTAGTAAAAACAGTCAACGATAGTGATGTGTAAAGTAATAAAATCAGGTAAAGGTTCACTAAAGGTTGGCTGTGAGTAGTAACAGAAGCAAGCTACTACTAACTAGTTGCTAGCAAGCTACTACTAACCAGCTACGAGCAAGCTACTAACCAGCTACTAGCAAGCTACTAACCAGCTACTAGCAAGTTACTACTAACCAGCTATTAGTAAGCTACTACTAACCAGCTACTAGCAAGCTACTAACCAGCTACCAGCAAGCTACTACTAACCAGCTACTAGCAAGCTACTATCTAACCAGCTACGAGCAAGCTTCTTCTAAACAGCTACTGCCAGTAGTAGTACGACTAATGCAGGAATAAAACGCTAAACTCATCTGTGAAATGGCATATCATTAACCCTCCGTGTTTCAGGGTTGTCATAGTGATAGCAATTAATGGCAAAACACTGATTTCGAGCAGATAAATTTCCTGGTTTCCAGCAGAGTTTTTTTCTTGGGATAACTATGATTCGCCATTTCACTAATTACAGCTGGAAGCCCATGTAGCAGTAATCAAGATGGCGCTCAAATCCTTGCACGGAGGTTCATTGGTTTAGATAGGCCACTGCTATTCCAGGGGTAGCATAATTCAGTGGTCTCGTATGTTGTGCAGCTATGTTTCTTTTGGTGGTAACCTGATGATTTTAATAATTATGAGAGTTTAGACTATGATGTCATAGCTGGTTAGCCATGGTGGCGGAAACGCCACTCCTCCAATTGATAACATATTACTGAGACACTAACTTTCACCCTCCAAAAACCCACTTCAAAAGTAGCTAGGGTTAGTTAACCACGAATATTCCGCTTTTCGATTCTTTAATTAGTTGGTGACTTTTATATATTGGGAGTTTTCTTTTCCTAGATGTTTAAAAACATGGCTCCAAAATTATATATTCAATATTTGTTAAAATTCGTTTTTTGAATAAATAAATTGCAAACATTTTGAGAAATACTTCGACCTTATAAGTTGTAGATGTTTCCAACTTCTTGCTTTGGCTACACTGACAGATTTTCAGCAGAAATAGCAACCAAGACATCATTTTAAGGATCGATAAATTGAAATGTTAATTTCACCAATGATATAAAACCCCCCCCATTAATATCACGAATGCTTGTGAATGGCAACTGACTGATCATAACTGTCACAATATTAGGCAACTATAATTATTTGACAACAAAATGAAACCAACAGATCAGTAAAATTACCACCATTGTTCATAATACATAGTGTATTTGTAAATTTACAAGGGGTTTTATTCAGAATATTGGTTTGTTTGAATGCTATGTTCGGGTTCATCCCAACAGAGATCGATCATGTGATAGCTGTCGCCTATCCTGTGGGGGTTTTATATAGATATAGTAAACACTAGATTGGCGAATAGCTATCATTACAATGGAGCAAAAGTGAGGCATATACTTAATTGGCTGTTGTTTTCACTAGGTTAAGTGGCTTTGATGTGCATCACAGCATCAGAGCCTTCAATTGAGCACTGAGTTTAATAGTGAAAGCATGCTTGTCATACTAGTTTTCAAGTCATAAACGTAACAGTAAGCTAACTCAATGTGATGACTGTATCAAGTTCTTGACTGATGTAGAAGTAGTGACAAGTAGAAGTAGTGATGACATAGCCCTAATCTTAGGTAAAAAAAAGAGGAGGATTGGTGACGTCAATCCCATTGATAGGTCAAATATGTATAATTGCTGCAGAAAAGTGCTTACGTTCACACATGGAGAGCTATGGTATCACACATTGAGTTTTTAAGCAAGTAACCTCACAGACAATAACATATGTCTTATTACATAACCTCAATTAAGGTTTCACATGCACAGTGCATGCTACCAATCTACTCAAAACTATAGTAAATCACTATATAAAAAAATTTAATACACTATGCTGCTTTAAGGCAGGAATCTAGTTCAACCAACCTTAGACAGAAACTATCTTGTCTAGTTATTTTCAGTCATGTCTAATGGGTGTTTAATACAGTGATCCAGCTTAACTGCTTCTAAATCTCATTTGATACTTTCGTTATTAGTTTAATTTCTATCTGGTCACTCTTTGTATTATCAATGATATATAGGATTCTAAAGCATCGGTATTATTTATTACCATGTGTGTAAGATTTTTGCCTTTCTCATCCAAAGTTAGTTTTATATATTTTCAATAAAATATGCAGTCTCAGATGCACAAACTACGGAAAATTTGTGCAGTTTTTAGTGTTAAGTCAATAAGAATTCATAGATCAGCTGATTTACTCTACACATCACCATTGCGTCAAGCTATTTATACGCCTCACTTATTTTGATTATTCACATATTTAGGGTTTATTATATCTATGGGGTTTTATGTCATTGATTTCACAATTTTAATAGTATGATAGAAAAAACCGTAACATCTTCTACTTATTTGACTAAGGGACTTTTAGTGCTGGTTGTACATCTATCAAATTTATGATCTACTATATAAACGGCAATCGTTGTCGGTGTATGTGTGTGTCCGCCTTATAGCCTACCGTACTTTTTTGGACTAATAGCCGCTACTTTTATCTGATGGTTTGTGAGCCATGCGGCTTATATAAGGGTGCGGCTATTCTGTTGTTTTTTCTTTCACCTCTAGGGCGCATAAATAGGAATCTCCGGTTAGTGCGCCTCTATACATAACATATTCATCGTTTTCACGCAAAAATGACGTTTTCTCCGATTTGTTATCTCCGCCTTTTTCCAGTGCCCAATGGCACTGTTCCGTTTTAAACAGCAAAGTTTTTGCCGTATGAAAAAGCACCGTCCTGAGATCTGCGGCCTATACAAAGGTGCCCATACAGCTATACAATTGTACTACTCATTAAATAAAATAAATTAATAAATAGTAATTTACATGTAATTAATATTTACTGCCAACGTGTACCGAGAAGGTCATGTGAACGTTTGTTTCTTGGGGCCACTGGAAAAATCCGCTGTTCTCACCTACTAAATTTATACATCAGGTGAGTACTTCTCATTCAATGTTGTATTGTCTATGAATTGCCACACCACTACATAACTCTTTCACTTGCGTCTGTTTACAAATTTAGCTATCAGCCTACTGCCAGCTATTTTGCCGATATTGCTTAATGGTATGTATACAGTATTTTTTTAATTTCAAACTCTATCTAAGACGTTTGTTTTGGTTATATATTTCAGTTTGCCAACGTGTTAACAAACATTACTATGCAAAAAATCATTGTACCTATACTTTGTGCATTGATAAAGCGATGTGAAGCAATGAAGCTAAAACGATCCTCTACAATGTTCCTTATTGTTACAAAACCATTACTTCCACCACCATCAGAGTCAGTGCTGCTATTGCTATTTTAATTATCTGTGTAATCACAACAATCTGAATCGGCTATAATGTCATCAATATAAGTAGTTATTTGTTTTCTAACTCGGATGCGTTTTTTGAATTTACACAAAAAATCTTCATTTTTAAGTTGGAACTTGCCAAACAAAGATTAAAATATTAAACTTTAGGCTAATTTTATAGAGAAATCTTAGGACAACACTGTCACTATCATAAAAGTCCTAAAGATCGTTGGTTATGTTATCAACGAATAATAAAATTCAGTTGCTAGCAATTGCTTAAAAAGTCGCAAAAATGCGTCTACGCGGTCGACCATATAAAAAGCATAAATGAGTCTACTTCAGTGAAAGGGTTTAAAATGTTAGATTTGCCACTGTTTATGATAGTAAACATGTTCATTTCCTTTTGCAGCCGAGTTACTTTTACTTTTTTTTCAGCTACAAGTGCTACAGAACTACAGCTACTACAGAACTTGCACGGGTACTGCTACTGCGTTTTACCTACTAAATTTCTACTTCAAAAAGGTAAGTACTTCTCATTCAATGTTGTAGTGTATTGTCTATGAATTGCCACACCTCAACTACTTAATAACGTTGGATTTGCCACTGTTCGTGATAGTGGGACATGTTCATCTCCTTCAGCAGCGGAGTTACTAATTTTTTTCCAGCTACGAGTAGGCCTACTGTAACTTACTACTACATAACTTGCACGAGTACTCCGAGGGTTGCGATAGGCAATGGTGAAAAGAAAGAGAGCAGCTGGTATCGAATTACTGTCACCCTGCTTTAGCCATGACCAGCTGTACGTCACCTGCTCAAAAGTAGGCACAAGCCGAAAAATGTTTGTCCATCAGAAGTTTTCTATTTCACCTGACAGAAAAACAAAAAATGTTTATCCGCAAGTGTTGCGCTGAACTAACACTGTGTTATTGTTAGTTCATGCTATGTTCTTCATGTTCTGCTATACTACATGCAGCATTTTCTAACATATTTTCAGTATATATATGTTTTCATGCATTCGTTTTTCTTATTGTATCTCATAAAAAGGCTATCATGTTGGCGTAAGGTTTTATTATTGTAAGGTGCTAATGCTGTATCTGCCTTGACATCATACTGTCTGTGCTGTTATACATATAAATTTTATCGACACAACCTCATTACTGTTTGTATATACCATGTCAAAACATAGGCTATATTAGACGAAGAACTGGTGAGCCATGATTAGGGTTTTAACCATGTAGAAGTCTCCATTCAATAAATGCTGGCAATAGCAAAATATTTTGTATAATTTTTTAAAAGATGCAAAGTTCTTCAATACTGCCAGTTTGAAGAACTTCAGTTTGCCTAGCAATGTCAATTTCATTGTCAGTTCTCTGTACACAAATAGGGCAACACCGATTTGAGTGGTTTGAGACTGATGCATTGTAGACTAGCTGTAAAATGTATTGCAGATTTCCATTGTTCTCCCCAACATTATTGACATATATGACTGCATATGTGTATGCATAGTCTGATCAAAGCAAAAAAATTCAGTAGACTGCATATGTGGAGTTGTTTTACTGTATGAAAAACAACTCTCAATAAACCTCTTGCTGTACATGAATCTGTGGATGGGTAATGCAGCTAGCGGTTTGGGGCTGTGACGTCACTTGAGGATGCGCGGGAAACCTTTTTTGCCTCGAGTTCAGTGAGAGTCTCCAGGCGTGGCTTTCCGGATGAATGAGTTGGCAAGTGCGAGGCGATTGATTGCAAAGCGAGTGAGTGCCAGGCGATTGATTGCCAGGTGATTGATTGCGAGGCGATCAGTTGCGAAGCAATTGGTTGCGATTGCAAGGCGAGGCAATTGATTGCAAGGCGAGTGCATGGCGATTGAGTGCAAGGCGATTGATTGCGAGGCGAGTGGGAGGTGATTGCGAAGTGATTGCAAGGCGAGTGCGAGGTGATTAATTGAGAGTCAATAGATTGCGAGGCGAGTGCAAGAGCACGATTTTCAACTGCTCGGCAGATAAAGGCTAGTCAGCCGAGGTGGGAGCTTGGCGGCAGAAGTGCGTGATTGTCAACTACAAGTAAAGACAGGTATGAACGGATGCATGAATCGAGACACATGAATCTAGAATATTTACTAGATTTTACAAGCATTTAGCTGTAAAACCCTTGCAGATTTCCATTGTTCTCCCCAACATTATTGACATGTACATGTGTATGCAAACTCTGGTCAGGGCAGCAATTTCAGTAGACTGCATATTTGGAGTTGTTTTACAGTATGAAAGACAACTCTCAATAAACTTTATGCTGCACTTGAATCTGTTCCTGTAGGTGGGTAGTGCAGCTAGTATAGTATAAAAGTATTGCATGTTACAAAAATATGCAATGTACAATAGGCCTTATTCAATTTTCAAATATTTTGCATATTTAGTAGTTAAACCAAAAACTCAGTTTTCATATACAGACGGGCATCTAAAAAATACAAACAAAATATCCATAAAGTTACAAAAACATAAAAAGTAACATTCTAATTACTAAGGCAAACATAGCAAATCTACAGTATTTAACCATAAACATAAACAAAGCAAATGTACAATACTGAAATGATGAAATTACAGAACTCTTTTCACTAGATCACACACAGCCATGAATTTCGAATCCATGCGTGTGTGAGATTTTTCCACAGCTAACTTGGTATTTTCTTCACAATAAATGTAAAGGCTAAGTCGTAGATATTTCATAATGATAAGTTCTAGCATGTTGTGCTTACAGGCTGCTCCTGTCTCAAGGCTTCCTTGTGTCAACTTGTTTCACAAAAAGTTCATCAGTGAACTTTGGGTTTCATTGAGGGCTGGAGCACACTGTCTGAAAACTTTCTCTACAGACTCTAACGCCGTGAATACTTGTCGTGTTGGGTGATTAAGTGCTCTTTCGCAATACTCTTTTCTAACAGTTCTAATGGTGTGTAAGGCCACCTCTCTAAGAGTTGCAACAGGTTTCTTTAGTGTCGTTATCATACAACAATCTGTACAGGATTCAATAGCCTTCAGCTTGTAGCCAGACAGACAGTAAAGGGAAAACTTATCCACCATGGTGAGCTCCTCGACTGCCTCACTACTTATAACCATTTCAGTACACTTAGACTCATCAAAATGTTCATCCTTATCATCTTGCTGGCTATGCACTAAAGTTAAATAGTCAGCCAGATAACTATAAGAGTCATCTTCGTCATAGAAAGAATGAGTAGAAGTTTTCAAGTATTGACTAGTGGTCACAATATTTAGCAGCCTACGGAATTCTAACAGTAATGGCGTTGGAGTCTTTAATCTCAGTGTGTGAAAGAGATTTTTAAGGCAGTTCTGAGTAAGTCTCCCTGTCACAAGATATTGCTTATCAGTAGATTAGACCTTATCTTTTATCTCCTGAACTGATTGAGTGTAAAGAAGTATATCTGCTTGAACAAGCTTCCTTCTATCTCTTATAGTCATCAACTTTACTTTGTTCTGGACATCATAAAAAGTAAATGGTCTCCAGATACTTGGGGATATTGAACTTTGGTAAGGCCATTTCGGCATGTCTACTTACCATCAAGTCAAACTATTTGTTAAACATGACCACAATTGTAAATGTCGCCTTAGCTGTAGGAATGAGCTCCAAAGGCATAATATCTTGCCCAACTATTGTGGTTAGCCCACAAGCTTTGCTGTTGGAAATGACATGGTTATTAGACGTTCATCTTTTCTAAGTGAAAAGTGACCAAAAATTCCTTATGAAGCTTTGAAGCAAACTTTAGAGCACTTTTCTCATCTAGTTTGGCTAGTTTAATGATGGGTTTAGAACTAACAACTTGCCATTAAAATAATGTCATGTATAATCAGAGCTGACTTCAGGTTTTTGGTAATGTGTGGAACATAAGTTATGAAGTAAAGTTTCTTATGACTCAATACAGGACGGGTGCACGAAGCGACTGTTTTGGTTTGTGTGGTAACTATTCCGAAAGTCCTCCACATCACTCTATTAGCACTATACCCATGTCCGAAGTGACTGAGATTACATGTAGGCCAGTTTCATGTGCTCTGTTTATAATTGATATTATAATACAGTATCATGGAAGACCTGTCCCTTCACGCTATCATCTGTAACATAACAAATTGATTTTATCAGCTTATTTAGCAAAATATAGAAAATGCATTACATTCTTTAATGGACGAATCAATACATTTAGACTTTAATATGATGAGGTTGTTTTGTCATTGTACAGTATGAAGGTTGTTTTGCAAAATTTAGTTTTCTTTTCACATGAAACCTCCAAAGTTTTATTTATAAGTTTATTGACAACCATTTCGTGTGTATGGTTTAGATGGAACAATTAACTGTTATTTGGGAGGACTCGGGTTGGAGCCTCACTTTTACACCAGTGAAGATTCCTCTGTTAGGTCTAAAAATAAATCATTTGAATAGACTAGCTGTCGTGCCTTGAACAAACAAACTCCTGCAGCAAACTGCTAAAGATGAAGTTTAAAGCAGAGAGGAAAGCAAGCAGTAAACTTTTTAAACAAATAACTGTAAAAGCAAACATTATAAAGCTGGGACAATATGAAATAAAACTGGTTTTATTACAAAAAGCAGCTTCAGCAAATTATAACCTGTATAGTAGTAAGCAACTGTTTGCTTCCATCGTTCACGTAAACAAGAGAGCATATATACTAATGGCTTAGTAGCTGGAATATAAGGATGGTCAGGCAAATTAACATAACCAACAATTGACCCTGATGGTCTCTTATATTTCAGAACAGTTTTAACGCTCGTCTGATCTAGCGTGAGACAACAAGTTTTGTTGCCATCATCCATTGCATCTACCTGTAAAACATTTGCTTGGTAATGTATCATTAAGCTATTCACTCATCAAAATAATGTCATTCTGAGCTCCTGCTTAACATTATGATAACAATCGAAATTTTGCCAAATTATCTCTGAGACGAATTCCAAAATGTGTTGCATAAAACAAACAATAAGCTAATATTTATCTTCATCATGCTGAAAACATCTGACAGTATGCCTGGAGTAAACTGTATTGTAGTTAGTCTTCCACTGAGTGCCCTTTCACTTGGGAAAGGGAGACTTTGGTCCAGTAGAGCCCTCTAGCCTGATCCTCACCTAAACTTTAAGTGCATTGCCTTCTGTATAGTTTTATCTAACCAGAGCATGGCCTTTGTCGATTTCCTAAAAATAAATTCACCTTCAAACATGAGAAAGTGTAAAAACAGAAAAATGTATTTACAATTTTTCATCCAATAGTATGTTTTATATCTATTATTATTAATTATCATAATTATTAAACCAGTAAACTATAAAGCATCAATTGTTTTTTGACACAAAATAAATTACCTTGCATCCATCCAAACAAAGACTAACTAGCCGAATCATTTCTTTTAGAGCTGCAACAGGTAATCACAAAAAGCAGTAGTAATGCCTGGTGCAAGTGGCTGGAAAATGTGTTGCTAGGTTCTCTCAAATAGCAAAAGGTAGTGACTTAAGCTTGCAGATTTCACATCTTTTTTGAAATTTATCTCCAGCTCAAATCTTTTAGACGTCCCAGTTGAGGCTAGAAGCGGTCAGGAAATTTTGTAATGAGTTTTTTAAAGCTGCTTGTAGATTTTTATCTGGTGTGACTTGTGTAACCCCCTGTGATTTTGGTTTACATATCAGTCCACCAAGATTCCAAGTGGTCGTATACCTTATCTTCCCAAAATGTTAAGAATCAGAACTTTGCTCACAACAAACTTTAGTAGCTTCTCATGTTGATGGGTACTGATCTTAGTGTTGCCAAGACAAACCACTAAGATGTCAATTCTGTCTTTAGTTGTTGACTCATAAAGAATTTTGGATCTGGTGAGTGTTGGACTTCCCATTATTCTCCAGTTATCAAATGATAGGAAGTTATTCCCTGCTCTGGCGTCCGCCTCCACCTCCAAAACAATTGGATGTCCTTGTAAACAGAGGTCTATTGTATCTGTGTGTCGGTATCAGCAGTTTGTGCTGTATTTACCGAATTCAGAGGCTTGGCGCTCTTCTGCTTCTTTTGGCAGACTACTTCTAGACTTCTTGTAAGCTTACAGGAATTGCAAGTAGTATTCTTGTATCTGCATTCAGTTAACTTGTGATTTAGTTGTCCACATCTGTAGCAGACCTTTCAATCCTCAGAAGCCGTTGTAGGCTTTTCAGTTGTCTTCTTCTTGTTAACGACTCTCACAAGTTTAGTTGGATGATAAACTGTTTTTGCTCCCTTACCTGGTTCTTCCATTTCTATAGCAACGTCAAAAGCTCTGGTAAAAGTGAGCTTTTCCCCGTTAAGTTTCAAAAAGCCTTTAAACTTGCTTGATTTCCAACTGAGCAAATGAATATTGTACGTAAAGCCTCATCTTGAGCATCAGTAATGGTAGCAACGTTGCAAGTTGTAGCATCATGTCTAATTTTGCTGTCAGTTCTTGAATCGTTTCTCCTATATTTCTTATTATAATGCTCCAGTAACGATATCGTTCTCTAATAGCAAATATTTTTGGGTTGTGTTGAGTCTTCATGTATATGCTCCAATATCATCCATTGAAAGTTAGTTGATTTCTTTCTTGAGGTTTGGTTCATCAGACCAATCCATTAACTGTTTGTAAATAACGTTGAATAGATTCAGCAGAAAAATCTGTCATACTTTGTCATCAGTGATAGAAATAGCCTTTTTAGATGCCCTGAAGCGTAATAAGCATATTTTTTACGGATCTATGTTTGGATCAAAAACATTAGAAATAGGAGTAGCTGTTCTCCTAGTTTATTCTCTATAAATCGTGTTAATATTTCTATCAGCTGTCCATTCTCCTCCTTCTGCTACTCCATCTGCTGCTCCAACAGTTTTTTCTGCGACTCCATTTGTTCCTCTGGCAGTGCCATTGGTTCAGTGAGCAGCTGAATCAGTTGATTGGCTGGAGTAACCATATTTTAATACACAATGGTAGGATAAATGTGTCTACTTGTAGAGGTAAAGCAAAGGAACTGTGTAGAAATATGCGGCTGAAATATATTTTTCGCCAATTATATGTTGTATTCTCTCAGATAATTGTATGTAGGAGTACATGAATTCTGAGCTGAGTGCACAATTAAATGAAAAAATATATCCCGCCCATATAATCAGAGGCTTGGTAGCAATTTGGCTTTAATAGCAAAAAGCATTAGTTCCAAAGCATGTTAAAATATCTATAGCCAAGTATAGCAAATTTATCATTAAAATGCATGCTTAATAGCTTGTACAGTACATTGTAATGTCCTAACATTTTTTACAAGCTGTAAAACTTTTAAAACTTTTTTGTAGATCTCTAAACACATATGCATTTGAAATCCGACAAATATTTTTATCAGTTCATATTTATTGCTTGCAAACAACCTGCAATGATATTATTGCCTGTACCCTGCTGTGCAATCTGGTGGAGCTTTCATTTTTTATTGCATTCTAAATTTGAAGGCATATTTTTATTTTATAACTATATTTAACAATGTTACATAAAGGCTCATTAGATACATCGTTGTTTGCTACAGCTTGCAGCACAAAGTAACTTTTTGTGTGTAATATAAGAGGATTTATGTGTGTCCATCCAGTGTAAGCCGAGTTAAGATAATTGTAAGGATACTATCAAACAACATGCTATAAATCTGTAAACTTAAATGTTATATGTATGGAAATTATCTATCAAATGCTATAAATTTTTATTTGAAGAACAAATTAAATAAAGGAACCATAATTACGATAAATACAGAAACAAAAATTAGCATTTTTGAAAGAAAATATTGGCACCATTTGCTTGGCCAGTTGTGTTCTGATTGCTGCTTTTGATAAAATGTACATTTTCATTTGACTGCCCAATACTTTCCACAGTGCCTCCTGACCTGAGCTTTTTTTTCTGCAATGTAGAACTAGTTGGGATTAACGTTCAGACATATTTTTAGTAGAGCAAAGCGTCTACGCGTCGCATTTGGCCCAAGTGCAATGAATGCAATCTGAATTAAAATGTCATAGAAGTTGTATATGTAATAGTTGTATGTATAATGAATACACGCTATACATACGTCAAATTTTTTCACAAGTACGGCAAGATATGTTACCATTCCAATCAAATTTCAGAGTTTGTCTTGACTTTACACTTTAAATTATAATTGTTTTTATGTAGTACTAAAGAAAACGTTAGCATGAATTTTTAAGCTATCTAGATTTTACATTGTAGGAGGTATATGTTATAGAAGCGTCTACTGTATATCCATGTAAATGTACAGGTATTCATATATAATAGACTATACACAATGCTTTCTTTCCCAAGTGTGGCAAAAGATAAAGCATGTTTCTAAGGCGAACTAGAAGATTATAGTTATTGAAATCAAATTTGAGATCTTTTACCGACTTTCACCCAACGCTTTAAAGATTTTTTACTTAGCATCAAGCAAAGCTTCACATAAATATTTACGTTATGTGGAATTTACAACAAATGAGATATACATTAACATTATAGGAGTGCCTACTGTAAAGAAAAAATTACATTCACAACACTGTATGAATTTGCCAAACCACAAAATTTCATGCCTATTTCAAAAAGAAAAGTTTAAAAAGATTTATATATTGCTTGCCCGTCTTTACAAAAACAAATGTTCTGATATAAATGTGCAAGCTGTTAGCATTTGCTAAATTATTTCTTAATAAAAAATTATTCTACCACTTATTCTACCACTAAACCACTTGATACATAATTATTGAATAAATAATTCGATTATAGCTTTTTCTTTAAAACAAAGTGCATTTGGAACACTGGCTTAAAATTGTTTTCAGTAACAATAACAGTTCCTTATTACTCGCGTAGGCAACCTCCAATTGCATCTCAAAAAGCTTACTTACATTGAGGGAAATCAGAGTAGTAATGAACAAGTTTAAGATAGTTGTGGATTTTGACTACGTCGTTCACCCTTTTAATATTCTTAAAATCCCTTTTTCCCTGTGGCCTCCTCATCCATCAATCTCAGTTATATCTTCCTTCATTTTCTAAGGAACACCATGGAAGGCTTTGTATTCTCTACTTAGAAAACCTCTGTGCATATAGCTCTGATCTTATAAATCACTTACTGGACTAGGTAGATGACTCAGAGTGGATATTCTGATCATCACAACCCGAATCTATGAAGGTCTTTTCAACCTATAAGAAGAGTGATACCGCGTAAGTTTTTGCCACACCATCCAAAATGTCAAGTCTAATTATCTCAGACAACTCCCAAATTTCACTGGTTCACATATGTTTTATGGCAGTGCACCGCAAGTCTCCGTAATGAGCCAAAGTGCTTTAAAGATTCAGGTGCTCTTTTTTAACTGTACACCCTTTGAAATAGCATCAGAATACAACCTGAACTTACTAAAATACGAGGAATGAAACATATTGTTCCAATGGAGATGCTCAATAATTCAGCAATTACCTTTTTTATCCTTCTATCTGCTCTGACAAGCTTGTCAACAGCCTTCCAATTGGCTGATGCTGCTGCTTCTTTGAGCCAACTGTTAGCTTACAACTGCTTGCCTATTAGAAAACTCTCCTTCGGTTTAAACAACTGTTTCCACATTGACTTTTTAATCTCTTATGAATATACCTTGGTCTAACGCCTTCTTAACAAAAATCTTATTATAGCTCTTTGTTCAACTCGCTAACAAATTGTAAAAGTGAGAAGCCAATTTAAAGTTTTCCCCACAAAGAGTTAAGGTCTCAAAATTACTACAAAAGATTACTGTGTGAAGACAACACCTAGAAAAACATATCACCAATAGATTATGGATGTATCACAATAATAATTTTGCTTATAAGGAAATTATCTTTACTTATCAAATCACCATATGAAATCTCCACCAACAATATACCGTTACTTGACGTTAAATTGTAAACGAGTGCTGTTAATTTTATTAGTTGTGGATGAAATATGAAAACTCTATTGAAGTTTATTGTAGTGCTATTATTTTTCTATTGCATTTTGTAGCAGCGAACAGTGAAAAAGCTTTGTGGTAGACCTTTTACCATGCCTTTAGAAAACATCATTATTGCTGCATCATCGACAGCATGACAGCCCCTTCACTATTATAATCTAACACACAATATAAAGGTTTTATGAGCTGTTCTGTATTTGTTTGTGCGTTGGTAGTTTTTACACTAAAGCCTTAGTTGTAAAATAATGAATCTTGGTGTAAATTTAGGTGACTATGATGGTTGTTTCTCTTAGCAAAAATGGTATTACCACACGACGGTCTATTTACCTTTTGATGTAGATAGAGCTATGCTATTGCCTTGGTCTAAATAAACAATTGATTATAATAAGTTGCTTATATAGTGAGTACATCCCATCCTGTGTTCTTCCTGTCAAGTTGTAAGTCAATAGACACAGAGTAGTGTTATCCCTTGTTGTTGTGGTGATTATTATTGATGATTTTGTTATCTCGCTAATTATTATTTGAAACTGTAATCTTTACAACCATAATAGCGGTAGTTGTCTGTTCATCCATCTCCATGCCAATCCCTTTGTAAATGTATGTTTGAAGCAAGAATCGGAAAATAAGATAAAATAATGCTTTCATCAGGACTCAAACCTGTAAAATAACCCGTGTAGAATGACATGTAACATCTGCATCAATCAATTGACTGCTTTCTCGTTTTTATAAACATTTGTGCAGATACTTATTGTGTGTTGCTTCATCAGCCTGATGGTCTCTCAAAATACATAAGACTGCCAAGGTGTGTACTACTAGTAATAATAATAAGATGAATACTGCATAAGAAAGAGGGTAGAAGAGATCAGTGATAGACTGAAGGAGTGAGACTGCCAAGGTATGCACTAGTAATAATAATAAGAGGAATTCTGCATAAGAAATAGGGTAAAAGTGATCAGTAACAGATTGAAGGATTTCTCATTTACTCGTTACTAGGCATGAAATGATCTTTAAAGTTCATACTTACACTACAGTATTTAAACTCATAAGTACTTTTACAATAAAATTAAAGTGAATATCCAATATAACATTTGTGAACTTTACATTAAAATACTTTAGTTCAAGAAGCAGCAAACAATGGACTACAAATACATCACTTGATGAATTAATCCTTCTGTTTGTCTCTCTACCCCCCTTAAAACAGTTTTCATATATAAATTGGTCTGGTGACAATTTCAATAGCTAAATAATTGCTAAAATAATTCTCTCAGTTCCAAGAGAGCAAGAGTTTGATATGTAGCTTTTGTTTACAGTTCATTTCATCAGTTAAATGTTATATGGTATAAATTTACTTGTGATGCATGAACATGCTGAAGCAAAAGCTAAATAATCACACATGTTTTTAATACTTCAATCAAACCTTCCAACAATACAAAACTAGAGCTTATATTTATCGGTAGATTCAACAAAATTCGAAACTAAAAATTCAAATTCTGAACAAGTGTGCAGTGCTTCACAAAGGTTGGTTCAATTGTCTTTAAACAACGCTTCACACCCTTCTCTTGTTACTTTTAAATGAATAGAGAAAAATAAAGACGAGTAGTAGTGAAAAGGAAATCAGATAAGTTTTTTTCAAAGATTGCAAATTTTTTACAAAGAAACATAAAAGTTTTTTTAAAAGTTATTTTAAAAATGTGAGATTGATGAGAAGGATAAACAGACTGAAACATTTGAAAGTGCAAAAATTGACAGATAAAGATAAAAGGTAAAAACTGAATGGAAAATTTAAAAGGAAATCTGAATACAAAGAAAGAAATTCTTTTAAAAAGCCTGAAAAAGAGGGAGCAACTCCAAATTTGAGCTCTGTAATTTTACTAATTTTCAATGCTTCGTTGTAACTAACAAAATGCACTAATGCTATTGCTTTTTTATATACAACTTGCTGATTAACATTAGGTAACTGAAACCAACCGTTTACACTTTGCTAAAAGCAAGAGAGAATGCTGAACACAACGCTACCTGAAATACAATTTGCTGAACTCAACACGAGAGACTGAAGCTCTTTATTCGAATTACACTTTTATCCAAATCTACATGATAGTTTTTGCTTTAATGTTTTAGTGTGTTTTACTCCTTTATAAATACTCAAATAGCAGGAAAGCTCCTTTAAAAAATTTACACTTAAGCTTCAGTTGAAAGCTAAAAAATTTTGATGTCACTGTAAATGACTATGGTAGCTGTTTTACTTACCAAAGATAGTATTTGAGACACAATGTTTACTTATGTTTGATGGAGGCAGAGCTTTGCTATTGTCTTGATCTTAATACTACCAAAATACGAGGAGGAATACTACCAAAAGCCAAAATCATCATTAATAGTCTTAAAGTTTTTTTTGTGACCCACCACTTATTACTTGACTTTTAGAGTTCAATATTATGCTGCCGTATTTGAACCCATATTTACTTATACATGCAGTGAATGTCTAATTTAGCATTTGTGAGGTTTAGATGCAGAAAACAGGGAACTATGAATACATCACTTGATGAATGCATCCTTCTCCTTGTCTATTCATTCTCTATATACAGTTTTTGTATATGGTTTATTCTAAGGATACTTTCATATTCAATTGCTGAATATTCATCAGAATCATTTTTCTAGCTCCAAAAAATGAGATTCTGATATATAGCTTTTGTTTATTCATTTCATCTAATAAATGTCTTACCTTATAGTATACATTGATTTCTGTTCCATGACCCAACTCGGGCAAGAACTAAATAATCACACATGTTTTCCATACATTGGTCAAACCTTCAAGCAATACAAAACTAAGCTTTTACTCTTTGCTGATTCAAAGTAATTTCAAACTAACAAATTAAACATCTGAACATATGTATGTAGTTTGTCCCATAGTTTGTTTCAACAGTCTTTAAACAACACTTCATATTCTCCTCTTGTTAGTTTTGAATAAATAGAGCAAAAAAAGCAGTGGCAGTGAAAAAATAATGAGGATAATTTTTAAGAATGAAAACAGTTATTTACAACTAAACATGAGGGCAAATTTAAATTTGTTTTTTAAATGTGGTTGTGATTAAAAAGGAAAAAATTGACTGCAACATGCAAAAAGGGACAAATTGAGAGCTGAAGATAACAAGCAAAAAATTAAGTTAAACATTTAAAAGGAAATCTATATACAAGGAATAAAATCTTTTAAAATTCGGGAAAAAAGGGAACAACTCCAACATTGAGCTCTGTGATTTTACTATCTTTCAATGATCCACTGTAGCTAACAGAATGAGCTATAGCTATTGCTTCCTCAAATACAACTTGCTGATCAATATTAGGTAACTGAAACCAACAGTTTATACTCTGCTAAAATCAGCAGTGTGAGCGAAACTCGACGCTATTTAATGTATAACCTGGTGAACTCAACATAAGAAAACTTTGTATATACGAGAGATAGAGATAGGCTGTCTCACTATATACATCATTTTGAGTAAGCCTGAAAATGTCTTATATTTTTAGCATTTTAACTGCAATAAAGTTTTGTAAATTTTAATCTTAAAACATCTTAGCAGTCAGGCCACCTCAAACATTGACAATAATAGCAACTGATAGAACAATATTTATACTTTCTGATAGAATCAACTAAAATTGTGTACAACCACATATTCATGTTGATGACTCAGAGTGAGTATTGTGATGATCACAACCCAAATTCATGAAAGTCCCAACAGCCTAAGCCTAACCAACAATTTCAACGTAGTTTCTCACAGTTTGGTTCAACTGTCTTTAAACAACACTTCATTCTTTCCTCTGGTTAGTTTTAAATGAACGAAGCAAATAAAGCGTTAGTAGTAAAAAAGTAAAAAATGCTTAAGCAGTAAGAAAGCTACTTTAAAGTAAGATGATTTATTGAGGGTTGTGAGCATTGTGTCTTAAGACAAAAATACTAGATGAATAGCATTTATCATTTATAAGTGAGCATTACTTAACTTATCAACAATAGTTTGAACTGTTCAATCACAAATCAACACTGTAAATTATTAAAAACTCTCATTAAGAGGAACAAAAATTAATGCTTAAAAGTTGACCACAACTCTACAACAAAGTAAACAGCATCGAATAATTGATAAAAAGTACATATAATAAGCATGGATTATTATTCTATGATAACCATAAAACCATCTACTTGAAACTTACAGTTTAATAAGTAGATGACATTGATGTATTCTCGTAGGAAAAGTGTGAGCAAATAAACAGAAATACAATGTTTATATATTTAATTGTAAATAACTACTAAAATAAACACTTATGTTATTCTGGCAGACACAAAATATATCACAGTATTTGAGTTTTAACAAAACACTGACAAAATTAAGTAATATATAATCTACATATTACCAGACATGCAGCTAGCCTGCTTAAAACAGAGAAAGACAAGCCTTTGAACTTCATCTAAGTAAGTCTAGGTCCAAATAATCTTTCACCATACAGAGTGAGCAATCCTTTAAGGTGGCAACAAAATTCCATAAGCAGTGGAGAGCACATATTATAAGTTGTCTCTATTGGTTACAGGTTTCACAACACGTTTAAATATAAACAAATCTAAATGAGGAAAGCTTCCAATCTAAAGTAAACTAATGTAAAGCTACATTCACCGTGCTACTCCATGTAGTTACAATGACAAGGTAATCATCAGGCATGATATATCATGTGAATATCAACAAGGTACATGAACGTACGATGCTACTTCAGTTGCAGCAGAGACACTACAGTTCACTCTAATTATATCACGTATGATTATTAAATTAAGATACAGCTACATTGAATACAGTTGAGACAACATGAGGATAGCATCAGCATAGTGCCAATGCTAGTTCTGTACTCAGAGATTTCTCTGTCTGGCATCACTTTCTAATTGCCAGCATAAAGTAAGTAGCAACTTAAAGTAAATTACTAGAACTAACTTTATATACTGTAACTCACAGACTAACTTTATACATGTATATTGTAATTCATGGACTACCTACTTGGAAAACCTGTCGTTAAATGCCACTTTCAATTTGATCTCCACCTCTATTTTTACTCACCTATTTGAATGATACTGTTTTACAATCTTAATCTTTCTGAACTCATAACAGCAAGCAATCGGTAAAAAAGTGTCCCAAAACCGTGATGTTTATAAAGTTTGAATATTCAGTTTATTAGCAGACACTTTATTAGCTGCGTTCATATTGAAAGTTGGGAACAAAAAAGAGAGCTTTATATGAAAAACTATTAGTACCAATAAGCAACAAGCTTTCAAAAAGCACAAAGAGAAATAAATATTAAAACCATGAAACTGCTATTATTGCAATACTCTTACGAAGTTACACGGTTGCACCAACAGCCAGTTTGAGTAATACAAAGTTACAATGATCGTAACCAACAAACAACAAACGAAAAATAATAATCATGTGTTTATTATAATTAATCTTCACTAGTTAACAATTGACTCGCTCAAACCCAACATGCCTCTAAGTTTGACATTTTGACCACATGACAGCTGGTTTTTGAATATGTCAGCAATATTATCATTTGTTGAACAAAACTTTGTAGGGATATCACCAGCTTTAATCACTTAACAAATGTAGTGGTATTTTACATTGATGTGTTTCGTACACTAGCTTGTTTTCTGGCTGTTTGCTATCGCTGCAGCTGATTGATTGTCTACAGAGATAGTTGTAGAATTAAGCTATGCAGTTCCAATATCTGAGAATAGATGTCAAAACCACATGCATTCAACAACACCATCAAACCACACATATACTCTGACTCCGTAGTAAAAAGGGCAATGAGTAACTGACGCTTGAGGACCAGCTGATTAGACAACTAGCATTAATGAAGACTGCACCCAATTTGGATTGCCGGTCTGTGTCGCTTGCATAACCCGCATCTGTGTAGCCAACCACCTGAAGATACATTTTGCACAGGGCCACACACATCCGTGTGTACTATTTCAAGAATCCTACTTGATTTAATGTTGCGGTCAGTTTAAAATAGTCGTCAAGACATTTTAAATTTCACACAAGCTTCACAGACATCTTTTTTGCCTGTACCATCACAACATTTTCACACCAATGATTCATGTTTTGAGGGTACTTACATTTACATGAGTGAGGTGTTTATGCCACAGAAGGGAGAAAAATGTGGCAGCATCAGCAGTATGAATAGCGGACTTGACATGATAGTATAGCCTGTTTACTAAACATCCATATGCAATTAATACCTTTCTTTGATTTTTAATCCAGCATAGTGAATGTCCAAACTGTACTATTTTGTGAGATATGAAGATATCTCAAAGGCAAACAATCTATTCGCAATGATCCATCGGTGTTGACCTGATTCTGTTAGTACTAGTAATTGCGCCCACTAGACATTCAATTGACAAACATTATCTTGTTATAGCTACATTGCGATAGCATTTCCAGGAAAGCCACTCATTAACACAAGCTATGCCATGTTGACAAATTTATTTATATTGACAGTCTTTGCTGACATGCAACGCTATAAACTTTGTCTAAAAATGAACAATCTCATCCTGTGTCAGCCTTCATGGGTTATTGTCAAAGCCAATGCTATGATACATCTGACGTTGAACTGCGGTTGTGTCATATGTCTAAAAAATAAAACGTAGATTGTTGGCTAATGCTGTGTTTTACATGTACCAAATTGTGTTTGGCAATGTTTATGTTTTGGCATCGGTCATTCCAACAGAGTTTTTAGAAAAATTCACTCTTTGCTATAAAGAGCCAATGTTTTACACGTGGTTGCTAGATGTATAGTTTGCATTACTCAATTATATTATCTTGCTTGAAGTTTAAAGTGAAAGTCTTATTTGAACAAGACTTTGCGTCAAACCCATAAGTGTGAGGTCAGCACACTCTGATATTAAGGTATCAGAAGTTGTGGAAATAATTGGAAGAAAGAGTACTAGTTGTCGAGGAAGACCAAATTAGAAGACATAACAGATCCTGATTCGCAAAAAGCTGAGGAAAGCCACGAGCATGACACAGAAACCATGGGCCCCCTGAGTGAAGCAAAAGATGAACTAGATGCCATTGAGGCATTAGAGAAAATGATAAAAGAAAGACATGAAGATGTCCGCATGTATGTGCATGAGACATACCTAATGCATGTATTCTGTGTAAAATGCCAGTTTGATGAGTGGATCAGACGCTTGGAGGATATGTCAGAGTCCTTAGCAGTAAAGTTGAGAATATTAACTGAAGGAAGCCAGCCCTAACAAGCTCTCCTTTTTATAGGTTCAGGAATAATGATGAGGATAGATGGGAGCCAGCCAGAACAAACTTTCCTGTTTGTAGGATCCAAGAAATTAGGAGTAAGTACAGCTTTTATACTATGCCTGCCAGTAATGGAGGAGACTGGGGGAAATTTGGCAGGTTTTTCACAGCAAAATCAATAGATGAAGATTTTGAAACCTTTGTCGAAAAATTTGAAACGTGTCGTGTGTTAAATGATGTCTATTAAACCGAATACAACATCATTTTGCGAGTTTATCTAAAGGATCTGGCCACTGGGTGTTGCCGAGAAATAGTAAAATAAAGAGGTGAATGTGTTAGTTATGGTACTGTAAAACGTTTATTGAAAAATAAGCTAAGCACTTACCGAAGTGCTGTGCAGGTGGCAATGGTAATTCCCTCAATTAAACAGGGTGAGCAAAACCGTGAAACAGTATTAAAATAATTCAGAAAAATCATGAGCCAGTTTGAAGAATCCAAGGAAAACTCATTTGTACTACTTCACTTTAAAAAAGGCTTAATACCAAAAATTCGAGAGCACGTGCTAGTTTTGGCAGGAAAGTTTTAACTCGAGCTTTTGCGAGCTGCTATTAGTGTAGAAACTGAGTTCATGAGTAACGAAGTACATGTTGCTGTCAATTACATTCGAGTCCTAGTAGCTGCAAAGTGTCAAACAAATTCACTTCCCAAAGCAACCGCTTTGAATGGTGTAGAAAAAAGTAAATGTTTTGAATGTATGTAGAGATAAAAACCATTTGTTTATCCAACGCCCTATTCCAGGACTGAATGCAAAGAAAGAATGTCAATGCAATTAGAAGCTTTCACAATGAAAGCTCTTTTCAGAATGCAAACCTGCAAACAAGCACATTTCAATCCACTAGCAACTGACCTCAATCATGGCAGCCACCGGGGCAACAGGCACAAATGTCTGAACATCCATGGATGCCACCTCCGTGGTTGTAGGGACAAAGGCCAGCCAAATTTTAAGTCGCCAACCAAGACTCTTCTGTTGCTTCCAGCTGTAATAATCATGATAAGATTTCTGCTGAAAATAAAACAGAACCCATCTATAATTGTACCATTTTTTCATTTTCCGCGAGTTTTGTGATTGAAAGCGGTAAAAAATGAGATAGAATCTCTGTACAAAGTTGCATGTTTTGTGGATGCTGAAAACAAACTTGTGCTTGGGTTGCCCGGGTTTGACTGCCTAGTTGCTATGGACACAGCCGCGGCTGAAGTGGCTCTATGTAAAGTGCTTACCACTAACATGGTTATTGCTGAAAAAAGCTGGTAATGCTGAAGTCCATCTAAACAACTCACTTAAGGTAACCAAGCTACATACTGCAGTTTTAGTCCTTGATTTTAGTCCTTGAGAACAATGTAGTGCTTGAGGAGACAGTAGCACTTTATGCTTTTTATAGTATTAAAACTGAAAGTCATGTGCATACTATTGCACTAAAAAAGTATGTTGCTATGCAAATGTGCATGAAGGAAACCTTGTGCCCTAAGAAAGAGGATTCCCCAATTAACCCTTTGGCTGGGGAAATGACAAAAATGTCGTTTATCGGTTCCATTGGAAAACGACATTTGTGTCGCTGTGTGATTTTCATGAGTTGGCGTTTAAAATAAAAGAAACTGTTCGAGCTAATAGGTCAGTAAAAGGAGATGTGGTCAATAGCATCGGAGAAGTTTGCATACCAGTTCAGCGCAATTGAAACAGGCTAATTAGAGCCAGGCTAATGGTTATGCTAGAATACCACTACCATTTGATACTAGAAATATACAATTTTAGACCCATGTACATGCTTCGCTCAGGCTATTCAACTGGTAAATTGCATTTATTACCATTGTTAAAAATGAATGCAAACACATCTAAACAGCTCAAGAGGAGCTAACTTTCTACTTGTCCTATCTGTTCCGACTAACATAATTGTTTGTGACACATACAGTGGCTCTTGAAGAGCGAGCCTCTACTGACTTAAGACTTTCAACCACCGACTTATGACTCAGGTAAGCATAGTGATGGTAATACCATAACTCCATCTACCATGACCCTGACAAACATACTCACGGATACAACATTCAAGCAAGACAATAGTTGTACTTGCTGTAAAGCTAACTATTTTCTAACTGCCTATGAAACATTGATAATAGTAATTCGAGCTTATGTTTTTGATTTCGGTAGCATATTTTTTTTGCTTTATTTGAAAAAGGTGAACTATTAGATTTAACAAAAAAATTAACAAATTTCATTTGTTTAGTAAAAACAGCAGCCGGTAAGCTATAGGTTTCTCCCCTTCCCACCTTCTATTGCAGGGTTACCAACAAGCTCGATGTTGTGTGTGAATGGAATGGTTTTCCTGTCTCATTATAACATATATAACATAATTATAATGTTTTTATGTTGGTTTTCTTTTTAATTTATCCCTTGTGAATTTTCGCAAATTTTTCCTTTCAGAATTTATGCAAACCAAGGAAACTCCCGAAAGAAAGATGTGATGGTGCAGCAAACAACCTCCCAGATACTGCTGACAAACCCGCACCATATTTGTGGAGCTGAATGACCACATGTTTGATTGTCCGCCTGATTATAATCATGTCTTTGTCTTGATTAAGTGCATAGCATCATGTTATGTGAAAATTCACATGCATCATCTTGCCAAAGGCTGTAATGAAAAACTTGGTGGACCCAAAATAAGGAACAGCTATTAAAGTTAATATCGTTCAAACATCAGTAAGGAAACTTTTGAATTCAAGTGATCAATTCAAATGTGTGTCCTTCCAGGCTTCTTCTCATGTACAATTTCAAATTTTATATATATTTATACAGTGCTGTGCAAAATTATGAGACCACCCTCAATGTTTTTAAAAGTCATTAAACGTCTCTATTTTGATCACTGTTACACCATCAAATTTGCATTTAGTCCTTATAATATGCATATCAACAGACTAAAAAGTTTGTGCCAGAAAGAATGGTATAAGGTGCAACTATGTGCATAATAAATAGACGCAAATATTTTTAGCTAATCAACTTATCACTTTATGTATTTTTCAAATGGCATATTATTACCCATATCTACATTAAATTAAATGGTTGGTAAATTAATATTTCATTGTTATATTGTAATATCATAAACATTTGAATAAAATGTGATGGGAAATTCATTAATAGATTGGTCTTACTTTAATCTAGTGCCACTCATTCATTAATGACATTAAGATTAACGGTTTAATACTTAAATTTATTAGATATCATTGTATAGAGCACAAAATTCTGCACTCATTGGTATATATGGTTGTGACAATAGGGTGAGTTGGAGGTTGGAAGCTCCTATATAACTCTGCAAACAACTCAAAATCATAGGTTGTTTCATTATTTTGCACAGCACTGTATATATATGTTCATAATCTAATGTTTTATAAAATGTTCATTATATATATCATATATAACGAACATTATTTTAAATATTTTTAAACATTCAAATAAATTTTAACATTCAAAAAAAAAATTTGTATATCATATAATGATAATATAATATATAATGATATATGAAAATGTTATATATATATATACACATATATATATATATATATATACACACATATATATAAATATATATATGAAAATGTTTATAGATATATGTATATCATATACTATATATGTAAATCATTATATATAATATATATAGATATATAAATATCATCTTGCAGCTGGAAATAGAATTATGCATTTTATGTTTTATTGGTCAGAATAAAAAACAGTGGGCTTCATCTAATGTTTAAGTTCTCCTATGATATTGAAGGAAACTCCTTGGTAATGAAAACTTGTCAAAACGCTAACGCCTTTACAATACAACAGTGCGTTACATATCGCTCTTGGAAGTGTAACATGGCCGCCAACTCGCTTCAAGTGCTCGTACCCACGGGAATAGGCGATGAGCCGTCCAGGTTGTATAGGTCAGTGATATTGATAAATGGTCGTCTCGTCTGTCACTTTTTAAATATCCATGTCGTCTGAATCGTCACAAACCATGGGAGGACCCCCAGAAGATACGGTAAATATGGCGGAGAACATATAGATTGCTTGCCTCCAACCTGATTTGAAGGACTATATAATTATACTAGACAACTTACCATAAACTTCAACCAGGTTTTGCTGTGATGAAATTTTAAACTGGCATGACACAGTAACTTCATGAGTTACTATACATACTGTTAATGGGGAGTTTGCAATTCACAATATAACTGTATACAGTTGTACTGTGAATTGCAAATTAGATAACTATTATGCAAATTACTGAGTTTAAAACTTATCTGTTATTCAGTTTCTATCAAGTTTGTGAGCTACAGTATATATAGTTAGTCTGTGAGTTACAGTATATATAATTAGTCTGTGAGTTACAGTGTATATAGTTAGTCTGTGAGTTACAGTACATATAGTTAGTCTGTGAGTTACAGTAAATAGTTGGTCTGTAAATTGCAGTATATATATATAGTTAGTCTGTGGGTTACAGTATATCTAGTTACTCTGTGAGTTACAGTATATATTTAGTCTGTGAGTTAAGGATATATTGTTAGTCTGTGAGTTCCAGTATATATTATTAGTCTGTGAGTTACAGTTTATATAGTTAGTCTGTGAGTGAAGGATATATTGTTAGTCTGTGAGTTCCAGTATATATTATTAGTCTGTGAGTTACAGTATATATAGTTAGTCTGTGAGTTATAGTATATATATTTAGTTTGTAAATTACAGTATATATGGTTAGTCTGTGAGTTACAGTTTATATTTAGTCTGTGAGTGAAGGATATATTGTTAGTCTGTGATTTCCAGTATATATTGTTAGTTTGTGAGTTACAGTTTATATAATTAGTCTGTAAGTTACAGTATATCTAGCTATTATGTGAGTTATGGCATGTTGTTGACAGGTTTGCATAGTATTTTGCTGACCTGTTGCTTATTGAGCATCAACTGTTAACTTTAAACTATACAGTTAACAGGACTGCGTAGTATTTTGCAGAATTGTTTGGTAATAAACCCCGCACATCGTTTAACTACCTAAGAATTCTTTGGAAGAATAAGCATTCCGTAATTACTATGCCTATTTACTTTACTCTGTTTCTACATTACAAATAGTAATCTCAATTGAGTATCTGTGTAACATTTTATTCAGGTATATTATTAAATATAAATATAGTTAAAAAATATCTCGTTACTTTACGAATATTTAAATCAATATAAAGCAATAAATGCAAATGGTGAAAAAAGGTTCCTTTAATTTTTGTTGATTTAAAATGGCATTTTGTGAGCATTGACAGTTTTAAAAGATATGATTTTGTAGGTGCTCTATGCTGCTAATCTATATAATACAAAAAGAACATAATAAATTAAAATTTGCAAATTGTTATCAGTATGTGCGTCCATTAATTAAGGTGCCTCATGCATATATAATAGTGCATAGACAGTTTAATACAACATATGAAATAAAATATTAAAAATACTATAAATAAGATAAAAAATAACATAGTTTGAGCTGCATAATTCTTTTTAAATGTAAGAAGAATCTTTTAAAAAGAAAGGAAGCCCAACATAAACACAGTGATGTAGATGGATGATTATCTTAACAAGATTAATGAGGTACACTGTAAACATGGTCAGCTGACTTCCTCTTGGTCATTTCATACATAGGCTCAAAATTAGCATAGTGATGTGTCTGTGACTCACTAGAATTATTAACAACACTGTAGACATGATTAGTTGGATCTCTTCTCATGCTTTCATAGACAGGTACAGTGTTAGTAGTATCATGGATATTAACTTGGTCCCTGACTGTGAGTATCTCTCTGTGTGCAGAATCCTTTGTACCTTCTCTAGTTCCTGGAATTAAACAAAAATATATCATAAGATAATTATGTTCTATCCTTAGATTCAAGTCTGATGTGCCATAGAGGCCATTTGCAGAAGTACCACTGCCACCAATTAGAGCTGTATCCAATAAGTATACATCTACATAAATTTTTTCACCACACAATTACTGAATCTGGGAAGCGATTGCTGTCCTCACAAAACTCTTTGGTGCCGTTCATGAGGCAGTATTAATGCTCACATGAACTTTTTACCAAACTTTATTTACCCTAGCATATATCTCTAGCATAAAATGCTCTTCCTATATGTATTTATACTCACACACCTCCCTATGGCATTTTAATGCTGTTCGTAGATGTATCAACACTCAAACTCTCTTCCACTACATAATGATGCTGTCCCTAAATGCATCCAGGATCAAATGCTCCCCACAATATGGTAATGAAAACCTTACATGCATTATCACTCTCATAGTTCTCTATCACAGAATGTCACTGTCTCCATATGCCTCCACACTCACATACTTCTCTACAATATGATGATGCAGACCCTAGATGTATCTACACTTACCCATCTATTTACCATATAATGATACTGTCTCCAACTGTATTCACACTCACATTCTAGCATGCAACACAGTGAATCTGTCGCAAAACATGTCAATACTCACATACAATGTACTTCTCTATCACAGAATGATGATGTCACTAGATATATCCACTCTAAAATACTCATCTAGAACAATAGTTCTGTTTTTTTATGTATACTCACTTATATTAATACTTCTCTAGCCGACAATGATGCCAAACCAAGATGTATACACACTCAAATTATCAACTACGATGTTTTGATGCTAGCTTTAGATGTATCCAAACTTACATACTTTTTACAATATGCTGATGTTGTCCTTAGATGTATTCGCACTTACATAATCCTCTAGCACACATTGATTGCTAGACCTAAATGTACCCACTCTCACATTCTTCCCCATTATATATGGATATTGCCCTAATATTTATCCACACAACACACTCCTCTATAAAATAATGAAGCTGTGCTAAGATGTATCCACAATCTTATACTCATCTAGCACATAATGATGCGGTTCCTAAATATATCAACATTCAGATACTCCTCTAGTACATGATTATGCTCTTCCTACATGTACCATGTCCCGAGATGTACACAGTGTCACATTCATTTCCACTACCTAATGAGGATGCCCCAGTTCATATCCACACTCGCATACTCTTATAGCACATAATGATGCTGTCCCTGGATGTATCAAAACTCATACTTTTCTAACACATATTGATGCGATCTCTAGATGCATCAACATAATTTTCTAAAAGATGATCATGCAAACCCTACATGTACCGACACTCGCATACTTCTCAACGATGTGGTGATGCTGTCTTTAGATGTATTCACACTCATAAACTCCTCAAACACATAATAATGCTGTTCCTGCATGTATCTACACTAACATACTCCTCTAGTAGATAATTTTTCTGAGCTTAGAAGTATCCACACTCACATACTTCTCGAGCACGTCGTTATTGCTGTCCCTAAATGCAACTACTCTTATATGCATCCCCATTATGAATAAAGGTTGTCTCAATATGTATCCACAACACACCCCTCTGCCAGAAAAGGATGCTGTCATTACAATTATCACCACACATACTACAAAATAATGAAGCCGTGCTTAGAGGTATTCACACTCTTATATTACTCCAACACATAATGACGCTTTCCCTAAATGCATCGACATTCATACACTTCTCTAGTAAATAATGATGCTGTCCCTAAATGTATCCACACCCACATATTTCTCTATGGCAAAATAATGCTGCGCTTTAATGTGTCCACACTCTCATACTCTTCTGATACATCAGTATGCTATCCCTAGATCTATCCCTGATATGTACACACACACCAAACCACACCACACACACCACACCACACCACACACACCACACACACCACACCACACACACCACACCACACACACCACACCACACACACCACACCACACCACACACCACATCACACCACACACACCACACACACCACACCACACACACCACACACACCACACCACACACCACACCACACACCACACACACCACACACACCACACCACACACACCACACACCACCACACCACACCACACCCCACCACACCACACCCACCACACCCACCACACCCACCACACCCACCACACCACCACACCCACCACACCCACCACACCCACCACACCCACCACACCCACCACACCCACCACCCCCACCACCCCCACCACCCCCCCCCATTGAATTTCCTGCAATAACATCAGACAGCTAACTTGTAACTACATTATGTATTAAGCTTTATCTTGTTATTATTATTACTTGGTGCTTTGGATTCAAGAATTTTCTCAACATGTGCTAGCCATGGAGTGCTGCTGTCATCTCCTATCAAACGTAGTAAACAAACTTCAAATTTACCTAGCGCCTATGGAATAGCCTACGGAGATCATCATCACATTAACGACAATATAATAACTTAGTGAAGCTTGTTTATATAATCTATGCTTGTAGATTGCACTGATGCTGCCTATGAATCAAATTGACCATTTTAATCCTATTTTGTGTATTTTTAGCTAAGCTAGAGAGATTCATAGCTCTTGCATTGCCATTTTGCAGTAAATTGTATTTTTGTTTATGTTATAGCCAACAGTAAATAAACTCTGCTGATTTGTACTAAGCCATTTTTATACCAAGATACTCTGCTAGTTGGCAGCATGTAGTTTTTTAATATTTATACTTTATCAACAGTCATAGCTTGATATACAAGTGATCAAGTCTTTTTACTGCCTTACCTTGGTAGAAGGCCAAAGAGGTATGCGATTTATATTATTAGCAATCATTCATGTAATTATTGTAGCATTTGCATATTATAGAACATATATATTTTATTGATTTTATATAGGTTGGAAGTGTGCAAATTGCCTACTGATATGATCTTCTACAAACACATGCCAAAATATTTTATGTCATTATGTTACGCTTTTATTTTAGTTTTCCCGGTTTGAGTTTCAACTAAACAATATGAACCTGAATCAGTTGGACTCAGTTCTTTAACCCTGTGAGAACAGTACATCAAATAATCCAGGGAATATAAAAAATTGACTGACAAAACATTAGTTTTTAAAAGTGCCTAGAAATATGGCAATCTTCAGAAAACAGCCATAATAAAGTTTGGCCTTTATGGTGCCCTCTATAATTGAGTGTGCTTACATTCAAAAGGCCTGTTACTCTAAATTTACTGATAAAAAAAATTAGCCAATGCACAGAAAAGAGCAAAAGCTGCCGTACATGTGAGGGGTGCTTGTTCCCAACAAAGAATTGTTCATCAAATTCACTGGTTTATACACATGTTAATGGCGCTTGCATTGCTTGTTTTTTTACCTTACTCCCTTAACCAGACAAAACTGTAACTAAAACCCAAACAAACAAAGGAACTCTGGTTAGCATGATCAGAAGGACAATAAAGATCACATTAGCATATTGATGAGACTATAACCCTGTTATGTTTTTAAAGACATTAGAAGGTCAGGTATACTTAACATCTTCTTCTGACACTGATCCTCCAATGAGGAAAAAACTACGCTCACATTCAGATGTCAAGACTAGTTGCTTGACCAAACCTGTGCTGCCTGCAATATGTGTCATATGCAAGAAGAAGGATAGCTTCTTCTATAAGAAGAGACACAGTACTCGAAGAGACAAACTAATAAATGCAGAAACAAAAGAAGCAGGTATCAAAGATTAATTAGCTTGTACTATGTAGCTTCTTCTCTATGGGCTACTATTTATATTTACATGCAAAATAGAACTAATTTGAGATGAGGTCTCAGTTAGCCTAATTTATTTTATATACTCTGTTGAAACTACATTCTAGACAAGCTGAAGCAAGTTGCGGAGAGGTTACTGACGACAATATATCTGTACATTTTGGTGTTGGTGATGCAGTGACAATAGAAATTATGCATCTTGAGCATTGTTGCAAGCTGTTTATAAAGAGAGGTCCACCCACAAACATAGCTGATGCTGACAGGTTGGTCATTTCGTTGTCAACTCACCTGTTACATACTGTATACAATATAAAAGTTACGTCTCTGTGGTTACTGCAACAGGCAACAGTGTTGTTTCAAATTGTCATCATTAATTCTTTGGAAGACACAGCTTTCACATAATTCCCTAAATTGGTTTATCTATTTTAGTTATCTATATAGTCTGCTAATTTATCATATTTTTACAGATAGTCACTACAACCAGGTAACCTTGCAAAATTGTAGCAGCTTTAATCTCATGGTATATTGTTTTGTGTGTATACATATAACAATAGCAATCAACACCTAACACTTGTGTGGCTACTCATGAAAATGGTTATGGCTTTCATACTATGTAACAGTGTAGGATAGTGAACTAGTACAAACAGTACACTGCATATTCTTTCTTGACCTACTTGTCCATTGATACTGTTTTTGTATGCTGCACCCCTTATATTATGGAATATACTATCACTACTGTTGTTAGCTCCTGGTAATCATGTCAAATGATGTTATGATTTTTGTGTCTTGTTATTAGATCTCGATCTGACCTTACTGATGATACTACCAATAAGCTACATCCGCAGTTTTGTGCGGAACTCCTCCAAAAAGTTATCATCTCAAAGAAGTGCTTCGCCATGACAGAGCTGCTTGCACTCTACAAAAGCTTCACTGATGAAAAAGAGCATCAAAATCAACTAACGCATGTGTGGCTGGTTAATGTTCATGGACTACTGTGACTTCTAATGTAATTTGTGTGTTGATGGATGCCATTAAAAAAATTACACTTTTTTCATACAGAACATCAAAACTGAAGACGCTACTCAAAAAGCAGTTCCCTAAGTTAATCTTCGAGCAACCTAAATCCTGCAAAGCCTCAGAGTTAGTCTACGCTCCAGGTGTGAAACTTGCAGACATGTCCAATTCAAAATTAGAGGACGACAGCGATTGCAGTTTGGTAGAAATATATATCAACACTGATGGTTCTAAGCTAAGTCATGCAAGTGTGTCACTAAAGAACTCAATAGACAATCATAAGTATAAAACACCATTCCCTTCTAGTGCTTCAAACACAACTTTGGACCAGTTTTACGCTGCAGGTCCGGCAGAGCTTTTTAACTTCTTAGCTGTTATCTCAGGCCTTGTTAAAGATATAGACGATTTCTCTGAATATAGTTCTATCAGGTCTGACTATGCAACAAAGCTTTTCAGTATATGTCAGGACATCATGACATGCTGCGAATGAAGGAAAGGAATCCTTGTCCAAAATCTATGGTATTGGGAATAGCAGTTAGAAACATAACTGGTTCCGCAGATCTTGTGTCCTTGCTGAATAACTACGGACAATGTGAGCAACAAGACTATTTACAGAGCTGAGACGAGCATTGCCCAGAGAGAAGTAGACAAAGACTCCATGGTTCCTCAAGAACATGTTTTACATAGACCGACCACCTTAGTGTATGACAACATATACATCAATGAAGAAAAACAAACTGGAGAGAGAACAACTCATAAAGTAAATGGTATCATATTCCAAAACAGCTATGTATCCGTTCCCGTACAACGTACAACATCAACGCCTGTATCAAAGACAGCTCGCTTATTGAAAGCCCCAGAAAAGCCTTGTCTATTACCATACATATTAGAAAAACGCTTAGGTCTCCCTCTAATGAAGGACCATGTTCGATTACAGTCTCATTCTGAAAGCTTGGAGAGTCTTCAGGTATTCCTGCTGAAGGAGTTTACTTTTGTCGCAGCTAAATTGCACCATCAACTGCAAGATGCTGACAACACTGACTTACATCTCAGACCCAATGATGGAGTGATGCTGTTGTACGCGGTGTTTATTGTGTAAATATAGTTTTGTATGTACCATAATTAATAATATGTATCTGCAAAATCAACAAGCAACGGGCGTTGTGTGTAATGAAGTACATTACCAGAGTTATCCCCCTATGATTTATTGTCAAATTGTCACACTAAGCTTTTGAACAAAATATGATACTTTCAACTGGATATCTGAATGCCTAAACGATTTCCATGCTCACTGGTTGCTGTAATCTAATCAGATTTTTACCTCATATAGCTTAGTTTTCCTTCAGCGGCTGATAGCCGTTTTGGGCCAAAAAACGAAAGGTTTTTTTATGCTGTATTTGCCAGTTTTGGCCAGAATTGGCTAAAAATTGTTTTATACTATCATCAAACAATTATTAATTATATGCATTAATTAGAACAAAGAAAATAGTTTTTAAAATTGATTTATGAGACTCAAAAGGTAGAAAGTCTGGTGAAAATGGATAAAAATGCACTTGAGGGTCATGTTCGGGAGCCATTTAGAGGTACATGTGAAGATTTTAGCCGCAGTATCTCTGCATTTTCCAACAGTTCAGGTCTTAGAGGTACTAGACACAAATTTTCATGTAAGTCCAAGACCTTGCCACAAAAAATTGATTTTTGAGCACTTTTAGCCTATTGGCCTAGCACCTATATAGCTCATGAGAATTTAACACTAACTTTGGGGACATCACCTCACACACATGTATGAATTTTTAATTTAATAAACGGAGACTTTTGCGTAGAGAAGATAACTCTGGCTTATTTTTTTTTTTTTTTCAACCATTTTGGAGTTGTCGGTATGTGATACTTTTCCCACACTTTCGTAAATGTGCTTGTAAAAAGTATCCATCACTTAATTTTTCTCCAAATATCAACTTAGAAGTTTAATAGTTCTTTATTAAACCTATTTAAAGTAGGTTTAATAAAGAACTATTAAAAGAACCATAATTCTACACATGTATGGCGCACAAAAATTGAATCGACCTTAGACTTTTATGTTTAGTAACAAATTCAGTGTAATCATTTGCTTCACAGAATTTATGGTGATCTGTTCAAGTTAAGGTTTTGAGTTGCAAACAGCCAGGCCTGGGTTGCAGACTGATGTCTATCTAGATTTAAGACTTTTCAACATTTAACGCGAGTATGTTCAAGGTAAACATTTTAACATAGTTTTCATAGAACTCTTAAGCCCTGAATAGGCAACAAATTTAATTACTATAATCAATAAAGTATTTTGCTACATCTCATTTTATCACTACCAAGAGCAGCCATCAGAAAAGTTACATTGCGCGATCATGAGTTAACTTTTTTAAACAAAAGTAAAAATAACCAGGCAAGCAAATGTGAGTAATTTTTTTAAAATCAGGAAGCCAAATAAATTTGGATATAGTTAATTTTAGTAGTACTTTTCGGTTTGGTTGCACACGATGATTACCACTTTTAATTTAAATTTTTGCGCAATTCCTTTGTCTGTAAGCCATGCATGAAAAGCCAAGCATAGGCGGAGACATATTAGAATCAAGCTTTGCATATGAAGCATTGGTATCTCCAATATGCCTAATGTAAGCCCAATAACTTTTACCTTATAAAAATATCCTTATGTTTAATAAAACGTGTTATTCGTACCAAAAATTTGCCTTCTGTTACATTTTCTTAAAAATATATTGAGTTGCCCATCTTTGCAAAAACCATACATTTAATTGTAATCTATTCAAATGTTTAATAACAAGATTGACTCAATTTTTAGTGCAGATATGACTAAAAGTATGCAAAATAATTTAACCAGTAGCTTAGGAGTGTTAAATAAATACTATCACTGCACACACTGATTTGAGCTATCTCGGTACTATTGAAATAAACTTCGTTCAATTTGAAGGCGTGTACATCATCCAAATTATGTATGATACTACAGTCAATGTTTTTTGAAGTAATTGGCCAGTTATTGTAACTGCAAACTGTCAAAAATAGTCTCAAATACGTTGTCATACAATTTTTGTGATGTATGATGTAAACATAAAAGAAAAGTGTGTTTGTATTAGTATACAAGTATATTCATTATTTCGGTACAATTGACAAACTATTACAAGTGCACACGATATCATAAATTCGCTCAATGCTAGTCTAATAGGGAGTCTGTACTTTTCACCATCAACTATTTAGAGGGCAATATGAACGCAAGGGAATGTTTGGTATTTTAATCAGCAAGTTTGTAACCATTAGTTTAATAAATTAGTAGAAATATTATCGTGAAAAGATATCCCCATATTGGTTGAAGAAAATTTATCACAGGTGTGTATGATATTTTTACCATTGATTTGGGGACACTGACTGATTATTTTATTTGATATCACAGTCATCATCATTCCTAATACCATTGCTGCAAGATTTTCCAAATTTAATGCCAAAATATTAACCCTAATGAATATACTTCTTAAGCAGTTTCCTGAGCACATTGACCAATTATAACAAAAGAGCACAGTCATTCATAGAATATGTCAACACCATTGCGACAATATGTCACCAATTTGATGGTAAAATTATTCTCACAGGTGTGTATGACATTTTTACCATTGATTTGGGGACATTGACTGATTATCTTATTTGAGATCACAGTCATGATTATTCCTAATACCATTGCTGCAAGATGTTCCAAATTTAATGTCAAAATATGAACCCCCAATGAATATGCTTCTTAAGAAGTTTCCTGAGCACATTGACCAATTATAACAAAACAACACAGTCAGTCATAGAATATGTCAACCCCATTGCAACAATATGTCCCCAATTTGATGGTAAAATTATTCTCAGATGTGTGTATGATATTTTAACCATTGATTTGGGGACATTGACTGATTATTTTATTTGAGATAAAAGTCAGGATCATTCTTAATACCATTGCTGCAAGATGTTCCAAATTTAATGCCAAAATATCAACTCCAATGAATATGCTTTTTAAGAAGTTTTCTGAGCACATTGACTAATTAGAACAGAAGAACACAGTCAGTCATAGACAATGTCAACGCCATTGCAACAATATGTCCCCAATTTGATGGTAAAATTGTTCTCACAGGTGTGTATGACATTTTAACCATTAATTTGGAGACATTGACTGATTATTTTATTTGAGATCACAGTCATCATCATTTCTGATACCATTGCTGCTCGATGTTCCAAATTTAATGCCAAAATATCAATCCCAATAATTATGCTTATTAAGCAGTTTCCTGAGCACATTGATCAATTATAACAAAAGAACACAGTCAGTCATAAAATATGTCAAGACCATTGCAACAATATGTCCCCAATTTGATGGTAAAATTATTCTCACAGGCGTGTATGATATTTTAACCATTGATTTGGGAACATTGACTGATTATTTTATTTGAGATAAAAGTCATGATCATTCTTAATACCATTGCTGCAAGATGTTCCAAATTTAATGCCAAAATATCAACTCCAATGAATATGCTTTTTAAGAAGTTTTCTGAGCACATTGACCAATTAGAACAGAAGAACACAGTCAGTCATAGACAATTTCAACACCATTGCAACAATATGTCCCCAATTTGATGGTAAAATTATTCTCACAGGTGTGTATGATATTTTAACCATTAATTTGGGGACATAGAACAATTATTATGTGTGAACTCGCAGTCATGAACAATCTAAAAACCGTTGCTGTAAGATGGTCGTTATTTGACAGCCAAATATCTCAGACATGTTTACGCTATTTTAAACATTTGTATGGTCGCATTAACCAATTATGATAAAATAATGTGCAGTTTTAAGCCATGTAAATTCATCATGCCAAGATGTCTCAATTTGATCACTGAACTATTATCACATGTGCATATGACTTTACAAATTTTTGTAAGTTCACTTACAGTCACTAATCATTTCAAAGCATCTGGGCTGTGGTGAAATCTCTCTAATTTAATGGCACAAATATCACAGCAAGTTTTAGTTATATTTGAACCATTAGCTTGAAAAAATATATCTATAATTGTAAGTGCACACTTATTCGTCAACCATCTTAAAGCGAATGTGTGAGAAAATTTCACCAATTTTGTGGCAAAACTATTATTGCAACTGTGAATGATATTGCTTCCATTAGTTTGAAACATTGAACAATTATTACCAATCTACATGCAGTGATCAAGCATATCATAGCTATTGTGACAAGATGTCCCCAAATAGATGCTAAAATACCATCACCAGTGTTTATAATTATGTAACTATTCTGGGAAGTTGGCCAATATGCAACTCCGCTCACAGTCATACAACAGCTCAAAGTATCTGTAATAAAATGTCCCTAATGCTCGCTTCATCATCTCCACAAAGCTTGTATGATTTTTTAACCATTTGCTCGGGGATATTGAGCAATTATTACAAAAGCAGTTTGAGTGATATAACATCTCAACGCCATTGTGATATTTTGTTGCTAATTTGAGGGTTCAAATATAACCACGAGTTTGCATGATCTTCTAACCAATGGTTTGAAATAATTGTCAAAATTTACTGGTGCATACATAGTATTAATTCATATCAAGGATGTTATAAAAAGTTTCCTTCAGTTTGTTGTTACGTTTGATGACAAAGAATAAAATATCTCTAATTTGGAAAGATAAGTACCCCAACAAATACTTATTATATTACAACCATTAGTTTGGAACATTACACAATGATTATAAGAGCACAATTAGTCGCCACCAATCTCAAAACATTCGTAATAAGATGTTCCCAAATTGATGGTAAAAATATCAGTGCATGAACATTTGCTTGTATGGCCATTGGTTTGAAAACATAAAGCAAATATCATAACTGTACATACAGTCATAAAATTTCTCAATGCTATTTCAATAACTACGAATATTATCAAAACCGTTAATTAATATACAACCATTACTTTTAGAATATTATTGAATTAATTAAGTATACTTTCATCCATAAAAAATCATTGAACATTGAGAAATCGGAGGTGTGTTTGTTATTTCAACGATTAATTTTGCAAACATTAGTTTAACCAAATAATAGAAATAGCATTGTGATAATATATCCTCATTTCGGTTTTGGAATTATTATCATGGGTGTGTATGACATTTAACCTATTAGTTTGGAATTTTTACCCATTCTTGTACAAAAATTATTAGGTGTGTTAAAATATATTTATTTTCTTTCAAATATTTGCATGATAGAAACTATTGAGCCTATAATTGGCACACATACACAAGACAACAACACTAATGCAATACAAATATAATATAATTTGTGTACAGCTAAAAGAAAATACTGCAACTAAAGGTGATTTGTTGTCCGCTAAGTAGGTATTTGCCAGATTATCTTCAGAATCTGTGAAACAGAATACAACCTTTCAAACACATTTCACTTGCTATGCCTGTTTGGCTTTTAATTCATATTGAAGTTTTTAAAAATAAAAATAGACAGTAATTATCAAATTCTTTAGGTATTTAATAAAAATTTAAGTATTACATTTCAACGTGAAACCTTCGGCAATGTTTTACTAAGTCAGTATTGTTTATGATAATAATCATCTATGTGAGCAACATCCAATAATATGAAATATTTTGAAAAGGTGATTCATCTTTACCGTTAACTGTTGTTCACTTTACTTTTTCGATTCAAAACGCATGGCATAACTCTTTGGCAACTGTGCAGTAAGTTGATGGATTGTGAAAGCCGTTTAGATTGGCAAATATGTACGCATGTCTTTAAAAAAATGGGCATAGTGGAAACCATGTGATATAAAATAAAAGTGAGCATGACTATCTGATGTTGCAAATAAAGTTTAAAATCTTGTGCCTAGGTAGATTTTCGACAAATTATTTGCAGTGTCTGTGAGATTTACAAGCTACCATTTCATTAACAACATGTCTCACTCACTGAATCTGCTTGGTTTTTAGCTAACCATAAAGCCGCGCACAGAATAGAATATTATAGAACTGCGTAGACAGAAAATGATAAATTCATTTAATATTTGTAAAGTGTATATGCTATTGAGCACAAACTTTATAAGAGTTTAGGATCTTATTTGTCTTTGATTTAGTGTACAAGCAGAAAATGTTATAATCTTGTCATTGTGCATGAGCAGTGCTGAATTTTACTGATTGCAGTATTGAATAGGTCTCTTTGTTCCCTAAGTTTAATTGATCCTTCTTCAATATTACATAATCATAAGCAGAACAAGACATGTTCAATGTATGACAGGCAAAGTTTCAACAGTGATAAACATGTTGGCTCAGAAAACTCTCAAACAGCGCAGAAAGTTTATCAATGCTGTGAGACTTTTTCAAAGCAATTATTAATAAAAAGGGGTGGCTATATACATGTATGAGCTACACAAAGTAAAGTGAGATGAGTTTTCCAATCTTTAAAACTATAGGTAAGCTTTCCAACAAAGGTAGTCAATGGCCAGCTATAGAATAATTCTAAAAAAAATGTTTAGTTCAAATTAGCAATCACAATAGAACAATAAGTAGGTTATTGCACTATTGCTATTGATATCTAAAATTATTTAGTTACAATGCAATTTCTAAAAAGACTTGTGTAGTTTTTCCAACAAAATTACAAATTGACAAAACAGGAATTTTGGCTCGTGACCTTCCTTGAGTAAAAGACCAAAAGTAATAACTTTGTCAGCAGTAATAAAAAACAGTTGACAAGGATCTTCAGGCGATTTTGCAAGTGTGCTTTTGCGAATTTTCAACAAGGGATCTACCAGTTGGTAATTATTGGTGCTCAACACAAGTTTTTGTTTAACTTCGTGTCTAAATTATCAGGAATCTTTTGCAAATTGGTATCATTCCTGCAGACTTTTTATTATTGTGAATTTTATAAGCAATTATCAGCCTCTCTTGCTTCATATAAAATTAGCATTGTAATTAAAACCATTAAATATTTTTCAGTGTAGTATATTATGGAGAGCATATCTTAAAAGAAAAAATTTCTTCTCTGGATGAGAGACTGTGTAAAAGTCGCAAACCATATAATCTTATTATTGCCTGCAAGTAACCGTATTGCATAATTTCCTTTGTTCTATTAATAGATCTTGTTGCTGTTTGATGTTGCATCATGATTACCTGGACCCTTGCTGCTTAATGTTTAGCAGAAAATAAGTGAAAAGTAATAATATTTACTTGGTTCAGGAGATTCTCTACCAACACTGAAAGTATACCAAAACGACGGATATTAAACCAAAACTATTAGAAAAACAACGGCACTAGAAAACAACTTTGCAATAATCACTCACTATTAGAGTTCTTGCTGTGCAAGCCGGTACATCAACCGAACTATCTAATGTGATGCAAA
Organism: Watersipora subatra; assembly: GCF_963576615.1. Classification (NCBI taxonomy): domain Eukaryota; kingdom Metazoa; phylum Bryozoa; class Gymnolaemata; order Cheilostomatida; family Watersiporidae; genus Watersipora; species Watersipora subatra. The sequence continues at coordinate 49,595,406 of NC_088712.1, read as the reverse complement.
AGAAAAAAACTTTGTGAGTGTGATATTCCAACAATCAACTTTGAGAATCATGCATTTTGGGTTTAAAAGATTTTTCCAATTGCAATTTAAATTAAAAACTAAAGCAAATCAGTAAATACATGACTTCAAACCTTCCATAGTTGGGGTGATATAATTCTATTGTCTATCATAATTTTCTTCTGGTATAAGTTGCTCATGGTTAAATTGCATATAAATTGTCAAAATATTAAATTTCTCTTGAGAAATTGAAAAAGGTTTCATAAGAAATACCCTTCATATTTGTTTTAAAATATAACTGTTCAACTCTTTGTAAATTCGATAGTCCAATTAAAGAATTAATTTGTGTTCCATATTACATTTTGTTTTTCATAATGTTATCAAATAAATCATTTGACAATATTGCCCTATGTCAGTATAGCGTATGATAATAGTAGTCTATGGGAACAACATCAATTTAGATGAAATATTTTAAAAATATGATTTGTCTTGATTGTTAGCTTTTGTTCATTTTATTTTTTCTATTTAAGATGCATGTGATAACTCTTTGGAAACTATGCAGTGATTTTATGCACTGCGAAAGCTGTTTATATAGGCAAATATGTACGCATTTCCTTAAAAAAATGGGCTTAGTGAAAATCATGTGATCTGAAATGAACGTGAGCATGACTATCATTAATCCAAAACAAATGTAATATTACCTGTTTGAGGCTAGCTAGGTGATGTTGCAAATAAAGTTTAAAACCTAGCACCTGGGTAGATTCTTAAAAACTATTTGCTGTATCTGGGGATTTTGAAGCCACCATAGCATTTACAACATGTCTCACTTGCTGAGTCTGCTTGCATTTTAGCTAACCATAAAGCTTTGCACAGAATAGAATACTGTAGAGCAAAGTAGACAGAAAATACTAAATTCATCGAATATTTGTAAATTGTATATGCTACCAAGAGCAAACTTTATGAGAGTAAACATTTGATTTGTCTTTGATTGGTGTATAAAGCATCAAATGTTATAATCTTGTTATTGTATATGACCAGCAGTACTGAATAAGTTTCTTTGTTCTCCAGATTTAACTCCTGATTCTTCGATATTACATAATCATAAGCAAGACACTACAGGCTCAAGGTATGACAGGCAAAGATTGAAAAGTGATAACATGTTGGGTCAGACAAATCGCAAACAGCATCAAAATTTCACTAATGCCGTGAGACTTTTTCAAAGTAATTATGGAAAAAAGAACGACTATCAGTAACACAAAGTACAATTAGATGGGTTTTCTAAACATTGAAACTGTAGATAAAATTTACAACCGAAGTTGTCAATGACCAGTTATAAAATAATTCTCATAAAACTGATTAGTTCAAATTAGCAATCACAATAACAATAGAACAATAAGTAAATTATTGCACTATTGATATCTAAAATTAGTTTGCTACAATGCAATCTATAAAAAATTCTTGCGAATGTCAAATAGGATGTTTCCATGTGAAATATTTGACAACATTGATCTACGTCTGTATAGCTTATGATAACAGTGATCTTTGTGTGCAACGTCAATTCAGATGTAATATTTTGAAAATATGATCCGGCTTGATTATTACAGGTGGTTCACTTTATTTTCTCCATTTAAAACAAATAAAATTACTCTTTGGCGCCTGAGCAGTAATTTGATGCATTTTGAAAGCTATTTATATTGGCAAATAAGTACGCATTTTCTTAAAAAGATTGGCATAGTAAAAACATTGTGATTTAAAATGAACGTGAGCATGAGTATCATTAATACAAAACAAATACAATTTGTTCTGTTTGAGGCTAACTGGGTGATATTGCAAATGAAGTTCAAAATCTCGCGCCTAGGTAAATTATTGACAAATTATTTGCAGTGTCTGTAAAATTTACAAGCTACTATTTTATTAAAAACCTGTCTCACTCACTGCATCTGCTTGGTTTTTAATTAACAATAAAGCCTTGTGCCAATAGAATATTATAGAATGGAGTAAATGGAAAATAATAAACTCATTGAATATTTGTAAATTGTATATGCTATTGAGCACAAATTTTATGGAAGTAAACATCTTATTTGTCTTTGATTTGGTGTGTAAAGCATCCAATGTTATAATCTTGTTATTACAGATGACCAGCAGTACTGAATAAGTTTCTTTGTTCTATATATTTAACTTGTGGTTCTGCGATGTTACATAATCATAAGCAAAACACTACAGGCTAAATGTATGACAGGCAAAGGTTGAGAAGCGATAACACGTTGGCTCAAACAAATCTCAGATAGCACGAAAATTTTACCAATGCTGTGAGAGTTTTTTAAAGTAACTATTAAAAAAACAAGCAACTATGACCAACAAAAAGTAAAATGAGTCGGTTTTCCAAACATTAAAATGTAAGTAAGCTTTCCAACAGAAGTAGTCAATGCCAGCTATAGAATAATTCTCATAAAACTGTTTACTTCAAATTAGGAATCCCAATAACAATAGCACCATAATTAAATTATTGCCCTATCACTATTGATATCTAAAATTAGTTTGTTACAATACAATCTATAAAAAATAATTGCAAAGTTTTTTGAACAAAATTAAAAATAGCAAAAAAACAAACGCTTACCTGTGAACTTTTTTAATTAAAACAGCGCAAGTAATAACTTTGTCAAGAATAATTTAAAAGACAGTTAACAAGAAATTGCTAGCAGTTTTGCCAGTGTGATTTTGAAAATCTTTGACCAGGGATCTACTATTTGGTATTTTTTGGTGATCAACAGAAGTTTTGGTTTCATTTTGTGTTTTAATTATGAAAAATGTTTTTTTTTTATATTAGTCTAACTTCTTTAGATTTTTTATTGTTGTGAATTTTTACAAATAGGTAGCAGCCTCTCTTGCTTTATATAAAACAAGCAGATTGCCCGATTTTGCACGGCAATAAAAATGACGGTTTCAAATGAAGCTGTTTTTTTTTATTTCTGCGTACTGCATTTATTTCTGTGTACTGTTTATATATTTGTGTAATTTATACTGTGCCTGTTTCAGTCCTACTGCAGCTCTCTACTGATTGCAATATTCTTGCTTATCATATCAATCAAGCTTATGCGAGAGTCATGTAAGTTATGCATTGTTATGTTAAAACAATGCATACTTGTTATAAATCAACATACAATAAAAGACAAAAAGACACTGATATTTATATATAAATTTTCAGTATGCATTGCTTATTTGCTGAGACGTTAGCTAAGCGCATTTGGCTTTGTTTCATATAACAAACAAAGTTTCATGCATTCATTGAACCGTATTAGGCTCTTACATATATACACTACTGAAATCCAGCTAAAATTATATATGATGAATCCTACAATAAAATTAAAAAATTTTTAATCTGTTGCATTCCCATGAACCAAGTAGTAATAAACATTAAAAAAATCATTCATGTTGACGATTATTTGCGTTCAGTATTTCACACCCATTTAACACCCCAAAAAATATTTTTATTGTTTGCGAGTATGCAAAAACACTTTGCTTTTTTGTATACTTAATTTTTTGCCAATTTCATGTGCTCGGTGGACATCTTCATGTGCAATCTCATGTGCACACTTTCATAATTATGCTATTAAAAGTTATGCATGACTTCATTTCTACTTCAAACTCAGTTCAAAAGTTCTATATTTGTCTATGAAATCTTTGTTGAGTAATAAATATACATATTATGACACTTTTTTAATTTACTTTTAGGAACTATTAATTCTACACATGTATGATGTACAAAGGATGACTCAGCGTTAGGCCATTAGCGATTGGCATAAACAGACAACAAATTTAATTACGTTACTGAATTAATTTTGTTGCCGTATCTCGTTTACTGCTAGCAATGCCAGTCATCAACATATTTACCTTGCGTCAGCATGAGTTAACTATTATAAACAGAAGCAAAAAGAACAAGTGAGGTGATGACAAGCACTTTTTCAAAAATCCAAAAGCCAAAAAGAATTAAATATATTCATTAAATGTTGACGCTGCTGCTTAGTTTTACACATTGATAACCGCAATTGATTAAACTTGAAACTTGTATAATTCCATTGTTTTCAAGCCATACATGAAAAGCAAGCATAGGGACATAGGAGTTAAATTACAATCAAGCTTTAGATAAAAAGATTGGTATTGTCAACCTACTCAATATAAACTTGATGAAATATATATATTTTCTAAAACAACTACAAGTATTTTCAATGAGGAGCGATAAATGTATGACAGAATTTTCTATCCAGCTATTTCATTCTCTAAAGATATACTACCTTGTCAATCTTTGTAATTCACTCTGATCTTTTAGTAGTAACGAAAGTTTTTTAGTGGAGCTGTTGAAAGAATACTACATAGTAAAAAAGTTCAATGATGGACCATTGGTCTGAGAAAGAAAAAACAGAAGATTTGATTGAATTCTAACAATATACAGATCTCAGATTACAAATTTGCAGAGACACTTGAAATTGGTTTAATAATGTTTGTTTTAAATGTTTTGAACCAAAATTATCAGACATTCAAGTTAACTTTTAAAATATATTTTAAATCAGAATTTTGACCATTATTATTCATAGATATAGGAAAAATGTAAACGAGTTAGAGAAAGCATTAGAGGCTACATGTTTTATTTTAATATTTTATTCAGTCTAAAAATATCAAGGTAGGATGATGTAGTAAAGTTCTTGCAAAGACATACAATGGATCAAGATTTGAAGTCAATAAAGTACATGTACAGAGATCTTATGCTTAAGACTATGTGAAATTAACCTGAGATTTTATGCAGCCATAACTTATGTAAGAAATGTACGTAATGAATTCAAACAAATCTTTTGAATAATAAAGCACAATTTTTTTTAATTGCGTATAAACTACAACCATACTAAAAAAAAGCTAGTAAGTAAAGAAGGATGCATATGTGAGAATATTTGAAAAAGTACAAGAGCTCTCAAGGATTATTAAAGGCCTGAACTATTGAAGGAAGCAAACAAGACACACTTTCAAATGTCTGCTGAGCGTGTATAACTGCCGACCAAATACACTATATTGTAAAAAAAACTTTCCAAATGCTAAACTACAAAATACATTTGTAATGCAGAAGAGCAAATATAGCCTTTAGCTAAACATAAGTTCAAAAATAGTGTAAACGCTCAATTTGCTTCCGAAGCTACATTTTAGATAAAAACTCACAAATATTGTGACTTTTCGCCCACAAATATTGTGAGTTTTCATCTCTTGTAATTTCATTCTTGTAGACACTCGCAAATATTGTGAGTTTTTACAAGATAGAAATTAGCTCCCCAATAAGATATAATGTCCCCAATTGTTAGGTAAAACGTTTCTATGAGAAAAAAACTCCGCAAATATTTGCTTACTAACAAATGGAAACAGGTCAAATGTGTGTGAGAATTTAGCAAACTTTATGGGGACTTACATATTTTTTCACACACCCACACTCACAGATGTTCTCGTACAAATGCAGGCAATTGGGGACAGTGCTCAGATTTTGTCGGGAGTTGGATTAAACTATATATTTTTTAGTTTTTTATAAGCAAAAAGGATTTAAAAGATTGGGGACGTCCCCAATTTATGAACGTCCCCAATTTGTCTGTTAAATTCTGGTGTGAGTCCCCAATTGCATGCATTTACAAGTTCACACACACACACGCACGCACGCACACACACATACACACACTCTTCCAAAACATGAGGATGCTGTGACTAAATGTATCCAGAGACACACTCTTCTACAACATAACGGTGCTGCGCTTAGATGTATGCACATTCATATATTCCTCTAGCAAATAATTTTGCTGCGCTTAGATGTGTCTACACTCATATACTTCTCTAGTACACCATGATTATGTCCCTATATGTATCTACAATGACATACTATGACATTACCTTTTCTCTTCCTGCAGCAGAATATGATGATGATTACAGCTGTTATCAGCACCACTCCTCCAATAACTATTCCAACAATGGCACCAATAGTCAAGCCAATAGTCAATTTTGTTACGTTTAGCTCTGTCGGTGGTGGTATGGTTACATCAAATGTCCATGTCACATTGCAAGGGATGATGACTGGATCCACAACTACAAGGAGTTTGTTGAGAGCAACACTATATCATTGCATCAATCCCATTTCATTATTTTTATGTGAACATTAGTTCAAAGTGGCATTTTGTATGCAAAAATAAAATATTCCAATGAAAGCTGCAAATACGCCCAGGTTTGATACTTTTCTAGTATACAATTATGAAGTTAGCTACAAATCTTATCATTTTAGATCAGTTAGTTTTGTTCAAGAATTGTTGCTTTTTGATCAGATAATCTGTTAGTTGAACCGTTTATGTACATTAATTCACCTGATACTTTCAATGGTGCTGCTTAACCATATCACCTACTTTGATATTAAATAAGGTCATGTCATTGGCGAGTCAAATATAATCATATATATAACATAGTGTACCTTAGTATATAATTAATATATTTTTGGAAAGTATGACCTTTACATTGCATGTTGGGTATTTCAGATTTTAAACATATGTTCTCCAACCAGGCGCTTTCTATTAAAAAGATACATAATTGGACACTTTTCAGACTGTGAAGATATAAATTATGCACAGCTAGTCTTATCTTAATTACAACTGACTGAAGATGAACATGTCTGATCTTAATGGATCGAGCAGTTCAGGATAATGTAATAAGTGTGAAGCCTGAAAGATTTTTCATCTACAAACCATTTTCAGTTGCCCAAAAAAGCTAATTAGTTGAGATACAGGTAGAGAAAGTGTGACATTTTATACTTCTAAAACTCCTCATCCATTAGTAAAATCATACCTAGTAATACACAGACCACTAAACTAAAATATGTAATGATCTTAGTTTATTAAAAATAACTTAGCAAACAACTGAAGCTTCTATAAGTAATGTTGATGTGCAGCAAAAGAGAGATTCCTAGTCTATATTTATTACTCCTTTTTCAGAGCACAAACTCTTCATTGTCAGTAACTTTAAGTTACATATATACTAATGGTGAGTCAGAAGTTGCTCAGGATTTTGGTTAATAGCTAATAATTACTTTTAGCAAACAATTAAAGCTCATATAAGTGATGATGATGTGCAGCAAAAGAGAGATTCCTAGTCTATATTTATTACTCTCTCTTTTTCAGAACACAAACTCTTCATTGTCAGTAACTTGAAATAACATATTTACTAATGATAAGTCAGGAGTTGATAGATAACAAGCGGAGCACAAGCAGTCTGATCTTATAACTCTTCCCTCATGTGAGAATATTTAACACCACAGAACACTACTCTTACTATACTAAATATTTTCCTACGAAACTGCAAAGGAGTCAGATTGGTGTTGTTGGTAGCTCGTCGATATCAAAAGTTGAAGGTTATGAGTTCTAGTCCTTCACATAACAATCTTTTAGAAAGCATTTATATTCGTTCCCATGTTATTTCTTGAACTCGACGGTACCAAGGTCTAACAAATATTGGTCAAATTTTAAAGTGGTCCAAAGCTACTTATAAGTCTAACAGTACGATTGGACCCACGACATGATTGGTTCATGTATGAAAACTGCTATCAAAAATGAGAAAAGAAGTTTGCTGCAGATGACTAGCTATCTGTTAACATCAAGTACACAGGAGATTGTGGAATGCTATATTCACTGTTAATATAACTGGCTTTAGCAAGACAATAATAATGTTTCAGCATATCTACAAGCACTGACAGATAATCTAAAACTTTGAGCTAGTATTATAAATATAATATTGTTTGCTATGTTTAACTTTTATCTCAAATTTGTAGTCTAAAAATTTATTTGTTCAGAAAAAATGCACCAATCTTACCAAATCTCATACAATGATACTATATTATTCATGACTCTATTAATAACCATATTTTAAAAAGTATCAGATGAATAATTACCATGTAACGATAGCAACATACTCTTCATATGTACATCATTTTGATGGTGGGAAGAGTATATCTTACACCCTCAAACAAAATGCTTCGTAGTTTTTATGCTAAGTAGTGATGCCAGGGTGAATTGTGAAAAGCTATTTTCACACAAAGTATAAAGATTCAAAGATTTCCAGCAGCTGTGTCAACAGCTTGTGTTCAACACCACATACAAGAGATTAGAAGAGAGACTTTTTCTGCATTCCAAATAACAAATCAACTACAGGAAGTTATAACTTAAACTGAAAAAGCATTTGATCCACTGTGCAGACACTTACATTCAATAGATGCAGTACAGTTGAACTGTTCTGTTTGACCATTCTGACGAGAGTCCATAGAAATTACCAACTGATCAGACACATCTGCATCTGAACAAGTATTGCATGACCACTTGTAGGTAGGGTTAGAAATAGAGTCGGTCAACCCTTTACAAGTGAGTGTAAGAGGCCCTCCAGGGTTGTATTCTAAATCGTAATGTGGCTCCCCTTCATAGTCAATATCTGTAACAAAATATAATAACCAATAATTATTCTGTCAATGGTGTCGTCTGAAGACGTCGTCTGTGTCAGTCATCTTTCTGTGTTCATCAACATCGTCTGTGTTTGTCAACATCATCAGACACCAGACATCGACAGACACATGACATCAATGTTATGCTCAAATGACCCCCTTGTATGTTCAAATGTTTGCCTGTCCAATTATAGCTATTGAACCTTGGAAAGAGAAGCTCACTATGTGCTGGATTTGAACTCATGGAGATTGCAACCACAAGTTTCTAACCACGCATTTAACCTCTGAGCTACACAGTCCTTACAATTCTATCGCTCTTCTAATATATCGTACACCCTCCCATCGATGGCAAACACTAAATGACGTATTAATTGATACATTTCCATACTACGGCAAATTTTTCTCCGTTATACAATATCAACAATGATTTCTCTCAGAATTAACATTTGGGGATTGTTTTATTGATTACAACGAAATAACAAAAGTGTTGATGTGCTAAGTTGCCGCTCAGTTTTCAGTCAGCGTTATCCATTATAGTAAAAACAAATTCGCAAACAAATAAGTGATAGAATTTTAATTAAAAGTTTGAAGTTTACCAAAATCTACTATATAAACGGCAATACTGTATATCCTAAAACGTTTTTAAAGTATGTGTTTAGTAAGCCAAATTCATTTGAGTTAGATTCAACGTTTATGTTACACATGTGTAAGGAAGGTAAAGACTCTGCGCATGGTACATTGTAATGTTGAATTTTCTTGCAGATCATAATTACAAAATACATTAAAGTTTTTGTAGGTAACTATAGTTACAAAGGTTAACATGTTGTTTCGCTACCGTTTTATTGATCATGATTTTTACCAAAAGGTGATTGCAGTAGATAATTACTATGAGTTTCTATACCACTCTATAGGTCCACACGATATTTTCGCCTTATGATGCCGGCACTGAAGCAAAGTATAATCTACTATATAAACGGCAATCGTTGTCTGTCTATCTATCTGGCTGCTTTTTAGAGTACTGTACTTTTCAAACTATTACCTGCTACTAGGTATCTAGTGCGCATTAATGGGAATCTCCAGTTAGTACACGCCTCTATACATAACCTATTCATCGGGTTTACACAAAAACACGTCATCTCCGGTTAGCGCGCGCCTCTTTACGGCGCCAAACGACACTGGTGCGTTTGAAACAGCAAATTTGCTGCAGTGTTAAACAGCACCGTCCTGAGTTCGGCGGCTAGATACAGCTATAAATATGTACTAATCATTAAATAAAATAATGAATAGTAATTTACATGCGATTAATTTTTACTGCCAACGTGTACCGAGAAGGTCACGCGAACGTTGGTTTCTTGCGGTCACTGGAAAACGCAGTTCTCTCCTACTAAATTTCTACATAAAAGAGGTAAGCATTGCTTAATCAATGTTGTATTGTCTATAAATTGCCACACTTCCACTACATAACCCTTTCACTTGCGTCCGTGTACAAATGTAGATATCGGCCTACTGCCAGCCATTTTGCCGATATTGCTTAATATGTATACATTGTTTTTTCAATTTCAAGCTCGATCTAGAACGTTTGTTTTGGTTATATATTTCCTTTTTCCAACGTGTGAACAAGCACTGCTATACAAGAAAATTGTTGTGTCTATACTTTATCTGTGTAATCACAAAAATCTGAATCGTCTATAATTTCATCAACACAAGTGGTTATTCGTTTTTTTAACTCGGACGCATTTAATGAACTCGCACTAAAAATCTTCGTTTTCAAGTTGGAAATTCTCAAACGAAAATTTAAAATTAAATTTTAGGCTAATCTTATAGAGAAATCTTTGGACAACACTGTCACTACTGCAAAAGTCTTAAAGATCGTTGGTTATGTTATCAACGAATAATAAAATTCAGTTGCTAGCAATTGCTGGGAAAGTCGCAAATATGCGTCTATGGCGGTCGACCATAGAAAACGCATAAATGAGTCTACTTCGGTGAAAGGGTTAAAAACGTTGGATTTGCACCTGTTTGTGATAGTAAACATGTTCATTTCCTTCCACAGCTGAGTTACTTTTAATTATTTTCCAGCTACGAGTACTACAGAACTACAGCTACTACAGAACTTGCACGGGCACTTTGAGCGTTGCGATAGGCGACGGTGAGAAGAATGCGAGCAGTGTATATTACAAAAAAAGCACACCATCTCATTCAATTTTAGAAATGCTTGAAGCAGTGCAATGCCTTCCAAAAAGCCTACTGCCTAAACGCAAGTACAGATTGATTCCCGTAGAGAAAGAGACCAAATTCGCAAAGCAGCAGCTAGACGAGCAGAAACTGCAGAGCAAACACAGCTACGCCAACAACGAAGCGGAACTGCTACTGCAGCTGCTAGAAGTGCAGACACTGCAGAGCAAACACAGCTACGCCTACAACGAAACATAATAGCTACTGCTAGAAGAGCAGAAACCGCTGAACAATCACAGGTACATCAATAGCAGGCCAGAATAGATGCTGCAGCCGCTAGAAATGCAGTGACTACTGAACTGACCCAGCAGCGACTCAAACGGCTCAGAGCAGCCGCTACTTTGGCCAGACATGCAGAAACCTCCGAGCAGATGCAGCGGCGACAAGAACATGATGCACTACCTACAACAGCTGCTCGGCGAGCTGCATTTTCTGAGCAGATGAAACGGCGACAAGAGCGAGATGCACTAACTACAGCAGCTGCTACCAGGTGCCGCATATGGACAGAAAACTTCGCACTTGACTACAGTTCTGCAACACAGTATAGGGCCGAATTTTTCTATGGGACGAATGTCCAACAATGCTCCAGATGTATTGCCTTACATTGGAAAAGCGAGAGGCGATATATGTAGTTTATATAGTAGATTGTAATGATAATAAATTTTATCAACACGACCATATTACTGCTGCAAAGTTTGTATATACCATGTCAAAACACAGGCTATAGACAAAGAACTGGTGAGTCATGATTAGTGTTTCAAGCATGTAGAAGTCTCAATTCATTAAATGCTGGTGATAGCTAAGCAGTGCAATAGCAAAATAATTTCTAGAATTTCTTAAAATATGTAAAACTTTTCAATACTGCCAGTTTGAAGAACTTCAGTTTGCCTAGCAATGTCAATTTCATTATCAGTTCGGTGTACAAACTTAGGACAATTCCGATTTGATTGGTTCGAGACTGGCGCATTGTAGACTAGCTGTAAAACCCATTGCATATTTCCATTGGTCTTTCCAGCATTATTGACATGTACAACTGCATATGTGTATGCAGTCAGATCAGCACAAAAATTTCAGCAGATTGCATATTTGGAGTTGTTTTACAGTATGAAAGACAACTCTAAATAAAACTATTGCTTTACGTAAATCTGTTCCCAAACACGGGTAATGCAGCTAGTCACATATATGTAAACCAAATAATTTTATATTGTAATTGTAGCAAAACAGACTATATTTAGCTATTACTTGCTGATGTTTTCGCATTTACATTTAAACACATTTACAGTTTCCCTATCTTTCTAATTTAATTCAACAAAACACTTCTGTCATGATATGAAAATTAAAAGTTACAGCTTGGAAAAGTCTTAGAACCTTTACAGTTACTTTTCTTTTAATTCATTTAAACTGCACACAAAACCCTTTTCTTATGATATGAAGTTTAAAAGTAAGAATAGTAAAGGTGACATTTGTTAAACGAATATAAATTTTGTGTCCTGAGACTTTTTATTAGCTGGGCATTCATCTAGTCCTGTCTAAAGATGCTACAGCAACCAAAGCTATTGATCAGAACTATAGTGCAAACCATGACTCTGAATATACAGTTTGAGTTGTTTTGGCCGTGAAATCCTGCACAAGAACAACCTAGGATAATTAAATAAAACCATCCAGGATAAAATTGTGAATTAATGGTTTCCTTGCTTGCCATTTGAATCAGACAAAGTAAGTAGCGTCTACACAAATACACTTTTGCATCATGGACAATAGAACACACTAAACTTACAGCGAGGCTCCACATCTTCTGACATGATGACATCTCTATAACATGTTATAGATTCTACTTCATACACTTTTGTACAATTAACAACAGAAGCACAGAGTAAACTTACAGCGAGGCTCCACATCTTCTGACTTTATTATGTTATCAGGGTAAATATTCTCTAGGACTGAATGAGTTGTGTCTTTACATCTCAGAGTCAAACCGTATCTATCTTCCTCTATAGGTGTGTAACTATTGCTTCTCACAATCACCACATCTTCTCTCAACAACTGATGAACTTATTAACATATCTTAGGATTCCACAATAAAAAATAGCTACAAAGCAACGAGATCTTCATGCGAACCCAGAATAAAATATTGTTACTTCAGGAATTACTTGTCATCCTTGACACTAGCAGTAAAAACCTAACACTCAGTTTAGCCCTCGTCCTAAGCAAACAAACCTCGTGCAACTTTTAAAAACACATAAGATACTATCAGTCCTAAAAATATTAAATACAGAAAATGCAGCATGGGCATCAGTTTGTTTAGGAAACTCATATATTGATATACTAATTAACGCTAATGAAAGCTATAAATTTCTGTTACTGGAGACTAGCTGTACAACAACATCCCAACACAATTATTAACCCTTTAGCGACCGCGAGGTTATGATGGAAAAACCACTAGCGTACCAGCCAATAACTGGCACGATTTGAGCTTTCGACATGACCGCATAGAGACTGCAGTAACTTACATAAAAATTGTGGCAGTTACATAAATTGACATGCATAGGAAATCTGAGAAATTTATCTACAAGTTGATGTTTTTTCTATGTAGATAGCTCGCAAATATTTACCAACAAAAGTCTCAATTTGCTGAAGCAATGAATTTTTTATTTTTGTACGTCATTTTTAATTGTATTTTTCTAATTTATAAAGGCAATTGACAGTGTTGTCTAAATAATTCTTGCATAGATTCATATCTTCACATCAATTTGCAAAAAAAACTGGACGTCAAAGAGCATTGAAAGTGTAGATATGAGCTCCATTACAATGCAGGAGTGCCTTTCCAAATTTTCACCGCGTGACCCTAACAACCTGCAAAAATCGAGGCTTGACATGGCCGACTAAAATTGGCTATAACTCGCATGCAAATTAGCATGGAGCTATAAATGAATATGCATTTAAAAGCTTAGAAATTTCTCAATGGACAGCCATTTATTTCCTGCAAATCGGCTGTGCATACTTTAGTCAAAATTCTGATTTAACAAAGTTGTCACCTCTCTATAATGAAATATCGATTACAAATATATTTTTAAAAGCAATATCTCTGCCACAACTGGTTTATGATAAACATCTGCACTGTGTCATATGTTTACAAGAGTTTGCAAAAAATTGGGTTATCCAAGCGCATCAAAAGTTGAGTTAGGTGCTTCTGTGCATTGCGGGAGCAGACCTTCGAAATGCTCATATCGCCATAGCGATAAGCAGTGCAACTGTTACCCGACATGACTTCTCAAACTCTGTTATAACTCTCGTGCAAATTGGCATAAGACTGCAAATGAACATGCATCTGAAAGCTGAGACATTTTCCTTCAAGCAACTTGAGTTCAATATATTCACAGATATGATTTTTTACTGGCAGATTTATGCGCATTTCTAGATGTGCATGTTCTTCATGTGCAGATTCAAATAACAATTTTGCATATAAACTCATTGCACGGATTCATGTGTGATGCAGCTAAGATCCATGTGTGCTGCAGCAAGGATTAACTGGTTGTGCACAAGAATTGAGTGGTGAGCCTGTATTCACACATTTTTTGAAGCAGCAAAAGAAAGGAAGCAACATTTATTATGAGCAGTTACAGCAAATGATAGAGAAATCATTCTGCTAGATGGCAAAACGATATGAGAACTGAACTCTTTTGATTAGGTGGGTGATAAGGGCAATGGGCAACAAATACAACATACCAATACACAACAAATACAATAGATAATGACATTTCAGCGAACACATGTACAAAAGCTAGCAATTCAAAGCAAGGAAGCATTTGCAGAAACTAAATAAAATACAATTTGTAAATAAATTTATTTTGCATGGTAGGGATCAAAATATGACTCGCATAGAGATATTCCACAAGAGAATCTGCTGCCGGTACCTTCAGCTTTACTTGCTCATCACCCATGTATACAGACAACTTGTGCACATAGCCAGAGACAGCATCGGAGAGCAAATAACTTTGATCCAAATCTGTTAGATGGAATACACTGTCTGAAGTTGAGCCGTCTTTTCCATGCCAGCAAGCTTTCATCTATAGATATAAATTTATCAGGCAGCAAAACAGAATATAACCAGTCGCATATCATGGCAAAAACATTTTTCAACTTGAACAATTTATTGCCAGCAGGCTCTTCAAAATTGTCAGTAAAAGGTAAACTTGCTTCTATTTTTCTTTTTACTTTCAATTTTATTAAAAAAGGATTGTGGACCAGTAAGACAACAGAGTAGGCTTTTTGAGAATACCTATATGCAAAACTAAACCAATAACTCGTCATATATATTTATCATCAACAGGCTCCGAAGCATCGCAATGTTTTTGAAAGCCATATTTATTCGTTTCGTTAAATATTACATTTATCATGGTCAATGTTATAAAAAGCTTCAAATAATAAAAAATACTTACCTGTTTAAGTATTCAAACTTATCTCCTGCCATGCTGTCATCAAAACGTAATCATTTTGGTTTTAAATCAGCTCCTCTTTGATATCCGTCATTATTCCCTGTTTCAACGCCGGCCGTTTCAATCCCACTTTCGCAATCCAATTCACTCTGTCGATCTTCTTTTTCACTTTCATCGTCTTCCCCACATTCTTCTGACCTGAAATCCTCTTCTTCACTTTCGAACCAGTCGATATCATCCTCTAAACAAATTTTTTAGCCGAGCTCAAATAATCACGAACGTCCATGTCGATCAGCTTTCCATAAAGAAAGATCAAATCTTTACAACGTGTTCTTTTTGCACATGCGCGTAAAATTTATTATTTATAGCCTCAAAACAGTAGTAAAAAACTTACTGAAATTGCTCAAATTTTTAATTTTAATTTTTAACGTTGTTTTTAAAATAAATACAACGTTTTAAAAAGGGTCTATCGAAAATGGCAAAAATGTCGGGTTTGTCGGTTTTGGTACGCTGAGACATTGCTCGTAAACCGACAAAAGTCGGTCTTAGAACGCAAAGGGTTAACAGCGGAATAAACTTCTACGATTGATCAACTTTTTATTATTGAGTTATATGAAATGTTTACTATATGTCATAAAATTCCATCAAATGTTTGTAATTTTATATCTGAGGGTATTTCAAACACATAACGAAAAGACTATCAGAATATTCCAGATTCTCGAAGCAGGAAAGCTTATAAAATTAGGACATCACAAAAAATATACAAACAATATAAAATATATATATAATGTTGGTTTCAACTTTACTTAGTATAAGCTTTAATATGTTTGCTAAATATTCCTCCATCACCACTTCTACTACTGAACCTGCGTATGGCCAATCCTCAACTTTTATTACCTTGTTTCTACACAATAGTAACAACATATACTTTTTATTGACCAGCCACTCGGAAACCAATTAGAACTTTGAAGTTTGTCAGAAGAATGGATATGTTTAATTACGAATGATTCTCTTCTCTGTTGATAAAACTGATCAGATAAGCTTGCTACACCCAGTGGGTTTCATATAATCACCAATAATGACCAGTTTTTCTTTAAGACACATTTATCAGCAATGTTTAGTCCTTTTGACTTCGTATAATACAAGGGGTCAAAAAGTATACTAGATTTCTGTTATGAAACCACCTGTAAGAAATTTTAGTGTTTTAGGTCAAGTTGTGAGACATGAAAATTGTTAACTTGAAATTTAAGCAAAATACAGACAAATAATTATTATGTAAAATTATCCACTACTAACTGTGGTAAAGGTATGTGCATATAATTCTAGATTTGAACACATATATTTTTTGTGCCGTTAGTTATTCTATAAAATATTATAAATACTCATATCAGTGTATCACTAACCATAGTCATATACAGAGTCAGGACTTCCTCCAGTAGATGTACAGTTGAATGTGAACTCTTTTCCCTCTACTATCTTATTTGGTCTGTTCATTACAAGATTCTCAGGTTTAACTACAAAAGGGAACGCTATCTGTGAACAGCTATAGCTTTCCTTCACATAATTTGGTTCAGTGGTCAAAACTGTATTAATGATGAACTTGCATAAAATTGTTAGTAAATTTATCAGAAAGTATCAGTATTTTTCGTTCATTTGTGATTGTTTTTGATCTTTGAGGTCATCTGATTGCCAGGTTGTTTCAAAATTAAAACCAATCAAACTTGATCACAGTTAAACACTAAGATCAAATGAAGGTGTGATTATGATGTCTATAGTTGCAAGGAGACTGACAGAATAGATGCGACTAATGCTTTAACTTGAACACAATAGCTGATATAAACTATCGCAACAAAAACAACTAGTGACATAATTTTGGACATAGTTTTTCTTTTAAGCATTTTAACCATGACCAAGTTTTGTCAATTTTAATCTTAAAACATCTTGACAATCACATCATTTCAAACATCAAAAACAACCGTGAACGATAAAAATACCGATAATTTCTGATAAAATCTACTAAAATTTTTGTAAGTTCATCTTTAAAAGGCTGAGATGCTGTGATTCCTGATTTTGGCTTTTTCATCTCATTTGCATACTAGTGTGATAGTCCCATCTACCCTGACTTTGGTGCTTTCTGATAAAATCTACCACAAATTGTGTGTAAGTTCATCTTTAACCCGTTGAACCATCGCTGTCTTTTTTCAACTCGTGTCAGTAACCCTGGGCAATCTGTCCAACGATTCGAAGTTTTTAAACTTTTATTACATATATCTAAACGAGCTCATAATACAATGATATTTGATAAAACACTAGTAAAAAAAAGTTGGGTATCCCTCAGCAAATGACATTGAACAGAAAAAAACAGTACTTCAGGCTAAAAATAAAAGGTTTGTACAATTTTAAAAACTCTTAAAAGCATTTACAGTAGCCTCATATCCATTTAGCGCTTGTTCATCATTTTGTGATTCAAAATATACTGGAAAATTATAATTAAGATCATAAAATTCTTTATTTGCATCAATATCATTTATGACCTACCAACAAATGAGTTGTATCAATTTTTTCGCGATATCATTCTAAATTTTTTTATCCTTGAGGCCATCTAATTGCCAGGTTGTTTCAGAAGTAAAATTAATAAAACTTGATCACAGTTAAAACACTAGGATCATGTGAAAGTGTGATTATGATGTCTATAATTGCAAAGAGACCGACAGAATAGATGCGTCTAATTCTTTAACTTGAACACAATAGCTTATATAAACTATCGCAATGATAACAACAATGCATGTCAGTATCCCTGGGCAATCTGTCCAACGATCCGAAGTTTTTAAACTTTTATTAAATATATCTAAACGTGCTCATAATACAATGGTACTTGATAAAACACTAGTAAGAAAAATTGGGCATCCGTCAGCAAATGACATCAAACAGAAAAAAAAACAGTACTTCACCATTATTGAGGCTGAAACTATAAATGTTTGTATGACTTTAAAAACTCTTAAAAGCATTTACACTAGCAGCATATCCATTTAGCACTTCATCATTATTTCATGATTCAAAATATACTGAAAAATTATAATTAAGATCATAAAATTCTTTATTTGCATCAAAATCATTTATGACCTATCAACAAACGAGTCGTATCGATTTTTTCGCGATATCATTCTAATAAAATTTATTATTAAAACGAAAGAAATAGGTAAAGATATTTGAAAAAAGTTAGAAATGAAGTTGAAATCTCTGGTCTAACATTCTGTGCAATAATTAATTTGATTGGTTTGCACTGTTACTTAGAAACAGCTTTTGTAAGCAAAGCCATGTGAAGACCAGAAAACCGGCCGTTAGGGATTCTGACACACCCTACGCAATGCCTAACAACTGCTTGTTAGGGTTCAAAGGGTTAAGCTGTGCTTTATACTATACTTTTTCATTCTTTGTAATCTTAGTAAAAGTGGTAATAAATGGAAGACCATACTTAGCATAGAACTAAAAATAGGATTCAAATCAATTAAAACTCCACAAATACATCTAGCAACTACTGCAATAGAGAAAGTAAAGAGGAGACAGTCTCAGACTAGTGAAAGTAGAGAGACCGGACCTTATAAATCAAGCAGAAGAAGCAAAAATATAAAATAACAAGATAAATAAATCTAAAAAAAATTATTTCAATTCAAAGTTCAGGTAGTCTAAAATAGACTGGTTCAAAATCTATGTGACCACCTATACCATAAAACCTCTAATTGAACGCCATGGCGCTCTATTTTAACCTCTCCTATATGGTGGCGGTCAATTGGAGGTGGCTTCAAATAAAGGTTGGCGGTCTATTTTTCAATGGGCTCGTCAGAATTTTGGCAAGATAAATTTAGGCCTACGGGGGAAGCTATGTCGCCTATATTTTGCACTCTTTTTTTTCGTTCCTGTAGGACAATATTAAACATTTTGAATGCAATAAATCTGCTAATTTACTTCTAACTTGTCAAAGATCTCTTAGAAAGTGTGCATTGAGAAACTGAAAAATATCCCTACCAGTTGATATATATTGCTTGCAGTTGACCTGCGATGATTTTATAGCCTGTGTCCTTCGTTGCAGTTTGTTGGAATTTTCAAATTTTGTTTCATCCTAAATTAGGAAAATTTTATTTTATATCTATGTTTAACACTGTTGAATAAAAGCTCAATGCACTCACTGACATGTTTGCTGCAGTTTGCAGCCAAAACTAGTTTTTATGTGCAATAGAAGTATAGAGTTATGAGCATCGACCCATTGTAAGCTGTGTTAAGATAGCCACAAGAATGATATAAAATAGCATGCCATAAATCTGCATATTTATAAGTTGTGCTACAATAATCTATCAAATGATACAAATATATATTCATGAACAAGTTACATAAACGAATCATATTTATATTACATGCAGAAACAAAACTGCAAGTTTTTTTTACACAAATATTTTCATTGTTTGCTCGGATAGCTGCTTTCTGATTGTTGATTTCGATGGAATGAACATCTTCTAGTTGTCCAGTACCTTCCATAACACTTTCTGGTCTCAAATTCTTTTATGCACTGCTGAACTAATCGACATTAACATCCAAACAATTTTTTGGCAGAGCAGAACTTTTACGGGCTGCATTTAGCACTAATGCAACGCGTAAAAGGTTGCTTGCGTAACTATTGGTCCAAAACTTGAGAACCAGTTTTTATACGCAAGTCCTTGGAAGTATCAGGACCGCGTTAAACAAGGCACCACTATTAGCCGGAGACAATAAAGATTTCTATAGCGTTGCTTTGAAAGTTCATCTACCATCGTAAACTTAAGCTGTTTTTTTATAAATGTAAGCTACTTGGAAGTAGAAATACCACGTTAAACAGAGAGCTACTACTAGCCTGAGACCATTATTGATTATCGCTACGGCGTTGCTTTCAAAGTTTTAATAAAAATAAAAAACGAAAAGCTTTGGAATTAGACGAGATAATTAACTGATATTGATATAAACGATTAATTATTAATGCAATTTTGTGAACAGTTTTCTACTGATAAGTTAATATTATAGGCTCAAAAAGATCAAATTATGTCGACAAGGCGGTCTAATGGAAGTGGGGTTCAATTGGAGTGTGGCGGTCATTTTTCAACCCTTCCCTCAGGGTGGCGGTCAATTGGAAGTGGCGTTTAATTAGAGGTTTTATGGTATGTGCACACCCTACGCCTCTTATTTCCTATTCTTAACACAATGGGAAATGGGCAAACCGAACATGATGTTCGCAGACAAACTAGACACAAAATATCGGAACATTCAGACAGACACGATAAAAAACAATTGACAAACCTAATAAACTTTGATCTCTAGTCTTATGAGTTAGTTACGGTAAAGAAATCAGTGCTTTACAAGCTGGTTTACCCGGGCCTTGTAAAGCGCGGGGTATATATATATATATATATATATATATATAGTCAAATTAGATTGAATAGGAGGCCACTTTGGAAAATATATCCACGATATAGGGCTTTCGGATAATAGGAGGCTTCTGATAGGAGGCTTGGCTAGAAACATGCTTAAACAACTCTACTCGTCATGCTGATCGCATACGTATCTATTTTGCATTTTGCATAAATTTTGCCGGAGAGTTCAACATTTTGAAAAATTTTGCAGGTTAGGAGGCTCTGTAGTTTGAAATGGAGGACCTCCCATTAGCGTAAAATTTGAAAATTTTTATACAAAATTCTGAGTTGTCTTCTCTTTTGCAAGAGAAGTTATCTTCTCATTAAATTCAGGGCCTCCTATTATGTTTTTATATCTTGAATTAGATAGTCCTAGTTCCAAGCTCTACTTCTTTTCTTTTTATATAAATTTAGCTAACTATGATATTTAGTTTGGTTCTTTTTACTTGTAATGAACCTTTATTGCATCATTTAATTTTCTATCAATTGGTTAAAAAGGCAAACTAATCCCTGAAACCCGATTTCAGGGATTTTGTCAACAGAACCTAAGAAAACCGATTTGCAGGCACATCTGTGTGTGCTTTGATCTAAAGTTTATCATACATATTAATCATAAAGTTGAAAACTTATGCTTTCCCTTAATAGCTTGTTAGTGGGCATGCATGGCAAAAACAAGCACTTTTTCCATTTAAAAAAAGTTGTAATAAGTTGCAATAAAAGCTAGGATGGTATTGACATCAAGTAATTGGTATTGAAACCATCCTAGTTGTCAAATAGAAAACTTTTAAAACGTATATTAATTAAAACAGTGCATACATTCATGCTGCCAAATATGCCTGGTAGAGTCAGAGACACCCAATTTTTAAAACATAAATGTCAAACATGGGAGATTTGCATACCTGTGGCCACATTTATTACTTATACAATTTGATTTAGTCAAGTCATTGCTACTGAGGCAAAACTGGGAAATATAGCATATGTGGGGCCCTTTGGATTATAAAAGGTTTCAGATAAGAGCTTTCAATGAAACCATGCAGTAACATTGAACACACTGTGCAGATTGCATGCATGTATATCTAACTCGCATTTATCAACATTGGTCAGCATATTTCTTTAAAAAAAGCCCAAACTTACTCAAAAGGAAAAAAATTGACTCTTTAAGCAACCCCGTCAAGGAGTTGAGTTTACAGAAAAGGAAAGCTCAATATAAGTACGTCAAACAAATTGCTCAAGTGAGTGCAACGGTGACAAATAAAATATTCTTAAAACACAATGAGTTTGTATAAATCTAAAAGTCTTTAGTGCAAATGGAGCAACCTATCAAAAGCAGGCCAAACAGCTGTTACATTACCAAAAGATTAAAAATCAAAGCATTCACAAGAATACCATAAAACATTTATCAACAAAAGTGGACTATTTTATTTCTGTCAAATAAAGCTGTAGAGCTTCAAAACACTGAGCTCTCTAATTGTCTTGCAAATTGTGTGACCATCTCCTGGCACCTCGAGTATAATGTGTGAAGTTGTGGTAGCTGTAACTAATGGCTCTGCACAACGTTTAAAATATGATTTTAGCTAGAGATCTTAGAAGCGATTCGCAAGAGAACTTTGCTGATTGTAGACACGCCCAGCTACAGAAAGAACTTTAAGGTTGGATGTCATTCCAGTCACTGGATGCCTTTTTGGAAATTGAACATCAACTTGTTGTTTGAAGGTTAGGCAATCTAGACCACTTTGCCTCCACTGGTAAATATGCTGCTCTACCTGCAAAGAAACCAGTTATTAACCTGTTAGTATAGTTAAAAATTAGGAGAATGTTGAACACTACTCATTTTACAGACTTTCCCAAGATATCAAACCACCTTTAAAACAATACTGACTAAAAAGTGTGCTCCATCATGTTGTTTTAGAACGCTTAGGAGATTGGCCAGAAACTTGAAGAGTAGGCTTTTGCAGCTAGCTATATTGGTGGCTGTACTAAATGTAGGTCACACAGAAGATGCTTTCCTACTGAAACTCTGCATAATTATGTTTGCTCTAAAGAGATTGCAGTTCTCACTATGTTGATGTTTTGCCTAAAAAAAAATTAACCTAGTAAGCCTTAAAAAATTATTGTTTCGATGTTGTTAACACAAGTTAACTCAATAAAAGTAAAAAACAACAAACATTATCATTAATGCTTTCTTTTAAGCTAAAGCTTTTTTGTCAAACTATTAGGTAAGAATGGTATCTTTTAAATATAAAATGTAATGAATAGTTGGGTTAAGAAAAGCTTTATTTTACAAACTAATAATTACAGCGTTACCATTCCTCTTATTTCTAAGCAAAATGCACCAAAATCTACAAAATTTTACACATTCAGCCTGTACTGTGATGAGAACCGTGTCTGTCCATATAAAGCCACCGTTGGATAATGGAAAAATATTGCATCCCGCTGGATTTGAACTTGCAACATTTACCTTGCTAGACTGACACTACAAAAACTATGCTAATTAACCTTGTAATAATTTGCAATATTTGAATGCATAATTATTGCAACTGATAATCTTTTACAGCACTCTACACTGCCAGGGTATTTGTTGGTACAAGCCAAGTTGATTCAAAACTTCTTGAGCTGAGTAAAATTCCTAACTGTCTACACGGTCAATTTTTTCCATGCACAGATTGACTATGAATTGTATAAAAGTCCCTTTTCATTCAGTTGGCCTTTAACACTGTAAGGTTGATGTGTATGAATATGCCTTTCACTGCAATGCATACGTGTACAAATTAAGCATAGGGTTACTGCCAGGTTACTCTGCAAAGCAGAGTTGTCCTCTCGTGCACTTCAAACAAATCCTAAATATTTAGGATTATACATTAATCATTAATTATATAGACATTATTGAAATTCTTTAAATAGTTTAGAAGTTTCTATTAAAACAGATTTTCAGCTTTTGTTTACACCATTTAGTCTCTGCTTATATGATAAAGCTACTCTTTGCCATTAGCATGTCTGTGCAAATGTGCTCGTTTATAACAGTTAATCTTCGTAGACTATTTGAGATGACCAAAATAAATTCTAGCTCAGCAAAAAATTTAACTCTGATGCTCATATCAACTGATTTGACAATTAAAAAACATTCAGTTTTGAAGGTAGTAAACATGAATTTGGAGATCAAACAGAAGGTGAGGTGAATAAAAGCCACAAGAGACAGACTGCTACTTGTTGCGGCTAGCTAACAAAGTAAAATCAGTGTCTGTATGACTTATCATTTATCCATCGTCGGGAAGAGCTTGGGAGCAAGATAGATTTTGATGAGACTAGATATCATGACATTCAGCTTGGTATACAGACGGTCCCCAACCTACGAACGAGTTACGTTCCGAACAATTGTTTGTACAGTGAATTTGTTCGTAAGTTGCTTCAGTGCTATATTTTGTATTATAACTTATGCTTAAGGCCTACATGTATATAAGTATATTGAAGGTTTATATTAGTAAGTTTAAGGCTTGTATAAGTAACCTGTAAATTGGTTTGTACTGAAAAAACTTTTTAATAAAATGGAGAAAATACTGTGGTGGACGCCGGGCCATGACACAGCATTTCTTATTGATCGTATGTGTTGTCCTTTTTTATTATATCATTGTTTCACTCGTTATGCTATTGTTATATCTGATATCATGTTATAACACTATCATTTATCGTCACTTTTATTGTTGTCATACCAACTCGCTAGCGGTCCTATTTATTCACCTTGTTAGCCGGTGTTCTCACCGTTTGCCGTTAGGACGGAACAGTTGATATTACTGAATATAACGGAGCGCTCTCATTTATTTGAGCAGAGCAGATAGATGTACGCTCCTCGAATAGTGAAATTTCCTTCGCTAATAAAAAAGCTGAATGGGACTACACACACTCTCTTCTTTTTATTTATTAGTCTAGATCGTGCCAAGTAAAGGTCGGAACACTCCTTTACAATACATACAGGAAAAATAAAAAAAGTTCTTTGCACACTGGAGATACGTTCACGCACTTATGCACTGCAACGAACTGGGCAGAGGAAGGTGGATGCTGGGTGATGCTTCTATGTAGCGCCTCTTTCTGCCGCTAATAAGTCGGTAATACCGTCGGTATAATCGATGAATATACGCGCAGACCTGCTCGTATGTACCGTTGTTTGTAACTCGAATGTTCGTAAGTAGGAAACCGTCTGTATTAACACTCCAAAGCTTTCACTGATAGATCCCCTTCAAATATTTCTGATTTCTTGCGAGGCGAATCATTTTACATATTTTTGACAAAAATGACAATCTCTAATGACAAACTAGTTTAACAATGTATTGGTATCTATAATAGCGAACCCTATGCATCTTATCATTGCTCAAGTTTGGCAAGAATGTAAGCGATATTTTTAAGGACAACTATGAAAATTTTGTTAATAATTTTGGGAACTTTCACCAACTTGACACTTTACCCTATATGGCATTACTTATGTTGGTCAAACAAAAGCTTTACATAAATTCTTTACATTGAGAGGAATTTGCGTTATAATAGGTATAGGCCTACATGAACATTATAGCAAAATTTGCTGTACAGCTATTCTAACCAGATAAAAATCTGACCTATGCCCATACTACAAAAAATTCATAATTTGAGTTAAAATACTTGGATTTAAGTTAGAATATGACCTAAAAGTCAATGAAAGGAACTTAAGTTTACTTTTCACATAGGAAACAAATGCATTATGTTTATGAAACAATGCAAGTGTTTTGGCCTTAAAGTTTGGCTTATTTATGTATAAACTTAAAAACATTACTTTTTATTTTGTGGGTTTTCACTGTCCACAAAAGACCCTGGTCCCCGTTTATCCCGAAAATTAAATGGTGACTGCAGAAAACAGCTATGACAGGCCGAACAGGATTTAGAACAAAAGGTACATTTCTCACAAACAGAGATTGTAAATGGTACAAAAATGCAAGTTAAGCAATACTAGTGTCATTCAGAGTTAAAAAAAAGCTCTAGCTTGTTGCATACTATTAGATACATCATCCAAATACATATTATTGAAATTTTCGGACTAGCACAAAATTTTTCATCTCAATATTTGTAAAATACATCTAAAAAAATATTGTTTTTCACCAAGGTTCATTCTATGTCTTTCAATATTTTGGTGTTTTGACACCCTAATTTACCTTCACTAAGTTCCTTTGTCCGCTCTCCTCTGACCAGAAACCTCCCCAAATATGTAAGCTTTTGTAACCTTGAATCGCCAATTCTTTAGATAACTTGTCTAGCACCAGAGTCGGTGCAGAACATGTTATAGCAACACCCTGCAATTAGTAATAACAAAATAGAAATATCACATTTTTTGAATGAATGATTTTCCGATTAAAATTAAACTCTTTTCATAGCTAATCAATTGAAAGCTCATTGCTTGCTGCAAAAAAAGGAAAAAACTGAGAAAGCAGAAGTGCATCTGATATTTTAGCTTATGATTGTCAATCCCAGCTTTGATATTTGTCACCATTGTGATTTGTAGGCAATAGAAGAACGCGAGTTAAGCAATGTAAAAACTTATTCATATCCTATTAAAAAAAAGGACTTCAAATATTGAAGTGGTATTTCAAAAGCAATTACTCATTCGTAAAATTCATAGTCAGTAGTCTGACCCTGATCTGGACTTGGCTTTTAGATATTATTGCAAAGTAAAGTTTAGAGCTGGTCACCATAGGTTTTAACTGTGAGTTTCAGTTCCTATCCCAGACACTATGCTTACATATAGTCTGTACAAGTGCTATCGTCAGTGGACAGGCAACAAGAATGCAAGAACATGACAACTATAAACACGCAAGGGTGAATAGGAGCTGTATACACAATTAAAATAAAGCAGTTATGTCACAAGGCATAGTCCAATTTGTAAAACGGAAAAACTAGTAAATGACATTCAACTAAATTGTTGTTGATGACAGCTCTGCACAAGCTTCAGCTAAACATTCACAGATAATAATTACATAAGAAAATACACAAACTAAAAAGCAATAATACTTAGTCAATACTAAGAATGATTATGAAGTTTAGGAATATTAATCAAAATTACGTACAGTGGCACTCGCATACCGTTGTTGCTTGAAAGGTATGTTTCCAAAATAAAATCTTGTCATTTTTCTAAAAGATTACTAATGCTTAAAGGTTGACTTGCAACAAAATTCACGCTACAGTTATTTGGTATCAAAAGATTCACCATGTCTTACTCTGTTGTGTTGCATGTGCAATATATGTAGAAATGTGATAACATGCTCTTAAAAGCTCAAAAGCGAAAAGTTAATCGCCGCCATCACGAAATTGCCGAAGATTAGAATCCCGTTCCAAAAATGGGTCAAATGAAACGTAGCTCAACAAGATGGCTTCTGTATACACTTTCATGCAACCTCATTCATTCAAATATTTTCACAATTACACTTCACGCATTCAATGAAACGATGTCTATTGTCCTCAAGCATCTGTTTCCTCATCACTGTATTGATGTCACTTTGAGCACTGATATCTCAAAACCTACCGTAAAAATTTGTTTAATTTTTAACCTTAGCTCGAAGGAATGCATATCATCATCTGATAAGCATGACAAACCTGTTGGTCACCTGTGATAGTCAAAAAATGCTGCGAAAATTATGCGCGCTGTTTGGCAAGAAGCATGGGTCACATGATCAGATTGCGACTAGACGATTAGATCAACCCAAAACAAAATTGTAAACTAGCGAGCATCTATATTTGGAAAGAGCTCTTTGGCGAAACCCAAATTTTATGTCATAAACTAGTGCTACAAGAAGTTTTATATTGAGCCTTTTACGGAACTTACAATTCATGTGAGAAGATCACGTGTCAAAACAATAACCAAATCATTTTACTATGTCAGAGAAATGAATTGATTCCAATATACGGCGGTTTCGGGATCGCGGAGATTAACTGTTTCTTTTTTAGCTTTTAAGAACTTGTAATCGCAGTTCTCCATATTTTGCACCCACAACACAGCAGAGTAAGCCATGGTGAATCTTTTGATACCAAATAACCGTAATGAAATTTTGTTGCAAGTCAACCTTCAACAAGCAAAACGATAACAAGCTCCAGTACCATGCATTGACAACTTGGGCAGCTAAGTCGTACATGCTAATTAGATGAGTATTTTACGGTATTTTGGAAAGGCCAATAATTAACCAATATTTGAGTTTTCATCAAATTAAAGTACATTTAATGGGCCATTTTAGCAGCGCAAAGAAAGCACATTTCTGATGACCATTTGCACCAATTTAGGGCAGGTAGTAGGAGTGAAACAAATTGGTTCGACTTATTTTAGTCAAAAATGGATACAAGTATTAGCCAAATGAAAGTTTGTTACGGAAAGTTCTATCATAAGAACATAATTTGAAATAAATTATATAATAAACTTCTTGCAGTTGCTTCATTTTGTCCTGCAAACACATTAAAATCTGTAATAGAAAACAAGACACCTATACAAAATCAAAACTGGTAGTTAATTTCTATTAGTGATGACATATTTTTTATTGTAGTTCTACAATAGCACTATAAGTTCCAAACAGTGCATTAACTATTAATATGTGTCATGATCACAGAATTCATGGTAAGTCGGGATTACAAGATGTAGCAAACAAAATTTTGATTCTAGCCTAATTACAGCAGATTATATGGTAAAAAAACTGAAGCATGTTTACCATTAGTGCAAAAACATAGTTCCAAGAAAACTGGTATTAAAGTTTGAGAAACGAAAACCAATGTAAAGTTTTGTTTACATTTCAAAACGACATAGCAACCAATATCAAGATATTGTGATATTTATCTAGATTTCTGTACTTGGATCCAAAAAACTATGCTGAATTTAAAAATCTAAACAGATTTTAGCTGGTTGTCAAAGAAATAGCTGTATATTTATAAGAAAGCGTATTACTTATTTTTGCAGATATTAAAAACAGCTTGATTGTATCGCGATATTGGGCACACCCAAATCATCAACCAAATCTTTAGAAAATTAACAACAGTAACATATTACACACCATCGGTTACTATATACTTCGACCTTGCAAACTCGAACAATTATTCTCATAACTAAATCTGATTATAATTTCATAAAAATTGAATAATTATTCTTATTATTAAATATTGTAGTAATCTTGTAAGAATCGTTAGGAAAATATCACCACAACTCCCTTTACTTTCACTGCTTTTGACATCAGTTAGAATACCAAAGTACTCATTACAAGCGTCCAAAATGTCAAAGTTACCTTTAAAATCGGCAAAAAAGAAACAATTATTTTTAGCGGACACCATTTTTCAGTACTTCTTGTTTAGCATAGCAATGGTTTTAAGTTTTTTTTCGATGGTAAAATACTTTTATTGGCTAAACTGACTTCAGATTCAGAAAGATCACTCTTTGATTGGTCCAGACCTACAGGTTACAAAATTTGTTACCAATATTATAAGTTCAGTTGGTGCAACTTCAAAGTCGAATAATTCAACTTCGTGATTTGCGACTTAACCATGGTTTCTGTGACCGCAACCCATATGATCTACCTGCTGATAACTTCAACTCCTTTACTACCAAATGGATCTCTCTACCGCGACATAAGTGTTTCGTGAAACTTAATTTCTAAAAGAGTGTATAAATGTTTATAACTTTACACCCCAATTGTTTATTAACAATATTTTTATAGCAAGTTTGTCAGCATAAGTTTTTAAGTTAGTTCATGCCCCCAAAAATATTACAAACGAGTTGTCGAGTGAGAGGGACCACTTTTCGTCCATTTTGAAATTACTGTGAGGTAAGCACAAACCTCTAGTCGGATGATTTATGAATATTATTAGTTTACATGTTAATTAATCTGATGAACATAATTACTCTCATTAGTACTATTGCTCAATAAAGTTGCTCAGTCTATAGATCTGAAGTTAGTAACCATTTATGGCTGTATTGCTTCTGAAATTACTGGTCATCAGTAAGAAGATTTCATAAAACAAGTTTTTGCAAAGCAAAACTATGCTCAGGTTGTAAACGCATTCTTATTTGCTCAACATATGCAAATAATAGCTTTTTTCAATCAGGTATAGATGTAATAAGATAATTTACTAATTAATCAGTAATCGGAAACAATTTGTACAAAAGCTTGCTAAAGCCGCATCATGCAGCACTTGGCCATACAGAAACACATTGCCAAACGAGCTGTACTATTGGTAGTTTAAGAATTCACACTGAAACAGCTTCAACATAAAATTAAGACATAAGAAATCAGTGCAAAAACTGCTTCGTATTACATTTACTTCATGCCTTGTTGTAATTGAGCATCATACTGCGTGCACAATTAGGAAAAATGGCTGCAAGATCAAAATTTACCAAGTCTTTAATTTGTTAATGAAGCCGTGATAAAAAACAATTTACACAATTTATGCAGAACTTAAATGCAACTGCATTTCATCAGCATTTTTATAAGCAGGCTTAGTGTAAAAAACAACAGAGTAAGAGCCATACTACAAGTTCATGAAGTTTTGAACAAATTGTTACTTTACCCTTCAATATGTTGTAAAATGCTAAGACAAGGTTAAAAAATTATTGACGCTGTTGGAAGAGAGAACGTTTCAAATGCCTCTAGATTTCATAAAAACAGCTAAAAATGATGGCCAGGGTTTTTGAGGACACTTTTATTTGTATGAAAGATTGGTAGATAGAACATTATTACACAAACAGACAATTCCAGAATTAAAGCGCAAACATTGTGGCCATAAAGGGTAAATAAAAATTGTTTCAAAGTAAAAGCCAAAAGGCTATTGTGCCTGGTAGTGGTAGCATCATTACCATATCATTTTTCTATTGAATAACGTAATACACTTGTTATTAGAATAGAACAGACTTTGGTACATTAATTTGTCCTACATGTGATGGCTCTTATTAAAGACCTAATTTTCACCAATGAAGTGTGCCCTCAGATTAAGATGACCTTATTTATGAACCACACCGCCTATCAGAGTTTTTTAACATACACATTAATCAGCAGAAGGTTTTACGCCTAATGTTACCGACAAAAAATCTAAAAAGTGTGTTGCAGTATGAGCTTGGTCAGGTTCTCATCCTCTTTTGCTGATACAATAGGTAGCAATCAGTAGTCCATTTTCCAAAGGTTTATTTATTGCCCATTTCTAAAACCTTGGTAGCTGTAAAGGTCTAACACAGCTGTTTATTGCAATAATAAACTGTAAAAACAAAAATAATGATTCTCAAAAAACTTTGGTCGCTGTTGGCTGTTAACATGTTTTCTATTAGTTAGATGCAGGATGGCGATTGGTTTTTTCCTATTAGGTACACATATGACCGGCTAACTAATTGCCTACTCACTAATAAGAAATGTTTTGTACAAAGATTTTTTAGCGCATTGCTCTTGGTTATAAGTGTACATTGTGCTGAGCTGCACTGCGCAGCCTGTTGTACGCACTCAGTTAATGGACTAGACCAAAATCTGATTGTGTTTTAGACTTTTTCCATTCGGAAAACCCAGGCTACACTCATTAAGAAATACATTCAATCTTTAAAAAATGGTTAATATTTTAATACTTTGATATTGTATTTGTACAATTTAAATATCAATTGTACATGCCACTCCATACATGGTTATTTTGCTTCATAACTATAGTTTTACTGTTTTTGCGGATTGTCAGTGCTATAGTATTTTAGTGTAGCCAACTACCTAATGAAATGACTGCAGTCTCCAGAGCTCACTTTAGTTATCAAAGCCCAATTTAATTATCAGAAGATTAGGACTACAAAAAGTAGAGGACTCATCAACTTACCCTTCAGTTTTTCAAAACACTTGTAGGCCGATATGATTAGTTCTGTGAGAACATGATTAAAGAACAATAGTTCTGCGTGGTGAGCTCATCTTCGTTCTCCAGATTAAACAACTTCTACAAAAGAACAAAGATTTTAACATTGTATAAAAAAATAAGTTGATGAGGACTTTATGCACAGAGTCTCTGACCACCTTCAATTTGGTATTGAAAAAAATGTTGAAAGTGAGCTACCGTTAAACCTATATTTGAATGCACCTTGATTTGATTGGCACCGCTATTTGGGACCACATCAGGAGATTGCTTTGAAAATCGAGCGCCATCTTTTTAATGAACGCCACCTCTATTTGAGGAGGTAAGTTACCTTATCAGTATAGGTATAGGTTTAGGTATATTCGCCTTTTGTGAAAATATAGCAAGGAGCTTTTAAGGTCCAAACACACTAGGCAATTTTATTGCAAGCGTCATGAGGGCGAAGATATCGCTGGTGCGTGCATAAACACACTTGAGCGATTTACTAGCAAATGATATAATGAGCACGCTCACAAACTGCCAATAAAAATCCGTATCATTAGTTTTTTCGGAGTTGTTGATAAATTTAGGCCAGTCAAAATGTCGTCGTCTAGGCTACAACATAAACAACCTCCACATTTGTTATTAAACCTATCTCCCTTTCAAAGAGTGTACACTGCCTACACTACAAGAAGACAAAAGAAAAACGATTGTTGTATTTTTAGCTGTATTTTTTTACAATTTTTTATACATATTTTATTTTGTAGTGGTTTTTCATATTTAATATATTAAATATTTACCATTCTGAAGATGGTCAACCGGCGCAACGATTGACTCCGGATGTTGGTTTTCAACTCAGATTTTTTTTAATTTTGTTATGATGGACAGAACTGGGAGTGCTATTATTAAATTCATGAACATTTGAGTGTTCGTTCTGAAGATGTTTTGTAACAAAATAGAAAATTGGAGCTGATGTACGTTGTTGAACATCCGTAAGAAATAATTACCCGCCGTAAAATTACATTCTGGTAAGAACTAACTAATCGAAATGCATCTCGTTAGCAATTAAGTTGTGTAGAGAAATTCTAGCTTTATCGCTCTGCATGAACACGCTGAGTGAATTTTAACGCAGATTAGCTCTAACGCAATATCGCTCTAAATATCGCCTAATTTGTTTTCACCTTAAGAGAATGCTTCAGCGATAACACTTGTTCTATTTATTGAGTCAAATATGCTACAAAGCAAAAAATTACTCTGAATTTGTTGTCGGGGTTTTATAAAAACACCATTATCAGCTTTTCAAATGTCTTAACCGCCAGTACATCAGCAGTCATAATTAAACATTGTCCCAAAAACAAGCGGCCTCAAACTGCCTGAAATATCGTACTAATCAAACATTCCATGTTAAAGAATAGAGAAAGCATAATATTATTATGCTTTATTAGTTATCTTGAGGTGTTGACTGATGTTCTAAAAAAGGAATCAAGGAGATTGACCCCCTAGAAGCTGAGATATAGACAGCCAAACACAGGTCTACCTAATAAAGAATCAGAGGAAAACCCTTCGAAAATCCCGAAAACTGTGACGTATAAAATCGACTTAATGGTCATGAGCCGGAGTTGCGCACCCTTACCGCCGTTATGTATAAGGATTGTTTTGGCTACGAGATGTGAAACGCTTCTCGCGATAGTAAATAATTTACATACTAGCTCTGGTTTCTTAGGAAAATCATCCAAACATTGTGTGGTAAAGGCATTTGCCCACAACCCCTCGCCATGATTTTTTAAAGCAGAAGAGCAGATTTTGACTATTGTGCTTCAAATTTTAACTCGATCTCCACGGATATGCTCCGAAGATCATCTGTTCAACGAACGGCGCGTGTATAGTCTATACGCGATATCCGTGATTGCAGTTTGTTTAGAATAAGAAATAGGAATGGGACTTTTTGTTCCTTCATCATTTTTCTACTGTGTATCTACTGCAGCATTCAGTTGATTTTCATGATTATCGTCACTATTAACAGACTGGAAGTTCACTACAGCCATAATCTTAAAAACACTAACTTGACCGTGCTGCTCTTGCTATAAGAAAAGAAAACGATAACTTTTGCTTTGATTTTTCTATTGATCTATTATCTTATCTATGATTATTTTTTTATGATTTATATAATATTCATAATGCATATTATACAAAATAATAATATAACTGCGTATAGAATAAATGATGTAGCTAATATAATTTGTAGAAAGTTCCAAATGATAACCGAGATTGATGATTGATTATATTTATTAGCTATAGCTATAGTTAAAAAATCTGAACAACGCTAAAGATGAGTCTGGATATGGAAGCTAAGTAGGAGAACAACAAAACTGAGCTGAACTAGCAAGATAGCGAAATGTTGCGAAATAATAGATGCGTGTAATTATTTTATGCTAAAACTAATCTACACGTCAGAGGGACTGGTTCGGAATTCTAGGAGCGATGATTGTTAGGCCCAATTTGATTGTTCTATACTTCCAGGGATTAAACCAATTAAAACGCCGTGATTGTTATAGGAGAGCGCATTAGTTGGCTTAATTGACCAATGGCACACAAGTCGATTTCAGACGTCATATATTGATGATTACCAAAACACTTTTGTTTTTTGGTAGACCTGTGTTTGGCTGGCTATATCTCAGCTTCTGGTTGGTCAATCTCCTTGATTTTTTTTTAGAACATCAGTCAACACCTCAAGATGAATAATAAAGCATAATAATATTATGTTTTCTCTATTCTTTAAGTGGAAAGAAAATGGGATAAACTACAGCATTAAAATTAAAGCACTCTCACACTCACTTCATGAACAGTTCTGTCAAAATCTTTACTGATAACTCAGCTTGCACTTTTATTCCATAAGTGCCAGAGTCACATCTAGGAGCAATAGGTCGGCTTTGCGCTAGAGGACAAGCAAGGCTAAAAGTGATAAAAATTAGATAATACACAATAAACTTTCAAGTTCAATTAGTGATGAGGGAGCAAAAGTATCCTACATGGGAGCTATTGCACACTTTAAACATGATATTTGTACCTCACAAACTCACATGGTCTTTTAGAGTAAAGTAGATGCTCCTATAACGTATATCTCCTATAGCATAAATTCTAGAAAAAGTCGGGCAATTTTGAAAGTTTTTGCTTCGTACCGCGTAAAAAACTCCATGTAACTTAAAGTGTATCATCGGGCGAGTTCTAAAGTTTGATTTGAGTGTTAGTCCGTCTCGCCACACCTGCGAGAAAAGAAAGCGACATACAGCGGTGTCAGAAAGTATTTGTCCACCTCAAACCTCACTGCCCATTTTAGGTAGATTTGTTGTAGTAGTCATGTAGAGGGATTGAACCCTGACAAACCATGCGTCATTTAAAAGTAAATTAACATTAGATCTTGTTGACACCATCAGTAATAAAATTACGGTTAATCAGGGATCAATAATCATTTTTAGGCCAATCAATGTGAATCAGTGCTTATTAACTCATTTTCAAACGCAATATGACATTATTAATTTTCAAGTGGAATATTATCACAACAATAGAGATCCTGTTGGACAGCATGTGCAGCAAAGGTTTACAGTTTTGCTTGTTGAAAGAGGAACAGCTAGAGATCCCAGAATTCATACCAGCGTCAACATCAACCATGGATAAGAAATGTGTCAACAACCTCATCATTCGCCTGCATACGATGGGCAATCTGAGCAATAGAAAAATAGCAAAGAAGCAAAGAGTATTTCAATCTAAAGAAAATTAAGTGGTAAAGAAATGAATGCAGCATCAAACCACCAAAGATCTACCACAATCAAGGCGTTTGAAAAAACCAGCTGTCCAACATGATTGCTGGTTTCAGATTATGAACACTCAAGCGCTCGGGAGGCTTGTTCACAGCATGCCTAAAGCTTGGTTCCCATATACGTCGCAAAGCACCGGCGGTAATATCGCGCAGCAAAACACTCACGGTGCTCGGCGCAGTTTAATGTTCACATAAAAGCCACATCGTTAATAATATCGTAAACATAATTGCGTAATCAAATAAAATGTTCGCTCGCCATGCCATGTTCGCTCGCCATGCCGTTCTTATAATGGTGACCTTTACCCGTACAGTGCATTTCGGGAAGGTTTTGCCTGCAGTCGTTTGCGAAATTTGAACAGCGCTAAACTATTGCGATGCCGCCGGCAACTACCGGCGATCCTCGGTGCATACGTTCCCATTTCATCGCTAATAGCCTGCGGTGTGTCGCCGGTGCTTTGCGACGTATATGGGAACCCGGCTTTAGGCTGCAGAATGGTTATAGTCTGCAAAGGCTACCAGATAAAATATTAAAATGCAAAACAACCCCAATGGCTTTTTTCTGGGCCCATAACAGTACAAGACTGTTATTTTCAATTTAGAAAATAATTAAAGAAGAGATAATAACGAAATTTGCGATGACATATTTTCTGGTATGCAGTGTGAATTAGTAGGCAGCGGTTGATACAATAGAAGATATTTGGCAATTTTAAAATCTAGTTATTTCTATTTTTCAGCTCATTAGGATTGTTTTAATACAGGGTTTTATGTATGCAGTGCAAAATATTTCCAAATTATAATGAATTTATTGCAGTGCTACACTTACTTAAACAGGCAGACAAAGATTTTTTCCCAACACTGTACATAAAGCATTATACATATAATACATACAATTTCCATGACATTCTGACTCTTGTGATAATTTGTCTGAAGTGACAACAGAACAGAGAATAGGTACATATAGCAGTGCAATTGTTGATAAATACTTTTAGGCTATTGGTCGGTGCATCTGAATGTCACGAGTTGGAGTTGCAATCTTGAGCTCTTAAGAACGAATAGATGACGAAAAGGTACTATCGCTTTTTTATAGTGAAACTATTTTTTCTTAGTCAATTGTTGTAAGTCGCTGTCGCGTCAAACTATGCGCTCTTCATCAAATTATTGTCAAATTACCACAATCATGGTCTATTAAACCAATGAGGTTGATCATGAAAAGTTGTCGATGAAAACCAATAATACAGTTAAGGCACCGCCAATACATTCAAAAGAATTTAAGTCGGATTCTCACATGAGCGAGTTTGGAAAGGTCCTGAAATGGTTTAGACAATTTACATGTATGTTAACATTCTTATAATGAAAAATCCTTATCATGTAAACATTCCTCGAACTGATCATCTCATTTTAGCAGCGCCTACTGTACAGTCATGTCTGATATGAGAGCAAAATGCATTCTGGGACTAAAGCTCGCAAGTTAATTTCCTTAAAGTCCTTTCTCAAAAATGTTTTTTATATAAATTAACTAAAGATAAATTATTGTGTTGCCATCCTCTAAAAAACTACCAATAAGAGATATTACAATGAAAAAATACATGATTTTATCTATTCATGCTCTATACCCATGCCCCCAAGGCTACAAATACCTATGTAAAGGTTATGGTCTGCATTAAAATGTAGCAGTATTATGCACAACATAATTTTGAGTAGTGGCAGTATGCAGCAGTCCATACAGTAGCATACCGTATGGAGTTCTTACCTTTCAGAGAATCATAGCACTAATGATTGTGAGAGAGAGACCTGATGCAACACGCTTGGTACGCTACACTTTTGTGGCATCGCATAAACAAACTTAAAGTATAAATTTAATATAACTGAACTCAGCTTAATAAAACATTTTTGAAAAAAACGTTCTGATCTTATATTAGAGCTAATTCTATTTTTTCTTCATTTTAATTTTTAAATCATCTCTTCCTGGCTGGAAACTACTCGATTTGCTTATACTCTCATTTCCAGCCAACCTTTTTAAAACAAATCTGAAGCAGACTTGACGGGAAAACCAAGTGATGTAGTTTCCGTAACTGGCCTTTCGCATCTTTGGGCATTTAGTGATACATCAAAAACCACCTTGCAAGCTCGCATCTCTAATTTTCTAGAATTTCAAGGCGAAAGTGGGTAGTGAGATAGTGAATGGTACAGAATTTGTGTAAACATAAATTGCTTGAATTCTTAAATTTATTCATTGGTTATTGTTATATATATATATATATATATCAATATATTTATTTTGAAGGTTTGGGGTAGACTGACACAATCTTCTGAAAAATCAATTGATTTCCTATAGCCGGTTTGTGTATTGACTGGTGTTCGCTTCAAATTCTGTATCATTTACGATTTTGCTACCCATGAAAGTTTATTATAAGTTATGACTAATGTGTTGAGAGTATATGGGAGGTCATTAAGTACAAAGCCCATCAAGTCAAGTAGTCAATGATGACTTACCAGCTGTTCAAAATTAGGTTGGGTACGTGTCTAATGACAGGGAAGAAGCGTTCAACTGACATTTATGATCTACTCATCGCCAAAATCTTCCGGAAGACAATGCAAGGAAGAGGACCTTGATGACCGCCCAGGCCTATATAGATGAAAGAACCATGAGTCACCACCGGTTTGTATGTCAATGAATTTGATATAGAAATACATAAAGTGCTGGTCAAATGAAAAGCAATACACGAGATGTTATGGATGAATAGCTATGCAAATGGCTTTGTACTAACCCTTGGTATGAAATATTACCCAAGCCTGTGTCATTAGACAGCAACCACATTTGCTAGTTAAAGCTCTAATTTTCAAATAAATTAGACAATGCTATGTAAATACATGTAAGATAATATCATAGTTGTTAAATATAAATACAAACTTGTAAAAATCCATGATACGAAACCGAGTTTTAACCCGTTGATCCTTGCTCGATCTAATCAATGCGTGTCAGTAAACCTAGACAATATGTCCAGCAATCCGAAGTTATTAATTTTTTACCAAATATATCTAAACGTGCTAACAATGCAATGATATTTGGTGAAACAGCAGTACAAAAAGTCGGACAACCTACAGCAGATGTCATCAAACAGAAAAAAACAGTATGTCACCATTATTCGGGCTAAAACTATAAAAGTTCGCACGATTTTAAACACTCATTAAACATTTACAGATAATATTCATCCATAGCACGCTCATCATCCTTTCATGACTCAAAATATACTGGAAATTTATATTTATTATCATAAAATTCCACATTTGTATCACAGTCATTTATGACCTACCAATGAATGAGTCATATTGATTGTTTCGCGATATCATTCTAATAAAATGTGTTATTATAATGAAAGAAGTAGATAAAGATAAGTGAAAAATGTTACAAATGGAAGTGAAATTTAGAATCTAACATCCTTAAAAACATATTTTGTAAACAGAACCATATGGAAGCCTGTATTCCGCCATTAAGGTTTCTGCCACAGCCTACGCAATTCCGTAATACCAGCTGTGAGGGTTCAGAGGGCTAACATTGATGAGATACTGCATTATTT
Source organism: Watersipora subatra (assembly GCF_963576615.1). Lineage (NCBI taxonomy): Eukaryota > Metazoa > Bryozoa > Gymnolaemata > Cheilostomatida > Watersiporidae > Watersipora > Watersipora subatra. Next base: position 49,556,566 of record NC_088712.1, on the reverse strand, counting down.
ACTGTTTTGGTTAGTATTGTTCCTTATACCTAAATTGTAAAAACAAATGAAAAATAATTTTCTTTTGTTTTGCAGGTACAACTACAAAAACATTGACAACAAGCGTGATAATCTCAAATCAGAAGATTGGATACTAAAATTATAAAAACACTACACCATTCTATGTCATTTTAATTGAACAAGTTGAACTGACTGAAACATGCTACATCTCCGGTGTTTTTTTTTGTAAAACCTAACTTAATACATGACACCAGCATAGTCAGTGTGATATTTAAATGCAACTATAATTATTTCCCGAGTTGCATTAGTCCATAGCAAGCATAGTTGCTGAATATTGCACATCTTTCAAGTGGAGTAAACCCAGCACTTATACATTCTGCTCAAAGAGTTCTTGTGCCAAATCTCAAACTCAGCAGTCAAAATTCTAGCCAACAAGATAAAAATACTCAAACTTTTAAATATCAAGATTTGAGAGAAGATAATTCCCGAATTTCCAGTGAGTATAATACTACTTTTTACTAACAAAAGTCAACCAAAATACCATGAGAACAGTAATACACAGTGTGGGTAAGGTTAGTCGGCTAGGCTATTAAAAACTAGATGAAATCATAATTGTTATATACAGGGTTTAGCTTTATAAGAGGGTCATTATGGTGTAATCTCAAGAGTTCAAAACTTTCAAGTTGGAAACATTGGAAAACATTGAAATCAATGTTCAGAGGCTAAGCATGACACTAAACCACAAAAATGTTCATTTTAATGTCATGACCAGAGCTATATTGATTGCTAATTATGATCTTTGTTATGTGGGTTTACAGAAAAGCTATCTTAAATAGTACTCCACCCTTTCCTATTATAATTAGTTAAAACAATATGATTTTTAAATTTCTTGTTGGCATGAGTAACAGTAACAAAATAACAAGAAAAGAGGGCGTTCAGCTAAAGACTAAGACACAGTTGTTATCTAAATTATAGACCATATAATTAAACCCTGAAAATAAAATTGAAAAAGGAGTCACACTGTTTTATCTTGTCAGTACATACCTGCAACCAAAAGCAAGTCAGGCATCATAGCATCATTACAAAACACGATTGCAGAATCTACAGAAAAAAAAGACAATTGATGGTGAGCATGCATTCATGTTGACCAAGATAAATTAGACAGTACATCACAAGTTAGACAAAGACACATGAGTAACGCATGTAAACAAGTGCCAGCGAGGTGTTGACAGTGGCTGATGGGATTAGCCATTTCTCTGAACTAAACAATCACCAGCCACGCTATTACATAATGCCATACACTCAGCTATACACAAATGGATGTTTAAATAATGCTAGCTACTAGATTATGACCTTCAGTTCTTGAACTGGGTAATGTCTGGCTCTGAAAGCTAAAGCTTGCAAGATACAAAAGGTGTCCCACAGCACATTGGAAAACTATCAAGCAAATTTAGTCATTGATTTTGCTAATGCTGCACACAAATTTGTTGCTAACTAGCATATTAATGTGTATACAGAGAGCTTAATTATTTTGCATGTATCTGTATCATGGTTCAAAAGCTAAGCTTGCTGAAAAATTATTTAGTATTTCATATCTACCAAAGCATTATGAATTATAGCAACTCTCGACTACTGCCAATCGCTTGACATTTCTACAGTTTCTTCGGCTTTTATGACTACAGAGGTTTTCTTGGTTTGCGATTAGGTTATCTGGAGTGTTCTTGTCCCTGCATACACATATATCTTTTTTGATCACTCAAACCTTATCTCTATCTCTTCTTCGAGTACATAGAACAATTTAAGTATTGTTCAATATATATACTTAAATTGTAATTTTACAGGTGAAAATAACTTTTTATCATTTTGCAGGTAGAACTACAAAAACATTGGCGACAAGCGTCAGAATCTCAGATAAGAAGAATGGAGACTAAAATTATAAAAACACTACACGACTCCATGTCATATTTAATTGTACTAGTAGAACTGACTGAAACATGCTATATCTATGGTTTTTTATGTGTACAACCTAAATTATTACAAGACACCAGCTTAGTCATCATGATATTGAAATGCAATTATAATTATTTCCATAGTTGCATTAGTTCGTAGCAAGCCTGGCTGTTGAATATCACACATCTTTCAGTCCCAGTAAACCCAACATTAATCCATTCTGTTCAAATAATTCAAGCGCCAAATCTCACACGCCGCAGTCTAAATTCTAGCCAACAAGATAAAAATACTCAAACTTTCTAATTACAAGATTTGAGAGAAGATAACCCCATGAATTTTCAGTGAGTTTCACTGCTAGTGCCAAACCCTAATTTGTACTAACAAAAATCAGCCACAATACAATCAGGACAGTACTACACAGTGTGGGTAAGGTTAGTCGGCTAGGCTATTAAGAACTAGATGAAATCATATTTGTTATAGACAGGGTTAAGCTTTATAAGAGGGTCAGTATGGTGAAATCTCAAGAGTTCAAAACTTTCAAGTTAGAAACATTGGAAAACATTGAAATCAATGTTCAGAGGCTAAGCATGACACTAAACCACAAAAATATTAATTTTAATGTCATGACCAGAGCTATATTGATTGCTAATTATGATTTTTGTAATGTGGGTCTACAGAAAAACGCTATCTTAAATAGTACTCCACCCTTTCCTATTATAATTAGTTAAAACAATTTGATTTTTAAATTTCTTGTTGCCATGAGTGTAACAAAATAACAAGAAAAGAGGGCGTTCAGCTAAAGACTAAGTCACAGTTGTTATCAAAATTATAGACCATATAATTAAACCCTGAAAATAAAATTGAAAAAAGAGTCACACTGTTTTATCTTGTCAGTACATACCTGCAACCAAAAGCAAGTCAGGCATCATAGCATCATTACGAAACACGATTGCAGAATCTACAGAAAAAAAGACAATTGATGGTGAGCATGCATTCATGTTGACCAAGACCAGTTAGACAGTACATCACAAGTTATGGTGCGTTTACACTGGCCAGGACCGACTCCGATTAGGTGCCAATACCCTGACTCAGACCGGTACCTCAGACATTTCATGTATGGGTGCCCACACCGACTCCCCTTTACATTGCAACGATCGAACTATTTTTTTCGGTACCAACAGCCAATCACAGCGCTTCGCCGTTCTGACCTTCACCCAACCACGCAAAGACGAGTACACATAAAAATCAACGCGTTTGCTGTTGAAAATTATATACTAGTACTACACTATTACTACTGCTCCTACTACTACCGTTAGAAGCAACTACTGAATGCCGAATGGAATCTTCCGATGACGATTAGATTTTGTTGATGGCAGGATCAGCTGCGGGAGCTCTGACAGTCTGTATTATATGTAATTATATGTTTGTATATATTTTATGTCTATAAATATTTTATTATATGTGTTTTCCTTTTTATTATAGCCTTGCTACTCGTTAGGCTATCAATTGTCGTCGTTTATGTTGTCATATCAACGCACTAGCGGGCCCAATTATTGGCCATTTAAACATTGTTACTTGGTGTTCCTACTCGGTTCCGTTAGCCGGAACGGGCAATTTTATTGTATATAAGGGCGCAACGCTCACTTAGTAGACAGAGCGAATGGCCGTACGCTCCTCGGCTAGTAAATTTCCTTCGCTAATAAAACCTTGAATAAAATCACACTCAATTTATTTCTGTATGAAATAATTTAGATCGTGCCAAGTGAGGGCCGGCAAATTCCTTTAAAGTAGTACATGTAGTAGAACTAGTAGTAGTACTAGTAGTAGTCATACAACTGGCTATTCACTTTTAATTAATTTAAATAAAAGCTCACTATCAGAAAGAGCACTAGGGAAAGTTTAACCCACTCAGGACTGTTCCCGAATACCTCGGGAAGAGTTGTGCTCTCCAGGGCCCATTCCCGAAGTACTCGGGTTAAACTTTGATTTGCTCTATTGCTTAGCTGTTTAGGTACATCGGTTTTATTCATTCACCAAACGAAGTTTAAGAGTCTGGGCATCATTTTGATACCAAATATGTGATTGGACAAGAAAGTTTTAACTAACAAATTATGTGATAGATATCAACTGTTTTGGAAATTTGATGATCGCCATATTGGAAAAGGTTTATCCGAACGATGGCAAAATTTTTAAGTGAATTAGATGCGGTAATCAGCTCAGGGGAAGAAAATAGCAACAAAAGTAATGTTCAAGAACAAAATGAGAATTTTCTGATGGAAGAAGGTAAGTTTTATGTGGCTATTTATAGAATTTTACCGAAAAAAAAACGATAAAAAGCCGAAATTTTTCTTGTGAATTTCTAACAAACTTTATTCTAACAGTGTAAGATATGGATTTTTTTCATGATACACATGATTATAACATTTTCAATCCAATAAAATTTAGATCTTTTTGCAGCATGAACTCATCACTCTATTACCCCATAATAAACAATAGTTTTATGATTTCCTTTTAGAACTACAAGATAATAAAAATTTCTTATTTCATTTATATCCAATTGTTCAACCCACAATTAGTCAAGCATATAGTTCTCAACCTCAACATCTACTATAAACTAGCCTCAACCACTAGGCTCTAATATTGGTCGATAGGGGACACTTACCACAGTAATCATCTTCATGACTTTTTGTGTTTATATTTACAGTATCAAAAAATATTTGCAATTTGTATTACCAATTGTTAGCTGCAGTAGACTACTTATTTTCAATTTGTTATTAGGTATTTACCCTGAAAAGCTACTAAAGCACAATTTTTTCTAGGCTGTACAAGAAGTTTGAAAGCAAATAGGTTGCTTACTACCGATCATATTTGCTACATGTAGGGGAAGACAGTCAAGGGCTTGTGAGTGATGATGCCATTGTTGATGAGCCTAGGGCTTCAACACCAATATCTGATGAATACTGCATCAACTAACTTATAATGGCAGCAAATATGCATGTGTAGTTGGCATCAAATAACTCTCACCGTGTCATAATTTTTTAATGAATACACCCTTATTATACATGTATATATTGTTTCGTTTTCATGCATATTCATTTTTACTGTATTTTTTACAATATATTTTACTGTATTTTTACACCTATTTTTTTTGTTAGTAATTGATTGTCTGTTAGCTGGCAACTTGAGTATTCTTTATGCATAATATATTCATAATAACCTCTGCAATGCATTTCAATATAAATTAACAAATTGTTTGATTATATAATTGATAAAACTGTCAGTGACGTAGTGTTGGTTAGAAGCTAGTAACACCTGTTCTATTGCTCGGAATTGAGAAATCTTTTTTTTTATTTGCTGCTGATAAAGTTTGCTATCAATCTAACATAGGTCCAACAATGTCAGTATCAAAAAACTGCTTGTGAGCTGCTACGAAACATGAAAACTAATTTTGATAAAAAAAAAAGTTCACAGAATTATTAGAAATTGTGGTCAGTAGAATTTGTAAAGGTGCACAAAAATTTATATCACATTGTAGCCTGGAATGTCTTTGTTATGCTGCAAAAAACAAATCAAGATTATTTTGAAAAGAACTCTAGTTATACTCAATTTTGTGTAGCTCTATTTTAATTGTAAGGCTAGTGAAAAATTAATTGGGCTGGGGGAGCAGTCAACCAATAACTAATTAGTCCTGAATGGGTTAATGACAGTCTCCTAGCCTCTCATTAAACCTAGCCCTTTCGTTTCATAAACTTAGAACTGTCATTAAAGCTTAGGCTCATTTAATCAGAGGCTCTTAGCTTCTGATTGGCTGATGAGCTGCTGGGATTCACTGACACCGACTTTCAAATCAGTACCAACACAGATCTCTTTGCTCACACCTACCGATGCCGACACCGACTCATCAAATTGGTCTGTGCTCGACAAAATGGGTGACAAAATTGGCCAGTGTAAACGCACCAATAGACAAAGACGCACGAGTAATGCGTGTAACAAGTGCCAGCGAGGTGTTGACAGTGGCCGATGGGATTAGCCTGAACTAAACAACCACCAGCCATGCTATTACATAATGCCATACCCTCAGCTATATACAAATGGATGGCTAAATAATGCTAGCTACTAGATTATGACCTTCAGTTCTTGAACTGGGTAATGTCTGGCTCTGAAAGCTAAAGCTCACAAGAGACAAAAAGTGTCCTGCAGCACACTGGAAAACTATAAAGCAAATTTTATTCATTGATTTTGCTAATGCTACACACAAATTTGTTGCTAACTAGCATATTAATGTGTATACAGAGAGCTTAATTATTTTGCATGTATCTGTATCATGGTTGATTAGCCAATAAAAAAAATGTTCAAAAGCTAAGCTTATGGCAAAATAGTCATTTTCTCTTAAGTAATATCTGCAACTGGGAATATTAATAATATCATTCAATAATATAAACATCCATGGTAAAAGATTTTTCTCATGTCATGCGTATCTAATATCCTTCACAAAGCCTTGTTAGCAAAGCTGATGCTACATGTAGTTCTAGCATTATACAATGTTGCTCATTTTACATCCATTTTTCGTCCTAAATTTCTATACTGAAAAATGAACTACTGCTAACTTTTGCCTTGCAATGGAAGCTTTGAAAAGCATATGGTACGGAAATAATTTTTGTATGAATATTACAATATAAATTATATACCATTTCACTATTCAGTTCTTAAACATCCTTCTGTAAACCATATTATTGAAACAGTTGCTGTACATTTTTGAATCCCTTGAAATCTTTAAAAAGTTGAAAAACTTATCATTCGCGACCTTGAAGCTTTAATGTAAAGCATGCATCTAGCAACCAGTTAGCAAGACAACATTTTTCTGTAATCCATATCTACGGAAACATTACCAAGGATAGCGACTCTCAATTCTTGCAAATCACTTGACATTTCTACAGTTATCTTCAGCTTTTAAAACTACATATGTTGTCTTGGCCTGCGCGGTCAGGTGGGTTTTTGTACCTGCATATTTTTTGCTCCCTATAACTTTATATCTAAGCATTCATAACAGCCTTTCTCTTCTTTGATTTTCTGCTTTTCAGTTGTTATACGACTAACACATATATAAAGTCAGAATGACTGCGTTAAAAACATGAATATGAAATAAATGTTAGGCTACAATCATTCAGGCTTCTAATAAAAGTCCTAATTTTTTGTTACTTTGGATGAGTGACAACCATAAATTCTTTAGTTCAATGTAATCTCCAAAGTACATGGTAAGCCAGAGCTAAAGCATAAGCACACATACCTGCTACCTCCACTATCTGTCCTATTTCTTAAATAGAGTTTTAGCCTATCCTTGTTCGTCTAAATCAGAAACTAAAGCTAAAAGCCTGACTGTAACGAGATGGAATGAGTTAGATTTACAGCCTTACTTAGGCCTGATTCGAACCAATATGGCATCTAAGACACGCGTGACAGAGTCCCTGTTATGCAAGCGATCGCTCATGGACTACAAGCTCAGAGTGCGGGACTATTATGACATTTCTTCCTACAGAAAGAAATGTCGTCATTTGCGCAATTAAATTAATTTGATGCCCATACGCAGCTACACAATTTGTTTGCTTTCCAGCTGTTGGATACATAATGAGTCGAGATTACGCAGCTGTCCCCAGGTCTGAACCCGGCCTCACCTTAGCATGCGCAGACAAAGGAGTGCCACACTGATAATTTCAAGATAAGATAAACTTCACTACAGGATTTGTAAATTTTTGATGGTTTTAATTTATACGCTACCACGTGCACAATAATATATATATATATATATATACAATATATCATTATATTTTTAAAAGCATAACTGCAAGAGACTTGCCAAATCATTAGTTCAAAAGGCAATGATGAAAGCGGGGATGTATTTGAGCACAAATTTAAAAAACAATATTTGCATAGTGCATAAAATGCTTTAGAAAAAAATATATTTGAAGCATATAGGTGCCTTTTAATGCTTTTTAAATGCTTTCTGGAAGGCTCACCTATCTGGTATGTCTATGAAATTTATTTTAAGACTGCAGGGCTTTCTGCAATGCTTTAAAACAGTATACAGTTCACAAGCTATCGGCATGCTTAATCCATCATGGCTAACTGATTGTCAATGACAGTAGTTTAAAAACACTGCTACATTAGGCGGCAGTAAAAACTTTTGTTAAATCTTTTCTTTTTCAGTTTAATATATATGATATCTGAGTAAATACAAGATCTTTAAAATTTATTGAAAGCCTTTCACTAAAAGCATTGGAGTAAGTAAGAACGTCAAAGTTCAGAGTGACAGTGAAATGGCATTGCCTTAATTAGTGTGTCTCTATCAAAGCCTGGCACTGCTACACTTTTGCTGTGTCATTTGCTATTAATTTCTCTCATCCTTTGTCCAGCTGGAGACACTCCATAGGTATTACGTAATTACTCTCGCATTGAGGGTCTGCTGCGCCAAATTGGACATTCACTGATCCCCATAGCTCGTTGCTCTGGCAGTGATTATTTCTAATCACAATTATTCTAAACATAGATGTTTGGATTCATCAAATTGAAAAACATTTAAAATCCCTAATTGGAAATTATGCAACTCCTATTAAAACATACATGATAATAATTGAAAACTACCGTATGATGAAACAATCTTCTGCCAACACAATCTGTTTGAACTATTATAGCAATAAAAAGTAACAGTTATTAGTGGAGAACATTAGCTAAGAGAACATTTCAGGGGTTGATGTAGATCTGGCCATCCATAGGAGCTTATTTGAGAATTGAACAATGAACCACAATTTGAATGCCAGGAGTTCTAATTGAACAGGCAACGGCTGTCTAAAAAGATAATGAAACTTATGAAAGGTTGGGAAGTTAAAAAGGAGCCTAGCTTAATCATTCTCCAAGTTTGTGATGACAGCTCACACCTAAAAAACAGAAGAACATTGTTTGGTTTAATCCAAACTTGTAAATACTAATGATTGGATCCGATAAGCGCCCCTAGCCCATATAGGTTGCTGTTTTTTAGGTTTGGCTAACAGCTGAAGCCAAATAAGTAACTAATGTATTATTATTATTGTACCAGAAAATTTGGTCAATATCTTATTATTGGGTTATATAACATCTATAATAGATGTTATATAACTCAATTATAAGATATTGGCCAAATTTTAAGGCAAAAATTTCATTAAGAGTTGAAAAACATGTTTTCTTGAGTTGTTTGTGATAGATAGCCAAGCTACTTAATTGCAACGCAAATAAATGGCATTTTGTGCATTTCAAAAGCATAGTAGCAAGAGCTAATGCTTTCACTTCTACATATACAGTTAGGTAGTTGGTATAATGAATCAATTTGGGAGTGGCGACCGGTTTCTGTCTAGATTGCGTAATAGCAAATGTGCTGAGGTTCTACCGTTCTGCTATGTCATACTCTGAACGTTTGCTGAGCCCTATAGTTTGTTGTTGATCTGTATTTCATTTTCATAACAATAATTTTATGAACCTATAAATCTGGAATATTTGATATAAAAAAATTTCATAAAAGGCTTTTATAAATAGACTTGGAAACAATATTTCAGTTTGTTTTTATAACTTTGTTGTGCATTGATAAAGCGATGTAAAGTACAATCACTACAAAGCTAAAACAATCCTCCTCAATATTTCTTACTCTTACAAAAATATTACTTTCACTACCATCAGAGTCAGTGCTGCTTTTTTTTGTCGGTTTAATGAAAAAAAAAGTAAATCTGAATTAGCTATAATATCATCAACATAAGTAATTATCTGTTGTCTAATGTAAGTTATGTATCTTGGTCTACTAAAATTCACTAAATGCCTCTCATCTTCAGCTCTGTTGTGCTACTCTCCTTTACTGTTAAAGATGTAGTTGCGTCAAAATTTAAGTTGATCTTAAAAGAAAGCATTTTTTTTTCTCTATCAGTTGATATGTTGTTTGTTGTGTTACGCAATCGCATTGCCAAGATATTTGAAGATTAAAACCGAAAAAATCTGATCACCGTAAAAACGCTCAGGCCACAAAAACGTGCCCAGCCTCGCCAAAAATGATGTCACGCGTTTGGCAACCTCTCTCTATCTCTCGTATTCACATCGGCTATTTGCGATAAAAGTCTAGTCTTACGCGGCTCTATTGGCATATATCTTATTTTGTATTTGCTCGTGTTGGCTAGAATAAAATTTTAAATCCTGCTACAGATGCATTATTATGAATGTTTAAAAGGCCTCAAATAACGAAAATTGAAAGTTTGTTCTACTCACTTTCTCCAAATGTTGTGTAAATTTTGGTACCGACTACCAATTCTACCGGTCTACGGTAATTCTGTCTAGTCACTTTATGTAGAACGCGGTCTTTGTATCAGCACAGTTCTGCAGCTACCCATATAAACGATATACAGCCTCCCATAAGCCCCGCCCACATTATGTCGCCTATTACCTATTGCCTACGTACTAGTTTCTTACTAGTTTCTTACTACTAGCAAGCCACCTCTTTGAAAAGAATATAGACAGGGATAGAGTTTTAAGGATGAGAAGTCTGCTGCAAACTGGATTTGAACTCACATTCTCCAGTTCTGCGGACACCCATATACCATATCCGATTCACTACAATATTCTGCAAATCATGTTTTGCATTATCTTCAACAATATTATTTTATTATATAATTTTTACAAGCAAAAATATTTTCATCTCGGCATAAAGCTTTTATTAAAAATATTCATCAAGTCGTGGCCACTCACATAGTATTAGCTGATACAATAAGACAAATTCATCTACTGCAACAAACTCAAACAAAACATCCAGCACGCATTCAAGTCTTGCTTTCTCCTTTATAGCAGTTTCCACACTGACAAAGCTTCTTCGGCTGGTGGGACGACATAAACATTCTGTAATCAGTAAAACAAGTAAATGTAAACAAAGTAGATGCAATAAATATGTCATTCATAGATATGTCATTCTAAAGCGTATCTATTGACAGCTTCCAAATTGGGAGTTAAATAGATTGCGAGTGTAATTTTAAAAACGAATAAACATTTAATAAAGGCACAAGTACGCCAAGCCAACGATTCGAAGCTTTGGTTCTGGAAATTAAAGATTTGCAATGATCAATCGATTTTACCCACTTCCTACGTGTGAAAATAATTTGTAATCATGACTCTAATTTACCAAAGAAAATTCGAAAAAAATATTATAGCTAGGTAAAACGGCAGATAAGCTATGAAACGATGATTGGAGATAGCAAAGAATTATCATTTTATTAATTAGTATATGTATTTATGACTATAAAAAATATTACATTTACTAAAGTATAGAAGACTCTAAGTTAATTTACCTCCATTCTGTCTTCTTCTGCAGCAAAACGCTGCTGACGCCTGTCAGCTTTGGCCATAGGCTGTCTACTCTAATCTTTTACTAAACGTTGCTCAGATAACTCTGAGTAGCGGTCGCTCGAACTTGAAGCCATTTTAAAACTATGTATAACTTAGTAATTGTTGAAACGCGTTGAATCAGTAACGATGAGCATGAATTCTCTAGCGATGAGAATCTTCGAGATCACAGACAACGCGTTTTACGAGTGATAACATTTATTACGGTCTATATAAAAATTTCGCGATTGTGATTGGCTAACGAAGCGACCTCATATTTATCGCTCGTGGTTTCGTTTCAGAAAACAAGCTAGTGACGTCACGAAATTGGTCCCGCTGGAACGTGAGCTTTTTAAAAGAGGGCCTCATTCAAACGCATTTATCTCTGGACAGGGTTGGTCTACAAAGACAAAAATGGCATCAAATTGTAGCTGATGTTTTAGCCTTTTATGGGTCCTAATTTCATTTTTGACGCAACTACATCTTTAAAGCATACGTAGCTCACTGACTCCAGCAAAACAATGCTACTAGCATAACTCATCAACGAAAAAACAGATACAAAAACCACAGCATAATTGCTTTATAATAGCATACCATAACATACCTTAGGCAAGACTAACTAATGACGAAAAACATCATGAATACTTTAACAGATGATTGAATGTGAGCCAGTGCTAAAACTAATATTAATGACAGACTTAATCCTACTCTGCTTATGATAGGTAATCCATTTCACATGTATCTCGGAAGGTTCTTACATAAAACTTACACAATAATGTTGGTTTTTTCGGTTGGAAATTTCCAAACAAAAATTTAAAATTACCTTTTGATTCAATGCTAATTTTATACAACAAATTTTGGACAACATTGTCAATACCATAAAAGTCCTAAATATCATTGGTTATGTTGTCAACGGATAATTAAATCAGGCTACTACGCAATTACTGGGAAGTTCGCGAAAATGCGCAGTCGACCATATATTTCACATAAATGAGCATACGGCAGTGAAAGCGTATACGACACTGTATATTGTTAGTCATATGTATATTTACTGATCGAATCTTAGGAAAACCAGAAACATGAGTGTACCAGGACCTTTGAAATTGAAATTGAAAATTGAAAATTGAAATCCATTGAAAACTACCAACTAAAAATGTATAATGGTGAAAATTAGATTTTTAAAAAAACAAAACACCAAAGGTAATATCAATTAGCTACCTATAGGAAGTGCAACTTTGGCTTTTCCAATCGTTGAAAGAATATACAGTAGGCCTACATTACGAGCTCCTGCAGCATAAATAATATTTTCCAGTGAAGTTTACAATATATTGATTGTACAATATAAGAACAGTAAAATACATGTGAATTGCACAACCCATTCAAAGACCTTTCCAAACTGACCTTTCGGGCATACAAAGAGGAAAAACTTGACGTAATTTTTTTTTAATTTGTGGGGTGTACTGTAACTGCAGTAATATTAGGGTGCATTGACAACTTTTCTCTGTTTTTGATCAACCTCATTAGTTTTTTACCATTTTTCAGTACTTCCACAATAACTTGGGGAGCATACATCTTTGACGTTCATTTACAACGATTTACTAATTTTTCTAAACAGCAATGTATAATCTGCAAAGGAAAACTAATAACAAATATTTTATGACTACAAGGAAACAAAACAACAAAATATTTTACAAAAGCTGTTCTGCCTGCTCATCACCTATCTGTATTCAGAGGTCAAGGTTAGGAAAAAATAGAACTAGTGATGATACTCCCACTCGTTACATTCACATTGGTGGACTTACGCTGTAACACCTGCGCCAATCAATCGCCTTTATATTTATGAACATTGCACAATTACCCTATTCTCTGTTTTGTCGGTACATCTGGCAATCTGTCACAACCAACTAGATTGCTACAAAAATTATATACATAATATGTATAATGCTATATTCACATAGTCTTCTCTCTTACATGTGAAGCAATCAATATAAACTAACGTTTAAATCAAAGTTGAGAACTTACTCGACTTAGCATGTAATATGGAATTTTTTTGGTAGTCGGAAGCAAAAACTTTACAGAAATGTATGTCGTCTAGACTTTAGTTCTAAGAGGTATAGGCCTACGTTATAGGAGCGTTTACTGTATATGGTAAGAGTGATGGGAGTGATAAGAATGGCTTAGCCTTGTGGTTAGTCACTCTTGTTAGTAGACTTGCGGTCTGAATGTCATGAGTCCAATATACTGCAAGGCGATTTTCTCATTGCTAAAGCTTTATCGCTATAATTTGGTGAATGAATGACAGACAGACAAACATTGAGATTCGTGTATATATATATATATATATCTGGATTTAACCCTGCATTTATTTATTCTAGCTTGTTCAAACTGCCATTGTGTTATCTTAAAAATTCTAGCAGCATGTCCAAACGGCTAACATAAATAATATACAAGCTAGGGCCCAGACAGTTCTATTTTCCAAACAGCTTTCTGTAAACTGCATCATCTGATTTGCTCTAAGGTCAGCATATAGCATGCATGCATATACCGTAACAAAAATAGGTATTTTTAATGTTTTATGTTTGAATGTACATGTTGGTTCTAGTAAGTGTTACAGAGCAGGCTTTATTATTCACATGTCTGTTCTACCACTCTTTAACTAGCTCTGCCTTACAAACCTGGCCCTTCAGGCTGAGAGCCACATAATGCGTATATAACGAGTATGTGATAATATTGCAAAATACTAGATAAGCAGCTGTAACAACATTGGCCTTGCTTTGACTGCAGCAGCCGTAAATAACATCTCTGTCACATCTAGAAATACTGCGACGATTAATGTTAGTCTTGCTTCATAAATAGGTGTATTTATAGGCCCGCAGGATAAACCCGGCAATCAGCTGAAACTTGACCACTCTGACCCATATTTCTCAGTCCATTGGTCACCTGCACCTAAATTAGGCAGGGCTAAGAATAAAGGGAGTAACAGACAGAAATTCGTGCCTGTCCCAGCAACTATAGGCAATGAATTGGTACACCACAATTAGCTCTAAAGGTTAGCTCTGAGGTTGATTAGGTAACATTGTTTTATGGACTGGCTTGATGATCTGGCCAAATACAGAGCTGAATGAAAGCTGATGATACTAATTAATCTTGGCTTCACTCACATTTTCATTGCTACATCATCCAATATGACTAATGTTGAAGTATAATCAAAATAACTATATTATAGCATTTGTAGACTCCTCCCCTCCTGATACATGGAGTTTTTAAAGAAGGTGCAAACCAACGGTGAAGGCCTCAACATTGCTTCAAAATCTTATAAATCGCACCGTCAAATACTTCAAAACCACTCCTGTCTCTTAAATAACCCATCTAAGAACTGTGGTAACTGAAGGCCAAAACTTCATGCTGGTTGCTTTCATGACACCAAGGCCAACCTTGCGGGTTCTCAAAAAGGGCACCTGGCTCCATAGATGTTAATTAATATTGAGGTCAAGCCTTTTTACTTGTGGCTGCTACATGCCAACAGACAGCGTGTGTAATAAGAAAATTGTGATAATAATTGAATTTTCGCATCTAGTTGCGTTTTTTCAACAATTCATCTCAACAACTATTAGACATGGTAATGATAAAAAACACTCTAAAATAATTTGAGTTATGACATACTAAACTTTGAAGTATAAAGAATTTATTGTATTATAAACATTTCCAAGTTTTCCTAATATTTTTCAGATATATGGTAAAAGTGAGAATCTTTTTGTCCCCTTGTTAATAGATGTTTGTGTGAATCCCTGTTGCTATCTTCGTTCAAATGTCATTCATGGACAAATTAAAAGTATGTTGGAAACTCATTAAATAAAAATGAGACTGTAAAAATAAACCATTTCAGTTAAGCACACATGTTTTGGCTTTATTTTAAAAATTGGAGTTTTGCAAAAATATATTTGGCATATAATTTACCAAGTTTAACTAAAAAAACCTCATAGTCTCAGATTTTGATGATTTTTTTAATATGTTGTTGCCCATATTGAAAAGCGCTTATATCCCAAATTTTGATATTCTAGAGTCATTGGTTCAGGTGCTAAGAAGATTTCAACATTGACCATTTGTAGCCTGAGTTTGAGGGCATAGCACATCTACATGTAGCTGAATTAAGACTCATATGATCTGAAGAATATACAAGTTAAATATCTAGATTTTTGTGTATACACAAAGTTTCTATATTTACACAAACAAATAGGTTTGAAATTTTTTGGATAAATGATGGGGGAGATAACTTAAACCAAAAAGGAACGAAAATGCTATTTTAGCGACTATTCAAAAACAATTATCCCTCCTATCATATAATTTGCCTTTGTTTCTGTTATTATTTCTGAATTTCTCCATGCCTCAGCTATCCAAAACTAGTCTCACCTTCTCTGTAGATGTATCAGGTCAGCGTCTGGAAGCCATACAAGAATAAGGTCTTTGTCGAATTACTGCAAAAGGAGAGGTCAAGGTCAACCTGCGGTTTCAACAGTCACACATTTTTCTCATGTTTTACACCAATTAGCATATGCAGATTTCATTAAAACTATCAAAAGTTTGTGTTTCAGCCTGTAAAATGCTAAAATTGAGTTACAAATGCCCTCCAAACTCCTTTAAAACTTGCCTCAATCAAATGAGGTTATCCCCCCTTGTCAAGCTTTAACTTGGCTGATTATTAGAATATTATCCTATCAAGTTCAAATATGCCGTGTAATTTTGATTTGTGATTGTGATAGTAATGAGCCTAAAATATTTTCTTAACTTACATTCCTCAATGTTATCAATTGTTGTAGCTTCAAATGCATATGCTTTGCCTGAGTTGGTGGTAGATGGCGGCGCCACAGCTAATAGAACATGCTCTTGTGGTACCCAGCAGATGTCATCTTGCTGTGGCCATGTGAAATTGTTTGTTGAGCCTTTGCACATGAATCTCACATTAACACAAACGTTCTCTCGATCATAGCCAATTGCCATCCTCATATACCATCGACCATCATATATACAGGCCAGATATTGTCCAGGTTGAGGTGTTAAGGTATTGCTGGTAACATGTGAGTCATCAGTCTTCCCAACTTTGTATTCTTGTAGCATACATTTTTCATCAACCAGTGGTGAAAGTTTGAAAACTTCAATGGCTGTTCTACTGAGCGGCTTGAAACAGTGCTGGTTCTGAAAACCAATGACTCGTTGTGCTGCCTTGAACCTTGGTTTTTAATTCGCTGCTTGTTCTGCGACTTCTTCAGTGAGTACATAAAACACCTCTACCCCAGCAATGTTTTCTCTAGCATACTTGCACAGTGGTTTAGCACTGAGCAGTCTTTCTTTTCCTGACCCAACTAACTGCTTGGAGTGACGGGTGGCCAGTCTCTTGACCATCCCGCGAATCCCATCTCACGGACGTTTTTCATGTGAGATGGCAAAGAAGCTCCAAGATGCTGTAAGATTGAAATCAAGCTCATGGTAACATAAGTTGGCAAAGTTCTTGTAATTCTTGTATTGGGCGCCAGATCCATCACTGAAATAATTCACATGAGTCACGTGAGGTAGGTTTTTTTAATGAATCTGATGAGCGTTCTCTGGAATGTATGTATACAATCTAAAATGCGTTATCCGGATTGTACGCTTTGGATTGTAATCTAAAAGTGCTGCAAAAATTGTTTGCGAAGTACTGGGTCACATAATCAGATTACGACTTGCCGATTAGACTAAACCAAAAGAAAACGGTAAAGTAGCAAGCATCTATATTTGATACGGTGTCTTCGGTAAAACCCGAAGTGTTTGTCATAAACCAGTTCTACGATAAGTTTTATATTGAGCTCTTTATTGGCCTTTCAATTCACATGAGAACATCACGTGACAAGACAATAACCAAATATCATGCCTACATCCAAGAAATAAAAAGATTCGAATCTACGGCAGCTTTTCGTTTTTGAGCTTTTAAGAGCTTGTAATTACATTTTCACACATTTTGCACCTACACCACAACAGAGTAAGACATGGTGAATCTTTTGATACCAAATAACTGTAATGTGAATTTTGTTGCAGGTCAACCTTTAAGTCAGGAAAAGAAAGACTGCTCAGTACTGAGCAACTGTACAAGTATGCTAGGGAAAACATTGCTGAGGTGGAGGTGTTTTATGTACCCACTGATGAAGCCGCAGATTAAGCAGCGATTTTGGAACCAAGGTTCAAATCAACACAACGAGTCATTGGTTGTCGGGAACAGCACTGGCTCAAGCCACTCAGTAGGAAAGCCATTGAAGTTTGAAAACTTTCACCACTTGTTGAAAAAATGTATGCTACAAAGATATAAAGTTGAGAAGACTGATGACTCACATATTACCAGCAATACCTTAACACCTCAACCTGGACAATATCTGGCCTGTATATATGATGGTCGGTAGTATATGGGGATGGCAATTGGCTATGATCAAGAGAACAATGATGTTAATGTGAGATTCATGTGCAAAGGCTCAACAAACAATTTCACATGATCAAAGCGAGAAGACATCTGCTGGGTACCACAAGAGCGGTTTTTTATTAGCAGTGGTGCCACCACCTACGACCAACTCAGGCAAAACATATGCATTTGAAGCTACAACAATTGATAACATTTAGGAATATATGTTAATAAATTAATTCAAGCTTCATTACTATCACAATCACAAACCAAAAGAAAACAGAAAATTTGATAATGAAAGGATAATAATCAGCCAAGTTAAATCAGCCAAGTTAAAGCTTGACAAGCGGGATCATCTCATTTAATTAAGGCAATTTAAAAAGGTGTTTGGAGGCCATTTGAAACTCAATTTTAAGCGGTTTACAGTATGAAACACAAACTTTAGATGGTTTTAATAAAATCTGCATATGTGAATTGGTGTAAACATGAGAAAAATGTGTGACTTTATTGAAACCACAAGTTGACCTGGACCTCTACTATTGCAGTATTTTGACTAAGACGTTAATCTTGCAGGCTTATGGCTTCTATCCGCAGACCCGATGCATCTACAGAGAAGACGAGACTAGTGTTGGATAGCTGAGGCTTGGGGAAATTCACAAATAATAACAGAAACAAAGGCAAATTATTTGTTAGGAGCAATAATTGTTTTTGAATAGTCGCTAAAAAAGCATTTTTGGTCATTTTCGGTCGGAGTTATCTCCCACATTATTCTTCTGAAAATTTTCATTCGTTTGCTTGTGTAAATGTACAAATTGTGTGTAAACACAAAAGAATCTATACCTCTCACTGGTGTATTCTTGAATTTATAAGAGTCTAAAGTCAGCTAAATATGCTATGCCCTCAAACTCGGGCGAAAAATGGTTCAAGTTCCCCAAGTTTCATGATCAGATAACGACTAGATGATTAGACCAAGCCGAAACAAAACTGTAAAGTAGCGAGCATCTATATTTGATATGGGTTTCTCGATAAAACCCGAAGTGTTTGTCATAAACTAATGCTACGAGAACTTTTCTATTGAGCCTTGTATTGGCCTTCAATTTCACGTGAGAACATCAGTTGTCAAAACAATAACAAAAAATGCTGGACTAGCCTACGTCAGTAAAATAAATTGATTCCAACCGGCGGCGATTAACTGTTCGATTTAGAGCTTTTAAAAGCTTGCAATTACATTTACACATATTTTGCACCAACAACACAGCAGAGTAAGACATGGTCAATCTTTTGATACTATACACCTGTAATGTGAATTTCTTTTGTGCAAGTCAACCTTTACAGCTTTTGATTAAAAGCTCTTAAATTAAAAATTAGATTAAAATTCTTGTTATATATGTTGGATGAAATGTGGTGTACTCTTGCATGTGTGACACAATAGTTATGATATAGTTAACTAAAAAATTCACAGACGTCTAAAACCATCACTTTTTGTGAGATTTACAATGTAGCTCTCTGTTTCAAAGTTCAATGTTTTACATGAGCTAATTATATTTATCAAAGCGTTTTCATAAAAAGATTAAAATGTTGATATCATCGAAAATGTTGCAACTCTTACTCACTATTTATTGAGTAGGACGTACAACTAATATTGATGTCATTATTTGGCAAATACTTCCTATAAACCTTTTAAAACAAATATTTTGAAATTTTCCATTGCATAAAGTTTTAAAAATTGTTATATAATCGTTGTATTTTCCTTCTTTTGACTTTCTGCATGTTTTTTTATGTGATTTGGCTGCAGGGATGTTTCAAAATTAAAATTGAGAATTTTTGATTGCATTGATAAAGTTCAGAAGAAAATGTTTACTCCAAAAAGATGTCAATCATTGCACTTCCTGTTCTTTATCCAGTGATGTCATCGGCTATTGCAGCCAAGTTGCGGTGTTTTGCATATTTATTGACGTACATATTATTTGTGTTTGCTTATGAGTGTTTAGATGCAAATTAGAATGTAAGCCTATCCTTAGATACACCGCTATAGCCAGTTTCAAATATTATAAAGATAGTTTGATTAGAATTAGTCCCACTGGTTTCCTTTAAATACTGTATGAACACGTGAGTATCCATTGATAACGTGACAGTATGTCTATTTTTATAAACAACTAGCATGACTATGGATGTAATTTTTGGAGAAGTCTGAGCACTTTTTTTTGTGTGAGCATTGTAACTGGAATTGAGTTTTGCTAATTTTAATCTTAAAACATCCTGTCTGTCAGAACACCAAAAACAACCAACAAAATTTCAAATGATGGAAAAACTTCAATACTTTTTGACCAACTATTTTTGAATTTGACAGGAAAAGAGACCGTTAAGACATCGAAGCAAATGAACTATGTATTAAAATTGAGACTAAAATGTCACAAGCATCTTAATTACTGTTTAAACCGTATAATAATTGCTGACATTTCCAGAAGCACAGCAAGCGTTATATTAAAGTGTAACAGACAGCAAGGAGAACCACACGTTTTAAAAAGCTTGTGAAAAATCATGGCAGCTTTGACTATCCATCATCAGTGGCCTCTAAGCACAAGTTGTTTTATCCTGCATATATGCACAGCTACAAGCAAGGTGCCTGGATGATTGTATTGGTAGTTCATTAGTACAGCCTTTTCATTAGCCTTTTCTCCATCAAATACAAACTCCAAGCAGTTCTACTTGTAAATGTATGAGAGTGTAAACTGATCAGTTTTTTTAAATATTTTTTACAAATGTTTGTTTGCATCGCCTTGCTGATTTTCTACCCATAGTACAAGATTGCTGGGACTGTTCTTGATCAGTGTGAAAACCTAATTTTCTCAGCTGTCGCTATCCTTGTGCTTTTCCTCTAGCTGTCTCTGGCAGTGATGTTTCATGAACGGGCTGAATTCTAAAAACTTCACCTCGGGAAATTATCAAAGCAGCAATTTATTTGTAAAAAATAATTTTTTCGTTACAACTTTTCAATATTTACCCAGTATGAAACCTTACCTATTACGCAACGTTTTTCCCAAACCTCCAACCATGGCTTAGAGCAGAAGGAGGCCCAGAATTCTTATTACAGAAAAACTGGTACCCTGTCAGTCTGGCAAGCTGAATTTGTAAAATTATTACACATAGGCTATGGGCCGAGCAGGCAAAACAGTTCTAGAAATGATGTTCCTTTGGCACCCCATTTTGGTGGCATTTTCTGCAGTGATTCAGACTAATTTTGGTATGGAGAGCTCAAAACTGAAGAGTTGCCGCAGCTGCCATTCCCACTTCTATGATAAATTTGATAAAAATAATATATTAGGATTTATCTCCACTGTAAATTAAATTATTTCCATAGAAGTGTCAGATTTGCAACTTTTTATCTTAATTATTTTGCTGTAATTTAGGATGTCATTGGTGAAGTCGAAATTTATCTTCTATCTATTTTCGAACATTCCATATCATACTATTGTTACACCCACATGTAAACTATATACATGTATATATGAATATGTACATACATGTATGTAAATGATTGTATGGTTTAATAGCTTTATTTTACAAAAAACTATTCAAAACACTATAATTATGTTTTATAACCTGACACAGATTAGTTATGTTTTATTACCTGACACAGATGAATAATAGAAAATAATAAGATACAAGATAAGTGCATTCACTGTTTGAGCTTTGACATGATTTGTGTAGCTCACATACATGACTCTCAAAAAATTAACTTAATAAACATTGACTAGTCACTGTCTAGAAAGCTGGAAAACACTTTTAAAGAGCCTGAATGGTCTGTTTCAAATAGTGTACGCTTCAAGTTGTCTGCAATCGCTATTAGATTCACAGAACATATGCCATCAGAGAAAAATAACAGCAAAATTGAGCTTGTTATGAGAAAACACTGTGAGGTGAGTGAGTATTTCAGAAGTCGACCTTCAGCAGGTAATGAAAGGACTCTGGGAATCATTTAAGTTTCAAAGCGACTTTATTCTCTCTGTGAAACCTACACACGCAGACTCTATGGCCAAGGAGATAGCACCCGGGAAAATGGTACAGACTTCAACTGACTAACAGACCGGCTGTTTGTGTCTAGGTCTAAACCAGTCAGTCCCTCCCTTCAATCGCTGAAAACCATGTGCATTGTGTCAATTATGTAGCAGCTATACATACATGTATATGGAACGGGTCAACAACACAACTTGCCAAAGCACAATTTCCTTCTTTACATCGGTGGATACTGGGTAAGGAAAATGATGAGTATGCAGTAAAGTGTCATACCAGAATTATCGCCCCACCTGAAATTCTACAAGCTGTTCTATGGGAGTGTCAAAATCCAGGTTCCGAGGGAACTGATGTGCCAGTATCATGGCAGAGCTGTCTTACACAGAGCTTTACACATGCATGCATTGAAACAAAACTGTAGCAGGAGTAGCAGAAGATGCCGATAGTGAGGAAAATGATTAAGAACTAAACATATTGAACAAATAGTTAGGATATGCGATATTTTGAAATATCCCAGCTCGTTTTGTAAGACTGCTGATATTAGCTGTTAATAATACCACTAATAATAATGCTAATAATAATCACCAATTATTATATTCTATGATTCATCAGTTTCAGGTTATAAAACATAATTAAAGAGGTTTTGAATTTTTTGTGTAAAATAAAGCTAATAAACCATACAACTACACACACACACATTTACATTTACATATATGTATATACATGTATATAGTTTACATGTGGTTGTAACAATCGTAAGATATAGAAAGTTAGAAAGTAGATAGAAGATGAATTTTGACTTTACCAATGACATCCTAAATTGCAGCAAAATAAATATTATAAAAAGTTGCAAATCTGATGGTTCTATGGAAAGAATCTTATTTACAGGGGTGATAAATCCTAAAATAAAATTTTATCAAATTTCTTTCAGAATTGGGAATGACAGCTGTGGCAACTGTTCAGTTTTGAATTATCCATACCAAAATTAGTCTGAATCACTGCAGAAATTGCCACTGAAAGGGGGTGCCAACGGAGATGCAAGAATAAAATGCCTTGGCCCACTGCCCAACATAGCTGCAAGGTGGTTAAGCTGAGCCGTTTTTAGTGTTAGTTGTTAGTGTGCACAGCTGCTCAGCCAAAGATTTGAGTTCAATTTCCCATGCAATGTTTTTCCTAACCTCTATATCAAGCTTTAGACATATGGACAGACACTGCTATTATTTATATTATTAGTGTCATTCTAAAAACTGTCTTCACAACCGGGTGGCTGGTAGGAGGTGAGCCAAGGCCTTAGCCTGATGATTTTGACTTTAATGAGTCATTTTACTGAATAGTTGTCCTTGAAATCTGACCAGCTCCTAGCAGCACTGTTTTCTGAGTTGTTTGAAAGACTGTTGAGCACTGACTTCAATGAGATATGACACAAGCTGGCTGAATAATGTATCAATCACTACAATCACTACATACATTATATTACTTTCGGTTGAAAATTCTACAGCCTTCGATGCTCAAATCTTGCACTTTGTACATCTCCTTTATATATTTCCTTCTTCTTTTTACTCTGGCATCACATATGATGGTTATACAACTAATCTGACAATCTGTTGTTTCTTTTTTGATCAGTACTAAACCTTTCACTTTGTCATTCTCAGACACTGGCTCTACCCTATGGTTATACTATTATGCTGTGTGTGGTATGTTATGCTTCTTACAGATACTCCAGTAATCTGCTGAGGCCACTTGATCAAGTCAGAGGTTGTATTCAGTTTGTGCAATCTTTGAGCACTTGTTTACAATATGGCTGTTTCACCCTTTGTCTTACACAACCTGCACTTAGTTACCATTCCTGGAATTGGTTTGCAGTGCTTAGTCTTGCGCTGCTGTTATTAGACATCCTGCCTCTTTCTTAAGGCCTCTTTTTGTCATCCACTTTTGTGTCCCCTACTGTCTGATTGCTTGTTTTCATTTGTTATAGTTCATTCATCAGTCTTGGTGTTCATTATCTAGCATAGCACCTTCTAGTTTTTTTTTTCTAAAATCTATCTTACATGTCTTATTCATTGTTAGTTATCAGTTTATTTAAAATATGTATATGTATGTAATATGTATTTTTACAGACTGCGGCTTTCATACTTTACAATTATCATTGTATTGTTATTACTAGTACTCATGGCAGTCCGCTGTACTTTGAGGGATGGTCATGTGTGTTGATAAAGTGCAGAGAATAATTACATCCACAATTATTCTACCCTTAAAGAAGACAGCTCATTATTGCATGTGTTAGGGTAGTCGACTCTTAAGCTGTATGCCACCAGTAGCCAAACCAATAAAAATAGTTTTTTTAATCTCTGCCCCTAGCTTCAGAGGCACAGACAAAATTGTTGCGTACTTTAGAAATTATTGACTACTGTCTGCTCTGTTTGATGTTTGCCTATTAAAACCGGTAAAAAAGGAAAGCCTGAACCTGTTCTTCATTAGATGAAGTAATGCGCTTAACCACTCTCCGCTTGGTGAGGTAGCATTTTATTGACAAACAGCAATGTTTTATTCAATACAAATATATAAATATGATAGCCAAAGAACTAAGATAAAATAACTGAATTTTTGCTGCCTTCATCAGAAAACTAGCTGCAAGCGATTCTTACAGTATGTTTGTAATAATGTAGCCAGAACAGTGTAAGCTTTTTAATTAGTGGCTTGCCTAATGGCCTGTTCATGGTTTTCCAAACACTTTTTATGAAGTCAATTAACACTTTGATGCCGTATAGGCCGTGGGCCAAGACAGTTTATCTTGCGTTTCCATTGGCACCGTTTTTCAGTGGAAATTTCTGCAGTGATTTAGACTAATTATTGTATGGATAATTCAAAGCTGAAGAAGTGCCGTAGCTGTCATTTCCACTTCTATGAGAGATCTGGCAAAAATGACATTTTAGGACTTATCTCCCCTGTAAATACGATTTCTTCCATAGATGCATCAAATTTGCTAATTTTATCTAAATTATCTTGCAGTGATTTAGAATACCAGGGGAAAAGTCAAAATTAACATTCTATCTATTGTTGAACATTCCATATCCTATGATTGTTACATGCGCACTAAAACTATATACATGTACATATGTATATGTACATGGATATATAACTGTATAGTTTAATAGCGTCATTTTACAATACGAAATAAAACATTATAAGAATATTTTGTTTTATAAACTGACACTGATGAATCATAGAAAATAATAAAAACACATTGTGAATACTTTGTATGTGTTTGAATAATAATGTCTCTACTTTTGTAGAATATATCTTTTAAATTTATTTGGTATTATATTGTTTTTGTAATTAAGTATCAATATGTTGCTGATTTCTTAACATTAATATCAAGAGATGATTTTTTTAGCGTAGTTCTGCATGATCATACTATGTTTGCATAAATTTGTTGCTGTTTGCTATTTATTTTTAGCACTGTTGTGAAGTAATAAAATACAAACTATTTTAATTGGTTTTAATGCATTTACAATTTTTGGATAAAAATGTTAGGTAAACCAGCTGTTTTAGTACCTACCATTCAGTCCCTTCTTGCCATGACAATAACCAGTCAGCCAACATCCACATTTGCAAACTATATTTGTTGTACAATAAATAAAATGCTATGAGTTTTTTATATTGAGGAAAAGTAGCCAATTTACACATAAGTTCAAAAGATAGACCACAATTATCGAAATCAAACCATCAGTTTTAAAGGTTTATATTCAAAGAATAACTTCTTGCTAATTCAATTCATAATTGGTTTGTTTATTATTCACATCACATAACACTTTGATTTCATGCCTGATAAAAACCTGCCTATAAAAGCTCAGCTGGCAGCCATCAGTTGTGCATTTTATTGCAAAATTTGGGGTAAGGAGACTTAACTCTTAAGTGTGTACAAATTTTACCTATGAATTCATTAATTTTGGACACATATCCTTGAGGAGACAACTCCAAGTTTAAAACTACCTCTAACGAATTTAAAAATATATCCTCGATAGGAGGCAAAAATGTTCCGCCTCCTATTATCAATTTGCTATACACATTTTAGATAATTTTTATATATACGAAGGCCTCTTATTAGGGGGCCTCCCATCCTACATATTTTGAGTATATATATATATATATATATATATATATAGAGAGAAGAGACTTCTGGGATAGTGGTTGACCTAGAAAAGACAACAGGCGCCATTTATTAAGGCTTTTACGCAGTGAATAATCTTCTATAATTAATTTCTTACCGTTCACTCATAGGAAGACATTTTTTATGTTCATGGTTACATGTCAAAGTATTCTAAATTTCTGTTATAATTAATTGTTAGAGGTTTAAAATTACTTGAACAATATTGTTTTCGTTTTTGTTCTACATTTTCTCGAGATAAGATTTTGTAATTAGCCCTTTTCGTTATCGAAATAGGTCTTATTGTTTTTTACAATTACTGTTCACTACCCAGTATATGTAGAATTTTCTGGGCTTTTTGTTAGTGTTTAGATTTTTACGGTACAATGGCTCATTGTCTAACAATAATTTTTTATTGTTCTGTATGTGAAAATTCTTAGAAACTCGGCAGTCAGCAAGACTATATGATTGGTCGGTTTGAACGATAACCATCAATCTCTAGGCCAATCGCTTATGTAATATAAATGCTGTCACTAATTTTTAGGCAGTTCAGCTTGGGTGTGACTCTTGAATTGGATGCATGATTAGTATTACTATAATAAAGTCGTTATTGTTGGAGAAATATCGCTTATAATCGTCACTAACAGCAAGCTCACACAAAATGACTACAAATAAATAGGATAATTAAATAATTATTCCTACAAGAGTTGTGTTCTCTCCTGTTGGTTTCAGCAGGTTACAGCGTTGGTTTCAGCGCACTCTGTTGGTTTCAGCAGAACGGAAGTGAGTTGGGTTCAGCTCTCTCCTGTTGGTTTCAGCGGGTTGTACAGTCAGCAGCGTTGGGTTCAGCGCACTCTGTTGGGTTCACCAGAGCACAAGTGAGTTGGTTTCAGCTCCCTCCTGTTGGGTTCGGCAGGTTGTACAGTTGGCAGCGTTGGTTTCAGCGCACTCTGTTGGTTTCAGCAGAACGGAAGTGAGTTGGGTTCAGCTCCCTCCTGTTGGTTTTAGCAGGTTGTACAGTCAGCAGCGTTGGGTTCAGCGCACTCTGTTGGGTTCAGCAGAGCATAAATGAGTTGGTTTCAGCTCCCTCCTGTTGGGTTCAGCAGGTTGTAGCGTTGGTTAAAGCGCAGAGAACTAGAGCTAGGGGTTGTCCCCACCCCACTCTTGCGAGTTTTCTTCACTGTTGGCAGCGGTGGTATATTAGTGAAGCAATTCTCTCAAACCCTTTTAAATCCAAGCATGGTGCGCAAGAGTAGAAGTAAGGACGGCCCATATAATTTAAGCACTAGTATGATGGAAAAAGGGCACAGAACCACAAAAGTTACTATGCAGCCTATTCCTGCTCCTTCATTTGATGGCACAAGTGATGTGGAAGAGTTTTTGCATTGTTTTGAGGCAGTGGCAAAACATAATCAGTGGAGTGAAGAAGAATGTAGGCTACGGTTAACATTGGCATTGAAAGGCCCAGCTACCAGAGGTGTTGGTGGCAATACCTATGAAGAGGTTTGCCATAAACTTAAGGCACAATATGGGCTCAGTACAGACACAGCTAGCACCATATTAAAATCAATGAAATTAAAGCCAAAGGACAACATATATCATTATGCTGAAAAGGTACAGAAGTTAGTTCAAAAGGCTTTCCCCGAGCTAGATAGTTATCAGCATGACCAGCAAGCCAAGCGTGAGTTGATTGCAGCAATTCGGCCTAACTCACAACTGGCGTGGACACTGCGCTTATCTCCTTCGTGCACCATGACTGATGCAGTAGAAACTACTCAGAAGTATCATAATATGGTAAAATTTGATACAAATGTCCACCGAGTAGAGTTAGACGATGTTCAGCAACTGAAGAAAGAAATGACAGAGCAAATGCAAATGAGTCAAACAGCTTTGCTCAAACATTTTGCAGAAATGCAGAGTAAGTTTATGCAGCAGATGTTGGACACGCAAAAGCAAATGGCGGCCTCACAGCAAGCAATGATGACACAGCTAACATCGACGACAATGAGAAGCCAACAGCCTCAGAGAAAAATTCGATGCTACAACTGTAATAGCAAAGGCCATGTTGCTCGTTATTGTGATAAGCCAAAGCCATCGGGAAACGACTAAGTTCAGGCAAACTAATGCCCATACTGCCTGAACTTCGTGATGTGGGCAAACTTAGGATACAGGCATGTTGGCTCATCAGTGCATACTACATTCCTGTACGGATACACCAACAAAAATTTGTCATGTTGCTTGACAGTGGTTGTACAAAGTCTGTACTTCCGAAAAAAGTGCTCGAGACATTTACTAGCTCATGTTACTCGAAGTTGTTACCTGTGCGAGGTAGCGGGATATTGGCAAATGGGCAGCAGATTTTTCTTGAAGGCATGACGAATTTAGAATTTCAACTGGGTCCGATACAACTGCAACATCAGTTTGTAGTAACTGATGTGGACAATCACATTCTGCTAGGGTTAGACTTCTTGGAGGATCAAGAATGTCAGATGGATTTCCGTCATTCGCAGCTACGTTGTAAGGGCACCAAAGTTGCCTGCTGCGCCAAGGACGGAGAACCCCTTTCGGTGAATGTGCAGGTCAAAAGGAACACAGTTGTTTCGCCAAATACTGAGTGCTTACTGTTGGCAAGGCTTAGTCGAAAGTGGACGTCAGGGCCAGCTTGCATTAAAACTTTACACAAGGTTTTGGGCTTACAGGTTGTCACATCGCTGTGTGAACCTACAGAGCAAGAGGTCAATATTCGTGTGATGAACACAAGCAATAAACCTATTCATCTACCTTCTGGAAGAAAGGTAGCCGTCTGTATGCCCGTGGAAAGACAAGAACAGTTTTAGAAGGACTGCAATGGAACTAAATGCCCCAAACACTTCAATGAAAATTTACCCAGTTGGACGGAATCTCTGTCAGAAATGGAACCAAAGCAAGTCAACACACCGCTAATAAAGCATCATAAAGTGTTCAGCTCCAGCAAAGGTGATGTTGGTGGCGACCAAGTAGTAAAACATGAAGTCTCGGTTATGAAAGATAGACCGCTTATTAATCAGCTAGCATATCGGCTGGGGCCGATACAGAAAGCTGAGGTTGAAAAGCCAGTAGAGAAGTTAAAGCAGCACAATTTGAATAAAGGAGGTACAAGGCTCTATATACAAAAGTGGAGAATCCAAGATGATATGAAAGATGAACCCGCCACCTTTTCTGTCGGAACCAAAGCTTTATTGAAATCATTCTTCACGAGGAAAGGATGCAGCACCAAACTTAAACCAAGAGATGCTAATCTCTGCACCATCAGCAAGTATCTGACAAACCGGAAGTTTAAAATAGAGTGCAAGGGGGGAACCCCTATTCCATATGAAAGTGATATTAGACTAAGCACCACCAGAATATGCAGAGAAAGTCTACCTAAGCCAACGGATCGCCCTCCTGACTCAGAAGTGATGGAGCAACCCGTCCCTCTGTTCCAGGAGCACACACAGAGATCCGAGACGGGGGATCACATTATTCCGCCAACCCAGCCTACTAAATTATGTCAGCACCTACCGGACTACCACTTAGATGTTTGCCATAGAAGTAATGCCATTCTGGGACAGAATGAAGTTTTAGGGGAGGATAGTGTTGTAAACGTAAAAATAAAGTGAGATATTCTAAAAAACAAACTCTATGAAAGGAGTGATGGCCATAAAAAAGACCGTGGGGGAATAACTCCGAAGAGTTGTCTTATTGGACGCTATCGGTCCCATGGACGTCAGGCTCATCAAGGCGCTCCGAACACCCTGCGCAGAAAAACATTGTGGATCAAAAGGAAAAGGTGACGTAGCCAATATATATATATATATATATATATATATATATATATAGAGAAGAGACTTCTGGGATAGTGGTTGACCTAGAAAAGATAACAGACGCCATTTATTAAGGCTTTTACGCAGTGAACAATCTTCTATAATTAATTTCTTACCGTTCACTCATAGGAAGACATTTTTTATGTTCATGGCTACATGTCAAAATATTCTAAGTTTCTGTTATAATTAATTGTTAGAGGTTTAAGATTACTTAAACAATATTGTTTCTGTTTTTGTTCTACATTTTCTCGAGATAAGATTTTGTAATTAGCCCTTTTCGTTATCGAAATATGTCTTATTGTTTTTTACAATTACTGTTCGCTACCCAGTATATGTAGAATTTTCTGGGCTTTTTGTTAGTGTTTAGATTTTTACGGTACAATGGCTCATTGTCTAACAATAATTTTTTATTGTTTTGTATGTGAAAATTCTTAGAAACTCGGCAGTCAGCAAGACTATATGATTAGTCAGTTTGAACGATAACCATCAATCTCTAGGCCAATCGCTTATGCAATATAAATGCTGTCACTAATTTTAGGCAGTTCAGCTTGAGTGTGACTCTTGAATTGGATGCATGATTAGTATTACTATAATAAAGTCGTTATTGTTGGAGAAATATCGTTTATAATCGTCACTAACAGCAAGCTCACACAAAATGACTACAAATAAATAGGATAATTAAATAATTATTCCTACAAAAGTTGTGTTCTCTTCTGTTGGTTTCAGCAGGTTACAGCGTTGGTTTCAGCGCACTCTGTTGGTTTCAGCAGAACGAAAGTGAGTTGGGTTCAGCTCCCTCCTGTTGGGTTCAGCAGGTTGTAGCGTTGGTTAAAGCGCAGAGAACTAGAGCTAGGGGTTGTCCCCACCCCACTCTTGCGAGTTTTCTTCACTACTTCATAGTAATTAATTCCTATTATCGGCGCTAGAATGCCTTAGCTAAATTGTGTTTACTTGCCATTCCACAACCTTAGCGGTCAAACAAACAATTTAATGTATTCACAATGATAATTATCTTTATCATACTATTACTGGCCAATTTTTTTGTTCATAAAAATTATAAACAGGCTTGTTTTATGCAAATTATAATAAAATAAGATTATAACTAAATGTGCAAGAAGTATGAAGTACAACATAAACATTGAACAGCTTGCCATAATAAAAACTGAATACTAAAAGAGCATAAATTATTATTCTACATAGAAAATCTTTCATAGAAATGTTACAATAAAAATTATTAACTTCGAATAAACAAGTCAAAGAAGCTAAGCTGTTACAGTACTAGTACTGTAGTAAGGTAGACCAACACAGTATTTTGTGTGCAATGGCTGACTTACACATGTTTATAACACATATACATATTATATTAGGTAACAAGAATGAGTACAGTAAAAATACAGAAAGCATCCAAGTTCAACAACACTTAATGACGAATACTCTGAGCTAGTGTTCGCATAGCCATGCTTTTGCTCCCAAACTGCACTGAATGTGAAGTAGGTATGTTTTTTACATAAAATATGAAGTCTAACAGTCACAAACTTTTTCACTAGTTTTTGCAAAATAGAATGACAAGTGGTCCCACTTTTTGAACAGAGAAAATGTGTCACCAGAAACTTCATGCAAAGCAACCTCTAAAAAGTTCTTTCATCGCAGAGAACCTGACCTGCACTGCAGAACACTAGATGTGTTCGATAGGCTGGTGCAACGAATTTCCCGTACTTGCTACAACTTTAACAAACTCTGTAGACAATAGCCAGCTAGATAATATAATGACTCTTCTTCTGCTGAGCTGATTTCCTCACGTGAAGCCAGAGGTACATCTATGAGCAAAGGCTCTGCAGTTGGTACTTCTATAGTAGATGGCAATAAATCTCTGAAGTACTCTCACTCATCTTCTACATAGTTAGAAGCTTTGGTCGGTTTGAGATACTGTGCCTCAGCTATAAGTTTTAGAGCACATTTAAATTCTCTCGCTGTTGGAACACAACTTCTACATTTTACCGAGCTGTAAAAGTTCTCGATGCAGTCTTGTGTCAACCTGGAGGTGAGTAAAAACTCCATGTTGTCAAACACGTCCTCACAAATGTTGTGTACGAATCGTGTAGATAGGTGAATACCAGCTTGGACTGGTTTCTATGCATACTTGACTCTTATCCAAATCGACTGAACTATTTGTATAAAATCATCAAGAAATGAACATCAACAAAAGCGTCAGGTTTGTGTTCAGATAAAGCCATTACCGAATGTCGAGAGAACACCAAATCAAACCAATGATCAACTGTGTTAATAAACTAAGCCGTTGTCAAATACTCCTCATATCTACCTTCATTACTAACGAGGTACCTCAGTGCCGCACTAATAGACTTACTAAAGAGATGCATGACATTAGCCACATTCATTTTGCTAAAAAATGACCTGTAGACGAGACAGTTTTATCAGACAGATTAGGTGCTAGTTTTAGGTCTTTACCAGACTGGAATTCAAGAAGATCCAAAACATGGGAGTTTTATGCAATTAGAATGAAGATTATGTTTTCTACAAATGTCGTCAGCTATTGTAAAAACTTTATAAGTGGCAAACTCATTTCTCAAATTTTTAATAACACGAGGAATGTCAGGTAGGAAATGAAGTACATTATCGCCAGACACAGGATGTGGAATACAGCTCACGAGTGAGTCCCTTTTGCTTTCAGTACCAATTGTCTTCTACCTTGCTTGGTTGCTAGATCCCATGTCTGAAGTAATAGCAACAACTTTCAGACCAATACCGCTTGCATGTTTTATGACATCAATACTAAGAGAAGTTAGACTGTCCCTGGAAATGATTTACCAGTGAGATGGAATGCAACAATTTGTTGCATTCCATCTCACTGGTAAATCATTTCATCTTTCGGTAATTCCTTCAAAGATATAGCCAATGCTTAGATTTGAAGTAGATGTAATGTTAATTATAAAACTGCAGACACAAAGAGGAAATTAATACATGAAATAAACAATAAATAAACCTCACCAACCTCCAAGCATAATCGCTAAACCATGACTAGCAAGGTCGCTATGGCCAGGTAACGTCACTTTTCTTATTACAGAGCTGTTGCTAGCATTATACTCAAGGGCTTCAGTAATCTCAATCTGATCCAACACAAGACAAAGCTGTCCACACCTCTCATCCATACTCGCAGTCCAAGTCAAATAAGCTTGTAAATGCAATATAATCCGCAAATAGACATCAAAATATAAAAAACAACTTGCAAAACAAATGAGAAACATGAAATTAAAAATAAACATAAGATAAGTCTTTATTACACAAGCTCACCTTTTCCTTCTTGTACTAGAAAACAGTTGTAAGATCTCCTGGCTCAAATCAAATAGTTTGAAGTCGTTTTTGCAGTGTCCTAAAAGACAGAATAGGCACTCCTGAATTCAAGAGATGGTTGTAACCTTTAGACCCACAAGTAAACCACAAATTCAGCCTTTTCTTTATTGTGTTGAGTTGCCACTGCAATCCTCTAGTGGTATGCCTCTGAAAAGCAACAAGTTGATCCCTATTAAACAACTTTTTGCGAGCCATTTCATGCGTTTGGAGTTTTTCAAAGGTAACCCTATATATTCTTGTGAGAGACACAAAAATTAAACAAGTGGCTACATTGTTGAAAATGTTCTTGATTACTACAGCTGACCCTATTGAGTAATCGACTACACAAGTTAGTACTAAAATAATCAGTAACAACATTATAGATCTGCATTTTATAAAAGAAAAGTTGATCACAATTTTCAACAAGCATATACACGCATATACATGTTAGGGTTTCAGAGAAATTAAGATTCCTCGAAATTACTCGCATAAATCTGTTCTATACTAATATGAGTCTAAACTGCTTTTACCTCAATGCATAATAGTGTAAATCAACTTATATTTTAAAAAATAATCTATATCAAATGATAGTTTTCTGATATTTTTCACTAATAACATACTTTCTTAACTTTATTCCATAACATTCATTCTATGCTCTCGATTTCCGTTGTGCTCAAAGTTGTAGGTTTACTTGTCGCTAGTTCTGATTCTAATACATTTGGTGAATCAATTTCTAAAAACCCAAATATACTATATTAAAATAATGACAATTATAGTCACTTTTAAGATTTAGGCATCAGCAAATGGGGAGCACTGTTACTCCTTAAACAACACATGAACTTGCAAATCCATATGAATAGAATGTGAGAAGTTTGCCTGTGTGAATTGAAAATGTACAGCAAGCAATTTATTATCATTGGTGATGAGGGATTTAATTCATTAGTAAATACGTGTATGTTACACAGATATTTAACTCATACATATCACTTATACCTGGGCCTGTAAATTCTACTGGCCACAACAACTGATAAGATAACTGCTGCACGACCAATAAGGAAATTGTTATAGAAGTAAGTATCAGCTAGGAAAATTACAGTGTTTAAAAAAAGCTACATGTATAAAAAATACAACTGTTAATCACACAGCCATTTTGTTCTCATACCTCTTTGTAGTCACCTGTTAAAAGATACATTTAAATTAATAACTGAAACTGTTTGTAATTTAAAATTACTTTTGCAAAAGTCTGTTGCACACTTTGATATATCATAAGCAATTAACGACAAATTGAGAATAAAAATTAATGACAAAATTCTTTCACCCATATTTTGGCTTGTGCTGAGGAATGCAGAATAGCTGCGACTTGTGATTATGGCCTTACACACCATGAGAAAAGAGTATTGCGAAGGAGCACTTAAGCACCCAACACGACAAATATTTACGGCGTTATAGTCTGTAGAGAAAGTTTTCAGACAGTGGGCTCCAGCACTAAATGAAACCCAAAGTTCACCGATGGACTTTTTGGGGAAAGGTCAAATATGCATTGCTGCGAAAGAGTGCTTACGTTCACACGTAGAGAGCTATGGTATCACACAGATAATTATTAAACAAATAAAATCACAGACAATATTAACCTACGTCTTATTGCATTACTTCAATCAAGGTTTCACATGTGCAGTGCATGCCACCAATCTACTCAGAACTATAGTAAATCGCTGTATTAAAATCAGAATACAGTACGCAGCTTCAAAGCAAGATTCTGGTTCAACCAACTTAAGACAAAAACTATCTCATCTAGCTATTTGAGCCATATGTAATGAATGTTTAATACAGTGGTCCAGCTTAAAGGTTGACTTGCAACAAAATTCACATTACAATTATTTGATATGAAAAGATTCACCATGTCTTACTCTGTTGTGTTGTAAGTGCAAAATATGTGGAAAGGTGATTACAAGCTCTTAAAAGCTCAAAAACGAACAGAAAATCGCAGACACACGAGACCGCCGCAGTTTGGATTCACTTTCCAAAACGGCTCAAATGTGATGTATTTGTGAGAGATGGTTTCTGTTTACACTTTCATGCAACTTTATTCGTCGAAATTCTTTCACAAAAATACTTCACGCATTCAATAAAACCATTCCTATTGTTCTTATGCGTCTGTTTTATTGCCATCGTAATGCTGTCACTTTTAGCACTGATAACTTATAACTTACTGTAAAAATTATGTTAATTTTTTAGCCTTAGTTTGAAGGAGTACTTATCATTGTCTGATAATCATGACGAGACTGTTGGTCACCTTGGATAATCGAAAAGTGTTGCAAAAATTATTTGCGAAGTATTGGGTCACATGATCAGATTACGACTTGCCGATTAGACCAAACCGAAACAAAACTTTAAAGTAGCGGGCATCTATATTTGATATGCGGTCTTCGGTAAAACCCGAAGTGTTTGTCATGAACTAGTTCTACAATAAGTTTTATATTGAGCTTTTTATTGGCCTTTCAATTCACGTGAGAACATCACGTGACAAGACAATAGCCAAATTTCATGGTTTCATCATCGAAATAAAGAGATTCCAATCTACAGCGGCTTTTCGTTTTTGAGCTTTAAAGAGCTTTTAATCACATATCCACATATTTGGCACCTACAACCATAGAGTTATCTCCCCCTAGAGTGATAACTACACGAGCGTTTCTGGTGCCAACAAGGAGCGTTTAGGCCACGCCTCTTTTTTGTGCTAGTCAGTCGTAGTGATTGACTAGATCAATAACATCAGCCATGAGAAGGGTTAAACAAGGATCATGAATTCCAGTTGAGATAGTAATTAATGCTCATATTAAAGAAATGATGATTATAGTTTATTACTCTAATATATGCTTATTATTTTAAGCAATTCAATACCTACCAGGGATGGCTTAACATATTATGAAAATGTTTACTTTTTCATTTCCATAAACATAAATATTTCCATAATTTTAGGGTAATGGATATGGAAATTTTATTTTACAAGTATGGAAATGGTATGAAAATGGAAATAATATGGAAATGAATTATGGAAATACTATGGAAATGGAAATAATATGGAAATGGAATTAATATGGAAATGAATTATGGAACTTTTATGGAAATGGAAATAATATGGAAATGGAATTAATATGGAAATGGAAATACTATGGAAATGGAAATACCATGGAAATGAAGTAGGAAAATGGAATTAATATGGAAATGAATTATGGAAATGGAAATAATATGGAAATGGAAATAATATGGAAATGGAATTAATATGGAAATGAATTATGGAAATAGAATTAATATGGAAATGAATTATGGAAATGGAAATAACATAAAAATGGAAATAGTATGGAAGTGAATTATGGAAATTGAATTAATATGGAAATGAATTATGGAACTTTTATGGAAATGGAAATGAATTATGGAAATGGAAATAATATGGAAATGGAAATACTATGGAAATAAAGTAGGGAAATGGAATTAATATGGAAATTAATTATGGAAATAGAAATAATATGGAAATGGAAATAATATGGAAATGAGTTATGGAAATGGAATTAACATGGAAATGAATTTTGGAAATGGAAATAATATGGAAATGGAAATAATATGGAAATGAATTATGGAAATGGAAATGAATTATGGAAATGGAAATAACATGGAAATGGAAATAGTATGGAAATGAATTATGGAAATGGAATCAATATAGAAATGAATTAAGGAACTTTTATGGAAATGGAAATGAATTATGGAAATGGAAATACTATGGAAATGAAGTAGGGAAATGGAATTAATGTGGAAATGAATTATGAAAAAAGAAATAATATGGAAATGGAAATAATATGGAAATGATTTATGGAAATGGAATTAATATGGAAATGAATTATGGAAATGTTATGGAAATAATATGTGAATGAAGTAGGGAAATGTCATGGAAATAGAAATAATATGGAAATGAATTGTGGAAATGAATTATGGAAATGGAAATAATATGGAAATAAATTATGAAAATGGAAATTGTGACATACACGTAATCCCTGATACCTACATGACTTGCCAAGGCACTGAATAGATAGTGAGTGAAAGTGAAGGTAATGCAAGCAGTCACTCATAGATAACATACATAGTCATACTGGGGTTGTATTACATTGGTGTGATGGGAAGCTAATCAACTGCCATCAACTATGAGCTGTACTACCCGGTGTTGCCCAAGTAATAAAAAAGGATTTGGACAGAAAATTTATTTTTATATAACATTTATTATTCTAACTTTTAAACTTCATATCATAAGAAAATATTTTTGAGCAGTTTAAATGAATTAAGAGGAAAAAGAAAACATCTCTAAAGGTTTGCAAGCTTTTTCAAACAACTACAATTTTTAAATTTCATATCATGAAAGAAGTGTTTTGTTGAAATAAATTAGGAAAAAAATAAAACTGTAAATGTGTTTAAATGTAAATTAATTAGCAAGTAATGCTAATTATAATCTGTTTAGCTATGATTACAATAAAAAATTACTGTAATCATAGCTAATTTTTATTACTTTATTTAATAGATAAAGTAATAAAAAGTATATTTTATTTTTAAATAATTATAATTTAGTATAATTAAGTATAATTTATTTTTATCTAACATATAACAACATTTGCCACTCTAACTTTCAAACTTTTTGCTTGCTTACATCAAGCAAAGATGTACACTAACTAGTGGACATCTTTGCTTCAAGCTAGTCTATGTATTTGATTGATATGTATTGAAATCTAAGATTACATGCAAGGGCTGTTTGTGAACTGAGGTGACAATGAATCACTCTATCACCATACAATGTCAATACTTTCAGTTGATGGCAGTCGATTAGCTTCCCATCACACCAATGTAATACAACCCCAGTATGACTATCTATCTTATCTATGAATAACCAATGATATACAGCCCCTCATGTGTGGGGGCTGTATATCATTGGAGCAACTGATTGCATTAACTCACTTACTTAACACCATCTAATCAGTGCCTTTTTAATGCATGTAGGTATTGAATTGCTTTAAATAATAAGCATATATTAGAGTAATAAACTATAATCATCATTTCTTTAATATGAGCAATAATTACTATCTTAACTGGAAATTCATGATCATTCTCATGGCTGACGTTATTGTTCTGTCGATCACTACGACTGACTAGCACAAAAAAGGGGCGTGGCCTAAACGCTCCTTGTTGGCACCGGAAACGCTAGTGTTGTTGAATGCACAGTTATCACTCTAGGGGGAGATAACTCTATGCCTACAACACAACAGAGTAAGACATGGTGAATCTTTTGATACCAAATAACTGTAAGGTGAATTTCATTGCAAGTCAACCTTTAACTGCTTCTAAATCTCATTCGATTCATTACTTTGTTATTAGTTTAATTTCTATTTGGTTCTTCTTTGTATAATCAATGACATATAAGCTTCTAAATCACTTGTATTATCCATTACCATGTGTGTATGGTTCTTGCCTTTTTCATCCAATGTCAGTTTTATATATTTTCAATAACATATGCAGTTTCAGATGCACATACTATGAAAAAATGGTGCAGTCTCCAGTGTCAAGTCAATAGGAATTCATAGACCAGCTGATTTACTCTACACATCACCATGAGGTTGCATCAAGCTTTTTATATGCCTCACTTTTGATTATTCACATATCTAGGATTTATCATATTTATGGGGTTTTATATCATTGATTTCACAATTGCAACATTATGATAGAAAAAACCGAAACATCTACATGTACTACTTATTTGACTATGAGACTTTTAGTGCTGGTTGTGCATCTTTCAAATTTAAGATATAATATAAAAGTACTACATGTTGCAAAAAATATGCAATTTACAATATCAATTTTAGTAATATTTTACATATTTAGTAGTAAAACTAAAAACTCAGTGTTTATATACAGACGCACATCTAAAAAATGCAAATGAAAATATGCGTAAAGTTACAAAACATAACAAATGCAACATTTTAATGACTAAGGCAAATATAACGGTTCCACAATATTTAAACATAGACATAAACAAAGCAAATGTACAATACTAAAATGGCAAAATTATGGAACTCGTTTCACCAGATCACTCACAGTCATGGATTTCGAATCCATGTGTGTGTGAAATTTTTCCACAGCTAACTTGGTCTTTTCTATACAATAAATGTGAAGTCTAAGTCGTAGGTATTTTTTAATGATAAATTCTAAAGCGTTGTGCTTACAGGCTGCTTCTGTCTCAAAGTTTACTTGTGTCAACTTGTTTCTCAAAAAGCCCATCAGTGAACTTTGGGTTTTATGTCTTTGAGAACTGTCTGAACACTTTCTCTAAAGACTCTAACGCCGTGAACACTTGTCGTGTGGGTACTTAAGCGCTCCTTCGCAATACTCTTTTCTAATGGTGTGTAAGGCCACTTCTCTAAGAGCTGCAACAGGTTCATTTAGTGTCGTTATCATGAAACAATCTGTGCATGATTCAATTGTCTTCAGCAAGTACCAAGACAGGTAGTAAAGGGAAAATTTCTCCACCCTGGTGAGCTCTTCGACTTCCTCACTACTTATAACCATTACAGTACACACAGACTCATCAAAATGTTCATCCTTATCCTCTTGCTGGCTACGCACTAAGGGTAAATAGTCAACCAGATAACTACATGTAAAGTCTTTTTTGTCATAAGAAGAATGAGTAGAAGTTTCAAGTATTGACTAGTGGCCACAATCCTTAGCAGCGTGCAAATTTCTAACGGTGATGGTGTTGGAGTCTTTAATCACAGTGTGCTAAAGAGATTTTCAAGATAGTCTTAAGTAAGTCTACCTGTCAAAAGATATTGCTTTTCAGTAAATTAGACTTCATTTTTTAACTCCAGAGCTGATTGGGTGCAAAGCAGTATAATGTACCTGCTTGGACAAGCTTTCATCTTCTATCTCCTAAGACTATATATAGTAATCAACTTTACTTTGTTCCGGACATCCTTGAAAAAGAAATGGTCTCCAGGTACTTAGGGATGTTGAACTTTGGTAAGGTCATTTCAGCAGAACAGTTTTAATGCTCATCTCATCACCATGAGACAACAAGTTTTGTTACCATCATCCATTGCATCTACCTGTAAAACATTTGCTTGGTAATGTATCATTAAGCTATTCACTCATTAAAATAATGTCATTCTGAGCTTCCGCTTAACATTATTATAACGATCGATATTTTGCCAAATTATCTCTGAGACTTATTCATTCCACAAACACATTCATTCCAGAATGTGTTACATAAAGAAAACAATAAGCTAATATTTTTCTTCATCATGCTGAAAACATCTGACAGTATGCCTGGAGTAAACTGTATTGTAGTTATTCTTCTACTGAGTGCCCTTTTGCTTGGGAAAAACAGAGTCTTGGTCCAGTAGAGCTCCCTAGCCTGACCCAAACCTAAACTTTAAGTGCATTGTCTTCTGTATTGTTTTATCTGACCAGGGCATGCCCTTTGTTGACTTCTTAAAACTTCCTAAAACATGAGAACGTGTACAAAAAGAAATCTTTTCTATAAGTTCGCAATCATTAGTAAGTTTTTTTATTTTTCAAGTAATAAAGATTAATTACTAAACCAGTAAACTATAACGCTTCAATTTTTTGACATAAAATAAAATACCTTGCATTCATCCAAACATAAACTAACTGGCCCAAACATTTCTTTTAGAGCCAGGGAATCACAAAAAGCATTAGTAATACCTGGTGCAAGTAGCTGGAATATACGGTGCTAGATTCTCTCAAATAGCAAAAGGTACTGATTTATGCTTGCAGACTTCCCATCTTTTTTGAAGTTTGTCTCCAGCTCAAAATCTTTAAACGTCCCAGTTGAGGCTAGAAGCGATCAGGAAATTTTGTAGTTTTTTACAAGCTGCTTGTAGATTGTTATCTGGTGTGACTTGTGTAACCCCTGTGATTTTGGTTTACATATCAGTCTGCCAACTGAGATTCCAAGCGGTCTTATACCATATCTTCCCAAAAGATTAAGATTCAGAACTTTGCTCACAACAAACTTTAGTAGCTTCTCATGTTGATGGGTACTGATCTTAGTGTTACCAAGACAAACCACTAAGATGTCAATTCTGTCTTTATTGCTGACTCATATTGAGTTTTTGATGTGGTGAGTGTTGGAATTCCCATTGTTCTCCAGTTATTAAATGATATGAAGTTGTTTCCTGCTCTGGTGTCTACCTCCACATCCAAAGCATTTGGATGTCCTTGTAAACTGAGGTCTCTTGTATCTGTGTATTGGTATCAACAGTTTGTGCTGTGTTTACCAATTTCAGAGGCTTGGCGCTCTTCTGCTCCTTTTGGCGGACTACTTCTAGATGCCTTGTAAGCTTACAGAGATTGCGCGTAGTACTGTTGTATCTGCACTCAATAGACTTGTGATTTGGTTGTTTACATTCGTAGCATACCTTTTTATTCTCAGAAGCCATTGTAGGCTTTTCAATCGTCTTCTTCTTGTTTACGACTCTCACAAGGTTAGTTGGACGATCAACTGCCTTTTTGCTACCTTAGCTCTTTCTTCTATTCCCATAGCAACGTCTACAGTTTTGGTAAAAGTGAGCACTTTTTCAGTGAGTTTTTAAAAAAAGCCTTTAACATTGCTTCATTTTTAACTGAACAAATGAATATTGTATGTAAAGCTCCATCTTCAGCATCAGTAATGGTAGCAAAACTGCAACTTGTAGCCTCATGTCTGATTCTTGCTGCCAGTTCTTGAATCATTTCTCTTGTATTTCTTTTCATACTGCTCCATTAATGATACCATTCTGTAACAATAAACATCTTTGGGTTTTGTTGAGTCTTCATGTATGCTGCTATATCATCCATTGCAATTTAGTTGACTTTTTTCTTGAGAATCGGTTGATCAGACCAATTCATTAACTGTTTATAATTAACTTTTAATTGATTTGTCAGAAAACTCTGTGGTACTTTGTCATCAGTGATAGAAATAGCTTTTGTAGATGTCCTGAAGAGTAATAAGTAATCTTTTTACAGATCTATGTTTGAATCAAAAACATCAGAACTAGTAGTAGCTGCTCCCCTTTTCTATTTCCCTTTGAACGTGTTGATATTTTTATCAGCTGTCTGTTCTCCTCTTTCTGTTCCTTCTGCTACTCCATCCACTGCTCCAGTGGTTTTTTCTGCGACTCCATCTGTTCCTTCTGCAGCGCCATTATTTTTGGTGAGCAGCTGAATCAGTTGATTGGCTTGAGTAGCCATATTTTAATACCAAACGGTAGGATAAATGTATTTACATGTAGAGGTAAAGCGATGGAGCTGTGTAGAAATGTGCAGCTGAAATATCTTTGTCGTCGATTATATGTTGTATTCTCTCAGATACTTGTACGTACATGAATACTGAACTGAGTGCACAATCAAGTAATAAAAATATATCCTTATCATGTAATCAGAGGCTTGGTAGCACTTTGGTTTTAATAGCAAAAACATTAGTTTCATAAAAACATGATAAAAATGTCTATAGCGAAGTACAGCAAATTTATTATTAAAATGCATGCTTAGTTGGTTGTACAGTACATTGTAATGTCCTAACATCTGCAACTTTTTGTTGATCTTTAAATAAATATGCATTCAAAATCCAAGAAATATATTTACCAGTTCAAATTTATTGCTTACAAAAAGCCTGCAATGATATTATTGACTTTCCCCGCTGTGAAATCTGGTGGAGCTTTTACTTTTTTATCGTTATTTAAATCTGAAAGCATATTTTTATTTTATAACTATATTTAACAATGTTACATAAAAGCTCATTAGATTCATTGATATTT
Source organism: Watersipora subatra (assembly GCF_963576615.1). Taxonomy (NCBI): domain Eukaryota; kingdom Metazoa; phylum Bryozoa; class Gymnolaemata; order Cheilostomatida; family Watersiporidae; genus Watersipora; species Watersipora subatra. The sequence goes on along the minus strand of NC_088712.1, from coordinate 49,513,609 downwards.
GCTACAGCTTGCAGTGAAAAGTGGCTTTTTGTGCGCAATGGAAGAAGATTTATGCTCGTCGATCCATTGTAAGCCGAGTTAATATGATTGTAAGGATACTATCAAACAACATGCTATAAATCTGTAAATTTATATGTTATATGGTATTAATCTATCAAACGCTATGAATATGTATTCAAGAACAAATGAAATAAATGGACCATAATTATGATACATGCAGAAACAAAACTTTTTTTTCAAAGCAATTTTGAAATAAAATATTAGCATTTTTTTGTTTCACAAAAACAAAAGTTTAAAAAGATTTATTTATTGCTTGCCCATCTTTATTAAAAACAAATGTGCTGATTTAAATGTGTAAGCTGTTAGCATTTGCTGGATTGTTTCTTTAAAAAAAATATTATTCTACTAGTACCATCATAAATATAAAAAACTGCATATAAAAAGCTTGCAAATATGAAATGAATTAGCCTAAGCTAAATGGACTTTTCATAAAGCTTTTTTGCAGCTCCCTCTATTTTACTGACTTTTTAAGTAACGATGAGACCTCCTTAATTTTATTTCTCTGTACATGTATATGGTTGCCAAAACATAAACTTGTGAAACAAGACGCATCCCTGATAAAAAACATAATTAGTACAGCACAGCTTTTAATGTATATGACAAATAAGAGTAATCTGGAAAATCATGATGCAACAATCTAGTTGAATGCCATTCTATAGCACTAGATAACTGATCAACACAGACAGAAATTAAATTTAAAGCATTCAGTTAGTGTAGAAGTAACTAATTGAGTACAAAGTAACACTCAAACTACTTGGTATATAATCATTGAAGAAATAATTCAACTAGAGCTTATTGTTTAAAACCAAGTGCATTTGGAACACTGGCTTAACATTGTTTCCGGTAACAATAACGTTCCTTATTTCTTGTGTAGGCAACCTCTAATTGCATGTCTGAAAGTGACTTACATTCAGAGAAGTCAGAGTATTAATCAACAAGTTTAAGATAGTTGTGGTTTTTGACTACTTCCTCCACCTTTTTAATATTCTCAAAACCTATTTTTGCCTGTGGCCCCCTCATCTATCGATCTCAGTTATATCTTCCCTCATCTTTTACTGAACACCATGAAAGGCTTCGTACTTCCTACTTAGACAACCTCTGTGTATTTAGCTCTGATCTTATAAATTACTTACTGGACTAAGTAGATGACTCAGAGTGGATATTCTGATCATCGCAGCCCAAATCTATAGAGGTCTTTACAGCCTATAAGAGAAGTGAAACAGTGTAAGTCTTTGCCACACCATCTAATATGTCAAGTCTAATTAGCTCAGACCACTCCCAAATTTCACTGGTTCAAGTATAATGTATGGCAATGCATCACAAGTCTGCGTGATGAGCCAAACTGCTATAAAGATTCAAGTGCTCTTTTTGAACTGTACAGCCTTCAAAATAGCAACAGAATGCAAGCTGAACTTACTAAAATACGAGGAATGGAATGTATTGTTCCAATGGAGATGCTCACTTATTCAGCAATTTCCTTTTTTATCATCCTATCTCCACTGACAAGCTTTTCAACAGCCTCCAAACTGGCTGATGCTGCTGCTACTTTTAGCCAACTGTTAGCTGAGAACTGTTTGCCTATTAGAAAACTCGATTTCAGTTTAAACAACTGCTCCCATATTGAGCTTTCAACCTCTTATGAATATATCTTGGTCTGACACTTTCACTTAACAAAAATCTTATTACAGCTCTTTGTTCAACTTGTTAACCAAAATTAAAAAATGAAAAGCCAATTTAAGGTAGTGTTCACAAAAATTTAATGCCTCAAAATTACTAAAAAAGATTACGATGTGAAGACAACACCTAGAAAAGCATAAAACCAATTTATTATGGATGTATCACAATAATCCCACAACCAAACACGAGTGAAGCGATTGTTTGGGAGCTTTATGATAAACGCATATGCGCACACAACTCCCGAAAAATTATCCATCAACGACTGTGACCAAACCCTTGTACCAAAATCAAATCAAAAAATTTAACAATTTGTGTGTAGAGTCAGTTAAGTATAATAATGATACAAATCACATATAAACCTATTTAAATATGTTAACAAGTCTTTAAAAAGTTACCGCAATATCCTAAAACTTACCCATCTGATCGGATTATACATAACTAGACAGATTAATTTGGCCTAAAATCGTCATTACAACTTGAAAAGCGTTGTTCAATCAAAATTAAGACTGACAAACAACAAGACTGACTTACAACCATTAAATCGTGCGCATTTCACAAAACAACGTGCACATTTCACCAGTCTATAGCATTGTCCATTTGCCGAAGGTTTCTGTAATTAACGTAAAAGCACTTAAAAGTAATCGTTTTTTTTGCCGATTCTACCAAACTTTGACGTTTTTGACACTTATAATGAGTACTTTGGTATTCCAACTGATGTCCAAAGCAATAAGAGCAAAAGAAATGATGATGATATTTTTTTAACGATTCTTATCAGATTATTACAATATTTAATTGTAAGAATAATCATTAGAATTTACAAGATCGAAGTATATAGTGACTGATGGTGTGCAATATGTTACTGTTATTATTTTTCTAAAAATTTTGTTGATGATTCTGCGGCTGGGCCCAATATCGTGGTACTCAATATCGTGGTGCTGCCTAGCCATTTTTAATATCTGCAAAATTAAGTAATAGGCCTAAATTTTCTTATAGATATGCGTTTATTTCTATGACAACCAGCTAAGCACTGTTTAGGTTTTTAAATTCAGCATAATTTTTTAGATATAAATACAGAAATCTAAATAATTATCACAAATTCTTGATATTGATTGCTATGACCAATGATATGCAGCCTCCCAGCCTGTGTATATTACACAGCAGCTTGCCATTTTACTTCTAATATTACATTTCTCTTATTGCAGGGGAGAGATATAAACATATAATCTTTTCCTTTAATTATTGATGTTTGTTGTACATAATAACCCCCAGTACATTACAGCTACCATTACCGCTACCATTGCAGTTCTCCTATTGCACTGCAGTGCCGTTTGACTGCTAATATTGCATTTCTCAACCGACAGTACCCTTTCTTTTTCCATTATCACTTTAGTCGTGGGCTGTATGACAGGGGAATTTCTAGTTATTTTACTTGTAAGGAAATTATCTTTTCTTATCAAGTCACTGTATAAAATTTCAACCATCAATATACCGTTACTTGACAATAAAATGTAAACGAGTGCTGTTATTTTCAATAGTTGTGGATAAAATATGAAAACTCTATTGAAGTTTATTGTAGTGCTTATATTTTTTATTTGTATTTTGTGGCAGCAAATAGCGAAAACACGTTGTGGTAGTTTTTTTACTATGCATTCAGAGAACATCATTATTGCTGCATTATCAACAGCATGACAGGCCATTCACTATAACAATCTAACACACAATATAAAGGTTTTATGAGCTGTTTTGTATTTGTTTATGTGTTGTTAGTCTTTACACTAGAGCCTTAGTAGTAGAATAATGAATCTTGGTGTTCATTTAGGTGACTACGGTGGTTGTTTCTCATAGCAAAAATGTTATTGCGGCACGATGGTCTATTTACTTTTTGATGTAGATAGAGTTTTGCCATTGCCTTAATCTAAATAAACAATTGATTATAATAAGTTGCTTACAGCAGTACATATCATTCTGTGTTCTTTTTTGGACTCAAACCTGTACAATTAAGCCGTGTAGAGTAAAAACATGTAAAACCTGCATCAATCAACTGACTGCCTTCTCGTTTTTATAAACAATTGTGCAGTTACTTATTGTTTTTTTGCTTTAACAGCCTGATAATCTCATGAAGAGACTGCCAAGGTATGTACCAGTAGTGATAAAAGGAATACCGCATAAGAAATAATGTAAATGTGATCAGTAATGAACTGTAGGAGTTCTCTTTTACCTTTACCAGACTTGAAATGACTTTTAAAGTTCATTCTTACAATACAGTATTTAAACTCATATATACTTTTATAATAGAATTCAACAGAATATATAATATAGCATTTTAGAACTTTACACTAAAATACTTTTGTTCAAGAAGCAGCAAACAGTAGGCTACAAATGCATCACTTTATGAATCAATCCTTCTGTTTGTCTCTGTACCTTTTAATACAGTTTTCATATATAAATTAGTCTGGTGACAATTTCAATAACTGAATAGTTATTAGAATATTTTTTCTAGTTTTAAGAGAGCGAGATTCTGATATGTAGCTTTTGTTTACCATTCATTTCATCAGTAAAATCTTCTATGGTATACATTCACTTGTGATGCATGAACATGCTAGGGCAAGAACTAAATAATCACACATGTTTTCAATACTTCAATCAAACCTTCCAACAATAAAAAAACTTGTGCTTGTATTTATCAGTAGATTCAACAAAATTCCAAACCAAAGCTTCAAACTTTGAACATACATTTTGTATGTATGCAGTTCTTCTCAAAGTTTGGTTCAATTGTCTTTAAACAACTCTTCATACTCTCCTGTGGTTAGTTTTAAATTAATTGAGAAAATAAACAGTAGTAATGAAAAGGAAATCAGGTAAGTTTTTTTCAAAGACTACAATCTTTTTACAAAGAAACATACAAACGTTTTTTTAATAAGATATTTTAAAAATGTAAGAATGATAAGAAAGATAAACAGACTGAAACATCTGAAAGTGCAAAAGTTGAAAGTTGAAAATAAAAAGTAAACTGAATAAAAAATATAAAAGGAAAGCTGAAAACAATGAAATAAATTGTTTAAACAGCCTTAAAAGGAGGGAACAACTCAAACTTTGAGCTCTGTAATTTTACTAATTTTCAATGCTTCATTGTGACTAACAAAATGCACTAATGCTATTGCTTTCTCATATACAACTTGCTGATTAACATTTGGTAAATGAAACCAACCGTTTACACTTTGCTAAAAGCAAGAGAGAACGCTGGACACAACGCTACTTGAAATACAACTTGCTGAACTCAACATAAGATACCAAAGCTCTTTATTATGATTATATCTTTATCCTCATCTACATGATAGTTTTTGTTTTGATGTACTAGTATGATAGAACTCCTTTATAAATACTCAAGCATTAGGGAAGATCTTAAAAAAGAAAGATTTATTAAAGGTTTTATGAGCTGCTCTGTATTTGGTTGTGTTGATAGTTTTTACACTAAAGCTTCAGTTAAAAAACAAAGAATATTGAGGTCAGTATAAATGACTATGATAGCTGTTTTACTTACCAAAGATAGTATTTGAGGCACAATGGTTTACTTACTTTTGATGGAGATAGAGCCATGCCATTGCCTTGGTTGAACAGTTGAATATCCCAATTTGCTTACAGCGAGTACATCCAATCTCATGTTCTTCCTGTCAAATAGTTAGTCAGTAGATACAGAGTAGCGTTATTCCTTCTTGTTGTAGCAATTACTATTGATAATATTATAGTTTTGTTAATTGTAACTCAAAACTGTAATGTAATCTTTACCTTCATAGAAGCAAAGTATGTTTGTCCATCTGTCTGCACACCGGTTCATTTGCACATGTATGTCGTAAAGCAGGGCTAGAGAATAAAATAAAAGAATAATTATTTTCAGCAAGTATTAAAGCTCAAACATTTAGCCCAGTAAATTGACATGTAAAACCTGCATCAATCAACTGACCCCTTTTAATTTTAAAAACAGATGTTAATGCACTTATTCTTTGTGCTTTATCAGCTTGATGATCTCTAAAAGTACACAAGACTGACCAGATATGTACTAGTAGTGATAATAAAAGAATTACTACCAATGGCAAAGGCAAAATGATCAGTATTAGTCTGAAAGGTTTTTTTGTGACCTGCAACTTATTATTAGATCTTTAGAATTCATAATTACACTTCAGTATTTGAAACAATGTTTACTTATACATGCAGTGAATATCTAATTTAACATTTGTGAGGTTTAGATTAAGATACCATAGTTCAAGGTGGAGAAAACAGGGAACTATGAATACATCACTTAATGATTGCATCCCTCTGTTTGTGTATTCATTCTCTATATACAGTTTTTTATATGAATTATTCTAATGATATTTTTATATTCAATTGCTGAACATTCATCAGAATCATTTTTCCAGCACCTAAAAAATGAGATTATGTAATGTAGTTTTTGTTTATTCATTTCATCCGGTGAATGTCTTACCTTATAGTATACATTGATTTCTGTTCCATGACCTAACTCGGGCAAGAACTAGATGATCACACATGTTTTCAATACTTTGATCAAACTTTCCAGCAATACAAAACTGAAGCTTTTACTCTTTGCTGAATCAAGGTGATTTCAAACTAACAAATTAAACATCTGAACACATGTATGTAGTTTGTCACATAGTTTAGTTCAACTGTCTTTAAACAGTTTTGTCATCTTCTTATCTTGTTAGTTTTAAATAAATAAAGCAAAAAAGCAGTAGCAGTGGAAAATTAATGAGGTTAATTTTTTAAAGATTAAAACAGGTAATTACAACCAAACATGAGGGTATATTGTAGAAAATTCTTTGAAAATGTGGGAGTGATTAAATAGAAAAAACCAACTGCAACATGCGAAAAGAGACAAATTGAGGATAACAAGCAAAAAATGATGTTTAACATTTGAAAGGAAATCTATATACAGTGATACTTCAACTTACGAGAAACTTGAGATACGAACCAGCTTTTAAGCAAGTTTTAGCACTAACATACGAGCCATGTTTTAGATACAAGCGCGTGAGTCAGTTGCCAAGTATGCAGGAGGTGTTTTATGACAACAGCATCAATCTGTATTTTTCAACTGCTCAGGTTATACTTTTGTACCGTGTTTTTGTGTGCGCTTTCAAGTGCAGAATTATGTGAATAAAAGGTATTGTGCGTAGACCGAAAGTTTGCTAGTAAAATGAAAAATAATGCAAAGAAAATGCAAATGATAACAATTGATATTATACAGAAAATTATTGAAAAATATGCGAAATGTGTATGCGTAATTGAGCTAGCTCAGCAATATGACAGAAATACATCCACAATTATCAAAGAGAAGGATTATATTCAGGGCATTTAGCTCGCAAAAGGATTAACCGTAGTTTCTAACCGGCGCAACGATCTTCACGAACGCTGATGAAGAGATCGCTCAGGCATTTGATTAAAAGATAAACAATTGGCCGGTGACAGCGTAACTGAAACGACACTATTTGAAAGGGCCGGTGCTATCTATCAAAACTATAAAAATAGACATTCGGACAAGTTGGCTAGTGGTCGTGCATTAAACCTTTGTGACAACACCTGTGTTCGTCCTAATTGCAACATGTTGAAAGCGTGACAAAGGCAAACGTCCTTAGATAGGTTCATTTTAAAACAGCCGGCTAGTCGTGAAAGCGAAACAAAGGAAAGATTAGCTAACCAGCGAGAAACTTCAAGCGGTGAACGCCGAAGAAATTTTAATTATGTAAAGTTAAAAATGAAAGTTTGCTTTTAGATTTGCTTCAAAGTTTGTCTTTTAAGACTTTGATAAAATCCAAACTTATCAAAGTCAACTGTTGTAATGAAGGATAACTTATATCTCCCTCCCTGGCAAATGCTAGCCTTAGCTGCTATTGTATGTATTTAATTTTACATTTTAATTTATCACATTTCCTTGCATTATCTTTTTATTGGTTGCTTTTTGAAAGCATGTGGTGAGTTAGGGCAATAACCAACATGTTGTTTCTGTTACAATATCTTGTTTTGAGAGTTTTATTTGCATTTTTTAGAGTATGGAAACCAATCAATATATATTTAATTGTTCTATATATAAATTAATTGCCCCAACATGCGAGTAAATTGACATACGAGCTCAGTCTCGGAACGCATTAAGCTCTTAAGTCGAAGTATGACTGTACAAGGAAATAAAGTCTTTAAAAACAGGAAAAAAGGGAACAACTCCAAATTTGAGCTCTGTGATTTTACTAAATTTCAATGCTCGACTGTAGCTAACAGAATGCACTAAAGCTATTGCTTCCTTAAATACAACTTGCTGATTAATATTTGGTAACTGAAACCAACAGTTTATACTCTGCTAATATCAACAGGGTGAGCGGAACTTGACGCTATTTAATGTATAACCTGGTGAACTCAACATGAGAGAACTTTGTATATACCAGAGATAGAGATAGGCTGTCTCACTTTATACATCATTTTGAGTAGACCTGAACACGTCTTATATTTGTATCATTTTAACTGCAATAAAGTTTTGTCAATTTTAATATTGAAACATCATAGCAGTCAGGCCATCTCAAACATCAAAAATAATAGTAACTGATAGAATAATATTAATTTTATACTTGCTAATAAAATCGACTGAAAGTTGGTGCAACTGCATATTCATGTTGGTGACTCAGAGTGAGTATTGTGATGATCACAACCCAAATTCATGAAAGTCCCAACAGCCTAAGCCTAAGTTTAACCAACAATTTCAACGTAGTTTGTCACATAGTTTGGTTCAACTGTCTTTAAACAACACTTCATTATTTCCTCTGGTTAGTTTTAAATGAATGAAGCAAATAAAGTGGTAGTAGTAAAAAAGTAATAAGATTAAGTTTTCTTAAGGAATAAAACAATTGATTACAAACAAACACAAAAAAAAACATTTTTTCAAGTTTGTTTGTAATTAATTGTTTTAATCTATACATTTATAGAGAAATTTGTTTGAAAAAACCAGTGTGATTAAAAAGAAAAAAACAGACTGAACATATGAGAGTGGAAAAATTGAGAGCTCAGAATAATAAACTAAATACAGTATGGAAAATTTAAAAGGAAATTTGTGTACAAGGAATTAAATTCTTAAAAAAGCCAGCAAAAGAAGGAACAACTCCCACTTTGACCTCTGTTATGTTACTAGTTTTCAATGCTCTTCTGTAGCTAACAAAATGCACTGAAGCTATTGTTCCCTCAAACATAACTTGCTAATCAACAATAAATAGCTTAAACAGCCTTGTATACTCTGCTAAAAGCAAAATAGTGTGCTGAACACAACGCTACTTAAAGTAAAACCTGCTGAAATCAACATAGGAGACCACAACTCTTTATGACAATTATATCTTTATCCTCATGGACAGAATAGTTTTTGAGTTGCTGCACTAATGCGACAAAACTCCTTTAAAAATGTTAAAGCAGTAGGTAAGCTCCTTTAAAGTAAGATGATTCATTTAGGCTTGCGCGCATTGTGTCTTAAGACAATAACACTAGCTGAATAGCATTTATCATTCATAAGTGGGCATTAGTTAACTTATCAACAATAGTTTGAACTGTTCAACCGCAAATCAACACTGTAAATTATTAAAAGCTCTCATTAAGAGGAACAAAAAATAATGCTTAAAAGTTGACCACAACTCTACAACAAAATAAACAGCATCAAATAATAGATAAAAAGTACATATAATAAGCATGGATTATTATTTTATGATAACCATAAAACCATCTACGGGAAACTTACAGTTTAATGAGTAGAAAATATTGATGTATGCTCGTAGGAAAAGTGTGAACAAATAACCCGAAAGTACAATCTGTTAATATAATTAATTGTAAATAACTACCAAAATAACACCTCTGTTTTTCTGCCAGGCACACAATATATCACAGTAATCGAATTGTTACAAGGCACTGTCAAAATAAAATAATATGTAATATATTACCACAATATAGCTAGCTTTCTTAAATAGAAAAAGACAAACCTTTGAACTTCATCTACATAAAAGTAGGTCCAAATAATCTTTCACCATACACAACTAACAATCCTTTAAGGTCACAACAAAATCCGATAAGCAAGGGAGAGCTCATATTATAAGTTTTTTCTACTGTTTACAGGTTTTACAGCAGGCTTTACATATAGAAAAATCTAAATGAGGAAAGATTCCAATCTAACTTTAACTAATGTAAAGCAACAATCATAGTACTACTCCATGTAGTTACAATGACAAGGTAATCATCAGGTATGATATATTATGTGATTATCATCAAGGTACCTGATTGTGCAATGCTACCTCAGTTCCAGCAGAGACAATATGGTTTACTCTTATTATATCACGTATGATTAGTAAATGAAGATACAGCTACATTACATACAGTTGAAGACATAACATGAGGATAGCATCAGCATAGTGACAATACTAGTTCTGTACTCAGAAATTTATCTGTCTGGCATTACTTTCCAACTGCCAGCATAAAGTAAGTGGTAACATAAAGTAAATTGCTAGAACTAACTATATATGTTGTAACTCACAGACTAACTATATATACTGTACCTCACAGACTAACTTTATATACTGTAACTCACGGACTAACTATATATACTGTAAAACACAGACTAACTTTATATACTGTAAATCACTGACTAACTGTATATACTATAATTCACAGACTAACTTTATATACTGTAACTCACTGACTAACTGTATATACTATAATTCACAGACGAACTTTATATACTGTAACTCACAGACTAACTTTATACATGTATATTGTAATTCATGAACTAGCTACTTGCAAGACCTGTCATTAAACGGCACTTTTATTTGATCTCAACCTTTATTTTTACCCACTCATTTGAACGATACTGTTTTACAATCTTAACATTTCTGAACTCCTAACAGCAAGCGATCGGTAAAAAAGTGTCCAAAACACTGTGTTGTTTATAAAGGTTGAATACTCAGTTCGTTGACAGACACTTTATTATCTGCGTTCATCTTGACAGTTGGTAACAAAAAAGAGACCTTTATATGAAAAACTATTAGTACCAATACGAAACAAGCTTTCAGAAACCATAATGAGAAAGCACTTTTAAAACCATGAAACTGCTATTATTGCAATACTCCCACTAAGTTACAAGATTTCACTAACAGCCAGTTGGAGTAACACAAAATTACAATGATCATAATCAACGAGAAACAAACAAAACAATAATAATCTTGTGTTTACTATAATTAATCTTCACTGGTTGAAAAATGACTAGCTCAAACCAAATGTGTCTCTAAGTTTGACAAATCCATCACATGGCAGCAGCTTTGTGAATATGTCAAAGATATTATCATTAGTCAAACAAAACTCGGTGCGGACATCACCAGCTGCAATCGATTCACAAATGCAGTCGTATTTTACATTGATGTGTATCGTACGCTTGCTTGTTTCTGGTTGTTTGCGATTGATGCAGCTGATTTATTGCCTACAAAGATAGTTGTACAACTAAGCTGTGCAGTTCTAATATTTGAGAATAGCCGGCGTAACCACATGCATTCAACAACACCATCAAACAGCACAATATACTCTGACTCTATGTAAAGAAAGCAATGACTGACTGACGCTTCCTGAACCAGCTGATTGGACAACCAGCATTGATGAAGACTGTACCCAATTCTGATTGCCAGTCAGCGTCACTTGCATAATCTGCATCTGTGTATCCAACCATTAACTTACCTTGTATTCTAAAACTAGACATAAATATTTGGTGCCCTTCAGATATAGTATTACTTGTTTGGCTGCGGTCAAGCGAGTCTGGGTGAGCAAGCGTTAAGCTTGGGTAAAGCTCTCACTGCTTCAGCAATATCTGGACAAGTAGATACGACAGCTTATAGTAAACTTCTTACCATCGATTCATAGAGATTAGGATCTGCTAATCTGTTTCCATCCTTGTGACCCAGCTTCACATTATATGCTGCTAGGGTTGTGACAGGCTTACAATTTTGCATGTTAAACTTCTGAATTATTTGTTGAATGTAGGACATCTGACTTGGATGCATAGAACTGTCCCCTCTCTCAACAATTCATCCTAGAAAATGATGAAGTGGCCCGGGATTTGCCATTTTGGACCAAGAAGAGAGAGCTGATTTTATTTCAGTCATCTGAGCAACAGTGTCTGACATTATACACAGGTCATCTACGCAGACACCCATAATCATTTCCTTGTCGTTTTCTAGCAAATATACACACAGTTGTCAGCAAAGAACTGCATGAATTCTAACAACTTGAGAAATTCATCTATTACTACATTCCAACATTTAGGCGACTTTTCAAGTCTATAAGCGAGTGATTCAGTTTGCAAACTAAGTTTTCTTTACCAGGCATGGTCAAAACCCTTTGACTGTTACATATACAATAGTAAATCCTCTGACATTTTCCCATTCAGAAATGCCGTTGTACATCCATTTGGTGTATTATCATTTCTCTCAACAGCATCCAATAAGAGTGCACGAAGAGATGTTATGTGGATCACAGGGACATATGTTTCATTGTAGTCCACCCCAGCTTTTTGTGCATGTTACTCTGTCACAAGTCGAGCCTTAAATCTACATGTACTTATAGATCCATCAGATGAAGCTTTAGTCTTAAAAACCCACTTCAAGCCAGTTACTTTGGGATCGGCAGAAGATCAACTAGTTCCCATATACTATTGTTAATCAGAGAATGATAATCATTATTTGTACTAATCTGTGCTTGCAATAAACTAAGAAACTCCACACTGTTGAGTGCTGAGTGAGCACAGTGACCGAGGTTTGTGAAGTCATCAATACTGAACCGAACAATTGGTTGAGTCAAACATGTTGATCACCTATGCGTAACCGTTAGTGTGGAAGGAGCCTTTTTTATTTTCTGATAGATCAATATTCACTGCTTCAGAGTTGTCAACATTTGACGTTGTCGACTGATATATTAAACCGAGTTTGGTTTTATCAAAGGTGACATCACGTTTTACCTCTATTTCTCTAGTGATAGGATTGTACAGACTGTAGGCTTTAGACATAAGCTATGTCTTCAAACGCTATCGATTCTGCTTTTTTATTAACGGTTTGTCTCAGCTGGTTAGGTATGTAGGCACAGGCTAGACATCCAGAGATTTTTACGAGCCCAAGATCTGGTTTTCTGCTGTTCCACTTTTCCTAAGGAGTTGTATTTCATTCAAGTGTTCATGTGGGGAAGCAGTTCTGAATGTATACCGATGTTGATATTGCCTCTTCTCAAAATGGGTTCGGAAGTTGAAATTAAGAAATTATTGAGCGAGCCGCCTGACAAACAGTATGGTTGATTCTTTCAGCACAGCCGTTTTGTTGTCGAAAATAGCGAGTGGTGACTTTATGATGTATACCTTGAGCTTACACGCAATCTTTAAACAATCTGTTTAGTTTGAATTTTCACTATTGATTCATAAGTTCTAAATGCTTGGAACACAATAGATTTGTCACGGAAAAAGTATACATGCACATGCCTACTGAAATCATCGATAAATAAAACAAAATACTCGCTACCACCTAAAGATTTATTCTGCCCAGGGCCACACACATCTATATGTACCAATTCAATAATCCTACCTGATTTAATGTCTTCATCAGTTTAAAATGGCCGTCAATAAATTTTACTTTTCACGCAAGCTTCACAGACACCTATTCTGCCCGTAACATTACAAAAATATAACACCAATGGTTAATGTTTTTTTATGCTATTTACGTTTACATGAGTGAGGCGTTAATGCCACATGGGTGAGGAGGATGTGGCAGCATTAGCAGTATGAATAGCAGACTCGACATCAAGACAGTATAGCCTGTTTACTACAGATCCAGATGAATTAATCAAAGTTTTTAGAAAAACGCACTTTCGCTATAGATAGTCAGTCTTTTACATTGTGATTGCTCGATGCACAGTTTACATTACTCAAATATATTATCTTGCTCAAAGTTTAAAGTTTAAGACCATAAGTTTGAAGTTAGCAGGCCCTCAAATTAGGGTGTCAGAAGTTGCTGAAATAATTGAAAGAAACAGTGCTAGTTGTCGAGCAAGACCAAATTAGAAGACATAGCAGATCGTGACCAGAAAAGAGCTGAGGAGAGCCACGAGCATGACACAGAAACCATGTTTACTCTGAGTGGAGTGGAAGATGAAGAGCTAGATATTGTCGAAACATTGAGCTAAATAAGACTATCACTGAGAGAAAGCACTCTGTGAGAAACAGCTTTGCTTGACTTGTTTTTGTACTCGGCTTTAGCGGCAGCGTTAGCATCATCTTCCAGAGTACTGGTTTCATCCACATATCCAAATAAGTCCTTAGCTATGAGTAGGTGTTTCAGTTGAAACTTCCATGTGGCATAACTATCAGTGTTCAGCTTATTTATAGTCCAGCCTAATTCATCCATAGTTCTTTGATATTATATTGAAAGGGTTGACTGGGCCCATAACCCGTTTTTATAAAAATTGAATATCCAGTTTATTGATCGAAACTTTATTAGCTGTGTTCATCTTGACAGGAACAAAAAAGAGAGCTTTATATAAAAAACTAACGGTACCAATATGCAACAAACTTTCAGAAAGCACAAAAGGAAAGAATAATTGAAACCATGAAGTTGCTAATATTGCAATAAACTATACTAATAATGGCTCAATCACATCAATAACGATTAATTCCTTTGTTGTTTCTATTTGTATCAAAGTCCTTTTTCCAACTACAAGTCTTAAGTTATTTCATTAGTAACTTTGATTGTATAACATTGAAAATAAATATTACCTGTATCAGGCTAATAGTTCTGTAGTTCCTTTTTAAACATGGCTTCAATTCTTTGATGTACTTAGAAAAAAACTTTGTTGCATTTGAAGATGTGCTACTACATAAATTGAGAACATTTTGATTACATCATGGTTTCTTTTTATTCGTACTAAAAGTTTCCATTCAAAATGGCATCGAGCAAAGGTTTTGTTGTGCTAAAAATGGTGTGGGCGCTAATATCTGCTAGCTTAACTGTGCAGAAGACGATTGACATCATTTTGTTTTTAAAATGTTCAGTTTGGTTTCTGCATGTAATATAAGTATGATTTGTTCAGGTCACTTGTTCACGAGTAGCCTATATATTTGCTTCGTTTGATAGATGTTCATTAAATAACTTATAAATATGCATATTTATAGCATATATTTAATAGCATCCTTGAAGTGATCTTACCACGACTTACAATTAATTGATGCTCATAGCTTCCCTTTTCTTGCACAGAAAAAGCTAGTTTTGGCTGCAAACTGTAGCAAACATATCAATGAGTGCAATGAGCTGTCATGCAACTTTGTTTGATATAAATATAAAAAACAAGTATGCTTTCAAATTTAAAATGAAACAAAAACTAAAAATGACAACAACTAGCAAAGAGGGACACAGGCTATAATATCATTGCAGGCCAATTGCAAGTAATATATATCAACTGGTAGAGATATTTCACTATGCATATTTCTTAAGAGATCTTTGACAAGTTGGAGGTTAGTTAGCAGATTTATTGCATCCAAATAGTTTAAAATCGCTCCACCAGAAAAAAGAGACAATTATAGGTGACAATTACTTCACTCGGATTTACAACAAAAAGAGTTGAAAAATTGAGCGCCATTTCGTTCAATAAGAGGTTTAACAGTAATTGAGTTTTTTACCTGCGTCGGCACACCTTGCCAAACAGCTTGTTAAGCAACAGCTAAAAATTAGTTAACTATATAGATAACAAGTTTGTCGTTGTTGCTCAACAAGCTGTTTTGCAAGTTGTGCAAACCAAAGGTAATAAAAACTCAATTAGGTTGTAGATGTATCAATTTTCATAAGAAAAGTCAATGGAGAATGCTAACAGAAGATACGGTAAATATGGTGGAGAACATATAGACTGCTTGCCTCAAACCTGATTTAAAGGACTATATACTAATCAACTTACCATAAAATTGGACCAGGTTTTGCTGTGATGAAATTTTAAAATGGCATGATACAGTAACTTCATGAGTTTCTATACATACTAGTAATGGGGAGTTTGCAATTCACAATATAACTGTATACAGTTATATTGTGAATTGCAAATTATATAACTATTATGCAAATTACAGAGTTTAAAGCTTCTCTGTGATTCAGTTTACATCAAGTTTGTGAGTTACAGTATATATATAGTTAGTCTGTGAGTTACAGTATATATAGCTAGTCTGTGAGTTAGAGTATATAAAGTTAGTCTGTGTTTTATACTATATCTAGCTATTCTGTGTTACGGTATTTGTTAACAGGTTTGCACAGTATTTTGCTGACCTGTTGCTTGTTTGAGCAACAACTGGTAACTTTACACTATACAGTTAACTGGACTGCATAGTATTTTGCAGAATTGTTTGGTAATAAATCTGGCACACATTGTAACTACCTAAGAATTCTTTGGAAGAATAAGCATTCCATTATTACTGCCTATTTACTTTGGGAGGTTTCTACATTGCAAAGAGTAATCTCAATTGAGTATTTGTGTAAAATTTTTACTCAGTTTTATTTTTAAATATACATTGTAAATATGGTTAAAATTTTTGTCGTTACTTTATGGATATTAAAATCCTTGATATAAAATAATAAAAACAAATGGTGAAAAAAGGTTCTTTTAATCTTTGCTGATTTAAAATGGCATTTTGTGAGCATTGACAGTTTTAGAAGATACGATTTTGTAGGTGCTGTAGCTTGGATTGTCACAATAATTCTTCATCGGTAATCTATATAATACAAAAAAAAATAAATTAAGTTTGCATATGGCTATCAGTATGTGCGCCCATTAATATAGGTAACTCATGTATATATGAAAGTGCACAGACAATTTAATACATCAGATAAGATAAAATATTTAAAAAACTATAAATAAGATAAAAAATAACAGTGTCTGAGCTACATAATTATTTTAAAATGTAGGAAGAATCTGTTTAAAAAGAAGGAAGACCAACATAAACATAGTGATATAACTTGATGATTATCTTAACAAGATTAATGAGGTAGACTGTAAACATGGTCAGCTGACTTCCTCTTAGTCATTTCATACGGATGTTCAACATTTGCATAGTGATGTGTCTGTGACTCACTAGAACTATTAACAACGCTGTAGACATGATTAGTTGGATCTCTTCTCATCTTTTCATATACAGGTACAGTGTTAGTCGCATCATGGATAGTAACTTGGTCCCTGACTGTGAGTATCTCTGTGTGTGCAGGATCATTTGTACCTTCTCTAGTTTCTGGAAGTAAACAAGGAAATATCAAAAGATAATTATGTTCTATTCTTAGATTCAAGTCCGATGCACCACAGAGGCTATTTGCAAAAGTATAAATTTTCACATATATCACTGCCAACCATTAGAGCTGTATCAAAGAAGTATCCTTCTACGTAAATTTCTTTACCAGACAATGACAGAATCTGGGAAGCGATTGCTAATCCCACAAAACTTTCCTGTGTTGTTCATGAGGCAGTATTAATGCTCACATAAACTTGTTACCAAACTTCATTCACCTTAACATATATCTTTAGCATGAAAGCTCTTCCTATATGTATTTATACTCACACACTTCCCTCTGATATTTTAATGCTGTTCATAGATGTGCCAACACTCAAACTCTCTTCCACCACACAATGATGCTGTCCCTAAATGCATCCAGGCTCAAATGCTCTTCCACAATATGGTAATAGAGTCCCTAGATGTATCAACACTCACATACTCCCCAATCATGAAATGATGCTGTCCCTAGATGTATTCACACTCACACATTCATTTACCATATAATGATACTGTCTCCAACTGTATTCACACTCACATACTAGCCTGCAACTCAATGATGCTGTTGCGAAACACGCCTATACTCACATACTTCTCTATATCAGAATGATGATGTCCCTAGATATATCCACACTAATAAACTCCTCTACAACATAATAGTTCTGTCTTTATATTTATACTCACTTATATACTTCTCTAGCACACAATGATGCCAAACAAAAATGTATACACACACTCAAATACTCATCTACAAAGTTTTGATGCCGGCTCTAGATGTATCCCAACTCACATACTTTTTACAATATGGTGATCCTGTCCTTAGATGTATTCACGCTTACGTAATCCTCTAGCACACATTGATTGCTAGACCTAAATGCACCCACTCTCACATTCTTCCCCATTATATATGGAATTTACCCTAATATTTAGCCACACAACACACTTCTCTACAACATAATGAAGCTGTGCTAAGATGTATCCACAATCTTATACTCATCTAACACATAATGATGATGCTGCTCCTAAATGTATCGACATTCAGATACTCCTTTAGTACATGATTATGCTCTTCCTAAATGTACCATGTCCCAAGATGTACACACTGTCACAATCATTTCCACTACCTAATGAGGTTGCCCTAGTCCATATCCACACTCGCATACTTTACTAGCGCATAACGATACTGTCCCTAAATGTATCCACGCCCACATATTTCTCTATGACAAAATAGTGCTGCGCTTTAATGTGTCCACACAGACACACTCCTCCAAAACATAGGAATGCGGTGACTAGATTTATTCACAGACACACTCTTCTACAGCATAACGGTGCTGCGCTTAGATGTGTCTACACCCATATACTTCTCTAGTACATCATGATTATGTCCCTAGATGTATTTACAATGACATACTATGACATTACCTTTTCTCTTCCTGCAGCAGAATATGATGATGATTACAACTGCTATCAGCACAACTCCTCCAATAACTATTCCAATAATGGCACCAATAGTCAAGCTAACAATCGATTTGGTTACAGTTAGCTCTGTCGGTGGTGGTATGGTTACATCAAATGTCCATGTCACATTCCATGTGATGATGACTGGATCCACAACTACAAGGAGTTTGTTGAGAACAACACTATACCATTGCATCAATCCCATTTCATTATTTGTATGTGAACCTTAGTTCAAAGTGGCAGTTTGAATGCAAAAATAAAATATTCCAATGAAAAGCTGCAAATATGCACCAGTTTGATACTTTTCTTGTGTGCAATTATAAAGCTAGCTATGAAACTTATCATTCTAGGTAAGTTAGTTTTGTTTAAGTTTTTTTGCTTTTTGATCAAATGATCAAAGGCTGAGATTTACATTGCATACTGCTCATTTCAGTTTTTAAACATTTGTTCCCCAACCAGGCGTTTTCTTTGGAAAAATAACACATAATTGATCGCTTTCCAGTTTGCGAAGATATCAATTTTGCATAGCCATTCTTATCTTGAGTACAACTGAATAAAGATGAATGTCTAATTTTAAAGAAACGAGCAGTTCATCAAAAACAATAAGTGTTAACCCTGAAATATTTTTCATATACAAACTGTTTTCAGTTGCCCAATAAAGCTAACTAGTTGAGATACATGTAGTGAAAGTGTGACATTTGATAGTTCTCAAACTCCTCACCTATTAGTAAGATCTTACCTAGTAATACACAGACTAGTAAACTAAAACATGTAATGACATAAGTTTATTACGAATAACCTAGCAAACAACTGAAGCTTCTGTAAGTGATGATGATGTGCAGCAAAAGAGAGATTCCTAGTCTATATTTATCACTCTTTCTTTTGTCAGAGCACAAATTCTTTCATTGTCAGTAACTTGAAATTACACATATACTAATGATAAGTCAGGAATTGATAGATAACAAGTGGAGCACAAGCAGTCTGTTTTCATAACTCTTCCCTCAAGTGAGAATATTTAACACCACAGAACACTACTCTTACTATACTAAATATTTTCCTACAAAACTGCAAAGGAACCAGATTGGTGTTGTTGGTAGCTCGCCAGTATCAAAAGTTAAATGTTATGAGTTTTAGTCCTGCAGATAGCAGTCTTTTAGGAAGCACTTCTATTCGTTCTCATGTTATTTCTTTAACTCGACTGTACCAAGGTCTAACAAATATTAGTCAAATTTTAAGTGGTTCAAAACTAATTATAAGTCTAACAGTATGACCGGACCAACAACATGATTGGTTCATGTGTGAACACTGCTATCAAAAATGAGAAAAGAAGTTTTCTGCAGATGACTAGCTATCTGTTAACATCAAGTACACAGCAGAACATGGAATGCTATATTCACTGTTAATATAACTGACTTTAGCAAGACAATAATAATATTTCAACATATCTACAAGCACTGACAGATAATCTAAAACTTTGATCTAGCATTATAAATATAGTATTGTTTGCTATGTTTAATTTTTATCTAAAATTTGTAGTCTAAAAAGTTATTTATTTAGGAAAAATACCTGAAATTCGGCCAATCACCATTACACCAATCTTACCAAATCCCACACGATGATACTATATAATTCTTGACTTTATTAATAACCATACTTTAAAAAGTATCAGATGAATAATTACCATGTAACGGTAACAACATACTCTTCATATGTACCGCATTTTGATGGTCGGAAAGGTATATCTGACACCTTCAAACAAAATACTTTGTAGTTTTTATGCCAAGTAGTGATGCCAGGGTGAATTGCGAAAAGCTATTTTCACACAAAATATTAGGATTCAAAGATGTCCAGCAGCTGTGACAACAGCTTGTGTTCAACACCACAGACAAGAGAGTAGAAGAGAGACTCTCCTGCATTCCAAATAACAAATTAACAGTGGGAAGTGACTACTTAAAATGAAAATGTGTGTGATCCACAATGCCGACACTCACATTCAATAGATGCAGCACAGTTGAACTGTTCTGTTTGACCATTCTGACGAGAGTCCATACCAACTACCAACTGATCAGACACATCTGTATCCGAACAAGTACTGCATGACCACCCGTAGGTAGGGTTAGAATTAGAGTCAGTCAACACTTTACAAGTGAGTGTAAGAGGCCCTCCAGGGTTATATTCTAAATCGTAATGTGGCTCCCTTTCATAGTCAATATCTGTAACAGGGTTAAAACGGTACTAGTAGTGTTGCTATAATAGCAGTTTCATGGTTTCAATTGTGCTTTCTCATTGTCCTTTCTCATTGTGCTTTCTGATATCTCGTTGCTTATTGGACTCCATAGCTTTTTCATATAAAGCTCTCACTTTTGATCTCCTTTGTTGATATGAATGAAGCTAATAAAGTTCCTGCCAATAAGCTGAATATTCAAAATTTATAAACAACATACAGTAAATCAGAAGAGTAATAATAATGAAAAACAATTGAAGTAGAGATGACTCTAAATGACTTAGTCTGTTAGCCATAATAATAGATCTTGCTAAAATAGAGAGGGATGTTTGTCTGTCTGTTGGTTCATAACATTTGAAAGATCAGTATTTTTCGTCCAATACATGAGATCTTATTCAGAGCAATTATGAGTGATGAAGTGATATATGTAACAGCTACATGAATGATCTGTCAGAATTGGTAACAAAAATAGATGATCCAGACCTATGCATCATCATATTATCCACCGTATCTATTGCTTTGTGACGGTGCTGACATAGTGGTAACAAGTTAGCAGCATAGACAGCTCCATTTGCAAGCTAAAAGTTAAGATAGAGATTTCAGGAAAAAAGCTTCTAGTTAAGGCTCGATGCTGCCAATCGCTGATAGATTTAAATACATACCGTAAAACATCTAATTGAACGGCATCTCTATTTGACTGTGGCTTATATTTGACTGCCACTTTGACTATCTTTGATCCCATAATTATGGTCCCTCAATTTTAAGTGATCAGTAGAAAAGTGTCCACAAAATTGTATTAATAATGAATCATTTACATTAATAACAACAAATTTTCTCGTTGTCCAACTCTAAAGCTTTTTGCTATTTTTCACTAAAACTTTGAAAGCAACACCATAGAAATAGTGAATAACGGTCTCAGGCTAATAGTCGTTCCTTGTTTAACTCGGTCTTGATACTTTGAAGTACTATTTAAAAAAATGGTTTGCCAACAAACATAAATAAAAACAACAAACAAAAATGCCAACAACTTGCATCGAAGGACACAGGCTATAATATCATCGCAGGTCAATTGCGAGCAATAGATATCAACTATTAGAGATATTTCTTGGTTTCTCGATGCATATTTATTAACATATCTTGGACAAGTTGGAGGTAATTTGGCCGATTTATTACATCCAAAATGCTTAATATTGCTCCACCGAAAAAAGAGAGCAAAATTTTAGGCAACATCCGCTTCGCTGTAATAGGGTAAATTTATCTCACCAAAAATTCAGATGAGTCATTTGAAAAATACACAATCAGCCTCCAATTGAACTCTGCTGCCAATTGACCACCACTATAAAAGAAGGGTTGAAAAATAAAGCTCTACGGTGTTCAATTAGAAGTTTTATGACATTTGCACAAACACAGGACGGGTTTTATCAAAGCACATATTGACTATATTATGAAACTGAAATGTCAATATAGGCCTACAATCTTTACAAGGCACAACCGTGTCTTGTGAGATAAAACTATATTTTGGATCATGCTTGCCACCCAGCAGTCATTTGAAAAATATGTGGCATGCATATCTGTTCTTTACAATGTAAGAGTAGGGCCTATTTTTGATTTTGGTCTCCAAAGTGACCATTAAAACCAATAACTATTCTGTCAACGTTGTCGTCTGTAGGCGTGGTTTGTGTCAGTCATGTCTGTGTCCATCAACATCGTCTGTGTTTGTCAACGTCATCTGTGTCTGTCAACGTCGTATCTGTCGACATCTTGTGTCTGCTGACGTCGTGTGTCTGTCGATGTCTTGTGTCTGTCGACGTCGTCTGCGGTTGTCAACGTCATGAGACACAACAAGACATCGACAGACCCACGGTGTCGATGTTATGCTCAAATGACGCCCTAGTATGTTCAAATGTCTCCCTGTCCAGTTATAGCTATTGAACCTTGGAAAGAGAAGCTCGCTACGTGCTGGATTTGAACTCATGTAGATCGCAACCACAAGTTTCTAATCACCCATTTAACTTCTGAGCTGCACAGTCCTTATAATTCTATTGCTCCTCTAATATACAGTATACTCTTTCCTCGATTGTACACACTAAATGACGTATTAATTGATACACTGCCATATTAGGGCAAATTTGTTTTCCGTTATTTAATATCAACAATGATATCTCTCAAAATTAACATTTGGGGATTGTTTTATTGATTACAATGAAATAGCAAAAGTGTTGATGTGCTAAGTTCCCGCTCAGTTTTCAGTCAGCGTTATCCATTATAGTAAAAACAAATTCGCAAACAAATAAGTGATAGAATCTTAATTAAAAGTTTGAAGTTTACCAAAATCTACTATATAAACGGCAATACTGTATATCCTAAAACTTCCTTAAAGTATGTGTTTAGTAAGCCAAATTCATTTAAGTTAGATCCAACGTTTATGCTACACATCTGCCGTGAAGGTAAAAACTCTGTGCATGGTACATTGTAACGTTGAATTTTTTTGCAGATCATAATTACAAAATGCATTAAAGTTTTTGTAGGTAACTATAGTTACTAAGGTTAACATGTTGTTTTGTTACTATTTTTTATTGATCATGATTTTTACCAGAAGGTGATTGCAGTAGATAATTACTATGAGTTTCTATACCACTCTATAGGTCCACACGACATTTTCGCCTTATGATGCCGGCACTGAAGCAAATTATAATCATATATATGTAAACCAAATAAGTTTATATTGTAATTGTAGCAAAACAGACTATATTTAGCTATTACTTGCTAATGTTTTCACATTTACATTTAAACTCTTTTACAGTTTCCCTTATCTTTCTAAGTTATTTCAACAAAACACTTCTTTCATGATATGAAAATTAAAATTTACAGCTTGGAAAAATCTTGGAACCTTTACCGTTACTTTTCTTTTAATTCATTTTAACTGCACAAAAACCATTTCTTATGATATGAAGTTTAAAAGTGAGAATGGCAAAAGTGGCATATGTTGAATGGAAATAAATTTCGTGTCCTGAGACTTTTTATTAGCTGGGCATTCATCTAGTCTTGTCTAAAGATGATTCAGCTACCAAAGCTATTGATCAGAACTACAGTGCTAACCATGACTCTGAATATACAGTTTGAGTTGTTTTGGCTGTGAAATCCTGTACAAGAACAACCTCGGAGAATTAAATAAAACCATCCAGAATAAAAATATAAAATTGTGAATGAATTGTTTCCTTGCTTGCTATTTGAATCAGACAAAGGAAATAGCGTCTACACAAATACACTTTTGCATCATGGACTATAGAACACACTAAACTTACAGCGAGGCTCCACATCTTCTGACTTTATTATGTTATCATGGTAAATATTCTCCAGGATTGAATGAGTTGTGTCTTTACATCTCAGAGTCAAACCGTATCTATCTTCCTCTATAGGTGTGTAACTATTGCTTCTCACAATCACCACATCTTCTCTCAACACCTCTGTAACACAATGATGAACTTATAAACATATATTAAAATTCCACAATATACATTGTAGCTACAAAGCAACTAGATCTTCATTTGAATCCAAAATATAATAATGTTACTTCAGTAATTACTTGTCATCCTTGACACTAGCAGTAAAAATCTAACACACAGTTTAGCCCTCGTCCTAAGCAAACAAACCTCGTGCAACTTTTAAAATCACATAAGATACCCTCAGCCCTGAAAATATTAAATACAGAAAATGCAACATGGGCATCAGTTTGTTTAGAAAACTCATATATTAATATACTAATTACCGCTAATAAAAGCTATAAATTTCTGTTACTGGAGACTAGATGTACAACAGCATCCTAACACAATTATTAACAGTAAAATAAACTTCTACGATTGATCAACTTTTTATTATTGAGTTATATGAAACGTTTACAATATGTCATAAAATTCCATCAAATGTTTGTAATTTTATATCTGAGGGTATTTCAAACACGAGACAAAAATATTATCAGAATATTGCAGATTATCGAAGCAGGAAGGCTTATAAAATTAGGACATTACAAAAAATATACAAACAATATAGAATATATATAATGTTGGTTTCAACTTTACTTAGTATAAGCTTTAATATGTTTGCTATATATTTCTTTATAACCACTTCTACTACTGAACCTGCGTACGGCCAATCCTAAACTTTTATTAGCTTGTTTCTACACTATATTAACAACATATACTTTTTATTGATTGTTACCAGCCATTCAGAAACCAATCAGAACTTCGAGGTTTGTCAGAAGAATGGATATGTTTAATTACGAATGATTCTCCTCTCTGTTGATAGAATCAATCAGATAAGCTTGCTACACCCAGTGGGTTTCATATAATCACCAATAATGACCAGTTTCTCTTTAAGACACATTTATCAGCAATATTTTTTCGTTTTGACTTTGTGTAATACAAGATAGAAGGGGTCAAAAAGTGTACTAGATTTCTGTTATGAAACCACCTGTTATAAATTGTAGTGTTTTAGGTCAAGTTGTGGGACATGAAAATTGTTAATGGAGTATTACTGGAAATTTTAGCAAAATACAGACAAACAATTATTATGTAAACTTATCCACTACTAACTGAGGCAGAGGTATGTGTATATAATTTTAGGTTTGAACACTCATACACTTATATATTTTTGTGTACTGTCAGTTATCCTATAAAATATTATAAAGACTCATCTCAGTATATCACTAACCATATTCATATACAGAGTCAGGACTGCCTCCAGTAGATGTACAGTTGAATGACAACTCTTTTCCTTCAACTATCTTATCTGGTCTGTTCATTACAAGGTTCTCAGGTTTAACTACAAAATAGAACATTATATGTAAACAGCTATAGTTTTCCTTCCCATAATTTGGTTCAGTGGTCAAAATTGTATTAAAGATGCACTTGCATAAAATTGTTAGTAAGTTTATCAGACAGTATCAGTATTTTTAATCATTTGTGATTGTTTTTGATCTTTGAGGTCATCTGATTGCCAGGTTTATTCAGAATTAAAACCAATCAAACTTGATCGTAGCTAAAACACTAAGATCATGTGAAAGTGTGATTATGATGTCTATAGTTGCAAGGAGACCAGAATAGATGTAACTAATGCTTCAACATGAACACAATAGCTTATATAAACTATCAAAACAATAAAAACTAGTGGCAGTTTTTTGGACGTATTTTTTCTTCTGAGCATATTAATCGCGATCAAGTTTTATTGATTTTAATCTTTAAACATCCCGGTAATCAGATCACCTCAAACATCGAAAGCAGTAGCAAATGATAAAAAAATGCATATACTTGGTGATATAACCTCTAAACATTTTGTAAAAGTTCATCTTTAAGCTGTGCTTTATACCTTGCTTGGCAAGTTTTGTAATCTTAGTGAAAATGGTAATAAATGGAAGACCATACTTAGGAGAGAACTAAAAATAGGAATTAAATTAATTAATTAAAACTCCACAAAGACATCTAGCAACTACTGCAATAGAGAGAGAGAGAGTAAAAAGGAGAGTCTCAGACTAAAGAATGTAGAGAGGCCGAACCTTATAAATCAAGCAAAAGAAGCAAAGATATAAAAGAAAAAGATAGATAAATCTAGGGAAGTTATGTCAATGCAAAGTTTAGGGAGTCCAATATAGACTGGTTCAAGATCTATATGACTACCTCTATATATACACCCAAAGCTTCCCATTTCCAATTCTCACCATAATGGAAAATGGGCCAAACCAAACTTGATGTTCGCAGACAAACTAGACACAAAATATTGGAATATTCAGACGGACATGAAAGAAAAAAAACATTCGGCAAACTATTAAGTAATTAAGTGATAGTAAATTATAAACTTTGATCTTTAGAGCCTTTAGAAATAGTCACGGTAAAGAAATCATATACCAGTGCTTTGCAAGGTGTTGCTAAACAAAGTGTTAACAGAATATGTTCCATCACAAAATTTACTGGTACCAACTCGTAATACACTGTTTAACCATATTCTGGCATGTATAAAGTTCAATTGCATTTGAAAATTTGTTGTATATAAGATCTTTTGTGATTGCATCACAGTGATTGCACTCTACTTGTAAAAACCACATATTCCCGCATATAAGCCAATACCAAAACGCAAAAAAAGCTTACTAAATTAAGGGTTCCGGCTTAAACACGCACAACTCTGATTGCAAGCAAACGAGATGGCATTATGATAACTTAATTGCAACAACTACAACTCGAACCTTGCTAAGCATGCGGCTGGTGGCCTTTTACTTACAATTTGTACAAAAGTAACAACAGTGATGGTTTGCACTTGAAGAAAAGCTGAATGCGAAGATCCATTGAAAAACAAATGTAACAGAATCGGTAAGTTCAGATTATTTCTGTCCAGTTTTGGTTTTGACAGTAAGAGTGTGCACATTGTTACCACACGAAGCAGATCTTGTTTGATATAGTACGCTGTGGTGGCAATAACAATCTGTGGTTGGTCATACACATGATCACTTGTGTTTTAGGCACGGCAAATGACATGGCATTTTTAGTATCGCTGGTACCGTTAGAAATATTCTACCAAAGACATTTTGCTAAAAGAGATTTTGCCTTACATGTACAGTGCACCTCGAGATTTTTTCACCTTACGAAGTCAAACATTGTGATATCTTTACCTCGCTATACGAATTTTATTTCACCATACGATTTTGAGAAAAGTTTCGCCTGAGTTAAAATGTGGCGGTCGGTGTGCTCATAACGCACGTCGAAATAAAAAAGACACCGAAATATAGTTTGCTGAAAACATTTTCAGAACATTTAGAAGAGACACGATGATCGACTTCTCTCATGTCAGCATTCCGCGTGGAAAATTTCGTGTAAAATACACAAGCGAGATCAAATATTCATTTGTAGCGTTATTACATCTTTTACTATAAACCTTTAAGTCAGCATACGTATATAATTACAAGTATCTACATTTAATTCGTTAGCTATGGAATCTGAGACCGATACGAATGTTACAAAACGAAGGAAAAATGATTTCTATGTCAACAAAGTTGGATGTCGTAAATAAAAAAGCACCTCTATTATTAACATTGTCAAGGAATATGATCGCAACCAATCAGCATTTGCAATTATTATTAAAACAAGAACTACATTAAAGCAAGCACAAGACAGAGCTTCCGACTGAAGATTTGAAGGAGCTAAGTCATGCACGCAATCAGCATTCAAAATGAGCAACCATTTAGTAAAGGCGAGGAAATAGAAGATACAGAAAACCGCACATTGGCAGAAATATTTCAAGTGTTTAATTTACTTATGTGGTACATTAAAACAATGCATGTATAATATATATTATTTATCTCTTGTGTGGCATGCTTTTCATATTTTATTCATTTTATTTGTTTCCTTTTGATTTTGTTTTATTTTCTTGTTTAACCATGTCTTTGCAGGTGGGCTTGTTATCTCCTACGTGAATACAATTCATCGTATGTATGTAACTCATATAACTAACTACTCAAGATAGTTGACGCATTTACATTACTTTCTGAAACTAGTTGAAGCCCTTTCCTCTAGGGTATAAATACGTACAAACTTTTGACGTATGGTTACATTGATTCTGTGCACATTCCATACAAGAAAAACTACTGTAGCACCTTCTCTGGATTCTTCTACAAGCTTTAGCTAGCTAGCAGTTTTCTGCAATGCACCAGCATTTTTTTCTTTTAAACCAGAAGAAAAATTGGACAGGACTAGACAGCCTTTTTTAGCCTGCTAAAAATTCCATTTTATTACGTATTAAATTAATCTTCAAGTGTACAGCAACATAATTAGCATTGATACCCATTTGCCTCCTCTCTGCTTTATTCGCTACAATATACCAGCTAAAGTCACGTTACTCCAAAGGTATGTACAACCTGTATGGTAAATAAAATTTCATTTTTCTTTTCGGTAGCCATTAAATGGTCAGGTGTGTGAGAGGCCGCTTTCGATAACTGCATCGCTCGGCCTTATTAAATTCTGGTTGAAAAAGGTTTCAACCAAACACGCTAAATTTTATAATGAAAGTGAAGACAGAAACTTATGAAGGATAAAATTTCGTGATAACAGTTGAAATTCATTAAAATAGTTCAAAATACATACTAAAACTTGGTTTTAAGGGTGAGTTTGGCAAGCTAAACTTAATTGAAGTGAATTCAACGTTTATGTTATGCATACCTTTTGAAGGTAAGAACATGTTACCGTATGATCTGCATTTGGTACACAAATTACAGTTTTACAGTATTGCAGATTATAATCACCAGGTGCACTTAACACAATCCGGCTACTGTAGGTAACTATTGTTACTTAAGTTAACATACTATTTTGTTACTAATTTTCAATGTGTACAGCATTTTTATAAAATGTTGGACGATTTTTACCTTCTTTTTTCATTGTATAATTACAATGGTTTCTATACTCCGACATACGATTTTTTCGCCATACGATGCCAGCCTTGGAAGGGATTAACATCATATCTCGAGGGTGCACTGTATTCCATGTATTCCATTGGCTCAATGCAAGCCAATGATCATTTCCTTTTGATTAAGCGAGGGCATGATTGGCTACTACTTATGATTATGCAACTATTCACCAATGAGAACCATTTTGTACTACGCATACAAGTCACACCATGTCCGCAATCTTTTACTTTGATAGGTACATATGCGTGTTACAGGGTCGGCTTATATGCAAATTTTGATAAATTTACTGATTTTTGAACAGTTTTTTTGGGTCGACTTATACACGAGATGAGCTTATTTGCGGGGATATACGGTACATTATAATAATGCTTTTGAACAGTTTTTTTGGGTCGACTTATACACGAGATGAGCTTATTTGCAGGGATATACGGTACATTATAATAATGCTTTAGGCGTATTTGATTTTGTTATTTGATATTCGATTTTAATCTGAAAAATTTAAATATTCAGCATTCAAAGTTTCTGGAAACATTAACGACTTGCAAAAGACTTGAGAGGCTGAAAACTCGGAAAAAACACTAAGAATGAAAGTTACACCATATGCAATTAAGTTTTAACTTTACCTAGTTTCAGTTGAAGTAAATGATACTGTGTATCACTCCATGATGACATAACATCTGATCTTATGCATCATTAAGCCTATAATTACGGAATATTCTGTAATGTTTTTAGCTGTGAAACTATTTCAATGACTTATAACATATTATACCTTATTCAACATGCAACAGCCTGGACATAGAAAGCAGGACGAGAAGCAACTTGCTCTTATGGCATATTCAAAACACGCATTAGTGAAAAGGAATATCAAGGCATATCAGTACAACTCACCATTAATAGTGGAGATAGAAATTGATGAAGAGTTGACACGAATTATTGGTGTGAAGTCAGCGAAACATCTAAAGTTAGCACTAAGGAAATCATCTGATACGGTTCCTGTTACGGTGATGATGAACGTAGGAGCAGCAGCTGCAGCATCACAGTAAGCTTCATCTATTCTAGAAAATCCTAGTATGTTCAGACCATTATTAGGTGTCCATGTTTGATCATGAATATCTATTGTACAAGCAGTCCTATCGCCTTTCACACTGGTACCATTAACCAGGTAGACACCAGTAACATCTGTATCTCCACTAGCGGTACATGTTAGAGTTATCGACTCATCTTTGTAGAATGAGGGATACCCTGTGGTCACTACGGAGATATCAACTTCACTTCCTACAATTACAAAAGAACAAGTCATTATATGAAACAACTGGACAAGGTAAGTTCATCTGTATAATAACCTTTAGCCCTGAGTAGCCAACTTTTTTGTAGTTTTGTAGTCAACTTACAGTGCATAAAGTATGTGTATACTCAGCTGTTACTAATGCTAATTAATTCAGCACAAGGATGAATACTACCTTTATGTATCCGAAAAAGCATAAAAAGGTATTTTTGTTCCAGTATCAACTACTATCACAGCTACAACTCAACAATCTACTAACATTAGTTCACTAGATTCGTGATTTTCAACCCCAGTGCCCCGGCACAGTGGTTCTCCGCGAGGTCCAATCCATTATGATGTGGAATTTTACAATCCAAGATTTCAATAGCTATAGCTGGGCAAACACACCCACAACATTGCAATTTCTGGTTCTTTCTAAGGGCAATCGCTAAAAACTTTAAACACTAAAAACTGATTTATCATTTCCAGGTTTCTACCAGTATCGAAAGGTACCAGTATCATTGTGCTCAACATTTGGATGGATGCTTCTGCTGCAACAGTAACATTTTTATACACACACTTCTACATGTATTCATGTAGGAGTTTGTGTACAATGTGTGTGAACGCGGGACACACACATTGTACACATGAATACAATCTAGAAAGACTACATAAAATCCAGTTAGAACAGAGTTCTGTTTATACCCGTGATAGACTGTTACAACTGGCTATATTCAGAAAAGCTGAGCTTGACCCGCTCCTTCAATACATTGTTGCACATTTGGACTACAGACAGCAACTCAAATACTATATCAATTATTAATGCTGGAGTATTACACTTAGACTTAATTCAACTTACCACCAACAATAGATATAACTGTGAGTGCTGTTAGTGAACGAAGTATGAACAAGACTCTGAAACAAGACAAGGTAAGTCAGATGAAATAAAACTATCAATAGAATGAACAACACACCATCAGAATAAACTACAGGTCTATTGAATAAAGTTACAATAAGCGTTGTTACATGAACAGTTGAAGTTATCCACTAAACTTAACATCTCAAAATAATTTATTGCAAGTGCTCCATGAGAAGCGGCCCAAATGTGGGTCGCTACATGATACAAAAAGTGGAGCTCTTTAGCTTGCAAGCTGTTTTGAGAGGATTAATGGTTGCACAGCGTGCAACACAAAAATGAATATAATAACAAACATCACGTAAAAGGTGATTTCTGTGAATTCTACGGCACATCCATAGCTTCAACTTCTGTTATACACTGAAACTAAGCTGATATTTGCCTCATTTGACGTTTCGCTATAGAAATGAGATGGTCAAACACTGACTGCTACACATTTTTACAGCTGCATTAGCCATAGTTAATACAGGCATATGTAGACCTATAGGATAATATAAAATATCCGGAAGTCCAACATTATAACTTCTAATTTACGCTGATATTTATTCTGTATGTCAAAATTTACACATATAATTTACACACTTGTTAATTCACACACTTATATATATATATATATATATATATATATATATATATATATATACAGTGAAACTCGGATAACTCAAACTTCAAGGGACCGAGCAAAAGTGTTCGAATTATCAGAGCGCCAAGTTATCAGAGCACTGTCACAAGTCCATGTATTCACTTATTTATTAGTAGATACATGTACATATACAAACTATAATATAAATCAAAAGCACAAATGGCTTGTTTCAAATTAAATGCTTCTAATGTAAAGTTTAAAACGTTTTATCAAAAAGTATAGAGATTTTTCTATCACTTGAGATTGGTTTGTTATTTGAGGTGATGTTATTGCCAGGACGTTTTTTAGATTGACATTGGCAAAACTTGATCGTTGCTGAAATGCTCAAAAGAAAAGACATCTTTTTCTTTTGAGCGTTTTACCCACGATCAATTTTGCCGATTTTCTTGAAGTTTATGCAAAGATTACCTTACTTTACCTGGGATTCATTAAGAGCAACACTCCGAGACAGTTCAATTAAAAGTTTTGCGTGGTTTTACGGTACATTGTATATCACTCACGCTTTTTGAATGGATACTTATTGAATGTACACACGTATTCTGTGTTTAGGTCAAACGATGAATAGTTTTTTTAGCTAACCCAACGTATACGTTTAATTACAACAATTTTTAAGACGTTTTAAACATTCAACATTCCAACGTTGATTCAACACGGAATCAACGTCGGAAAACTATTCATCACGGGCTAGCCGGGTCACGCACTCAAGGATTTTCGCCGCGCAAATACAAAACAAAAACAACATGCAGTTTTTGTTTTGTATGTGCGTGGCGAAAATCCTTGCGCGCGTGACCCGGCTAGCCCGTGCTATTCATCGTATAGCAGTATAAATCAAATTTCACCAAACCTTTAGAAAAGTTGTTGACAAAAATATTTTGCCGATGGAGGTAATAACGACGCTTATGAATTACGAAAAGTTGAGGTTTACCTTTATGGCTTGGAATAAAGTGATTTTCTAAAGCGATAACAACTGTTTCGGTAGCTGTTGGGCAAAAAACAGTTCGAGTTAACAGTGTTGAGTTCGAGTTATCTATAGCAATTTATCATTACGTGGGAACGGACCAAAAAAAACGTTTGAGTTAACCATGTGCTCGAGCTATCCGTGGGCAAGTTATCCATGTTTGACTGTATATTGTAAAACACTTATACACATATTTATTGTGTTTTATTTGATCCATTCCACTAGAGGTGGAACGAGACAGGTTTTTTAAATTCGAGACGAGACTCGAGACACTGTCTTGTAAAAATTCGAGACTCGAGACATGAGACAGTAAAATAATGAGCATTTGGCCATGATTTCAATACACAAGTACTAGTGTACATACTTGGTTTATATATATAAAACTGATAAACCTCTTTTTAAATTGAATTTTCACCTGGTGTAAACGATTTAAATACAACATTTTAATAGTGATATGCATGTAGTTTTTGTAAACAAAAGTGACACAAACAGCTCTAAAATACCGAAGTTATATATTTCTAAGAATTTTGAGCTTGATTGATAATAATTATTATAAACATATTGCTTTGTACATGCATATTTTTACCATCTATTGAATAGGTCTTACTTTTTAATGTAATGTGTAATGAAACCGATAGCCGTCGCTCTACAAAGAAATACCGCAACTAAAAGAACACACGATAACACTTTCATTCTTATCGTTTCAACAATGTTAAGTTTTGCTTGTGTATTAACTGTAGTATGTGAATTATATTTAAATTGTACTCATGAAATTATATGAATTACTGTACACATGTACATGTATATTCTTATATTGAACTAACAATAACGTCATTATTAACCGAACATGGACTATGGTCGACACAGCCTTTTGTTTGTTTCTCCGTGTCCGGGCAAGTTTTACCCGCAATTGGTAGTATATAAAAGAGGTCCGAATTTTATGAAGGACAGTTGGTGTTTAGACACGATACGATAAAATACAGACATTTTACCCCCAATAGTCTTATTTATTAAATTGGATTATTCGGAGGGTAATTGGATACACCCGGTATCTGTTTTAAGGACACAGAACCGCACTACAATATATATATTAACAGGGCCGTTGTTCGGACTACATGATTAGACTCGGTGGCCAACATAATCAATAGCAACAGGTAGTAACGGACCGGGTATAACTTTAAAGGCAGTTGCCTGCAATCCATTACAATATATGGAATTGTTGCTACCGCAAGAAGCCATGTTTTAACAACCGTGCGCAGGCGCTTCAGTTTTATTTCCTGTCTCGAGTTTGGCAATAGTTAAGTCGAGACCGATACGAGACAGGTCGATACTCGAGACATCTCGTGTCTCGTTCCACCTCTACATTCCACAGCTTAAAACTTGATGAATATATCAGCCGACTGCATATTGCATTGAACTAAATGCTTAATACAAAATATGTAAAAATCAAGTGTGAAACTTGAATTATATGAAAAAACTGAACTAAAAAAGTTTTAACAAAAAAAAACCATTTAGGCCCTAATTGACACTTTGACTTTGCATTAAAGAATGATGAAAGATGAATGTAAGTAGAAGATAAAATAGATATATATGAAACTAGTTTAACTCGGACTACGGGAAATTGTATTAATTCATCTCATTTATACACCTTCATTTACCACCTTTGTTTCTCATAGACATCTAATGAACTGCTATCAGCGTTATAGCATCTGCTGATACCATCAGCTATTAACAAAAAGACTGGCATAGATATCAACATCTTGTAGGTATTAAATGATGTAAGCTTGTTACACGGAGTAAAACTGATTCTAGCCATTTACACTAACTTATAATACTAGTAGCCTCTCAGTGTAGAGCTAAAAACAATTGAATAAAAACAATAAACACACCTAAGATGGTGCATCTTAAGTGTTTCCAGAGCTCTTACGATGATGGACTCAGACTTAACGATCTCAGAATCTTTTCTAAAAATAAAAAAATAGAGATAATTAATTGCATGCCTGACAACAGGAATAATGAAGCTTTGTTTGAAAAGATTAGACATATATGCACTGTTGATGTGTACAGGCGTTGCAGTTACTCCTCACAACTGTTTCCACTTGTAATGTCGTACCTATACTAAGTTGACTGATGACATGAAAAGTTCATCATATTCTGAGCACATAAAATGTCTTTGGAGATTGTCTGAGTACATCAAATATGTAAAAGGTATTACAAACATAAATTATGAAAGGTATATTTTCTACGGATAAATAATGGTAGCCTAGTTCCATGTGTTACTAGTATGACATTAAAAGAATGTAACAGAAGGGTTTTGTGAACTTCCGAAACAGAAATAAATATTATATCATGATTAGAGTCAAAATAAGTTTTAGATTTGCCTTCACTGGTATGTCCAAATAAAAATCAATACTATTGATTTCTGTAACAAATTGTTTATCAAGACTGCTTCATTGTACATGACAGATAATTTACAGATGGTATAGGTAGTATGATTGTTACTATGATATAGTTCATTCTGTTTCACTGCCACTATTTGCTTTATTTCTTCAGTTATGTTGAAACACATGAATGTCACTCCAACAGCAGCATGACAACATTAGAAGACAGAGCTACTAGCCATGGTATCCAGAAGAAAGATATATGAATATGAGAATGTTATTTAATCAAAAGAATAAAAGAAAGAAGAATAAGATAAAAAGTTAGTCATAATGAAGTTATAACATGTCTAACCATTATATTTTACATATATCAATCAGTTTAAGGTATTGTGTAATTATCAGGTACTTTATATGTATATGTCGAATGCTGTCAATCATCCTCATTACTGTTCAAAAAGCTTGCTTCAATGAAAAATTTGCTGTAAAACTGAACTGAAAGTCTTTTGTATGCTTAGAAATATCCACAATAAAATCCTCTGTATGAACATAAATTATGCTGTTAACGTTTAGTTGCAAGTCATTAGTCATTCACTCTATATGAACCAACTTCATGACAGGAAAATTCAAGAGCCTGCTTGTATGGTCTATCGCTTTATTAATATCAGTGCCACTACTAAAAGTGAAATAGCATACTTATATGTACTGAACGTTATTACCGATTGTAATTTTTAAATGCTCTCAGTTTACCTCCATTTTAATGGCTGTGACAATGACAAACTCAATGCATTTTGTGACAAGTACTACGAAGACAATCTTATTTTAATCAAAAATAATATAAGGAAAATATTATATAATAATTTGTTAACACAGGCCAAATAAGTTTGTGACATTTTGTCATTACAATTATGTAGCAATCTACATGTCCTTGTCTGGCTAAAACAGTTCTGGGAGATGCATTATTAACACACTGAGCGTTGTTGTCAGAGAATCTCAAAGAATGGAATTTTCATGGAAAATATTCAACTATGGAAAAAATATTTTTCCGACCTAAAAGTTTTCAGTTTTAATTTCTATTAGTGACTTTCATATACCTATTTGTTAGATACAAATTAGAAAATTTGTGTACACATATAGCTAGTTGTTTGCATGAAGCCCTGTTGTCATTGGCATCCGTCAGCCAATATTGTACTCAATTAACAAGCATAGGAAACAAAGTGAAATTGACTCGAAATCATAAGAATAAATCTTTTCAACCGTGACAGTTTTCCCTAACAACGTGCACTACACTAGGTCGAATTTCGTTTTATTAATGAAGCAGATCCAGAAAAAAACTCCTTGAGTACAATGTACGTATATTGAAAATATCCATAGCATAAAGAGCTAGAACACGGACAGGGACACACATATATTAAAAAATTAGGTCTAGTACGTCACGACTATAACGACAATGAGTGAATTTAATGAAAATACAGTTTTACACAAGCACGAAACAGTGCAATGCAAAGACAATTTGAAAGCGCACCTAGAGATCTTTTAGTAACAGGCGTTGTAACAAGACATGAAAAACAGTTTCTAAATTGCACATGTCCTTTTTCAATCATGTCGCCAAATGATGAGCCAGTGCAATTAGGCAATTAGCCACCAATTAGGCAATTACATCTATAAAACTAAATGCAACTTTACTAATAAAGTGTGAATGTTTACTAAAAACGTGTTCGAAGCAGATATGATTCATATTTCAAGCTCAACTAAATTCACACGATATTCAATATGAAAATATATTGATTCCTAACTGCTAAAGACAGTATAAACCGTAGTTACGTATAAAGCGCATTGGCCTTTGATCGCTCATTTTCTAAAGATTTACAGCGATGAACTATTAACCGATATACGGTAACAAAATTCGGTGACGGCAGAGGGACGCGTAGGTTCGATCGAAACTAGGTCAATCTATAGACTACTACTATAATCTGCAAGAGATAATTAATTTACTCACTCGCACTAGCAATCAGCTTCATCAACTATTTCTATTGATGAACAAAATAATCCAACGATGATCGGCTAGATAACGTTTCCTTTGTTTGAAGCTAAGTGAATAAAAGCGCTAGTAAAATCCAACAGTCGCGCATAAGATGACCGTTCACTAGTAATCACTAACTACAGTATGAAGCTTCCTTGTATGCGCGCAGCAATCAATAACTTATCCACGACGCAGGCGGAGTTACCAGCGGGCGCAGAGCAAGTTGATTAAATACTCGCGCAAGAAATGTTGTCTATTTTACTCGCTACGCTGTGGTCTTAAATCATAGACTTATTTTAAAATTGTGTCTCGTTTTTTTGTGCAGCTATCTTGATTTTGGTAGTAACCTGCTGAGTTTACGATTATGAGAGTTTAGATGACATCGTCATAGATAGTTAGCCGTGGCGGCAGAAATGCCACGCCTCCAATTGATAACATGTCACTGAGATACTAACTTTCACCCTCCAAAAACCCACTTTAAAAAGTAGCTAGGGTTACTTAACCACAAATATTCCACTTCTCGAATCTTTTTGTTGGCGTTTCTTATATTTTGGGAGTTTTCCTTTCCTAGATGTTTAAAAAGATAACTCCAAAATTATATATCAAATATTTGGTAAAATTCGTTTTTCGAATAAATAAATTGCAAACATTTTGAGAAATACTTTGACCTTATAAGTTGTAGATGTCTCCAACTTCTTGCTTTGGCTACACTGGCAGATTTGCAGCAGAAATAGCAACCAAAACATTATTTTAGTATCTGATAAATCAAAATAATAATTTCACCAATGACATAAAAGCCCCTACATTAATATCATTTATGCTTGTGAATGGCAACTGACTGATCATAGCTGTGACAATATTGAGCAACTATTTTGATTTGACAAAAAAATGAAACCAACAGATCAGTAAGATAACCCCCATTGTTCATAATATTTGTAAATTTACAAGTGGTTTTATTCAGCATATTTTTTGTTCTGGTGCTATGTTCTGGTTCATCCTAACAGAGATCGATCATTAAACCCACCCATATGATAGCCTATCCTGTGGGGGCTTTACATAGATATAGTGAACCCTAGATTGGCAAACAGCTATCATTGCAATGAACAAAAGTGAGGCATATAATTGGCCACTGTTTTCATGACGTTGTGTCACAGTGATGTGCATCACCGCAAAAGAGCCTTCAGTTGAGCAATGAGTTTAGTTGTGAAAGCATGCCTGTCATACTAGTTTTTAAGTCATAAACGTAACAATAAGCTAACTCAAATGTGATGACTGTATCAAGCTCTTAACCGATGTAGAAATAGTGGGAAGTAGAAGTAGTGATGACATAACCCTAATCTCAGTTAAAAAAGAGCAGGATTGGTGAGGTCAACCCCATTGCTGCGGTCAACATGTATTGCTGCGGAAAAGTGCTTATGTTCACACGTGGAGAGCTATGGCATCACACAGAGAATTATTAAACAAGTAACATCACAGACAATAACATATGTCTTATTACATAACCTCAATCAAGGTTTCACATGCGCAGTGCATGCCACCAGTCTACTCAAAACTATAGTAAATCGCTATATTAAAATCAGAATACAGTATGCTGCTTCAAAGCAGGAATCTAGTTCAACCAAAACTATCTCGTCTAGTTATTTTCAGTCATGTCTAATGGGTGTTTAGTACAGTGGTCCAGCTTAATTAACCGCTTCTAAATCTCATTCGATTTATTAGTTTGTTATTAGTTTAATTTCTATTT
Organism: Watersipora subatra; assembly: GCF_963576615.1. Taxonomy (NCBI): domain Eukaryota; kingdom Metazoa; phylum Bryozoa; class Gymnolaemata; order Cheilostomatida; family Watersiporidae; genus Watersipora; species Watersipora subatra. The sequence continues at coordinate 49,474,466 of NC_088712.1, read as the reverse complement.
GGTCCCTCTTTGTATTACCAATGATATAGAAGCTTCTAAATCAATAGTATTATCTATTACCATGTGTGTAAGATTCTTGCCTTTCTTATCCAAAGTCAGTTTTATATATTTTCAATAAAATATGCAGTCTCAGATGCACAAACTATGGAAAATTTGTGCAGTTTTTAGTGTTATGTCAATAGAAATTCATAGATCAGCTGATTTACTCTACACATCACCATGACGTGCTATTTATAAACCTCACTTATTTTGATTATTCACATATCTAGGGTTTATTATATCTATGGGGTTTTATATAATTGATTTCACAATTTTAACAGTATACTAGAAAAACCGAAACATATTCTACTTATTTGACTAAGGGACTTTTAGTGCTGGTTGTACATCTATCAAATTTATGATATAGTATAAAAATATTGCATCTTACAAAAATATGCAATGTACAATATTCAATTTTCAAATATTTTGCATATTTAGTAATAAAACCAAAAACTCAGTTTTCAGATACATGCGCTCATCTAGAAAATACAAACAAAATATCCATAAAGTTATAAAACATAAAAAAGTAACACTGTAATTACTAAGGCAAATATAGCGAGTCTATATATATAATACATATATATATTATATATATAATATATATATAATATATATATTATATATATATATAATGTATTAATATATATATATATAATATTTAAACATAGACATAAACAAAGAAAATTTGCAATACTGAATTGAAAAAATTACCGGACACTTTTCACCAGATCACACACAGCCATGGATTTCGAATCCATGTGTATGTTAGATTTTCCCACAGCTAACTTGGTCTTTTCTTCACAATAAATGTGAAACCTAAGTCGTAAGTACTTCTTAATGATAAGTTCTAGCGTGTTGTGCTTACAGGCTGCTCCTGTCTCAAAGCTTCCTTGTGTCAACTTTTTTCACAAAAAGTCCATCAGTGAACTTTGGGTTTCATCAAGTGCTGGAGCACACTGTCTGAAAACCTTCTCTACAGACTCTAACGTCGTGAACACTTGTCGTGTTGGGTGCTTCAGTGATCCTTCACAATACTTTTTTCTAATGGTTTGTAAGGACACCTCTGTAAGAGCTGCAACAGGTTCCTTTAGTGCCGTCATCATAGAACAGTCTGCACATGATTCAATGGCCTTCAGCACATACCCAGACAGATAGTAAAGGGAAAATTTCTCCACCATGGTGAGCTCTTGACTGCCTCACTACTTATAACCATTTCAGTACACTCAGACCCATCAAAATGTTCATCCTTATCATCTTGCTGGCTACGCACTAGGATTAAATAGTCAACCAAATAACTAGAGTCGTCTTCGTCATAGGTAGAATAAATAGAAGTTTTCAAGTATTGACTAGTGGCCACAATATTTAGCAGCGTACAAAATTCTAACGGTGATGGCGTTGGAGTCTTTAATCACAGTGTGCTAAAGAGATTTTCAAGACAGTCCCGAGTAAGTCTACCTGTCATAAGATATTGCTTTTCGGTAGATTAGACCCCATCTTTTAACTCCAGAACTGATTGGGTGCAAAGCAGTTTACTTGCTTGGACAAGCTTCCATCTTCCAGCTCCTATAGTCATCAACTTTACTTTGTTCTGGACATCCTTAAGAAAAGAAATGGTCGCCAGACACTTAAGGATTTTGAACTTTGATAAAGTCATTTCAGCATGTCTACTATGTCTAGCATGGCCACAAATGCAGAGATAGCCTTAACTGTAGGAATGAGCTCTAAAGGCATAATATCTTGCTCAACCATTGTGGTTAGCCCATAAGCCACACTGTTGGAAAAGACATGGTTGTTAGACCTTCATCTTATCTAAGTGAGAAGTCACTAAAAATTCCTTACAAAGCTTTGATGCAAACTTTAAAACACTTTTCTCATCTAGTTCGGCTAGTTTAATGATGGGTTTTGAACTAACAACTTGCCATTAAAAATAATGTAATCTCTAATTAGAGCTGACTTCAGGTTCTTGATAATGTGTGGAACATCAACTAGTAAGTAAAGTTTCTTATGACTCACTACAGGATGGGTGCATGAAGCGACTGTTTTGGCTTGTGTGGTAACTACTCCGAAAGTCCTCCACATCACCCTATTAGCACTACCCATGTCCGAAGTGACTGAGATTATATGTAGGCCAATTTCATTTTCTCTCTTTATAATTAATATTATATTACAGTATCATGGAAGACCTGTCCCTTCACACTATCACCTGTAACATAACAAATTGATTTTATCAGCTTATCTGGCAAAATATAAAAAAATGCATTACATTCTTTCATAAACGGAACAATATATTTGATTTAAATATGATGAATTTATTTTACCATAGTACAGTACGAAGGTTGTTTTGCAAATTTTAGTTTTTCTTACATAAAACCTCTAAAGTTGAAATCAGAAATTTATTGACAACCATGTTGCGTGTATGGTCTAGATGGAACAATCAACTATTATCTGCAAAGACTCAAGCTCGAGCCTCACTGTTACACCAGTGAAGATTCATCTGTTAGCTCTACAAATAAATCTTTCAAGTAGAGTAGTATTCGTGCCCTGAACAAACAAACTGCTACTGCAGCAAACTACTAGGGATGAAGTTTGAAGCGGGAAGAAAAGCAAGAAGTAAAAATTTTGAACAAATAGATGTAAAAGCAAACATTATAAAGCTGGGACATTACACAATAAAATTGGTTTTATTTCAAAAAGCAGCTTCATCAAATTATAACATGTTTAATAGTAAGAAACCGTTTGCTTCCATCGTTTAGATAAACCATAGAGCATAAATACTAATGGCTTATTGGTTGGAATAGGAGGATGGCCAGGCAATTTGACATAACCAAAAATTGATCCTGATGCTCTCTCATATTCCAGAACAGTTTTAACGCTCATCTTATCTAGCGTGGGACAACAAATTTTGTTGCCATCACCCATTGCATCTACCAGTAAAACATTTGCTTGGTAATGTATCATTAAGCTATTCACTCATCAAAATAATGTCATTCTGAGCTCCTGCTTAACATTATTATAACGATCATAATGTTAAGCAAGATTTACGCCTGATCTACACCTAAATTTTAAGTGCATTGCCTCCTGTATATAGTTTATCTAACCAGGGCATGCCCTTTTTTGACTTTCTAAAAATAAATTCCCTTTCAAACATGACAATATTTTGCCAAAGTATCTCTGAGACGAATTCCAGAATGTGTTACATAAAACAAACAATAAGTTAATCTTTATTTTCATCATGCTGAAAACATCTGACAGCATGCCTGGAGTAAACTGTATTGTAGCTAGTCTTTTACTGAGTGCCCTTTCACTTGGGAAAGGGAGACTTTGGTCCAGTAGAGCCCTCTAGCCTGATCTACACCTAAATTTTAAGTGCATTGCCTCCTGTATATAGTTTTATCTAACCAGGGCATGCCCTTTTTTGACTTTCTAAAAATAAATTCATTTTCAAACATCACAAGTGTACAAAAAGAATTCTTTTTTACAACTGCAATCAATAGTAAGTTATCTATTTTTTAAGTAATAAAGATTAATTACTAAACCAGTAAACTACAAAGCGTCAATTGTTTTTTTTGACACAAAATAAATTGCCTTGCATTCAACCAAACAGAAACTAACTGGCCTAATCATTTCTTTTAGAGCCGCAAAAAGCAGTAGTAATGCGTGGTGCACGTGGCTGAAATATATGGTGCTAGATCCACTCAAATAGCAAACGGTAATGATTTAGGCTTGCAGACTTCGCATCTTTTTTGAAGTTTGTCTCCAGCTCAAAATCTTTTAAATGTCCCAGTTGAGGCTAGAAGCGATCAGGAAATTTTGTAGTGAGTTTTTCACAAGCTGCTTGTAGATTTCTATCTGGTGTGACTTGTGTAACCCCTGTGATTTTGGTTTACATTTCAGTCCACCAACTGAGATTGCAAGTGGTCATATACCATATCTTCCCAAAAGTTAAGATTCAGAACTTTGCTCACAACAAACTTTAGTAGCTTCTCATGTTGATGGGTACTGATCTTAGAGTTGCCAAGACAAACCACTAAGATGTCAATTCTGTCTTTGGTTGCTGACTCATATTGAATTTTGGATATGTTGAGTGTTGGACTTTCTATTTTTCTCCATTTATTAAATGATAGGTAGTTATTTTCTGCTCTGGTGTTTGCTTCCATCTCCAAAGTGATTGGATGTCCTTATAAACAGAGTTCTCTTGTATTTGTGTATTGGCTTCAACAGTTTGTACTGTGTTTACCAATTTCAGGGCTTGGCACTTTTCTGCTTCTTTTGGCAGACTACTTTTAGACGTCTGGTAAGCTTACAGAAATTGCAAGTAGTATTTTTGTATCTGCATTCAGTTGACTTGTGATTTGGTTGTACACATCTGTTGCATACCTTTTTATCCTCAGAAGCCGTTGTAGGCTTTTCAGTTGTCGTCTTCTTCTTGTTTACAACTCTCACAAGATTAGTTGGATGATAAACTGTTTTTTGCTACCTTAGCTGATTCTTCTATTTCCATAGCAATGTCAACAGCTCTGGTGAGAATGAGCTCTTCCTCATTAAGTTTCAAAAAGCCTTTAACATTGCTTGATTTTCAGCTGAGCAAATGAATATTGTACGTAAAGCTTCATCTTGAGCATCAGTAATGGTAGCAAAGTTGCAAGTTGTAGCATCGTGTCTAATTCTTGCTGTCAGTTCTTGAATTGTTTCTCCTGTATTTCTTCTCATATACTGCTCTAGTAACAATATCGTTCTCTAAAAATAAATATTTTTGGGTTGCGTTGTGTCTTCTTGTATATGCTTCAATATCATCCATTGAAAGTTTGTTGATTTCTTTCTTGAGGTTCAGTTGATCAGACCAATCCATTAACTGTTTGTAAATAACTTTGAATTGATTCGGCAGAAAAATCTGTTATACTTTGTCATCAGTGATAGAAATAGCTGTTTTAGATACCCTGAAGCGTAATAAGCATATTTTTTACGGATCTATGTTTGGATCAAAAACAATAGAACTATGAGTAGCTGTTCCCCTATTTTATTCTCTATTAATCGTGTTAATATTTTTATCAGCTGTTCATTCTCTTCCTTCTTTTCCTTCTGCTACTCCATCTGCTGCTCCAACAGTTTTTTTCTGCAGCTCCATCTGTTCCTCTGGCAGCGCCAGCTTAATCAGTTGATTGGCTAGAGTAGCCATATTTTAATACACAATGGTAGGATAAATGTATCTACTTGTAGAGGTAAAGCAAAGGAGCTGTGTAGAAATATGCAGCTGAAATATCTTTCTTGCCAATTATCTGAAGTATTCTCTCAGATACTTGTATTTATCAGTACATGAATACTGAACTGAGTGCACAATTAAATGAAAAAAATATATCCAGCTCATGTAATCAGAGGCTTGGTAGCAATTTGGCTTTAATAGCAAAAAGCATTAGTTCCAAAGTAGCATGTTAAAATATCTATAGTCAAGTATAGCAAATTTATCATTAAAATGCATGCTTAATTGCTTGTATAGCATATTGTTATATCCTAACACCTCCAACTTTTTGTAGATCTCTAAACACATATGCATTCGAAATCCAACAAATATCTTTATCAGTTCATATTTATTGCTTGTAAAAAACCTGCAATGATATTATTGCTTGCACCCTGCTGTGCAATCTGGTAGAGTTTTCATTTTAAATTGCACTCTAAATTTGAGAGCATATTTTTATTTTATAACTATATTTAACAATATTACATAAAGGCTCATTAGATTCATTAATGTTTGCTACAGCTTGCAGCAAAAAGTAGCTTTTTGTGTGCAATAGAAGAGGATTTATGAGTGTCGATCCAACGTAAGCCGAGTTCAGATAATTGTAAAGATACTATCAAACAACATGCTATAAATCTGTAAATTTATACGTTATATGGTAATAATATATCAAACGCTATAAATATGTATTCAAGAACAAATGAAATAAATGAACCATAATTATGGTACACGCAGAAACAAAAATTTGTATTTTTGAAATAAAATATTGGCATCGTTTGCTCGGCCAATTGTGTTCTGATTGTTGCTTTTGATAAAATGAACATTTTCCTTTGGCTGCCCAGCACCTTCCACAGTGGTTCTTGACCTGAGCTTTTTTTCTGCACTGCTGAGCTAGTCGGTATTAACGTTCAGATATATTTTTAGGAGAGCAAGCTTCTACGCGTTGTATTTTGCCCAAATGCAATGAATGCAATCTGAATTAAAATGTCACAGAAGTTGTATATATAATAGTTGTATGTATAATGAATACAACGCTGTATGTCCGCCAAATTTGTTTACAAGTACGGCAAGATATGTTACCATTCCAATCAAATTTCAGAAGTCGTCCTGACTTTACACTTTATGTTATAATTGTTTTTTCATGTAGTACTAAAGAAAACCTTAGCATGAACGTTTTACGCTATCTAGAGATTACATTGTAAGAGGCATACGTTATAAAACCGCCTACTGTACATCCATGTAAATGTACAGGTATGCATATATAATAGACCATACACAATGCTTTCTTTCCCAAGTGTGGCAAAAGATAAAGCTTATTTCTAAGGCGAACTACAAGATTATAGTTATTAAAATCAAATTTGAGATCTTTTACCGACTTGTCACCCAACGCTATATAGCTTTTTTCCCTTAGCATCAAGCAAAACTTCACATAAATATTTTCGTCATGTGGAATTTACGACAAATGAGATATACATTAACATTATAGGAGTGCCTACTGTAAAAAAACTACATTCACAACACTGTATGAATTTGCCAAAATATAAAATTTCACGCCTATTTAAAAAAGAACAATTTAAAAAGATTTATTTAATGCTTGCCCGTCTTTACAAAAACAAATGTTCTGATATAATTGTGTAAGCTGTTAGCATTTGATGGATTATTTCTTAATAAAAAATTATTCTATTAGTAACGTAAATATAAAAGAATTGCATATAAAAAGTTTGAAAATATAAAATAAATTAGCTTTAGTTAATGGATTTTTCATAAAGCTTTTAGCCAACTGTTAGCTTACAACTGTTTGCCTATTAGAAAACTCTATTTCGGTTAAAACAACTGTTCTCATATTGACCTTTTAATCTCCTATGAATATATCTTGGTCTAATGCCTTCATTTAACGAAAAATGGATGTATCACAATAATAATTTTACTTATAAGGAAATTATCTTTACTTATCAAATCACCAAATTGAATTATCACCAACTACATGTATACACCGTTACTTGACGTTAAACTGCAAACAAGTACTGTTATTTTTATTAGTTGAGGATGAAATATGAAAACTCTTATGAAGTTTGTTGTAGTGTTTTTATTTTTCTTTTGCATTTTGTAGAAGAGAATAGTGAAAACGCTTTGTGGTAGATCTTTTACCACGCCTTTAGAAAACATCATTATTGCTGCATTATCAACCGCATGACAGGCCCTTCACTATAACAATCTAACACACAATATAAAGATTTTTATGAGCTATTCTGTATGTGTTTGTGTGTTGATATTTTTTACACTAAATCCTTAGTTGTAAAATAATGAATATTGGTGTTTATTTAGGTGACTATGATGGTTGTTTCTTTTAGCAAAAATGGTATTACGACCTGACGATCTGTTTGCTTTTTGATGTTGATAGCGCTTTGCTATTGCCTTAATCTAAATACACAATTGATTATAATAAGTTGCTTATAGTAAGTACATCCCATCCTGTGTTCTTCCTGTCAAGTAATAAGTTAGTAGATACGGAGTAGTGTTATCCCTTCTTGTTGGAGTGATTATTTTTGATAATTTTATTATCTCGTTAATTATTATTTAAAACTGCAATCTTTACTATTTAAGAGCAGTATTTGTTCGTCCATCCATCTCCATGCCAATCCGTTTGTACATGTATGTTTGAAGCACTAGTCTGAGAATAAGATAAAATAATGCTTTCAACAGGACTCAAACCTGTAAAAATAAGCCTTGTAGAATGACATGTAGCATCTGCATCAATCAATTGACTGCCTTCTCGTTTTTAATTAAAAACAGTTGTGCAGATACTTTTTCTTGGTGCTTTATCAGCCTGATTATCTCTCAAAGTACATGAGACTGACAAGGTATGTACTAGTAGTAATATTAGCAGGAATACTGCATAAGGGAAATAGAGTAAAAGTGATCAGTAATGAACAGAAAGAGTTCTCCTTCACTTGTTGCTAGGCATGGAATGACCTTTGAAGTTCATACTTACACTACATTATTTAAACCTAAATGTACTTTACAATAAAATTAAAGTGAATATTTAATACATAATTTGTGAACTTTACATTAAAATACTTTAGTTCGAGAAGCAGCCGACATTAGAATACAAATACATCGCTTTATAAATTAATCCTTCTGTTTGTCTCTCTACTCCATTTATACAGTTTTCATATTAAAATTACTCTGGCGACAATTTCAATAGCTGAATAACTATTAAAATAATTTTCCCAGTTCCAAGAAAGCGAGATTATGATATGTAGCTTTTGTTTACAGTTCATTTAATTAGTTAAATGTTCTATGGTATAACTATATGCTCACTTGTGATGCATGAACATGCTGGAGCAAGAAATAAATAATGACACATGTTTTCAATACTTTAATCAAACCTTCTAGCAATACAAGACTAGAGCTTGTATTTATCGGTAGATTCAACAAGATTTCAAACCAGAACTTCAAATTCTGAATATATGTACAGTAATACTTCAACTTACGAGTGCTCCAACGTACGAGAAACTTGAGATACGAGCCAGCTTTTAAGCAAGTTTTAGCACTAACATACGAGCCATGTTTGAGATACGAGCAGTTGAGTCAGTTGCCAAGTATGCCGGAAGTGTTTTATGAGAACAGCATCACTCTGTATTTTTCAACTGCTCAGGTTATACTGTTGTACCGTGTTTTTTGTGCACGATTTTCTGTGCAGAATTATGTGAATTAAACGTACTGTGCGTAGACCGAAAGTTTGCCAGTAAAATGAAAGATAATACCACGGGCTAGCCGGGTCACGAACTCAAGGATTTTCGCCACGCTCATACAAAACAAAAACAACAGGGTAGACACACTTTTCGCGGTCTTCCGCACGAATATTCAAAAATACTAACAGATGTCAATTCTATCGGCCAAACACAACTTACTAATGGATGAGCAACCTATTAATGTATCCGAATACTTCATATAAAATAAGCCAACCAGGTTACATAAAGGTTATTACCCACTTTATCTCTGGAAATATGCCTGCCCGCGGTTTTTGGCCAAGATTAACCAGGGTTCATCATACACAAAAATGTCTATTACGGGTTCCGGAGGGACCCTGTTCTGTTTATTAAGTTCGGGCGTCCATAAAACACCCTGTCCCGAATAGAAGCAACAATGTAAGCTAATCACAACGCCATACAATATGGTACCTACGCGCTAGTTGTAGTAGTGGAGTGGTAGTTCATTTACGTGCTCATGATTTATTTAACGCGTGAATTTGGTTGGCTTAAAAAGAGTTTAAAGGTTGACTTGCAACAAAATTCACATTACAGTTATTTGGTATCAAAAGATTCGCCATGTCTTACTCTATTGTGTTGTAGGTGCCAAATATGTGGGAATGTGATTAAAAGCTCGTAAAAGCTAAAAACGAACAGAAAATCGCAGCCACACGAGATCGCCCTAGTTTGGATTCGTTTTCCAAAACGGCTAAAATGTGACGTATGTGTGCTAAAACGGCTAAAATGTGTGCGAGATAGTTTATGTTTACACTTTCATGCATCCTTATTCGTCGAACTATTTTCACAAATATACTTCACGCTTGCGATAAAAACCATGTCTATTGTTCTTACGCGTCTATTTTATCGGCATCGTAATGCTGCACCTTTGAGCACTGATATCTCAAAACGTAGCATAAAAATATGTTTAATTTTTTAAGCTTAGCTTGAACGATTGCATATCATCCTCTGATAAAAATGATGAGCCTTTTGGTCCGCTATGATGGTTGAAAAATGCTGTAGAAATTTTTCGCGCCATATAGCGGGAATTGTAAGTCACATGATCAGATAATGTTAGTTTCAGTTCAAGTTTGATCTATCGCAAATAGCAAACACGCTTTCTCATATTAAACTTGTTTATTTCAATTCGTCATCATGACTAACGCGCCACATAGTGTTTGTGCAGCTGCCAAGCTGAGAAGCACCTTTTTTTGGCCAAGAGCTGAGAAAAGACCAGACCTTCACCGGGCGTGGAGCAACTGGGTGAAGCTGGATGTGACAAACTTTATTTATTCGCCTGCTTACTCTTACCTTTGTTTTCGCCAGTTCAAAGACGACATGTTTTCTAACCTGTTTGAATACTCCACATATCACCAAAGCACGTGAGTAATTTATTTTATGAACTACTTGTATTAGTAGTTGTAACTCGGGTTATTTTCTAGTATTCTCCTAATAGTACTGTATTAATCTATATTTAATATAACAATATTAATGTCATTTAATTGTAATATTATATTATTAGTATTTTATCTTTTTAATTACGTGTATTATTCTTATTGTTATATAAACGGTGTGTACTCACATACGGTTGATGCAAAGAAGAACTCTCTCCCAATCTCCTCACGCCTTTATACTCTTGTAACCTCTCGTACTTCCTGTAACCTCTCGTACTTCCCGTAACCTCTCGTAACTACCTGTAACTACCATGACCTCGGGCATTAGCGTAGCCCGCGGCCCACCAGCTCGATTATACAACATGCCCTTTTTCTTTTCTTTTTTGTATGGGCCACTAACCTTCCAGAAATACATTGGGACTCATTCATCAACTCACCTTGCTGGTGAAGTTTACCTTACGCTTTAACCCAGGTCTTCCTCCTACGTACCATCACTCCCCAGCAACCCGGGGCTGCTGTCGTACCCGGCCGCACTACTCTCCTCACTTTCCTGATCCTCCACTCTCACTGTTGTATAAATCAGTGTACTCTTCTCGCTACTGCCAGCTCCATTGCCAGTCTGCACTGGCTTTTCCATCACTCTGACCTCCGCCGCTACCAATACTTTTACCGTGACCACTGTCACTACCAACACTCCTTCCACCAACATCTCCAACACTACTTCCACCAACCCTGACTAGCCCGGAGTCTTTTGGTTGGGTCAGTAATGACTCCTCAACCTCATCTCCGTCTCTTCCGTCTTTACCTCGCTCTCCCCAATAAGAGGCAGGCTCGACAGGCTTCCTGTGGGAGGTCTCCACCTGGGCCGTAACCGGCTGCACAGGGGATGGCACCACAGAGCTGGGAGTTGGCATAGGCCCAGACCTATCTAGCTCGACCTCACCTGCAACCAGTGCAGGTCTGCTACTAGCAACTCTCCTCTGAACCTCGGCTAACTCCTGCACCACTACCCTGAATGCCTTGACATTTTCTAACTCCATGACTGCTGCCTCCCGTTTGGCTTTCAGCTTAGCTAATTTCTCTTTCGACTTCCTCCGCACCTCCCTTTCCTCTCTTTCAATCTCCGCTACCTTTTTCTCATGACCTTCTCTGTCTAACATTCCCTTGCTGGATATCTCGGCTAAAAAAGAGCAAACCTTTTCCATTACAGACACTGGTTTAGCTACTTTCTCAGCACCTTCCCTTACCTCATCGTGACTCTGTTCTCTACCACACCCCATAGACACCTGCACATCTCTGGTGCCTTGGGCTGTCCCCTGTTGGCTACCAATTTCCACGTCTTCGCTACTCTTCACTTCCTTGTTTTTGCAAGTCCACCAATCTTGACCTGTGTGACCTCTCTCAACTTCGCTCTCTCTGTCAGACTTGTTTGCCAGGTTTTGCAACTCGACATCATCTGAAACATAACTTGACCAAGCAATAATGGTTCTTGACAAAAACGGCTTCACTGGCTTAATACTTCTACACTCCTTAACAGCCTCAAAATTACTTTCGCATACCGCGTTTACAACAGCAAATAATTTAAGCTGCCTTAACTCAGTTATGCCCAAGAAGTTTGTTCTCAACCCTTTCACCACGTATACCTCTGTCTCCATAAATCCATATTTACTTTCCAACCGAACACCTGCTTTACCGACTACCCTTAGCTTACGACCATCTATTCCCGCCAAAACAGTAGATGGCTCCTCTAGCCGTAGGTTCAGCCTTTCGGCCGTCCCCTCGGTTACAGTCGACACCTCTGCCCCAGTATCAAACGTAAATTCAACGTTCTTCCCATTGACCTTCAAAACCTCTACAATTCTCCTTCCTAGTCAACTGTCATCCTCATACTTATCTCTAGAACCAGAGAACCTAACACTTCTGCCCTTACTACTATCTTGGTACCTCTCCTTATATTTCTCCCCCTCAAACCTATCCATACTGTTGTCTCTGTACCTGCCAAATTGGCCTCTAATTTCGCGGGGGCTTTCTCGGCCCCTGTACCTCTCCCCACTACTGTCCCTGCTACCATACCGCTCGTAGCTATTATCTCGACTACCTCCTGACCTCCTACTACTACCTCGCCCGTCATAACCTACTTCTCTCCTATCCCTACAATAACGGGATACATGTCCTCGCTGTCCACAACAAAAACATTTAATGGAGGGACAACTCCTCATCTCATGCCCACTACGTTTGCAATTGTAGCATACTCTACCTCCACTGCCTTCTCTACTGCTTGCTCTATATCTAGAGACATGCCTCTCCCTGCTATTATCTCTATACTTTCTACTGTCACTGTCCTTGTGATACTCCCTGCCTCTTGTCCCATATCTACTAGTACCTTGCTCTTCACTACCATAATACTCTCTACTAATCCTAGGGCTACCCCTAGGGGAAGATCTACCTGCTGAATCATAACTTCTATCTCTATCATTACTCCTGTACTGCACTCGGCTATCAAACTCTGATACCTTTGCTACTTCTCTCTTAACCTCACTCTTTAAATCGGTACTTCTACCCTCACCTCTAAAAAATCTATCAGAGCTGTTGGCCATTTCACGAGCCCTCAATGCCTCCTGCAATAACGCCCAAGTAAGATTGGCATTCTTCATTAACTCTCTGCTTACTTCTCTATCTCTCAACCCGTTAACCGCCACAATAAGGGCAAACCTTACCCTATCATTATCGTTAGTCACCTCTGCATATCTGCTCAAACTCTCTACCCGTTGTAAAAACTCTCTATCACTTTCCCCAAGTGTCTGCCTAGCCGTAAGGAACTTATGCCCCTTTACGAACATACTCTCCTGTCTACCATAATAACCCTGTAAAACCTCCACTGCCCCTTCATAAGTAGAATTTACGCCATCTAAGTTAAACCCTGCACCTCTCAATACTTCTCTACCACTGTGCCCAATAGCTCTCAATAGTGGCACTAACCTAGCTCTACCTCTCATAATAGGGCGCCTATTGTCACCTTCACCTTCGTAACCTCTTCTCTCAACAGCACTCTCAATACATAAATTCATCTCCTCAATAAATCTCTCCCACGACCCATCACCGTGCTCTCCAAACACCAGCTTCGGAAACCCACTCTCCATCTCTACCCGATACAATATCTCCCTCGCCACAAATACACTCTACCCTACTCGTATAATTAGTGTAACTCCCACCTCCGAATATGTAATAAATAATTACACCTCAACAACACTGCTACTACACCTCACAACACTACCCTAATAAATAATTGCACCTCAACAACACTGCTACTACACCTCACAACACTACCCTAATAAATAATTGCACCTCAAAAACACCGCTACTACACCTCACAACCCTACCTCACGTTACCTCACCTACACGCCCGTGAAAGGGTCTATACAACCGTTTAACTTACCCGCAACCAGAAAAATTATCGCTAATGACAACAAAAAAGGAAAAAAAATCAGAGCTTCGTCAACTGCGCCATGTTATATAAATCGATGTGTACTCACATGCGGTTGATGCCAAGAAGCCCTCTCTCCCAATCTCCCCACGCCTTTATACTCTTGTAACCTCTCGTACTTCCTGTAACCTCTCGTACTTCCCGTAACCTCTCGTAACTACCTGTAACTACCATGACCTCGGGCATTAGCGTAGCCCGCGGCCCACCAGCTCGATTATACAACACTTATTATAATAACAAAACTAATTCATACTGCATATCTATCTGTAAAACGTAATATATTAATATATAATTGATAAAATAATGTTGCTTCACGATTAATTTCGCCAAATTTCTTAACCCCCACTCACTTATAGATATGTTATATAAAATAGTTATTGTCATTTTCTGGTATCATCGTTAATAGCATATTAATATTATTAGTTGATTATTATTAGATGAAGAGTTTGTGTCAACCACTGAAGACTGGGAAGAGTTTGAGCGCTATGTTGGCCAGCGTCAAACGCTCTCCAATTACATGTAAGATAGAGCTGAACTAAACCAAACTTGACAAAATATAAAAAATATCCATAGAGTTATTACTCACATTTTATGTTTACAATATCATGGATTCTGATAGGGTTTTGTAAAATCTGTGTCATGATTGCATGGCTATATATTTATTCTTTTTCTGATCAAGCAAATATGATATAATAACAGGAAATGATGTTGTACAAATCTTATTGCAAGTCAACTATTGTGTTGTGATTTCAGACCCGAATCCTCCTTCAAAGAGGAGAAAATAATAGTAAGTGTGACAGCACTCCAGCGACTATTTCACTGTCACACCTGCGCCCTCCCCTGCTCATTCACGATGGTGCGAGAAGGCGGATGGGTAGAGTTCAAGGTTACATGTGCCTCCTGTCACCGATCGTACACTTGGGAAACAACTGTCAGGGTGAACAGAGCTCACGTCATCAACCCCCTGCTGGCAGCTGCATCACTCTTTTCTGGCGGATGCCTTACGCAGAACCTCCGTTTTCTGTCACTCCTGAACATCGCAATACCAAGCCACAGCGTTTGCCTCTACCAACAAAGAGAATACTTACATGGTGTGAGTGTTAATATTTACCCATAAACTTGGAAAATGTGAGTAAAAGCTTGGCACACTAATTGAATAACAACATTTAGAAACAATTTTTTTCTTGAAATGAAAATATGTCATCTTCAAGCAAAATATATTATAATTCAAAATTCTGATTCTTCATCATAATATAGCACAAAAAGGGGGAAGAGGATTCTACATTCTTAGACTAATGATAATGATACAAATTAATCTTGTATAATGAAGTTTTACAATATTTTACAGTGTATTGCTGAGCAGTACACCCTGCATAACGAGGGATTGATGGCAGCAATCGATTGGGAGCTTGATTTGGCAGGTGACGGTAGATGCGATAGTCCGGGGCATTGCGCACTATACGGAGCTTACACTATGATGGATCAGAGCTGCGGTTTAATAGTCAGCAGCCATCTTGTCAAGGTAAAACTGACAGTTTTTACTTCACAGCCTGACAAAAACCCAAATTTTTTAGTAGTTATCAATACATAAACATGAAGTTGCTCATCTAGCTAAATAGTTCATTCAAATAATGTGAAAGTAATTGTTGGTCGTAACTTTCTTTACTTTGCAGTCAACAGAGACCACCAGCTCTAACACCATGGAGCTGGAAGGCTTCAAGCGATGCCAGTCCGATCTAATTTCCCACGGCCTGAGAGTGAGGTCCATTACAACGGATGTTGTTACAAAGGTTGTGTGCATACTGCAAGCTTGTGTTTTGGCTTATGCCGCAAATTTGTCGCCGTGAGCGACGGCCTCTACCTGCATGCTTGGTGTCTAAGATTCGGGCTCTTTTCCCACCAACGGATGATGAAGAAGAGTTTGCAGACTTGCAAACAAGATTTGCGGCATAAACCAAAACACAAGATTGCGGTATGCACACAACCTTTTCCGAGCATTTGGTGATGGCTCTCCAAATGGGAATAGATTATCTACCAAAACAACTATTGAAAAACAATAATTGCTGATCATCAAAATAATCTCGATCTTTATATAATAAAATCATAAAACTAATACACTCTCTACTGTAGTAAGTGTGCAAGCCAAATATACCAGTTCTCCTTGTGTTCCACGAGTTCAGAATATGTGTGTTCAACTGATGCATTAAATGTGTAACACAAGAATTGTAGATAATGCTTGACACATTAGCATAGCCTTGGTGTTGTTGGCATTAAATGAATATCCAACTCACTATGATATCGCAGGTAATTATTCCACCTCAACTCAAGGGGTGCAGACGCCACAAATTCGTTTACACCAGGATGCATACGCAGGCATTCATGCTCCCCTCGGTCAAGGAGACAATGCGCAAACTCAGCATAATGGCAGCACAAACATTCAGGAAGAGATGGCATGTCTTGACAACGCTCGCAGGCACACCACTCTGTAGCCGGTGGTATTAGCTCCTAAAGAAATGAACAGATATGTCTATGCAACCATAGCTAATACATCAGGTCGATGTTATCCAACAGTATATCAGTGCAGCACTAGATTTAAATATTAAAATTGTTAATGTTGTCATTCGAGAAAAATCTGTAATTATTTTTTTGCAATATTGAAGCGATAATTATCATCATTAAAATCATATATAATAGTATTCGTTCTATCACTCTCAAGCTAAAACTATTACTACTAGCTAGCTTGGCACATAAGAGCTGGCTAGTGGCGGTGCTTACTTGCTGGGAGGTTTGATTCTGTTGAGGATCTTCTTCAGATAGAGCGTCAGGCTCGAAACGCCAGGGTATTAACTCTTCAGAATTTGACATTTTTTATGATCGCAACTCAGACATGAATAGTCGAACGGAATGGCCAAGCCGAAACTGTAAAGTAGCGAGCATCTATATTTGATACGGGGTCTTAGGTAAAACCCGAAGTGATTATCATAAACTATTGCTACGATAAGTTTGATATTGAGCTTTTTATTGGCCTTTCAATTCACGCGAGAACATCACGTGACAAGACAATAACCATACAGCGCGGATACGTCATCGAAATCAAGAGATTCCAATCTATGGCGGCTTTTTGTTTTTGAGCTTTTAAGAGCTTTTAATCACATTTCCACATATTTGGCACCTACCACACAACAGAGTAAAACATGGCGAATCTTTTGATACCAAATAACTGTAATGTGAATTTTGTTGCAAGTCAACCTTTAAGTTTTGGTACGGGGACAATGGACCCACCCGATAATGTTAAATAACGGACTACCTTCAGAACCTGTAAGAGAGATTTTGGTGTATGATGAACCCTGGTTAATCTTGGCCAAAAACCGCGGGCAGGCATATTTCCAGAGATAAAGTGGGTATTAACCTTTATGTAACCTGGTTGGCTTATTTTATATGAGGTATTCGGATACATTAATAGGTTGCTCATCCATTAGTAGGTTGTGTTTGGCCGATAGAATTGACATCTGTTAGTATTTTTGAATATTCGTGCGGAAGACCGCGAAAAGTGTGTCTACCCTGTTGTTTTTGTTTTGTATGAGCGTGGCGAAAATCCTTGAGCGCGTGACCCGGCTAGCCCGTGGATAATACAAAGAAAAAGCAAATGATAACAATTGATATTAAACGGAAAAATATTGAAAAATATGCGAGATGTGTATGCGTGATTGAGCTAGCTCGGCAATGTGACAGAAATACATTCATAATTATCAAACAGAAGGATTATATTCAGGGCATTTAGTTCGCAAAAGGACTAACCATAGTTTCTAAGCAGTGCAGCGATCTTCACGATTGCTGGTGGCATTGGACAAACAATTGGCCGGTGACAGCGTAACTTAAACGATGCTATGTGAAAAGGCCGGCGCTATCTATCCAAACTGTTTAATAGACATTCGGACAAGCTGGCTAGTGGTCGTGCATTAACCATTTGTGACGACATGGTCGGGTATAATTGCAGTGGCTCAAAACCTGGTCAGTTTCTGAGTCGTTTTGTAGGGGTGGAGCTTAATCCGGAAATACAAAAGCTTTAAAGTTAGTCGAACCATTGCGAACGTTTAGTTGTTGAGAAATCGAGTAGTTATCTTTTTGTTTAACAAAATATCGCGTAAGCCTCTTTTCCAAGCATTTTTAATTACAAATATGATTTCTTTTAGCAAAATAACATAAAGTATTTACATAGCTGTTTATCGTAGTTTTTTCTTGTTAAGAATAAATGGTAACACGCTCACAAAACGGAAAAAATCTTCTCAAAAATACACCATTAATTATTCTGTATTCGTTTATATTTGAAAAATAGTTTTATAGTTTTCTTAATATGAATACACTTTTGTAAAGCGGTATTACATAAAATATTGAAAAGTTACGATTATGTTCTGAACAGACCTGCCAACCCAAGAGTGGGGCAAAGCGTGAGATTTGGTTTTGGGGCAATTGATGTATCAATGATAGTATATATAAAATTATGGCAATTGGGGCAAAATTCTCACGCATTTCTCACGCATTTTCATTTTTTCTTTGGGGGTGATTGCGTGAGTCTCACGCCCAATGCGTGAGAGTTGGCAGGTATGGTTCTGAACAAATAAAATGCACATTAAAACGGTTGTCCACTTTGTTACCATTCTGAGAGCCTAAAATGATTCTATTTTATTTCACTGTAAATATTAGTATTAGCATCTCGTTAGGCATTGATTGTAAAAAGGAAGGCAACAGAAGACATCAGTTTCTTATCTTTACTGTATTTGCTGCAAGCACACACTTTTTTAACAACTAACTTTATATTACTACCAAGTCTCAACTGTAGCACATTTTGAAACAACGACAGTATGTAGCTACCTAAGGAACAACCATTTAATTGTGTATCTCAAATTTTATTTGAACTTGTTACTACAATGGTGCGCTGTCAGTAGCACCCCCAGGCCTAGGCTGTATCTCATCTGTTTGGTTCACAAAAAGTGTAGGAGAGGAGGCAAGGTAAAGCAAGTTTTTGTAGTCTTCTGCAATGCAGGGCAGTTATATTTTCGGACTAGACAGCCTGCCTGTGATCAGTAATCCTCAGTAGTCAGAGTCGCTTACTGCTTGCAATTTGTCTTAAAAAATTAATTGAAATGCACTGCATATTCATATTGCTTCAACCCTAAAAGAAGACCTCAGTGGGTCATCATGTATTCATAACTGACTTTTTGTATTCATCATTTCATCTTCTATATAGGCCTACCTACAGGCCTCCCGTGCCTGTAGTCGGCAATCGTGTCGGTAGGTTATCGAAGCCTTGATAGCTGAATGACATGATCGCTGACGACAGTCAACTTCTACGAGGAGCCTGAGGGCCTACCAAATATATTTTTTAATTGCAGTGCATTTAAGGATTATGCCGCTCCTTCTTGCCTCATTGTTAGACGAGGCTGAGCAAGCCATCAAAGCCCATGAAATCGAATATGGCAACAAGTTTTACACATACCATGAGGACCGCATATTCAACAAGCATGAAAGACTTTTTGAAGGTAATCTCATATCCTTAAAGCACTTTTTCTCCACTGCCTAATTTGTGATCTTGTGTTGAAAATGAACATTTTATACCTCGGATACTTTAGTGTAACCTTGATTGTGAAGTGTAACCTTGATTGTAAAATGTAGGCCTATGCTTGGTTGTTGTGCAATAGAAGTACATGTCAATAGTAGCTTATATGTTTTTATGCTGCAGTTTTATGAAGCCCTTTTTGGTTTGTTTTGTACCATGTGATCTATGATGTCACAGGCCCTACTTGAAGCAGAGTTGACACAATTTTTATCAGTTCACTAGCAACTCTCACTGGATACACACCATCTACCTCTCAGCAATAAAGGATTACTCTCTATAGACACTCAACTCTTAAGCTTAATTTGACGAAGTGGATATTCGTGTATATACAGACATGCAGTGGATTCCAATCAAGCTTATAGTGCAGCCTTGATTAGAAGATATACATGGGCTTCAGTGTACAAGCATTGGCATGCAATTGGAATGACATTAAAAATCATTGTATATATTAATAACTACAATCAAGCAAGCAATAAATGTATCAAGCATCATATACATGCAGCAGTTAGTTCTCAATTGAGTGTTAGCAATCAAGTAAGGCTAAAGACCTACAACGTCTTCAGCCAATGAATCTAAAAAATCTGTACCATATTTCTTAATTTTAAAACTTTATCTGCTCTAATTTAGCAAGGTGAAGCTATTTGGAGAGGTAAGAGCGTCATTCATGACAGTCAAGGCTATTTATGTATGTATGGCGAAGAAAAAGAGTATGGCGAAGAAAAAGAGTATGGCTGCATGTACGGCCCTGAAAGACAGCAAACCCAGAAGGAAAAGTACAAAGAACAGCGGAGGGTAAGTTACCGGTACACCAAGAATATTTTACTCAGCTTATTATAAGGGATATTTTTGGAGAGCAAAACTCGATCATTGTATGTCCAATATATTTAGACAGGGCTATCCTTCCATGTCTTTGCAAATGCACAGATAGTATATTATGGATTTTACATAGAGATGATAAATAATATTTATTACTTTTATGGATTTTAATTTGTCTTATTTCTGAAATAGCTATCTTGTAACAAAAGCACGCGTGCACATTTATATTCTTGTAAGCCCGAAATCAGAGAATCCAGTAAATCTAAGTCTACACTACTGTTAGGGTTGCGACATGTCTAAGCTGTATTCGATACTTTGCTTTCGGTCTCACAGTACATCAAAGTTCAAAAACATTTTCTCTTATTTTAATTTATCAACACTCTCATAGAAATTTGGTAGAATTGCAAAGAAACAAGGACTTGATTGGAATGCTCAGATACCATATCCTTGACCCAATAGCCAGTGAAGTTTACGGCAATCTGTCTAATTTTTCTTGAGAATTTCTCATCCCGAGGCCTCAGCCATGCGCCAGATAGTATTATATCAGAGTTCACACCTTTGGTTAAACTTGGACGTAATATTTTATTTTACATTTAATATTTCACACCTAAAATTTGCAAAAACAATAATTAAAAGCAAGATGAAATGAATGCTTATTTTGGAGCCCTGGCAACAAGGGCTTTGTTTGGACGCTTTTGCCAATTTGAATTTAGTTAGATTGTGCCCACAAATATAAATATGCTATACATGTGCATAAATTCATATATGTTGTCACATGGTGTCGATATACATAATTTACGTATTGTTTACATTTTTAGTCACAGAATCCAACAAAGAGACCGCATCCTCAAGACAATACATCTGATAGTAACACGGAGGTACTCACTCACATAGCCAGCAATAAAACTTTGGGCAAATCGTGCAATATTAATTATGGTTAAATGTGGAATTTCATTGGCAGGCGGATCTTCAAGCCATTTATAGCCCTAGATTAGCAGCTAGAAAAACGTGAAGTTATAGTAGGATAATGCAGAAGAACCTCTTGTGTAGGCAGGATTAGGTTTTAGAAACAAATTATTTGCTGCTAACTGCGATATTTGTTAAGTAGCCTGTTCACACCCAGCCAAACATTCAATGCCTCGAGCATTCTGATTTATAGCTCAAGATAAGGAGGAAACGCAGTGCTTGCTCAGGACGGGTAGGAGTAAGAGCAGAGGCTATGCCAGCTTCCATAGATGTGGGGAGCATCTACGAAACGCCACAAACGACAGCATTATAAATGTAACTCAGACACCTGATGTTACTTTCATACCTAACAGTCCGGTGGGTGGTAATATTCAGTAACTCAGTTTTAAAATTAGAACCCTGTTGCATGATGCTTTCGTGTCACTTTAGTGTAAGTGCTCAGTGTCTGAATTGGAGAGAGTTTTGCAGCGATGCTCCCAAATCTTTGATTCCAGATTTGTAAAGCATATCAAATCGCTGGCATACGTTTTGCTCCAAATCAAATCACTTAGAAGGGTGACTGCTCAGCTTTCAAATAAAATGAAGTTAAAACCATCATCCACTATGTAATTGATGGTTTTAATTTGATTTAATTTACAAGCTGGGTAATCCAGTTTTATGGTGCTTTGATGTCAATCTCATGATTGGTGATTTGATGTGATTTGCAAATCTCTAATCAGGATTTGGGAGCATCTCTGGAGTTGTTATTAACTCTTTGAGAAATTGATAACAAGGTACCACAACACCATCCGATTCATAGACTGAGTACTTGGACTAATGTCGCTGTTGTCTTCTACAAGTCAACTTTATGGGCTAAGTCGGTTGAGCAATGTAGGATCGGAGAAGATATATGAAGCCAAGAAATAATTGTGAAATCAAACTACTGTAAAAACAGTAATAAAGTCAGGAACTAGCAAAAGCAGATTTGCCCGGTTCTTTGAGATCGCCAAATTAACTTCCAGCTAATCACAATGTCCAATGTAACTTTCCAATCTACTTCATTAAATTAACAAATAATATTCCTGTCAAAGTCAAGAATCGTCGCAAATAATGCCACTTGAATACTGCATTCACAGTACTTTACAAGTTCAAGGAGATGTAAATACACATGCTATGATTGTTTTTATTTTAGATCAAGGATCTCCAAGAGGAGTTTGCAGGGAGTAAGAAATGACAGAGCAAAAATGCTTCCTGAGGCTTTATAATACATGCATTATCTAGATAGGCATAGAACAAGTTTGTTCCCTATGGCTGTGGGTAAACTGGCAATGAAGGGAGGGTACGCCAGAGGGCATCTGGCATGCCCTCCACCTCATTGCCAATTCATCTGCAGCCATAGAGAACAAACTTGTTCTAGATAGGAATACTTTTATATGCAAAAACTCGAACTGTTTCAGCTTGTACTGTGCTCAATTTTGAGTGAATATATTGATCAAATTAAAACATACCTGCATACATAAAACATTCAGGATTTTCGACACTGATTTTTTTAAATAAACCAGACTTATATTCACTTATTTTCACATATCTACATGTAGTATATGTAGCCCTTTTCTACTGTGTTATTCTGTTCTCATTTGTGCTTGTTAAAGGCCTTTTATGGCTTTGGTGCTGAAGTGGTAGTAATTAAGTTATTTGCAACATTTTTTTATATCAAATAAAGTAAAATTATTAAACTTTACAATTTATCATGATAGATTCGTCCGATAACTGAAACAACCTACTTCCCATCATTGTTCCAGTGGTCCATCACCAGACATTTTGTCATTGCGCATCGACTTTTCAAACAATGTATGTTGTACAACGTCAGCAATGCCAATAGACATACATCACGCTAAAGGTTTTGTGTGTGCTGCCCTCTGATTTTCCAGAATTGGCTACATTGTGCTTGTGGAGGTAACGGGAAAGCTGCTAACAATGATGCACAACAATTGCCACATGCATTATTTATATTGGAGCAAGAAAATACATCATCATGCCAACAGTAAAAAAATATCTTTTGCCCAACAAATCAAGAAAAATTTTTTGGTCACACAATGCTGTACATAAATAATAAATATATAAGCAAATTGACAAATGAATACCTACAGAGTGCGGTCATGTTCAAAATCTAAATAAAGTTAGTTGTTGGATAAGTCGGTGTTTGCAGTAAAGATACGATAGACTAATGTCTTCTGTTGCCTTTTCACAATTTTTGTCTTACGATACGCTAGCATAAATAGTTACACTAAAATGAAATAGAATCTTCTTTAGCTCTCAGAATGTTAGCAAAGTAGACAATTGTTTCAATGTGCATTTTATTTGGTTAGAACATAATCACAAATATTCAATAACTTATGTAATACCGCGTTACATACATGTAAGTGCAATCATATTACAATGTATGTAAGATATTTTTAATACACATGGTATAAACGAATACAGAATAATTAATGATGTATTTTTGAGAAGATTTTTTTCCGTTTCGTGAGCATGTTACTATTTCGTCTTAACACGACACAACTACGATAAACAACTATGTGAATACGTTATGCTAGTTTGATGAAAGATCTCATATTTTTGATTAAAGATTTGCCTAAAACGATGTTTATGCTTTATTTTGTTACAAAAATTAAATAGATTACGGACTCAATTTCTAACCGACTAAACATTGGCACTTGCTTAAAACCTCGTCGCTTAGTGCCGACAAAACATTTGCATTTCCGGATTAAGCTCCACCTCTACAAAACGACCCAGAAACTGACCAGGTTTTGAGCCACTGCAATTATACCTGACCTGACGACACCTGTGTTCGTCCTAATCGCAACATGTTGCAACGGCGACAAAGGATAGATAGGTATCTATCTAAGAACCTATCTAAGGAGATAGGTTTATCTTAAAACGGCCGGCTAGTCGTGAAAGCGAAAAAAAAAAGAAAAATTTCTCGCTAACCAGCGAGAAACTTCAAACTATGAACGCCGAAGAAATTTTAATTACGTTTAGTTGAAAATGAAAGTTTGCTTTTAGGTTTGCTTCTAAGTTTGTCTTTTAACACTTTGATAAAACCAAATTTATCAAAGTCAAATGTTGTAACGAAGGATAACTTAAATCTCCCTCCCTGGCAAATGCAAGTGTTAACTGCTATTGTATGTATTTAATTTTACATTTTAATTAATCACATTTCCTTGCATTATTTTTTATTTGTTGTTTTTTGAAAGCATGTAGTACGTAAGAACAATAACCAACATGCTCTTTCTGTTACAATATCTTGTTTTGAGTGTTTTATTTGCTTTTTTTAGAGTAGGGAAACCAATCAATATATATTTAATTGTTCTATATATAAATAAATTGCACCAACATACGAGTAAATTGACATACGAGCTCAGTCTCGGAACGCATTAAGCTCGTAAGTTGAAGTATGACTGTATGCAGTTCTTCGCAAAGTTTGGTTCAATTGTCTTTAAGCAATGCTTCATACTTTCCTGTGGTTAGTTTTAAATAAATGGAGCAAAATAAGCAGTGGTAGTATTGAAAAGGAAATCAGCTAAGTTTTTTTCAAAGACCACAATCTTTTTACAAAGAAACATAAGAAAGTTTTTTTTTTAAGTTTTTTTAAAAATGTGACTTTGATGAGAAAGATAAACAGACTGAAACAATTGAAAGTGCGAAAATTAAAAGTTGAAGATAAAAAATAAACTGAATAGAAAACTTGAAAGGAAATTTGAATACAAGGAAATTAATTTTTTAAAAAAGCTTGAAAAAGAGGGAACAACTCAAACTTTGACCTCTGTTATATTACTAGTTTTCAATGCTCTTCTGTAGCTAACAGAATGCACTAAAGCTATTCTTCTTCAAACACATTTTGCTAATCAACATTAAATAGCTTAAACAGCCTTGTATACTCTGCTAAAAGCAACAGAGTGTGCTGAACACAACGCTACTTAAAGTACAACCTGTTGAAGTCAACATGGGAGACCACATCTCTTAATGACGATTAAGAGATGACGATATCTCTATCCTCATCAACATAATAGTTTTTGATTTCCTGCATTATTGCGACCAAACTCCTTTAAAAATGCTAAAGCAGTAGGAAAGCTCCTCTAAAGTAAAATGATTTATTGAGGCTTGTGAGCATTGTGTCTTAAGACAAAAATACTAGATGTATAGCAATCATCATTTATAAGTGAGCATTACTTAACTTATCAACAATAGTTTGAACCGTTCAATCACAAATCAACACTGTAAATTATTAAAAACTCTCATTAAAAAGAACAAAAAATTAATGCTTAAAATTTGACCACAACTCTACAACAAAGTAAACAGCATCAAATAATTGATAAAAAGTACATATAATAAGCATGGATTATTATTTTATGATAACCATAAAACTATCTACTTGAAACTTACAGTTTAATAAGTAAAAGATATTGATGTATGCTCGGAAGAAAAGTGTGGACAAATAACCTGGAAATACAATCTGTTAATATATTTAATTGTAAATAACTACTAAAATAAACACTTCTGTTTTTTCTGGCAGGCACACAATATATCACAGTAGTTGAATTGTAACAAAGCACTGTCAAAATAAAATAATAGTAGTATGTAGAGAGCAGATCTACACAAAAAAGTGACGGATCCAGCGGGGGGATAGAAAAAGGGAGTTGCGAATTAAATTGGCTAGGGGTGTAGATTGAATTGCGTGGAGTTGAATGAGATGTTGGGGTTTGGGGGAAATTGTGGTGTAGAGTAGGGGGTTGAATTCGAGGGGGTATGGATCCGCTCCCGGCGTAATCGGCGGATTATCTGTGGATGAGTCATCCGATTAGTGGAGGATGAGTCATCCGATTAAACGTGGATTATCGCGGGATTAGTCGGGGGAATCGTTGCGGATTAGTCGGCCGAATCGTCGCGGATTATCGGTGGATTAGTGGGGGGTGAATATCTGGGACATCGAGGGCTGGTTGGTTTTCCGGAGTGGATCTCGCGGATTATCGAGGAGAGCGAGAGATTACTGGATGAGTGAGGGGGTTAATATCTGGGACACCGAGGGGTTGATTTTCCGGAGATTGTTATATATTTGAAACATTGAATATATATGAGAAAGTGTTTATGTACAAAGTTATTTTTTGAAGATTTGATGTTTTTGTAATGTTGAAGCTCTTGAATGGATAAGAATTTTAAGGATTTTATTTTCGGTTTTTTTTTTGTATATATGTAAGATTGAAATTTGTTGGAGAAATTAATATGTTGAATGAAAGATCAGTTTTATTACAAAATTATTCACTTTAAAATTGAGAATTATTCCATGAAGTGGTAAAGCACCCATAGATCCTTTAATTAGATTAAACTAGTAGACTTGCTAGTTCCATGCACTGTGAGAGATCATCATGAGTAATCAGTATATTGAGAATTATTCCATGAAGTGGTAAAGCACCCATAGATCCTTTAATTAGATTAAACTAGTAGACTTGCTAGTTCCATGCACTGTGAGAGATCATCAAGAGTAATCAGTATATTGAGAATTATTCCATGAAGTGGTAAAGCACCCATGGATCCTTTAATTGAATTAAACTAGTAGACTTGCTAGTTCCATGCACTGTGAAAGATCATCATGAGTAATCAGTATATTGAGAATTATTCCCTGAAGCGGTAAAGCACCCATAGATCCTTTAAATAGATTAAACTAGTAGACTTGCTAGTTTCAAGCACTGTGAAAGATCATCATGAGTAATCAGTATATTGAGAACTATTCCATGAAGTGGTAAAGCACCCATAGATCCTTTAATTAGATTAAACTAGTAGACTTGCTAGTACCATGCACTGTGAGAGATCATCATGAGTAATCATTATATTGAGAATTATTCCATGAAGTGGTAAAACACCATAGATCCTTTAATTGGATTAAACTAGTAGACTTGCTAGTTCCATGCACCGTGAGAGATCATCATGAGTAATCAGTATATTGAGAATTATTCCATGAAGTGGTAAAGCACCCATAGATCCTTTAATTGGATTAAACTAGTAGACTCGCTGGTTCCATGCACCGTGAGAGATCATCATGAGTAATCAGTATATTGAGAACTATTCCATGAAGTAGTAAAGCACCCATAGATCCTTTAATTAGATTAAACTAGTACACTTGCTAGTTCCATGCATTGTGAGAGATCATCATGAGTAATCAATATATTGAGAATTATTCCATGAAGTGGTAAAGCACCCATGGATCCTTTAATTAGATTAAACTAGTAGACTCGCTAGTTCCATGCACTGTGAGAGATCATCATGAGTAATCAGTATATTGAGAATTATTCCATGAAGCGGTAAAGCACCCATGGATCCTTTAATTAGATTAAACTAGTACACTTGCTAGTTCCATTCACTGTGAGAGATCATCATGAGTAATCAGTATATTGAGAATTATTCCATGAAGCGGTAAAGCACCCATAGATCCTTTAATTAGATTAAACTAGTACACTTGCTAGTTCCATGCATTGTGAGAGATCATCATGAGTAATCAATATATTGAGAATTATTCCATGAAGTGGTAAAGCACCCATGGATCCTTTAATTAAATTAAACTAGTAGACTTGCTAGTACCATGCACTGTGAGAGATCATCATGAGTAATCAGTATATTGAGAATTATTCCATGAAGTAGTACAGCACCCATGGATCCTTTAATTAGATTAAACTAGTAGACTTGCTAGTTCCATGCACTGTGAGGGATCATCATGAGTAATCAGTATATTGAGAATTATTCCATGAAGTGGTAAAGCATCCATAGATCCTTTAATTAGATTAAACTAGTAGACTTGCTAGTTCCATGCACTGTGAGAGATCATCATGAGTAATCAGTATATTGAGAATTATTCCATGAAGTGGTAAAGCACCAATGGATCCTTTAATTAGATTTAACTAGTAGACTTGCTAGTTCCATTCACCGTGAGAGATCATCATGAGTAATCAGTACATTGAGAATTATTCCATGAAGTAGTAAAGCACCCATAGATCTTTTAATTAGATTAAACTAGTAGACTTGCTAGTTCCATGCACTGACACTGAACTACTTGGGAGACTAAATGAGTCAGAGCTGATAACAAATCCAATTGATAAAATTCTGAAATAAGTATATCTTGAAGTGGTGTTCGAAATTTTGCAAATGCTCTATTCGGTTATAAGTCGAAGTTACAGATTATGATTCACTATTCATAAAATGAAGGTCTGAACTTTCATTCGATTGGAGATGAATGTGTTTAACATGTCTTTTGAGGATTGATTTTTTGTTAAATGAAGTCGAACATTCTAAGCAGATATATTTATTAGCTGAAACGGATGATGCACTTCTTTCCCTACTTCTGCTTCTTTCTCTATTATCAATTGAAGTGGAAGGAGTAGAATTTTCCGATGAAATTAAATTATGCTCTCGTGAAAGCTTGAACATCTTTGAGGAAGATTTCCAGCTGCCAAGAATTAAAAATCTCATTTTACTATTCTCTCTACATTTATTCATTCATTAAAAATTTTTTCCACCAATTATTGTAAATCAACTTACCGCATCAGATTTGCTCCAGTCTCCTTCTGAATGGGAAGATGCCGGATACATTTCCTTGTTGTATTCAAATTTCGGAGATATATAATCCGGTGAAACAGAGATAATCCAAAGTTCTGAGAGAAGATTATACATAGATATCCAAATTGTAGAATTAATCCAAACTTTTGTGAGATATATAATCCAGTTAGTTCGGAGAAATATAATCCAGTGAAACAGAGATAATCCAAAGTTCTGAGAGAAGATTATACGTAGATATCCAAATTGTAGAATTAATCCAAACTTTTGTGAGATATATAATCCAGTTAGTTCGGAGAAATATAATCCAAAGTTCTGAGAGAAGATTATACGTAGATATCCAAATTGTAGAATTAATCCAAACTTTTGTGAGATATATAATCCAGTTAGTTCGGAGAAATATAATCCAAAGTTCTGAGAGAAGATTATACGTAGATATCCAAATTGTAGAATTAATCCAAACTTTTGTGAGATATATAATCCAGTTAGTTCGGAGAAATATAATCCAAAGTTCTGAGAGAAGATTATACATAGATATCCAAATTGTAGAATTAATCCAAACTTTTGTGAGATATATAATCCAGTTAGTTCGGAGAAATATAATCCAGTGAAACAGAGATAATCCAAAGTTCTGAGAGAAGATTATACGTAGATATCCAAATTGTAGAATTAATCCAAACTTTTGTGAGATATATAATCCAGTTAGTTCGGAGAAATATAATCCAAAGTTCTGAGAGAAGATTATACGTAAATATCCAAATTGTAGAATTAATCCAAACTTTTGTGAGATATATAATCCAGTTAGTTCGGAGAAATATAATCCAGTGAAACAGAGATAATCCAAAGTTCTGAGAGAAGATTATACGTAGATATCCAAATTGTAGAATTAATCCAAACTTTTGTGAGATATATAATCCAGTTAGTTCGGAGAAATATAATCCAAAGTTCTGAGAGAAGATTATACGTAGATATCCAAATTGTAGAATTAATCCAAACTTTTGTGAGATATATAATCCAGTTAGTTCGGAGAAATATAATCCAAAGTTCTGAGAGAAGATTATACGTAGATATCCAAATTGTAGAATTAATCCAAACTTTTGTGAGATATATAATCCAGTTAGTTCGGAGAAATATAATCCAAAGTTCTGAGAGAAGATTATACATAGATATCCAAATTGTAGAATTAATCCAAACTTTTGTGAGATATATAATCCAGTTAGTTCGGAGAAATATAATCCAGTGAAACAGAGATAATCCAAAGTTCTGAGAGAAGATTATACGTAGATATCCAAATTGTAGAATTAATCCAAACTTTTGTGAGATATATAATCCAGTTAGTTCGGAGAAATATAATCCAAAGTTCTGAGAGAAGATTATACGTAAATATCCAAATTGTAGAATTAATCCAAACTTTTGTGAGATATATAATCCAGTTAGGTATAGAAATAGTTCGAAGTTCTGAGAATTTCATGTATAATAACTCCAGGAAAAAAAAAAAAGTCTCGATAATGGTGAGCCCATCAAACTTGGCTGTATTTATACTAGTCAAGTTCAAGGAGGTGGAACCCGGACAAAAGCTATAAATCAATTCTAATCCATCTTGTCTCACTCAACTTTCGCGAAAATTGAATTTCGCGAAAGTGAATTTCGCGAAATTGGATTTCGCGAAATTACACATTATATATATTATATAGTCAACTTTCGCGAAAGTGAATTTCGCGAAATCCAATTTTGCGAAATTACACATATATATTATATAGTCAACTTTCGCGAAATTGAATTTCGCGAAAGTGAATTTCGCGAAACTGGATTTCGCGAAATTACACATTATATATTATAAAGTCAACTTTCACGAAATTGAATTTCGCGTTTTTCAATTTCGCGAAAAGTTTTCTGATATTATGGATGATGCAGCTAAATTTATCAAAACTCATTAATCATTTGATGAGGAGAATTGTATATAACCAGCAGAATTTTACTAAAACGATATCAGTTCTTCATTCAAACTCAGAGAATTAACACACTACACAACTATGGAGGATAATACTCAATCTGGAGTGATAAAACCTGGATCGAATAGTTCAGTGAAGATGTCGAAAAAGAAAATTTCACCTGTAACTCTTTCTAACACGACTCCTCCAACGAAGAAGAAGAAATCCAACCAAATCGAAATGAATTTGGAGCAAAGGGCAAAAGATGTGGCAGACAAGTTAAGAACATTAAGTAAGGATACTTTAATGGAAGCAAAATCACTGCAGAAAATGACAGACCTTTCAGTAGGATTGATTATGGAGGTGACAAAAACGGAAGAAGCTCATTCGATCCATGGAGCGTGCTGTATCATTCACTTCAACTATGTGGAAAATGGGATTAGTAAATTTACTGCTGTATTTGCTCCAAAACGATTTCTAGATGAATCGCTGTCTTATCCAAGTATTATGGTATATCTTGGATTAAAACCTAAGAGTAATGGACAAGGAAGTTACCATGACTTAAGACGAGTAACAGAAGGAACCTCAACTCCCTTGGACATGAAACGCACTCTAGCCAATCTGAGAACGAAGAGACTTGAAAAACTTATACAACTTTTCGAGACTCGTCATCTCAAGGAGTTCAAAGCACCATCTATTTTCTACTATCACAATGTTGGAACAAGTGAATACAAAGATGCTGTAGGCAAGGTGAATGTGGTACCAACTGTAGCATTTTCAACCAAAGTTGATGGAGAGGAAGTTCAAGGAACTTTAACGATGCCTTCGAGATATGCCCTTTCGTTGAAAGAAAATTATCCGGGTATCATTATATACAAGGGACTAGTAACATCTCACAATACTCGCGAATACTACGATGTAGTAGTCATGGGACATGAAGAAGCAAGCAGATTTTACGAGAGTTCGGCACAATGCAAAAAGGATCCTGCTATCATAGATATTTCCGATGACGATGAGTGATTGATGAACAACTCGATACAAACTTCGTTTTAAAGATTGTACATGATCATTTTCTTATATATATATATTCAATGTTTCATTTATACTATATTATCTTTATTGTGACCTATCTACTTGAACATTTTCATATATTTCAAGTTAAACATAAACTATTTTATTTTTATTGAAACAAAATGATGATGGAAATAATGAATAATACATATAAATATATCTTTTAAAGTGAATAATTTTGTAATAAAACTGATCTTTCATTCAACATATTAATTTCTCCAACAAATTTCAATCTTACATACAAAAAAAAATACAAAAAAAAACCAAAAAATAAATTCCTTAAAATTCTTAACCATTCAAGAGCTTCAACATTACAAAAACATCAAATCTTCAAAAAATAACTTTGTACATAAACACTTTCTCCTATATATTCAATGTTTCAAATATATAACAATCTCCAGAAAATCAACCCCTCGGTGTCCCAGATATTAACCCCCTCACTCATCCGGTAATCTCTCGCTCTCCTCGATAATCCGCGAGATCCACTCCGGAAAACCAACCAGCCCTCGATGTCCCAGATATTCACCCCCCACTAATCCACCGATAATCCGCAACGATTCGGCCGACTAATCCGCAACGATTCCCCCGACTAATCCCGCGATAATCCACGTTTAATCGGATGATTCATCCCCTACTAATCGGATGACTCATCCACAGATAATCCGCCGATTACGCCGGGAGCGGATCCATACCCCCTCGAATTCAACCCCCTACTCTACACCACAATTTCCCCCCAAACCCCAACATCTCATTCAACTCCACGCAATTCAATCTACACCCCTAGCCAATTTAATTCGCAACCCCCTTTTTCTATCCCCCCGCTGGATCTGTCACTTTTTTGTGTAGATCTGCTCTCTACATACTACTAATAATATATAATATATTACCAGAATGCAGCTAGCTTTCTTAAATAGAGAAAGACAAGCCTTTGAACTTCATTTACGTAACAGTAGGTCCAAATAATTTTTCACCATACACAGCTAACAATCCTTTAAGGTCACAACAAAATCCGATAAGCAGGGGAGAGCTCATATTATAAGTTTTTTCTACTGATTACAGGTTTTACAGCAGGTTTTAAATATAGAAAAATCTAAATGAGGAAGGATTCCAATCTAACTTTAACTAATGTAAAGCAACATTCATAGTGCTGCTCCATGTAGTTACAATGACAAGGTCATCATCAGGTATGATATATCATGTGATTATCATCAAGGTACATAAACGTACGATGCTACTTCAGTTGCAGCAGAGACAATACAGTTCACTCTTATTATATCACGTATGATTAGTAAATGAAGATACAACTACATTACATACAGTTGAAGACATAACATGAGGATAGCATCAGCATAGTGACAATATTAGGTCTGTACTCAGAAATTTCTTTGTCTGGCATCACTTTCCAACTGCCAGCATAAAGTAAGTGGTAACATAAAGTAAATTACTAGAACTAACTATATATGTTGTAACTCACAGACTAACTATATATACTGTAACTCACGGACTAACTATATATACTGTAACACACAGACTAACTTTATATACTGTAACTCACAGACTCACTTTATACGTGTATATTGTAATTCATGGACTAGCTACTTGCAAAACCTGTCGTTAAACGCCACTTTTATTTGATCTCGACCATTATTTTTACCCACTCATTTGAACGATACTGTTTTACAATCTTAATATTTCTGAGCCCCTAACAGCAAGCGATCGGTAAAAAGTGTCCAAAACACTGTGTTGTTTATAAAGGTTGAATATTCAGTTCGTTGACAGACACTTTATTAGCTGCATTCATCTTGACAGTTGGTAACAAAAAAAGAGAGCTTTATATGAAAAACTATTAGTACCATAGCTTTCAGAAAGCATAATGAGAAAGCACTTTTAAAACCATAAAACTGCTATTATCGCAATACTTCTACTAAAGCCAGGTTCCAATATACGTCGGAAAGCACCGGCGACACACCGCATGCTATTGGCGATGAAATGGGAACGTATGTGCCGAGGACCGCCGGTAGTTGCCGGCGGCATCGCAATAGTTTAGCGCTGTTCAAATTTCGCAAACGGCCGCAGGCAAACCTTCCCAAAATGCACTGTATGGGCAAAGGTCACCATTATAGGAACGGCATGGCGAGCGAAAATTTTAGTTGATTACGCAATTATGTTAATGATATTATTAACAATGTGGCTTTAATGTAAACATATTCCGCTTAGCATCGCAAGCGTTTTGCTGCGCATGTAACACCGGAGTCTCGCAATCGATATGGGAACCAGGCTTTTGTTACAAGGTTTCACTAACAGCCAGTTGGAGTAACACAAGATTACATTGATCATAATCAACAACAAACAAACAAAACAATAATAATCTTGTGTTTACTATAATTAATCTTCACTGGTTGACAATAGACTAGCTCAAACCAAACATGTCTCTAAGTTTGACAAATCCATCACATGGCAGCGGCTTTGTGAATATGTCAAAGATATTATCATTAGTCGAACAAAACTCGGTGTGGACATCACCAGCCGCAATCGCTTCACAAATGTAGTGGTATTTTGCATTGATGTGTGTCGTACGCTCGCTTGTTTCTGGTTGTTTGCAATCGATGCAGCTGATTTATTGTCTACAAAGATAGTTGTACAACTAAGCCGTGCAGTTGTAATATTTGAGAATAGCCAGCGTAACCACATGCGTTCAACAACACCATCAAACAGCACAATATACTCTGACTCCATGCGAAGAAGGCAATGACTGACTGACGCTTCCTGGACCAGCTGATTGGACAGCCAGCATTGATGAAGACTGTACCCAATTCTGATTGCCAGTCAGCGTCACTTGCATAATCCGCATCTGTGTATCCAACCATTGATTTACCTTGTATTCTAAAACTAGACATAAATCTTTGGTGCCCTTCAGATAAAGTATTACTCATTTGGGTGCGGTCAAGCGAGTCTGGGTGAGCAAGCGTTAAGCTTGGCTAAAGCTCTCACTGCTTCAGCAATATCTGGACAAGTAGATACGACAGCTTATAGTAAACTTCTTATCATCGATTCATAGAGATTAGGATCTGCTAATCTGTTTCCATCCTTGTGACCCAGCTTCCCATTATATGCTGCTAGGGTTGTAACAGGCTTACATATTTGCATGTTAAACATCTGAATTATTTGTTGAAGGTAGGGCTTCTGACTTGGATGCATAGAACTGTCCCCTCTCTCAACAATTCATCCTAGAAAATGATGAAGTGGCCCGGGATTCGTCATTTTGGACCAAGAAAAGAGTGCTGATTTTAATTCAGTCATCTGATCATCAGGGTCTGACATTATACACAGGTCATCTCCGCAGACACCAATAATCATTTCCTTGTCGTTATCTAGCAAATATACACACAGTTGTCAGCAAATAACTGCATGAATTCTAACAACTTGAGAAATTCATCTATTACTACATTCCAACATTTAGGCGACTGTTCAAGTCTATAAGCGAGTGATTCAGTCTGCAAACTAAGTTTTCTTTACCAGGCATGGCCAAAACCCTTTGACTGTTACATATACAATTGTACATCCTCTGACATTTTCCCATTCAGAAATGCCGTTGTACATTCATTGAGTGTATTATCATTTATCCAACAGCATCCAATAAGAGTGCACGGAGAGATTTTATGTGAATCACGGGGACATTGTAGTCCATCCCAGCTTTTAGTGCATATTACTCTGTCACAAGTCGAGCCTTAAATCTACATGTACTTATAGATCCATCAGATGAAGATTTAGTCTTGAAAACCCACTTCAAGCCAGTTACTTTGCGATCAGCAGAAGATCAACTAGTTCCCATATACTATTGTTGATCAGAGAATGGTAATCATCATTTGCACTAATCTGTGCTTGCAATAAACTAAGAAACTCCACACTGTTGAGTGCTGAGTGAGCAGAGTGACCAAGGTTTGTGAAGTCATCAATACTAAACCGAACGATGGGTTGAATCAAACATGTTGATTGCCTATGCGTAACCGTTAGTGTGGAAGGAGCCTTTTTTATTTTCTGATAGATCAATATTCACTGCTTCAGAGTTGTCGACATTTGACGCTGTCGACTGATATATTAAACCGAGTTTGGTTTTCATCAAAGGTGACATCACGTTTTACCTCTATTTCTCTAGTGATATGATTGTACAGACTGTAGGCTTTAGACATAAGCTATGTCTTCAAACGCTATCGATTCTGCTTTTTTATTAACTGTTTGTCTCATCTGATCAGGTATGTAGGCGCAGGCTAGACATCCAAAGATTTTTACGAGCCCAAGATCTGGTTTTCTGCTGTTCCACTTTTCATAAGGAGTTGTATTTTATTCAAGTGCTCATGTGGAGAGGCGATTCTGAATGTATACCAATGTCGATATTGCTTCTTCTCAAAATGGGTTAGGAAGTTGAAGTTAACAAATTATTGAGCGAGCGGCCTGACAAACAGTCTGATTGATTCTTTCAGCACAGCCGTTTTGTTGTGGACAATAGCGAGTGGTGACTTGATGATGTATACCTTGAGCTGACAGGTAATCCTTAAACAGTCTGTCCAGTTTGATTTGTCACTATTGATTCATAAGTTCTAAATGCTTGAAACACAATAGATTTGTCACGGAAAAAGTATACATGCACATGCCTATTGAAATCATCGATAAATAAAACAAAATGCTTGCTACCACCTAAAGATTTGTTCTGCCCAGGGCCACACACATCCATTTGTAGCAATTCAAGAATCCTACTTGATTTAGTGTTTTCATCAGTTTAAAATGGCCGTCAAGAAATTGTACTTTTCACGCAAGCTTCACAGACACCTATTCCGCCCGTAACATTACAAAATTATTACACCAATGATTCATTTTTTTTATGGTACTTACGTTTACATGAGCGAGGCGTTAATGCCACATGGGTGGGGAGGATGTGGCAGCATTAGCAGTATGAATAGCAGACTCGACATCAAGACAGTATAGCCTGTTTACTACAGATCCAGATGAATTAATAGAAGTTTTTAGAAAAAAAGCACTTTCGCTATAGATAGTCAGTCTTTTACATTGTGATCGCTAGATGCACAGTTTACATTACTCAAATATATTATCTTGCTCAAAGTTTAAATTGAAAGTCTTATTTGCACGAGACTTTTTGCCGAATCCATAAGTTTGAGGTTAGCAGGCCCTCACATTTGGGTGTCAGAAGTTGCTGAAATAATTGGAAGAAACAGTGCTAGTTGTCGAGCGAGACAAAATTAGAAGACATGGCCGATCGTGACCAGAAAAGAGCTGAGGAGAGCCACGAGCATGACACAGAAACCATGTTCACTCTGAGCGGAGTGGAAAATGAAGAGCTAGATGTTGTCGAAACATTAGAGAAAATAATAAAAGAAAGACATGAAGATGCCTGCCTGTATGCGGATAAAACATAAAAAATGCTTGCAGGCCATGTAGATCGCCAGTTAGATGAGTGGACCTGACACATGAAGGATACGTTAAAGTCCTTTGCGGTGAAATTGAAAATATTGACAAGCGGGAACCAGCCCTAACAAGCTTTTTTCTTTGTAGGTTCAGAGATAATTATGAGGCCAGAAGGGAGCCAGCCAACACAAACTCTCCTGTCCACAGGAGTCAAGAAATGACGGGTAAGTACAGCCTTTATACTATGCCTGCCAGTTTCGGAAAAAAAAAACTGTGAGAAATTTGGCTCGTCTTTCACAGGCAAATCGATAGATGAAGAATTTGAAACATTTATCAGTTGTGTGTTAAATGGCCTCTATGAAAATGAATGTACATCGTCCTTTTGCCAGTTTATCTAAAGAATCTGGCCACTGGGTATTGTCAGGAAATTGTAAAATAAAAAGGTGAATGTGTTAGTTAGGGTACTTTAAATTGCTTATTGAAAGATCAGCTAAGCACGTCCCAAAGTGCTGAGCAGGGTGCTATGGCAATTCCCTCAATTAAACAGGGTGAGAGAAAAACCGTGAAACAGTATTACAAAAAATTCAGGAAAATTGTGAGCGAGTGTGCAGAATCAGAGAAAAACTCATTTGTACTTCACTTTAGAAAAAGCTTAATAAACTAGGTTAATGAGTAACAATGTTGATGTTGCTGTCAACTACAATTCGAGTTCGGGTTGCTACAGAGGGTCATACAAATTCCCTCCCTAGAACAACCGCTTTGACAAGTGTAGGGAACAAAAATACAATGTTATGAATTTACGTAGAAATAAAAAAACATTTTTTTTTCCAACGCCCTATTCAAGGACAAAATACAAAAAAGAATTTCTTGCAAATAGAAGCTTTTGCAATGGAAGAAAATTTTAGAATTAAAACCCAAAAGCAGACGCATTCCAATCCACAAGCAACTCACCTCAATCATGGGAGCCACCGAGGCAACAGCCACAAATGTCTGGATATTTATGGATGCCACCTCAGTAGTGGTAGGGACAAATGCTGGCCGAATTTCAAGCCCCTCACCTAGTCTCTTTTGATGCTTCCAGCAGTAATAATCTTGATAACATTTCTGCTGAAAATAAAGCAGAACCCATCAACAATTGTACCATTTTTGCATCTTCCGCAAATGTTGTAACTGAAAACAGTAAGAATGAGATAGAATTCCAGAACAAAGTTACATGTTTTTTGGATACCGAAGACAAAGTTGCGCTTGAGCTGCCGGAGTTTGAAGCTGCCTTGGTGCTGCAAAGACAGCCGCGGCTGAATTGGCTCAAAGTGAGGCGCTTAGCCTTGACACATGGTTATTGCTGAAAAAGCTGCTAATGCTGAAGTCACTCTAAGCAACTCGCTTTAGGTAGCCAAGCCACTTTCTGCAGTTTTAGTTCTTGAGACCAAGGTAGAGCTTGAGGATGCAGGAACATTTATGGTTTTTATAGTAAAAAAAACTGACAATCATGTGCATATTATTGCAACAAAAGAGTATGTTTTCATGCAAATTTGCTCAAAGGAAATTTTGTGCCCTAGGCAAGAAAGTTCCCCAAATAACTCTTTGGCTGGCGAAATGACAAAAATGTCATTTATCAGCCCCATGGGAAAACGACTTTTATGTCGCTGTATGATTTTCTTGGGTTAGTATATAAAATTAAAAAAACTGTTCCAGCTAATAGGTCAGTAAGTGGAGATGTGGTCAATGCCATCGGATAAATTTTCATACCAATGCAGTGTAATTAAAACAGGCTAATTAGAGCCAGGCTAATGGTTATGCTAGAATGCCAATATCATTTAAAACTATAAATTGACAATTTGAGGCGCATGCACATGCTTCACTCAGGCTATTCAACTGGTTAATTGCATTTATTACCATTGTCAAAAATGAATGCAAACACACCTATAATAGCTCATGAGGAGCTGACTTTCTACTTGTCCTACCTGTTCCGACTAACACATTTGTGTTTGTTTCTGGCACAACTACAGCGGCTCATGAAAAGCAAGCCCATTCTGACTGAAGACTTTCAACCACCGACTTACGACTCAAGTAAGCATAAAGATGGTAATACCATAACTCCATCTGCCTCTGACCCTGACAAAACATACTCGCAGATGCAACATTCAAGCGAGACGCTAGTTGTACTCCCAGTAAAGCTAACTATTTTCTAACTGCCTTTTGCAACCTTGATACTAGTAATTAAAGCCTATATTTTTGATTTTGATAGCATATTTTTCTTTGCTTTATTTAAAAAAAAGTGAACTTTTAGAATTAATATAAAAATCAACAAATTTCATTTGTTTAGTAAATACTCAAAATTGAGTTTTAAAAACAACAGCCTGTAAACTATAGGTTTCTCCCCTCCCACCTTCTATTGCAGGATTACTAACAAGCTTGATGTTGTGTGTGAATGGAGTAGTTTTCCCGTCTCCATGGTAGTCTGCTGGCAGTGCCGAATATTGACAGTGAAAGCTGATGTGCATGTCAATCTTGTAGAGAGTTCGACTTATCTTGCTGCAAATCGTCGATACTGTACAGAAATTCAAAAATGTTGCGCATGTTCTTAACTCGACAGCTGACATGTTACATTTTTGCTTGAAAATGCAGCAGCCTTCATTTTAAAAAATTGAGGGA
Organism: Watersipora subatra; assembly: GCF_963576615.1. Lineage (NCBI taxonomy): Eukaryota > Metazoa > Bryozoa > Gymnolaemata > Cheilostomatida > Watersiporidae > Watersipora > Watersipora subatra. The sequence goes on along the minus strand of NC_088712.1, from coordinate 49,434,506 downwards.
GTGTGACCTTACAATATATCCTCTTTGTGCAGCTGCTTTTACAAAAAAATAGTTCTCTGTGTAGGTCAGGTTTGTGTAGTACATTGTAAAGTGTAGCACAACTAGTTTTATTTCTATGAATTTTAATTTGCAGCTGCTCAATACTTTTTCCAACTACTCGAACTGGAGACCCATTGGCAACAACGTACTTGGGTGAAAGCCTAAAATAATCACAAAAAAGGTTTATTTCTCACCATGTGACTGGTAGCGCCGCTCTCAATCAACCAACTTTGAGAATCGAGATCTTTCTCCAACACAGTAAATGCTAATTCATCATCTCTGCTATTATCATAGTGTGTAGATATTTTGGTCTGATGTAGACCTGAGTTACTGTTGTAATATCAATGATTTCGGTCTCGGCCGCAGCACGATCCACAGCTCTGATTATAGTCGTTTTAGGACAACTATTTTGATGTTTAAAAGCACCACAGATATAGAATCCTTTTGGACTGTTGCTGACTACGTTTAAAGCGATTACTTCCTGACAAGGGAAGAATATAAAAGTTTGCTTCAGACCTGACACCACCAGAATCACTGGCTAAAGTCAGTAGTTTTTGTTCCCTTTTTTATCTTCATTAAGCAGTGTTTGTGTGGCAAACTGTAAAGTTATATTGTCACCGCGAGCCTCCAGTGCAGTTACTACTGTCAAGTAGCTTTCCAAGAGGCTTGCAAATAGAGTCAAAACTTGGTGTTCCTCTCTAACATTAGCATCAATAGCTGCAAGCTTATCAGTGATAGCTTTCATGTGACAAAACCATTAAACTGCTACTATTGCAATGAACGATACTAAAAATGGCTCAATCACATCAAGAACGATTAATTCATTTGTTGTTTCTATTTGTATCAAAGTCCTTTTTCCAACTACAAGTCTTCAGGTTATTTCATTAGCAACTTTAATTGCAAAACATTGAAAACAAATACTACATGTATCAGGCTAATAGTTCTGTATCTCCTTTTTAAACGTAGCTTTGATTCTTTGATGTACTTAGAAAAATCTTTATTGCATTTAGAATGGAAAGTGTGCTACTATATAAATTGAAGATATTTTGATTACATTGTGGGTTCTTTTTATTTGTGCTAGAAGTTTCGATTCAAAATGGCATTGCGTAAAAGTTTTGCTGTGCTAAAAAATTGTGTGGACGCTAATATCTGCTAGCTTAACTGTGCAGAAGACGATTGATATCATTTTGTTTTGAAAACGTTAAGTTTTGTTTCTGCTTGTACCTGTAATATGAATATGATTCGTTTATGTCACTTGTTTATGAATATATATTTGTATCATTTGATAGATTACCATTAAATAACTTATAAATATGCAGATTTATAGCATATTTTTGATAGCATCCTTGCAGCGATCTTAGCACAGCTTACAATCAATTGATGCCCATAACTCCACTTCTAGTGCGCAGAAAAAGCCAGTTTTGACTGGAAATTGTAGAAAACATATCAATGAGTGCAATGAAGTTTTATGCAACATTGTTAGATACAGATATAAAATAAAAGTATGTTTTCAAATTTGAAATTAAACAAAAATTGAAAATTACAACAGATTGCAAAGAAGGGCACAGGCCATAATATCATTGCGAGTCAATTGCAAGCAATAGATATCAACTGGTAGAGATAATTCTCGGCTTCTCGATGCACAGTTATTTAGAGATCTTTGACAAGTTGGAGGTAAGTTAGCAGATTTATTGCATCCAAAAGGTTTAAAATCGTTCCACCAGACAAAAAGCGCAAATTATAGGCGACAATCGCTTCACGAGGATTGACCACCACTATAGAGGAAGAGTTGAAAAATAGATCCCCAAGGCGTTCAATTAGAGGTTTTATGGTAATTGAGTTTTTTTACCTGCGGTCTGCACACCTTGTAAAGCAGCTGGTTGAGCAACAACTAGAAACTTGTTAACTGTATAGTTACCAAGTTTTTAGTTGTTGCTCAACAAGCTGTTTGGCAAGGTGTGCAAACTGCAGGTAATAAAAACTCAATTAGGTTGTGGATGTACCAAGTTTTATAGGAAAAATGAATGGGGAATGCTAACAGAAGATACAGTAAACATGGTAGAAAACATATAGACTGCTTGCCTCAAACCTGATTTAAAGAACTATGTACTAGTCAATTTATCGTAAAATTTATACAAGTATAAAAAGTATATAGTTAGTTTGTGAGTTACATATTTATATATTGGTCAACTTGACATAAACTTTAACCATGTGTTGCTGTGATGAAATTGTAAAATGGCATGATATAGTAACTTTATGAGTTACTATACATACAGTTAATGGGGACTTTGCAATTCAGAATATAACTGTATGCAGTTTCATGTATAATATGAACTGTATACAGTTATATTGTGAATGAAAAATACATAGCTATTATGCATTTTACAGAGTTTAAAGCTTCTCTGTGATTTACAGTTTATATATATCAAGGTTGTGAGTTACAGTATATATAGTTAGTCTGTGAGTTACAGGATATGTAGTTACTCTGTGCGTTAGAATATACATAGTTAGTATGTGAGGTACAGTATATATGGTGAGTATGTGAGTTACAGTATATATAGTTAGTCTCTGAGGTGCAGTATATATGGTTAGTAGTCTGTGAGTTACAGTATATATAGTTGTGAGTATATAGACTATATACTATTATAGCTTATCTACTCCCTATATAGGCTATAGTTAGTTTAGAGTTACCAAGTATATAGTTTGTTTGTGAATTTCACTATACATGCTTAGTCAGTGAGTTACAGGATATGTAGTTACTTTGTGCCTTAAAATATACATAGAATGTGAGGTACAGTATATATGGTTAGTATGTGAGTTACAGTATATATAGTTAGTCTCTGAGGTGCAGTATATATGGTTAGTCTGTGAGTTACAGTATATATAGTTAGTCTGTGTGTTACAGTATATATAGTTAGTCTGTGTGTTACAGTATATATGGTTAGTCTGTGAGTTACAGTAAATATAGTTAGTCTGTGTGTTACAGTATATATAGTTAGTCTGTGAGTTACAGTATATATAGTTAGTCTGTGAGGTACAGTATATATAGTTAGTCTGTGTGTTACAGTATATATATAGTTAGTGCGTTACAGTATATATAGTTAGTCTGTGAGTTACATTATATATAGTTAGTCTGTGTGTTACAGTTTATATAGTTAGTCTGTGAGTTACAGTATATAAAGTTAGTCTGTGAGGTACAGTATATATAGTTAGTCTGTGTGTTACAGTATATATAGTTAGTTTGTGAGTTACAGTATATATGTTATATGAATGTTATACTATATCTAGCTATTCTGCGAGTTACTGTATGTTGTTAACAGGTTTGCATGGTATTTTGCTGACCTGTTGCTTGTTGAGCAACAACTAGTAACTTGTTAACTATACAGTTAACAGGGGTGCGTAGTATTTTGCAGAATTGTTTGTTAATAAATCTGGCACACCTTGTAACTACATAAGAATAATTTGGAAGACTAAACATTCCAACATTATTAAGCTTTTTAGTCAGGGTTGTTCCAAAATTACAGAGTAATTTCAATTATCAGTGTAAAATTTTTATATATTTTAAGTTATATGTTCAAAGTTATATTTTTGAATTTAAATATAGTTAGAAAATATGTCTTTACTTTATTTAATACCTTGATATAAAATAAGAAATATAAATAGTCAAAAGTTCTTTTAATTTTCGTTAATTTAAAATGGCACTTTGTGAGCATTGAAAGTTTTATAAGATATGATTTTGTAGGTGTTGTAGCTTGGATTGTCACAATATTTCTTTACCGGTAATCTATATAGTACAAAAAGAAAGTAAAAATTAAACTTTGCATATTGCTATCAGTATGTGCGCCCATTAATATAGGTACCTCATGCATATATGAAAGTGAATAGACAGTTTAATACATCAGATGAGATAGAATATTAAAAAAACTATAAATAAGATAAAAAATAACAGTGTTCGAGCAACATAATTATTTTAAAATGTAGGAAGAATCTGTTTAAAAAGAAGGAAGACCAACATGAGCATTGTGATATAAATGAATGATTATCTTAACAAGATTAATGAGGTACACTGTAAACATGGTCGGCTGACTTTCTCTTGGTCATTTCATACGTATGTTCAACATTAGCATAGTGAGGTGTCTGTGACTAACTAGAATTATTAACAACACTGTACACATGATCAGTTGAATCTTTTCTCATCTTTTCATATACAGGTACAGTGTTAGTAGTATCATGGATAGTAACTTGGTCCCTGACTGTGAGTACCTCTCTGTGTGCAGGATTCTTTGTACCTTCTCTAGTTCCTGGAATTAAACGAGATGATGTCATAGAATAATTTTGTTTTACCCTCAAATTCCGTTCTGATGCGCCATAGAGGTCATTCAAAACAGTATTTTCACTTATACCAGCGCCACCCAAAAAAGCTGCACCAAATAAGTATCCTTCTACATAATTTTCTTTACCACAAAATGACGGAATCTGGAAAGCGATTGCTATTCTCTCATAACTCTCTAGTGCTGTTGGTGAGGCTGTATTTATTCTCGCATAAACTTGTTACCAAGTTTGATTTATCCTAGCATATATCTTTAGCACAAAATGCTCTTCCTACCCTAGGACACTTATGTATTTGCCTCATCTAACTTTCATGTTTTTGTGGAGTCATCCTTTTGCGAAAATTTCATCAGCGAAACTAAACTATCATAATGAACGGAAACGCGAAATTAAATAGCTTTGATCATTGATATCCACAATAAAATCGTCATATAGAGGGACCTAGACGTCATTGATAGTCCAGGAAACAGATGGCAACAAGCGATCAAATTGAATTAGCGATCTTGGCCACACATTTCTACCTGCGGTTTACAAATACAAACTAGTCCCGAATCCCAAATTTTTTCTTACTAGTGAACTGGACCTGAGGAATCTAATTTGTTTGTTCCACTGCATTTATTTTCACATCACTATATTTTCGCACTCATCCGAGCCCCGAAACTAAATTGCAGCAAAATTTTACTCTGTGTGCTACTTTCGAAACTAAATACCCTACATGGTGGAAACATTCGATGGATATAAAAATTCGCGATTTCGCGAACAGTCAATTCTTTCAACAGAATTATTAAATTCCGCAAAAAAATAGTTTTATTTTTAATCACAAAGGAGAATAACTACTGCCTCAAATTTAAAAACTAGTCGCTAGGCATAAATACTAAATGTGGCTGAGTTTCAAAACCTTTTTAAAATAGTCGCCGGGGCTTTGAGTTAACCCCATTGCTAATACATCACATTTCTTTCCAAAATTATTCAAGGTGTCACAAGATATGCAGAAAGGTGTCATTGCAAAAATAGCTGCTAAGCGGATGTACTAAACATAGCCGAGTTCCAAAACTTTTTTAAAACCATCACCGGGGCTTCGAGTTAAGCCCATTGCCAATGCATCAAACCTCTTTATAAAATTATTCAAGGTTTTCACAAATTACTAGGCATGACACCGTCATCGCAAAACTCTCTCCTACGACCATTTTACATTGAAATCAACTCCATCAACTTTTAATACCGAAGTTGAGGGTGATAATGATTTTGATCTAGACCTTATGGTATGTATTTGATTTGCAGTGCAAATACGTTTTTCCATATTAACTGCATTAGTTAATTCTTTTGTTTGAAAAATGATCAGGTTCATTAACTACTTCAGCTATTGTTTTTGTACCTCCTTTACACATGTTAATATTTTCTTTTGTGTTCACTGCAGATTGAGAATGAAACAGCCCCTACCAGTATTCTGATTACAAAAACTAAAGACAAGTAATAATATTCACCGTAGCAGGAATATTGGCAGAGAAGCAACTAATCAACCTAGACCCCTTCTTCATCAACAGCAACATTGATATCGCTGTGGCAAACTTGATTATATTATATATTTTTTTATTCATGTATAGATATATTATCATTTTTTACAAACTTGAATGTACAAATAAAATATTTCAAATGCAAATAAAATTTTACAAATGATGAATAGATTAAATAAAAACAGTTTCACCCATATGGCAGTTGTAGGGTTAACTCTTTTGCTAGCCGCAATAGAGTTAACTCTTCATAAAGAGTGACAGTGCTCAGCCGCAAATAAATTAATCTGCGATTATCATTAAAAAGGCAATTTCCGCGAATAAATTCATCCTGTAGGATACTAGCAAAATAAGTGTCCTAGGGTATATGTATCCTCACACACCTCGCTATTACATTTTAATGCTGGTTGTAGCTGTATCAACAATCTAACTCTCTTCCACCACATAATGATGCCGTCCCTAAATGTACCTGCTATTATAGTTTTCCCCATCCTATATAGAAGTTGCTCTGATATGTATTCACCCACATACATGTATCCTCTTCTACAACATAACGATGATGCGCTTGGATGTATCCATACTGAAATACTTCTCTAGCACATGATGGTTATGTCCCTATATGTATCCACAATTACATACTATGACATTACCTTTTCTCTTCCTGCAGCAGAGTATGACGATGATTACAACTGCTATCAGCACCACTCCTCCAATAATTATTCCAACAATAGCACCAATAGTCAAGCTGGTAGACACGGTCAGTTGTGTTGTTGTTAGCTCTGTCGTTGGCTGCGTTGTTGGTGGTATGGCTACATCAAATGTCCATGTCACATTCCAAGTCATGATGATTGGGTCCACGGCTACAAGTTTGTACAGGAGCTGTGAACAACATTACATCATTGCATCAATCCTATTACATTATTTTATGTGAACATTAGTTCTAAGTGGCAGTTTGTACGCAACAATCAAATACGAAGTTTATACTTCCAGGTCAGTTAATTTTGTTTAAGAATTGTTGCTTTTTGATCAAATACTCTGTTAATTGAACCGTTTATGTACATGAATTCACCTGATAATTTCAATAGTGCTGCTTAACCATCTTACTTACTTCAATACCTAATAAGGTCATGTCATTGGTGAGTCAAATATAATCATATATATAACATAGTCTACCTTAGTATATAATTAATATACCTTTGAAAAAGCTGAGCTTTAAATTGCATACTGCTTATTTCAGTTTTTAAACATATTCTCCAACCTGGCTCTTTCTATGGAAAAATAACACATAATTGAACGCTTTCCAGTTTGCAAAGATATCAATTATGCACAGCTATTATTATCTTGAGTACAACTGAATGAAGATGAACATGTTTTATCTTAAAGAAACAAGCAGTTCAGCAAAATACACTAAGTGTGAAACCTGAAAGATTTTTCACTTACAGACCGTGTTCGGTTGCCAAAATAAAGCTGACTAGTTGAAATACCTGTGGTGAAAGTGTGGCATTTTATACTTTTCAAACTCCTCGCCTATTAATAAGATCATACCTAGTAATATCCCTATCACTTGGCTAAAACATTTAATGAACTTAGTTCATGATATATAACACTACAAAAACTATTGAAGTTTGTAGTGACGCTGATGTGCAGCAGAAAAGAGTGATTCCCGTATGCATATAATAATATTTTGCTTTAAAACACCAACTTTTCTGTGTAAGTAAATAAAATTATATAAACATACGAGCTACATTACTCGTATACTAAGCTACATTACTTTCATGGCAACAATCCATGAACACACTCATTGAAAACAGTTGTCCTTAATAAGTGTGTTATGACAAATCGAGTTTCTAATCTGATAAATATGGCACATTTATATGAAAAATAAAAATTATAAAATTGCTGATTGAATTCAGCATACAATGTAGCTCGAAGTAGGCAAGCTTTTTCACATCAAATAAGACATAGATAACAAGTGGAGCACAAGCAGTCTGTTCTCATAACTCATCCATCATGTGAAAATATTTAACACCACAGAACACTGTTCTTACTGTCTTAAGTATTTTCTACAAAACTGCAAGGGGGTCAGATTGGTGTTGTGGGGAGCTGGTCGATATCAAAAGTTGACTATTATGAATTTTAGTCCTGCACATAGCAATATTTTAAGAAGCACTTTTATTTGTTCCCACGTTAGTTCTAGAACTTGATGGTACCAATGTCTAACGACGATTAGTCAAATTCTAATTGGTTCAAAGCTAATTTATCTAATACCAATAAGTTTAACAGTACAATTTGACCAGCGACATGATCGGTCTATGTGTGAAACTGCTATCTAAAAATGAGAAGAGAAGCTTGCTGGAGATGGCTATAGCTATCTTTTTACATTGCGTAAACAGAAAAACGTGGAATGATGTATTCACAGTTTATATAACTGATTTTAGGAAAGACCATAATAATGTTTTACCATACCTACTAGCAGTGGCACATAATCTAAAATTTTGAGCTAGCAGTTTAATTAGAATTTTGTTTGCTATGTTAAATTGTTATCTCCAAATTGTAGTCTTAAAATTTGCTTTTACAACAAAAATACCTGAAATTCATCCAATCACCATTAGACCAATCTTACCAAGTCCCATACAATAATATTATACTATGCACTACTCTATTGACAACCATATTGTAATAAATATTATATGAATAACTATCATGTAGCGGTAGCAACATACTCTTTAAATGTACAGCATTTTGATGATATGAAGAGTATATCAGACCCTTTCAAATAAAAAGCTTTGTAGTTTTTATGCTAAGTGGTGCTGCCAGAGTGAAGTGCAAAAAATTATTTTCGCACAAAGTATTAGGATTCAAAGATTTCTAACAGCTGTGTCAACAGCTTGTGTTCAACACCACATACAAGAGATAATCTACTGCATTCCAAATAACAAGTTAACAATGGGAAGTTACAACTTAAACTGAAAATGTATTTGATCCACAATGAGGCTACTCACATTCAATAGATGCAGCACAGTTGAACTGTTCTGTTTGACCATTCTGACGAGAGTCCATAGAAATTTCCAGCTGATCAGACACATCTGCATCGGAACAAGTACTGCATGACCACTTGTAGGTAGGGTTAGAATAAGAGTCAGTCAACACTTTACAAGAGAGTGTAAGAGGCCCTCCAGGGTTATGTTCTAAATCATAATGTGGTTCCTCTCCATAGTCAATATCTGTAACAGGATTAAAATGGTACTATAGTAAATAAGAGTAATAATAATGAAGAACACTCGAAGTAGAGATGACTCTAAATGACTTAGTCAGTTAGCCATAATGATTGATCCTGCTAAAATAGAGAAAGATTTTTGTCTTTTTGTTGGCTCATGGCATTTGTAAGATCAGTATTTTAGTCCAATACATGAGACCTTATTCAGAGCAATGATGAGTGCTGAAGTGATATCTGTAGCAGTTACATGAATGATGTGTCAAGGTTGGTAGCAAAAATAAATGATCCAGACCTTTGCGTCATCATATTATTCACCATGTTTATTGCTTTACGACGATGCTGACATAGTGGTCACAAACTAGTGGCATAGAGAGCGCCACTTGCAAGATAAGCGGTAAACAGATAAACAGTTTCCATATGACAGCGCAATGATCGTGCGCGGCGTAATGATCGTACGCAACGCATTGCGTCGGGTGCGATGCAGTGTTTCCATAGCACGCGTAGGCGTCATGCTTTTAGGAAAATGTGGGGTTTTTCAGCTAAACGTTTTCGCTTTCGTCATTTCCGATTTACTCTTTCGTATGGGAGACAGAATTCTTGGCGATTCCACAACGCTGATTTCTCGTAACCAATAACACTCGACCGTTTGCATTATGGGATGGGTTGAAATGGTCGCGCGGTGTATTGTGGGATATCTCATTGCGCGCACCCATTGCAAGGATCCATTCTGTTGGATCCTTGCGATCAGCGTACGCACGTCGCGCGACCGTCGTGCGTTGACGTTTTCATATCACAACTGGCCTACGCACGACGTCGTGCGCCTTGTTGCGAGCCTTGCGATGGCATATGGAAACCAGGCTTGAGAGAGAGATTTCCGGAAAATCGCTTTTAGTTAAGGCTAGATGCTGCCAATCGCTGATAGACTCAAATACATACTGTAAAACCACTAATTGAACGCCACCTCTATTTGACCGCCACTTTGACCACCTTTGATCTTTATGAACCTATAGTATTAGATGATCACTGCAAAAGTGTCGACAAAAGATTTATTAATAATGAATCGTTTACATTAATAATGAGCAATTCTCTTGTTGTCCTACTCCAAAGCATTTCGCTTTTTTTCGCTAAAAATTTGAAGGCAACACCATAGAAATAGTCAATAATGGTCTCAGACTAATAGCCAGTGTTTCTTTAACACGGTCTTTATACTCCAAAGTATTTGTATCTATTTAAAAACGATTTAAATTTACACCGGTAGATGAACTTTCAAAGCAACGCCATAGAAATAAGTAGTAACTGTCTCAGACTAATAGTAGTTCTTTGTTTAACACGGTCTTAATACTTCAAAGAACTTGTGTGTAATAAACGGTTTGCAAGTTTAGGGCCAAATGTTACGTTTAGCGGGCAAACTTTTATGCGTTGCATTTGTGCTAAATGCAACGCGTAAAACTTTTGCTCTGGCTAAAAATGTTTGGACGCTAACATCGACTAGCTCAGCGGTGAAGAAAAATAGTTGAAGCCAGAAGATATTGTGGAAGTTACTGATAAACTAAAATATGTCAGTTCTATCGAAAGCAACAATCAGAACGCAGCTATCCGAGCAAATGATGGAAATATTTGTTTTAAAAACGCTAACTTTTGTTTCTGCAAGTAATCTAAGTATGATTAATTTATGTCATTTGTTCATGAATATATATTTGTGTCATTTGATAGACTATCATTATACATCTATAACTTATAAATATGCCAATTTATAGCATGTTATTTAATAGCAATATTGCGGCTATCTTAACACCGGTCGCAGTAGATCAATGCTTTTAACTCCCCTTCTTTTGCGCATAAAAAAAGTTTTGGTTGCAAACTGTAGCAAACATATCAATAGGTGCAGTGAGCATCTGTGCAACACTGTTAAACATAGATATAAAATTAAAAGTATGTCTTCAAACTTAGCATGGAATAAAAATTAAAAATGCAAACAGATTGCATAGAAGGACACAGGCTATAATACCATCGCAGGTCAATTGCACGCAATAAATTACTGTTAGAGATATTTCTCAGTTTCTCGATGCATAATTATTAAGATATCTTGGACAAGTTGGATGTAAGTTAGCAGATTTATTGCATCCAAAAGGCTTTATATCGCTCCACCAGAAAAAAAAGAGCAAAATATAGGCGACATCCGCTTCGCCGTAATAGGGCAATTTTATCTCACCAAAACTCTGACGAGCCATTTGAAAAATACACCGCCAGCCTCTAATTGAACCCTGCCGCCAATTGACCGCCACTATAGAAGAAGGGTTGAAAAATAGAGCTCCATGGTATTCAATTAGAGGTTGTACGACATTTGCACAAATGCAGAATGGGTTTATCGCATATTGACTATACTTTAAAACTAAAATGTCAATATAGGCCTACAATGAGATAAAGTGTGTGAGTGAGTGAACCTTGTGAGATAAAAATATTTTTGGATCATGCTTGCCGCCCAGCAGTCATTTAAAAAAATATGTGGCATGCTTATTTTTTCTTTACAATGTAAGAGTATTTTTTATTTCTGTCACCAAAATGACCATTAGAACCAGTAACTATTCTGTCGACGTTGCGTGTTTGTCAACATCATCAGTGTCTGTCAACGTCGTCTGTGTCTGTTGACATCGTCTGTGACTGTCGATGTTGTCTGTATCTGTTGATGTCGTGTGTCTGTCGACGTCATCTGTGTCTGTTGATGTCATATGTGCATTTCGATGTCATCTGTGTACGTCGACATCATCTGTGTGTGCTGATATCTTGTGTCTGTCGACGTCGTCAGTGTTTGTTCAAATGTCTGCCTGTCTAGTTATAGCTATTAAACCTTGGAATGAGAATATCGCTATGTGCTGAATTTTAACTCATGGAGGTTGCAACCACAGGTTTCTAACCACCCATTTAACTTCTGAGCTACACAGTCCTTACAACTCTATGGCTCTTCTAATATACAGTATACCCTTTCCTTGATTCTACACGCTAAATGACGTATTAATTGATACATTGCCATACTAGAGCAAACTTGTTTTCCGTCATACGATATCAAAAATAATTTTACTCCAATTAAATTTGGGAGATTGTTGTACTGATTACGACGAAATAACTAAAATGTTGATATGTTATGCTGCTGCTCAGTTCTCAGTTCAGCGTTATCCCTTATGGTAAAAAGGGATTCGCAGCCAACTAGAGGATAAAATTTTAGTTCAAAGTTTGAAGTTGACCAAAAACATACTAAAACTTACTTCAAGTATGTATTTAGTAAGCCAGATTCATTTAAGTTAGATTCAACGTTTATGTTACAAGTCTGTCGTGAAGGTAATAACTCTGTGCCTGGTACATTGTAATGTTACAATTTTCTTGCAGATCATAATCACCAAATGCAGCAAAGTTATTGTAGGTAATTATAGTTACTAAGGTTAACATATTTTTGTTGCTTTGTTTAACGATGATGATTTTTACCAGAAGGTGTTTGCAGTAGATAATTATTATGAGTTCCTATACCCTCTATACATCTAAGCAATATTTCGTTTTATGATGCCGACACTGAAACGAATTATAATCATATATTGTATATGTAAACCAAATAATTTTACATTGTCAACTTAGCAAAACAGCCTATATTTAGCTATTTCTTGCTAATGATTTCAAATTTACATTTAAACACCTTTACAGTTTTACTTATCTTTCTAATTTATTTTAACAAAACACTTCTTTCATAATAAGAAATTTAAAAGCTAAGTTTGAAAGTTTTAAAACTTTCAGTTATTTTTTCTCTTAACTCATTTAAACTGCACAAAAACACTTTTCTTATGATATGAAGTTTAAAAGTGAGAATGGTAAATGTAGCATATGTTAAACGAAAATAAATTTCGTGTCCTGAGATTTTGTTATTAGCTGGGCATTCAGCTAGTCTTGTCTAAAGATGCTTCAGCAACCAAAGCTATTGATCAGAACTATAGTGCTAACCATGACTCTGAATATACAGTTTGAATTGTTTTGGCTGTAAAATCCTGTACAAGAACAGCTTCGGAAAATTAAACCTTTAGCGACTGCGCGGTTACGATGGAAAAACCACTAGCGTACCAGGCAATAACTGGCGCAACTTGAGCTTTCAACATGACCGCATAGAAACTGCAGTAACTTACATCAAAATTGTGGCAGTTACATAAATTAACATGCATAAGAAACCTGAGAAATTTTTCTACAAGCTGATGCTTTTTCTATGTAGATAGCTTGCAAATACTTACCAACAAAAGTCTCAATTTGTTGGAGCTATGAATTTATTTTTGTACGTCATTTTCAATTGTATTTTTCTAATTTATAAAGACAATTGACAATGTTGTATAAATAATACTTGCATAGATTGATATCTTCACAAAAATTGGCAAAAAATAACTGGTCGTCGAAGAGCATTAAAAGTGTAGTTATGAGCTTCGTTGCAATGCAGGAACGCCTTTCCAAACTTTCAGCGCGTGACCCTAACGACCTGCGAAAAATGGAGGCTTAACATGGCCGACTAAACTTGGCTATAACTCGCATGCAAAGTGGCTGGAGCTATAAATGAATATGCATATTAAAGCTTAGAAATTTCGCAGGAGACAGCCATTTATTCTCTGCAAATCGGCTGTGAACACCTTAGTCAAAATTCTGATGTGACAAAGTCGTCACCTCTCTATCATGAAATATGTACAGTGCACCCTCAAGATACGATGTTAATTCGTTCCAGGGCTGGCATCGTATGGTGAAAAACTCGTATATCGGGGTATAAAGACCATTGTAATTACACAATGCAAACACCCCCTGGTAAAAATCGTCACTTTTTTTTATAAAATTGTGTACATATTGACAATTAGCAACAAAATAGTATGTTAACTTTAGTAATTATAGTTACCTACAGTAACTGTATTGTATTTAGTGTATTTTAATGGTTATGATCTGCAATAAAACGCAAAATTATAATGTGTGTACTGTTACGTTATTGAATCATTGGCTTTGCCGTTTCCGGTTAGTGCATGTGCACACAGTTCTGTTTTTATCCTCGAGGATGCGTCACACGTTTTTCTAATGCTCTTGTATTGTATTCCTTATTCACATGTACTATTGTTCGTTATTCATAATATACGTTCTACAGCATTAACTACACACATATTCAACAATGGCGACAAGGATGGGATTCGTAATTATCTCAATGTCCCCTATCGTTTTACTGTATTAGTTACCTGTATTTTTGTACTAGAACTGTTGCCTTTTTCTTGCGCAAGACACACGTTGTTGTGCATCTTTTTCTTAACAGAAATTCTCTCATAAAGCTCAACAAGCATTAATTTTGCAATGGCAGCTCAAAATTCCATTGGACGCATGGAACCATTTGATGAGTCAATTGAATCATTCACATGTTATTTAGAGCGTTTTGATTTCTACACGGAAGCTAATAGCATTGATGATAGCAAGAAAAAGGCAACTTTTCTGAGCCTCATAGGTCCCAAGTTATATAAACTATTACGTGGTCTCACAGCACCAGATAGACCAACAGCTAAGTCATTCGAAGAATTAACCACGCTGCTAAGTAATCATATCTCACCACCTCCACTCGAAATTGCGGAAACATATCGCTTTCATCAACGAAACCAGCTACCTGGTGAAAGCATCCATGAGTATGTTGCACAACTCAAGTTACTTGCTGAGCATTGCAATTTTGAAGGTGCATACCGTGAACGGGTACTACGTGATAGACTGATCTGTGGAATTTACTGCGAAAATGCTCGCCGCAAACTGTTAACTGTAGCAGACTTAAATCTTTCACGTGCCATAGAGATTGCTCAAGGTATGGAGCAGGCTGGGAAAGATGCCGAAGTCATGACACAACGACAGCCAACAGAATCTAAAGTCTGTCACATCTCTAACATGCATTCGCCTACTACCAGTGGCAAACCTTGGCCTTGTCGTTCCTGCGGGAGCACCCTTCATCCAAGAAAGCAATGCCCACACCTTCAAGCTGAATGTTTTAAATGTGGTCGGAAAGGCCATCTTCAATCTGTTTGTGAACAGAAAACTCCAAGTAAAAGACCTCAACTCCAGAAGCCTCATAGACGAGCACAAAACACACACAGTGTAATGTCAGATGCAATTACAGAGGAGCATGAAGATCTAGCTCATATAAACACACTGTCTAAGTAGCACAGCCACCCACCAATCATGCTAGATACACTCATCAATGGTATCCCAGTGAAAATGGAACTTGATACAGGTGCAGGAGTGTCCACAATGCCATATCATATCTACAAAAAGATTAAAGGCTCATCGGAACTCCAACCTACATCTACTACTTTGAAACCATACGGCGCAACGCAGTCAATTAAGCCGAAAGGAGTCATCTACCCAACTGTGCATTTCAGCAAGCAAGAAAGTAAAGCAAGGATGTTTGTGCTAGATAAATCCGAGGGTGAGCAGGTCCCATTGTTTGGAAGGGAATGGTTAAACCACTTTAAATTAAACTGGTCAGAGATCAAGGCTAATCGGGTCGAGGCAACGGCACAACTGATGGACACTCTAGTTGCAAAGTACCCGTCCTTATTCAAGCAAACTTTAGGAGAAATGAAAAAGGTTGAAGCAACGCTCCGTACGCGCCCAAGTGCTATTCCTATTCGGCAAAAGCACCGAGTTGTACCATTCGCATTGCGGGCATAAGTAGAACAAGAACTTGAATCTCTCCTAAATGAAAACGTTATCTCTCCAGTAGAACATAGTGAATGGGCAACACCTGTAGTTCCCGTCATAAAACCCAATGGTTCCATTAGGCTGTGTGGAGACTTTAAAGTTACCCTAAATCCTCAGCTAGTTGTTGACTCATATCCTATGCCATCTATAGATGACCTTCAAGAAAAAATGAGTGGCGGAAAGTTATTCTCCAAATTAGATTTGTCGAAGGCCTTTGCTCAGATCAAACTAGATGCAGCTTCAAAGCCTTTAGTTACTATCACTACACATAAAGGACTGTTCCAGTACAACCGACTCCCATACGGGGTGGCCTCAGCGCCTGCCATCCACCAGAGAGCAATGGATGACATACTGGGTAGCCTACCAAATGTCTTATGTTATCAAGACGACATATTTATTACTGGTCAGAACTATGAATCACATCTATCTACTTTGCATAGCGTTTTAGACCGTCTACAGAATTATGGGCTAAAGGTCAATAAAGAAAAGTGCTGCCTCCTACAATCATCAATTATTTATTTAGGACATCACATAGATCAACACGGCCTGCACCCTATGGAAAGCAAGGTTAAGGCTATCAAAGAGGCTCCAACACCTACAAATATTGGTGAGCTTCGATCTTTCATAGGCTTAGTGAACTACTATCAAAAGTTTTTACCAAACTTAGCAACAGTCATGCACCCATTGCATCAACAGTTACGCAAAAATGCTCACTGGAACTGGTCTTCACAATGTCAAGAAGCCTTTGTTCAGTTAAAGCAGCTGTTGTCTACAGACTGCGTGTTGACACCATACGATGTTAACTCTCCTCTGATACTGGCCTGTGATGCCTCAGCATACGGGGTAGGGGCAGTCTTATCGCACAAACTTTCAAATGGTGAAGAAAAGCCCATAGCATTTGCTTCTCGAACATTAAGCCCAAGTGAGCGAAACTATGCCCAAATCGAACGAGAGGCACTATCAATTATCTTTGGGGTAACAAAATTCCACCTCTACTTGTATGGCCGCTCATTTACCTTGCTCACTGACCATAAGCCATTGGTTACAATTCTAGGCCCAAAAACCGGTGTTCCTCCTATTGCTGCGATGAGAATGCAAAGATGGGCCGCGATTCTAACAGCGTATACATACGACATAGAATACAAGTCATCACTCACTCATGCGAATGCTGATGCTATGTCACGGCTTCCGCAGCCATGCAGAAGACTTCATTGTGAACAAACAAGACTATTTCACATTGAACAATATGCCCAACTACCCGTGACATTTGAGACAGTATCCATAAAAACTCAGGAGGACAAAACATTGAGCAATGTCTACAACTCAACCATACATGGTTGGCCTCCATACAGTGCCGCAAACATAGATCCATACTTTAGATGTCGACAAGAGCTCTCGACGCTAAAGGGTTGCTTGATGAGAGGCATACGCCTTGTTATACCCTCTAGTTTGCGAGCCACAATACTCACCGAACTCCACCAAAGTCACTTGGGGATGGTCAAAATGAAAACAACAGCACGCAATTATGTATGGTGGCCACAAATTGATGAGGACATTGAAGCCTTTGCAAGGTCTTGTCCGCAGTGCAATGCGGTTAAACACAATCCTCCATCAGATCCCCACCATTGGGCCCCTGCTGATAGTCCATGGCAGCGAATACATTTGGATTATGCCGGTCCTCTAGATAATACAATGTTCCTAATTATAGTAGATGCCTATTCCAAATGGCCGGAAGTTTTTCCCATTCGGACGTCTACTTCAGCAATCACCATAGCAACACTACGAAGAGTCTTTGCTACACATGGGTTGCCCTATACAGTGGTCACTGACAATGGACCTCAGTTCACATCAGGGGAGATCATGCACTTTATGAAGAGCAATGGTATACGACATTTAACAACGGCACCATACCACCCACAAAGTAATGGTCAAGCCGAACGATTTGTACAGACATTCAAACAAGCTTACAAGGCTTCGACAGAAGCAGTAAACATGAAAGTTGATAAGTTTCTCCTCAAATATCGTACATCGATTAGCATGGTAACAGGCAAGACGCCAGCAGAATTACTGATGGGCAGATGCCTGCGAACAAGACTAGATCTTCTGAAGCTATCAATTCAGGCTGCACCACTCACAAACTTCTCGCAGAAGCGTCACTTTCAGGAGGGTGATTTAGTGTGGTACAAGACGTTTCAGAGACCAGCCGTTCAGTGGCTGCAAGGGTCAGTCATGCATCTTCTGGGAAATTCCATGTATGAGATTTTAGATGCTTCCACCTCAGGTATTGTAAGGCGTCACGTTGATCAGCTACGCAAAAGAGAAACCTCTCCGTACTTGGCTGACACATCCAATGAAATGAACAGTGAACGCGAGGTGACAAAACCCAATCACTTGCCGATGGGTCAGGAGACAGGTGTCAATATTGAAGCGGAGACGTGTCCACATGAGCAGCCCTCTTCAGGCACCGTTGACTCGATTCTATGCACCCCCATGGCACAAGAAATACTAAAATCACCACAATCAACACCTACGCGAACCAGACAATCAGCGCGTGCGAAAACTGTCCCATCATATTTGTCAGATTATGAACTGTCCTAAAAAGGGGATTACAATTAGTGATGATATGTTTCTTCCCTAGGGGAAGGAGAGATGTTACGTTATTGAATCATTGGCTTTGCCGTTTCCGGTTAGTGCATGCGCACGCAGTTCTGTTTTTATCCTCGAGGATGCGTTACACGTTTTTCTAATGCTCTTGTATTGTATTCCTTATTCACATGTACTATTGTTCGTTATTCATAATATACGTTCTACAGCATTAACTACACACATATTCAACATGTACCAAATGTAGTACGTACGGTACGGAGTTCTTGCCTTCAAAAGGTACGCATAACATAAACTTTGAATTCACTTCAAGTAAGTTTAGCTTGCTAAGCCTCCACTTAAAACTAAGTTTTAGTATGTATTTTGAACTATTTTGCTGAATTTCAACTTTTTATTATGAAATTTTATCCTTCAGCGGTTCCTATCTTCACTTTCACTATAAACTTTAGCCTATCTGGTTAAAAACTTTTTTGACCTAAATCAATAAGGCCGAGCGATGCAGTTATAGAAAGCGGCCTCTCGCACACTTGACCATTTAATGGCTACAGAAAAGAAAAATAAAATTACATTTTTTATACTGGACGTAAATACCTTTGGAGTAACGTGGCTTTAGCTGGTACATGTAGCGGGTAAAGCAGAAAGGAGGCAAAAACGTATCAATGCTAATTATGGTGCTGTACACTTGAAAATAAATTTAAAACATAATGAATTGGAATTTTTTAGCACGCTAAAAGAAGTTGTCCATTCCTGTCCAATTTTTCTACGAAAAAATTGATGGTGCAATGCAGAAAATTGCTAGCTAGCGCTTGTAAAAGGATTCAGAGAATGTTGTACAGTAGTTGGTCTTGTATGAAATGTGCAAAAGAATCAATGTAACCATACATACAAAGTTTGTACGTATTTAAACCCTATGGGGGGCAGGGCTTTAGCAAGTTTCAGAAAGTAATTCGGATGCGTTAACTATCTTGAGTAGCTAGTTATATGAGTTACATACATACATACGATAAATTGTATTCACGTAAATGATAACAAGCCCATATGCAAAGACATGGTTAAACAAGAAAATATAACATAAAATCAAAAGGAAACAAATAAAATGAATAAAATATGAAAAACATGCCACAAAAGAGATAAATAATATATATTATACATGCATTGTTTTAATGTACCAGTTCACATCAGTAAATTAAACTCTTGAAACATTTCTGCGAATGTGGGATTTTCTGTATCTTCTACATCTTCGCCTTTACTAAATGGTTGCTCCTTTTGAATGCTGATCGCGTGCATGACCTAGCTCATTCAAATTTTCAGTCGGAAGCTCTTTCTTGTGCTTGCTTTAATGAAGTTCTTGTTTTAATAATAATTGCAAATGCTGATTGGTTGCGATCATATTCCTTAACAATGTTAATAATACAGGTCCTTTCTTTTTATTTACGACATCCAACTTTGTTGACATAGAAATCATTTTTCCTTCATTTTGTAACGTTTGTATCGGTCTCAGATTCCATTGATAACGAATTAAATGTAGATAGTTGTAGTTATATACATATGCTGACTTGAAAGTTTATAGTAAAAGCTATAATAACGCTACAAATGAGTATTTGCTCTCGCTTGTGTATTTTACACAAAATTTTCCATGCAGACATGAGAAAAGTCGATCATCGTGTCTCTTCTAAACTTTCTAAGAATGTTTTCGGCGAACTATATTTTGGGGTCTTTTTTATTTCGACGTGTGTTATGAGCACACCGACGGCCAAATTTTAACTCGGGCGAAACTTTTTTCAAATTCGTATGGTGAAATAAAATTCGTATAGCGAGGTGAAGATATCACAATATTTGACTTCGTAAGGTGAAAAAATCGTATATCAGGGTAATCGTATCTCGAAGGTGCACTGTATTACAAATATATTTTTAGAAGCAATATCTCTGCCAAAACTGGTTTATGATAAGCATCTGCACGGTGTCATGTTTACAAGAGTTTGGAAAAAAATTGGGTTATCAAAGCGCATCAAAAGTTGAGTTAGGTGCTTCTGTGCATTGCGGGAGCAGACCTTCAAAATGCTCATGATGCCATGGGGATTAGCAGTGCAACTGTTACCCGACATGGCTCCTCAAACTCTGCTATAACTCTCGTGCAAATTGGTATAACACTGCTAATGAATATGCATCTGAAATCTGAGATATTTTCCTTCAAGCAGCTTGCCAAGACTGCAACTTGAGATCTATATATTCACAGTTATGACTTTTTACTAGCAGATTTATATGCATTTCTTGAAATTATAGATTTAAGTAACAATTTTGCATATAAACTCATTGTGCAGATTCAGGTGTGCTGCAGCTAAGATCCATGTGTGCTGTAGCAAAGATTAACTGGTTGTGCACAAAAATAATTGAGTGGCGAGCCTGTATTCACACATTTGGTGAAGCAGCAAAAAGACAATAAGCAATATTTATTATGAGCAGATGCAGCAAATGATGGAGAAATCATTCTGCTAGATGGCAAAACAATATGAGAACTGAACTCTTTTGATTAGGTGGGTGATAAGGGCAATGGGCAACAAACACATCATATCAATACACAACAAATACAATAGATAATCAGATTTCAGCGAACGTATAAACAAAAGCTAGCAATACAAATTAAAGAAGCACTTGCAGAAACTAAATAAAATACAATGTGTAGAGCTGTTCGATGTCTACCTGCACTATGCATTCAATTTCAGAGTTGTTTTCTCCTAAAAACTGAATGTAACTGAATCTTCAATTGTTACTTTGGTTTACTCATATTGGCATTATGAATCGCATCGAACTGAGATTTGGATATTTATTAATAAATAGTAAACTAATAATTAATATTTGCAAAAACGTTACAGCAATGGTGAAAATTTTAGTTAAATTAATATTAATTAACCAATACAATTTGAAAAGTTTTATCCTCTTTAAAATTTAATGAATCAACATCAAATTGATTACGTAATTTAATAACAATTAAACAAATATGAATAAAAAAAACACAATATACTCAGGACAAATACAATCAATGAAGATTAATACCATAATAAGATATTACAAATATAAGTCTCCTAACTACAAAACATCACATGAGTTTATTTGGCAAGAGTCAAGACTATTGCTGCAATTTGAATGAAAATAAAAACTCTAAACCCATTTGCTGACTGATCGATGCTCCCACGAAAATTTGCTTAAAAAACTGCTGCGTGGGCATGCGCAATCACTGAATCGAACTCTGATGTAAAATCCGGTTCATACGCAGTTGTCTTCTCCTTCTGAATCGATGAACCGATGGAGAACAACTATCGAAAAACCGAATGCACTCGAATCGTTATCCAGCACTAAAAATTTGTAAATAAATTTATTTTGCATGGTAGGGATCAAAATTTGAGTCGTATAAAGATATTCCACAAAAGACTCTGCTGCCGGTACCTTCAGCTTGCTCTTGCTCATCACCCATGTATACAGACAACTTGTGCACATAGCCAGAGACAGCATCGGAGAGCAAATAACTTTGATCCAAATCTAGATCTATTAGATGGAATACACTGTCTGAAGTTGAGCCGTTCTTTCGATGCCAGCAAGCTTTCATCTATAAATATAAATTTACCAGGCAGCAAAACAGATTATAACCGGTCACATATCATGGCAAAAACATTTTCCCACTTGAACAATTTATTGCCAGCAGGGTCTTCAAAATTGTCAGTAAACGGTAAACTTGCTTCTATTTTTCTTTCTACTTTTAATTTTATTAAAAATCAGCGTAGATAATGAAAGATTGTGGACCAGTAAGACAACAGAGTAGGCTTTTTGAGAATACCTATATGCAAAACTAAACCACCGCCATATATATTTATCATCAACAGGCTCCGAAGCATCGCAATGTTTTTGAAAGCCATATTTATTCGTTTCGTTAAATATTACATTTATAATGGCCAATGTTATAAAAAGCTTCAAATAATAAAAAACACTTACCTGTTTAAGAATTCGAACTTATACTCTTGCCAAGCTGTCATCAAAATGTAATTATTTTGGTTTTAAATCAGCGCCTCTTTGATATCCGTCATTATTCCCTGTTTCAACGTCGGCCGTTTCAATCCCACTTTCGCAATCCAATTCACTCTGTTGACCTTCTTTTTCACTTCCATCGTCTTCCCTAGATTCTTCTGACCTGAAATCCTATTCTCAACTTCTAAACCAGTCGATGTCTTCCTTTAAACAATTTTTTTTAGCAGAGCTAAAATAATCGTGTCTGTCTGTGTTGATCAGCTTTCCAAAAATAAAGATCAAATCTTTACAACGTGTTCTTTTTGCACACGCGCATAAGAAATTATTTATAGCCTCAAAACAGTAGTAAGAAACCTACTGAAATTGCTCAAAATTTTAATTTTAAAATTTAATGCTGTTTTAAAATAAATAAAAAGTTTTAAAAAGGCCTATCGAAAGCGGAAAAATGTCGGGTTTTTCGGTTTTGGTACTCTGAGACATTGCTCGTAAACCGACAAAGTTCGGTTTTGAATCGCAAAGGGTTAAATCAAGACATCAAAAATAAAATTGTGAATGAATTGTTTCTTTGCTGGCTATTTGAATCAGACAAAGGAAATAGCGTCTACACAAATACCCTTTTGTATCATGAACAATAGAATAGCACACTAAACTCACAGTGAGGCTCCACATCTTCTGATATAAATAGGTTATCAGGGTAAATATTCTCTAAAACTGAATGAGTTGTGTCTTTACATCTAAGAGTCAAACCATCTTTATCTTCTTTTACAGGTGTGTACCTATTGCTTCTCACAATCACCGCATCTCTCAACACCTCTGTAATACAATGATGAGCTTATAAACATATATTAAAATTCCACAATAAACAGTGCAGCTGCAAAGCAACTAGATCTTCATTTGAATCCAAAATATAATAATGTTACTTAAGTAATTACTTGTCATCCTTGACACTAGCAGTGAGAAGCTGACACTAATATTAGCAATGCTCCTATGCAAACAAACATCGAGCAACTTTTAAAAACACATTAGTTAGCCTCGGTACTACAAATATTAAATACAGAAAATGCAGCATGGGCATCAGTTTGTTTAGGAAACTCATACACTAAACTGAACTCATAAACTAAATATACTAATTACTGCTGATAAAAGCTATAAATTTCGGTCACTGGAGGCTAGCTATATAACATCATCCTAACACATTTATTAACAGTAAAATAAACTTCAACGAATGATCGATTTTTTATAATTGACTTATCATATGAAATTTTTACAATATGTCATAAAATTCCCTCAAATGTTCAAAATTTTATATCTGAAGGTATTTCAAACACATGACAAAAAGATTCTTAGAATATAGCAGATTCTCAAAGCAGGAAAGCGTATAAAAATTAGGATATTACAAAAAATATACAAACACTACGGAATATATACAATGTTGGTTTCAACTTTACTTAGTATGAGCTTAAATATGTTTACTTTAGTAAACATTGTTTACAATGTTTACAATTAATAAACATGGAAAAATATTTAAATATTTCTCCATGGCTCTAGAAATATTTAAATATTTCTCCTAAAATATATATATATATAATGTTGGTTTCAATTTTACTTAATATAAGCTTTAATATGTTTGCTGAATATTCCTCTATAACCACTTCTACTGCTGAACCTGCGCATGGCCAATCCTCAATTTTTATTAGCTAGTTTTTACACTATAGAAAGAACATATAATTTTTATTGATTGTTACCAGCCATTCAAAAACCAATCAGAACTTTGAGGTTTATCAGAAGAATGGAAATGTTTAATTACAAATGATTCTCCTCTCTGTTGATATAACCAATCAAATAAGCTTGCTACACTCAGTGGGTTTCATATAATCACCAATATTGACCAGTTTCTCTTTAAGACACATTCATCAGCAATATATTTCTTTTTGACTTTGTATAATACAAGGGGTCTAAAAACGTACTAGATTTCTGTTATGAAACCACCTGTTATAAATTGTAGTGTTTTAGGTCAAGTTGTGAGACATAAAAATTGTTAATGGAGTATTACTTGAAATTACAGCAAAACACAGACAAACAATTATTATGTAAAATTATCCACTACTAACTGTGGCAGAGGTATGTGCATATAATTTTAGATTTGAACACTTATACACTTATATATTTTTGTGTACTGTTAGTTATTCTATAAACTAGTATAAAGACTCATCTCAGTATATCACTAACCATAGTCATATGCAGAGTCAGGACTTCCTCCAGTAGATGTACAGTTGAATGCGAACTCTTTTTCTTCTACTATCTTATCTGGCCCGTTCATTACAAGATTCTCAGGTTTAACTATAAAAGAGAACATTATATGTGAACAGCTATAGCTTTCCTTCACAGGATTTGGTTCGGTGGCGCTCAAAATTGTATTAAAGGTGAACTTGCATAAAATTGTTAGTAAGTTTATCAGACAGTATCAATATTTTCAATAATTTGTGATTGTTTTTGATCTTTGAGGTCATCTACTTGTCAGGTTGTTTCAAAAGTAAAATCAATAAAACTTGATCACAGTTTAAACACTAAGATCATGTGAAAGCGTGATTATGATGTCTGTAGTTGCAAGGAAACTGATGGAATAGATGCGACTTATGCTTTAACTCGAACACAACAGCTGATATAAACTATCGCAATGATAACAACTAGTGATGTTTTTTGACAAACTTTTTTCTGAGCAGTTTAATCGCGATCAAGTTTTATCGATTTCAATCTTGAAACATCCTCCTACAGCTAGCAACTACTGCAGTAGAGAAAGTAAAGAAGAGGCAGTCTCAGACTTGTAAAAGTAGAGACACTGGACCTTATAAATATGGCAAAAGAGGCAGAAATATAAAATAAAAAGATGAATAAATCCATTGAAGTTATGTCAATGCAAAGTTTAGGTAGGTTAGGATAGACTAGTTCAAGATGTCTAAGACCAACTCTATATACACACCCTAACTCTCCCATTTCCCATTCTCAACATAAATGGGAAATGGGCCAAACGAAACAGATGTTTGCAGACAAACTAGCCACATAATGTTGGAACATTCAGACAGACATAATGAAAGAAAAAATAAACATTCGGTAAACTAATAAATAATTAGGTGATGGTAAATAGTAAACTCTGATCTCTAGAGCCTTTTGAGGTAGTTACGGTAAATAAATAATATACCAGTGCTTTACAAGGTGTGGGTAAACAAAGTGTCAACAGAAATAATTTCTGTTGACCACTATATTCTGTGATGAAACAATTATTGTTTCATCACAGAATATAGTGGTACCAACTCGTAATACACTGTTTAACCATAGTCTGGCCAGTATAAAGTTCAATTGCATTTGAAAATTGGCTGTATATAAGATCGCTTGTGACTGCATCACTGTGATTGCAGTCTACTAGTGAAAACCGCATATAAGCCGATACCAAAACGCATAAAAACTTTTACTAAACTGAGGGTTCCGACTTAAACACGCACAACTCTGATTGCAAGCAAACGAGATGGCATTATGATAACCTAATTGCAACAACTAGAACTCGAACCTTGCTAAGCATGTGGCTGGTAGCTTTTTACTTACATTTTTTGTACAAAAGTAAAAACAGTGATGGTTTGCAATTGAAGAAAAGCTGAATGTGAAGATTGATTGAAAAACAAATGTAACGGAATCAGTGAATTTAGATTATTTCTGTCCAGTTTTGTTTTTGACGGTAAGAGTGTGCACATTGTTACTACACGACGCAGAATTTGTTTGATATAGTACGATATGGCGGCAATAACAGTCTGTGGTTGGTCATACACATGATCCCTTGTGTTTAGGCATATCAAATGCCATGGCATCTTTAGTATCGCTGGTACAGTTAAAAGTATTTTACGGAATTCATTTTGCCAAAAGAAGATTTAGCCTTAGACGGCCTATTTTAAACTGAAAGCGATGAAGGCTGCAAATAAAACAAGCAATTGCTGAAGCAGCAAACAGATTTGGAGTGGATGAAAGTAATATTGGAAGGTTTTTACCCAAACAATTAAATATTTGGTAAAACCAACTATTCGCATATATAAGTTGTCCTAAAATGTTGTAATGCGTCTGACCATCACGAAGCAGAAATAGCTATAAAAGTATTTTTACAAAGCGAAACTAAGCTCAGTGTGAGATGAAAACATGTATTCCATTGGCTCAATGCAAGCAGATGATCGTTTCCTTTTGATTAGAAGGGCATGATTGGCTAGCACTTATGAGTATGCAACTACTCCCCAATCAGAACCATTTTGTACTACGTCTACAAGTCACACCATTTCCGCAACCTTTTACTTTGATAATTACATATGCGTGTTACATGGTCGTCTTATATGCAATTTTTGATAATTTTACTGATTTTTGAACAGTTTTTTTTTGTCGGCTTATACACGAGATGAGCTTGTTTGCAGGGATATACGGTACATTATAATAATGCTTCAGCTAATATTTGATTTTAATTAAGAAATATTAAATAATCAGCATTCAAAGTTTCTGGAAACATTAACGACTTGCAAAAGAGTTGGGAGGCTGAAAACTCGAAAAAACACTAAGAATGAAAGTAACACCATCTGCAGATAACTTTAAACTTTACCTAGTTTTAGTTAAAGTAAATTATACTGTGTATCACTCCATAATTACATAACATCTGATCTTAGGCATCATTAAGCCTATAATAGTTATTAAAGAATATTCTGTTTTGTTGTTTTTAGCTCTAGAATATTTAACATAATTACAAAATATTATTCACATTATTTAACATGCAACAGTCTGAACATACAAAACAAGACCAGATGCAACTTGATCTTATGACATATTCAAAAACATGCATTAGTGAAAAGGAATATCAAGGCATATCAGCACCATCAACTTACCATTAATAGTGGAGATAGAAAATGAAGAAGAGTTGACACGAATTGATGAGAAATCAGCAAAACATCTGAAGTTGGCACTAAGCAAATCATCTGATATGGTTCCTGTTACGGAGATGATGAATGGAGGAGCAGTGGCAGCAGCATCACAGTAAGCTTTATCTATTCTAGAAAATCCTGGTATGTTCAGAGCATTAATAGGTTTCCATGTTTTCAAAACATTATCTATTGTACAAGCAGTATTATCATCAATTACACTGGCACCATTAACCAGGTAGACACTAGTAACATCTGTATCTCCTCTAGCAGTACATGTTAGATTTATCGACTCATCTCTGTAGAATGAAGAATACTCTGTAGAATCTACAGACAATCTAACATCATATCCTACAACCATAAAAGAACAACAAGGCATTATATGAAACAAGTAAACAAGCTAAGCTCATCTGTACAATAACCTTGAGTCTTGAGTTTTATAGTCAACTTACAGTAAACAAAGTAACTTTATACTCAGCTGCTGTTAATGCTAGTTAATTCAGCACAAGGATGATTACTACCTTAATGCATCAGAAAAAGCTAAGAAAAGGATTTTTGTTTCAGTAGGCTACAACTCAACAATTTACAAACATTAGTTCACTAGATCAGTGATTTTCAACCACGGTGCCACGGCGCAGTGGTTCCCGTGAGTTCAAATCCATTATGATGTGGATTTTTAGATTCCAAGATTTTAATAGTTATAGCTGGACAAACACACCCACGACATTGCAATTTCTGATTCTTTCTAAAGGCAATCGCTAAAAACTGTAAACACTAAAAACTGATTTATCATTTCTACGTTTCTACAAGTATTGAAAAGTACCATTTGGATAACATTTGGATTGATGCTTCTGCTGCAACAGTAGCATTTTTAAACACACACTTCTACATGTATTCATAGAGAAGTTCATGTACAATGCGTGTGTGCACGCGTGACACATTGCATTGTACACATGAATACAATCTAGAAAGATTACATAAAAGCAAGCTAGAAGCCTAGAATAGAGTTCAGTTTATACTTGCGATAGACTGTAACAACTGGCTACATTCAGAAAAACTGACCTTGACACTCTCATTCAATACATCGTTGCACATTTAGACTACAGACAGCAACTATATCAATTAAATTATTGCTGGAGTACTATACTTAGACTTAGTTCAACTTACCACCAACAATAGATATAACTGTGAGTGCTGTTAGTGAATGGAGTATAAACAAGACTCTGAAACAAAACAAGGTAAATCAGATGAAATAAAACTATCAACAGAATGAACAACACACCATCGGAAGAAATTACAGGCTGCAAGTTACAATAAGCGTTGTTACGTGAACAGTTGAATTTATCCAATAATCTTAAAGGTGTGAACACACTAGGCGATTTTATCGGGAGCGTCATGAGGAGGGCGGAGATGTCGCTAGCGTGTGCATAAACACACTTGAGCAATTCACTAGCAAGTGATATAATGGGCATGCCCACAAACTGCCAATAAAATTCTGTATCATTAGTTTCTTCGGAGTTGTTAATAGATTTAGGTCAGTCAATATGGCGCCGTCTAGGCGACAACGTAAACAACTTACGCATTTGTTATTAAACCTATCTCACTTTCACGGATTGTACACTGCCTACACTACAAGGCGACATAAGAAAAACGATTATTGCATTTTAGCTGTAATATTTTTTACTATTTTTATACATATTTTATTTTGTAGTGGTTTTTTATATTTAGGCCTAATGTATTAAATATTTACCGTTCTCAAGATGGTCAACTTGCGCAACGATTGACTACAAATGTTGGGTTTCAACTTGGATTTTTTGTAATTTTTGTTTGTTATGGTGCACAGGACTGGGAGTGCTATTATTCTGTGATGAAACAATTATTGTTTCATCACAGAATATAGTGGTACCAACTCGTAATACACTGTTTAACCATAGTCTAGCCAGTATAAAGTTCAATTGCATTTGAAAATTGGCTGTATATAAGATCGCTTGTGACTGCATCAATGTGATTGCAGTCTACTAGTGAAAACCGCATATAAGCCGATACCAAAACGGCTGGGTTTCAACTTGGATTTTTTGTAATTTTTGTTTGTTATGGTGCACAGGACTGGGAGTGCTAATATTCTGTATGAACAATTCAGTGCTCGTTCTGAAGATGTTTCAATATTATCAAAATAGCAAATTGTCGCTGCTGTACGTTAGTGAACATCGATAAGAAATAATTACCCGCCATAAAATTGCATTCTGGTAAAATCCAACCAATCGAAATGCATCTCGCTAGCGATAAAGTTGTGCAGAGAAAGTCTAACGTTATCGCTCTGGATGAGCACGCTGGGTGAATTCTAGTGCAGATTAGCACCACGCAGCGCGATATCGCTCTAAATATCGCCTAGTGTGTTTATACCTTAACATCTCAAAATAGTTTCTTGCAAGTGCTTAACAAGATAAGTTCTATTAAGTGCTCCACGAGCAGCTGCCCAAATGCGGATTGCTACATGATACAAAAAGTGATGCTCTTTAGCTTGCAAGTTATTTTGAGAAGATTAATGGTTGCACAGAGTGTAATACAAGAATGAATAAAACACCAAACATCATGTAAAAGGGAATTTCTCTGAATTTTATGGCATATCCATAGCTTCAACTTCTGTTATACAGTGAAACTCAGCTGATATTTGCCTCATCTAACAGTTCTCTATAGAAATGAGACAGCCAAGCACTGACTGCTACATACTTACAGCTGCATTAACAATAGTTAATACAGAAATATGTAGGCCTATAGAACAATATGAAATATCCAAAAGTCTAACACTACCACTCCTAATTTATGCTGACATTTGTTCTGTATGTCAAAACTTACACATAAATAATTTACACACTTATTGTATATATGTTAACACACTTATACACATATTTATTGTGTTTTATTTAATCCATTCCACAGCTTAAAACTTGATGATAATTACATCAATTGACTGCATATGGCATTCAAATAAATTCTTAATACAAAATCTATAAAAAAATCAAATGTGAAACTTGAATTATAAATGAAAAAATTGAACTAAAAAAATTTAACAAAAAGAAACTATCATTTTATTGACACTTTGACTAAAAACAGATGGAAGATGAATGTAAGTATAAGCTAAATATTTATAAAGCTAGACTAACTTAGACTGTGAAATTGTATTAATATATCTCATTTATACACCTTCATTTATCACCTTTGTTTCTAATAGACATCTAATAAACTGCTATTAGAGTTATAGAATCTGCCGATATCAGCTATCAACAAAAAGACTAGCATAGATATCACAATTCTGTAGGTATTAAATGAATCAAGGTTTTTACACAGAGTAAAACTTATTATAGCAATTTGCACTAGCTTATAATACTAGTAACCTCTCAGTATAATGCTAAAACAATAGAGTTAAAACAATAAACTCACCTAAGATGGTGCATCTTAAGTGTTTCCAGAGATCTTAAGATGATGGACTCAGACTTGATGATCTCAGAATCTTTGCTAAAAATATAAAATAGAGATAATTAATTGCATTCCTGACAACAGGAATAATGAAGCTTTCTTTGAAAAGATTAGACATATATATATGCACTGTTGATGTGTACAGGCATTGCAGTTACTCCTCACAACTGTTTCCACTTGTAATGTCGTACCTATACTAAGTTGACTGATGACATGACAGGTTCATCATATTCAGAGCACATAAAATGTCTTTGTAGTTTGCCTGAGTTCATCAAATATGTAAAAGGTATTACAAACAGAAATTATGAAAGGTATATTTTCTACGGATCAATAATGGTAGCCTAGTTCCATGTGTTACTAGTATTAGCCACACGGTATTCATAAGACATAGAAAATAATGTAACAGAAGGCTCATGTAAACTTACCAAACAGAAATAAATTTTATATCATGGATTGATCCCAAATAAATTTTAAATTTGCCTTCACTGGTATGTCCAAATAAAAATCAATACTATTGATTTTTTGTAACAAATTGTTTATCACGACTGCTTCATTGCACATGACAGATAATTTACAGATGGTATAGGTAGTGCGGTTGTCACTATGATATAGTTCATTCCATTTTTTATTGCAGCTATTTGCTCTATTTTTTCAGTTATGTTGAAACACATGAATGTCATTCCAACAGCAGCATGACAACGTTAGAAGACAGAGCCACCAGCCATGGTATCCAGAGGGCAAAGATATGACCTTGAGAATGTTATTTAATCAAAAGAATAAAAGAAAGAAGAATCAGATAAAAAGTTAGTCATTATGAAGTTATAATATGTCTAACAATTTTATCTTACATATCAATCAGTTGCATGCATTGTGTAATTATCAGGTACTTTATATGTATATATATATGTCGAATGATATCAATCGTCCTCATCACTGTTCAATAAGCTTCAATGAAAAATTTGCTGTGAAACAGAACTAAAATCTTTTGTATGCTTAGAAATATCCGCAATAAAATCCTCTGCTTGAACATAAATTATGTTTTTAACATTTAGTTGCAAAATTAGTCATTCACTCTATATGAACCAACTTCCTATAATGCAAGAGTATGCATTATAGGAAAAATGCAAAAGTATGCTTTTATGGTCTATCGCTTTGCTAACATCAGTATCACTACTAAAAGTGAAAGAGCATGCTTGTATGTACTCAGGCCTGCCAACCCAAGAGTGGGGCAATGCTTGAAATTTGGTTTCGGGGCAATGGATGTATCAATTATAGTATATATATATATATAAAATTATGGAAATTGGGGCAAAAATCTCACGCATATCTCACTCATCTTAACTTTTCTTTGGTCTGATTGCGTGAGTCTCACGCCCAATGCGTGAGAGTTGGTAGGCCTGTATGTACTGAATTTTATTACTGATTGTAATTTTTAAATGCTGTCAGTTTACCTCCATTTTACTGGCTGCGACAATGACAAACTCAAAATGCATTTTGTGACAAGTACTACAAAACAATCTTAGTTTATTCAAAAATAATGCAAGGAAATATTATACAATAATTTGTTAAACATTCAGTGAAGCATTAACACAAGCCAAATAAATTTGTGGCATTTTGTCATTACAATTATGTCGCAATCTACTTGTCCGGCTAAAACAGTTCTGGGAGATGCATTATTAACACACTGAGCGTTGCTGTCAGAGAATCTCGAAGAATGGAATTTTCATGGAAAATATACAACTATAGAAAAAAAAATTTCTAACTTATTTAGTGAACTAAATATCTAAAATTTGTCAGTTTTAATTTCTATTAGTGACTTTCATATATATGTTAGATACAAATTATAAAATCTCTGTCCACTTGTAGCTAGTTGTTGGCGTGAAGCCCTGTTGTCATCGGCATCCATCAGCCAATATTGTACTCAATTAGCAAGCATGGGAAACAAAGTGAAATTGACTCGAAATCATTAGAATAAATCTTTTCAACCGTGACAGTTTTCCTAACAACATGCACTACACTACGTCAAATTTCATTTCATTAATGAAGCAGATCTAGAAAAAAACTCCATGAGTGCAATGTACGTAGGCTATATTGAAAATATTCATAGCACAAAGAGCCAGAACACGGACAGGGACAAACATGTATTAAAAAAAGGTCTAATACGTCACGACTTCAACGACAATGAGTGAATTTAAAGATGTGGTTGCGTCAAAAAAGTCGATATAATGAAATTAAGACCCATAAAAGGCTAAAACATCAGCTACAAGTTGATGCCATTTTGTTATTGTAGACCAACCCTGTCCAGATATATATATGCGTTTGAATGAGGCCCTCTTTTAAAAAGCTGACGTTCCAGCGGGTGCTTCTTTCGTGACGACACAAGCAAGATATCTGAAACGAAACCACGAGCGATAAATATGAGGTCGCTTCGTTAGCCAATCATGAGCGCGAAACTTTTATATAGGCCGTAATAAATGTTATCACTCGTAAAACGCGTTGTCTGTGATCTCGAAGATTCTCATCGTTAGAGAATTCATTCTCATTCGTTAGAGAATTCATTCTCATCGTTACTGATTCAACGCGTTTCAACAATTACTAAGTTATACATAGTTTTAAAATGGCTTCAAGTTCGAGCGACTGCGACTCAGAGTTATTTGAGCAACTTTTAGTAAAAGATTGGAGTAGACAGCCTATGGTGAAAGCTGACAGGCGTCAGCAGCGTTTTGCTGCAGAGGAAGACAGAATGGAGGTAAATTAACTGTACTAATACTAATTCCATGTACTAACTAATAAAATTATAACTTATTGCTATCACTAATCATCGTTTTATATTTTTTATCGGTTCACCTAGCTACATTCGCTTTAAATTTTCTGTGGCATCTATATCTAGTAAATTAGATTTATGATTTGACATTTAGATGTTCACTTTTCACTTGTAGAAAGTGAGGAAAATCGATTGATTAATGCAAATCTTTAATTTCCAGAACCAAAGCTTCGAATCGTTGGCTTGGCGTACTTGCGCTTTTGTTAAACGTTTATCCGTTTTTAAAATTACACTCGCAATCTATTTAACTCCCAATTTGGAAGCTGTCAATAGATACGCTTTAGAATGACATATCTATGAATGACATATATTTATTGCATTTGTTTTACTGATTACAGAATGTTTACGTCGTCCCACCAGCCGAAGAAGCTTTGTCAGCTTGGAAACTGCCATAGAGGGGAAAGAGAGACTTGAATGTGTGCTGCATAAGCCATGATGTTTTGTTTGAGTTTGTTGCAGTAGATGAATTTGTCCTATTGTATTAGCTAATACTATGTGAGTGGCCACGACTTGATGAATATTTTTAATAAAAGCTTTACGCCGAGATGAAAATATTTTTGCTTGTAAAAATTATATAATAAAATAATATTGTTGAAGATAATGCAAAACATGATTTGCAGAATATTGTAGTGAATTGGATATGGTATATGGATGTCCGCAGAACTGGAGAATGCGAGTTCAAATCCAGTTTCAGCAGACTTTTCATCCTTAAAACTTTATCCCTATCTATAATCTTTTCAAAGACGTGGCTTGCTTATTTCAGTTCGGTAGTATTCGGTAAGGATACTACTAGTAAGAAACTAGTACGTAGACGGTGTAGGCAATGATATACAGTCCTGCCCCAAGGATAGACGACAGACATAATGTGGGCGGGACTTATGGGAGGCTGTATATCGTTAGTATGGGTAGCTGCGGAACTGTGCTGATACAAAGACCTCGTTCTACATAGTTGGCTTGACAGAAATACCGTAGACCGGTAGAATTGGTAGTCGGTACCCAAATGTTTACACAACATTTAGAGAAAGTGAGAACAAATTTTCAATTTTCGTTATTTGAGGCCTTTGAAACATTCATAATAATGTATCTGTAGCAGGATTTTAAATTTTATTCTAGCCAACATGAGCAAATATAAAATAAGATATATGCCAATAGAGCCGCGTAAGACTAGACTTTTATCGCAAACAGCCGATGTGAATACGAGAGATAGAGACAGGTTGTCTAACGCGTGACATCATTTTGGGCAAGTCTGGGCATGTTTTTGTGGCCTGAGCGTTATTACGGTGATCAGATTTTTTCGATTTTAATCTTCAAATATCTTGGCAATGCGATCGCGTAACACAACAAACAACATATCAACTGATAGAGAAAAAAATGCTTTCTTTTAAGATCAACTTAAATTTGACGCAACCACATCTTTAAAGAAAATACAGTTTTACACAAGCACGAGAAAGTGCCACACAAAGACAATATGAAAGGGCATCTAGAGATCTTCTAGAAACAGGCGTTGTAACAAGACATGAAAAACAGTTTCTAAATTGCATACGTCCTTATTCAATCATGTCGCCAAATGGTGAGCCAGTGGTTTCACCAATTAGGCAATTACATCTATAAAACTAAATGCGACTTCACTAATAAAGTGTGAATGTTCACTAAAAAACTTGTTCAAAGCGGATATGATTCATATTTCAAGCTCAACTAAATTCACACAATATTCAATATAAAAATATATTGATTCCTAACTGCTAAAGACAGTATAAACCGTAGCTACGTATAAAGCGCATTGGCGTTTGATTGCGCATTTTCTAAAGATTTACAGTGATGAACTATAAACCGATATAACAAAATTCTATGGCGACAAAGGTACGCGTAGATTCGAAACTAGGCCAATCTATAGACTACTATTATAATTTGAAAAAGATAATTAAGTTACTCACTCGCAATCAGCTTCTTCAACTATTTCTACTGATGAACAAAATAATCCAACGATGATCAGCTAGATATTTCCTTTGTTTGAAGTTAAGTGACTAAAAGCGCAAGTAAAATCCAGCAGTCGTGTACAAAATGACCGTTCACTGGTAATCACTAACTAAAATATGAAGCTTCCTTGAACGAGGTACCGTGGTACCTTGTGGAAAACATATTGTAAAATATGACTATTGATTACCACAATAAAGATTGCTCATATATAACGAGCGCAGCGATTAAAAACTTATCTAACGTCGGTGGCGTTACAACTGAGCGCTGGGCAAATATCTGATAGATTAGATAAACACTCGTGCAAGAATTGTTGTCGACTTTACTCGCTACGCTGTTTTCTTAAATCATAGAGTTACTTTAAAATTGTATCTCGTATGTGAGCAGCTATGTTTCTTTTGGTTGTAACACGCTAAGTTTGCGATTATGCAGTGTCCTATAGGGAGAGTTACGCAATCAACCGAGCTTAGACAAGCGCATCGAAAGTTCAAAACAAACATCGGCCACGCCAACTTTTATATAGAGTTACGATGGAATGCTCTTACCTGTCTTTGTTTATCAGGTAATAAAACTACTCCACTACTTTGGGTATTCTTAGAGCAAAGTGACGTATATCACAAGAAAGCTCAGGTTTTGATCTAACTCACATAGCAGTTGTAAAGGTGACAACTCCACATTTATAGGTCTTTCTGCTACTTCATAGTAATTAACTCCTATTATCTGCGCTAGAATGTCTTAGCTAAATTGTGTTTACTTGCCATTTCACAACCTTGGCGGCCAAACAAACAGTTTAATGTATTCACAATGACAATTATCTTTATAATACCATTACTTGTCAATTTTTTGGTCATAAAAATTATAAACAGGCTTGTTTTATGCAAATTAATGGACAACTGCAAATTTATTACGGACAATGATTATACCTAAACGTGCAAGAAGTATAAAGTACAGCATAAACATTGAACAGCTTGCCGTAATAAAAACTGAATACTAAAAGAGCATATTATACTACATAGAAAATCTTTCATAGGAATGTAACAATACAAATTATTAACTTCGAATAAACAAGTCAAAGAAGCTAAGCAGTTACAGTACTAGTACTATAGTAAGGTAGGCCAACACAGTATTTTGTGTGTAAAGGCTGACTTACACATGTTTATAACATATATAGATATTATACTAGTTAACAAGAATGAGTACAGTAAGAATACAGAAAGCATCCAATTTCAACAACGCTTAATGACAAATATTCTGAGCTAGTGTTTGCATAGCCATGCTTTTGCTCCCAAACTGCACTGACTGTGAGGTAGCAGTATGTTTTTTTTACATAAAATATGAAGTCTAACAGTCACAAACTTTTTCACTAGTTTTTGCAATATAGGATGACACGTGATCCAACTTTTTGAACAGAGCAAATGTGTCACCAGAAACTTCACGCAAATCACCCTCTAACAAGTTTTTTCATTGCAGAAACCCTAACCTACAGTGCAGAACACTAGATGTGTTTGATAGGCTGGTGCAACAACTTTCACGTACTTGCTACAACGTTAGCAGACTATGTAGACAATAGCCAGCTAGATAATATAACGACTCTTCTTCTGCTGAGCTGATTTCCTCACGTGAAACCAAAGGTACATCTATGAGCAAAGGCTCTGCACTTGGTACTTCTATGGTAGATGGCAATAAATCTCTGAAGTACTCTCACTCATATTCTACATAGTTAGAAGCTTTGGTCGGTTTGAGATACTGTGCCTCAGCTATAAGTTTTAGAGCATATTTAAATTCTCTCGCTGTTGAAACACCTCTTCTACATTTTGCCGAGCTGTAAAAGTTCTTGATGCAGTCTTGTGTCAACTTGGAGGTGAGTAAGAACTCCATGTTGTCGAAGAAATCATCACAAATGTTGTGTACGAATCGCGTAAATAGGTGAATACCAGCTTGGACTGGTTTCTATGCATACTTGACTCTTATCCGAATTGACTGAACTATTTGTATAAAATCATCAAGAAATGAACATCAACATAAGCGTCAGGTTTGTGTTCAGATAAAGCCATTACCGAATGCTGAGAGAACATCAAATCAAACCAATGATCAACTGTGTTAATAAACCAAGCCGTTGTCAAATACTCCTCAGATCTACCTTCATTACTAAAGAGGTACCTCAGAGCAGCACTAACAGACATACTAAAGAGATGCATGACATTAGCCACATTCATTTTGCTGAAAAGACCTGTATCAGACAGATTAGGTGCTAGTTCTAAGTCTTTACCAAACTGGAATTCATAAAGATCCAAAACTAGGGAGTTTTATGCAATTAGAATGAAGATTATGTTTTCTACAAATATTGTCAGCTATTGTAAAAACTTTATAAGTGGCAAACTCATTTCTTAAATTTTCAATAACATGAGGAATGTCATGTAAAAAATGAAGTACATTATCGCCAGACGCAGGATGTGGAATACAGTTCACTAATGAGTCCCTTTTGCTTTCAGTACCAAACGTCTTCCACATTGCTTGGTTGCGAGACCCCATGTCTGAAGTAATAGCAACAGTTTTCAGACCAATACCGCTTGCATGTTTTATGACATCAATAATAAGAGAAGTTAGACTGTCCCTGGAAATAGATTTACCAATGAGATGGAATGCAACAATTTGTTTTCGTCTTTCGGTAATTCCTGCAAACATATAGCCAATGCTTAGACTTGAAGTACATGTAATATTAATGATAAAACTGCAGACACAAAGAGCAAAGTAATGCATGAAATAAACAATAAATAAACCTCACCAACCTCCAAGCATAATCGCTAAACCATGACTAGCAAGGTCACTATGGCCAGGTAACGTCACTTTTCTTATTACAGAGCTGTTGCTAACATTATACTCAAGGGCTTCAGTAATCTCAATCTCATCCAACACAAGACAAAACTGTCTACACTTCTCACCCATACTCGCAGCCCAAGTCAAAGAAGCTTGTAAATGCAGTATATTCCGCAAAGACATCAGAATATAAAACGGCAATTAGCAAAACAAATGAGAAACATAAAATTAAAAATAAACATAAGATAACTATTTATTACACAAGCTCCCCTTTTCCTTCTTGTATTAGAAAACAGTTGTAAAATCTCCTGGCTCAAATCAAATAGTTTGAAGTCGTTTTTGCAGTGTCCTAACAGACGGAAGAGGCATTCCTGACTTCAAGAGATGGTTGTAACCTTTGGACCTACAAGTAAACCACAACTTCAGCCCTTTCTTTATTGTATTGAGTTGCCACTGCAATCCTCTAGTGGTATGCCTCTGAATAGCAACAAGTTGATCCCTATTAAACAACTTTTTGAGAGCCATTTCATGTGTTTGGATTTTTTCAAAGGTTGCCCTATATTCTTGTGAGAGCCACAAAAATTAAACAAGTGGCTACATTGTTGAAAATGTTCTTGATTACTACAACTGACCCTATTGAGTAATCGACTACGCAAGTTGGTACTAAAATAATCAGTAGCAACATTATAGATCTGCATTTTATCAAAGAAAAGTCGATCACATATTTTCAACAAGCATATACACGCATATACATGTTAGGGTTTCAGAGAAATTAAGATTCCTCGAAATTACTTGCATAAATCTGTTCTATTCAATTGTGAGTCTAAACTCGTCTTACTTCAATGCATAATAGTGTAAATCAACTTATTTGTTCATGCAGCATTTAAGAGCTTGTAATCACATTTCCACATATTTATCACCTTTAACACAACAGAGTAAGACATGGTGAATCTTTTGATACCAAATAACTGTAAGGTGAATTTCATTGCAAGTCAACCTTTAACTGCTTTTAAATCTCATTCGATTCATTACTTGTTATTAGTTTAATCTCTATTTGGTTCCTCTTTGTATAATCAATGATATAGAAGCTTCTAAACCACTTGTATTATCCATTACCATATGTGTATGATTCTTGCATTTTTCATCCAAAGTCAGTTTTATATATTTTCAATAAAATATGCAGTTTCAGATGCACATACTATGGAAAAATGGTGCAGTTTCTAGTGGCAAGTCAATAGGAATTCATAGATCAGCTGATTTACTCTACACAACACCATGAGGTTCCATCAAGCTTTTTATATGCCTCACTTTTGATTATTCACATATCTATATGTATCATATCTATGGGGTTTTATATCATTGATTTCACAATTGCAACAGTATGATAGAAAAAACCGAAACATCTACATGTACTACTTATTTGACTATGGGACTTTTAGTGCTGGTTGTACATCTTTCAAATTTAAAATATAATATACAAGTATTACATGTTGCAAAAAATATGCAATTTACGATATCAATTTTAGTAATATTTTATATATTTAGTAGTAAAACTAAAAACTCAGTGTTTATATACAGGCGCACATCTAAAAAGTGCAAATGGAACTATGCGTAAAGTTACAAAACATAACAAATGCAACATTTTAATAACTAAGGCAAATATAGCGGTTCTACAATGTTTAAACATAGACATGAACAAAGCAAATGTACAGCACTAAAATGGCAAAATTATGGAACTCGTTTCACCAGATCACTCACAGTCATGGATTTCGAATCCATGTGTGTGTGAGATTTTTTCACAGATAACTTGGTCTTTTCTTCACAATAAATGTAAAGTCTAAGTTGTAGGTATTGCTCAATGATAAATTCTAAAGCGTTGCGCTTACATGCTGCTTCTGTCTTAAAGTTTACTTGTGTCAACTTGTTTCCCAAAAAGTCCATCGATGAACTTTGGGTTTCTGTCTTTGGGAACTGTCTGAAAACCTTCTCCACAGACTCTAACACCGTGAATATTTGTCTTGTTGGGTGCTTAAAGATGTAGTTGCGTCAAAATTTAAGTTGATCTTAAAAGAAAGCATTTCTTTTTCTCTATCAGTTGATATGTTGTTTGTTGTGTTACGCGATCGCATTGCCAAGATATTTGAAGATTAAAACCGAAAAAATCTGATCGCCGTAAAAACGCTCAGGCCACAAAAACGTGCCCAGTTTCGCCAAAAATGATGTCACACGTTTGGCAACCTGTCTCTATCTCTCGTATTCACATCGGCTATTTGCAATAAAAGTCTAGTCTTACGCGGCTCTATTGGCATATATCTTATTTTGTATTTGCTCATGTTGGCTAGAATAAAATTTTAAATTCTGCTACAGATGCATTATTATGAATGTTTAAAAGGCCTCACATAACGAAAATTGAAAATTTGTTCTACTCACTTTCTCCAAATGTTGTGTAAACATTTGGGTACCGACTACCAATTCTACCGGTCTACGGTAATTCTGTCAAGTCACTTTATGTAGAACGCGGTCTTTGTATCAGCACAGTTCTGCAACTACCCATATAAACGATATACAGCCTCCCATAAGCCCCGCCCACATTATGTCGCCTATTACCTATTGCCTACGTACTAGTTTCTTACTAGTATTCTTACCGAATACTAAATAATTGAAATAAGCAAGCCACCTTTTTGAAAAGAATATAGACAGGGATAGAGTTTTAAGGATGAAAAGTCTGCTGCAAACTGGATTTGAACTCACATTCTCCAGTTCTGCGGACACCCATATACCATATCCGATTCACTACAATATTCTGCAAATCATGTTTTGCATTATCTTCAACAATATTATTTTATTATATAATTTTTACAAGCAAAAATATTTTCATCTCGGCGTAAAGCTTTTATTAAAATTATTCATCAAGTCGTGGCCACTCACATAGTATTAGCTGATACAATAAAACAAATTCATCTACTGCAACAAACTCAAACAAAACATCATCCAGCACGCATTCAAGTCTCGCTTTCTCCTTTATGGCAGTTTCCACACTGACAAAGCTTCTTCGGCTGGTGGGACGACATAAACATTCTGTAATCAGTAAAACAAGTAAATGTAAACAAAGTAGATGCAATAAATATGTCATTCATAGATATATCATTCTAAAGCGTATCTATTGACAGCTTCCAAATTGGGAGTTAAATAGATTGCGAGTGTAATTTTAAAAACGATTAAACATTTAATAAAGGCACAAGTACGCCAAGCCAACGATTCGAAGCTTTGGTTCTGGAAATTAAAGATTTGCAATGATCAATCGATTTTACCCACTTCCTACGAGTGAAAATATTTTGTAATCATGACTAATTTACCAAAGAAAATTCGAAAAAAATATTATAGCTAAGTAAAACGGCAGATAAGCTATGAAACGATGATTGGAGATAGCAAAGAATTATCATTTTATTAATTAGTATATGTATTTATGACTATAAAAAATATTACATTTACTAAAGTATAGAAGACTCTAAGTTAATTTACCTCCATTCTGTCTTCTTCTGCAGCAAAACGCTGCTGACGCCTGTCAGCTTTGGCCATAGGCTGTCTACTCTAATCTTTTACTAAAAGTTGCTCAGATAACTCTGAGTAGCGGTCGCTCGAACTTGAAGCCATTTTAAAACTATGTATAACTTAGTAATTGTTGAAACGCGTTGAATCAGTAACGATGAGAATGAATTCTCTAACGATGAGAATCTTCGAGATCACAGACAACGCGTTTTACGAGTGATAACATTTATTACGGCCTATATAAAAATTTCGCACGCATGATTGGCTAACGAATCGACCTCATACTTATTGCTCGTGGTTTCGTTTCAGATACCTTGCTTGTGACGTCACAAAATAGGCACCCGCTGGAACGTGAGCTTTTTAAAAGAGGGCCTCATTCAAACGCATATTTCTCTGGACAGGGTTGGTCTACAAAGACAAAAATGGCATCAAATTGTAGCTGATGTTTTAGCCTTTTATGGGTCCTAATTTCATTTTTGACGCAACTACATCTTTAAGTGCTCCTTCGCAATACTCTTTTTTAATGGTGTTCAAGGCCACTTCTCCAAGAGCTGCAACAGGTTCATTTAGTGTCGTTATCATGCAACAGTCTGTACATGATTCAATGATCTTCAGCAAGTACCCAGACCGATAGTAAAGGGAAAATTTCTCTACCCTGGTGAGCTCATTGGCTGCCTCACTACTTATAACCATTACAGTACACTCAGACTCATCAAAATTTTCATCCCTATCGTCTTGCTGGCTACGCACTAAGGTTAAATAGTCAGCCAGATAACTACATGTAAAGTCGTTTTCGTCATAGAAAGAATGAGTAGAGGTTTTCAAGTATTGACTAGTGGCCACAATCCTTAGCAGCGTACAAATTTCTAACGGTGATGGCGTTGGAGTCTTTAATCACAGTGTGCTAAAGAGATTTTCAAGATAGTCCTGAGTAAGTCTACCTGTCAAAAGATATTGCTTTTCAGTAGATTAGACTTAATCTTTTAACTCCAGAGCTGATTGGGTGCAAAGCAGTATAATGTACCTGCTTGGACAAGCTTTCATCTTCTATCTCCTATGACTATATATAGTAATCAACTTTACTTTGTTCCGGACATCCTTGAAAAAGAAATGGTTTCCAGATACTTAGGAATGTTGAACTTTGGTAAAGTCATTTCAGCATGTCTAGTTGCCATCAAATCAAACCATTTGTTAAACATGGCCACAAATGCGGAGGTAGCCTTAGCTGTAGGAGTGAGCTCTAAAGTAACAATACCTTGCTCAACCATTGTGGTTAACCCACAAGCCACGCTGTTGGAAATGACATGGTGATTAGACCTTTATCTTATCTAAGTGAAAAGTGACCAAAGATTCCATACGAAGCTTTGAAGCAAACTTTAGAACAATTTTCTTATGTAGATCGGCGAGTTTAATGATG
Organism: Watersipora subatra; assembly: GCF_963576615.1. Lineage (NCBI taxonomy): Eukaryota > Metazoa > Bryozoa > Gymnolaemata > Cheilostomatida > Watersiporidae > Watersipora > Watersipora subatra. The sequence goes on along the minus strand of NC_088712.1, from coordinate 49,391,047 downwards.
GGTTTAAAACTAACAGCTTGCCGGTCAAAAATAATGTCATTTCTAACCAGAGCTGATTTCAGGTTTTTGATACTGTGTGGAACATCAGCTTACAAGTAAAGTTTCTTCTGACTCACTACAGGGTGGTTGCATGAAGCAACTGTTTTGGTTTGTGGGGTAACTAATCCGAAGGTCTTCCGCATCACCCTATTAACGTTAACCATGTCCAAAGTGACTGAGAAAACATGTATGCCAATTTCATGTGCTCTCCTTATAAATGATATTATAATACAGTATCATGGAATACCTGTCTCTTCACACTATCACCTGTAACTTAATAAATTGACTTTATCAGTTTATCTGGCAAAATATAGGAAATGCATTACATTCTTTATTGAATGAAACAATATATTTCGATTTATTATGATTAATTTTTTGCCATTGTACAGTATGAAAGTTGTTCTGCAAAATTTTGTTTTCTTTTTTTATAAAACCTCTAAAGTTGTAATCAAAAAATTATTGACAACCACTTCATGTATATGGTCTAGATAGAACAACCAACTGTTATCTGCAAGGACTCAGGTTAGAGCCTCTTTTTTACACGAGTGAAGATTCATTAAAATTTCAAAAAAAATTCAAAAATTCAAAAAAATCATTTAAATAGAGTAGCATTCGTGCTCTGAACAAACAAACTCTTGCGGCAAACTGCTAAATATGAAGTTTAAAGCAAATAGGAAAGCAATCAGTAAGCATTTTAAACAAATAGCTGTAAAAGCAAACATTATAAAGCTGGAACATTACAAAATAAAGTTGGTTTTATTACAAAAAGCAGCATCAGCAAATTATAACCTGTATAATAGCGAGAAACTGTTTGCTTCTATCGTTTACATAAACCAGATAGCATAAATATTAATGGTTTGGTAGGTGAAATATGAGGATGGTCAAGCAAATTACCCTTACCAACAGTTGACCCTGATACCCTCTCATATTGCAGAACAGTTTTAATGCTCATCTCATCATTGTGATACAACAAGTTTTGTCGCCATCATCCATTGCATCTACCTAAAAAACATTTGCTTGGTAATGTATCATTAAGCTATTCACTCATCAAAATAATGTCATTTTGAGCTCCTGCTTAACATTATTATAACAATCGATGTTTTGCCAAATTATCTCTGAGACTCAATCATTCCACAAACACATTCATTCCAGAATGTGTTACATGAAACAAACAATACGCTAATCTTTATCATGCTGAAAACATCTGACAGTATGCCTGGAGTAAACTGTATTGTAGTTATTCTTCTACTGAGTGCCCTTTTGCTTGGGAAAAACAGAGTCTTGGTCCAGTAGAGCTCCCTAGCCTGATCCACACCTAACTTTTAAGTGCATTGTCTCCTGTATAGTTTTATCTGACCAGGGCATGCCCTCTGTTGACTTCTTAAAACTTTTTAAAACATGAGAATGTGTACAAAAAGAATTTTTTTTTACAAGTTCGCAATCATTAGTAAGTCTTTTTATATTTTTCAAGTAATAAAGATTAATCACTAAACCAGTAAACTATAAAGCATCAATTTTTTGACATAAAATAAATTACCTTGCATTCATCCAAACAGAAACTAACTGGCCCAAACGTTTCTTTTAGAGCCAGAGAATCACAAAAAGCATTAGTAATGCCTGGTGCGAGTGGCTGGAATATACGGTGCTAGATTCTCTCAAATAGCAAAAGGTACCAATTTAGGCTTGCAGACTTCCCATCTTTTTTGAAGTTTGTCTCCAGCACAAAATCTTTAAACGCCCCAGTTGAGGCTAAAAGCGATCAGGAAGTTTTGTAGTAAGTTTTTCACAAGCTGCTTGTAGATTGTTATCTGGTGTGACTTGTGTAACCCCCATGATTTTGGTTTACATATCAGTCTACCAACTGAGATTCCAAATGGTCTTATACCATATCTTCCCAAAAGGTTAAGATTCAGAACTTTGCTCACAACAAACTTTAGTAGCTTCTCATGTTGATGGGTACTGATCTTAGTGTTACCAAGACAAACCACTAAGATGTCAATTCTGTCTTTATTGTTGACTCATATTGAATTTTTGATGCGATGAGTGTTGAAATTCCCATTGTTCTCCATCTATTAAATGATATGAAGTTGTTTCCTGTTCTGGTGTCTACCTCTACTTCCAAAGCAATTGGATGTCCTTGTAAACTGAGGTCTCTTGTATCTGTGTATTGATATCAACAGTTTGTGCTGTGTTTACCAATTTCAGAGGCTTGGCGCTCTTTTGCTCCTTTTGGCGGACTACTTCTAGATGCCTTGTAAGCTTACAGAAATTGCGAGTAGTACTGTTGTATCTGCACTCAATTGACTTGTGATTTGGTTGTTCACATTCGTAGCATACCTTTTTATCCTCAGAAGCCGTCGTAGGCTTTTCAGTCATCTTCTTCTTGTTTACGACTCTCACAAGGTTAGTTGGACGATCAACTGCTTTTTTTGCTACCTTAGCTCTTTCTTCTATTTCCATAGAACGTCTACAGCTTTGGTAAAATTGAGCTCTTTTCCAGTGAGTTTTTAAAAGAAGCCTTTAACATTGCTTCATTTTCAACTGAACAAATGAATATTGTATGTAAAGCTCCATCTTCAGCATCAGTAATGGTAGCAAAATTGCAACTTGTAGCATCATATCTGATTCTTGCTGCCAGTTCTTGAATCATTTCTCTTGTATTTCTTTTCATACTGCTCCAGTAATGATATCGTTCTGTAATAATAAACATCTTTGGGTTGTGTTGAGTCTTCATGTATACTGCTATATCATCCATTGCAATTTAGTTGACTTTTTTCTTGAGATTCGGTTGATCAGACTAATCCATTAACTGTTTATAAATAACTTTTAATTGGTTTGTCAGAAAACTCTGTGGTACTTTGTCATCAGTGATAGAAATAGCTTTTGTAGTTGTCCTGAAGAGTAACAAGTAATATTTTTACAAATCTATTTTTGAATCAAAAACACCAGAACTAGGAGTAGCTGCTCCCCTTTTCTATTCCCCTTTGAACGTGTTGATATTTCTATCAGCTGTCTGTTCTCCTCTTTCTGTTCCTTCCGCTACTCCATCCATTGCTCCAGTGGTTTTTTCTGTGACTCCATCTGTTCCTTCGGCAGCGCCATTTTTTTTCAGTGAGCAGCTGAATCAGTTGATTGGCTGGAGTAGCCATATTTTAATACACAATGGTAGGATAAATGTATTTACATGTAGAGGTAAAGCAATGGAGCTGTGTAGAAATGTGCAGCTGAAATATCTTTGTCGTTGATTATATGTTGTATTCTTTCAGATACTTGTACATACATTAATACTGAACTGAGTGCACAATCAAGTAATCAAAATATATCCTTCTCATATAATCAGAGGCTTGGTAGCAAGTTGGTTTTAATAGCAAAAAACATTAGTTTCATAAAAACATGATAAAAATGTCTACAGCGAAGTACAGCAAAGTTATCATTAAAATGCATGCTTAGTTGGTTGTACAGTACATTGTAATGTCCTAACATCTGCAACTTTTTGTTGATCTTTAAATAAATATGCATTCAAAATCCAAGAAATATATTTACCAGTTCATATTTACTGCTTGCAAAAAGCCTGCAATGATATTATTGACTTTTTCCCGCTGTGAAATCTGGTGGAGCTTTTACTTCTTTATTATATTTTAAATCTGAAAGCATTTTTTTATTTTATAACTATATTTAACAATGTTACATAAAAACTCATTAGATTCATTGATGTTTGCTACAGCTTGCAGCGAAAAGTGGCTTTTTGTGCGCAATGGAAGAAGATTTATTATCGTCGCTCCATTGTAAGCCGAGTTAAGATAATTGTAAGGATACTATCAAACAACATGCTATAAATCTGTAAATTTATATGTTATATGGTATTAATATATCAAACGCTAGAAATATGTATTCAAGAACAAATGAAATAAATGAACCATAATTATGATACATGCAGAAACAAAACTTAGTAATTTTGAAATAAAATAGTAGCTTTTTTTTGTATCACAAAAAGAAAAGTTTAAAAAGATTTATTAATTGCTTGCCCATCTGTATCAAAAACAAATGTTTTGATTTAAGTCTGTAAGCTGTTAGCATTTGCTGGATTGTTTCTTAATAAAACATTATTCTACTAGTAGCATCATAAAAATAAAAAGCTGCGTATAAAAAAGCTTGCAAATATCAAATAGCTTAGCCTAAGCTAAATGGACTTTTCATAAAGCTTTTTTGCAGCTCCCTCTATTTTACTGACCTTTTAAGTAACGCTGAGACCTCCTTAATTTATATATGTACATGTATATGGTTGCCAAAACATAAACTTGTGAAACAAGATTCAACCCTGATAAAAACATAATTAGTACAGCACGGCTTTTAATGTATATGACAAATAAGAGTAATCTGGAAAATCATGATGCAACAATCTAGTTGTATGCCATTCTATAGCACTAGATAACTGACCAACACTGACAGAAATTAAATTTAAAAGCATTCAGTTAGTGTAGAAGTAGCTAGATGAGTACAAAGTAACACTCAAACTACTTGATACATAATTATTGAATAAATAATTCAACTAGAGCTTTTTGTTTAAAACAAAGTGCATTTGGAACACTGACTTAACAATGTTTCCGGTACTTACCAAACGGTTCCTTACTTCTTGCGTAGGCAACCTCTAATTGCATGTCTGAAAGTGACCTACATTCAGAGAAGTCAGAATAGTAATCAACCAGTTTAAGATAGTTGTGGTTTTTGACTACTTCCTTCACCTTCTTAATATTATCAAAACCTATTTTTGCCTGTGGCCCCCTCATCTATCGATATCAGTTATATCTTCCCTCATCTTTCAATGAACACCATAAAAGGCTTCGTACTTCCTACTTAGACAACCTCTGTGTATTTAGCTCTGATCTTATAAATTACTTACTGGACTAAGTAGATGACTCAGAGTGGGTATTCTGATCATCGCAACCCAAATCTATAGAGGTCTTTACAGTCTATAAGAGAAGTGAAACAGTGTAAGTCTTTGCCAAACCATCTAATACGTCAAGTCTAATTAGCTCGGACCACTCCCAAATTTCACTGGTTCAAGTATGTTGTATAGCAGTGCATCACAAGTCTGCGTGATGAGCCAAAGTGCTAAAAGGATTCAAGTGCTCTTTTTGAACTGTACAGCCTTCGAAATAGCATCAGAATGCAATCTCAACTTACTAAAATATAAATAATGGAATGTATTGTTCCAATGGAGATGCTCACTTATTCAGCAAATTCCTTTTTTATCATCCTATCTCTACTGACAAGCTTTCCAACAGCCTCCAAACTGGCTGATGCTGCTGCTTCTTTTAGCTAACTGTTAGCTGAAAACTGTTTGCCTATTGAAAAACTTGATTTCAGTTTAAAAAACTGTTTCCATATTGAGCTTTCAACCTCTTATCAATATATCTTGGTCTGACACTTTCACTTAACAAAAACCTTATTACAGCTCTTTGTTCAACTTGTTAACAAATTTAAAGAATGAAAAGTCAATTTAAAGTTGTCTTCACAAAAGTTTAATGCCTCAAAATTACTAAAAAAGATTACGATGTGAAGACAACACCTAGAAAAGCATAAAACCAATTTATTATGGATGTATCACAATAATCCCACAACCAAACACGAGTGAAGCGATTGTTTGGGAGCTTTATGATAAACGCATATGCGCACACAACTCCCAAAAAATTATCCATCAACGACTGTGACCAAACCCTTGTACCAAAATCAAATCAAAAAATTTAACAATTTGTGTGTAGAGTCAGTTAAGTATAATAATGATACAAATCACATATAAACCTATTTAAATATGTTAACAAGTCTTTAAAAAGTTACCGCAATATCCTAAAATTTACCCATCTGATCGGATTATACATAACTAGACAGATTAATTTGGCCTAAAATCGTCATTACAACTTGAAAAGCGTTGTTCAATCAAAATTAAGACTGGCAAACGAAACGCTGATAAAGCCGTGTGACAGAGATTACAACCATTAACTCGTGCGCATTTCACAAAACAACGTGCACATTTCACCAGTCTATAGCATTGTCCATTTGCCGAAGGTTTCTGTAATTAACGTAAAAGCACTTAAAAGTAATCGTTTTTTTTTGCCGATTCTACCGAACTTTGACGTTTTTGACACTTATAATGAGTACTTTGGTATTCCAACTGATGTCCAAAGCAATAAGAGCGAAAGCAATGATGATGATATTTTTTTAACGATTCTTATCAGATTATTACAATATTTAATTGTAAGAATAATCATTCAATTTTTATGAGATTATTATAATATTTAGTTATAAGAATAATCATTAGAATTTACAAGATCGAAGTATATAGTGACTGATGGTGTGCAATATGTTACTGTTGTTATTTTTCTAAAAAATTTGTTGATGATTCTGCGGCTGGGCCCAATATCGTGGTACTCAATATCGTGATGCTGCCTAGCCATTTTTAATATCTGCAAAATTAAGTAATAGGCCTAAATTTTCTTATAGATATGCATTTATTTCTATGACAACCAGCTAAGCACTGTTTAGGTTTTTAAATTCAGCATAATTTTTTAGATATAAATACAGAAATCTAAATAATTACCACAAATTCTTGATATTGATTGCTATGACCAATGATATGCAGCCCCCCAGCCTGTGTATATTACACAGCAGCTTGCCATTTTACTTCTAATATTACATTTCTCTTATTGCAGGGGAGAGATATAAACATATAATCTTTTCCTTTAATTATTGATGTTTGTTGTACATAGTAACCCCCAGTACATTACAGCTACCATTGCCGCTACCATTTCAGTTCTCCTATTGCACTGCAGTGCCATTTGACTGCTAATATTGCATTTCTCAACCGACAGTACCCTTTCTTTTTCCATTATCACTTTAGTCGTGGGCTGTATGACAGGGGAATTTTTAGTTATTTTACTTGTAAGGAAATTATCTTTTCTCATCAAGTCACCGTATAAAATTTCAACCAACAATATACAGTTACTTGACATTAAAATGTAAACGAGTGCTGTTATTTTCAATAGTTGTGGATAAAATATGAAAACTCTATTGAAGTTTATTGTAGTGCTTATATTTTTTATTTGTATTTTGTGGCAGCAAATAGCGAAAACACGTTGTGGTAGTTTTTTTACTATGCATTCAGAGAACATCATTATTGCAGCATTATCAACAGCATGACAGGCCATTCACTATAACAATCTAACACACAATATAAAGGTTTTATGAGCTGTTCTGTATTTGTTTATGTGTTGTTAGTCTTTACACTAGAGCCTTAGTAGTAAAATAATGAATCTTGGTGTTCATTTAGGTGACTACGGTGGTTGTTTCTCATAGCAAAAATGGTATTGCGGCACGATGGTCTATTTACTTTTTGATGTAGATAGAGTTTTGCCATTGCCTTAATCTAAATAAACAATTGAGTATAATAAGTTGCTTACAGCAGTACATATCATTCTGTGTTCTTTTTTGGACTCAAACCTGTACAATTAAGCCGTGTAGAGTAAAAACATGTAAAACCTGCATCAATCAACTGACTGCCTTCTCGTTTTTATAAACAATTGTGCAGTTACTTATTGTTTTTTTGCTTTAACAGCCTGATAATCTCTTGAAAAGACTGCCAAGGTATGTACCAGTAGTGATAAAAGGAATACCGCATAAGAAATAATGTAAATGTGATCAGTAATGAACTGTAGGAGTTCTCTTTTACCTTTACCAGACTTGAAATGACTTTTAAAGTTCATTCTTACAATACAGTATTTAAACTCATATATACTTTTATAATAGAATTCAACAGAATATATAATATAGCATTTTAGAATTTTACACTAAAATACTTTTGTTCAAGAAGCAGCAAACAGTAGGCTACAAATGCATCACTTTATGAATCAATCCTTCTGTTTGTCTCTGTACCCTTTAATACAGTTTTTCATATATAAATTAGTCTGGCGACAATTTCAATAACTGAATAGTTATTAGAATATTTTTTCTAGTTTCAAGAGAGCGAGATTCTGATATGTAGCTTTTGTTTACCATTCATTTCATCAGTAAAATCTTCTATGGTATACATTCACTTGTGATGCATGAACATGCTAGGGCAAGAACTAAATAATCACACATGTTTTCAATACTTCAATCAAACCTTCCAACAATAAAAAACTTGTGCTTGTATTTATCAGTAGATTCAACAAAATTCCAAACCAAAGCTTCAAACTTTGAACATACATTTTGTATGTATGCAGTTCTTCTCAAAGTTTGGTTCAATTGTCTTTAAACAACTCTTCATACTCTCCTGTGGTTAGTTTTAAATTAATTGAGAAAATAAACAGTAGTAATGAAAAGGAAATCAGGTAAGTTTTTTTCAAAGACTACAATCTTTTTACAAAGAAACATACAAACGTTTTTTTAATAAGATATTTTAAAAATGTAAGAATGATAAGAAAGATAAACAGACTGAAACATCTGAAAGTGCAAAAGTTGAAAGTTGAAAATAAAAAGTAAACTGAATAAAAAATATAAAAGGAAAGCTGAAAACAATGAAATAAATTGTTTAAACAGCCTTAAAAGGAGGGAACAACTCAAACTTTGAGCTCCGTAATTTTACTAATTTTCAATGCTTCATTGTGACTAACAAAATGCACTAATGCTATTGCTTTCTCATATACAACTTGCTGATTAACATTTGGTAAATGAAACCAACCGTTTACACTTTGCTAAAAGCAAGAGAGAATGCTGGACACAACGCTACCTGAAATACAACTTGCTGAACTCAACATAAGATACCAAAGCTCTTTATTATGATTATATCTTTATCCTCATCTACATGATAGTTTTTGCTTTGATGTACTAGTATGATAGAACTCCTTTATAAATACTCAAGCAATAGGGAAGATCTTAAAAAAGAAAGATTTATTAAAGGTTTTATGAGCTGCTCTGTATTTGGTTGTGTTGATAGTTTTTACACTAAAGCTTCAGTTAAAAGACAAAGAATTTTGATGTCAGTGTAAATGATTATGATAGCTGTTTTACTTACCAAAGATAGTATTTGAGGCACAATGGTTTACTTACTTTTGATGGAGATAGAGCCATGCCATTGCCTTGGTTGATCAGTTGAATATCCCAATTTGCTTACAGCGAGTACATCCAATCTCATGTTCTTCCTGTCAAATAGTTAGTCAGTAGATACAGAGTAGCGTTATCCCTTCTTGCTGTACCAATTACTATTGATAATATTATAGTTTTGTTAATTGTAACTCAAAACTGTAATGTAATCTTTACCTTCATAGAAGCAAAGTATGTTCGTCCATCTGTCTGCACACCAGTCCGTTTGCACATGTATGTCGTAAAGCAGGGCTAGAGAATAAAATAAAAGAATAATTTCAGCAAGTATTAAACCTCAAACATTTAGCCCAGTAAATTGACATGTAAAACCTGCATCAATCAACTGACCCCTTTTAATTTTAAAAACAGATGTTAATGCACTTATTCTTTGTGCTTTATCAGCTTGATGATCTCTAAAAGTACACAAGACTGACCAGGTATGTACTAGTAGTGATAATAAAAGGATTACTACCAATGGCAAAGGCAAAATGATCAGTATTAGTCTGAAAGGTTTTTGTGACCTGCAACTTATTATTAGACCTTTAGAATTCATCATTACACTTCAGTATTTGAAACAATATTTACTTATACATGCAGTGAATATATAATTTAACATTTGTGAGGTTTAGATTAAGATACCATAGTTCAAGGTAGAGAAAACAGGGAACTATGAATACATCACTTAATGATTGCATCCCTCTGTTTGTCTATTCATTCTCTATATACAGTTTTTTATATGAATTATTCTAATGATAATTTTATATTCAGTTGCTGAACATTCATCAGAATCATTTTTCCAGCACCTAAAAATGAGATTATGTAATGTAGTTTTTGTTTATTCATTTCATCCGGTGAATGTCTTACCTTATAGTATATATTGATTTCTGTTCTATGACCTAACTCGGGCAATAACTAGATAATCACACATGTTTTCAATACTTTGGTCAAACTTTCCAGCAATACAAAACTGAAGCTTTTATTCTTTGTTGATTCAAGGTAATTTCAAACTAACAAATTAAACATCTGAACACATGTATGTAGTTTGTCACATAGTTTAGTTCAACTGTCTTTAAACAGTTTTGTCATCTTCTTATCTTGTTAGTTTTAAATAAATAAAGCTAAAAAGCAGTAGCAGTGGAAAATTAATGAGGTTAATTTTTTAAAGATTAAAACAGGTAATTACAACCAAACATGAGGGTATATTGTAGAAAATTCTTTGAAAATGTGGGAGTGATTAAATAGAAAAAGCCAACAGCAACATGCGAAAAGAGACAAATTGAGGATAACAAGCAAAAATGATGTTTAATATTTGAAAGGAAATCTATATACAGTAATACTTCAACTTACGAGAAACTTGAGATACGAACCAGCTTTTAAGCACTAACATACGAGCCATGTTTTAGATACGAGCGCGTGAGTCAGTTGCCAAGTATGCAGGAGGTGTTTTATGACAACAGCATCAATCTGTATTTTTCAACTGCTCAGGTTATACTTTTGTATCGTGTTTTTGTGCGCGCTTTTAAGTGCAGAATTATGTGAATTAAAGGTATTGTGCGTAGACCGAAAGTTTGCCAGTTAAATGAAAAATAATGCAAAAAAAAAGCAAATGATAACAATTGATATTAAACAGAAAATTATTGAAAAATATGCGAAATGTGTATGTGTAATTGAGTTAGCTCAGCAATATGACAGAAATATATCAACAATTATCAAACAGAAGGATTATATTCAGGGCATTTAGCTCGCAAAAGGATTAACCGTAGTTTCTAACCGGAGCAGCGATCTTCACGAACGCTGATGAAGAGATCGCTCAGGCATTTGATTAAAAGATAAACAATTGGCCGGTGACAGCGTAACTGAAACGACACTATTTGAAAGGGCCGGTGCTATCTATCAAAACTATAAAAATAGACATTCGGACAAGTTGGCTAGTGGTCGTGCATTAAACCTTTGTGACGACACCTGTGTTCGTCCTAATTGCAACATGTTGAAAGGGTGACAAAGGCAAACGTCCTTAGATAGGTTCATCTTAAAACAGCCGGCTAGTCCTGAAAGCGAAACAAAGGAAAGATTAGCTAACCAGCGAGAAACTTCAAGCGGTGAACGCCGAAGAAATTTTAATTACGTAAAGTTAAAAATGAAAGTTTGCTTTTAGATTTGCTTCTAAGTTTGTCTTTTAAGACTTTGATAAAATCCAAACTTATCAAAGTCAACTGTTGTAATGAAGAATAACTTATATCTCCCTCTCTGACAAATGCTAGCGTTAGCTGCTATTGTATGTATTTAATTTTACATTTTAATTTATCACATTTCTTTGCATTATCTTTTTATTGGTTGCTTTTTGAAAGCATGTGGTGAGATAGGGCAATAACCAACATGTCGTTTCTGTTACAATATCTTGTTTTGAGAGTATTATTTGCATTTTTTAGAGTATGGAAACCAATCAATATATATTTAATTGTTCTATATATAAATTAATTGCCCCAACATGCGAGTAAATTGACATACGAGCTCAGTCTTGGAACGCAGTAAGCTCTTAAGTCGAAGTATGACTGTACAAGGAAATAAAGTCTTTAAAAACAGGAAAAAAGGAAACAACTCCAAATTTGAGCTCTGTGATTTTACTCAATTTCAATGCTCTGCTGTAGCTAACAGAATGCACTAAAGCTATTGCTTCCTTAAATACAACTTGCTGATTAATATTTGGTAACTGAAACCAACAGTTTATACTCTGCTAAAATCAACAGAGTGAGCGGAACTTGATGCTATTTAATGTATAACCTAGTGAACTCAACATGAGAGAACTTTGTATATATGAGAGATAGAGATAGGCTGTTTCACTGTATACATCATTTTGAGTAGACCTGAACACGTCTTATATTTGTATCATTTTAACTGCAATAAAGTTTTGTCAATTTTAATATTGAAACATCATAGCAGTCAGGCCATCTCAAACATCAAAAATAATAGTAACTGATAGAATAATATTAATTTTATACTTGCTAATAAAATCGACTAAAAGTTGGTGCAACTGCATATTCATGTTGGTGACTCAGAGTGAGTATTGTGATGATCACAACCCAAATTCATCAAGGTCCCAATAGCCTAAGCCTAAGTTTAACTAGCAACTTCAAAGTAGTTTCTCACAGTTTGGTTCAACTGTCTTTAAACAACACTTCATTATTTCCTCTGGTTAGTTTTAAATGAATGAATCAAATAAAGTAGTAGTACTAAAAAGTAATTAGATAAAGTTTTCCTGAGGAATAAAACAATTGATTCCAAACAAACACAAAAAAACATTTTTTCAAGTTTGTTTGCAATTAATTGTTTTAATCTATACATTTATAAAGAAATTTGTTTGAAAAAACCAGTGTGATTAAAAAGAAAAAACAGACTGAACATATGAAAGTGGAAAAATTGAGAGCTCAGGATAATAAACTAAATACAGTATGAAAAATTTAAAAGGAAATATTTGTACAAGGAATTAAATTCTTGAAAAAGCCAGCAAAAGAAGGAACAACTCCAACTTTGACCTCTGTTATGTTACTAGTTTTCAATGCTCTTCTGTAGCTAACAAAATGCACTGAAGCTATTGTTCCCTCAAACATAACTTGCTAATCAACAATAAATAGCTTAAACAGCCTTGTATACTCTGCTAAAAGCAAAATAGTGTGCTGAACACAACGCTACTTAAAGTAAAACCTGCTGAAATCAACATAGGAGACCACAACTCTTTATGACAATTATATCTTTATCCTCATGGACAGAATAGTTTTTGAGTTGCTGCACTAATGCGACAAAACTCCTTTAAAAATGTTAAAGCAGTAGGTAAGCTCCTTTAAAGTAAAATGATTCATTTAGGCTTGCGAGCATTGTGTCTTAAGACAATAACACTAGCTGAATAACATTTATCATTCATAAGTGGGCATTAGTTAACTTATAAACAATAGTTTGAACTGTTCAACCGCAAATCAACACTGTAAATTATTAAAAGCTCTCATTAAGAGGAACAAAAAATAATGCTTAAAAGTTGACCACAACTCTACAACAAAATAAACAGCATCAAATAATAGATAAAAAGTACATATAATAAGCATGGATTATTATTTTATGATAACCATAAAACCATCTACGAGAAACTTACAGTTTAATAAGTAGAAAATATTGATGTATGCTCGTAGGAAAAGTGTGAACAAATAACCCGAAAATACAATCTGTTTATATAATTAATTGTAAATAACTACTAAAATAACACCTCTGTTTTTCTGCCAGGCACACAATATATCACAGTAATCGAATTGTTACAAGGCACTGTCAAAATAAATTAATATGTAATATATTACCACAATGCAGCTAGCTTTCTTAAATAGAGAAAGACAAACCGTTGAACTTCATCTACATAAGAGTAGGTCCAAATAATCTTTCACCATACACAACTAACAATCCTCTAAGGTCACAACAAAATCCGATAAGCAAGGGAGAGCTCATATTACAAGTTTTTTCTACTGATTACAAGTTTCACAACAGGTTTTACATATAGAAAAATCTAAATGAGGAAAGATTCCAATCTAACTTTAACTAATGTAAAGCAACAATCATAGTACTACTCCATGTAGTTACAATGACAAGGTAATCATCAGGTATGATATATCATGTGATTATCATCAAGGTACCTGATTGTGCAATGCTACTTCAGTTCCAGCAGAGACAATATGGTTTACTCTTATTATATCACGTATGATTAGTAAATGAAGATACAGCTACATTACATACAGTTGAAGACATAACATGAGGATAGCATCAGCATAGTGACAATACTAGTTCTGTACTCAGAAATTTCTCTGTCTGGCATTACTTTCCAACTGCCAGCATAAAGTAAGTGGTAACATAAAGTAAATTGCTAGAACTAACTATATATGTTGTAACTCACAGACTAACTATATATACTGTACCTCACAGACTAACTTTATATACTGTAACTCACGGACTAACTATATATACTGTAACACACAGACTAACTTTATATACTGTAACTCACTGACTAACTGTATATACTATAATTCACAGACTAACTTTATATACTGTAACTCACAGACTAACTTTATACATGTATATTGTAATTCATGAACTAGCTACTTGCAAGACCTGTCGTTAAACGGCACTTTTATTTGATCTCAACCTTTATTTTTACCCACTCATTTGAACGATACTGTTTTACAATCTTAACATTTCTGAACTCCTAACAGCAAGCGATCGGTAAAAAGTGTCCAAAACACTGTGTTGTTTATAAAGGTTGAATATTCAGTTCGTTGACAGACACTTTATTATCTGCGTTCATCTTGACAGTTGGTAACAAAAAAGAGACCTTTATATGAAAAACTATTAGTACCAATACCAAACAAGCTTTCAGAAAGCATAATGAGAAAGCACTTTTAAAACCATGAAACTGCTATTATTGCAATACTCCCACTAAGTTACAAGGTTTCACTAACAGCCAGTTGGAGTAACACAAAATTACAATGATCATAATCAACGAGAAACAAACAAAACAATAATAATCTTGTGTTTACTATAATTAATCTTCACTGGTTGAAAAATGACTAGCTCAAACCAAATATGTCTCTAAGTTTGACAAATCCATCACATGGCAGCAGCTTTGTGAATATGTCAAAGATATTATCATTAGTCAAACAAAACTCGGTGCGGACATCACCAGCTGCAATCGATTCACAAATGTAGTCGTATTTTACATTGATGTGTGTCGTACGCTTGCTTGTTTCTGGTTGTTTGCGATTGATGCAGCTGATTTATTGCCTACAAAGATAGTTGTACAACTAAGCTGTGCAGTTCTAATATTTGAGAATAGCCGGCGTAACCACATGCGTTCAACAACACCATCAAACAGCACAATATACTCTGACTCTATGTAAAGAAAGCAATGACTGACTGACGCTTCCTGAACCAGCTGATTGGACAACTAGCATTGATGAAGACTGCACCCAATTCTGATTGCCAGTCAGCGTCACTTGCATAATCTGCATCTGTGTATCCAACCATTAACTTACCTTGTATTCTAAAACTAGACATAAATCTTTGGTGCCCTTCAGATATAGTATTACTTGTTTGGCTGCGGTCAAGCGAGTCTGGGTGAGCAAGCGTTAAGCTTGGGTAAAGCTCTCACTGCTTCAGCAATATCTGGACAAGTAGATACGACAGCTTATAGTAAACTTCTTACCATCGATTTATAGAGATTAGGATCTGCTAATCTGTTTCCATCCTTGTGACCCAGCTTCACATTATATGCTGCTAGGGTTGTGACAGGCTTACAATTTTGCATGTTAAACTTCTGAATTATTTGTTGAATGTAGGACATCTGACTTGGATGCATAGAACTGTCCCCTCTCTCAACAATTCATCCTAGAAAATGATGAAGTGGCCCGGGATTCGTCATTTTGGACCAAGAAGAGAGAGCTGATTTTAATTCAGTCATCTGAGCAACAGTGTCTGACATTATACACAGGTCATCTACGCAGACACCCATAATCATTTCCTTGTCGTTTTCTAGCAAATATACACACAGTTGTCAGCAAAGGACTGCATGAATTCTAACAACTTGAGAAATTCATCTATTACTACATTCCAACATTTAGGCGACTTTTCAAGTCTATAAGCGAGTGATTCAATTTGCAAACTAAGTTTTCTTTACCAGGCATGGTCAAAACCCTTTGACTGTTACATATACAATAGTAAATCCTCTGACATTTTCCCATTCAGAAATGCCGTTGTACATCCATTTGGTGTATTATCATTTCTCTCAACAGCATCCGATAAGAGTGCACGAAGAGATGTTATGTGAATCACGGGGACATATGTTTCATTGTAGTCCACCCCAGCTTTTAGTGCATGTTACTCTGTCACAATCGAGCCTTAAATCTACATGTACTTATAGATCCATCAAATGAAGCTTTAGTCTTAAAAACCCACTTCAAGCCAGTTACTTTGGGATCGGCAGAAGATCAACTAGTTCCCATATACTATTGTTAATCAGAGAATGATAATCATTATTTGTACTAATCTGTGCTTGCAATAAACTAAGAAACTCCACACTGTTGAGTGCTGAGTGAGCACAGTGACCGAGGTTTGTGAAGTCATCAATACTAAACCGAACGATTGGTTGAGTCAAACATGTTGAACACCTATGCGTAACCGTTAGTGTGGAAGGAGCTCTTTTTATTTTCTGATAGATCAATATTCACTGCTTCAGAGTTGTCAACATTTGACGTTGTCGACTGATATATTAAACCGAGTTTGGTTTTATCAAAGGTGACATCACGTTTTACCTCTATTTCTCTAGTGATAGGATTGTACAGACTGTAGGCTTTAGACATAAGCTATGTCTCCAAACGCTATCGATTCTGCTTTTTTATTAACTGTTTGTCTCAGCTGGTCAGGTATGTAGGCACAGGCTAGACATCCAAAGATTTTTACGAGCCCAAGATCTGGTTTTCTGCTGTTCCACTTTTCCTAAGGAGTTGTATTTCATTCAAGTGTTCATGTGGGGAAGCGGTTCTGAATGTATACCGATGTTGATATTGCCTCTTCTCAAAATGGGTTCGGAAGTTGAAATTAAGAAATTATTGAGCGAGCCGCCTGACAAACAGTCTGGTTGATTCTTTCAGCACAACCGTTTTGTAGTCGAAAATAGCGAGTGGTGACTTTATGATGTATACCTTGAGCTGACACGTAATCCTTAAACAATCTGTTTAGTTTGAATTTTCACTATTGATTCATAAGTTCTAAATGCTTGGAACACAATAGATTTGTCACGGAAAAAGTATACATGCACATACCTACTGAAATCATCGATAAATAAAACAAAATACTCGCTACCACCTAAAGATTTATTCTTCCCAGGGCCACACACATCTATATGTACCAATTTAATAATCCTACTTGATTTAATGTCCTCATCAGTTTAAAATGGCCGTCAATAAATTTTACTTTTCACGCAAGCTTCACAGACACCTATTCTGCCCGTAACATTACAAAAATATTACACCAATGGTTAATGCTTTTTTATGCTACTTACGTTTACATGAGCGAGGCGTTAATGCCACATGGGTGAGGAGGATGTAGCAGCATTAGCAGTATGATTAGCAGACTCGACATCAAGACAGTATAGCTTGTTTACTACAGATCCAGATGAATTAATCAAAGTTTTTAGAAAAACGCACTTTCGCTATAGATAGTCAGTCTTTTACATTGTGATTGCTCGATGCACAGTTTACATTACTCAAATATATTATCTTGCTCAAAGTTTAAAGTTTAAGACCATAAGTTTGAAGTTAGCAGGCCCTCACATTAGGGTGTCAGAAGTTGCTGAAATAATTGGAAGAAACAGTGCTAGTTGTCGAGCAAGACCAAATTAGAAGACAGCAGATCGTGACCAGAAAAGAGCTGAGGAGAGCCACGAGCATGACACAGAAACCATGTTTACTCTGAGTGGAGTGGAAGATGAAGAGCTAGATATTGTCGAAACATTAGGGAAAATGATAAAAGAAAGACATGAAGATGCCCGCCTGTATGCGGATGAGACATAAAAAATGCTTGCAGGCCATGTAGATCGCCAGGTAGATGAGTGGACCAGACGCATGAAAAATACGTTAGAGTCCTTTGCGGTGAAATTGAAAATATTGACAAGCGGGAGCCAGCCCTAACAAGCTTTTTTCTTTGTAGGTTCAGAGATAAGTATGAAGCCAGAAGGGAGCCAGCCAACACAAACTCTCCTGTCTACAGGAGTCAAGCAATTAGGGGTAAGTACAGTCTTTTTACTATGCCTGACAGTTGTGGAAAAAAACTGTGAGAAATTTGGCTCGTCTTTCACAGGCAAATCGATAGATGAAGAATTTGAAACATTTATCAGTTGTGTGTTAAATGGCCTCTATGAAACTGAATACATCGTCTTTTTGCCAGTTTATCTAAAGGATCTGGCCACTGGGTATTGTCAGGAAAATGTAAAATAAAAAGGTGAATGTGTTATTTATGGTACTTTAAATTGTTTATTGAAAAAATAAGCTAACCACGTCCCGAAGTGCCGAGCGGATGGCTATGGCAATTCCCTCAATTAAACAGAGTGAGAAAAAAACCGGGAAAAAGTATTACAAAAAATTCATGAAAATGTGAGCGAGTGTGCAGAATCAAAGAAGAACTCATTTGTACTTCACTTTGGAAAAGGCTTAACAAACTGGGTTCATGAGTAACAACGTTGATGTTGCTGTCAACTACTATTCGAGTTCTGGTAGCTACAGAGGGTCAATCAATTTTTTTCCCCAGAACAACCGCTTTGAGAAGTGTAGGAAACAAAAAGACAATGTTATGAATGTACGTAGAACTAAAAAAACATTTGTTTTTCCAACGCCCTATTCAAGGACAAAATACAAAAAAGAATTTCCTGCAAATAGAAGCTTTCGCAATGGTAAAAAATTTCAGAACTAAAGCCCAAAAGCAGACGCTTTCCAATCCACAAGAATCTCACCTCAATCATGGGAGCCACCGAGGCAACAACCACAAATGTCTGGATATCTATGGATGCCACCTCCGTAGTGGTAGGGACCAATGCTGGCCGAATTTCAAGCCCCTAACCAAGTCTTTTTTGTTGCTTCTAGCAGTAATAATCTTGATAACGTTTCTGCTGAAAATAAAGCAGAACCCATCAATAATTGTACCATTTTTGCATCTTCCGCAAATGTTGTAACTGAAAACAGTAAGAATGAGATAGCATTCCAGAACAAAGTTACATGTTTTTTGGGTACCGAAGACAAAGTTGCGCTTGAGCTGCCGGAGTTTGAAGCTGCATTGGTGCTGCAAAGACAGTCGCGGCTGAACTGGCTCAAAGTGAGGCGCTTAGCCTTGACACATGGTTATTGCTAAAAAGCTGCTAATGCTGAAGTCACTCTAAGCAACTCGCTTTAGGTAGCTATTATAATGTGGAGTTTCCTGAAGGTGGTTTTATTGTATGAATGTTGACAAGGATAATTCAAGACGACTGCTTAGCTAGGCTGCTTGATCAGTACTGATGAGTCATAAAGATAACACCAGCTAGACCATCCATAACATTGCTTCAAGGTCACACATAATTAGTACACATATAACAGTAGCCAAGCCACTTTCTGCAGTTTTAGTTCTTGAGAACAAGGTGGAGTTTGAGGATGCAGGAGCATTTATGGTTTTCATAGTAAAAAAACTGACAATCATGTGCATATTATGGCAACAAAAGAGTAAGTTTTCATGCAAATGTTCTCAAAGGAACTATTGTGCCCTAAGCAAGAAAGTTTCCCAAATAACTCTTTGGCTGGCGAAATGACAAAAATGTCGTTTATCGGCCCCATGGGAAAACGGCTTTTATGTCGCTGTATGATTTTCTTGGGTTAGTATTTAAAATGAAAGAAACTGTTCGAGCTAATAGGTCAGTAAGTAGAGATGTGGTCAATGGCATCAGATAAATTTACATACCAATGCAGTGTAATTAAAACAGGCTAATTAGAGTCAGGCTAATGGTTATGCTGGAATGCCACTACCATTTAATACTAAAAATAGACAATTTTAGACCCATATACATGCTTCGCCCAGGCTATTCAACTGGTAAATTGCATTTATTACCATTGCCAAAAATGAATGCAAACACACCTACAATAGCTCATGAGGAGCAGATTTCTTACTTGTCCTACCTGTTCCAGCTAACATATATGTGTTTGTTTGTGGCACACCTACAGCGGCTCATGAAAAGCTAGTCCATACTGACTGAAGACTTTCAACCACCGACTTACGACTCAGGAAAGCATAGTGATGGTAATACATAAATCCATCTGCCTCTAACCCTGACAAAACATACTCACAGATGCAACATTCAAGCGAGACATTAGTTGTACTCCCAGTAAAGCTAACTATTTTCTAACTGCCTTTTGCAACATTAATAATAGTAATTAAAGCCTATAGTTTTGATTTTGATAGCATATTTTTCTTTGCTATATTTAAAAAAACGTGAACTTTTAAAATTAACATAAAAATCAACAAATTTCATTTGTTTAGTAAATATTCAAAATTGATTTTCAAAAACAGCAGCCTGTAAACTATAGGTTTCTCCCCTTTCCATATTCTATTGCAAGATTACTAAAAAGCTTGATGTTGTGTGTGAATGGAGTAGCTTTCCCATTTCCATGGTAGTCTGCTGACAGTGCCGAATATTGACAGTGAAAGCTGATGTGCATGTCGTTCTTGTAGAGAGTGCGACTTATCTTGCTGCAAATCGTCAATACTGTACAGAAATTCAGAAATGTTGCGCATGTTTTTAACTTTACAGCTGAGCATGTTACATTTTTGCTTGAACATGCTGCAGCCTTATTTTAAAAAAGTGAGGGAGTGTGACTTTGCAATATATCCTCTTTGTGCAGCTGCTTTTACAAAAAAATAGTTCTCTGTGTAGGTCAGTTTTGTCTAGTACGTTGTAAAGTGTGGCACGGCTAGTTTTATTTCTATGAATTTTCATTTGCAGCTGCACAATACATTTTCCGACTACTCAAACTGGAGACCCATCGGTAACAATTTTCTTGGGTGAAAGCCTAAAATAATCACAAAAAAGGTTTATTTCTCACCATGTGACTGGTTGCTCCGCTCTCAATCAGCCATCTTTGAGAATCGAGATCTGTCTCCAACACAGTAAATGCTGATTCATCATTTCTGCTATTATCATAGTGTGTAGATATTTTGATCTGATGTAAACCTGAGTTACTGTTGTAATATCAATGACTTCGGTCTCGGCCACAGCACGATCCACAGCTCTGATTATAGTCGTTTTTAGGACAACTATTTTGATAATGTTTCAAAGAACCACAGATATAGCATCCTTTGGACTATTGCTGACTACGTTTAAAGCAGTTACTTCTTGACAGCGGAACAATGCAAGAGTTTGCTTTAGACCTGACACCACCAGAATCACTGGCTGAAGTCAGTGCTTTTTGTTCCCTTTTTATCTTTATTACGCAGTTTTTATGTGGCAAACTGTAAAGTTATACTGTCACCATGAGCCTCGAGTGCAGTTACTACCGTCAAATAGTTTTCAAACAAGCTTGTAAATAAATTCACCACCTGGTGATCCTCTCTAACCTTAACATTAATAGTTGCAATTTTATCAGTGATAGCTTTCTTGTGACATAGGTGGTCTTCAATTGATGAACTGTTGTTCATAATCGTCCTAAAGTACCGTTTCTTGATAAATAATTTATTCCCCATTGTATCACATTCAAGATGAACTCTCAGCTTATTGTAAGCAGCTCCTATGTTTTTACATTCACTGTTGAGTTAAATAAGACTGTCACTGACAAATAAATTGATGGAAAACAATATGTGGAAAAAAGCTTTCCTTGACTTCTTTTTGTACTCAGATTTAACAGCAGTCTTAGCATCATTCTCCAGAGCAATGGTTCCATCCACATATCCAAATAAGTCCTTAGCTATAAGTAGGTGTTTCAGTTCAAACTTCCATTTGGCATAGCTATTAGTGTTTATCTCATCTATAGTCTAGCCTTTCTCATCCATAGTTCTTTGATATAACGTTTAAAGGGGTGACTGGGCCAATAACCTGTTTTTATAAAGTTTGAATATTAAGTTTATTGACAAAACTTTATTATCTGTGTTCATCCTAGCAGTTAGGAACGAAAAAGAGAGCTTTATATGTAAAAGCTATGGGTACCAATATGCAACAAGCTTTCAAAAAGCACTATGAAAGAATTATTGAAACCATGAAACTGCTATTATTGCAATGAACGATACTAATAATGGCTCAATCACGTCAATAACGATTAATTCATTTGTTGTTTCTATTGGTATCAAAGTCATTTTTCCAACTACAAGTCTTCAAGTTATTTCATTAGCAACTTTGATTGCAAAACATTGAAAATGAATATTACATGTGTCAGGCTAATAGTTCTGTAGCTCCTTTATAAACGTGGCTTTAATTCTTCGATGTAATTAGAGAAATCTTTGTTGCATTTAGAATGGAAAATGTGCTATTATATAATTTGAAGATATTTTGATTACATTGTGGTTTCTTTTTATTTGTGCTAGAAGTTCCACTTCAAAATGGCATTGCGTAAAAGTTTTGCTGTGCTAAAAAATTGTGTGGACGCTAATATCTGCTAGCTTAACTGCAAAGAAGACGATTGAAATCATTTTGTTTTGAAAACGTTAAGTTTTCTTTCTGCACATAATATAAATATGGTTCGATTATGTCATTTGTTTATGAATACATATTTGTATCATTTGATAGATTATCATTAAATAACTTATAAATATGCAGATTTATACCATATTTTTAGTAGCATCCTTGCAGCGATCTTAGCACGGCTTACAATTAATTGATGCTCATAACTCCATTTCCATTGCACAGAAAAAGCCAGGTTTGGCTGGAAACTGAAGAAAACATATCAATGAGTGCAATGAGGTTTTATGCAACATTGTTAAATATAGATATAAAATAAAAGTATGTTTTCAAATTTGAAATTAAACAAAAAATGAAAATTACAACAAATTGCAAAGAAGGACACAGGCCATAATTTCGTTGCGAGTCAATTGCAAGCAATAGATATCAACTGGTAGATATATTTCTCGGCTTCTCGATGCATATTTATTTAGAGATCTTCGACAAGTTAGAGGTAAGTTAGCAGATTTATTGCATCCAAAAGGTTTAAATTCGCTCCACGAGATGAAAAGCGCAAATTATAGGCGACGATCGCTTCATGCGGAGTAACCACCACTATAGAGGAAGAGTTGAAAAATAGAGCGCCAAGGCGTTCAATTCAAGGTTTTACGGTATATGTGTTTTTTACCTGCAGTCTGCACACCTTGCAAAACAGCTTGTTGAGCAACAACTAGAAGCTTGTTAACTGTATAATTAACAAGTTTTTAGTTGTTGCTCAACAAGCTGTTTTGCAAGGTGTGCAGACCACAGATAATAAAAACTCAATTAGGTTATAGATGTACCAATTTTATAGAATGCTAACAGAAGATACAGTAAACATGGTAGAAAACATATAGACTGCTTGCTTCAAACCTGATTTGAAGAACTATATACTAGTCAACTTATCATACAATTTATATAAGTATAAAAAGTATATAGTTAGTTTGTGAGTTACATATTTATATATTGGTCAACTTGACATAAACTTCAACCATGTTTTGCTGTGATGAAATTGTAAAATGGCAGGATATAGTAACTTCATGAGTTACTATACATACAGTTAATGGGGACTTTGCAATTCACAATATAACTGTATACAGTTACATGTATAAAACGAACTGTATACAGTTATATTGTGGATGAAAAATACATAACTATTATGCAATTTACAGAGTTTAAAGGTTCTCTGTTCTCTTCTACAGTTTATACATCAATTTTGTGAGATACAGTATATATACATATAGTCAGTCTGCGAGTATATAGGCTATATACTATAAAGCCTATATACTCACTATAGAGCCTATAGTTAGTTTAGAGTTACAAAGTATATAGTTTGTTTGTGAAATACACTATACATACTTAGTCTGTGAGTTAAAGGATATGTAGTTACTTTGTGCGTTAGATTATACATAGTTAGTATGTGAGATACAGTATATACGGTTAGTATGTGAGTTACAGTATATATAGTTACTATGTGAGTTACAGTATATATAGTTAGTATGTGTGTTAAAGTATATATAGTTAGTCTGAGTGTTACAGTATATATAGTTAGTCTGTGAGGTACAGTATATATAGTTACTCTGTGAGTTAGAGTATATATAGTTAGTGTGTGAGTTACAGTATCTATTGTTAGTCTGTGAGTTACAGTATATATGGGTAGTCATTGAGTTACAGTATATATTGTTAGTTTGCGAGATACAGTATAGGCCTATATAGTTAGTCTGTGAGTTACACTATATATAGTTTGTCTGTGCGTTACAGTATATATGGTTAGTCTGTGAGTTACAGTATATATATAGTTAGTCTGTGTGTTACAGTATATATAGTTAGTCTGGTAGTTACAGTATATATAGTTACTCTGTGAGGTACAGTATATATAGTTAGTCTGTAAGTTACAGTATATACAGTTACTCTGTGAGGTACAGTATATATAGTTAGTCTGTAAGTTACAGTATATATAATTAGTCTGTGTGTTATACTATATCTAGCTATTCTGCGAGTTACTGTATGTTGTTAACAGGTTTGCATAGTATTTTGCTGACCTGTTGCTTGTTGAGCAACTACTAGTAATTTGTTACCTATACAGTTAACAGGGGTGCGTAGTATTTTGCAGAATTCTTTGTTAATAAATCTGGCAGACCTTGTAACTACATAAGAATAATTTGGAAGACTAAATATTCCAAAATTATTATGCTTTTTAGTCTTGATTGTTTCAAAATCAGAGAGTAATTTCAATTACCAGTGAAGAATTTTTATTCAGTTACATTTTTGAATATAAATATAGTTAGAAAGCGTGTCTTCACTTTATTTATTTAAATCCTTGATATAAAATAATAAATACAAGTAGTCAAAAGAAGTTATTTTAATTTTCGATAATTTAAAATGGCACTTTGTGAGCATTGGAAGTCTTATAAGATATGCTTTTGTAGGTGTTGTAGCTTGGACTGTCACAATATTTCTTCACAGGTATTCTATATAATACAAAAAGATAATAATAAATTCAAATTTGCATATCGCTATCAGTATGTGCGCCCATTAATATAGGTACCTCATATATATATATGAAAGTGCATAGACAGTTTAATACATCAGATGAGATAAAATATTCAAAAAAATATAAATAAGATAAACAATAACAGTGTTTGAGCTACATAATTATTTTAAAATGTAGGAAAAATCTGTTTAAAAGGAAGGAAGACCAACATGAACATTGTGATATAAATAGATGATTATCTTAACAAGATTAATGAGGTACACTGTAAACATGGTCAGCTGACTTCCTCTTGGTCATTTCATACGGATGTTCAACATTAGCATAGTGATGTGTCTGTGACTCACTAGAATTATTAACAACACTGTAGACATGATCAGTTGGATCTCTTCTCATCCTTTCATATACAGGTACAGTGTTAGTAGTATCATGGATAGTAACTTGGTCCCTGACTGTGAGTACCTCTCTGTGTGCAGGATCCTTTGTACCTTCTCTAGTTCCTGGAATTAAACAAGAATATGTCATAGGATTATTTTGTTTTACCCTCAAATTCCATTCTGATGTGCCATAGAGGTCATTCAAAACAGTATTTTCACTTATACCACTGCCACCCAAAAAAGCTGCACCAAAGAAGTATCCTTCTACTTAAATTTCTTTACCACAGAATGACAGAATCTGGGTAGGGATTGCTATTCTCACATAACTCTCTAGTGCTGTGGGTGAGGCTGTATTTATTCTAGCATAAACTTGTTACCAAATTTGATTTATCCTAGCATATATCTTTAGCCCAAAAGGCTCTTCCTACCCTAGGACACTTATGTATTCACGTCATCTAACTTACTTGTTTTTGCAGAGTCATTCTCTTGCAAAAATTTCATGAGCTATCCTATCCTAAACTATCCTAACGAACGAGCGAAAACGCGAAATTAAATTGCTTTGTGCATTGATATTCACAATAAAATCGTCAGATAGAGGGATCTAGACGTCATTGACAGTCCAAGAAACAACTGGCTGCAAGCGATCAAATTAAATTAGCGATCTTGGCCCCACATTTCTGCCTGCGGTTTACAAATACAAACTAGTCCCAAATTTCCAATTATCTTTTACTAGCGAACTGGACCTGAGAAATCTAATCTGTTTGTTCCACTGCATTTATTTACACATCACTATATGTTGGCACTCATCAGAGACGCGAAATTAAGTTGCAGCGAAACTTTACTCTGTGTGCTTCTTTTGAAACTAAATACCCTACAGGATGAAAATATTCGATGGAGATAGAAATTCGCGATTTCGCAAACAGTCAATTCTGCTAATTATTAAATTCTGCGCAAAAATAGTTTTATTTTTAATCACAAGGAAGAATAAATACTGCCTCAAATTTAAACACTAGTCGCTAGGCATAAATACTAAATGTAGCTGAGTTTCAAAATCTTTTTAAAATAGTCGCCGGGGCTTTGAGTTAACCCCTTTGCTAGTACATCACATTTCTTTACAAAATTATTCAAGGTGTCACAAGATATGCAGAAAGGCGTCATCGCAAAAATAGCCGCTAGGCAGATGTACTAAACGTAGCCAAGTTCTAAAACTTTTTTTTAAATCATCGCAGGGGCTTCGAGTTAAGCCCATTGCCAATGTATCGAACCTCTTTACAAAATTATTCAAGGTTTTCACAAGTTACTAGGCGTGGTACCGTCATCAAAAAAACCTCTCCTACAGTTATTGTACATTGAAATCAACTCCATCAACCTCTAAAACCGAAGTTGAGGACGATAATGATTTTGATCTGGACCTTATGGTATGTATTTGATTTGCAGTGCAGACACGTTTTTCCATAATTAACTGCGTTAGTTAATTCTTTTGTTTGAAAAATGATCGCGCTCATTAAATACTTCAGCAATTGCTTTTGTACTTCCTTTACACATGTTAATATTTTTCTTTTCTGTTTACTCCAGATTGAGAATAAAACAGCACCTGCCGGTATTCTGATTACGAAAACTAAAGACAAGTAACAATATTCACCGTGGCAGGAATATTGGCAGAGAAGCAACTAATCAACCTAGACCCCTTCTTCAACAACAACAACAACATTGATATCACTGTGGCAAACTTGATTATATTATTATTATTAAATTATAATGTATCTATACATGAAATAAAATATATATATTTTATTTCATGTATAGATACATTATAATTTATTACAAACTTGAGTGTACAAATAAAATATTGCAAATGCAAATAAAATTTCCAAACGATGAAACGAGTAAAACAAACAGTTTCGCCCATATGGCGGTTGTCTGACAATAAAATTGAACAGACACTCTTGGTAAGTAAATACCAGCGTGTAATAGTGCTCTCTGACTAGTTATTTTGGTAATAACAGCTCTATATCGCTGTCACTGTCTTGAGTAGATGTTAAAGGCGATTCTCTCGCTACTACATGGCTAGTAAGGGAGTTTTCATCAGAACTCTCCTCGTGGCTTACTACTGTAAAGTTGTGCCAGTTGGCAAAAAATTTGTGCTCGTAAAGGCGCTTTTGTTCCTTTTTTAAAACAGATATATTCTCCCTGTTAGCAGCTGCGGTCACTTCTATCTCAATTTCAAGACCTGCGGGAATAATTGGTGATCTTCTAGGAATTACATCTACCACCCTTGCAGTCATTGTGCTTCCGTGTATGATGAAAAATCTCTCACACTAAAACAAAAAAATGAAGCGGTAGGGATGGAAAATTAAATATTGCGTTTTACCGAAGAAACAAACTAAAATTCAACTAATTTAGTAAATGGTTTTGAAAAAACTCATTACTTACCACAAGTTTTTGGTTCATCAAAGGCCTCGAAATCGATGAAAATTCGTGAAAACCTCTGAACGCAGCAAAAAATTAATAGCTTAGCATGATCGACTCATAGTTGTAAGCTAAATAGAAACCGAAACACGCGGTTTGCGCATGCGTAGGGTTAACTCTATTGCTAGCCGCAATAGAGTTAACTCTTCAAAGAGAGTGAAAGTGTTCAGCCGCAAATAAATTAATCCGCGAATAGCATGAAAAAGGCAATTTTCGCGAAATTTTACTCTGCGAATAAATTCATCATGTAAGGTACTAGCGAAATAAGTGTCCTAGGGTATATGTATCCACGCTCACACACCTCTCTATGACATTTTAAAGCTGTTCGTAGCTGTATCAACACTCAAACTCTCTTCTACCACATAATAATGCCACCCCCAAATGTACCCATTGTTATATTTTCCCTATCCTATACGGAAGTTGCTCTGATATGTATCCTAACACATACATGTGTACTCTTCTACAACATAACGATGCTGTACTTGGATGTATCCATACTCCTATACTTCTCAAGCACATGATGATTATGACCCTAGATGTATCCACAATTACATACTATGACATTACCTTTCCTCTTCCTGCAGCAGAGTTTGATGATGATTACAGCTACTATCATCACCAATACTCCAATAACTATTCCAACAATAGCACCGACAGACAAGCCATCAGTCTTGGTTAACTTTGTTGTTGCTGTTGGCTGGGTTGTTGGCTGGGTTGTTGGTGGTATGGTTACATCAAATGTCCATGTCACATTCCAAGTCATGATGATTGGATCCACGGCTACAAGTTTGTACAGAAGCTGTGAACAACATTATATCGTTGCATCAATCTTATTTCATTATTTTTATGTGAAAATTAGTTCAAAGTGGCAGTCCGCATGCAAGAATAAAATATTCCAATGAAAAGCTGCAAATATGCACCAGATTGATACTTTTCTAGTATGAAATTACATTATATTATAAAGCTTGCTACGAAGCTTTTCATTCTAGGTAAGTTAGTTTTGTTTAAAAATTGTTGCTTTTTGATCAAATAATCTGTTAGTTGAACCGTTTATGTACATGAATTCACCTGATACTTTCAATGGTGCTGCTTAACCATCTTACCCACTTCAATATTTAATAGGATCATGTTATTGGTGAGTCAAATATAATCATATATATAACATAGTGTACCTTAGTATATAATTAATATATCTTTGGAAGGCTGAGCTTTACATTGCATACTGCTTATTTCAGTTTTTAAACATAAGTTCTCCAAAAGGGTGCTTTCTATAAAAAACCTGGCTAAATATGTAATTGATCTAATTACTGTTAGGACTGGTTTGTGTCAAAACGAAGTTTCTTGGGTAGGAAACTGTGCTATCAGTAAAAAAAAGAAAACAATTAAATTTTTTGACGTCATGAAACACGCTCTTAAAGAATTTTTTGCAAAACTAGAAGGAAGTTCAAATGATATAGCTGGTTCCGCACTGGTGGAAGAAAAGACACCTTGCGTATAGTGTTGTATATATTATTATACTAGAGATTCCCCTGTCATACAGCCCACGACCAAAGTGATATTGGAAAAAATAAAGGGTACTGATGGTGGAGAAATGCAATATTAACAGTCAAATGGCACTGCAGTGCAATAGGATAACTGCAATGGTAGCTGTAATGTACTGGGTGTTATTATGTACAACAAACAGCAATAATGGAAGGAAAATATTATATGTTTATATCTCTCCCCAGCAATAGGAGAAATGCAATATTAGAAGTAAAATGCACTGATATTCTTAGAATAACCAATATTATTAACATTAATATTATTCGAATACAGTAATAATACAAAACCTGTGCACAATTTTGTTCACATTTTAAAACGTCATAGCTAACAAAATCAAGAAGTTTGATATTTATATAGATTTTTAGAAAATCTATTTAGCAAAACTATTTAGAAAAAATAACAACAGTGTAACACATTGCCCAACATCGGTCACTATATACTATGATCTTGCAAATTCGAATGCTTATTCTTATAATTAAATCTTATAAAATCGAATAATTATTCTTATAATTAAATCTTATAAAATTGAATAATTATTCTTATAATTAAATATTGTAATAATTTCATAAGTATCGCTAGAAAAAACATCTTCATCATTTCCTTTACTTTCACTGCTTTGGACATCCTTTGGAATACCAAAGTACTCATAAGTGTCCAAAATGTCAGTTACTGTGAAATTGGCAAAAATGAAACGATTGCTTTTCAGTACTTCTATGTTAATTACAGAAACCTTCGGCAATTGGATAATGCTATAGACTGGTGAAATGTACTCGTTTTTTTCCGTGAAATGCGCACGACCTAATGGTTCTATTCTTTGTCGCTCGGCGTTTCGTTTGCTGGTCTTAATTTTGATAAAAATAAAGCCTTTCCAGTTTTAATAATGATTTAAGGCCGAATTAATCTGTCTAATTATGCATAATCCGACCAGATGGGTAAGGTTTAGGAAATTTTCTACAAAGAATAAAGACTTGGTGACATATTTAAATAGGTTTATATGTGTTTTGTATTGTTATTATACATAAACGACTCCATTTAAAAATGGTTAAATTTGTTGATGAGATTTCGGTACAAGGGTTTGTGACAGCGTTGATGAATAATTTTTGTGATTTGTGTGATCATATGCATTCATCATAAATCTCCCAGACAATCGTTTCGCTCGTGTTTGGTCAGGGGATAATTTTCACAACATTCTGGTTTGTCGTAATAGGTCGTTAAATGTGTTGACACAAAGAAGAATACGATCACTGCGCAATTGATCATAAATACAAAGACGATCCATTGGTGCAGGTGTTATGGCGCTGCTCTACCAATCCAAATGTCACAGCTGGAGTAATGTCAAAAGTTACCTTTTATCCAAAGCTTGACCTCTGGATACAGATGCTGACACACAAACTGGTAGAAAGGCTACGTATAGTAAAAAGTTATTGTTGTTTTGCTTTATCCTAGACGTAAAAAATATTTGTAATTAGTTTTGCTTTGCAGAATAAGTTATGCTGTTTAGAAAAATTAAGCAAATTGCTGTAAATGAACGCTATAAATGCGCAGTACCCCCTTAACTTTTTGTAAAATTACCACTATCGTGGTTTATAAAACTAGTGAAATTGATCATGAAAAGGAAAACAGTTGGCGATGCAAACCATTAAAATGCAGCTACGGTAAAACTAGCAAATTAAAATAATTAAGTCAAGTTTTTCCTTTTCGCTAGGCAAAGGAGTGAGTTTGGAAAGATCCTTGAACGAATTAGGCAATTTACATGTATTTTACTGTTTTTTATAGCAAAGCTTTTCTATAACGAAAATGTTCCTGTAATGGATTATTTACGTTGTAAGAGTGCATTTTTTACCGACTAGCTTAACAGTTCAATCAGACCAATGACACGATTGGTCTAAGTGTGAAACTGTGCTCTCCAAAAATGATGTGTTGGTGTTCAATATAACTGATTTCAGCGAGGACAATAATGATGACACTTTAACATATCTACTAACACTGGCACATAATCTAAAACTTTGAACTAGCATTATAATAATAACTTCAATTACCATAAGAAATTTTTGGCTCTAATTTGTAGTTATAAAATTTATTTGTACAGCAAAATTATCTGAAACTACATTTAGTTAAAATAAAACTTCGGCTATTTTAACTCGTTTGTACTGAATACAAGTCTGTAATTGAAGTTTTCTTATTTCTATTCTTGTCTCAGCATCAATTTTAGACTAATTGTCACTATACTAAATGGTGTTTTGGATGAACCGGGAACGGAATTTCTTCAAACAAATTGGTCGATTAGACCAACTAAATTTGGATCAATCGATATTCAGCCAATCATCATTAGACCAATCTTACTAAATCCCATACAATGATATCATACTATTCACTACTCTATTGATAACCATATTTTAACAAGTATTAGATGAATAATTAGATGAATAAGTATTAGATGATTCTAGCTTAACTACAACAGATTTTATGGTCAATAAACTGAATGCATGTTTACCATCAGTGCGAAAACCTAGTTCCGAGAAAACTGGTGTTAAAGTCTGAGAAACGAAAACCGATGCACAGTTTTGTTTACATTTCAAAACGTCATAGCAACCAATATTAAGAGGTTGTGATATGTATCTAGATTTCTGTCTTTATATCAAAAAAATTATGCTAAATTTAAAAATCTAAACAGATTTTGAAAGCAGATAGAAATGGCTGTATATCTATAAGAAAATGTATTACCTAATTTTGCAGATCTTAAAAACGGCTTGGCAGTGCCGCGATATTGAGCACAACCGTAGTATGATCAACAAAATGTTAAAGAAAATAATAACAGTAACATATTGCACATCATCGGTCACTCTATACTTTGATCTTGCAAATTCGAATAATTTTTCTTATAATCAAATCTTATAAAATCGAATAATTATTCTTATAATTAAATATTGTAAAAATCTTATATGAATGGTTAGGAATATCTCATGGTCATTCCCTTTACTTACACTGCTTTTGGCATCAGTTGAAATACCAAAGTACCCATTATAATTGTCCAAAATGTCAGAATTATCCTTCAAATCGGCAAAAAAGAAACGATTACGTTTTTCGGACGCCATCTTTCTGTACTTCCTGTTTAGCATAGCAATGGTTTTAAGAGGTTTTTCCGAGGTTTTAAGACATTTATTATCTAAACTGACTTCAGATTCAGAAAGATCACTCTTTGATTGGTCCAGAAGCACGTGTTACGAAAATCCTTACCAAAATTATAAATTCAGTTAGTGCAACTTTAAAGTTGAATAACTCAACTTCGTGATTTGCGACTTAACCATGGTTTCTGTGACCGCGACCCATATGTGTGATACACAACGAGGCTACTCACATTCAATTGATGCAGTACAGTTGAACTGTTCTGTTTGACCATTCCGACGAGAGTTTATAGAAATTACCAGCTGATCAGACACATCTGCCTCTGAACAAGTATTGCATGACCACTTGTAGGTAGGGTTAGAAATAGAGTCGGTAAACACTTTACAAGTGAGTGTAAGAGGCCCTCCAGGGTTATGTTCTAAATCATAATGTAGCTCCCCTTCAGAGGCAATATCTGTAACAAAATTAAAATGGCACTATAGTAAATAAGAAGAGTAATGATAACGAAAGAAATTTGAAGTAGAGATGTTTCTAAAATCTCAAATTATTTAGCCATCCATAACTAAAATTTAAATTTTTTCTAATGATTCATCTTGCAGAAATAGGGAGAGATGTTTGTCTGTCTGTTGGTTTGTTGCACTTTGCCAGATCCGTATTTTTAGTCCAGTTCATCACACCTTATTCAGAGCAATGATGATGGCTAAAATGCGAGCTGTAGCAGTTTCATAAACGGCGTGTCAAACTCCGTAACAACAATACATGATTTAGCCCTATGTGTATGATTCATCAAATTCTTCAGCATATTTATTGATGCATGATAATGCTAATACATTTGGTCAACATTAGGTTTATTCGACAGAACTGATAACTTAATATTTGATATAACTTATGATATAAGTTATATCAAATATTCAGGTTCCGCGCCTTGATTAGCCTTGCTATTGCGCACAGGGACCTCATCATCACCTTCCCTGGAGTGACCTTTTTTTCTATTTCTCTTGTTCTTCTACCCTACGGGATGAATGTATTCGTGGAGTTATATTTCGCGAAAATTGTCTTTTCATGCATATCCGCGGATGAATTTATTCGCGGCTGAAAACTGCCACTCTCTAGGAAAAAGTTAACTCTATTGCAGCTAGTAATAGAGTTATTTCTACGCATGCGCAGACCTCGTGTTCCGGTTTATAGTTAGCTTACAACTGCGAGGCAATCATGCTAAGCTATAGTAAACAATTTTTGCTGCGTCCAGAGGTTTTCACGAATATTCATCGCTTTGGAGGCCTTTGATAAGCCAACAACTTGTCGTAAGTAATGAGTTTTTCACATTTACTAAATTAGTTGAACTTTACTTTAATTCTTCGGTAAAACGCAATACTTATTTGTTTCATCCCTACCGCTTCATTATTTGTTTTAGTGTGAGAGAGATTTTTCAGCATACACCGAAGAACAATTATTGCAAGGGTGGTAGATGTCATTCTTAGAAGATCACCAATCATTCAGGGAGATCTTGAAATTAAGGTTGAAGTGACCGCAGCTACTTACAAGAAAAATATATCTGTTTTTTAAAAAAGGTACAAAGAACGCCTTTACGAGCACAAATCTTTGGCCAACCGATAGAACTTTGCAATAATAAGCCACGAGGAGAGTTATGATGATAACTTCCTTACCAGCCATGTAGTATAGAGAGAATCGCCTTCAACATCTACCCAAGACAGTGACAGCGACAGAGCTGCTATTACCAAAATAACTAGTCAGAAAGCACCATTACACGCTAGTATTCACGTATCAAGAGTACCAGTTTAATTTTATTGCTAAACAACCGCCATATGGACTAAACTGTTTATATTTACTCCATTCATCGTTTGTAAAATTTTATTTATATTTGAAATATTTTATTTGTACACTCAAGTTTGTAATAAATTATAATATATCTATACATGAAATAAAATATATAATTTAATCATGTTTGCTGCAGCGATATCAAGGAGTTGTTGTTGATGAAGGGGTCTAGGTTGACTGGTTGCTTCTCTGCCAATATTCCTGCCTTGATGAATATTACTACTTGACTCTAGTTTTCGTAATCAGAGTAGGTTGTTTCATTCGCAATCTGCAGTAAACACAAACAAGAAAAATATTAACGAGTGTTAAGGAAGTACAAAAACAATAGCTGAAGTATTTAATGAAAGGGATCAGTTTTTAAACAAAAGAATTAACTAATGCAGTTGATTATGGAAAAATGTATCTGCACTGCAAATCAAATACATACCATAATGTCCAGATCAGAATCATGATCGTCCTCAACTTCGGTATTAGAGATTGATGGAGTTGATTTTAATGTAAAAAGACTAGGAGAGCTTTTTTGCGATGCTGAAGCCATGCCGAATTACTTGCGAAAACCTTGAATAATTTTGTAAAGTTTGACGCAATGGCATTAAAGCTCGAAGCCTGGCGATGATTTTAAAGAAGTTTTGGAACTCGGCTATGTTTAGTATTTCTGCCTAGCGGCTATTTTTCCGATGACGCCATTCTGCATATCTTGTGACAACCTCGAATAATTTTGTAAATACATTGTAAATGTGATGCAATGGTGTTAGCTCAAAGTTAAGGCAATGATTTTAAAAATGTTTTGGAACTCAATTATGTTTAGCATTTATATTAAAAACTAGGCTAGCGACTAGTTTTCAATTTGATGCAGTAGTTATTCTCTCTTGTGATTAAAAATAGAACTAATTATTCACGGAACTTGATAATTCGCGGGATTGACTGTTCGCGAAATCACGAAATTTTATCACCAACAAATATTTTCATCCTGTAGGGTAACTGCAAGAAACACTCTTCATATTATCTTCTGTAGTTATGTTATAGATGAAAATAAACAAACAAACAAGTTAAACCTCATTCATATATCGGTGGCGAGACTCCGGCGGCAACTTGCGCGGCAACATGCGCAGCAAAACGCTTGTGACGCCAGGCTCGACGGTTTCTGTTCACATATAAAGCTGCATCGCCAAACATAATTGCATAATCACATAAAATGTTCGCTCGCCATGCCGTTTTAATAATGGTGACCTTTACATGTACAGTGCATTTCGGGAAGGTTATGCCAGCGGCTTTTCGCAAAATTTGAACAGCGCTAAACTCTGAATTAACCGCTGGCAACTACCAGCGGTACTCGGCGGTGCCCGCCGTGTAGGCTCACATTTTACCGCAATAGCCTGTGGTGCTGTCGCTGGTGCTTTGCGGCGTATATGGGAAATAGGCTTCAAGCTGAAGCCTTTTGGTTTCAAAATGCTCATATTTTTAAAAAATACAACTAAAGATGCTTCAGCAACCGAAATTACTGAGCTGAACTATGGTGCAAGCGATGCCTCGAAATAAACAGTCTGAATGATTTTACCTGTAAAGTCCTGCAGAAAAACAACTTCGGAGGGCTAAATAAAACCAGCCAGTATAAAATGACAAAATCATGAAATGTTTTGTTGCTTGTCATTTCAATAAGACAGAGGAAACATGAAACATGTTATAGAGTCTACTCATATACACTTTGGAATTATGAACGATGGACAAACAGACTAAACTCACAGTGAGGCTCCACATATTCTGACAT
Source organism: Watersipora subatra (assembly GCF_963576615.1). Lineage (NCBI taxonomy): Eukaryota > Metazoa > Bryozoa > Gymnolaemata > Cheilostomatida > Watersiporidae > Watersipora > Watersipora subatra. Next base: position 49,355,045 of record NC_088712.1, on the reverse strand, counting down.
AATTATGTTGTCAGGGTAAATATTCTCCAGGACTGAATGAGTTGTATCTTTACATCTCAGAGTCAAACCATCTCTATCTTCTATTACAGGTGTGTAACTATTGCTTCTCATAATCACTACATCTTCTTTCAACACCTCTGTAACACATAGATAAAAATATAAACATATCTTAGGATTCCACAATAAACAGTGCAGCTACAAAGCAACTAGATCTTCTAGTCAAATCTAGATCAACTAGATCTAGAATCCAAAATATAATAATGTTACTTAAGTAATTACTTGTCATCCTTGACACTAGCAGTGAGAAACTAACACTCATTTTAGCATTTTTCCATTGCAAACAAACCTCGCGCAATTTTTAAAAATACATAAGTTAACCTTAGCACTACAAATATTAAAATAGTTAATGCTGAAAATGCAGCATAAACATCAGGTTGTTTGAGAAACTATATTAATATACTAATTACCGCTAATAAAAGCTATAAATTTCTGTTACTGGGGGCTAGCTATACAACAGCATCCTAACAGATTTATTAACAGTAAAATGAAATTCTACAAATGATTGATTTTTTATTATCGATTATCAAATAAAATGTTTACAATATGTCATAAAATTCCATCAAATGTTTGTAATTTTATATCCAAAGGTATATCAAACCCAAGACGAAAAGATTTTTAGAAAATAGCAGACTCTCGAGGCGGGAAGGCTTATAAAATTAAGACATTACAAAAATATACAAACAATATAGAATATATATAATGTTGGTTTCAACTTTACTTAGTATAAGCTTCAATATGTTTGCTGAATATTTCTCTATCCCCACTTCTACTACTGAACCTGCACATGGCCAATCCTGAACTTTTATTAGCTTGTTTCTACACTATAGTAAAAACATATACTTTTTATTGATTGTTACCAGCCACTCAGAAACCAATTAGAACTTTGAAGTTTGTCAGAATAATGGATATGTTTAATTACGAATGATTCTCCTCTCTGTTGATAAAACCAATCAGATAAGCTTGCTACACCCAGTGGGTTTCATGTAATCACCAATAATGACCAGTTTCTCTAACACACATTAATCAGCAATATTTTTTTCTTTTTGAGTTTGTATAATACGAGGGGTCAGATATGGACAGATATTAAAATTCCACAATAAACAGTATAGCTACAAAGGAACTAGATCTTCATAAGAAACCCAAATAATATAATTTTCCTTGAGTAATAATTATCCTTCTTGACACTAGCGGTAAAAAATTAACGTTCATGTTTCATATACAAACAAAACTAGAGCAACTATGTTAAAAACACAAATGTTAGCCCCAGTAAAACAAATATTAAATGCAGAAAACATTTTAGGCACCAGGTCATTTGGGAAGATACTGCATATCATAAAATGCTGCTGATAAAAAGTGTAAACACCAGTAAAGGTGCGCGCCCACTAAAGGCGAATTAGGTGAAGCTGTAGCGGCTGAGGCGTCAAACAAAAGTCACCTCAAAGCAAACTTGGTGCAATATCATTCGCGTCCATCAGAAAAAAAACAAATACAGTACACAGTTTTGATTAATAAAGTGATGTTCTTAGTGATAGTGATGTTATTTGCCTTATGTTAAATTAAAATATATTAATTATTATTATTAATTTACTTATCAGCTAGCGTTAACTCTTTTGCGATTTCTTGCCAGTTATTCCTCTTGATATCTTCATGTTTATAATTTTGGTGTCTTTGATTATAGAGGCATAGCCTCTCTCTTACTAGCGCAATGAGTTGCTCTTCCATATCTGATCATGCTACTAATATTAATTAATTAATCAATTTATTATTATTAATACACTAGTGTTTAGTATGACTACGCTTGAAGTTTTGGCGGTCTATGACCTTGGAACAGCCAATAGTGTGCAAGAGGTGGCACCCAAAATCCAACATGTTTGAAGGCTCTAAAAAGCAACAATCTTGCCGCTGTGGCTGCCGCTTTGTCGCAGCGCTTCACTTTCTAATCAAACTCGCTCTAGTGTGCGCACCTTTAACTAAAAACTATAAACACCTGTTACTCGAGGCTAGCTATACTACATCATAACACAATTATTAACAGCAAATAATGGATAGAATTAATGTTGGTTCAAACTTTACCTAGTATAGCAGATGCCCCTACAAAGTAAATTTTAGGTTTTTTAGGTTTTAGGAATTTTTAGGTAATAGGGATTTTAAAGCAACAGACTATGGCTGTTACATAAGTTATGCAGTTACTGTTACGCAGTTTAAGGTCCTTACATAACAACCATTATTATATGAATGCAATAAATCTGCCACTTAATAAGTTATAATATAATAATCCTCCACTGAATGTTGCAAATATATTGTTAAAGCAAGCAAGGTAAACAAAAGTGTTCATAATACTTGCAGAAACTAAAACAAAAAGTAGAAAAGATTATTTAGCAAGGGTGGCTTCTTGATTTCAACAACCAGTTGTGATCTGACTGTTGCTTCCATTTTAGCTTCATTTCATTTTGCAAATTTCTTCACATCTGCGCTAGTCGATATCAGTGTTCAAACGGAACTTTTAGAAAAAAATGAATTTTCTTATTTCGCTTTTATGCTTTTCACAAAACAGGATAAAAGGTTTTATTGGCATGCAAAGCTTGTGCATAATAAGATAATTAAAACAGTAGTACCTGACTATGCCATCATTGTAGAAACTGATAGTCGCTTATCACACAAATTCATATATAAATTAATCGGTTTTAAAAGATCTATAAAGAGTGAGTTCTGACGGACTGTATCAGGTTCGGTACGCTCAGGGTTAAAAATAAAGGCAATCATCTACATAAAACCTTAATTTTGTACCAATCTTCCGTGGGAGGATTAAAAAGAACAACAGGTCACATTTGGCTCATAGTTTGCCCACCTCTGCTCTAGTGCATTCGGTGATAGATCATATTCAAGTATTTCTGAATAATTGTGTGGCTACCTATTCTCTGTGTTTTGTCAACACACCTGACAACCTCACTGCGAACTAGACTGCCAGGGTATTAGTAAATAAATTAGAGAGAACGATATCCATTGTTTCTTCTCTCAAGTGCAGCTAGAAAAAATGATATTTTAAGGCTTACTATGAGATCCTGGATTTTCAAATTAAATTTGAAAACTTGCACTGACTTGAAATACATAATTATTTATGATGTTTTTGGAGAAGCAAATCTTGGAACAACTTAACTGGGCAGATTTTACCAACTACATCAGCAGAGTGATACACAATGTCAATTGCCAGCCAATCAGAAACCAATCAAATCTTAGTTTGCATATGTGTAATTTTGGGCTAATTATTATCTCTATTGACACAACCAATCAGAGGTACAGATCAGAACATGTATCAGATGATACACTCAGAGGGTTTCATTCAATCACCAATAATGATCAGTTTCAGACTCATAGCAATAGTTTTTACTTTGGATTTTATTTCATGCGTGAGGTCAAAATGGTTACTAGATTTTGTGTTATCAAACGATCTATCAGAAATTTTAGTACATTCAGGTGATTTTGTGAGACATGAAAACTGTTAATGCAGTATGACTAGAAATTAAACAAAAATAAGAACAAGCCATTATTTTGTAAAATTATCCACTAGTAACTGTTTCACAAATACATAATTGATGATTACGATCAATCTTGGCTTTATATGGCAATTATATCGTCACCTTGCAAACTGAATATAAAAAGTCAGAATACAATAAGTTAGTTGGTTAATAAACTAGACAGCACACTAGTTCACATTTTGTGGGCTGTTGGTTATCTTATAAACTAGTATAAAGACTCATCTCCGTATATCACTAACCATAGTCATATACAGAGTCAGGACTCCCTCCAGTTGATGTACAGTTGAATGTGAACTCTTTTCCTTCTACTATTTTATCTGGTCTGTTCATTACAAGATTCTCAGGTTTAACTACAACAGAGCACACGATATGTGAACAAAAATCAGACAGACAAGAAAAGAGAATACAAAAAAGCACATGCACAGTCTCAGACTAGTGAAAGTCGAGAGGCTGGACTTTATAGTTGAAGCAAAAGTAGAAAAAATATCAAGTAAAAAAGAAATACAAAGTTATAATAAATATAAAATTATATTAATTGAAAGTTCAAGTATTCCAAATTAGACTAGTTCAACATCTCTATAGCCACCTTCACTCTGCCCTCTGCTGCTAAAACCACTTATCTCCCTTAAAGTGGTTTTTCGCTGTGCCGCTGGTCAACTTTGCTCTGATTAATTAGTTTGAGCAAATTTCTATTACATAATTCCTTCATCTATTATGTATTTTAAGTTCATCAATAAAGGATTATTAATTCCTGTGTTAATCTGGTATGAGTAGTTCTATCCGCAGTTCCCTTAAACAGATTTGGAGAGTTCTGCAGATAAAACTACTTATCAGCTGTTAAGTAGTTTTGTGTGCAGTTGAGGGTATCTGATTCATGCAATGTCTGCTGCAGAAACTATTTATGAAATTTAATAAAAGCACAAGACAAAATTTCAAAGCTTACTAAACAAATATTATCTCTTTTAACCTATCTATATATTTGGACAGCTCAAAGCAGTGTTTACTTACATACTGGCATCTTGAGAACCTGACAACTCGCTAAAAAGCAGCGACACATTTTGATTGTTCAAAATTATGCGGTCAAAAAACAAACCAGTTCAGAAGAGTTTGAGTATATGTAGAGTTTTTGAAAATCAGTTACAATGATAAAAAAACATTCATCCATCAGAGTGTTGACCAGCAAGCAGCGAATAAAATTGCTCTCGCTTTGAGAAATAGAGATGTTAGTTTGTATAAAGGTTTGTACACTTTACTTATATTATACTTTACATGCTGTCCAAAGTAATCTTAACATGACATTTTTCAGGCGATCATTTTAGTACTCTTTAATACATGTCATAATTAATAAAATTATAACTTAATGCTATCACTAATCATCGTTATTATTTTTTATCGGTTCACCTAGCTATATTTGCATCAAATTTTTTCTGGCAATTTTATCTAATAAATTAGATTTATGATTTGACTTTAGATGTTCACTTCTCACTTGTAGAGTGAAGAAAATCGATTGATCAATGCACATCTTTAACATCCAGAATCAAAGCTTCGAATCGTTGGCTTGGCATACTTATGCTTTTGTTAAACATTTATTCATTTTTAAAATTACACTCGCAATCTATCTAACTCCCAATTTGAAAATTTTCAGTAGATACGTGTTAGAATGACATATCTATGAACGACATATATTTATTGCATTTGTTTTATTGATTACAGAATGTTTATGTGGTCCCACCAGCTGAAGCAGCTTTGTCAGTGTGGAAACTGCCATAAATGGAAAAAAGAGACTTGAATATGTGCTGCATAAACCATGATGTTTTGTTTGAGTTCGCTGCAGTAGATGAGTTTGTCTTATTGTATTAGCTGAAACTATGTGAGTGGACTCGACTTGATGGATATTTTTAATAAAAGCTTTATGCGAGAAGAAAAGGTTTTGCTTGTAAAAATTATATAATAGAATAATATTGTTGAAGATAATGCAAAACATGATTTGCAGAACATTGAATATATCATAACCCCGTTGACACCTGTGCTGATATCTTTTCTGATAGATGGATTTATAAAATGCAAGCAGAGCTGCATGGACAGGCACTTTTGCATAGCTCGACCAGTTGTTTAGTACTTGAATCAACTAATCAAATGTGACCAGTGAATTCTTTTCTACAAATTAATACCAATAATGATTGGATAACGCTGACAATCGATTACACAATGTACATGTCTTTTAGGGATGTAGTTGGTTTCCACATGTTCTTTTCAAAGACACAGCTAACATATTTTACTTACGGTAGTAAGAAACTAGTTTTCGGTGTGTGCAATGATACACAGCCCCATCCCCAGGATAGGCGACGGGTATAATGTGGGCGTGAATTTTGGGAGGCTGTATATCCTTAGTGTGGGTAGCGACAGAACTGTGCCGATACAAAGACCTTATTCTACATAGTTCGCTTGACAGAATTACTGTAGACCGGTAGAATTGGTAGTCGGTACTAAGATGTTTACACAGCATTCAGAAGAAACTAATAGATAAGTTTTTAATTTTTCTTGTTTGAGGCTTTTGAGACATTGGTAATAATGTATCTGTAGCTGGATTTAAAATTTTCTTTTAGCCAACACGAGCAAATACAAGATAAAATAGGTATATGCCAATAGAGCCGCGTAGGAGTAGACTTTTATCGCAATAGCCGATGTAAATACGAGAGATAGAGACAGGTTGTATCACGCGTTACATCATTTTGGGCAAGTCTGGGCATGTTTTTTTAGCCTGAGCGTTTTTACCGCAATCGAATGTTTTCGATTTTAATCTTCAAATATCTTGACAATGAGATCGTCTAACACAACAAACAACATAGGCCTATCAACTGATAAACAATTTGTGATTTATTTTCATCAAAGAAATTAGTTGAGCAAAAGAAAAAAGCTGGAGGAGTGATGAAGCCCATAATACACAATAGCATAGCTAGTCGGGGCATTGGGCTTGTCGTCATCGGTTTTATTCACATGTTAAAAAGATACAATCGGAGTTCTCTCTTGAAACTGGCCATCTTTTCTATGCCTTTATAGTCTAGTTGGTAGAGGGGGTCTGCGTGCACCCCCCCGGAAATCAATTTCTAATTGATGTCTTCCTATGGGGAAAAATGTGTAGAAAACAGTTTGCTATGTTAAAAATTTGAAATATTGTCCCACGTGCCTATTTTATGCAAATTAAGCCGCCATTACATGAAAATACTAAAATCGCTATAACTCCGCCAATACAACAGATAACTGCAAAAATAAGGTGTCTAGACCCAGGTTTTGAGGGTCTAGCATCAATATAAGACCAGTCTCATAGTGACCACATGTGTTCCTGACATGTAAGATATGCAAATTAGTGCCGCCATTACTGAAAAACCTATTTTTACCATATCTTTGCAAATGTTATAGCAATCGTGAAGAACGTGTTGTCTGTACCCTTGTTTTATGGGTTGATGTTTATTATTAGACTATATTTGAATGTGCCTTTTGCTTATTTGTTTTATTATAATGAGATATAGTCAGGTAATGAGAGATTCTGAGGGTACTTACCAATTAGTGTTTATTAAGCAGTGAAATATTTTTTATCATTTCATCATAGGTGGCAACACTTTACTGAATAGGAGAGGATGTGATTCATTGAATCCGTGTCATTTATATTGGATGAAGCAGTGTGTTTTTCAGCAATTTATGAATCATTCTAGGTTTATCTTTTCTAGGTTTATCATAATTTAGTCTGCTTATAGTCAGATAGGTAAAAGGTGTTTATATAATCCCTCAAGCTCTATTTGATAAGACAATTAATGCAATTACTTGCATGACTTAGTGTCATTGGTAGTAATATTTCAAAACACTTCATCATGTTGGTTATAGGCCTATACTTCTCATTTCAGAGTAATAGTTTTGGTATAAGTTCGCCATCATGCCAAAGCGAAGGAATGCTGAATCTGCCAGCACTGAACGCACCAGCCTGAGCAAAAAGCCTGCTTCACCTGCACCTGTATGCATGCTTCATGTGTTATCCATCTCTGATCATGGGCCTTTTACCCCACTCAGTAGAATCAAAGGAACTGCATTTGATAAACTAAAGCACCTTCATGAAATCTGGGACCTGCGGCTCTGTCAGCCACATGCATCTCCCTATCGTATGCAGTCTGTATGCGACCAGATTCCTGAGACTGTCCCCGAGGACCTTGAAAATAATGGGTATCACCGTCAGTGTTATCAGCGGTTCTCTGGCAATCTGCATCTTATAGAAAATAAAACAACTGAGGAACCACAGGCATCCACCTCGCTATTGCATTCACCTCGTAGACATTCAACTGGACCTGTCTTTTCAGAGGAGTGCATTTTTTGTGAGAAATTAGAGATCAAAGGTGCTGATCGAAAAACTGTACGACCTGTCCATTTCTCATCTTGGAGAAACAAGGAAAATGCATGGGAACAAATTGAATCGAGAGCTGAAAAAATGGGCATGTTTCGGCTTCATAGACGTGTGAAAAATGTAGACCTCTTTGCTGTAGAAGCAAAACATCACCCATCATGTTTGAGATCATTCCACACTGCATTTGCTAACTTTGAACGCGGGGTTAACAGAGCAAATGACCCAAAGCGTACTGAACACGCGAAGATTTCGGCCGCTTATGAGAAGGCACTGAATTTTGTACGGGAGCACATTCGAACTCATGTCATCCAACGGAATGAAGTCCTGCGTCTAACATCATTGCGCTTGCTCTATATTGAAGAACTGAAACGCAATGGGCAGGAGAATGAAAACTACCGCTCAGAGAAACTCCTGAAACGTCTACAAAATGATTCAATCAAGGAGCATGTGTCCTTTCTGAAGGTTGATCATGACAAACTTGATGCAATTTCATTTTGGCTTGAGTACAATTCCAATATTTCGGTTAACGATGCTTTAGCACAAGCTTACACGCTTGGTAGCAAAGACAAATACCGAAACGCTGCTCTGCTTCTTCGCAGTAATATTCTACAGGCTTACAAAGACTCCAAAGTCCTCCCATGGCCGCCAACATTAGATGATATGGACCTCAGCTGTGATGATCTACTACCATCTGATCTCATTCGTTTTCTAAGCATGGTGATGTCAGGAAAAGAAGACATAGATACAAGTGAAAAGATGAAGTGACTGGTATTCTCCATTGGGCAAGACATTTGCCGTGCAGTGTCAGATGGAAAATGGAAATTACCAAAGCACATGCTACTGGGTGTGACCGTTCGACACTTGTTTCGTAGCAAGCAGCTCACTAAGATATTGCACCAACTTGGTCACTCCGAGACATGATTTTGGTTTAGAGATGGAAACTGCACTGGCCAAGGTCCTGGATGAGGTATCAACCTATCTCACACCCCAGATTGTGACAGGAGAGGGCAACATGGTATTTCATTGTGAGTGGGACAACCTCAACAAAACTACAACGAATGTTCATGGCAGCAATATTGTCAACAGTGCTGGGGGAATCATGGTACAGGAGGTCAAGCCCGGGATCCAAAATTCAAATGTCCGAATGCTTCTAATGATGGATAAATCCAAACAGCGTAGCTTGAAAGTTGATACACCAGAAACCCTCCCACCCCTGCACTTCACTCGTATTGGACCAGTGTTTCCAGATGGCTCTTCATTCACACCACCTGTTAAAAATGAAACAGTTTATACTACCAAGAAAGAAGAGTACTACGTCTGGCTCTTCAGCAGGTATATTGGAAGCAGTGGTGAACAGCCTGTGCCTGGACTAGGGGGGTTCATCTCTGCAACTGGAACTCCGCCACCAAGGAAATCAACTGTTGACTACTTTACACCTATTCATCAACCAATAACTGACAACACAGTCGTTCGTGAGCAACTGAAGCGGTCTGAGGCAGCCACAGCCGAGGTGGCTCAGAAATGGGTCCTCAATACATTTGACCTTGGCGTTTGTATGAAGGCACTCCCCATTATTTGGCGTTGGTCAGAAGAGTTTGCCAAACATGTTGTAATGATTGGCCCCTTTCACACATCCATGAACTTCATCGGCATGCTCACAGGCCACAAAATGAAGGGTTCAGGATACACTGAGATTCTCTTAGAGGCACAGCTTGTGACAAGTGGATCCATAAAAGGTGTTCTTAGCGGAAAAGCATATGCCAAGTCCCTGTTTTGCATTAAAATTGTTTGCGAAGCAATGGAAAGGCTGTTGATTGAACAGTTTGTTCAAAACATTTCTTGTTCTCAACTGACAGCTACTTTCCGGGATTCATCAAAGCTCAGAAAAGACTTCGACGTGGCAGCTCAGAGAGGATCATTCTTGCCGGACCAGCAACAAGAAAGCCATACGACTTCAAGGTGTTCCTTGCAAATGACGACAACAAGAAGCAGCTCTGTCAACTCATGCTGCAGGTATGGAGTGGCCAACAGGCGGCATCTAGACTGGAGAGAACCGAGATGGCAGTACTGATTGTCGAGGGGAGAGCTCATCAGTTCGTTTCCAAAGAAGGCAAGGTATGTGAAATTGCACCTTTATTTTTAGGATGACTACATTCATTTACATGTTAATCCAAAATATGCTCAATGACCTTTTTTGTTTCAGGTCGAGGTGCTTGAGATGCCCACTATATACAGTAACCAGGAAGAGACAGATACGAGAGTGGTGTTGTACCTACATCATGCTGCTGCTCTTGGTTACAAGAATGCTGTGGTTAGAACCCCTGACACGGATATCTTCGTGATTCTACTCTACCATGCCCATGCTATCAAACTGACTGTGTACCTTGATACAGGATCAGGAAAGCAACGTCAGTTCATCAATGTATCTGAGCTTGCACAATCATTAGGGGAGGACTACTGTGCTACCCTTCTTGGCTTCTATGTCTTCACTGGGGAGGATTGTACCAGTGCTTTCAAAGGAAAAGGGAAGGTCGGTCCACTAAAAAAGCTTGAGAAGAACCCGAGATTCCACAAGGTGTTCAGAGAACTTGGGAATGACTGGAGCATAAATGGCCTAATGTTGAACCAGTTAGAACAATTCACTTGCTTGATGTACAGCCAAAGTCGTGATTTGTCTGTGGATGCCGTCCGATCTAAGATGCTTCGAAAGATGGTAGGAGAAAATGAAAAATTAACATTGAAATCTAAGGTGGACTTTGCTCGCCTCCCTCCATGTCTTTCAGCATTGAAGCCCCATGTCCAGCGTGTGAACCACCGGGTTTGTTTGTACAAACGAGCTAACAAACCCATTTGTGAAAAGCCAAACCCCTACGACGAGGGCCAGGGATGGATAAAGACAGAAGAAGGCATGCTGGAACCATTGTGGTCATGTGGTCCAGTACTACCTACCTCACTAGTTGATCTCCTTGAAACTATTGATGATCAGGAGGAAGCAGAAGATAATTGCGAAAACGAAGAAACAGATTCATTTGACTTCGACAGCGATGAAAGCGATGACGATTGAAGCTTGTGATGACGGAACATTTAGATGATTTCCAGAAGCATCTATATCTTAATTTTTTTTCTTCTTAATGTGCAAATAACACTTGTGATGAAAAAACGACTGGTCTTATGATGTTCATTCACCCTTAAAATACGAGTACAGGCAACACGTTCTTCACGATTGCTATAACATTTGCAAAGATATGGTAAAAATAGGTTTTTCAGTAATGGCGGCACTAATTTGCATATCTTACATGTCAGGAACACATGTGGTCACTATGAGACTGGTCTTATATTGATGCTAGACCCTCAAAACCTGGGCCTAGACACCTTATTTTTGCAGTTATCTGTTGTATTGGCGGAGTTATAGCGATTTTAGTATTTTCATGTAATGGCGGCTTAATTTGCATAAAAAAGGCACATGGGACAATATTTCAAATTTTTAACATAGCAAACCGTTTTCTACACATTTTTCCCCATAGGAAGACACCAATTAGAAATTGATTTCCGGGGGGTGCACGCAGACCCCCTCTACCAACTGTACTATTAATAGACTTAGGGAGTTGATTCCAAAAAATGGCTTGGTGGAAATCCACCCTGCGATGGCCTGCACGGGAAGAAGATTGTGGGAGATTTAGACAGGAATTTGATAATCGGGTTTGATGTAATGTGCGAGGGATGTAATTACAATGAAATTCTTGATGAGCTAAAAGTATATTGCGATATGAATATAGTGAACTGATAGGTAGTATGGATGATGATTTAAAGAGGTTTGGTGTGAGTGAGGCGAGGTTTTTTTGTGAATGGTCCTTATCATGCGTTTTTGAAGTGTTATTAAATTTGGAAGATGGGCAGGAGGGGCATTTTCCCATGACTCAATGCAATATGAAAGTTTAGAATTAACCATGGAATTGTATAATAAAAGCAGAGGTTTGCGGGGTAAATATTCAGATGAGCCTGATAAGGGTCTCAGTTTTTTTAGCAAATATTTGATGTGTCTTTTCCAAGTGAGATTAGAATCAATGAAAATACTTAAGAATTTAGTGTGAATGAAAAATACTTTCTTTTAAAATTAACTCAAATTTGACGCAACCACATCTTTAATACTTCAAAGAACATGCATATAAAAATGAGTTGCAAGTTTTGGACCAGAGGTTACGTTTAGCGAGCAAACCTTTACGAGTTGCGTTTGCGCTAAATGCAGCGCATAAGTTTTGCTCTACCACAAAATTGTTTGGAGGCTAATATTAACTAGTTCAGTGGTGCAAAAGAAAAGGTGAGACCAGAAGATATTGTGGAAAATATTGGACTAGAAGATGTTCGTTCTATCGAAAGCAACAATCAGAACACAGCTATCCGAGCAAACGATGCAAATATTTTTGTTAAAAAAACATTAATTTTTGTTTCAGCATGTAATATAAGTATGGTTTATGTCATTTGTATCATTTGATAGATTATCATTGTATAACTTATAAATATGCAGATTTATAGCATGTTATTTAATAGCATCCTTGCGGCTATCGTAACACGGCTTACAATGGATCGATGCTCATAACTCCACTTCTATAGCACATTAAAAGCTAATTTTTACTGTAAACTATAGCAAACATATCAGTGAGTGCAATGAGATTTTATGCAACATTGTTAAATATAGATATAAAATAAAATATGCCTTCAAACTTAGAATAAAATAATAATCTAAAATGCTAACAAATTGCAAAGAAGGATGCAGGCTATAATATCATCGCAGGTCAATTGCAAGCAATAGATGTCAACTGGTAGATATATCTCGGTTTCTTTATGCATATTTATTAAGAGATCTTTGACAAGTTAGAGGTAAGTTAGCAGATTTATTGCATGCAAAAGGTTTTAAATCGCTCCACCGGAAAAAGAGAAAATATAGGCAAATTTCTTTTCGCCCGGAATCAGGTCAAATTTATTTTACCAAAATTCTGACGAATCATTTGAAACATACACCGATAGCCTCTATTTAAACGCCGCCTCCAATTGACCACCGCTATAGATGAGGGGTTGAAAAGTAATGTGTCGCGGCAATCAATTAGAGGTTTTAGGATATATGCAAAACTAATAAAAATTTGAGAGATAGATTATAAATTTTGATCTCCAGAGTCTTATGAGGGTGCTACAGCAACGAAACCACACAACAGTGCAGTTACAAGGTGTCAGTAAACAAAGTGTTAACATAATTTGTTTCATCACAGAACTTACTGGTACCAACTAGTAATACACTTAGTCTGGCATGTACAAAGTTCAACTGAATTTGAAAAGTATCAGTATATGAGATCAATTGTGCGAATGCACTGAAAATTCATTATTTAATAATACATCTGAGTAATTGTACTGCCAAATCTCTATTTGTGATTAACTTATAATAATGTTTAAAACAAATAGGATTTTAAATCTAAATGAGTTTCAAACATTCATCACTCAGTTTCTGAAAACACAAGCATTTTGGAAGTAAAACTGAAGAGCCTGATAATAGAAAATAAGAATGACAGTTATACCAAATACATATAAGCTTTAAATTTTACCTAGTCTTAGTTAAAGTAAATGATACTGTGTATCACTCCATGACCACATAACATATGATCTTAGGCATCATCAAGCCTATAATAGTTATTAAGGAAATTTCCATAACCATTTCTAACTGCGGAATGAGTTACATGAACTACAACATATTCTTATGGAAATGATTTATTTACTACGCAACAGTCTGGGCATACAAAGACAAGTGAAAAGTGACTTGCTCTTCTATCACACAGAGAGAAATTTTGATTGAATTTTAAATCATTAATAAATCTAAATTCAGGGTGACAAAACTGTACTCAAAATTGATTTAATCTGCATTTAATAATGATTTACCTATGCCAACGCATACTGTGGCTATTAAATCATATTATGATTGATAGCTGAGCTTTTGTACAGCTTTGCTAGTGCCTTTTCAATCATATAATGATTGATGGTTGAGCTTTTGTACGGGTATACTAGTGCTTGTTCAATCATATAATGATTGAAAGTTGAGCTTTTGTACAGGTATGCTAGTGCTTGATAAATCATATAATGATTGAAAGTTGAGCTTTTGTACAGGTATGCTAGTGTTTGATAAATCATATTATGATTGAAAGTTGAGCTTTTGTACAGGTATGCTAGTGCTTGATAAATCATATTATGATTGAAAGTTGAGCTTTTGTACAGGTATGCTAGTGCTTGATAAATCATATAATGATTGAAAGTTGAGCTTTTGTACAGTTTTGCTAGTGCTTGATAAATCATATTATGATTGATTGTTGAGCTGTGGTACAGGTATAGGGGCCTACTAAGGCTTGTTCAATCATATTATGATTGATAGTCGAGTTGTTGTACAGGGATACTTTTTGTAGAAATAACCAAAACTAAATCATTCTGTGATTCAGTGCTGTACTGCTATGGATGCTCCCTGTTCACTCATGGTACTGTCATTTTTAAATCAGAATAAAATTGTAATTTTATACCAGGAAAAGACAATTACACACTTGAGTGAACTGATTACTATGAACTTCTTATTTTTATTTTCATGAAATACTGAGGTTAAATATATGTATAAGCAAAATATATTATGATAACTTTAAAGCTATAATATGAATAAAAAGGTTAAAAATGAACTGTTTTGCAATGAAGTATTTACATGTAAATGTTTACAAATAATTATAAAAGAGAAATTATTTTAATTGAGTACTAGCGACACCAGCCGAGATACCATCAGTTAGAGTTCTAGAGAAGCTGTTACTTGACTATCCCCATCATTTGAAGAAGTCTCATCTGCAATGCAGATTTTGTTGTCATCAATGATGAGAGCAGCCGTAACAGACATTCCACCAGAACCCCAACTGATGAATGGGCTTGGATGTGGTACCTCTGGTTAACCACAAACAAACACTTAACATAGACCAGACATGCATCTACCTCAGTTGCCATCAGGAACACTGCTCCTGTTGACAAAACCAGGTAGATGCATTCCTGTTCATTTGTCAATACAATGGCTCCTCTGCTGGTTTCATCCAAGGTACTTTGCGAAAGTCTCTCCATAAACAGGCTGGTGGCTGTCGACTTGCCCCTCAAAACACATTGCTTTTCATCATCAAGCTTGTCACCTATAACATCACAAAGGTAAATTGGTAAAAATTGGTACAAAGGTAAAAATCATAAAGTTAATAGCACAGTTCATAACTAATAGTCATGTAAATGTTCTAAAACTAGCAATATAGTGATGTGGGTAGGTAGGATTAATGATTAGGAGTTACCTAACTCTGTGTTAAGGATTGAGTGATAACTATAATACAATTCATAACTAAGAGCTCTGGTTACAACTAGTAATATAGTTATGTGGGTAGGTAGGGTAAATGATTAGGAGTTATCTAGCTTTGCGTTAATGATTCGGAGTTATCTAGCTCAATGGGGAATATTGATTTACTCAACATACACTTACAATTTGAATTAATGTTTTTCAACTTACTCGTTTTAACTCCTTCTGTTTCCTAATAAGGAGAGTTTGAGTTCTTGAGATCATGTTAGGCTGAAGGTTGGCCAGCTGGTGTTCCATCAGTTCTATAAAAATATCTTCATCGACGCCTTGGTCTAAAATTGATAGAAAAATTTAAATGATATATTCTGGTTGAATATGTGAGCAATTTTTTCATAGTTGTTCTGTTGTTTCTGTGAGGTTAAATATTATATGTTTTAAACAACAGACAATATATATTAAACTATAAAAGATTTGAGATTGTGAATATAGTCTTAAAAATCCCAATGCAGCCACCATTACTCTTGCTCCAAGGGGTGTGCGTGTGTTCTATGATTTTTTGTGATATCCAATGATGTAGTTCTCAGGAATTTTACATTGCTTAGTGACAGAAACATTAGTATGACATTTATTATAAATTTTTGGCTAAATAGTGCCATGTTGTATGTTATACAAACTCACCATGGCAGGCTTTCACAATTGATTATCCAAATGACTGCAGAAAGTGTGATGGCACAGATGACACAAGCTCTTCATGGTTACTTGCTTCAATATTGTCTATGTCGTCACTACGATATATTTTTTAATTATCTGAATAGTTGTCAATTGTGTTGTGTATCCTACTAGGTGATCGCTTTAACAGTATCAAGTGCAAAATGACCATTGCCAGCTTTAATTCTACAAGGATGATTTGAAAATGCCTCCCTTGTTTTCATTGGTCAATGCGATGAATAGGCTGCCCAGCGCCTGAGCCGCTTATCATCATCATAGATATTAGGCATTTATAGCTTTAAAGCAAGACATGGCCAATTTGTTGTACATGTATTGAGCAAAAATACTGTGAATAATAGTTAACCGTGGAATGCAATGATTTTAGTTTGTATTTTTAAGCTAGGAATACAGAGAATTTAAAAAACCCCAAGATGGCAACATAAGTAAAAAAAAGACATAATTAATATGAGTTAGTCTGGATAGGTTCTTTTGGAGAGGGAAAGAACCGTGCCTCTACCCCACCACGCAATATGTGTAGTGTAGCTACTTGATTTGACTTGAAAACAAATAGCTTATCTTATACTGAATATTGTATTATGGATACATTAATCATTTCAGTTGGGTTGAGTATCAGATAGATGTTGCAACAGTGGCGAAGATGTGCGGTGTTAGGAATGCATTACTATCATGTTTTTTTCCTTATTACCACGTAAATAAAATTTTGTGTATATACTGTATTGCACCAATAAGCAACGAAATCGACATCTATGTGATACTGTGTATAAATGTCCGCTCATGGAAAACCATGGCCACCCCCTTGGCTCACATATAACCACCTTAACTCCATGTTTTAAGCAACACTTACAAAAGTCAAATAAACATACAGGTTACAGATCTTCTGTGCACTACAAATGACGATGCAACTTAATAGGAGAAATCAATCTTCACTCAGTAAAATAAAATACACTAAAGGTTTCTATGTATCAGATTAAGTGAAAACAATTGCCAGATCATTGCTCCCAACCAAATGTTTCACTGGTAATAAGTGTATTTTATCGATATCAGGCAAGGCAAAAGATCCTAAATAAGTGTAATGTAGTAATTTAATCTTGTATTTCATCCTTTTAGCTCTAGTAGAAAGCTTACAGATGGCTCAACTAATACTATACTATTCACTTATACTCGACTCCACAAACTACATTTTGTTTGTTGAATTAGGAAAGTGGAATTAGGAGATTTAAGTCAGACAATGGCCATCGAATGAGTTGTTTGAGGCCATCATTCAAATAGTAAGGTGATGAAATTTTGTCAATAGTACAGCCTCAAGCTTAGATTGCAGCAGTTTGGATACATTAGCTACATGCTACAATTAGAGGAATTCAGAGTCATGTTTATCCTTGAATTTTAACAAGATGGTAAGTTTTCTTAGCTATTGTATATCTGGTGAAATACAGTCATACTAGTGACAAACATCAATTGGCCATTAATTATATCCATGAAGCATTGGTTAAACAACTGTGACTGCATTGCTCAATAATTTTGTATGATTAGCTGAAACTTTATTTTTGTTTTTATTGATAATGGGAGAATGGCTTCAGTTGCCTCAAAACCTGACATACAATAAGCTCTACCAAAAACCACTTTCTTCAAAAGGCCACCATAATTGAAGTGCCAAGCCATATAGAAATTTACATTTAAATCATACTCATTTCAAGGCATCATGAGTTTCGCTGTCGGTCAAGGGGTGGTTTCAACTACCTGTTTCTACTGCAAAAGCCCATTACAGAATATTAGTATTAAGACTGCTTGGTATCATAGTGTACAGTGCTCAGCAAAGCATCCTGATAGCTAAAAGAACAAAGTGACCAACAATAATAACTAAATGCTTGTCTATAAAAATGTTCTTCTCAGCTGTGGTTGTAATATTATCAGGTCGCTCTAGTTGTCGCACTGGCCCATACTGAAAGCAAGCATCCCAATAACTCACAGCGTCATTGTTTCATATACAACATAAATCCCATCATTGAATTAAGTTATGTAACTCATAGCACCTGTTAATAATAAGACAAGGTATAACCACGCTATAAATAAGCAATCATATAGTATTAGATAATTGTAGTAGAAGATTGTGGAAGATAGCATTTTATGCACAATCCAACAGAGGTTTTAGGGCATTGGCTAGTAGATATTATTGGGCTCGCTGAATTAGGAAGGCTGTAGCATAACAGCCAATGAGTTTACCATCTAGCATGTATATAAAAATATATCAACTGCAACTAACCTGAGACAGGCTGAGCTTAGACTACAATAAAACAAAATAATAAATAAAACAATAAAACCAATAATATTAGATAGAGGGTTTTTACCATTGATATCAATTATATCTAAAACTGTCTACAAAAGCAATGTTTGGCTGATTGCCCCGTTTTCAACATTCCTTTATTGTAGCTCATTCCAATTTTCTGCAAGTGTGAAAAGGTGTGATACTATAATTTTACTTGGTTTTACATGTACAACTATTTAGTCAAGAGCTTCACAACACAATTCTATGTTTATCAAGAAGAATATATACAAAGCTCTAATTATTAATATGTACACAACTTAGTCATGCTTGTGAAATTTCAATTGCTTCAAAATGAATTTTTTCAATATCAAAAAAGTCTATAATAATTATACTGTTGACATTCCAGAGTAGACCAATAATATGCAATGAGGCAATTTTTCAATTATTCCAGATTTGAAACTCAACAACATTCTGATCATAGCTATTCCCTTACTACAACAGTCCAAGGTTTAATAGAAAATTTAAAACAACTATTGCAAGTTGATCATGTCAGTCCTTGGCCAGCTATTTCATTGGATTCATTAGATAGAGAGCATGCCTAAAGAGCTTTCATTGCTTCTGCATAAGCTCGTTAATAAACAGCTTTGTGAATGACAGCTCAATTTTGTGTTGCTGGCAGAACGTGAGATATGACTTGCTGCAGTCTGTGCAGCTAAGTCGATGATATGGTGGTCTGGATTTATTAATGAGATCTCAGTCTTGGCCCTTATATTACTAGACTGTTGACATCCAAGCTAAACATATTATGATGAGATAAGTTGCTCGAGGAAATTTCGTATTTTACCATTTTACAATTTTTAGGCAACAGGTTAATGCAATTACCCAATTCTCAATAATTTACTCTGTTGTGTAGTCTTATTCCAGCATTTCATTACCCCAGTGATCAGACAAAAGCAGTCTTGGGCCAAAAACGGTGTTTGGCTACACACCATTTCCGCAAAGTTGTGCAAAGAAACCTTAGTTCAGTGAACTCAACAATGCCATGTTGAAAACCTTTCTTGAGAGAATATCTAGCTAGGTTTGAACAAACTGACGAATGAATATATTTATAATACTCCAAATGTATAAATTGTTCACATGAATCAATCAAGGGGGCAGTGCCTGGATCTCAGCAAGGAAAGATGTCCAGTACTTTTTATTTATTGACTGTTAGTTTCCCCTACCAAGTTCAAATCCAACGCTTCTGTCTAGTTCCAATTAGGGAACAGATAATTTCATGAACTAACCCCAGCTTGATGCGGTTCAAAATACAATGCATTACATTTCTTAGCTCAGTTTACTAAACTGCCATGCAGGGCCGTATCCTTCTATACTGCGGTTTCTGCCATGACAGTACCTTATTTTGAAGCACAAATCCTGGAATTCACGTCATTTTTGCTTGACTTCAACCATTGGGCTGGGGAAAGGGTGTCGTTTATTGTTTATCGTTATAATTTCGTTTATCGGTTGCATGGAGAAACGAACTTTATGTCGCTTTCGGTAGACGTTTATAAAGCTGTCGTCTAGTAGCGGTAAACAAAGGATGTGAATGCTAGTAAGTTTTAAATATCATCAACAAGATATTACTCGATGAATCACAATATGAAACGATTATCTGAGAGACGTTGCTTTGTGCTAAAAGCTAAAAAAATCGTGCCTTCTTGGAAAAGAATAAAAATTGAAAAACCTAGTCAACATAGGCTCGAATTTTATAATGGTAAAATAAAAGCTATTTGATCCTGCGATCATTAGTGATTTTTTGTCAGATCAGAATAAAAAATAATTCAGATGATAGAAATGATGTAAACTTTTTGAACTTTTATTATTCTTGGAATATACAGAGAAAAACAATTGTTATTTTAGCTCACACTGCAACTTTATAGCGTTGGACTCTAGCAAATTGAATGCTTCTAAGCATTTCATACAGAGACAATTGAACATGGTTGTATTTTTTTGTAGTAGTATATAGATAAATTAATGCTATGTATAAAATATTTTGTTCATAGAAATAAATTTATGTTTGAGCTATGCATATAACATGCAAAGGCTGTAGCTTTCTGTAGCTTGGCTGGGACTTGGCTACCAGACTATTTGGCATTCAAATCAAAAGATTCAGAAGCATAGCTGGAGTGGGGGGATCTTTGTGACATGGCCAGGATCTGGCTCACTCACCCAAAGACCCTGGCTAACTCTGACACATAACAAAATTAGTACCGACAAGAGGTGGACTAGAGAAAGATTGATTCATTTATTATTGGGGTATAGAATTTCATTGTGTACTAGTAGTGGCAGCACCACTGTAGTACTTGTAGTAGTACTAGTAGAAGTAGAAGTAGTGGTAGGGATATGTGTAACCAGATTAAAGTGGGAACAACTCTTGGTCTAAACTGCTGTGGATTGTGGAATCAATATTAAATGACAACTGTCTCAAATTTGATTTATTTCCACAATGATTTAAAACAGATTCATGAGGAAGTATGTGATTGAATTTTGATAGTCCCGGCTGTCAACAATTAATTAGTGATCATTAATAAATCAATCATCAGTGTCATATGATTGATTTTTTCATTTTGCTTCACTGATTTAAGAATGATCAGTTGTGATTGAAGTTTGAGTTGTCAGTCGAATGTAGGATAGACTCACTATTTACTCCAGCTCTTGATTAATTTGCCATTAATTATCATTATCAAATCATTATTCAATCAGTATGGGTATGTGTTATGGGTAACAGTGATTTTTAGATCATTATCAACATAATATTAAATCTTAAGCCTGGCTAAATCAAATTACAATCATTTTTTTCTCTCTGTGCATGTTAAAAATGAGCTTGAAAGAATATTCTTGCATACCAGTACTATGAACTTACCCAGAACCCGTGGGATAAAAAATGATGTAGAGTTTACGCGAAGTGGGCCAGGGGCAAAGTCAGCGAAACACACAAAGTTAGCGCTAAGCAAGGCATCTGATACGGTTCCTCTTGCAGGAAATATCAACGGAGGAGCGACAGCTGCACCGACTTCACAGTAAGCTTGATCTATATCAGGAAATCCTGGTGTGTTCACAAAATTTTCAGGTGTCCATTTATCATCCAATACATCATATCTACAAGCAGTCCTATCGTCTGTTGCAGTGACACCATTAACCAGGTAGACATCAGTAACATCTGCATTTCCACTAACTGTACATGTCAGAGTAATCAACTCATCTCTGTAGACTGAAGGATACCCAGTGGTCACTACCGACAATTCAACTTCATTTCCTACAACCATAAAAGAACAACAAGGCATTATATGAACCAACTAAACAAGATAAGTTCATCTGTATAATAACCTTTAACCCTGAATTCTATAGTCAACTTACAGTACATAAAGTAACCATATACACAGCTGTTACTAATACTAGTTAATTCATCACAATGATGAATACTACCTTCATGTATCAGAAAGAGCTAAAAAGTTATTTTTACTCCATCACAACTCAATAAGATACCAATACTAGTTAATGTATTATCAGAAAGAATACTACATTGTCCATACAGCAATAGAATTGATGAAGTTGTTGTCTGTAACTCATTACAATAAAATGTCCCAAAACAGTAACACTCATTTCATGCTTATTAATAACATTGCGCTAGAATTTTGTTTTAATTAGCTTATTAACATTTTTGAGTAACGTAATTTGCTTTTGGATATTATGTATTTTTTAATAAACGATGAACACTAGATCAAGTGTGGAACGATTATTTTGCATTAGCCCTACATAATGCACTAGAGTATACTTGCATATGGCTTACAAGTTTTATAACACATTTGTTTTATTCTTGTGTGTAAATATGAATTGGCAGTAGGCCTATCAATGAAGGAATCAATGTGGACTATAACAGAATTAAAATAACTCCTGTGTTCGGGTAGTTTTTTTTTACAGTATGGAACAGATTAATTTTTATTTAGCTATTTTATATAGGAAGTAATGCCTTGAGACACGAGTAAATTGACATACGAGCTCTGTCAAAAAATGCATTATGCTTGTATGTTGAGGTATGACTATACAGTGTTCTGTCATGAATGGATTGTTCATGCTGATCATATTGTGTTTGATCAACTTGAACACAATCTAAAAAACCACATAAAATCTTTTTCAATTGGATCTCTGTTTGCCTCTTTAGGTGCCATTTTGTATTTTTACAAGAGCCCCGGATGAGACGGATGCGCCATTTTCGTACTTTTGTGAATCTGCAGTGGCTCAAAATACATGAATCTTAACGATTGGTAAATGTGTACAAAAATTGACAAAATATTTACAAACCTGAGACATTCAAAGTAGAAATATATTAAGATTGCCTATGAAGCAGCTTTATACAGTGGAGGAGAGTACTTCATTAATATTGATAAAGGAAATGAACAACGGCGAAATAGTACGCAGTGCATCGCAAATCGGTTTCTAAATATTTATCAAAACTTGCCAAACTTCATGACAATTCCTTCAACCCAAAGGTCTATCACATGACAACCCTCTACATAGTGGACCCCCACCATGCAACATTATTTCATTCTGGTGTTGGGATTGTAAGACAAAAAATTTGTATAGTAGGATATAGAAATCTATCGTAATTACATAATGCAAATGCCTGGGCAAAAAACATAAAATTTTATATGTATCGCACATATTAAAACATAGTAACAAAATGCAGTCAAACATGGATAACTCGCCCACGGATTGCTCGAACACATGGTTAACTCGAACAGTTTTTTTGGTCCGTTCCCACGTAATGATAAAGTGCTATAGATAACTCGACCTCAAATCTGTTAACTCGAACTGTTTTTAGCCCAACGGCTACCGAGACGGCTGTTATCGCTTTAGAAAATTACTTTATTCCAAGTCATAGAGGCAAACCTCAATTTTTCGTAAATCATAGGCGTCGTTATTACCACCGTCGGCAAAATATTTTTGCCAACGGCTTTTCTAAAGGTTTGGTGAATTTTGATTTTTACCAAACATCCGCTTAGCGATCGCCTTTCGGAAGCATGGAAAAGTGAGGTGACCTTCGCATAAACTTAAAAAAAAATCGGCAAAATTGATCTCGGTTAAAACGCTCAAAAGAAAAAGATGTCTTTTCTTCTGAGCATTTCAACAACGATCAAGTTTTGCCAATTTTAATCTAAAAAACGTCCTGGCAATAACATCACCTCAAACAACAAAACAATTTCAGGTGATAGTAAAATCTCCAGATACTTTTTAATAAAAAAGTTTTAAACTTTACATTAGAAGCATTTAATTTGAAACAAGCCATTTATGCTTTTGATTTCTATTATAGTTTGTATATGTGCATATATCTACTAATAAATAAATAAATAAATACATGGATTTGTGACAGTGCTCTGATAACTTGAACGCTCTGATAACTGGAACACTTTCGCTAGGTCCCATGAAGTTCGAGTTATCCATGTTTGACTGTAGTACATCAACCTTGGCAATTTAAAATTTATAGTGAATATGATATGATATTAAACACTGAAATGCACAATAATGTCAATACCGTTTCAATCCCTCAAGATCAAGCATTTACGAAACACGAAGAATGCTAAACTAAGAGAGACAGCATCATATCTCTTATATACGGGCGGTGTGGTAGGGATTTCGGCGAATAGTATATTGGCATCTTCGTGACTAAAATATATGCAGCACACCGACCCGCCACACTTGAATTACGAGATACATTTTCGTTGATGTCTCATGGGTAGGAAAATGTTGTAACGAAAGGTTAGAACAACTTCTATAAGGTGAGGCAAAAACTGTAAGACAGGGATACCATAACTTGGAGGTCCATTGTAAATCTATAAAATATTGAAAAGAATTGCTATATTTGTTGGTAGGTGATAACTTAACCAATAGAAAAACCGATGTCTTTGCAAAAACCAATCAATTACATATCTGTATGGGGTCTTCTGTCTAACACTGTTACAATGTTTGTTAGTTTAAATTCAAAACCTTTTTGTTGGAGAACGTATTGTAATTAATTTCAGGATGTTTCTGCTATCGATAATTACATTTTGTATGATAAAAATTCATTTGCTAGTTGATTTCACATTTTTTTCAGAGCTCTGGTTTTTTATATTCATATTGCCTTGAAAATTCCACATAAATTTATTCTAGCCTTTCCAAAGTGCTTTCATTTTATCGTAACACTCCTAAGAGCAAAATAAAATGACTAGCATTTATGCAATGAGAACTACAGCCCAAACAGTTGTTTATATAAAATAATTGTATTCATAAAACTAAGCTTTTTGTATTCTGTGTTATCTGACTTGTAAATTTATCAAGACAAGTACTAGTGATCATATTCTGTCGTTGAAAAGGTTCTAATAATAAATTATTAATTTGGGCTACATAGAACAAGTAATAATAGAGCAAGAGCCAAAACAAAATGCTGCGAATTTGAATGAAAAACATGACCCCGAAGCAAAGAGTAAAATCGCAGTCAAATGGTTGAATACAATATAGAAAGACTACTTAAAATACTGTTCGACTGGAGCGCTGTTAGCCTCTGTGATAGACTGTTCCAATTGCCTACATTCAGAAAAACTGAACCTGTCATCCAAGACATTGTTGTATGTTTAGACTACAGACAGCATGTCATACACTATATAAAATATTAGTGCAGGAGTACTACACTTAGACTTAGTTCAACTTACCACTAACAATAGATGGTACGGCAAGAGCTGCTAGTGAACAGAGTGTGAATAAGTCTCTGAAACAAAACAAGGAAAGTCAGATTATAGAAAACTAGAAATAGAATGAACAGCACAACATCAGAAAAAATTACAGCTCTTTTAACTCAAATTATAACAGGCGCTGTTACGAACAGTCGGAGTTACCCAATCAACACCAGAACTGAAACGAATTTCTATCAAGTGCTCAATGAGAAGCTGCCCAAATGTAGGTTGCTCCGTGACATAAAATAGTGGTGCTCTTCAGTTTGTAAACTATTTTGAGAGGATTAATGGTTGTATAATGTGTAACAAAAGGATGAATATAATACCAAAATCATGTGACATGTGATTTTTGCAAATTCTACATCACAACTTATAATATAAACTAAAACTAAACTAGGTTTTGCCTCATTTGACCTTTTTTTACAGAAATGAAATGTTCAAGCTCAGATTACTACATATTACAAAGATGCATGTGCGATAATTAATACAAGCCTACCTATAAGCTGATGTGAAATATACACATTCCATCTCTGCAACATCAAATACCCTACAGGATGAAAATATTCGTTGGTTATAAAAATTCGCGATTTCGCAAAGTCAATTCCACGAATTATTAAATTCTTTGAATAATTAGTTATATTTTTAATCACAAGGTAGAATAACTACTGCATCAAATTAAAAACTAGCTGCTATGCTAGTTTTAATATAAATACTAAACGTAGTTGAGTTCCAAAACACTTTTAAAATCATTGCCTGGGCTTTGAGCTAACACAATTGCCAATGCATCGCATTTCTTTACCAAATTATTCAAGGTTGTTACAAGATATGCGGAATGGCGTCAGTAAACTGCAGTCAAATGGTTAAATACAATATAGAAAGACTACTTAAAATACTGTCTGATTGGAGCACTGTAAAGGCCGGGCCACACGTATCGTGTAATTTCAACTAATCTGGGAAATTCCATTCGTACGAAATTTCTGACCTGCCACACGGAGTTTCCCCACCACGGATTCGTATGAAACTAACTTTCAACTAGCCAATCATAACACGGTAATAAACTGAAGCCGATTCCGTTTCAATTATTTGCTTCAGTACAAACATGCGGGTCAGATCTAAAAAAGATAACGATTTGTGAGTTTCTAGCTGCAATTCCTAAATCGGTTGCGGAATGTACACGTAAATTAATTTCGGCGCCTACAATATAACTACGCGTTAATAAGGCCGTTTCTACGCAACTACAAAACTGCTAATGCTAGTTGCACTGAGTAGTTGTAGTAGGTTGTTGTTGTAAATGGTTTTTAGTATACTTTTGAATAGAGCTTGTACATTGATATTATTATTACGAACTATTACGTATGTACTACACTGCAAAACGGTTATTTTGTATGACTACAGCAGGTTTTGGCTTTCCCACAAAACCGTTTTACTTTTTCTTCTAATTATGATACAAATTTGAACCTGACTTTTCAGCAATTATTAGCCCAACTACAAAACAGTTATATTTCTATTAACCCTTTGGCAAGGGAAACGACCAGAATGTCGTTTACCGGTTGCGTGGGGAAACGACATTTATGTCTATTTCGGTAGACGTTTATAAAGCTGTCGTCTAGTAATGTTAAACAAAGGATATGAACACTAGTAAGTTTCAAATATCATCAACAAGATATCAGTCGATGATTTACAATATGAAACGATTATTTGAGAGGCGTTGCTTTGTGCTAAAAGCTAAACAAATCGCGATTCCTTGAAAAAGATTAAAAGTTGGAAAAACCAGTCAACATCGGCTCGACTTTCAAAACGGTAAAATAAAAGATTATTTTATCCTGTGATCGTTAGTGATTTTTTGTCTGATCAGAATAAAATAATTCAAATGATAAAAGTGATGTAAACTTTTTGGACTTCTAATATACTTGGAATATGCAGAAAAAACGATCGTTATGGTGGCTCGCACGGCTATGTTATAGCGTTTGACTCTACCGAAAAAAATTCTTCCAAGCATTTCATACAGGGACAATTGGACATGGTTGTAAATTTTTTTGAATAGTAGATATGTGAATGAATGTATATGTACAAAAAATTTTGTTCATAGAAATAAACTTAAGATTTGAGCTATGCATGTTCATAAAATATCGATTTTATTGAATTTTCGAAATTAAATTACATGAGTTTCGGTTGTTTTTGGGGGGGCTTATACCTGGTCAAAGGGTTAAATAGATATTGGAACCTGACTTTTCAGCAAACATTAGTCTAGCTACAAAACAGTTATATTTCTATTAAATAAATCCATAACGTCCATGGTACTACTGATTACATATAATCGCCAACACAGTTACACAGTTTTCAAACTGAGTTAGGAACTGCGGGCTAGAAACTCACAAATCGTTATCTTTTTTAGATCTGACCAAACATGCGCAAAAGAAAACGACCTTCAACATTCAACCAACCTCTTCAACCGACCAATCAAACAACGATTCGTAGGAATTTCTGACGTTTCATCCAATTCAGGATTCGTTCATCGTGCGCAACCAACGATGGACGAATGCGTCCAAATGTCAATTCGTACGAATCGTTTCGTCCAAATTTCCCCAATTTCGTGAGAATTTTGTCTCGTGTGGCCCTACCTTTAATCTTAAAACAAAAAAAGCTATGATGTTCATAGCACTGTTAATCCCTTTGGTGGCATTGCAACGATATTGTCTTTTAGCAATAATGACGATAATGGGCAGAGTGACTGTTATGTCGCCACACGAAAATTTTTTAGAAATTAATTTCTGGTCTGCTTGTTATCTTTTTTAATGGAATATTTTCTGTTACCAACAAAAAATAAGCCATTTTTGTGAAAAACGATTGTTTTTACAACGAACAAAAATACTGAAAAAAAAATTGGTGAATAATTTTGGGAATTTTGTTTGCAGCTTGTTTTTGCTTTCTGAATGTTTTCCCGTATTGCAACAAATTTTTTTCTTATTATGGCAACTTCTAAACGAAATTACCAATATTCCTCTAATGCTGCAAGCAGTAGTACTGCTAGTACCAGCAGCGTTAATAGGATGAAAGACATTTAGAGAGACATATATGAAGCAATTACTTGAAACACATTTATTCATATTTACCTGTATTACAGAATCATAATAAAAGTATACAATATCATAAATAAGAGCGTATCAGTTATTTTTTAAAATCAATAGGTGAAAAATTAATTTGCCCGGGCTGCCTGACACAACCCAAAAAATTTGCCTGTGATAAAGGTAACTTGAAAAATGCCAAAACATGCAGCGATAGCAACATAACATGATTCATAACTGTGAATATAAAGTTCAATAAACTTAAATTAGTTCACTTTTCAAAAAAGATATGATGAAGTATAATAATCACCCAGATAATAAGTTTGTTATTACATTTACTTGTAAAAGACATGCAATGAACTGCTATCAACATCAGCATGATAGCTGATCATAGCATCTGCTGATGACATCAGCCATCAGCAGAAATAACAACATTGATAGGAACGTTGTGTTAGTGTTAATTCATGAAAGGTTAGTACCCAAAGTAATTTTGAGTATATATCCAATAAATATATATAATATATTTTATAATATATATCCAATATTCGACTAAAAACTATAAACTCACCCAAAATGGCGCATCTTAAGTGTTTCAAGAGCTCGTCAGATGATGAACTCAGGTTTAACGATTTGAAAATCCTTGCTAAAAACAAAAACAGATACAATTATTTGTATCACAAAAAAAACTGAAGCTTGATGTGTGAAAAGGATATAAATACAGGTAGAGCTGGTAGTAAAAATGTTGAGACTTGGTCAGGAGTTACAGTTACACTTGAAGTTCTGCTCATAATATTGTAACTACACTAGTTTGACTGATGACAAGACAGATTCAATATTTCATCTGAGTCCATAAAAGAGCTATGTGTAAAGCATTACAAACAGAATTGTGAAAGATAAATTTTCTCTATATCCGTCATGGCGGCCTAGTTCCAAGTGTTAACAGTATTAGCAACACTGTATTCATAAGACTTGGAAGGGGTTGAAGCAGAATAATCATGTAAACCTTCGCAACAGAAATTAACTTTTATATTATGGATTGAGTCAAAATCAACATTAAATGTCCTTTCAACAGTTTGTCCAATTAAAAATAAACATGTGGTTATCTCTATCAAACTGCTTATCATCCCTGCTTAGTTGCACATGTCAGAGAATTACCAGATAGTACTTGTGCTGCTATTGGAACTATGATAAAACTAATTCCACTTTACTGCTACCACTTGTTTCATTTTGCCAGTTGTTTTTCATGTGCGACTATAATATTTTAAAGGACACATGATTGCCATTATCATGACAGTATTGGAAGAGATAAAGACACCAGCAATGGCATCTACCAGGCAAACCATAGGAGGAGAATATAATAACAATGAAGAATAACAAAACAAATAATAAAAAGAAATATTCACCTTTAGGAAGTTATAATATGTCTAACATTTCTATCTTGCATAGTAATCAGTTGCAGGCATTGCGTATTGGGTCATTCATATGTAAAGGTGAATGCTGTCAATCATCCTAATCACTATTCAAAAATTTCCCTTCAGTCAAAATTAGATGATTCACCTAAGATTCACCGTTACAAAGTTATAATACGTCTAAAAATTTTATTTGCATGTTTCCGCTCCGTCAAAGCTACCGATTGTTATGTCAAAGGTCTTGTTGCTAGAAGGTTTTTTATCAAAGTTTGGTCATTGTGTACTAGTATGGAGTTTCTGGCGTGAAGGATTAATTGCTTGTCTTGGTCAGACTCGAACAAGCACTAGACTTTGCAGGCAACTATGTCAACATTACTGACCAAGACAAGCAAATAATCCTTCACCCCAAAAACTCCATACTAGTACACAATGACCAAACTAGGATAAAAAAATCTTCTAGCAACAAGACCTTTGACGTAACAATGGGTAGCTTTGACGGAGCGGAAACATGCTATTTAGTTGGCACATACATGTTGTCGCTGCTACCCAACCAGCTTCGAAAAAACATCGGACTATACAGAGATGATGGACTAGCCATCAGCACAGCCTGCACACAAAAAATGAACGACTCAAGAAATGGATATGCAAAATATTTAATCAGCACAAACTGAAATTAACCATCAAAGCTAATCTGTAAATTTCCTTGATGTAACCTTTAACCTCAATGTAAGCACCTACTCACCCTATGCCAAACCTAACAACACAACAGTATATGTTCACAAAAACAGTAACCACCCGCCTACTGTAATAAAAAATCTACCACACAACATTAACTTGCGACTAACTACACTATCCAGTAGTGAGCATGAACTTAGCAAAGCAGCACCCCCTTACCAAAAAGCACTCAATGACAGTGGTTATAACCACACACTAAAATACAAACACATCCCGACCCAGCCAGCGACTAACAAGAGACAGCGTAAGCGAAACATAACATGGTACAACCCACCTTTTAACGCCGACGTACAGACTAACATAGGCATAAAATTTATAACTACTCATTCACTGCACAAAGTATTTAACAGACACATACTAAAACTCAGCTACTCTTGCATGCCAAACATAAAACAGCAGATAGATTCACATAACAGACGCCTGTTGAGCAGCCAGCAGAGCACAACTACAAATACGGCCTGCAATTGTGGAGTAAGGAACAACTGCCCACTAGATGGAAACTGCCTAACTACGAACATAATATACCAGGCCATAGTGACTAAAGAAGACATGGGCACAGAGAGCACCTACATAGGACTATGCACAACCGACTTCAAATCCAGATTTAGAAACCACACAGCCTCTTTCACACACAGTGACAAACAAAAAAGCACAGAACTTAGTAAACACATCTGGAAACTTAAGAATGAACAATACAAGCTACAGGATTAAATGGAAAGTTATGCAGAAAGCAAGACCTTATTCAAACCAAACAAAAAAATGTCATCTGTGCCTTAGTGAAAAGTATTACATCATTTGCAGGCCAGAAACAGCCACCTTAAACAAAAGAAACGAAATAGACAACACATGCCGACACTCCAAGAAATACGTACTCAGCCAATACGATCCAGGCAGAGGCGGAGCTACAAACACCACCAACAACACCAGGAGAGGCAATCCCACGCGCCAATTAACACAAGTCACCTGAAGAGTGCACCAGCACGAAACAGACCTGTCGTGACCCCAGAATAAAACATCAATCTGGAAGAAAGATAAGTAACATTAACCTATTCCAACACTCTAGTTAGTTATAACACTCCTCACTTTTTAGAGCGTAGAGTGCTGTTAGTAGTAGGCCTGGCCACTTATCTATTATATATATATATATATATATATATATATATATATATATATATATATATATATATATATATATATATATAATATAGATAAGTGGTCAGGCCTACTGACCACTTATCTATTATGTATTATAAGATATATAATAGATAAGTGATATAATAATAATAAGATAATAGATATATCTATTATCTTATTATTATGAATATAAGGTATATATCCACCAAATATATATATATATATATATATATATATATATATAATTGATTCCTCACCCCGGTTAACCCATATGGGTGGTAGTTTCTGCTGTAACTCGGGTCTCCTACCAGAGACCTGGGAGTTTGAGCACTCGCCTCAAGATCTTAGCTGTTCCTAGTAGCGCACTTTTCTGCGACTCACCTGAGTTGCATGCTTCCCGCCTACTCATTCGCTGCACAATGTATTTAACAGACACATACTAAAACTCAGCTACTCTTGCATGCCGAACATAAAACAGCAGATAGATTCACATAACAGACGCCTGTTGAGCAGCCAGCAGAGCACAACTACAAATACGGCCTGCAATTGTAGAGTAAGGAACAACTGCCCACTAGATGGAAACTGCCTAACTACGAACATAATATACCAGGCCATAGTGACTAAAGAAGATACGGGCACCGAGAGCATCTACATAGGATTATGCACAACTATGGACTGCAGGACTATGGACTATATATATATATATATATATATATATATATATATATATATACAGTGAAACATGGATAACTCGCCCTCGGATATAGCGAACACATGGTTAACTCGACTGGATTTGCTTGGTCCGTTCCCACACAATGATAAATGGCTCTATATAACTCGAACTCAACACTGTTAATTCGAACTATTTTTTGCCCAACGGCTACCGAAACGGTTGCTATCGCTTTAGAAAATCACTTTATTCCAAGCCATAGAGGTAAACCTCAACTTTTCGTAATTCATAAGCGTCGTTACTACCTCCATAGGCAAAATACTTTTGTCAACGACTGTTCTAAAGGTTTGGTGAAATTTGATTTATACTGTTATACGATGAATAGCACGGGTTAGCCGGGTCACGGGCGCAAGGATTTTCACCACGCACATACAAAACAAAAACAGCATGTCGTTTTTGTTTTGTATTTGCGTGGCGAAAATCCTTGAGTGCGTGACCCGGCTAGCCGGTGATGAATAGTTTTCCGACGTGGATTCCGTGTTGAATCAACGTCGGAATGTTGAATGTTTAAAACGTTTTAAAAATTGTGGTAATTAAACGTATACGTTGTCTTAGCTAAAAAAAACTATTCATCGTTTGACCTAAACACAGAATACGTGTGTACATTCAATAAGTATCCATTCAAAAAACGTTAGTGATATACAATGTACCGTAAAACCTCGTAAAACTTTTAATTGAACTGCCTCGGAGTGTTGCTCTTAACGAATCCCAGGTAAAGTAAGTTAATCTTTGCATAAACTTCAAGAAAAATCGGCAAAATTGATCGTGGGTAAAACGCTCAAAAGAAAAAGATGTCTTTTCTTTTGAGCATTTCAGGAACGATCAAGTTTTGCCAATGTCAATCTAAAAAACGTCCTGGCAATAACATCACCTCAAACAACAAACCAATCTCAAGTGATAGAAAAATCTCTATACTTTTTGATAAAAACGTTTTAAACTTTACATTAGAAGCATTTAATTTGAAACAAGCCATTTGTGCTTTTGATTTATATTATAGTTTGTATATGTTCATGTATCTACTAATAAATAAGTAAATACATGGACTTGTGACAGTGCTCTGATAACTTGAACACTCTGATAATTCGAACACTTTTGCTCGGTCCCTTGAAGTTTGAGTTATCCGAGTTTCACTGTATATATATATATATATATATATATATGTGATTATTTGGTAGACATTCAGTGAAGCATTAACAGGGGTCAATGAATTGGTGGTATTATGTCATTGTAGTTGTGTAGCGATCTACTTGTCTAGCTAAAACACTTATGATTGATGCTTTTTTAACATATCGCATCGAGTGTTGTGGTCAGAGACTCGTAAAGAGTGTGAGTTCATAAAGAAATATTCAACTATAGAAAAAAATATTCTCACATAATTAATGACAGACCGACGAATTTGATTACTGAAATGCTCAACTTTCAATCTATATTAGCGGCTTTTGTATATTATATGCTACAAATTAAGAATCTCTGTCCACATGTAACTAGTCGTTTGCGTGCCACTAAACTATGTCCATTTGCCTTCTACTGCTGAGGCAGATCAATAGAAAAACTCCAAGGGTGGAGTGTATTGAAAATATCCATATCACATAGACCTAGAACACAGACAGGGCTAAACGCTCGTTGAACAACTAGGTCTAGATTGCTGAGCTAAAAGTGTAAATGTGGTGCATCTGTTTGGAACAGATATCTACATACAGGCCTGCCAACTCTCAAGCATTGGGTGTGAGACTCACGCAATCAAACAAAAAAAATGCAAATGAGCAAGAATTGCGTGAGATTTTCGCCCCAGTTTCCACAATTATATATATTCTATCATTGATATATTAATTGCATCAAAACCAAATCTCAAACATTGCCCCACTCTTGGGTTGGCAGGCCTGTCTACATATAATCTAAATATCAATATAAATTAAACTCTCATGACATTCAATATGAGAATATATATCAATTAGCCTACAAACCCTCTGAGAGGGTAAAACTGTGGTAGGCCTACCATATGAAGAGCATTGGCGTTTGACAGGATTTTCTAAAGATTTTCAGCGTTCAAGTATTGACCGAGTCAGCATGGCTCGGTGGCAATGGAGTTGCATCAATGATATACAGCCCCAAAGGATAGCCGACGGCGCTCATATGGGCGGGGTTTAATTATGAAGCTCTGTTGGGATTAACCCGAACACGGCACCCGAACAAACAAATATGCTGAATAAAGCACCTTGTAAATTTACGAATATTATGAACTATAGTGGTTATTTTACTTATCTGTTGAATTCATTTTGTTGTCAAATAAATATAGTATCCCAATATTGTCACCGTTATGATCAGTCAGTTGCCATTCACAAGCATTCGTGATATTAATAGTCACAATCGTAAAATAGCTCAAATTCGGTTTTGCATTTAGATTTTGAGTATGAAAACTACACTGCACAGCTTTGCCTGCTGTCCCATCTTATTGGCAAGGTAAAACAATGTGAAACCGATGAAAGACTTTGTCATTTTATATTAGGGGTGGCAAAATATTAATCAAAAACTAGAAAAAAAATGCCGTTGTTCGGGTAATTATATTCAACTTTAGGCATATACTACGACCTTTACTAATTTTAAATTTACTAAAAGTAGGTAATTTGAAATGTTTTATTTTGATTAGATACATTATTTTGGTTAGGTATTACCCCTACATTGCAGAAATTCAATGTTTGCTATTGTGACCCGCGGGGTCTACTGGCTGAATAATCTAATGAAACGATAACAGCGATTCGTGTTTTCTAAAACCTAACAAGGCAACGCGACCGCCCCGCGAGAGTTGTGTTTGCTTTGAAACCCAGGCTAGCACAATCCTAATAGAGCTCCATAATTAAACCACGCCCATATGATAGCCGTCGGCTATCCTTTTGGGTTGTATATCATTGGTTGCATGTATGTTTGTAATTAGGTCAATCTATAGACTACTATAATAAGCTGCAAAGATAATTAACTCACTCCAACTGGAAATAAATTGAATCCAATGCTGCTACCGATGAAGAAAATATTTCAACAATGATCGGCTAAATAATATTTCCTCTGGTTGAAGTCAAGTGAATAAAAGCCCTAGTAAAATCCAATACTTGCAGCTAGAATGAGCGTTCGCTAGTAACTACTAGCTTCTATATAAAGCTTCCTCGTAGGCGTGTGTCAATCAATTACTCCTACCTACACGTAGTAGGCGGAGTTACTAGCAGAGCAAGCGGGCCAATTATTATACACCAATAAAATGTAATGTTGCGGTCATTGAACTTAAAACCCCTAGAATGGCAATCACGTGACTTTTACATTTATAGTGAACGTAATGCATGCGCCATATTAGAGAGCTGATCGTATACTAGTTCTGTTTTTAAACAAACTGTGAAAAATGGCAGAAACCTACATGCTGAACAGTTATTTTTCAGCTGGGTGTTAATGAAAGCTCATCCTACACAACGTTTTGAGTGCCCTGATAGTAGAAAACCTATTTATAACATATGGAGTGGGATATCATAAATGATAAGTAGATGTAAAATAGATTTTCGTGGACCATATTAGTCATACAAACTGTTGTATTACAGATGCATAAACCCAGCAAATGATATATTCAGGCAATAACAACTGTTCCATTATATTAAAAAATATAATACATATGCATAAACCATTATGGAGAAACTTAGCACATGAAGTATTTTGATAAAAAACAACACATTTGCTGCCAAAACAGAAACCGTTTTCAAGATTTAAGTGCTAATAGCTCCTGAATGTATGATATATATATAATACAGTATCTGTAAAAATGGAATAAACTACCGCAACAACTACATG
Organism: Watersipora subatra; assembly: GCF_963576615.1. Taxonomy (NCBI): domain Eukaryota; kingdom Metazoa; phylum Bryozoa; class Gymnolaemata; order Cheilostomatida; family Watersiporidae; genus Watersipora; species Watersipora subatra. The sequence continues at coordinate 49,319,066 of NC_088712.1, read as the reverse complement.
GAAATTGAAAACTCTTGTAATAGAAGATAATCAAAATAATGCAAACAAGGAAATGCAGGAATTAGTGTAATCAGATGATTTAACTTATACATACACGTTACAGAAATTGTGTAAAAAGGAGATTTGTATGCCACTGAATATTGAGCCAAGGTGCATTAGAGGTTCTTAAGATTAAATCATATTAGAAATAACAGCACAACCACAGCTACAGATGAATATTACAGTGATTACATTGTTAATGGCCTTTAAAAAAGTACTGCTTTAGTATTTTATGCTGCAAAGATGCACCTTGCAGTTTGAATGTACAATTTTAGCATATATGATGCGGTCGAAAATCATAAAATGACTGAATAAGGTTTTTTATCAATGACACAGTGGTTGGATATGCCATCTGTCCGTAAGGTGTTTCCCAAGGCATAGCGCATCACTAGATCCTACACTACTCATAACATACACCACACAATGGAGTAGATCTAGCTTGGCATTAATACGAACATATCGATCTGCAACTAGCAGGATCTTGATGACACCGTCTGATAGACGCACCGATCCTCCACTGTTTTGTAGCTCGAGTAAAGTATAGAGATGTCGGTACTGGATACTTGACTTAGTGGTAACCAGCGACTGACGGCCAACGTCACGACAGCACTTTAGTTAGCTTTTGCACATTGTAGCCAGCTATATAGACTATACTGTTATCTATAATAGAAGATTGACATCTGAAATCATTATGAGCTCCACAAACTGATCAACTTCTGGAGTAGCCTGTATGATGAGAATCTTGTTTTGAGCAGTAACATTACCTGTCTTACCAGCATCTGATTTTGCACCACAGTTGCTGATAAGTTTGCGAAAGGTAGCCTTAAACTGAGTAACCGTAGGATTAATATTCCAACCACCTAAACAAAAGCATCAATTATAACAATTACATAAAATCACCAAAAATTAATTTCTTATTCACATCAACGTAGTACCCTTAAAATACACCAATACGACTAATAAAGTAAGCAAAAATAAAACAGCTCAAAATGCTACCATATCGCTATGTCAAATGAAAATTTGGCAAGTTTCACTGGAAGTCATTCACACACATCTTAGGCATAAAGCTTAATGGAAATTTCTTAATCAAGCATGACTCAAAAATGGAATGCATCCATGAGATCATTTCAATAGAAATGACAACGAACAAATTGCAGAAATACTGCAAAGATGTACTAACTATTGCCACAGATGCATAATTAGAGAAATTCACGTCAACATCTTCTGCTAAGCTGCAGACATATTCATTAGCACTTGCTTTGGCAGCTGTCACTGTTTTGCGTGCTGTTTGAGGTTTTGGAAGTTTATTTAGATATATCTACATGTTGAACAACCTTGCAGCACTGTGCTTGACAATATGGTTTTGAGTTCAATCATTGAAAAGCTCCATTCGACGTTAAAAAATATTACCTTTAAATGACTTCAGTCGAAAATTTTAACCCGTTCTGTCCAAACATGAATCATTGAAATGTTTGTTGCAGATAAGTGCCCAAGGATCATGCTTATTGACTCTTCTGCAGTTGCGATACCATTGTAAATAACGAGAGCTATCAGTTGCTTTGTTTGGAAACCAAAAAATTAAAATGAAACTGTCGTAGTTAGATAGTAACAACAGTAATAATACTAGTATTATTACTCTTATCTCCTCCCTGCTAGCTATACCCAGGTACAACAATAAATAATATTATAAGCATCACAAACATTTGTTTCAAATATAAATATTTAGAAATAACGTAATGGTTTGTATTTCCTAAATATTAATATAATAAAAAATTCCAAACTTAAATAATAAAAACCTTCGTTCTGAAAGAAGAAAAAGTTCACTCACTAGCTTATAAGTTTATCTACTCACCCACAACATACAGTCAAACTCGTACACTCAGTAGTGATACCAATGATATACAGCCCCCTTCATGGGGGCTGTATGTGGGGGCTGTATATCATTGGTGAAACTGACATCGACTTTCACTTACCCAGTGACTCGTGTAGTAGAACTGACTAGTGGCAAAACTAACTAGTAGTAGCACAACTAGTATAGTCATAGACTTTAGCAATAGTAGTAGAACTAGTAGTAGAGGTGACTCACTTGTGAAATGTCATGCCCTTTCCTTTGGAAGTCCATTCCTGCGGTTTTTGCAGTTTATGGAATAGCAATAGCACGGTGCACCTACAGCCTTTGGTCTCTTACATAAATTATTAGTAGTAATCTCAATAGTCTGTTTCTTTGATTTAGCAGTGTATTAGTGATCTTCCATAGCTGTTAAAATTGAAATTAGATTTCTTTCTCACATTGAACACAATGGAATTAACTCAAATGCTAACTTAACATGGCGTCAGCCGAATTTCCGTACTCGCGAATGACACTTTGCCATTCCAGGGGTTTTGAGTTCAATGGTTGTGTTTACATACTTTACTCAGTATCATTTAGGGAAAGTTACGCCACCAACAGAGCCTATACAAACGCATCGAACGCTGCAAACAAACATCGGCTCGCCTACTTTTATATAAAATTACAAAGAACTGACCTTACCTGTCTTTGTTTATTACCCAATAAAACTACTTTAGGGAGTTTCAGAACACTATCAAGTATACCACAAAAAAGCTCAGGTTTTGCTCTAACTCAAACTTCAGTTGTAAAGGTGACAAATCCATACTTACAAGTTTTCTGCTACTTCATAATAAATAACTTATATTATATGTGCTAGAATGTCTTAACTAAATTGTGTTTACTTGAAATTTCACAACTTTAGGCCCCTAAACAAGCAATTTAATGTATTCACAATAATAATTATATTTATAGCATCATCACTTGCTATTTTCTTTGTTCTTAGTACTTATACAAATTATAAGCAGGCTTATTTTGTGCAAATTAATGGACAATCACAAATTTATTCCGGACAATGATTGCAACTAAAAGTGCAAGAAGTATATAGTACAACATAAACATTGGACAACTTTCCATCATAAAAACTGAATACTAAAAAGTGCAATAAAAAAGGTTAGCGAAAATTATGACACGAAACTCCCACCATTGTCACCACTGGACCGAGCTTTTTAGATGGAATGGTGGCCCGAGGAGAGCTGAGATGAAGGAGGGGAGCTAATAAAATGACCATCAATCGGTACTCCTATTTATAGACTGCTAGCGTGCGTAATAGAGTTCTCTGAATTTATCGCACCTTATCGAATCTGAGCATTCAATTATAATGCGCTCGCTTAATACATGTTCGTTGTAGTATAATATTATATGTATGTTTTATATTAGCAAATTTTTATGTTAACCATTTTTAACCATATTGTTTTAAAGTTTGCATGTTACTATATAAATACTCAAAAATGATTAATAGTGACAAATATTATCGTTTTGTATTCAAACTATTTTATTGTGGCAACGGTTGACCTAATTATTGTGCATCCAATCAACTGCAGATTTTCCCTTGGTTTGCTATATAACCTTTCAGTTTTGACATTGCTTTTGTGTTACTGCTGGGTACTGTGAGATATAACACCAATAAAGATACTGCATTCTTTACAATATCTCTGCTTGATTTTCCAAGTCACATAGTGTAGAAAATTCTTGTCACTGTTTATGACTTTAGCATTGTGATATTAGCCAGCGTATCCTAACTGCATTCACTATAAAGTCCTATTGACCGAACATCAAGAATTATTGCAATTGGCTTACTAGGGTGTAACAGTTGACAAAAGCGCCATCGAGTCTGTTTATCGGCTCACCCACGGGTCTGTTTATCAGCCCACCCACGAGTCTGTTTATCGGCTCACTTTTGAGTCTGTTTATCGGCTCACCCACGAGTCTGTTTATCAGCTCACCCACGAGTCTGTATATTGGCTCACCCATGAGTCTATTTATCGGCTCACCCACGAGTCTGTGTTTCGGCTCACCCACGAGTCTTTATCGTCTCAACCTTGAGTCTGTGTATCGGCTCACCCACAATTCTCCTCATCAACTCATCGATTTTGTGTGAACTCGCTCTTGAGTTGGGAGTCATCTATCCTTGTCGAGTACAATTTATTTCAAGAGCATATTATACTACATAGAAAATCCTTCATAGTAATGTTACTATAAAAATTATCAATTTTGAATAAACATGTCAAAGAAGCTAAGCTGTACTAGTACTATGGCAAGCTATGCCAGAGCAGCATTTTGTGTGAAATGGCTGACCTACACATGTTTATAACATACATGTATATACATATTATACCAGCCAATAAGCATGAGTGCAGTGAGAATTTAAAAAGCATCGAATTTCAACAACTCTTAATGAATATTCCTAGCTAGCGTTTGCATGGCCTTGCTTTTGCTACCTAGCTTCAATGACTGTGTGGTGAAGGTATGATATTCACATAAAATATGAAGTCTAACATTCACCAACTTTTTCACTAGTTTCTGGGATATAGGATGGCAAGTGGGCAGTTCACTGTAACATTAGAATTAATAGCTGCAAGTTTATCAGTAATAGTTTTCATGTGACATAGGTGGTCTTCAATTGATGAACCGTGGTTTATAACAGTCCTAAGGTACTTTTCCTTGAGAACTAATCTACTCACAAGTGTATCATGTTCAAGGTGAGCTTTCAGCTTGTTTTGCGCAACTCCTAGGTCTTCACACTCACTTATGAGATGAATAAAACTATCACTGCCCGCAAGCACTTTGTTGGAAAAGTTGGAAAGCCTTTATACTACGCCTGCCAGTAATGAAAAAGACTGGGAGAACTTTGGCTCGTCTTTCACAGACAAATCGATAGATGAAGACTTTGAAACATTTATCGAAAATTTTGAAATGTGATGTGTGGTAAATGACGTCCCTGAAAGTGAATAAATTGATATTTTGCCAGTTTATCTAAAGGAGCCGGTCATTGGGTATTGCCGAGAATTTGTAAAATAAAAAGGTGAATGTGTTAGTTATGGTACAGTAAAACGTTTATTGAAAAATAAGCCAAGTAAGTCCCAAGGTGCCTAGCAGGTGGCTAATGTAATTCCTTCAAGTAAACAGGATGAGAGCAAAACCATGAAACAGTATTAAAAATGATTAAGAAAAATCATGAGCCAGTGTGAAGAATTAGAAGAAAACTCATTTGTACTACTTCACTTTAAAAAAGGCGTAATACCAAGAATCCAAGAACGCAAGCTAGCTTTGGCAGGAAAGTCTTTACTCAAGCTTTTGCAAGCTGCTACTAGCGCAGAAACCGAGTTTATGAGTAACAAAGTTGATGTTGCTGTTAACTACAATTCGAGTTCTGGTAGCTACAAAAGGTCAAAAAAATTCCTCTTCAAAACGACCGCTTTGAGAAGTGTAGGGAACAAAGATACAATAATTTGAATGTACGTAGAGACAAAAACCGTTAGCATTTCCAACGCTCTATTCAAGCACTTAATACAAAAAGAATTTCAATGCAATTAGAAGCTTTTGCTTTTGAAGAAAATTTTCAGAATGAAAACTTTCAAAAAAGCGCATTTCAATCCACTAAAAACTCACCTCAACTATGTGAACACCTAGGGAACAGCCACAAATGTCTGGGTATCCATGGATGCCACCTACGTGGTAGTAGGAACAAATGCTGGCCAAATTTAAAGCCACTAACTCAGTCTTTTCTGTCGCTTCCAGCGGTAATAATCATGATAAGGTTCTACTGAAAAAATATATCAGAACCCAAAAATAATTGCACCATTTCTGCATCTTCTGCAAATGTTGTAATTGAAAACAGTAAGAATGAAATAGAATCTCGATAAAATGTTACATGTTTTGTGGATGCTGTAGACAAAGTTGTGCTTGAGTTGCCTGAGTTTGATGGCATCGGTGCTGCGGAGACAGCCGCGGCTGAAGTGACTCAAGGCGAGGCGCTTAGCGTTGACATGTTTATTGCTAAAAAAACTGCTAATGTAGAAGCCCTTCTAAGCAACTTGCTTGAGGTAGTCAAACCATTTCCTGTAGCTTTAGTTCTGTAGAACAATGTAGAGCTTGAGGAGACAGTACCAATTAATGCTTTTTATAGTAAAAAACTGACAGCCATGTGCATATTAGCGCAATAAAAGTGTATGTTTTCATGCTAATTTGCATAAAGGAACTCTTATGCCCTAGGCGAGAAATTTTCCTAGTTAACCCTTTGGTTAGGGAAATGACAAACATGCCGCTTATCCATTCCGTGGGAAACCGTTTATCGGTTCTATCGTTTATTTGTTTCGTCCTTTATCGGTTCACACAGCAATTTTTATGTAGTTGTGTGATTTTCTTGGGTTAGCATCAAAAATGAAAGAAACAGTTCAAGCCAATAGGTCAGTAAGTGGAGATGTGGTCAATGGCATCGGATAAGTTTACATACCAGTGCACTGCAATTAAAACAGGCTAATTAGAGCCAGGCTAATTGTAATGCTGGAATGCCACTATCATTTGATACTAGAAATAGACAATTTGAGGCGCATGTACACGCTTCGCTCAGGCTATTCAACTAGTAAATTGCATTTATTACCATTGTCAAAAATGAATGCTAACACACCTACAGTAGCTTCGGAGGAGCCGACTTCCTACTTGTCCAACCTGTTCCGTCTAACATATATGATTGTGAAACACCTACACCGGCTCAGGAAGAGCAAGCCTCAACTGACTGAAGATTTTCAACTATCGACTTACGACTCAGTTAAGCATTTTGATGATAATACCAAAACTCCATCTGCCTTTGACCCTGACAAACATACTAACGGATACAACATTCAGACGAGACAATAGTTGTACTTCCTGTAAAGCTATTTTCTAACTTCCTTCTGGAGCCTAAGTTTTTGATTTCGGTAGCATACTTTTCTTTGCTTTATTTAAAAAAACTGAACTACTTGTTTTAGAATTAACAATAAAATCACCAATTTCATTTGTTATGTAAATATTCAAAACTGATCTTCAAAAACAGCAGCTTGTAATTAAACTATATGTTTTTTCCCCTCCCACCTTGTCAGAGTTTGCTTTAGACCTGACACCACCAGAATTGTTGGCTGAAGCCAGTTCTGTTTGCTTCTGTTTTGATATTCATTAAAGAATAGAGAAAGCATAATATTATTATGCTTTATTATTCATCTTGAGGTGTTGACTGATGTTCTAAAAAAGAATCAAGGAGATTGACCAACCAGAAGCTGAGATATAGCCAGCCAAACACAGGTCTACCAAAAAACAAAAGTGTTTTGGTAATCATCAATATATGACGTATGAAATCGACTTGTGTGCCATTGGTCAATTAAGCCAACTAATGCGCTCTCCTATAACAATCACGGCGTTTTAATTGGTTTAATCCCCGGAAGTATAAAACAATCAAATTGGGCCTAACAAGCATCGTTCCTAGAATTCCGAACCAGTCCCTCTGACGTGTAGATTAGTTTTAGCTAAAAATAATTACACGCATCTATTATTTCGCAACATTTCGCTATCTTGCTAGTTCAGCTCAGTTTTGTTGTTCTCCTACTTAGCTTCCCTATTCAGACTCATATTTAGCGTTGTTCAGATTTTTTAACTACAGCTAATAAATAGAATCAATTAAATCAATCTCGGTTATTATTTGGAATTTTCTACAAATTATATTAGTTACATCATTTATTCTATACGCAGTTATATTATTATTTTGTATAATATACATTATGAATATTATATAAATCATAAAAAATAATCATAGATAAGATAATAGATCAATAGAAAAATCAAAGCAAAAGTTATCGTTTTCTTTTCTTATAGCAAGAGCAGCACGGTCAAGTTAGTCTTTTTAAGATTATGGCTGTAGTGAACTTCCAGTCTGTTAATAGTGACGATAATCATGAAAATCAACTGAATGCTGCAGTAGATACACAGTAGAAGAATGCTGCAGTAGATACACAGTAGAAAAATGATGAAGGAACAAAAAGTCCCATTCCTATTTCTTATTGTAAACAAACTGCAACTCGCGGATATCGCATATAGACTATACACGCGCCGTTCGTTGAACAGATGATCTTCGGAGCATATCCGTGGAGATCGAGATAAAATTTGAAGCACAATAATCAAAATCTGCTCTTCTGCTTTAAAAAATCATGGCGAGGAGTTGTGGGCAAATGCCTTTACCACACAATGTTTGGATGATTTCCCTGAGAAACCAGAGCTAGTATGTAAATTATTTACTATCGCGAGAAGCGTTTCACATCTCGTAGCCAAAACAATCATTATACATAACGGCGGTAAGGGTGCGCAACTCCGTCACATGACCATTAAGTCGATTTTCTACGTCACAGTTTTCGGGATTTTCGAAGGGTTTTCCTCTGATTCTTTATTAGGTAGACCTGTGTTTGGCTGTCTATATCTCAGCTTCTAGTGGGTCAATCTCCTTGATTCTTTTTTTAGAACATCAGTCAACACCTCAAGATAACTAATAAAGCATAATAATATTATGCTTTCTCTATTCTTTAAGCAGTGTTTGTGTGGCATTCTGCAAAGTTAAATTGTCACCGGGAGCCTCGTCTGCAGTTACTACCGTCGGAATAGCTTTCCTGGAGGTTTGCAAGTTGAGCCACCACCTGGTGTTTCTCTCTAACATTAGCACTGATAGCTGCCAGTTTATCCGTGATAGCTTTCATGTGACATAGGTGGTCTCAAATTGATCAACCTTTGTTCATAACTGTTCTAAAATGCCGCTCCTTGAAAAAGGATTTATTCGCCAGCGTATGATGTTCAAAGTGAGCTTTAAGTTGGTTCCACGGAACTCCTGGGTCTTCACATTTACTGGTGAGATAAATAAGACTATCATTGATTGAAAGCACTATATGGGAAAAAGCTTTGCTTGACTTGTTTTTGTACTCAGCTTTAGCAGCAGCGTTAGCATCATCCTCCAGAGTACCGGTTCCATCCACATATCCAAATAAGTCCTTAGCTATAAGTAGGTGTTTCAGTTCAAACTTCCATGTGGCGCAGCTATCAGTGTTTATTTTATCTATAGTCTAGCCTTTCTCATCAATAGTTCTTCGATATAACGTTTCAAGGGGTGGCTGGGCCCATAACCTGTTTTTATAAAATTTGAATATTCCGTTTATTGACCGAAACTTTATTAGCCGTGTTCATCTTGACAGGAACAAAAAAATAGAGCTTTATATGAAAAAACTATCAGTACCAATACGCAACAAACTTTCAGAAAGCACAAAGAGAAAGAATTATTGAAACCATGAAACTGCTATTATTGCAATGAACGATACTAATAATGGCTCATTAACATCAATAACGATTAATTCATTTGTTGTTTCTATTTGTATCAAAGTCCTTTTTCCAACTACAAGTCTTTAGGTTATTTCATTAGCAACTTTGATTGCAAAACATTTAAAACAAATATTACATGTATCAGGCTAATAGTTCTGTAGTTCCTTTATAAACGTGGCTTCGATTCTTCGACGTACTTAGAATAAACTTTTTTGCATTTGAAAATGTGCTACTACATAAATTAAGATTGTTTTGATTACATCATTGTTTCTTTTTATTAGCACTAAGAGTTTCGATTCAAAATGGCATCGGGTAAAAGTTTTGCTCTGCTAAAAATTGTGTGGACACTAATATCTGCTAGCTTAACTGTGCAGAAGACGATTGAATTAATTTTGTTTTAAAAACGTTAAGTTTTGTTTCTGCATGTAGTATAAGTATGGTTTGTGTATGTCACTTGTTCATGAGTAGCCTATATATTTGTTTCGTTTGATAGATTTTAATTAAATAACTTATAAATATGCATATGCATAACCTATTTTTAATAGCATCCTTGCAGTGATCTTAGCACTGCTTACAATTAATTGGTGCTCATAACTCCCCTTTTATTGCACAAAAAAGCTAGTTTTGGCTGCAAACTGTAGCAAACATATCAATGAGTGCAATGAGGGATCATCCATTTTTTTATATAGATATAACAAACTAGTATGCTTTCAAATTTAAAAAGAAACAAAAATTGAAAATGACCACGAATTGCAAAGAGGGACCCAGGCTATAATATCATTGCAGGTCAATTGCAAGTAATATATATCAACTTGTAAAGATGTTTCGCTATGCATATTTATTAAGAGATCTTTGAAAAGTTGGAGGTAAGCTAGCAGATTTATTGGATCCAAAAAGTTTAAACCCACTCTACCAGAAAAAAGAGCAAATTATAGGCAATAATTGCTTCACCCGTATTTACCAACACTATAAAAATGGTTGCAAAATAGAGTGCCATATCATTCCATTAGAGGTTTAACGGTAATTGAGTTGTTTACCTGCGCCTGCACACCTTGCAAAACAGCTTGTTGAGCAACAACTGGAAATTTGTTAAATATATAGTTAACAAGTTTGTCTTTGTTGCTAAACAAGCTGCTTTGCAAGGTATGCAAACCACAGGTAATAAATAATCAATTAGGTTGTAGATGTACCAATTTTTATAAAAAATATCAATGGAGAATACTAACAGAAGATATTGTTGCTAAACAAGCTGCTTTGCAAGGTATGCAAACCACAGGTAATAAATAATCAATTAGGTTGTAGATGTACCAATATTTTATAAAAAATATCAATGGAGAATGCTAACGGAAGATACACTAAACATGGTGGAGAACATAGATTGCTTGCCTCAAGCCTGATTTAAAGAACTATATATTAGTCAAATTACCATAAACTTTAACTAGATTTTGCTGTGATGAAATTTCAAAATGGCATGATACAGTAACTTCATGAGTTACTATACATACTGGTAATAGGGAGTTTGCAATTCACAATATAACTGTATACAATTATATTGTGAATTGCAAATTATATAACTATTATGCAAATTACCGAGTTTAAAGCTTCTCTGTGATTCAGTTTACATAAAGTTTGTGAGTTACAGTATATATATATAGTTTGTGAGTTACAGTACATATAGTTAGTCTGTGAGTTACAGTATATATAGTTAGTCTGTGAGTTACAGTACATATAGTTAGTCTGTGAGTTACAGTATATATAGTTACTCTATGAGTTACAGTACATATAGTTAGTCTGTGAGTTACAGTATATATAGTTACTCTATGAGTTACAGTACATATAGTTAGTCTGTGAGTTACAGTATATATAGTTACTCTATGAGTTACAGTACATATAGTTAGTCTGTGAGTTACAGTATATATAGTTACTCTATGAGTTACAGTACATATAGTTAGTCTGTGAGTTACAGTATATATAGTTAATCTGTGAGTTACAGTATATATAGTTAGTCTGTGAGTTACAGTATATATAATTAGTCTATAAGTTACACTATATATATTTAGTCTGTGAGTTACAGTATATATAATTAGTCTATAAGTTACACTATATATATTTAGTCTGTGAGTTACAGTATATATAATTAGTCTGTGGGTTACAGTACATATAGTTAGTCTGTGAGTTACAGTATATATAGTTACTCTATGAGTTACAGTACATATAGTTAGTATGTGAGTTACAGCATATATAGTTAGTCTGTGAGTTACAGCATATATGGTTAGTCTGTGAGTTACAGTATATATAGTTAGTCTGTGAGTTATGGCATCTTGTAAACAGTTTGGCATAGTATTTTGCTGACCAGTTGCTTGTTTGAGCAACAACTGGTAACTTGAAACTGTACAGTTAACAGCACTGTGTAGTATTTCGCAGAATTGTTTGGTAATAAATCTGGCACACCTTGTAACTACCTAAGAATTCTTTGGAAGAATAAGCATTCCATAATTACTATGCCTATTTACTTTGGGCTGTTTCTACATTACAAAGAGTAATCTTAATTGAGTATATGTGTAACATTTTTATTCAGTTGTATTTTTAAATATAAATATAGTTAGAAAATATGTCGCTATTTTATGGATATTTAAATCCTTAATATAAAACAATAAATACACATAGTCAAAAAAGATTCTTTTGATTTTTGTTGATTGAGAATGGAATTTTGTGAGCATTGACAGTTTTAAAAGGTATGATTTTGTAAATGCTGTATCTTAGATTGTCACACTAATTCTTTATAGGTAATGTATATAATACAACAAGAAAATAATAAATTAAAATTTGCTAATTGCTATCAGTATGTGCGCCCATTAATTAAGGTGCCTCATGCATATATAAAAGTGCATTGACAGTTTAATACATCAGATAAGATAAAATATTTAAAAACTATAAATAAGATAAAAAATAACAGTGTTTGAGCTACATGATTCGTTTAAAATGTAGGAAGAATCTGTTTAAAAAGAAGGAAGACCAACATAAACACTGTGATGTGAGAGAATGATTATCTTAACAAGATTAATGAGGTACACTGTAAACATGGTCAGCTGACTTCCTCTTGGTCATCTCATATGTAGGTTCAACATTAGCATAGTGAGGTGTCTGTGACTCACTAGAATTATTAACAACACTGTAGACATGATCATTTGGATCTCTTGTCATCTTTTCATATACAGGTACAGTGTTAGTAGTATCATTGATAGTAACTTGGTCCCTGACTGTGAGTACCTCTCTGCGTGCAGGATCCTTTGTACCTTCTCTAGTTCCTGGAATTGAACAAGAAGATCTCATAAGATAATTATGTTCTATCCTTAGATTCAAGTCCGATGCGCCATCAAAGCTATTTGCAGAAGTATAAATTTTCACATATATCACTGCCAACAATTAGAGCTGTATCAAAGAAGTATTCCTCTACATAAATCTCTTCACCACACAATGACAGAATCTGGGAAGCGATTGCTGTTCTCACAAAACTCTCTGGTGCCATTCATGAGGCAGTATTAATGCTCACATAAACTTGTTACCAAACTTTATTTACCCTTGCATATATCTCTAGCATAAAATGCTCTTCCTATATGTATTTATACTCACACACCTCCCTATGGTAGTTTAACGCTGTTCATAGATGTGTCAACACTCAAACCCTCTTCCACCACACAATTATGCTGCCCCTAAATGCATCCAGGCTCAAATGCTCCTCCACAATATGGTAATAGAGACCCTAGATGTATCCACACTCACATACTCCACAATCATGAAATGATGCTGTCCATAGATGTATTCACACTCAAACATTCATTTACCATATAATGATACTGTCTCCAACTGTATTCACACTCAGATACTAGCCTGCAACACAATGATGCTGTTGCGAAACACGTCTATACCCACATACTTCTCTATATCAGAATGATGATGTCCCTAGATATATCCACAATAACATACTCCTCTACAACATAACAGTTTTGTCTCTAGATGTATACTCACTTACATACTTCTCTAGCACACAATGATGCTAAACTAGAATGTATACACACTCAAATACTCATCAACAACGTTTTGATGCCGGCTCTAGATGTATCCAAACTCACATACTTTTTACAATATGGTGATCCTGTCCTTAGATGTATTCACACTCACATAATCCTCTAGCATACATTGATTGCTAGACCTAGATGCACCCACTCTCACATTCTTCCCCATTATACATGGAATTTGCCCTAATATTTATCCACACAACACACTTCTCTACAACATAATGAAGCTGTGCTAAGATGTATCCACAATCTTATACTCATCTAACACATAATGATGCTGTTCCTAAAAGTATCGACTTTCAGATAATCCTCTAGTATATGATTATGCTCTGTACCATGTCCCGAGATGTACACACTGTCACATTCATTTCCACTACCAAATGAGATTGCCCCAGTCAATATCCACACTCGCATACTTTCCTAGCACATAATGATGCTGTCTCTGGATGTATCCACACTCATAGGCCTCTAACACATACTGATGCTGCGCTTAGCGGTATCCACAATCATCTACTCCTCCAACACATAATGATGCGGTCCCTAGATGCACCAACATTGACATAATTGTCTAAAAGATAATCATGCAAACCCTATATGTTTGCACTCTCGCATACTTCTCTACAATATGCAGAAGCTGCCCCTAAATGTATCCACACTCACATGTTCCTCTAGCACACAATGATGCTAAGCCTAGATGTATCCACACCCACATACTTCTCTACAATGTGGTAATGCTGATCTTAGATGAATTCACACTCATATACTCATCAAACACATGATAAAACTGTTCCTGGATGTATCTACACTAACATACCCCTCTAGTAGATAATTTTCCTGAGCTTAGAAGTATCCACACTCACATACTACTTGATCACATCGGTATTGCTGTCCCTAGATGCAACCACTCTTATACTCATCCCTATTATGAACAGGGGTTGTCCCAATATGTATCCACACAACACACCCCTCTACCAGAGAAGGATACTGTCATTATATTTATCACCACACATACTACAAAATAATGAAGCCGTGCTAAAATGTTTCACACTCTTATAATTATTATTCTGGCACATAATGATGCTTTCCCTAAATGTATCCACACCCACATATTTCTCTATGGCAAAATAATGCTGCGCTTTAATGTGCCCACACTCTCATACTCCTCTAACACATAATTATACTGCCCCCCCCCCCCCGGATCTGTCCCTGTTATGCACACACACACACACACACACACGCACGCACGCACGCACACACACACTCTTCCAAAACATAGGGATGCTGTGACTATATTTATCCACAGACACATTCTTCTACAACATAACGGTGCTGCGCTTAGATGTATGCACATTCATGTAGTCCTCTAGCAAATGATTTTGCTGCGCTTAGTTGTGTCTACACTCATATACTTATCTAACATATGTGACCTCTCGCGTGAAAATCGACCAAAAGTCGGCATTCACTATCGTTAGTAATGAAGCTTCGAAGTTTGCATTAGGTTTATTGGGGAGCACATGGCTATTTTGTTTATTATTTCACCCTAGACCAATCAGAGTGTGAGGAATTCATTTCTGAAGTCAAAAAGCGATTTCATTGGCTCATTATACCGAAAATTTGCGATCGTAGTCGTTGCTATGCAATCGTGACGTCATCAAAATGGCGATTCGTGAAGAAATTAAACCTTCGAAAAACATTTTTTCTGAGGAACTTGGCACATTGCTCGATGAAATTGATGCTGAATATGGAGAAACAATGTCTAGAGATCTAGATTTTCATGTTACTGATGACCTGCAAGCTCGGATGCCCGAATTTATTGATGACAAGAAGACGATGTTGAACTTACCGAGGATTAACTGTTATTCAATCGTATAGTACTCCGGTTAATGACTCCGAATCACCTGCTGCCAGCTTACCAGCTCATCCTATGGTGTCTGATGAACCTATTAGCTTCAGTTACAAGTGTGACTGCATCAAAAACTTTGACAGAACTCTGATTTTCAGTCAGCTGACTTACATTAAAGGAATTTCAAAGACAGAGTAAAATTTGATTATCATGGCCCGAATTTCTACTCGTGTGGATGATGGGAACACCACAAAACCTTTCGAGCTTAAGGAGAAGATCAGAAAAAGGTCGGTATGCAACTTTAAATATCATGGTGAGTCTTATTGAATTTTTTTTCTGATCTATCCTGTTTGTTTTTGGTAGTAATAGTATGGGTGTAGTAGCTTACTAGTTGCTGGTTCAGCGTATGCCTCCCCGAGTCACATAAAATTACATCCTACAATACATCACTCAGTGATCAGTCGTACTCACAGGCTTGAGTTAGGTGTGTTTTCACTCATAATTGATTGCCAGTTGCCACATGACTTATTCAATGTGTCAATGTTTGTGTGTTTATTTTTTTGCCTGCTGACATTAACCCTATGGCATGAGCAATCAATCCCTTGGTCACATGATCACTAAGCCACGAAGTCTATTACTTGTAAAAGTGTCTCAGAGTCAGAATCCGTTGCCAATCACCTCACTAGCCCATTTTTTAGATTTTTTCTAAATTAATTAGGAATTAAAGAAAATTCTAAATTAAAGGAATTTAATTTAAAGGAATTTAAGGATATAATTCTAAATTAAAGGAATTAAGAGCTTTCACAAGTTTTCATTCAGCCAAGCTTACCCCGGTACAATGACAGGTTATTCTCATAGATTGTTGTGTGTACTGTTTGCTAACCATGCTACCAGAGTCACTTTGATGCACAGCCATGTTTTTGTTTGGTTTAGGAAAAGTAAAAGTTCAGACGTATCTAGACTCTCCTGCCATGATGTATGATGTAAGACTCGAAGGTATCAATAGACTGCCGAATGTGATAAAACCTGAAGGTTTAGACTACGACCGCCAAGAATACTTGCATACTAACATTTGAGAATTTTGCCGTCTTGGCACTGAGGATTTTGTTTGCCCGAAGCCTCATGGTAAAAGACGTAAAACGTGACCATGATATGAATTTTAGCCTTTTTCTGAGTCAGATGTGAGTAGGAATGTAATCGTGGTTTTGGGTCTGATACCCCTTGTTTTTTTTAAACTCACATTTTAGCAAAATAAACCTCAGTATGGATTTCAGATGTGATGTTAAATCTTGAAGCCTATCAGTTAGTGGTGATATACCTAGGAGCTTCTCATCTTATTCCTAATGTGTGGTTAGTGTAAAGTACGGATGCGTAAAAATGTCCAATTTTTTCAATTTTAGAGCAGGGTTTACCAATCTTCGGTTGTCCTGACCTTAAAATGGTGTACACCAACTGTTTCAGCATGCTTACTTACCCTAGAGACCAAGTTTCACCTCAGTCAGTGAAATAAAAATGCCCGTATCCAAGGATAACCTAACGTAAACAACCTATTTCTGTGTGTCGCGTCTTTATTTGCGATTTTCTCCGTTTCAGATTTTGACAGTTTTTGCTGACGTGCCTTCCGAAAATTCGCAATATCTCATGAACTACCTAAGCTAACTCAAAAATTCGAAATGCTTTAAGTTCTCCACAAAATTCTGCATCTGGCTGTGCTACTAACTCAAAATCTGAAAATCCCTCATTTTGGTTGATTTTCACATGAGAGGTCACATATAATGATACTGTCCCTAGATGTAATTACAATGACATGCTATGACATTACCTTTTTTCTTCCTGCAGCAGAATATGATGGTGATTACAACTGCTATCAGCACCACTCCTCCAATAACTATTCCAACAATGGCCCCAATAGTCAAGCCAGCAATCGATTTTGTTACAGTTAGCTCTGTCGGTGGTGGTATGGTTACATCAAATGTCCATGTCACATTCCAAGTGATGATGATTGGATTCATGTCTAAAAAGAGTTTGGTGAGAACAACATTACATGTATATCATTGCATCAATTCCATTTCATTATTTTAATAATTCACATAATGTTTACATTGCTCACTTTGAACTAATATGAACATTAGTTCAAAGTGGCAGTTTATATGCAAGAATAAAATATTGCAATGAAAAGCTGCAAATATGCACCAGTTTGATACTTATCTAGTATGCAATTATGAAGTTAGCTACGAAGCTTATCATTCTAGGTAAGTTGGTTTTGTATATAACTATCTTTGCTTTTTGATCAAATAATCTGTTAGTTTAACCTTTTATGCACATTAACTCACCTGATACTTTCAATGGTGCTGCTTAACCATCTTACCTACTTTGATATCTAACAAGGTCATGTCATAATAGAAACAAACAACCATCTACCTATAACATAGTGTACCTTAGTACATAATTAATGTATCTTTGGTAAGTATGAGCTTTACATTGCATAATGCGTATTTCAGTTTTTAAACATAAGTCCTCTAACAGGGACTTCGCCATGGAAAACTTGGCTAAATATACAATTGATCTATTTACTATTAGGAATAGTTTGTGTCAAAACAAAGTCTCTTGTGTGTGAAACTGTGCTATCAGTAACAAAGAGGAAAAAAAATTGTTTGACGTCATGAAATACGCTTTTAAAGAACTCTTTGAAAAACTAGAATGAAGTTCAAAAGATGTGCCTGGTTCTGCACTGGCGGAAGAAAAAACACTGTACGTATAGCGTTATATCTATTATACATAAATTTCGTGACATTTTGATTCGCCGTAATAGATCGTCAAATGTGTCGACAATACAGAGAATATGATAGCTGTGCAATTGTTCATAAATACAAAAACAATCCATTGGTGCAGGTGTTGCAACGGCGGTCTACCAATCTAAATGTCACGAGCTGGAGTAATGTCAAAAGTTACCTTTTATCCTAGGCTTGACCTATGGATACAGATAATGAAACACAAACTGGTGGAACCGCTACTTATAGTAAAATGTTATTGCTGTTTTGCATTATCCTAGACGTAAAAAATATATGTTATAAGTTTTACTTTGCAGAATAGGCTTCGCTGTTTATAAAAATTAAGCAAATTGTTGTAAATGAACATTAGAAACGCACAGTCCCCCATCAACTTGTTGTAAAATTACCGCTATCATGGTTTATTAAACTAGTGGGATTGATAATAAAAAGGAGAAAAGTTGGCGATGCAAACCGACAATAATGCAGCTACGGTAAAACCAGCAAATTAGAAAAATTAAGTTAAGTTTTTTCTTTTCGCTTGGCAAAGGACTAAGTTTGGAAAGATCATGGAACGAATTAGGCAATTTACATGTATTTTAGGGTTCTTATAACAAAGCTTTTCTATAACGTAAATGTTCCTGGAATGGATTATTCACGTTGTAAGAGTGCAATCTTTACCGACTAGCCTAACGGTTTGATCAGACCAATGACATGATTGGTCCAAGTGTGAAATTGTGCTCTCCAAAAAATGAGAAGAAAAGCTTGCTACAGATGGCGAGTTATCGGTTAACGCCGTGTACACAGAAAAACGCGGAATAATGTGTTCATGGTCAATATAACTGATTTTTGCGAGGACAATAATGATGCTTTAACATATTACTAACACTGGCACATAATCTAAAATTTTGAACTAGCATTATAATCATAACTTCAATTACCATAACAAATTTTCAACTCTAAATTGTAGTTATTAAATTGATTTTTGAATTGAATTGAAAATTGTTGATTGAAACTACATTTAGTTAAAATAAAACTTCTGCTATTTTACCTTGTTTGTACTGAATACAGTAAGTCCTCGTGTTCAAACCGCGCGGCTTGTCGTTGGGCGCGGCTTCTGGTTCAAGGTCATAGACCGCGGCTAAAGGCCAAACTTTAAAAACTTACGTGGAGCTCACGGCGGCTTCTTGATAAATGTGGTCTCTGCTCAGCTTCCGCGCTATAACCATAGAATCGCAGTCATGATACAGTTTTATGTACAGGTTTTTGGCGACCTACTCGTTTGTTTTCAAGGTCATGTTTATGGATTACTTTAGATTAAAGAAGAATTTATTGCTCTAAGTCAATATGAATTTATGACACACGAGTGAGAGACAAGTGGTTGGGAGCGTGTTGACATTGAAGCAGAAACTATGGACCAAACTGAGTGCAAAACTCCCCACAACAAACAAATTGCAGCAAGCCACAGGCGTTCAGTTATTTCACATCGTTAGCAGCAGCAAGACTGACCTCATTAACTTGATACAACCATGTCCACTAATGCTAAACCTTCACAAAAAACCTACAGTGTAGCCTATAAGCCCTCTAACAGCGCAATAAAAATCTCGCTGAGACATGGCAAGTAAGTTCTTGATGCAAGGGTTCAGGGACTTCAATTCCAACTTGAAAGTAAAAAAAAATTTCACATGTACTGACGTAGCCTGCTTTTTATTCAAGAGGACAGGGTATAGTGAAACACGTCTCAACACTCTTGCTCCCAAAGGGGTCAAGGACGATACAACTTCAGTCGTTAGCCGCGGTCTGTGGGCATATGCAGCTTGTTGGTAAGCTGCCAGTGTACATTCCCTTCAAATGTACAGCATTTGGAAGAAGAGAAATTTATATCTGACAACTTCAAACAAAATGCTTTGTAGTTCTTCGATTTTTATGTTAAGTGGTGGTGCTAGGGTGGAATACCCAAAATTATTTTTAAACAAAATATTAGGATTCAAAGATTTCCAATAGATGCGGAAACAGCTTGTGTTCAACACAGCATACAATAAAGTATGAGTGACTCCATTGCACTCCACATAATAAATTACCAACAGAAAGACAATTTAAAATGAAAATATGTGTGATACACAATGAGGCTACTCACATTCAATAGATGCAGTACAGTTGAACTGTTCTGTTTGACCATACTGACGATAGTCTATAAAAATCACCAGCTGATCAGACACATCTGTATCTGAACAAGTACCGCATGACCACTTGTAGGTTGGGTTAGAATTAGAGTCAGTCAGCACTTTACAAGTGAGTGTAAGAGGACCTCCATTGTTATGTTCTAAATCATAATATGGCTCCCCTTCATAGTCAATATCTGTAACAAAATTAAAATGGCACTATAGTAAATAAGAAGAGTAATGATGACGAAAGAAATTTGAAGTAGAGATGACTCTAAAAACTCAAATTATTTAGCTAACCATAACTAAAATTTAATGTTTTTTATGATTCATCTTGCAGAAATAGGGAGAGATGTTTGTCTGTCTGTTGGTTCATAGCACTTTGCAAGATCCGTATTTTTAGCCCAGTTCATCGCACCTTACTCAGAGCAATGATGATTGCCAAAATGATATCTGTAGCAGTTTCATGAACGGTGTGTCAGACTCGTTAAGAACAATGGACGATTTAGCCCTATGCGTATGATCCATCATATTGTTCAGCATATTTATTGATATGTGACAAGCTATTACATTTGGTCAACATTAGGTTTATTCAACAGAACTGATAACTTAATCTTTGATATAACATGATAAGTTAAGCCTGATTCCCATATCGACTGTGAGACTCCGGCGGTAACTTGCGCAGGAAAACTGTTGCGACGCTAGGCTTGGTCGCTTCTGTTCACATATAAAGCTGCATCGCTAAACATAATAGCATAATCACATAAAATGTTTGCTCTCCATGCCGTTTCCATAATGGGGACCATCACATGTACAGTGCATTTCGGGAAGATTCTGCCTGCGGCTTTTCATGAAATTTGAACATTTGAACTGATCACTTAACATTCGATAACTTTGATATAAGTTCAAGCCTTTCGGTCCAAAATGCTCATATTTTTTAAAGATACAACTAAAGACGCTTCAGCAACCAAAGATGCTGAGCTGAACTATAGCGCAAGCCATGCCTCTAAATAAACAGTCTGCATTGTTCTGACTGTATTATCCTGCAGAGGAATACCCTCGGAGGGCTAAATAAAACGATCCAGGATAAAATGACAAAATCATGCATAGTTTCTTTCAGGGTTGTTACGATTTAAACCAACCGATTTAAATCAGGCGATTTTTATCTGATTTAAATCGCCCAAAAAAACATGTTTTTTGATTTTGATTTTATAACGCGGTAAATATGTTTGAAATAAACCTTGATATGTAGCTTGAGCTCACTGAAGGCTCTTTTGCAGACCATTCTAGCAACCTAGCTCATTGTGTGCAGCAATACAGTGGGTAGGGAAGGGTTAGAAGCCTACTAATGTCCATAGCTTATGACGATGAGGTTATAAACAGCATTGCACCTTTCGTTAACTAATGGAAGGGAAGACAAGTCGTCTGGTAGATAATTTAATTTATTTCAATCTTTAATGACCACACTGATTTGAGTAAAAAACTAGATGTCTAGGCAATTGCATCTTCCCAATGCTTGGTATAAAGCAGCGGGTGGAAAGAAACTGCCTATGGTCTGCAATGTTCAATCGAACAGTGTTGTAGATACGTTGGAGGCCTATATCGCAAACTGGCCAAAGCTCTTAGCAGTGTGCGAAGAGCATCGAGACAAGATTGACAAGGGGATAGCTAAGAAAGTAGGAGACATGTCAATGAAACGGAATGTCGAAGATGTCATCATTTTCCTGAAACCTGTAGCGATAGCCATCGATCAAGTGCAAGCCAAAAACTGAACCATAGCTGACGGTGTTCAAATCTGGCTGTCATTGGAGCAGAAGTTAGAGGGAGCTATTGATGCAGCAAAAATGCAGAAGCTGAAACTAAGAATGACTAAAAACTTAACAGCTTACAACTACTTGGCATACATCCTTACTCCTAAGTATGCCAGCTCGTTTACGCTTTCTGATGAGGTACTAGAGAGTGTGACCAAATCTCTTTCTGATGACTGGCCACCACTGCTGCCCATTGTGATAAATTACCAAGCCAGCACTGGACCATTTCAAGCTTACCCATTTGAGAAAGAAGTGGTCGAAGCAGTCGACACAGTAACTTGGTGGAAGTCAGCTATCGGTTTAGATCAGGAACACAAAGCGAGGGTTCTGAGAATGATTGGTGCCATATGCAGTAGTGCAAATGTGGAAAGAATTTTTTCATCATTTGGCTTGGTGCATAGCAAACTCAGAAATAGACTTGGAACTGAGAAGGCCGGAAAACTAGTGTTTTTGTTCAAAACTTTATGTTCTTAAGACTTGATGCATTCTAGATAAATTGCTATTGAACTAAGGGGTTAGGTCTATGTATTTTGGTTTCTTGGGAATGTCAATGTTAACATGTAATAATGCTTTCGGTTGTGTGATCTGTTCTCTGTGATTCTTCATCTTTGTTTCTGGGTTTTAATGTCCAACGCATAAACTATGTTGTCCTTTTTGTTGTGTGTTAACTGTGTAAATGTTTTTTCATTTCCTAATTGTTGTAATAAAACTACATAATACCCCTGCAAATCATAAATTCCAAATTGATAGCAATAACTTGCAATTTAGAACACAAAACATTTTTTTGAAACAAAAAAAAATCGATTTTTAACAACCCTGGTTACTTTCTTTGCTTGTCATCTGATAAGACCAAGAAAACATGAAACACGTTATAGAGTCAATTCAAATACACTTTTGTATCCTGAACATAGAAGAACAGTTTAAACTTACAGCGAGGCTCCACATATTCTGACACAATTATGTTATCGGGGTAAATATTGTCCAGGATTGAATGAGTTGTATCTTTACATCTCAGAGTCAAACCGTCTCTATCTTCTTTTACAGGTGTGTATCTATTGCTGCTCACAATCACTACATCTTCTTTCAACACCTCTGTAACGCAAAGATAAAATTATAAACAAATCTTAAGATTCCACAATAAAAAGTGCAGCTACAAAGAAGCTACATCTCCATCATAACCAAAAATAATATAATTTTACTTGAGAATTAATCTTCATCATTGACACTAGCAGTAAAAAATTAACATTCATTTTAGCAAAAATTTTATGCAAACAAACCTCGTGCAACTACTGAAAAAATAGAAATACATATTTTTTTATTTATCATAACTATATTAACTTAGTTCCTTTACTTATAATTCATTTTTTACAGTTGGGTTGATGCATTGCTGTATATGAAGGATTTCTTTCCTTTCTTCAATGGACTCCTAATAATAGATCGAGAATGGTTGATAGTGCTGGGGACGGGTAATAAAACTCGTTGGACTCGCAGGTTTATCTTTTCTCAAGTATTGGGTAATAGAGATTTGAGCATTTCGGTCTTGCGGGTTCCGATTTTGACTTGCGGGTTCCGGTTTTGACTTGCGGGTTCCGGTTTTGACTTGCGAGTTCGGGTTTTGTTACACGGATCCGTCGAGTAGAGTGGACAAAAACTTGGTCTATTGCGCCCTGCTCTCTAGACACTGTTTAATAACTCGTCTGTTAACCCTTTGAACACTGGCCTTTTTTGTCATTGCGTGTCAGTAACCCTGGGCAATCTGTCCAACGATCCGAAGATTTTAAAATTTTATTATATATATCTGAAAGTGCTCATAATACAATGATATTTGGTAAAACAAATAAAGTAAAAAGGTTTCGTAAATTTTAGTAAAAAAAGTCGGGCAGCCCACAGCAAATGTCATCAAACAGAAAAAACAGTACTTCATCATTATTCGGGCTAAAACTATAAAAGTTTGTACGATTTTAAAAAAACTCCCAAGAACATTTACAGTAGCATTATATCCATTGGGCACATGTTCATCATTATTTTATGACTCAAAATATACTGAAAATTGTAATTAGTATTATAAAGTTCTTTATTTGCATCACAATCATTCATGACCTATCAACAAACGAGTCGCGTCATTTTTTTTGCGATATTGTTCAAATAATGTTTGTTATTAAAACGAAGGAAGTAGGTAAAGATATTTGAAAACTGTTAAAAATGGGAGTAAAATATTTGGTCCAATTTCTTGTGCAAAAATTAATGTGATTGATTTACGATGTTACTTAGAAATAGCTTTTGTAAACAAAGCCATATGAATGCCGGAATTCCGGTCGATTGAGATTCTGCCACAACCTATGCCATGAAAATTGACAGTTGGGGTTCAAACTTCAAAGGATTAATGCTGCGAGCACGAATATCGCTAGTTAGAAAATAGTAAAAAACAATAAATAAATTGAATAGAATTATAATTGCATTGTAAATTTCAAAATATGTCTGATGTTTGGAAATTTTAGACATAAAACCTGTATCAACAAACCCGATACGCGAAAAACTCGTTGGCCAAGAAGTACTTGTGCCAAGCACTAATGGTTGATGTCTACTATGACACACTACTGTTGCAGGTAGTTGATTTAAGTATAGATAGATTACCTGCACGGAGAAATAAAGTGTAGCTAGTACTATAATTTCTAGTTGTTATAATCAGTTTATCATGTTTAACACATAGTCACTTTAAGACAAAAAGATGCAGAATTGAGTTTCTGCTGTAATGCATTAAAATGTATTAAAAGATTTTTGAATTATCCTAAAACATAAATGAATGCGAATAGAATTCATAGCAACATCAATCATCCTGGAAATAATTCATTATTCTATTACACCAAAACTGGGTTGACTTAAACATTTAAATGATGTCGCATGTCTGTGACCTCAGATATGGACAAAGCAATGGCTATAAATTGTGTGCTCTTATAGCTAATAGAAATAAAGGCAAAAAAAATACATGTAAAACTTATCTGTTATATTACCAACAAACGTAATCACTCACACCGCAAATTGGTTGGCACAGAATTAGGATATATCACGAAGGGTAGAGTATCAACTATTGTACTTGCAACTAAATTAAAAATTGTAATCAGCAAAAACCTAATTTCATAATTCGAAATATTTATTTGTGAAACTAGCTAACCTCAAAAAGACCTCTCTTTACAAGTTATCTATGTAGTTGCATTTTTATAAAAATTAAGGTCCTGGGCTAATGAGAAATGTTAGAAATGTTATGATTTTTAAGCTATTCTGGTGTAAAACAGAATTACAAGAAATCACACAAAAATTCAAACAAACCCTTATTCTGTAAAATTATCCACAAGTAATTGTGCCAAAGGTATAACTTTGCAGATTAATTATGATAGCTGTGGCTCCACTTTATATGACAGTTTTATAGCCACCTTACTAACTGGATTTGTGCACGCAGTACAATCACTGTTTCCATGACATGCATGAAGCGCATCATGCAGATTTGGAGTTGTGCACAAGTTGGGTTAAGATTATCGTGCGAATTAAATGTTTCTATATGGACATTTGCATGATGCGGATTGACTCCTGCCCCTTGTTGAAAAAAGGTATGCTATAAGTTAATTATGTGTTAGTGACGCAAACACGTGAAACTCTATCGAGAAAGGATGACGGAAGTATTAAAAATGCTTTAAATTGAATGGCTGACACACTATTTTAATGCGCATCATTGGCAAGTGCTGTTTCCATTATTCGCAAGCATGATGGATTCGATAACTTTTTGCGAATGGCAAAACCCGCTTAGCTTGCGGATTTATATTGTTTCCATGATGCGGTCAACTTACGAAACGCTCAAATTTGCCCGTAATAGAAACATAGTGAATAAGTCAGCTCGTTAATAAACTAGGCAACACACTAGTTCATATATTTTGTGTACTGTTAGTTATCCAATAAAATAGTATAAAGACTCATTTCAGTATATCACAAACCATAGTCATATACTGAGTCAGGACTCCCTCCAGTAGATGTGCAGTTGAATGTGAACTCTTTTCTCTCTACTATCTTATCTGGACTGTTCATTACAAGATTCTCAGGTTTAACTACAAAAGAGAACAAAAATCTACAAGAAATTCTGGAAAATAAAGCCTGGTTCCCATATCGATTGCGATACTCCGGCGGTAACTTGCACAGCAAAACATTTGCGATGTTAGGCTCGGCGGCATACGTTCACATATGAGCTGCATCGCTAAACATAATCGCGTAATCAAATAAAATGTTCGCCAGCCATACCATTTTTATAATGGTGACCTTCACCCGTACAGTGCATTTCGGGAAGGTTTTGCTTGCGGCCTTTTGCGTAATTTGAACAGCGCTCAACTATTGCGATGTCGCCGGCAACTACCGGCGGGACCCGGCGCATAGGTTCCCATTTCATCGCTAATAGCCTGCATTAATAAATCGTTAAAGCAAGCACAAGGAGGAGCTTACGACTGACGACTTGAAGGAGTTGAAAGCAATACACGGGATGTAGAAGAGACATAAAAACCTATATCGGCGGAAAAGTGTTAAGTGTTAATTTACCGATGTGAGCTGGTACATAAAAACAATACTGTACAATGCATATCATTATTTATCTTTTTGTGTGGCTCTTCTTTCGTGCTTTATTCAATACATTTAATGTTTTATTTATTTCATTTTGATTTTATGTTTTATTTTCTTGTTTAATCATATTTTTGAAGATTGGCCTGTTTTTTACTACGTAAACACAAATCATTGTATGTATGTAACTCATATATAACAAGCTACTCAAGATAGTTGACACATCCATATTACTTTCTAGAAGTTGCTAAAACCATGCCCTTTAGGGCATAAATACGTACAAACCTCTGTATGTATGGGCACATTGATTTTTGTGCATGTTTCATTCAAGACAAACTACTGTACAATCTTCTCTGAATCCTTTTACAAATGTTAGCTAGCTATCAATTTTCTGCACTGCACCAGCATTTGGGCAGCATTTACAGTGCGCCCAGCAAGCGTCATCCTCAATAATTGATAATCCGCACTAAGTTAGCTTATTTTCTTCAAGCACTTTCTGTACCAGCAGCAAACTTGTGTCTTCCTGGCAATTTCTGCTTTTCACGACCCAAAAATAATAAACTAGATATACATATATATATATATATATATATATATATATATATATATATATATATATTACAGTAGACGCTTCTATAACATATACCCCTATAACGTAAACTTCAGATTTATAACGGAAAGAATACATGTAAAGCTTTTGCTTCCTACTTCGTAAAAAATCCCATACAAAGTTAAGTGTCAAATCGGGCCAGTTCTCTATGTCGATTTTATTGTCAAGTTATCGCGCCGCACTTGCGAAAGAAAAATCTATGTGTGTATAGCGTTATATCGCTATACACACATAGATCGCGTTATATAGTGTTAAGTATATAACACACAACTTCCATGAGATTCTAGCTTGTCGCGATAGATCATCAAATGTGCCAACAGAACAGAGAATAGGTAGCTGCACAATTGTTCAAATATATACTTAAACGCAATCAGCGCAGATGTTACAGCGGCGGTCTACCAATCTGAATGTCATGAGTTGGAGTATCGTCACAAATTCTTTTTTATCACAACTTTGACCACTGGGTACAAAAAACGGCGAACAGGTAGTACCATTTCTATAATCAAAATGTTTTGTTGTTTTGCTTTATTGTAGAAATATAAAATATTTGTTATCAATTTTGCTTTGCAGAATATACTTTGCTGTTTAGAAAAACGAGCAAATATTTGTAAATGAGCGTCGAAGATGTGCGCTTTCCATTAATTTATTGTAAAATCAAACCAGTGAAATTGATCGGCGAAGAGAAAAGTTGTCAATGCAAACCAATTATACTGCAGTTGCAGAACAGTCTTGGAACATATTAGGCAATTTACACGAATTTTACTGTTCTTATAACGTAAAATCCCTATAACGTAAACATTCCTGGAACGAATTATTTCCGTTATAGGAGCGCTTACTATAATATACATATATATACATTTTTTTATATATATAAATCTCAAAGTTTGTCTGTATGTACTTCGGTATGTCCTTCGGTATGACCAGCTATAACTATTAAAATTTAGGAATTAAAAGCTCGCACTATGCTGGATTTGAACTCACAATGATCGTAACCGCAAGACCCAAACCATGCCCTTAGCCACCGAACCATGCTGTTTTCACGATTCCAACGCTCTATCACACAACGTACAACCTCGATTTTCTCGATTGCCCACGCTAAATGACGTATTAATAGAAACTATCAACTCTATGAAACACGATGCTTTCCCGTGTTTTGGTAAACTTCTATTTTCGGTTTTTTGCAAGGTTCAATTGAAAAATCGGTAAAGGCCAATATTGTTCACGCTGACAATTGTATTATCTCGAGTAGGAATAGCCTCTACATTCTCTCCCCGTTCTGTCAGACAAAGACAGTCCGATATCTAATTTTTACATTTGTCCCAGTTCGAGAGGTACCAGCATCGTCGTATTCAACGTTTTGATGGATAGCTTCTGCTGGAACAAAAGAGTAACCTCTTTTATACACACATACTTCTGCTCGAACTGTTATTATTAATTCAACATTCAGGATTTTTATTTTGTTTTCTCAGTTCGTATGAATTGTATCATTACCAAATCATATTTTATTGTAATCGTAGCAAAACATACTTAATTTAGCTATCATTTGCCAACTATTTCAAATTTACATTTAAACACTTTGATAGTTGTTTTATTTTGTTTCTTAATTTATTTGACCTGCACAAAAAATTATCCTTGTGATATGAAGTTTGAAAGTTACAGTTGTTCGACAAAGTTTGAAAACCTTGACAGTTGCTTTATTTTTGCTTTTAATTAATATAAACTGTACAAAACGCTTTTTCATGATATGAAGTTTGAAAGTTAGAATTGTAACTGCTGCTATATGTTAAATAAAAATAATTTTTTTGCACAGACTTTTATTACCCGAGCATTCACCTAGTCTATATATATATAATATATATGTAAAATAGATAATAAAAGAGCAGTGTAAAATTTGATAAAAACTGTATTACTCAAAGTTTCATGCACAGGAAATCATCAGATACAGAAGAATGAAAACATAGTATGGAAAGTTTTCTTACCTATAAAATAAATAATAAAAGAGCAGTGTAAAATTTGATAAAAACTGTATAATTTAGAGTTTCATGCCAAAAAGATGTTAAAATATTTAGCACTCATCAGACACTAAAGGTAATTTGTGTCTTGCGGATCTTATAAAGGAATACAGTACAATCAAATAAAATAATAAAACATTAAAACTTTAGGATGGTTTGAATTTGGAAAGCATAAAATTACCTAAATAGCGGCATGAAGAAACGAGACCTTGTTTGTTGTTTAAGTTCGCCCATTCAGGTGTACATAAAATATAGTATTTTTCAACAATACAAAGATTACACATGTGTTTGTCGTCGTAAGTGACTGCGGCTCTGGTAATAATACGCCAATCGCTGTTGTAGTCGATATCCTGGTGTTTCGAATTCCAGACATACTTGCTGAGTTCGGTCACCAAACTGTTTTTCGCGGTGGCGGAAAGATGCGATGTGGTTTGCCGAACCTTGTTTTAAACTCGGTTGATGTTAAACCAATGTAGGTTTTTGTAGAATTTGTTGTTCGAACAGTGGCTTGATAGATGATATTGTTAGCCATGCATTCTCCTTTCAGTGGACATTGTGTTTTATTTTTACAATTGCATTTCTTAGTAGGTACATGTTGGCTAGGTGTTGGTGGCGGATTTAATAATTTCCTGTTTTGACTGTTGATGATAGAATCCACATTGGGCATACATCTATAGCTCAATTTGATGGTGTTACGGCTAAAAATCTTATTTAGAGCAGATTGTTGGTGGAATTCTCTGTCTAAAATTTTGAACAATTGGTTTAATCCTCCTTACAGCAATAATCTAATCACCAACCTCGGCAAACAATTTTTCAAAATTTTAGACAGAGAATTCCACCAAAAATCTGCTCTAAATAAGATTTTTAACCGTAAAACCATCAAATTGAGCTATAGCTGTATGCCCAACGTGGAGTCTATCATCAACATCCAAATCAGCAAATTATTAAATTCGCCACCAACACCTAGCCAATATGTACCTACTAAGAAATGCAATTGTAGAAATAAAACACAATGTCCACTGAAGGGAGAATGCATGGCTAACAATGTCATCTATCAGGCCACTGTTCGGACAACAAACTCTACAGAAACCTACATTGGTTTAACATCAACCGAGTTTAAAACAAGGTTCGGAAACCACACCGCATCTTTACGCCACCGCGAAAAAAGTTTGGCGACCGAACTCAGCAAGTATGACTGGAATTTGAAACAACAGGATATCGACTACAACATCGATTGGCATATTATTACCAGAGCCGCAGTCACTTACAACGGCAAACATATGTGTAATCTTTGTATTGTTGAAAAATACTATACTTTATGAAAACAGGCGAGCTTAAACAACAAACAAGGTCTCGTTTCCTCATGCCGCCATTTAGGTAATTTTATGCTTTCCAAATTCAAATCATCCTAATGTTTTAATCTTCTAGCTTTTATTTGATTGTACTGCATTCCTTTATAAGATCCACAAGACACAAATTACCATTAGTGTCTGATGAGTGCTAAATATTTTAACATCTATTTTATAGGTAAGAAAACTTTACATACTATGTTTTCATTCTTCTGTATCTGACGATTGCCTGTGCATGAAACTTTGAGTAATACAGTTTTTATCAACTTTTACACTGCTCTTTTATTATCTATTTTATAGATCAGCTCAGGAAACTTCAAGCACTTTTATGGACAACGGCATACAATTCTGATTGTTTATATATATATATGTATGTATGTACGTATGTATGTACATACGTATGTGTGTACATACGTATGTACGTACGTATGTACGTACGTATGAACGCATGCACGCATGTACGTATGTATGTATATCCTCATGTATATGATGAGCTTCTGGAAGATGATTTTACGGTAAAATATTTGGGGCGATTTATACATGAGCATGAGCTTATGCATAATTTATATAGTTTCAATATAGTTTACATGAGTTTATGGAATGTTGCTGCCGAGTCAACTATATCTATATACTAGTGAATTTCCACTGTTGTATGGATAATAACACAAATTTGTTTAAACTCTCATTACTTTCAGTTGCAATAATATATGCCGTATGTTCCATGATCAACTAACATCTGATTATGTGCATCATCAAGCCTACAGTAGTTGTTAAAGATGTTTCCATGACAGTCTGGACATACAAAACAGGGTTGAAAGTGACCTGCTCTGCACACATATTACAAAAAAATTATTATCAAATAAAAAGCATGTTAAAAATATCAAGGCATACTAGTGCCATCAACTTACCATTAATAGTAGAGATAGCAAATGGTGTAGAGTTCACACGAGATGTGATGTCAGCGAAACATCTAAAGTCAACACTAAGCAAGTCATCTGACACAGTTCCTGGTATGGAGAGAATGAATGGAGAAGCAGCTGAGGCAGCTTCACAGTAATCTCCATCTATTTCAGAAAATCCTGGCACATTCAGCCCATTAAGAGCCGACCATCGACTACCAAAGGAATCATAAGCACAAGATATTCTCTTGTCTCTTGTAATGTCACCTTTAACCAGATGGACGGCAATAATATCTGTATCTCCACTAACGGTACATGTTAGAGTGATCGATTCATCCTTGTAGAATGAAGGATACCCTGTAGAATCTACAGACAATTTAACTTCATTTCCTACAATCACAAAAGAACAACAATATATTATATGAAACAACTAAACAAGGTAAGTTCATGTGTACAATAACCTTCAGCCCTGAGTTGTATAGTCAACTTACAGTACATAAAGTAGCTGTATACTCAGATGCTACTAATGCTAGTTAATTCAACACAAGGGTGAATACTACCTCAATGTATAAGAAATAGCTAAGAAAGGCATTTTTGCTCCAGCACAACTCGACCAGATACCAATACTAGTTGTGTATTATCGAGATGGATATTACCTCGTTCATACGGTGACAGAAATTATGTTTAATTTAACCGAATCGGTTATCCATAGAATATATCACAAGAATTGCAATGAATATTGTTAACACTGCGTTTTGACAATCAAATTCTAACAAATCGATGTTGCTACAATTTTGACTAAAAAAATTTGCTTCATAAAGATGTGGTATGTTTTTAGAATAAATGATGAATACTATACCCAACGTAAACATTTATTCTATGTTACATAACACAAATTATAGTATTCATATAGCGTGAAGATAAAAGCATGTTTGTATGGCTTGCAAGTGCATAAGGATGACATAGTACTAAATTTATGCATAATCATTCTTATTGGCTAAATACATAAAAAATTTCTTTTAAGACAAATTGATTTTCTTTTGCAGAATTCAACTGATCATACCATACATCCTCATGTTGTTAATGGTAACAATACCTACTGCTAATAGTAACAATTATATGTGATATTCTGTGTATTCTTATATAACTGTGAGCATAACTTCATTCATTGATTATTACTTTATTCTATCATATTTTACTTTAGTTTTTTGCTGGCATTTTACGATGCATCTGTTTCAATTAGAGCTGCACAATGATTATAAAAACTAATAGCGATTAATAACTGGACTGAACCAGTTAATCTTTGATTAATCTTAAAATCAATTTAGCAAAAACCTGCATATTCAAAAACAAATAATACAGCTACATAAAAATTAATTATATTTGAGACAATTGTTAACAGGAGTACGTACATGTTATGTACAATGTACATAAGTTACAATGTAATAATTATTATGAGTTTAAAAACAGTCTATGAAAGTCGATAATTAAGTCAGCCCAGAGTTGAGGCAGCAGTTTATTCACATTATCCGAATAAAGAGATGCCCTCTTCCTACATACAATATTGCCAGCTTTAGAGAATAGCCACTCGCAGGAGACCGTAGTATTAGTTATTGTCTGCGACAGCTAGTGATGATTTCTGCGCGGTAGGATGAGAAATAGTTAAATTATATCTTAATGATGATGTGCTGTGGTGGTAAGCAAATTCTTTCTGGCATAAAGTTCACTTCGCTTTTTTTGTTTACGCTTCCAACTACGTACGTACGGGAATGCGTTACCTAGTATGGAAGACACTTTTCTGCTTTCATGCTCCAATAAAGAGCCAATCATATATTACTAATATTCTAAAGCTGAAATATGATTGTGATTTAAAGAAAAATGGAAATATATGTATAATTTACTTAATAGTTTTTAAAAATAAACAAAAAATAGACTGAGATACATGTATTAAATAATACTGAAATCGATTTTGTTGCTATTACCTAGAACATGTTCGAACAGCTAATAACATGGCTGCTTATGGCTAGATCAGCAAGGTGCTTGTTCATTGTATTGTATAAACAAGTTTAATGTTAGTGACTCACTTTGTGTTTTCATAGTTGGGTGCAAAATAATTGTAGTTGCATATAATTGGTAAGAAAGTGTTGCTTGTCATAATATTTATTTGTTAATAAATTAAATGGTAGTAACCTGCTAAGTTAATGTTATATATTGAACAATACAAAGGAACTACATCTTGATCACCACCTCGGTTGTATTTTATTTGAAGATTAATTGACTTAACTCAGGTAATCGTGTATTTGCATTGATCGTGTTAATCGTTTAATTAACGCGATCATTGTGCAGCTCTAGTTTTAATACAATGAGTAATTATCGGCAAAAATGAAAGAACCTTCATAGGCTATGTGAGCTACAATTAAAAATAATTAAAGTTAATTAATAATTAATTTAGAGAATATCTGCTCTAACAAATGACAGAGAAATAATTCAGAGAAATAACAAGTAGTTCATCAAGTCAACAAGCACTCAAAATCTGGATACAGAATAAAAAGTACTGAAACTATGAAGTAATCCTGAATATTTGCCAGTATTTCTACCAATGGTCTACTAGCCAGTACAAAATCAATTGTGAACTAATGTTAACATTAGCTCTATAATAGGTGTGTGAAAGAAACTTTCTCTGATAAGATTATTTTATATAATTCTAAATACATGTACACTGTTCTGTCACAAATAGGTTGTTCAGCTTTTTGGGACTGTGTTTGATCTACTTATACACAATTTGGAAAAACTACATAAAATCCTTTCATACTGGAGTTTTGTTCACACCTGTGATAGGTTGTAATGTTTGGCTACATTCAGAAAAAGCTAACTTCAACCCAGACCTTCAAGACATTGTTACACATTTAGACTAGAGACATCAAGTCAAATACTATTCAAATTATTAGTATAGAAGTATCATACTTTGACGTAGTTCAACTTACCACTAACAATAGATGGTATGGTAAGAGCTGCTAGTAAACCGAGTATGAATAAGTCTCTGAAACAAAACAAGGTAAGTCAGATGAAAGAAAACTAACTATCAAATGAACAGCACAGCATCAGAAGAAACTCATTTATCAACTCTATTCATATTGAGTGTTGTTACATGATCAGTTGGAATTACCAACAAACAACATCTCAGAAGAATTTCTTTCAAGTGCTCTACGAGCAGATGCCCAAATACGGACTGCTCTATGATATAAAAAGTGGCGCTCTTTAGTTTGTAAACTATTTTGAGAGGATTAATGGTGCACAGAGTGTAACAAAAGAATGAATACAAAACCAAAATAATGTGACCTGTGATTTTTGTAAATCTTACATCGATTGCTTCAACTTCTGATATCTCATAAAACTAAATAATGATTTGCCTCATTTGACCTTTCTCCACAGAAATTAAATGTCCAAACACTAACTACTAAACATGTTACAGCTGTACCAGCAATAGTTAATACAGGTCTATGTATAGGCGAATGTAAAACATACACATTCCAACACTACAACACCTCATTTGTATTGACACCTGAAGCCTGAACTACTTGAAAAATTAAACTAAGAAAGTTTTAATCGATAAAACTTGAGTATTTATTGATGACACTTTGACTTTGCATTAAAGACCTAAGAAGATGGATGGTATGTACATAACGATTGCTATAGACATATATGAAGCTAGTCTAACTTATACTATGCAAAATCTAAATCAAGATATCTCATTTATACATATTATTGTTTTCATTTTTATATTTCACAATCGATTATCACAAAGAAAACACTCTGCAATTTTACCTGCTTTTGGCTGTGCTGCTTTGACATCATTGTGACTTTTTGCTCATGATAACAGACATCTAGACAACAGTGAGAAATTTTTTTAAATGAATGAACAGTGTTTCCGTATTTACATTATTTACAGAAAAACATCGTCGTTCTCTACCAATGCTGTCAGTCGCACTGACCTTGTTAGGAGGCTTAAGATTATTAAAACAGAAAAAGGTATGATAATTAGGCAGATAATTGATTTATATTATATAGGTCGTTTATTTCTAATAGACAGCTTATGAACTGAAAATCGGCATAACCTATGCAAAGAGAACAGCATTTATAACAACGTTTTGTAAGGGCTAAATGATACGAAGTTATTACTCAAGTGTTACGAGGTTGTTAGAGTAAAATTATGTATAGCCATTTACATCAACATATTAGAAGTTACATATCAGTATAACGCTAAAAACTATCAACTAAAAACTGTAAACTCACCTACGATGGTACATCTTAGGTGTTTCCAGAGCTAGTAAGATGGACTCAGATTTAACGATTTCAAAATCCTTGCTAAATATAAAAAAGAGAAAATTAATTGCTTGCATCAGAACAGAAAAACTGAAGAGTTGTTTGAAAAGGATAAACATACATGTATATATCGTAAAACCTCTATTTGAATGCCATGTCATTGTACTTTTCAACCCTTCCCAACAGTGGCATTTTATTGGAGATGACGTTCAAATAGAGAATGGGACTGCATTTTTGACTAGTTCATCAGAAGTTTGGGAAGATAAATTTAATCTTTCAAGTGTGAAGCTAATTTCGCTATCATTTGCACTCTTCTTCGGTTGGAGCGACATTAAATGTCATCGACCTCTGCATTTTTGCAAGATTGTTTTTACATGCATCAAAGTTTCACACTGAGTTAACCAAGGAACTATAAAAACTTTTCCTATAGTGGTGTTATATTAGAGGTGGCATTCAAATGAAGGTGGCACTCGAATAGAGTTTTTACAGTATACGTTGTTTGTATTAAAGGTTGACTTGCAACAAAATTTAAACGTCTCATTTGAGCCGTTTTAGAAAGCGAATCCTAACTACGGCGGTCTCGTGTGGCTACGATTAAATGTTCGTTTTTGAGCTTTTAACAGCTTGTAATCACCTTTCCACATATTTGGCACCTACAATACAACAGAGTAAGACATGGTGAATCTTTTGATACCAAATAACTGTAATGTGAATTTTGTTGCAAGTCAACCTTTAAGTGTTGAGACCTGCACAGGTTTTACAGTTACAATTCATGTTTTACTTCTACTAATGTAAATACAAGTTTGACTGATGACATGGTAGATTCAGCATATCATCTGAGTACATAAAACATGTATAACGACGTGTTACAAACAGAAATTATGATAGAAGGTATTTTCTACAGATCATTCATGGCAGCCTAGTTTTAAATATTACTAGTATTAGCTACACAGTATTCATGAGACCTGAAAGAAGATGTAACAGAATAACCATGTAAACTTCACACTTGCAAATAAATTCTGGAAAATATATTTACTAGCTGTACTACCCAGCATTGCTCGGGTAATAAAAAAGTCTTTGGAAAGAAAATTGATTTGTATAAAAATTTAATATATAACAGCTTTTGCCATTCTAACTTTCAAACTACATAATTATCATGAGAAAAGTGTTTTGTGTAATTGAAATAAATTAACAGAGAAAATAAAAACAACTGTGTGATATCTTAAGGTAGCCATGTTATCAAAGGTTTTTAAACCTTGTCAAACAACGGTAACTTTAGAACTTCATATCATGAGGAAAATGTTTTGCGCAGGTCAAATAAATTACAAAAATAATGTGAAATAATTAGCAAGTAATCGCTAAATTAGTTCGTTTTGCTACGATTGCCATAAAGGATGATTCGGTAAAAATACAATTATTACGAACTGAGAGAACTAATATAAAAATCCTGACTATGTTGAATTATTAATAACAATTCTTGCATAGGAGTGTGTGTTTAACCCTTTCACTACTGTCCGTGTAAAAATGTAGCTATCGGCTTACTGCCAGGCATTTCACCAAAAATTGTCAATTTCGTTTCATGATACGTATACAATTTTTTCAACTTTAAACTCGAGAGGGCTAGAGCACTTCCGTTATATATTTTATTTTGCTAACATGATAACAAATAGTGCTATGCAAAAAATTCAATGTATCTATACTTTGTGTATTACTAAAGCTATGTGAAGCTACCATCGTTACGGAGCTAGAATGATCCTCTATAATGTTCTTTACTCTTACAAAATTATTCCTTTCACCACCAGCATAGTCAGTGCTGCTACTTTCATTATCTGTGTAATCACAAAAATCTGAACCTGAATTGGCTATAATGTCATCAACATAAGTAATTATCCGTTTTTTAACTCGGGAGGTACTTACAAAACTTACACAAAAAATTTTCTTTTCAAGTTGGAAATTCTCAAAGAAAATTTAAAACTGCTTATTTATTTTAGGCTAATTTTATAGAGAAATCTTCAGACAACACTGTCAATACTACAAAAGTCCTAAAGATCGTTGGTTATGTTGTCAACAAATAATAAAATTAAGTTACTACGCAACTGCGGGGAAAGTCGCAAAAATGCGTCTACGGCAGTCGACCATAGCAATCGCTTAAATGCGTCTACAGCAGTGAAAGGGTGAAAAAGGTTAATGTACCACCAGAAGATATCCATCAAAACTTTGAATACAACGATACTATTATCTCTCGATACTGGTACAAATGTAAAAATGAGATATTGTACTTTGTCTGACCGAAAGGTGAGAGAATGTCGAGGCTCTTCTAGCGAATACAGTATACTTTTCCGCCCGGGAAAAATATAGTAATTAAACCTTACGAAAAATATTTCTTAACAGGGGCGTGCGTCGTAACGGGTGGCCGCATCGGTAAAATAATCAGCGTGCACTATAGCTATATCTATAGCCAGAATGCAGACACACAACATACATGGAGAAATATATATATATATATATATATAGATACATACTCTATCCATTATAATCATGTATATAATCGATAGAGGCAAAATTAATTCAAGATTTGCCTTTACTGTTTTGTACAATTAAAAATACATACCATTGGTAATCTCTATCAAATTGTTTATTGTCACTACTTTGTTGCAATGGCAGATAGTTTAAAAGCAGTAGCCTATGTGTTGTTATTGTCAATATAGTATAGCTTATTCTATTTTACTGCCACTACTCGTTTTATTTCTTCAGTCATGTTTCATGTGTTATGTTTGGACATTACAATGGACCACCAGTGCATTACATTGCGAATGAAATTGTCTTATAGTCATTATAGTATTATACATAGCTGGTTATTTATGGAAAAATTACAGATTACTTTTATTTGCTTAATGTATAATTCTAGGATAATACTTTTGCTATAACAGCTCTCCATACATATATATATACTTGGGATATCTTTTACCAATCCATTGTAAACTCAGTACTGGAATAAAAAACATTACAGTGAGAACACAACAGTTATCATATTTTTAAGAACACATGAAAGCCATCTTCCCAACAGCATGACAACATTGGAAGACATGGAGCCATCAACCATGGTATCCACAAGGCAATCATAGGACCATAAGAATATAACAACAATGAAGAATAACAGAAAGAAGAATACTAAAAAAATGTACACCGTAAAGAAGTTATAACATGTGTAACATTTCTATCTCACATAGCAATCAGTTGCAGGCATTGTGTAATTATGGAGTTCCTTCATATGCAAATGTGAAATGGCATTGGCATTCCATAGCATGACATTTTTTTCGTCATACAACATCAACAAAAATGTCTCTCAAAGTTTAAATTTGGCGGTTGGTGCACTGAATACATCGGAATAACAAAGATGCTGATAGGCTATTTTCCGAAATATCTCGCACAACGCCTGAAAGAATTATGGTGCTCGCTCTCTTTCAGTTCCGCATTCATTGTGTTTTGTAAAATGCTTTCAAAGGTGAAATGAAAATTAGTGAAAAGTAAGCAAAAATGAAAAATTATTAGGCCCTATGCATTCTAGCATTTGATATAACATTTACTGTAAACTAATTAATTATACATATATAACCATATAACTACATATATAATTTAAATTCATTTTCAATGGGTGATATGATTGAAAATGACATTAAAGGAAGAATCACAACCATGATCATAAGCAAATCACAACTAATAATAAATAAGCAATATACATTAAAGCTACAGTAAATAACTATAGCTATCCAACTAAATATACTATTTTGTTAATAATTTTTAATATACAAGTACAGTTAAAACATTAGTACGTATAAAATTTTGATGTTTTTTTATTAGGGGGTGTCTGCATTAGATGATTACAATAAGTTTCTATACGCCATTTTCGCCTTACGACGTCAACACCAGAACGAATTAATACTGCATGGTGGAGGTCCACTGTACAAGAAAAAACATCTCACTTTAATAAAAAGTAATATCCTCAAAAATAATATGTATGATAATTTAGTAAACATTCAGCAAAGTATTAACCAGGATCAATGAAACTTGTGAAGTTTGTCATCATAGTTGTGTAGTGATCTATTGGACTAGCTGAAGCACTTCTAAGAGTGGCGTTATTCACGTGTTGGGTGTTGTTGTCAGAGACTCTTAAAAAAAATTCATGTACCTTATTCAATCGTAGAGAAATAATTTTTTACATAATCTTTAATTACAGAACAAAATATCTTAAAAGTTTAAGTTTCAATTTACATTAGCGGCTTCTGTATACTATATATGTTGCAATTTAGAACACTTTTGTCTAAATGTAACTAACATTTTGTGTGAAGCCCTATTGTCATTGTCATTCGTAAGCCAATATTGTACACAGCTACGTTCTACCTAAATAAAATATTGAAGCTAACTAGAATAAACGATTTCAGCCATCAAGGAACACGTCAACTTCCCCACCAATGTGCACTACACTATATCGCATCTCGTTTTATTATTGAATCATAATACGAGAGAACGCTAAAAGAGAACGGTGTGTTGAAAATATCCCTAGAGCCAAATCTAGA
The DNA here is from genome assembly GCF_963576615.1 of Watersipora subatra. Classification (NCBI taxonomy): domain Eukaryota; kingdom Metazoa; phylum Bryozoa; class Gymnolaemata; order Cheilostomatida; family Watersiporidae; genus Watersipora; species Watersipora subatra. Next base: position 49,278,781 of record NC_088712.1, on the reverse strand, counting down.
AAACATCTGCACTAAACAACCAACTAGGTCTAGCACGACAATGTCTCATTTTCTAGGACAACAATGAGCAAATATATAGATAATAGTTTTACACAAGCATGAGAAACAGCAACGCGAAGAGTGTTAAAGCGATCTTAGATATTTTTAGAAACAGGCATTTGTAGTAAATTGGCAAGAAAATTACGAACAAGACTTTTTGCCACTAAAGCGTAAGAACAACTCGTTATCAGATGGTGGTGGCCCTGAAAAGGGCCAGAGGGGTGTGAGCACAGGTTATAGTGCTATGTGCACTGGCTAGTCCAGCAGCCCTAGAGGATCCGTGTCACTGAAGCAAGGGGAAGCCTCCGGAGGTGGCATTTTGGGGCGAGTCACCACGGACTCACCACAGAGCGGCGAGGTGTAGGAGCCTGGTCCCGTGACGGTCGCCATCTGGGTCTCTTGGACTCTCTGGAGTGAGGTCAGTAGGCTTGCACTAGGTGAAGCTTGGGTCGCCGTTTGTGGGAGCGCGGAGCCCAGCTCTCCCTCCCTTCGGTTTGAGTGCCGACAGACCTCCGGTGGAAGGAGTCTTTGTGTGCAGCTAACTTCTCCCGCTGGTCAAAATAACAGTCACACAAAGCACACCTGTGTACGTGCATGCGTTCATGCCGGCGGAGTGCGCGTGAATTGTCGGTGGAGAAGTCGCAATGCTTACAATTGAGTGCCATGTTGGATGGTGCCTAACAGTGATTAACCTGGGCTTATATATATAATCGAATCATTTAGATTGTGACGTAAGCCAACGGTTACCAGCGCCCAAAGCGCTCGCTAGGATGAGAACAGGCTTGATTACGCCCGCTACATGGATTATAAGGCAACCGCTTTCTTTGACTCCCAAGTAGAAAATTGCCTAAAAGTAGAGAAAGAAAATCTGTTGATTGTTTGTTGTATTACTAACTCTTTTTCTATATTAACTAAGGCATTACAAAAATGTTGCCAAATTTTTATGTCTTATATTTACTTGTAAATAGCATTTGTTCTTGTAAAGATTTGCTGCCTTGTTGACCTAGAAATTTCAACTGTCTGTATCCACCAATGATATGCTGTGTTTAGATCTGCTAGCTTATATAAACAGTTGCTTGTGCATTTGAAGAGTAGTGTAGATTTGGCTAGCTTGGTGTGACATACAACTACATTGTAATAAAATTATTCAAGTACAGCACATCTTCTTTTATATCTTAGACAGCTTGGCTTAATAGTGGCGCTGGTATATACATAGTCTGTTATCGGCTATAGTATATAGAGTCTGTATTATCGGCTCTTGTTGGAGTTGCGCTGGTATATATACAGTCTGCTATCGGCTGTACTATATAGAGTCTGTATTAACGGCTCTTTTCTGGATGTGCGCTTGTATATACATAGTCTGTTATCGGCTATAGTATATAGAGTCAGATTTACTGGCTCTTGTTAGGGGTTGCGTTGTAATATCCACAGCCTGCTATCGGCTGTGTGATAGCGAGTCTGTATCGACGGCTTTTACGCTGGTAGTGCCAGTAATATAGTTAAACTGACGGGGGCTAAGGGACGAGTATAACTGGAGTGGCTCAGAACCTGGTCACGTGACGGTGGAATAACAAGCCTTATGAAGCTTTTGTACAGGGTGTCCTATCTAGTGGTTTTATAACATTTTTGGTTTGGGCACTAATCTTCATATTTGTTTATTTGTTTTTTTCTGTAATACTTATTCGTTTAGACATGAAATTGAAATTGTCTCATGCCAAATCTTACCAATTTTTTCGAGATTTATATTTTTTTATACATTTCTCTATTTTTCTATACATTTTCCAAATACCTCTTTGTGTACAATAATCTTATGCAAGATTCTGCAACTATTTATGCACATTTTTGCATAATATCTTATCTTATATTTGGCATGTACAAGACATGTGACAAAAACAGAAAATTTCCGTCACGTGACCAGGTTCTGAGCCACTCCAGTTATACTCGTCCGGGGCTAAGCTACCACATTCAAGCCTTAGCTCCTACTAGGCCTGGTTCGGGGGTTGCCCTGATTTTACTTCACATTCTAATAAGAAATACCAACGCTTCTAAATTGGACATGTCTTTATTCAGTCATGTTGCCGAATAATGGGCCAGGGGGTTCTCTTATAGGTCTTAAAAATTAGGCAATTACACTGACAAACCCAAATGCTACTTTGCTAATATAACGTAACTTTGTCAATCTGTTTAGTTTGTTAAATGTGTGAATATGGTACATTTGTTTGGAGCAGATATGAATCGCAGATAGATATTTCAATCTAAATTGAACTTACACGATAAACGGTAGCACCGTATAAAGCACATTGATGATTGACTGGTGATTTTCTAAAGATTTACAGCGATCAAGCGTTGACGGATTAAACAAAATTAGAGGCGGCAGGGGTATACGCAGGTTGGTAATTAGGTCAATATATAGTCTACTATGATAAACTGCAAAAGATAATAAAGTTACTTACTCGAACTGAAAATAAACTTCATCAACAATTGCTACAGATGAAAAGAATATTCCAACGATGATCGGCTAAATAATAATCCCTCCGTTGGAAGTCAACTAAATAAAAGCCCCAGTAAATCCAATAGTCGCAGAGAGAATCACCGTTCGCAAGTAACTCCGAACTACTACATAAAACTTTCTAGTAAGCGCGCATAGATCAACTACTCATCTACCACGTCGGCGGAGCTAACAGCATACGCAGGGCCAGCAGGCTAAATAAACGCAGTGTCGTTTAGGGAAAGTTACGCTACCGGAAGTTTACATTTTTCTAGAGTTCCAAATAAATTTACGTGGCCCTCTAAAGTTCTGCTGTAAATTGAGGTATCGAATCAGAAATACAATTTATACACAGACAAAATCACCCTTTTTTTAGCCTTTTCATAAAACAAAAATATTATTAGAATTTCCTGATTTGTTTCATGTATAACACTAGCATTTTATCTGTGGTTAGGTAAAGTGAAAGTCAACATGTAATTTTAAGAATGTTTTATATGATTGATAATGCATCATACAACGTTAATTGAACGACAAAACAAAATTTTAGCAATTATTTTCACTAGTTTAGCGAGTTCAAAGTTGAAAATATATTTTGTTGCATTTACCTCAAACCATCACACATTCTCAATTCAGCCAATTCCGGTAACATATTCCTCAGTGAGATAACGTCTGACGCATTTGAATTTCTTTGTTTAGCCACAATCAGTTAGTTAAAATGCGTAGATGTCTCTTTGCTAGTTGCGAATCTGACACTAGAAGTTGTGGCATAACTTCTTTTAGAGTGCATGTGTCTCAGTCGCCAAATTTAGCAAAATTGTGGCTGTCCAAGGCAACGCGTGCCGATTTAACTTTTCGCAGACTACCTGCTAGTGCGGTCATGTGCAGTAGGCACTTCCATGAGAGCCAGCTTTATTCTGAAAAATTTGGGGCAACCACAAGATTAAGGGTAAAAAGGGAGAAGTTCCATTCCCTAATGGTGTTGTACCATACAGCAAGAGCGCATCATCGAACAGGAAAACCTCAACTGTAAGTAATTTATAAATAATTTTAAATAAAAAAATTAATAACCAATATAGTAGTTTTATAATATAAATCAATAAATATAATAATTAGAAATATTTACGGTTTATAGTTCGAACCTCGACTGGTTTGAAACTCGACGAGTTTGTGTATCGACAACGGTTGGTCCAATCTCGACAGCAGTTTTACTATTTTACCATCTAGGCTTACTATTTTCATAGTTAATGAGCGATTTATATGTAAAAGATTTATTTGCGCAAAAATATCTTGTGATCCATTTGATGCAGCACTCCCCAGCTTGTGTAGGCCTAACAATATTTTGCCCAACCTAAATATAGAACGAATGCTAAAACAAGTAACAATCATAAATATGGTTGACTTATGCTAGCAAAATGTTTTATTTGAAATCTAAACTTAAGTGAGTAGCCTAGCGTTGATTTTTATTTTTTGAAGTGAGGATAGAACTGCAAAAAAACATTTATTATTTGTTGAAGATTAAACTATTGTAAAACTGCATCAGCCTTTGTCGATGTTCGGACCAACCTTTGTCTAGATTCGGACCAACCTCTGTCGAGATTGAGACTTGTCTAGGTTCGGACTTGTCGATGTTGGGACTGTTTTCCAATATTTACTACTGTACATGAGTACAAAGTAATGATTTAATATGACTGGGTGACAATGAGACTCAGACTGAGTTTCAAATGCTTGATTTTAACCTGATTTGCTTGAATTAACTTGGCTAACTGAGTAAAAGTTAGTCAAGGAATTTAAATTTTCTGTTTGGTCTGGATTGTCAGAAATGCCCTAATTGTTCATAAAATACATGACTAATATAAGGATAAAATTTGGATTGCATTACTATTTTTATATTCATGCTACCATTACTAATATAGGCTTTACAGATCGCTTGAAGTGATTAGCCTATACTTACAATCAGGTATAACTATTTAATTATGTGTAGTGTTAGTGTGTGTTGGTGATGGTTGTAGATAGCAGTTACGGTGATTTGTTATGGTGTTTGTGCTAGTGGTGGTGACCCTGTAGGTAATGGTTTAGAAGCAATTCAAGCATATTAACTTTAGTGGTATTTATATGTAATTTTTTGATAGGATGTATGGCATTGGACCAAGAATCTGGCCAAAAAACTGACTAGAACATGTTGGCGCAAAGATCAAAAAGAGTCACTCCCTTGGATAAAGGAAATAAAGAACTATGTGTGGTATTCTGCGGTTCAATGTAAAGGCGATGCTGAGCTATTGGTTGAGATGGTACTTAGCATAAGATACCATGTCGCTATTATTCATAGGAGCTTTTCAGGACACGACAAGTTCATCCACTGCTCTCATGAACCGATTGATACGTGAGTGTTGAAAAAATATATTATTTGCACCTAATGTTGGCATAAAAGTATTAAGATACAAGCTGCAGCTGACTAATTAATTAGGAGTTACGCTCTCCGTATAGTCAACTCCATATCGTTACGCTTATATGCTTATCTATATTAGCCAATCACATTATTATATTAATTAGCTGCTTACTTAACGCTCTCTTCCTGTTATATTGCAAAAGCTGATTGCTGTAGAAATAAATACACATTATTCTAATCTCAATGTTACATCACTGATTCTTATCATCTCTACTCAGAATGAATACACAAATCAGAAAAATCACTCAATCAACAGAAAACTGTATGTTGAATCTAATAATATATTCAGAAATAACAAAGCACAGGCAAATGTGTAATACAATATTTTATATATCACTTACAATGCTTTTGGTTTGTGATATTAGAATATGTAGTCATTTATTGCATAATACTAAACAGAGATTGTACAAATGGTAAATATTCTGCAGCTAGTTGACATTTGAATAAACAGAATCTTTTCAAATTTATAATATATTGAAAAATAACAACGAATAATTTAATATGTTTACAGAGAAATAGAAAGAAAGGTGAAATGGTTAATTCCAGGAAATGCAGGGCACAAAGTTCTTTGTGATGCGTTAGGGCAAGCGAGACTGCTAAACACATTGCGTCTGTTGAACCATGGTCAACACAGTAGTATAGTAAACCACTTTTCGTTATGTTTACTAGGATGTCGTACAGGCTTTTTCGTTATGTTCACTAGGATGTCGTACAGGCATTTTCGATAAGTTTACCAGGATGTTGTACAGGCGTTTTCTATAAACGCTTTGTATTTGTACAGGAATTCTCTTCAAGTTTACTCGTAAACAGGCAAACAATCTTTATATCTCAATCTATATCGATAATTTGCATACTAATAAGAAGTGTCAGGTGGATGATCGATTTTTCTCGTATTGAATGCCTGTTCGAATGTGACCACTCACTAAGCTCCTATCAATAATGTGAACGCATCTTTGGTTTATGATCTTCTCTCTTAATTCTGAACCAGTGTTATTTTTCTTCTGAGGAAGTATTGAAGATATTCCCTTCTCATCAATTTAGCCGTACACATATTAAATGACAGATATCTAAGCACATGAACTCTTCGTTAAATTCTTACTCATTAGCTGAACCAACAACTACATTCGTAACTATCTGCATTAATATTGCTTTCTAAAGTGCTTGTGTTTCACTATAAAACACAAAAGCGACATAAAAAAATTTATTTAAGCATCAGTCATCATTGAAAATGTCCACAATAGAATCATCGTTGCCATTACATACAGAAGATGAATCTGACAGTGCTACAATAAATATCAATCCTATAACTCCCAGACATCCACTAAGCGATCAAGCTAATGACCTTGATAGTCATGAAGTCGTTTGATCTGTCAAAAACATGTCCATACGCATCTTTTGCGGTTTGTTTTTTATCGCTTTATTTCTCATTGGCGAAGTTGTACTAACATCAATTCAGTCTGAGAGAGTCTATGAGAGGACAGCGGAATCCTTCAATTCATCTACAATATTAGGATTGATTAAATCATTAGCATCATAACAAATAGAAAGGTAAGGATTTAGCATTTCTTTGTATGAATTGATACATGAAAAATAAAAATTAGATGATATATCAAAGTATCAGATTAAACAAACATATTGTAAATTCTGTAATTTCAGTCGAATCTAACATTGGAAAGACAACACGCTATTGTATGGATACCATCACTGAACACTACTTCCTCTAAAGCCATGAAGAAAATGTTCAAGAAAAAACTCAAGAAGTCTAACCTATCCCTTCGAAAGAAATTACTGATTACTTTATCCATTGAGGCAATAAAAGATAACAAAAACAACCTAAGATTTAAGGATATAAACAATTGTTTGGAATATGTCGATTTAAATTGTACAGCAATGAAAGCTTATTAATGATATTCCAATGTATAAATTACAATTTTATTTGTCTGAAGGTTACAATATAAATGAATGTACTAATACAACTCCTAACCTGTTTCAGATATCTAGTGTATATTTGATTTACAGTAAACTCATATTGCAAATACATTCTGAGAAAGAAAAAATTCTGCACTCAGTTTATTTTTTCTATTTGACACTGTTTATACAACTTACCATAAACCATGAAACTTTACACATATCCTATACAATAACTAAAATTACTATTGTCAAATGAACTCATCTACGCCAATGTTCTTTAAATTCAGAATACGCACTAACTGTACAGAAAAAACCAATGAACAGGACATTGTTTCTGCAAAATACGTACATGGATCAATAAAAAAGCATCAATAACAATAAAGTAGATTTTATTTTACATCAGCCTTATTTTTTATCAGTTCCAGACATCTCCTGACACCTTAAATCATTAAAATATCATCGCTCTAACAATATTTAGGAATAAAGCTGACGTTACCATCTCCGTTACCATCTCCGCTTTTTTCAGACACTCATAACAAAAAATTATTTTTCTAACATTAATACAGATTAAAGCTGACGGTACCATCTCCGCTTGAATCAAATGTTCATAAAAGCAAATTTTTTTTCCGGCAAATCTTACAATAATAATTTCACCAGGAAAAAATCATAAATCTGACATTAATAAGGATTATAGCTTATGTCAGCATTATTCCTATCTATATAACGACACACAAGTTGGTTGGTCTCATCATCAGCTCACAACTGCTCACAGAGATCAGAACTGCAAATTTACCAGTGGACTTGTGAAGAATGGATGAATCTGAAGCTGAGTAAGTATTTAAAATTTTATATCTCATCATTTTAGGTTGGTTAGAGAATACACTGTGATACGATTATGCACAAACACTAAATACATAACTACCTCTTGAGATATTCATAAATTGTTTAAAATTTTAGTCAAACCGCAAGAATGGAAACGCTGGAGAAAAAACTAGCAGAAGAAATTAAAAGGCTACAAGTCAAAAAGAAGAATTCAAGGAAACGAAAAAGATACTAATATTCAAACATACCTAGTTAGCGTTGCAAATAGTGCAGCTCAGATGTACATTTCGACGATGCAACCTGCATATATTTTGGTATATAGATTGATTTGCCGGTACATTTTCATATATATGTTTATCTCCTACTTCTTCGTCTATTCGTGGTAGTGGTGGTAGAGGTCGAATTTTTATCCACCAAGGTGGCAATCTAAACATTTTTATGTCTGATGAAATCAAGCCTATAGCTATTCTTTATAATCCTCAGTTACGACTGTTGAGATATTGCCTATAGTCATTATTTATAAACATTTTAATGTTTAGCTATTAATTTTGGTGCAGAGCAAAAGTTTATTGTTCTTTGGTTCAATATATATATATATATATATATATATTCTAGTTCAATAGGTCGAAATTATTATTTTGACAGTGACGCAGACATGGGCCAAAACATTCCTGCGGAAAAGAGCAAAAAGCTTTCTCATCAACCTATCACAAGGTAACTACTTTATTCAATAACCATCATTTTAAAAATGTTCACTACGATTAATCTGACAAATGATGATTTGATATGACAACGACCAGCTATTTATTTGTAGTGCCATGTCTAACCGAGAACCCCGTCCAGTGAAAAAGCTGGTGAGAAATATTCTGTCACTATGAAAGATAGCTCATTCGGTATTGGCAACCAAGCTGATGGTCCTTGTCTGACAGAACTATATAATTTTGATGTTGATCTGCTTTCAGTCGTTATTGACAACAACGAAAAACGATACGCTGTGTACAACAGTGATAAACGAATTTATGTAAAGAGTGCGCCTACCAATGGCCCTATACAAATGCGATATAGTAAAACGGCTTCAGGTTCACCAAACATACTGGTAAAAAAAGTGAAGTCTTGCTAAGATTGAAAGATGGTTTGAGCCAAAAATTAAATGCCGAAATTGGTTTCTACTCCAAACCTGAAAACGAGTTTATATCTCCTTTTCTTGATACAGTGATGAATAACAAAAGAGAAAAATGTATCAGTGCCATTGACAAAGGCAAAGTAAAATTGATACCTGTCAATGAACTCGATAATAGAAACTGTGTTTTTGAGGCAATCTTGAGAAGCGGGGCTATTCGAAAATCTACCATGTACACTGATTATGTATGGCGTTTGAGTGTGTCAGAGTTGATCATTAAACCTTGTCCACATGATTATGCGGAACAAGACTATTCAGGTCAATCGGAACAACCGAAAGTACAATTTGGATTGAAATTATAACTTCGAAAGAACTGTATCCATTACATATCTGCATGCATAAATGCTTATATATACATATCTTTATTAAAGAATTTGATATATAATCTCTGATTGTTATGTTCGGTATTAAATGTTCAAGTATACCGCAATAAAGGTGTCTTCTTTACCCACAGCTAGTATGACTTGTTATCAAGCATACCTAGCTGGATACAGATCCGTTCACATGTAAAAATACACGTCTTGAATGATGGTATAAACTGAGCAAACAATTTAGTAAGCATGTACAGTTGAACAATTGAAACTTCCATTATGCAAATAATCAAGCGTTAATAAATTAAAATAAAATTGTTGATCGGTATACATGCCCAGAATGTGTCAAATCATATGTGCACAAACAATCTTTGCCAAGACAGAATGATCAAACACACAGTCAGATGTGAGAAATGCTTGGAGATTATTCCTACCATACTCCTTTCCAAATGCAAATGCCAACAGGTTTGTTTTTTTTTTGTTTTTTTTCTTTCTTGAAAAGCTATGAAACCAAAAATAATTTTTAAGAAATGCTATCACTTCTCTATTTTCATCAATGATGATAATAAAGGCCAATTTTAATGTTTTAGAATGATCAGAGTCCGATTCCATCAACATCAAAAGTTACTACATATCCTAATTACCATAGCCAAACCCCCAACATTGATATGCCTAATAGTCCAGAAACTGTTGAGCTGATACGCAAAAATTGGAAAGCGATGAAAACTTATTCATTAATTCGAAAGCACACCAAAATATACAATGTGTTGATAAAGGATAACGACATGATAAGCTCAATAGAAAGTTCAACAGTACAGGCAATATATAAAGACTAAAAACACAAATTCAAGATAAATGCAGCAGTTGGATGTATTCTAATGAACAATACTAAAGCTACGAGTCGATACCTTCACGCATCACCGAATGAAGATAGACTCTTTGATAAACCTTTGTTGATAGAAAATATTGATGATTTTAACAATTTCCTTCAGAAAATGAAAGATTATGATTTCATCGAACGTGTTACCAGACAAAAACCTGGTACATCGTGGTCACTACACACATTATCTAACATTTCTTTTTACCTGTATCCCATTCCATCGCACCCAATTGGTTGTGGCATAGTTTTACCTAAACATATTCGAAACAACCGTGCCTTAATATCACTGGACAAGGATAGTAACGGACATCCCTATACTGACAATCTTTGTTTCTTTAGAGCGTTGGCTATCATAAAAGCGAAAGGCAAGAAATCTGAAAAACTAGCTAACGAGTACTTTGACGCTTACATCAAGTCGACAAAACTAAATAGAAGTGAGTTTACTGGAATATCTATCGAAGACCTACCAAATGTTGAGACAATTTTTAACATATCTATCATTGTGTATGGTTTGGAAAAATCAACTAATGAATCAATCGCTCATCTAGTGAGCAAGTCTGCGTTCAGTCATAAGGAGAAATTACATTTACACTTAGAGGAAACACATTTTTGCTGGATCAAGAACCTACATGTACGTTTATACACTAGATCTTACAAGTGTTTGTATTGCTCCAAACCTTTGCGCTCAGGTACTTTACTCAATAAGCATACGGCTAGTTGTACTAATGCTACGAAATTCATTTACCCGAATGGTACCTGCTCATCGCCAAAGACTATTTTTCAGCAATTAGACGAATATGGCATCGAAGTAGAACACAATAGGCGTTATTACCCTTTCTACGCAGTGTTTGACACAGAGGCTTATTTCGATAAGTCTAGCTTGCCTAAGGATACAAAAACTATGACATGGGAAGCTGAACACAAACTAGCATCAGTCAGCATAGATAGCAATATTCCAGGCTTTACGGAACCCGTTTGTTTTGTGAATGAAAATGGAATTGCTTATGATGTTGTGTCTAGGATGATGAAATATCTCGAAAACTTATCAGAACTGTGCTATGCGAAACTGAAATGTCAGTACGAGGATATTTTTGAAGCAATTGAAGAAAGACGAACAGAAATGATAGAGAAGGAAAAAGCCACACGAGACAATAATGGTATAGACTCGCAAGTAGATATTGGTGTAGACACACTGTCATTCAAATTTCATAAACTAGAAGAGAATTTAGACAAATATCTGGCCGATCTTCTGGTATTTGGATTCAACTCAGGCGCCTATGACATACCTCTAATCAAACAAGAGCTTGTCCAGTACCTAGTCAAACACTATAGTAAAATTTCATTTACGGTGAAGAAAGGGAATGCATACATGTGCTTGAAAACGGATCAGCTTTGCTTCTTAGACTTTGCTTCTTACTAATTACCTAGCACCAAAATTTAGCTATTCAGCTTATTTAAAAGCTATGGATGTTAAAGTTAAGAAGTTTTTCTGGATTTACGAAAAGTTTATGTCTTTAGATGTTCTGAAGCAAACTAAATTTCCAAAGAGGGAGGATTTTTATAGTCAATTAAAACAGGAGGGAATTAGTGAAGAAGACTATCAGTACTGCAAAGATATCTGGCATAAGCATAACATGAAAACACTTAAGTATCTTTTAGTATATTACAACAATGAAGACTGCCGAGGCTTTATCCAAGCGCTGAATTTATCCAAACTGAATTCTTCCATAGCAAAAACCTAGACTTTAAAATGGCTATCTCTATGCCAGGGCTTGCAATACGAAGATTGTAACAACTTAAAAATTCTGATGCGGCACTTTTCTTATATGGTCAAAGAGACAAAGATTTATATCACTTAGTTAGGAACAATGTCAGAGGAGGATTATCTATGGTGTTCAACAGATATCAGGAATAGAGTTTAACAAAAATCAAGCCCGAGTACTATGGTGCTGCAGAAGAATGTACAAATGTATGTTTAGGATTTGATATAAGTGGAATGTATTTGAGCAACCTGATGAGAGAAATGCCAACTGGTGCATATGTCAGAAGAAGAAAATGTACTGATTTTAGACTTGAAAAAAAAAACACGGTCAGCTAGCTACAGAATGGATATCACACATGGAGAGAATTTTAAAAGTAGAATGTCAGCACATGTTCAACGGTTTGGAAAAAAAGATGTGGAGGCAGACAGCTACCAGTTGATGGATACGCGATGAAAGGTAATAAAGAACACGTTCTACAACTACCAGGCTGTTACTTTCATTCACACATGTGTGAATATTCCCCAAATGGCAAGTATGGAGACAAAATAAAAGATCTAGTAAATCAGTTGAAGACTTACCAAAACTTGAATTACTTGAAGTCACTTGGATACACCGTGTACCATATGTGGGAATGTGAGTTTCTACAAATGAAAAATAATGATCTTGAATTAAAAAGGTTCTGCGAGAATCGACCTTTCATAGTAGATAACAGACCAAAGCTTACAGAAGAACAGATCATTGCTGAAGTGAAAAGCGGTCAATTATTTGGAATGATTGAATGTGATATTATCACACCCGAACACCTAAAAACTATTTTCTCTGAATGTCAACCAGTATGCAAACACGCTAACCAGTCAAGAAATGATTTGAGTGATCACATGAAAAAATTTTCAGTCAAAAATGGCCTACTCAAATCTCCTAGCAAAACCTTACTCAACAGTTATTATGGCAAACGTATGCTCTTTGCTACTCCTCTGCTTAAATGGTACCTGAATCATGGTTTAGAAATTACAACAGCTCATCAAATAGTGCAATACACACCAAAGATATGTTTCACAGACTTTGGAAAAGAAGTAATGGCAGCCAGGCGTTTGGGAGACGTCGACCCTACAAAGAAAATCATCTCAGACTCATGCAAACTTATGGGTAGGATTATTAGAATTGATGATCAATTAAGTCCTAGCGTCTTATCGATGTTAAGGAATGAATATTTTATATCTAAGAGATATATACCATTCCATTGTAGGAAACTCTGCTTATGGAAGGACACTAGTGAATAAGGAAAATCATACTGATATATCATTTCATCATTTGACGGATGAATTAGCTTCAACTATAGTAAATGAAAAGGATTCAAAGGACTGGAAGAGATGAATGATGTGACAGAGGTTCAGCGAGCTAAGAATCTAATCAAGCTAGACATTCCTATTCAAATAGGATTCTTTGTGTTAGAGTATGCAAAGTTGTTATTACTCAGATTCTATTTTGATTTCTTGTCCGTTTTCATACCATTTCACAAATTCTCTTTGATTCAATGTGACACTGACTCTATGTATCTCTCGCTATCAGAGCCAAATTTATTCGCAGCTGTTCCACAGGAGAGAAGGAGACAGTTTATGCACGAGTATGAACATTGGTTTGCGGTTGAGTACTGCCAAGAACATAAACAATCATTTTTCGATTGTACGTTCAGTGCAAAGCAATGGATCGTTCGAGATTGTTGCAAGGCCGTTGCGAAGTTTGACTCTCGCACAGTTGGTAAATTTCACACAGAATGGAAAGGTGATGGAGTGATAGCTCTGTGCAGCAAATGTTATTACTGCATAGGTGATCAATCCAAACACAGCTCCAAAGGAATCTCAAAGCGACACAATGCACTGACAGTTAAAGATTATAAAGATGTACTTGTCAATCAAGAAATATCAACGGGAACTAATCGTGGTTTTAGAGTTAAAGGACATAAAATCTTTACATACATTCAAAAGAGAAAAGGCCTAATTTATCTATACGGAAAGAGAAAGGTAGCTGATGATGGAGTAACGACTTTCCTTTCCCATTTATAGGCTAAATGTGTATAGGTTGTACATGATTGTGTATCTTTTGTACATATGATATAGATATAATACATTGCATATATATGTTTCAGTTATTTCTCTTCTAGCTTTCTACTTGTATCAACCATGGCACTCGCTAAGGATATAACCAAATCGATAACTGATCATTTATATTTCTTCGTTTGGTCTAAATTGAAAAAACCTAATGTTTATTATCATGACACTAGGGTGAATAAATCTATGAACAGACATAACATTTTGATACAATTATTAAGCAACGAACAAAAAAATAAAATTCAACAACTTGCGATATTATCTTTAAGAAAAGATCATGATGAACTTGCAGAAATAGTATTAAATCGTATATTGGAGTCAAGATCATCCGAAGGAAATCTTATAACAAGCCTTTATTTTATCGTAAGATTATGCGAATTGTACGCATCAACAGGAAAGATTAGTAACATAAATCCTTTCATTGACAGCATACAGACGCGTTTAAAAACATCATCCACTCATTCTCAAGCTAAGATGAACTTGATTGCTTTACTAGCTTCATTCATAATTGGAATCTCTACATTATATATATTAAATACATACCATTTTTAGTTTATTTGGTATCATGACACCTCCAATGATTCATCCTTTTTCTGCTATAGTTGCGGGGCCAAGTCAAGCTGGCAAATCGGTATGGGTTGCAGATTTGTTAGCTTCCAGGAAGGAAATGATAAGTCCTACACCAGAAAAGATTTATCTGTGTTATAAAGAATTTCAACCTCTCTACAACACATTTAGAGATGTCATATTTCATGAAGGAATGATTGATATAAATGAACTCGATACCTCAGTTAGAAAATTGATCGTATATGATGATATGATGGAACAGGTCAACCAAAACATGGCTGAAATATTTACGAAATTGGTTCACCATAGATATATGAGCGTTGTATTTCTAACACAAAATATATTTCATAAAAATCAACATATTCGAACGATGAATCTCAACTCGAGCTATTTAATATTATTTCAAAACCCGCGAGATGTAAATCAAGTGACATTTTTGGCTAGGCAAATGAATGGAAGAGGAGAGTCTAAATTTATGGTCGATGCGTTTAAAGATGCTACTTCTGTGCCATACGGTTATCTCTTTATTGATTTAAAACAATATACCCAAGATTGTTTGAGGTTAAGAACGTCTATATTTCCAAAAAACAAGACCTATATTTATGTCCCAAAATACATGACCCTACCATTTGATTGATATACATTAACCAGTACAGATCATGACTTAAAGAGTTAGGAAGCATATTTCAACGCTTCAACTCCTAACAAATTGCGATAAACATACAACTCGTTTGGTAGTAAAATCAGCTATACCTAAATTTATTGGCTGTATTTCAGATATTTGTCATAACCTATTACAAGGCAAAGTAAAACTATCCCCTAAAGACAAGAAGAGACTAGCGAAATACAAAACGAACATCAGAGCTATCGCTAAAAAATCTACGACTCAAAAATCAAAGCGTGAACTTATACAGAAAGGAGGATTTCTAACGAGCCCACTAGCTCCACTCATTGGTTCAATAATTCCAGCTGTTGCCAGTGCTATTAGAAAAAAATAAAATGAGCTCTGAAGCTAGGAAATTTCTGTTAATCGACTCTAACGATATTGATCAGCTACTATCATTACATCATCCTAAATCGAGACTGGAACCTATAGAGAAGAGAGAGTTGAAACAACTAAATAAAATGATGTTAGCGATAGTGAACAATCCTAAGCTATCTGAATCTGAGAAGGTAACAGAATATAACAAAGCACTTACAGAATTTCAAAGTACACCAGTATTGAGAAACATTCAAAGGAGAAGTATCGAATCCCAGAAATATACTAACCTTCAGCAAGATATCGATTCTAGGAGGCCAGAAGATGAAACATCGAAAGAATTAAAAGTTGACGATGGTGATACTAAGAAAGACCTAAAATCTAACGATACACCAGCTAAGAAATCGGTCTATAACGTCTCTGCGGGAATAGATCATCGATATAAGGCTAAGGCAAAAAAACTTTTAACGTCATTGAAAGATGATGTACAATATTCTAGTACGGGAACAGTTTCGATACATAGGCAGAAAATTCCAAGAAGTAATATTTCAGAATTGCTTAATAAAGCTGTGAATCCTCGCGATAAATATAACGAACTGAACGGTTGGAAATTGTTCGCAGCTCTTTTACCAAAAACCTTTACACCTCAACCATAGCAACATAAGAAAACAAGATCTATAAAATCAACTCCTAGCCCACGAAGATATCAGACCAAATCAACACGTCGAAGAAGAATGAACGATATTGATGATTGGCAAGAACACGATTCTTGAATATGAATCGAAAAAAGGCAATCAAAGAAGGATTTTAGAGAAAACCTACTATAATGTTAAAAACCCAGCAGGGTAGACAGGAAAAGTAAAGCTTACTAAAGTATTAAAATCAAAAGTACCTCCCACTAAGATTGAAAATTGGTTAAATGAATCTGACACCTATACTTTACATAAACCAGTGAGAAAAAAGTTTTCAATGAGAACGTTTGTAGTGTCTGGAATTGATAGTTTATGGCAATTGGATTTGGCTGATTTATCAAAGTTACAAAAATATAACGATGGTTATAAGTATATATTATAGAAAATTGATGTATTCAGTAGAGTAGCGGCTGCTACACCTCTAAAATCAAAATCTGGTTCAGAGGTTGCTCGAGCCTTTGAGAAAATGATTCTGCATACTTCACAACCAGAGCAATTATAAACGGATAATGGTGGTGAATTTTTCAATAACCATTTCAAACAAACTACTAAGAAATTCAACATACATCACTATACCACTAATAATCAAGAAATAAAAGCTTCTCTTGTTGAAAGATTGCAAAGAACTATCAAGTCAAAGTTATTAAGATATCTCACACACAATAATTCATACAGATATATAGATGTCTTGGATGATGTTGTTTCATCATATAATGAATCTTTTCATTCTACACTTGGATTATCATCGAATAAGGTATCTGGTGGAAACAGTGAAAAAATATGGCATAATATTTACAACCCAGACAAGCCTACACCACCAGAGTCACATTTTAAATATTCAACAGGTGATACAGTCAGAATTTCTAAATATAGTACTGTGTTTTCTAAAGGACATTTACCTTAATGGAGTGGAGAAATATTCACTATCGCTCATTGTTGTAAAACAGATCCTCCTGTGTATTCATTAAAGGATAGCTCAGGAAATCTGCTCATAGGAACTTGGTATGAACCTGAGTTACAAAGAGTAAACAAACAGGATAATACATATCGTATTGAATCAATAATAGGTCAGAGAAAAATAAATGGTAAAACACAATTTCTTGTAAAATGGTTGGGTTATCCCTCTAGTTTTAACTCTTACATTGATAAGAGATATAATACTACATTATAAAAACTAATGCAATCTCTTTAGCATTTCATTCAAACAACAATGAGACTCGTAGTACCTTCTAACGCATCTATGGATAATTATCCAAACAATACATTAGCTAAGTTTTCAGTTCAGCTATCTCAATCAATCAATTTGTCAAATGGTAGATGGGAATTTGGTTTAACGGAGATTCAATTTACCAAATCATGGTACAACGTAACAAATGCAAACTTTTCTATAGTCAGGAATCGAATCGTTACAAAGATTTTAGTTGATGATGGATATTATGAATCTCCTCAAGAATTCATACTACATTTGAATGAAAAAATCATAAAACATTGTGATCATGAGACTTCTCAGTTGCTTTCATTTCAATTTAATGATATCAAAAGAGTTTGTGAAATACGAGTAACCCTTAACAAGGATATATCTTTTGAATTCAGTAAAAATCTGGAGCATATACTAGGATATGCAACAGAAGAAATCAATGATTATATTAGATCTTTATTAGGTCTATATCCTGATAGTGGAAAAATTTCACATGAAGTCAATTTACCTAGTTCATTTTCCTCTGAAATTATTTCAGATGAGAATCCAAACACAGGAAACATCTCAAAGCAAGTCATTTCATCAGGATCATATCCTATTCGGGTTGAGAGTATTTTTAATCTCATGGTTTATTGTAATATAGCTAAATATACAACAGTAGGAGATGTTGAAGATCCTCTTCTCAGAGCTGTACCTGTAAAAAGTCAACATTTGGTAAATCAATGCACAGAATTTAAAAATGTAAAATATCTCCCTGTTTCTTAAAACAATGTTAAGACCATTTCAATCTATATATGCACAAACTTTGGAGAAGTTGTTCTATTTCTCTACGGGCATACAGAGTGTACACTAGACTTTAGGTGAAGCGATTTATCAAACAAATAACAAAGATGTCGATAACTCCACTTGACATTGCATTAGTAGCAAAACAATATAAGGAGATGTACAATCAGTCAGGTGGAAGTAGTGATGTACCGATATACATAGGTTCAAAATTTCAAAAAGGCTATGGATTAGGAAATATATTCGCTGGCATGTAACAAACCGTACTCCCGGTATTAAAACAAGGAGCTAAAGGTCTAGCTAAAACTGCTTTAGAAACTGGAATAAATGTAGCAAAGGATGGACTCGAAGGTAAAAACCTAAAACAATCTCTTAAGACAAATGCTCAATTTGCAGGTAGCAAGTTATTGGATAAATTCTCTAATTATTTACTATCGTCAATTCCAAAAAACAAAAAAAGGAAGAGAGTCAGTAGTACGAAAAAAGGAACCAGTAAGCGAAAACGACCTCGATTAACTAACAAAAGAGACATTTTCTCCTAAAACCATTCAAAGTTATTCAAATCAATCAAATATAAATAGTATATATAATTGAGTTTTCTATCTTTCCTTCAGTATATCAATATAACTTCTACACCTAACATATCTCTTTCACACGATCAATATGTCTTTTTCATTTGAGAACAGTTGCTTGGCTTCTAAAGCAGAGCTAGATTTGTTTGCTAATCGTCCCACCCAGGCATCTATAGATGAACGAATTTATGTTGAACATATACCTACTTCAAGTTTACAAAATGATTCTCCTATCAAGTTCTTTGTTTCTGGAGGTTCAAATTATTATATCGATTTGTCTTCTAGTTATTTATACCTAGAAATAAAAATAACAAACGCTGATGGAACTGATTTACCAGAAGATGCAAACGTAGGTCCTGTCAATTTGATAGGACAGACAGTCTTCCGACAAATTGATCTGATGATAAATGATGTTTTGATATCAGATTCTTCAAACCTCTATCATTACCGATCTATGATTGAAACCTTACTCTCTCACAGTGATGAGTCAAAGATGTCACAACTTACTATGTCAATGTTTGTGAAGGATACAGCAGGGCAAATGGACTCTCATAACGGAAATAATTTAGGTCTGGAAAAGAGAAAAGTATTAACAGCAAAAAGTAAAGTAGTTCAGATTATTGGTAAAATTCACTCTGACATATTTTTTCAAAATAGACATTTGCTGAATGGAGTAGACTTGAAAATTGCACTGTTAAAAAACCCAAATAATCTAATTCTTATGGCTTCTAGTGTTTCATCATATAAACTTAAAATAACTAATGCTTTTTTCTACGTAAGAAAAGTTAAAGTAAATGATAGAATTCAAATGAGACACATTGAAAACTTAGAGAAACATTTAAAGCCTGCTTTGTATCCGATTAGAAGGGTTACCATGAAATCTTTCAATATACCAGCTGGATCTTTGTCATGTAACGAAGAGAATCTTTTCAATGGTATTTTGCCTAAGAGGATAGTCAGATTTGTAGATGCTCAAAGTTTTGAGGGAAAATATGAATGCAATCCAATCAACTTCCAACATAAGAATTTAAAATACTGCAGTTTATGAGTTGATAAAAAAATGTTATCTCAAAAACATTGATTAGTGATTTTAAACATGATCAAACACTTAGAAATTATTTTACCCTAATAGAAAGTACAGGGAAGGCATTTAAAGATGTTGGTAGAACTGAATCGATAGAACTGAATACGCCCATGGGTATTCTTTGTTGGCATTTGATTTGACCCCTAGCCTCGATGATGATGGTTGCTTCCAGGTAGTAAAGAAAAGAAACATTTGATTCGAAGCAAAGTTTGACACAGGATTGAACGTTCCAGTCAACATAACCGTATATGCAGAGTTTGATGCAACTATAAAGATCGATAAAAAACAGAACAGTGGTACCAAACTTCTACAGCTAAGGATTATGGATAGCAAACAACTCTACGCAATACCTAATTCAGACGATCTCGTTAAAGACTTAAACTTTTTGGGAGTATTCCCTAGTGATATGATATCTATATCAGCCTTGAGGTTTCCCTGCGCAATGGTAATAAACACTAAGCCTCATTACCATAAAGGAGAACACTGGGTAGCTGTGGTGAAAACTGAGGAAAGAAAAGGATTTTACTTCGATAGCTTTGGTTATCCACCGTATAATATGCCTGGAATTGGAGACGTATTGGAGAACTGTACAGAATGGCAATTTAATGAAATCAAGTTACTGTACCTATCGGTACAGTCTGCGGAGAATATGTAACATTTTTTATTAAGGATATGGCTAGAGGATTTTCATTAGAACATATCACATATATGTTAAACAATGAAGGAGATTTGTATACAATTGAGGCTGTAGTATTCAACTATATTAAGAATAAATATCAAGATACTTTGAATGCCAACACTAAATCCTTGAAGATGATTGATTTCCCTATTGTGTTGTCACAAATAAGTTCAGTTTTGCAGTGAATACTGTATATCGCGTAAACAGTCATCTCTATATTTAACTTATTCATTTTATTTTTATATATTTTTTATTTTATCATATGAAATATATGTAACATACCTCTAACCTTTGGTCTTCTAACAGATGGTAGTATAATGGATGATCCGGAGTGATCAATCGATCCTTAGGGATATTCCTATAGAACGAATAGTTCGATATACGATGCGTTATCTCGTGAGATAAATTAAGAACGATTAGAATAAAAGACTTACATATCGGGTCTTATCGATCTATCTCCACCAGGACGTATACCTGGTCTTCTCATTTCAGGCTGAGGAATCCTATAGAACAAGAATTATAAATATCTGAACAAATAGATCGATATACAAAAATATATCTCATGTGATTAATTATTAATGATTAGAATAAAAACACTTACACGATTGGTCTGCCTCTGCCACTGCCTCCTTGGCTCTAAGCTTCAGGTCTACCTCTTCTATAGAACAAAAATTTATGCTTTGATATGTATCTGAACGAATAGTTATATATACAATGCGTTATCTCATGAATAAAACTTACACAATTCTGGGGATGAGTTGTATTCCTCGTCCTTGAACAATACCAGCACGGATGAGCGGAGGATTTCTATAGAACAAGAATTTACGAGCTGATATGTATCTGTGATTCTATATACATAACGATATCTCAAGTGGTTAATCAATAATGATTAGAATAAAAACACTTACGCTGGTGGTAGAACGAATTCGAATCCTTGACATATGCCTAAAGCAACTGGATGGCTCGATCTGAATGATGGAGTCACTATTGCTATAGGTTTAGGATTTGTTGGCTCATTACCACAGGGTATTCTTATGTTAGACGCCATTGTAAGCATTATAATTGAAATGAATATGACTCTTCATATTTATATTTATTTTGTAAACCATAAAAAAATCTTTAGTGTATCGCATAGGTATGACAACCATGAGAACTTTCTATTTAAAGATGATGAAATAATGTCTATACGATTTTGTTTTAGCCTAGTAACCAATGTTATTACATCTACCTGACACCTCTTATTAGTATGCAAATTATTGATATAGATTGAGATATAAAGATTGTTTGCCTGTTTATGAGTAAACTTAAAGAGAATTCCTGTACAAATACAAAGCGCTTATAGAAAACGCCGGTACAACATCCTGGTAAACTTATTGAAAATGCCTGTACGATATCCTAGTAAACATAACGAAAAAGCCTGTACAAATTCCCTAGTAAACATAACGAAAAGTGGCTTACTATACTACTAACACACAGGTGCTTTAGAAAACCTCCACAGCCTCATATTAAGTTATGCACCAAAGTGAATAGACGTTGATCCTCCAGGATATTTTACGAGAATCAAACTAGCAGCGACAGATCACAACACGAATGTGGGAAGAGAAGTTCTGACTGGTAAGCTGTATCTACAATAAAATTATATATGGATTATACTACTCTTCAGCAGGGATACCACTTTTACAGCTTGAACAACATTAAAGATAAATTTATGTAGAAAGTGTATTAACACATTTGATAACTGGCATTAAATTTTAATTATTATAGATTACTTATTAAAGATAGCGATGGGGAACTGAAAATGACAGTATATTACTCTAAAGAAGCTAAAGGAATTCGCACAAGAAATGTATATGCTGGAAATATATTTTGCACCAAGATGTTGGTTCAATTAGTCACTGTCACACAGTCTGCAGAATAATGCATGAACATACAGTCACCATGCAGTCTTAAATTACCCTAAGACAATACTGTGCAACATTCTGAAACTATTATGATGATGGTGTGACACACAAAAAATTTCAACCAGTTCGTTATACTTTTAATTGCTCTACATGTAGATAATAGTTATATTGCGAATAAATATAAATATATGAATTGCAGGACAGAGGAGCTCCACTCAAAACATCTTACAAAACCATACGGTTGAACAGCAATAGAACTGCACAGGTAAAGATTCACATGGAAGTTATACCCAATCCTTAGCAGTTTTATACGAGGAATCGTTTTGATGAAATTAATATAACAGGCTATTCAAATTATAAATATTATGCTGTTCTTTGTATAACATGATTTAGATTTATGTAACGTAAGCTGTTAAATGTGGTGTTTTCATGTCATGGCACAAGTCAAATGATTGAAATATGATTATTCATCAAACCATACATTATGATTGTATTATGTTGCTAAAATCACTTATTCACTGTACAAGACATGAACACCAGCTAAGTAACATTGCTGTCAGATTCAGTTAAAATATTTATAAAAACCATATTTTGCTCAACTCCACTGAACTTACATTAATTTCCTTCATCCATAATAAAAAGCTCTACTTCATCTGCATCATTCTGATCATCGTTTTCTGATTCTACATTATTGAAGCCTACACAACTCCCATTTGGATCAGGCAACATTATGTAGGAAACAACGCATGAAGGAATAACTTTTCGGTTTTTTCTTCCAAGGTACCATTAGACGAGAAAGGAGTAATTGTTTTAGTAGTGTCTTTTAGCCTTTGTATTGTGAACGCAATAAAAAAAACGATAGAAATAAATTATAGTTGAAATCTTCTAGCGATATGTATTAGCAATGATGATCATAGAACGCTTTTTATATGTGCACTTGTTTCCGGGTTGTCACAATTGCGGGGAACGTGTGGTCTCCATCACATTAGATAAGAACGAATCAAGTCAAACGCTACATTTCGCGTGATTGAATGATTTGTTGAGAATCAGTATTCTCAGTGGCGAGTCCGTTTCACACACATTTTCGCAATGGCGTTATCTATCCGATTTTTGCAAACTATGCAGTTGAAAAAAGACTCTGTACTTAGTTATATGTGAATGCATGGGCATTTTTGGTTTTTAAAATATTGTTCTGAGTATTTATCTGTTGTAAGAAATAATTTATATTTTGCTAACCGTAGTAAATTACACAAAACAAATAGGGTAAATGTTGGCCTTCATCAGTAAAATGTGTTTACTTTCCCTTTAAAGGTTGGCTTTCAACAAAATTCACATTACATTTATTTGGTATCAAAAGATTCACCATGTCTTACTCTGTTGTGGTGTAGGTGCCAAATATGTGGAACTTTGATTACAAGCTCTTAAAAGCTAAAAGACGAACAGAAAATCGCAGCCACACAAGACTGTCGTAGTTTAGATTCGTTTTCCAAAATGGCTAAAATGTGACGTACCTAGTTTTGCGAGATGGTTTTTGTTTACACTTTCTTGCAACCTTATTCGTCAAAATATTTTCACAAATATACTTCACGCTTGCAATAAAAACCAGGTATATTGTTCTTACACGTCTGTTTCATCGGCATCGTAATGCTGCAACTTTGAGCACTGATATTTGAAAACCTACCATAAAGTATGTTTAATTTTTTGATCTTAGCTTGATCGATTGCATATCATCCTCTGATAAACATGATGAGCCTTTTGGTCTGCTGTGATGGTCTAAAGATGCTGTAGAAATTGTTCGCGCCATATGGCGGAAATCGTAAGTCACATGACCAGATTATGTTAGTTTCAGTTCAAGTTTGATCTATCGCAAATAGCAGACACACTTTCTCGTATTAAACTTGTTAATTTCAATTTGTCGTAATGTCTAACGCACCAAATCGTGATTGTACAGCTGCCAGGCCCGTATTCCTTAGGGTGGCTGGCCGGCTGAGCCACCCCAACTTTTTAGGAATTTTTGGCGGCTAAGTACAGTCAAACTAGGATAACTCGCCCTCGGATAAAATGTAAAATTTTATCATGAACACTTGGTAAACTCAAACGGATTTGTTTGGTCCGTTTCCACGCAATGATAAATTGCTTCAGATAACTCGGTCTCAACAGCATTAACTCGAACAGTTATTTGCCCAACGGCTACGGGAACCGTTTTTATCGCTGTAGAATACCACTTTATTTCAAGCCATATAGATAAACGTCAACTTTTAATAGTTGCTGGGCGTCATTATTATCATCATCGGCAAAATATTCTTGTTAATGACTTGTATAAAAGTTTGCAAAATGTCAAGTTTTAACAAACATTCGCTTGGTAATAGCCCCTCGAAAGCGTAGAAACCTTAGGATGAACTTAAAATGAAATTGGCAAAATTGATCTTTGTTGAAAAGCTCAAAAGAAAAAGACGTATTTCTCTGAGTGTTTCAACTGCGGTCAAGTTTAGCCTATTTTAATCTTAGAACGTCCGGGCAGTCACATCACCTAAAACAAACAAATCTCAAATAATAGAAAAAATGTTTATACTTTCCGATAAAAACTTTTAAAACTTTACATGAGATGCCTGGTTGAGGCCCTACATAAAATAAACTGTTGAGGGGAGCTTACACGGCCCCTCCAAACCCCCAGATGCTCATAACTCGTCGCCTAACATTAGCCGCCCCAACTTGCTTAGCCGCCCCAACTTGCTTAGCCGCCCAAACTTGCAACCAGGGAATACAGGCCTGCCAGCTGCCAAGCTAAGAAGCAAATTTTTTCTTGGCCAAGAGCAGAGAAAAGACCAGACCTCCACCGGGCGTGGAACAACTGGGTGAAGCTGGATGAAACAAACTTTATTTATTCGCCTGCTTACTCTTACCTTTGTTTTCGCCATTTCAAAGACGACATGTTTTCTAACCAGTTTGCATACTCCACATGTCGCCAAAGCACATGAGTAATTTATTTTATGAACTACTTGTATTAGTAGTAACTCGGGTTATTTTCTAGTATTCTCTTAATACTACAGTATTAATCTATATTTAATATTACAATATTAATGTCATTTAATTGTAATATGATATTATTAGTATTTAATCTTTTTAATTATGCGCATTTATCTTATTATAATAAAAAAACTAATTCATACTGCATGTCTATCTGTAAAACGTAATATATTAATCTATAATTGATAAAACAATGTTGTAAGTTTCACGATTAATTTCGCCAAATTTCTTAACCCCTCTCACATATAGATATGTTATATAAAATAGGTATTGTCATTTTTTGGTGTCATCGTTAATGATCGATGATGAAGAGTTTGTGCCAACCACTGAAGACTGGGAAGGGTTTGAGCGCTATGTTGGCCAGCGTCAAACGCTCTCCAATTACATGTAAGATAGAGCTGAACTTAACCAAACTTGACAAAATATAAAAAATATCCATAGAGTTATTACTCACATTTTTATGTTTACAATATCATGGATTCTGATAAGGTTTTGTAAAATCTGTGTCATGATTGCATGGCTATATATTTATTCTTTTTCTGATCAAGCAAATATGATATAATAACAGGAAATGATTTTGAACAAATCTTATTGCAAGTCAACTATTGTGTTGTGATTTCAGACCCGAATCCTCCTTCAAAGAGGAGAAAGTAATAGTAAGTGTGACTGCACTCCAACGACTATTTCACTGTCACGCCTGCGCCCTCTCCTGCTCATTCACGATGGTGCGAGAAGGCGGATGGGTAGAGTTCAAGGTTACATGTGCCTCCTGTCATCAATCGTACACTTGGGAAACAACTCTCAGGGTGAACAGAGCTCATGTCATCAACCCCCTGCTGGCAGCGGCATCACTCTTTTTTGGCGGATGCGTTACCCAGAAGCTCCGTTTTCTGTCACTCCTGAACATCGCGATACCAAGCCACAGCGTTTGCCTCTACCAACAAAGAGAATACTTACATGGTGTGAGTGTTAATATTTACCCATAAACTTGGAAAATATGAGTAAAAGCTTGGCAAACTAATTGAATAACGACATTTAGAAACAATTTTTTTCTTGAAATGAAAATATGTCATCCTTCAAGCGAAATATATTATAAATTAAAATTCTGATTCTTCATCATAATATAGCACAAAAAGGGGGAAGAGGATTCTATATTCTTGGACTAATAATAATGATACAAATTGATGTTGTATAATGAAGTTTTACAATATTTTACAGAGTATTGCTGAGCAGTACACCCTGCTAAACGAGGGATTGATGGCAGAAATCAATTGGGAGCTTGATTTGGCAGGTGACGGTAGATGCGATAGTTCGGGGCGTTGCGCACTATACGGGGCCTACACTATGATAGATCAGAGCTGCGGTTTAATAGTCAGCAGCCATCTTGTCAAGGTAAAACTTTGACAGTTTTTACTTCACAGCCTGACAAAAACCCAAATTTTTTAGTAGTCATCAATACATAACCTTACATACAGTTGCTGATCTAGCTAAGTAATTCATTCAAATAATGTGAAAGTGATTGTTGGTCGTAACTTTCTTTACTTTGCAGTCAATGGAGACCACCAGCTCTAATGCCATGAAGCTGGAAGGCTTCAAGCGATGCCAGTGCAATCTAGTTTCCCACGGCATGAGAGTGAGGTCCATTACAACGGATGTTGTTACAAAGGTTTTGTGCATACCGCAAGCTTGTGTTTTGGCTTATGCCGCAAATTCGTCGCCGTGAGCAACGGCCTCTACCTGCCTGCTTGGTGTCTAAGATTCGGGCTCTTTTCCCATCAACGGATGATGAAGAAGAGTTTGTAGACTTGCAAACAAGATTTGCGGCATAAGCCAAAACACAAGACTGCGGTATGCACACAACTTTTTCCGAGCATTTGGCGATGGCCCTCTAAACGGGAATAGATAATCTACCAAAACAATTATTGACAAATAATAATTGCTGATCATCAAAATAATCTCGATTTTTATATAATAAAATAATAAAACTAATACACTCTCTACTGTAGTAAGTGTACAAGCCAAATATAACAGTTCTACTTGTGTTCCACTAGTTCAGAATATGTGTGTTCAATCGATGCATTAAATGTGTAACACAAGAATTGTAGATAATGCTTGACACATTAGCATAGCTTTGGTATTGTTGGCATTAAATGAAAACCCAACTCACTATGATATCGCAGGAATTATTCCACCCCAACTCAGGGGGTGCAGGCGCCACAAGTTCGTTCACACCAGGATGCATACACAGGCATTCATGCTCCCCTCGGTCATGGAGATGATGCGCAAACTCAGCATCATGCCAGCACAAACATTCAGGAAGAGATGGCATGTCTTGACAGCGCTTGCAGACACACCACTCTGTAGCCGGTGGTATTATCTCCTAAAGAAATGAACAGATATGTGTATGCAACCATAGCTAATACATCAGGTCGATGTTATCCAACAGTATATCAGTGCAGCACTAAATGTAAATATTAAAATGGTTAATGTTGTCATTCGAGAATTATCTGTAATCTTTTTTTTGCAATATGAAGCAATAATTATTATCATTAAAATCATATATATATAATAATGTTTGTTCTATCACTCTCTAGCTAAAACTATTACTACTAGCTAGCTTGGCACATAAGAGCTGGCTAGTGGCGGTGCTTACTTGCTGAGAGGTTTGATTCTGTTGACGATCTTCTTCAGATAGAGTGTCAGGCTCGAAACGCCAGGGTCTTAACTTTTCAGAGTTTGACATTTTTTATGATCGCAACTCAGACATGTACACGTACGTTGAATTGTCGGACGGAATGGCCAAGCTGAAACTGTAAAGTAGCGAGCATCTATATTTGATACGGGGTCTTAGGTAAAACCCGAAGTGTTTGTCAGAAACTATTGCTACGATAAGTTTTATATTGAGCTTTTTATTGGCCTTTCAATTCACGCGAGAACATCACGTGACAAGACAATAACCAAAATCCGTGGATACGCCATCGAAATCAAGAGATTCCAATCTACGGCGGCTTTTCGTTGTTGAGCTTTTAAGAGCTTGTAATCACATTTCCACATATTTGGCACCTACAACACAACAGAGTAAGACATGGCGAATCTTTTGATACCAAATAACTGTAATGTGAATTTGGTTGCAAGTCAACCTTTAAGTTTACATCAGACTAAAAGTCTTGTGCCAACAGCTATTGAATTGAAGTATGCTTTAAAACTGATCACTGTGGCACAGTATATCAAACCAATCAAAACTTCTAACTATGTAGAAAATGAACGAGAGTATTATTGCTATCTACCAAAGAAGTACCAACTGCAGAGCCTCAGCTCAAAGATATACCTCTGGCTTCACGTGAGGAAATTAGCGCAGTTGAAGAAGAGCATCTTCATATTACCTAGCTGGCTATTGTATACAGAGTCTGCTAAAATTGAAGCAATTATGCGGATATTGCTGCACCAGCCCATCTAACACATCTGGTATTCCACAGTGTAGGTACAGTCTTCCACGATTACAAAACTTTAAAGAAGGTGCTTTGTTTGAAGTTTCTGGTGACACATTTGCTCTGTTTAAAAAGCTGGAGTCAGTCGTGAGAAGCTTTGAACCTCATCTTAAGAAAAACCATGTAGGTACTTTGATAGCTTCTACATGCATAGAGAATATTGATATGCAACGTGAACTGCCCACTTCTCATCCTATATTACAGAAACTAGTGAGAAAGTTGGTGAATGTTAGACTTCGTATTTTATGTAAAAAGCATACCTCCACCTCACAGTCAGTGCAGCTAGGTAGCAAAAGCAAAGCCATGCAAACACCAGCTAGGAATTTCATTGTGTTGTTGAATTTCGATGCTTGCTGTATTTTTACTGCACTAAAGCTTTTTGGCTAGTATAATATGTATATACGTTATAAACATGTATAGGTAGGCCATTGCACACAAAATACTACTCTGGCATAGCTCGCTATAATACTAGTACATCTTAGCTTCTTTGACTTGTTTATTCAAAGTTGATAATTTTTATTGTAACATTACTATGAAGGATTTCTTATGTAGTATACTAAACATGCTCTTCTAATATTCAGTTTTTATTATGGAAAGTTGTTCAATTTTTATGTTGTACTTCATACTTCTTGCACTTTCAGTTACAATCATTGTCTGTAATAAATTTGTGGTTGTCCATTAATTTGCACAAAACAAGCCTGTTTATAATCTTTATAACTACTAAGAACAAAAAAATTGGCAAGTGATGACATTATTAATGTAATTATCATTGTGAATACATTAAATTGTTTGTTTGGGGGCCTAAAGTTGTGAAATTGCAAGTAAACATAATTTACCTAAGGCATTCTAGCACATATAATAAAAGTTATTTACTAAGAAATAGCAGAAAACTTGTGAATATTTAGTTGTCACCATTACAACTGCTGCGTGAGTTAGAACAAACCCTGAGCTTTCTTGTGGTATATTTGATAGTGCTTTAAGGCTCTCCAAAGTAGTTTTATTGGTTGATAAACAAAGACAGGTGAGAGCAATCCATTGCATTTCTATATAAAAGTAAGCGTGACCGATGTTTGTTTGGAACTTTCGATGTGTTTGTATAGGCTCTGTTGGTAGCATAACTTTCACTAAACGACACCGAATAAACACCCCACACACGTTGTGTCTGTTTCACTCACTACGCCGTGGTTTCAAATCATACAGTTATTTCTAATTTATGTTTTTTATACTGCGCGGCGATGTTTTATTACATGTAGTACTTTATTGGCAGTAATTTCATTTAAAAAATAGAAATGTTTTTTTTCAAATTAAGCCATATTACAATGGTAAAAAAAGGGCAACAGTAAGCCATTGCAATCAAATAAATTGTTTGAAAAATAGTGTTTAAGATGCCTTTCTCTGCTACGAGAACAGATATTAGGTGAAAGACTGTTAAAGGGTTACTAGCAACAAAATTCACATTACTGTTATTTGGTATCAAAAAGTTCACCATGTCTTATTCTGCTGTAATGTAGGTGCAAAATATGTGTAAATGTGATTACAAGCTCGTAAAAGCTCAAAAACAAACAGTTAATCGCAGCCATCACGGAAACGCTGTAATTTGAAATATCTTTATTTCGATGACGTACTCAAACATTGCGGTTATTGTTTTGACACTTGCTGTTATCACGTGAAATGGAAGCCAATAAAAAGCTCAATACAAAACGTCTCATAGCACTAGTTTATGATTAATACTTTGGGTTCTACTTCGGCCCGTATCAAATAGAGATGCTTGCTACTTTACAGTTTCGTTTGGGCCTGGTCTAATCATGTAGTCATGATCTGATCATGTGACCCATACTTTCTGCCAAATTGCGCGAAAAACTTTTGCGGCGTTTTTTGACCATCACAGGTGACCAACAGGCTCGTCATGTTTATCAGAGAATGATATGCACTTCTTCGCGCTAAAGTTAAAAAATTAAACGAACTTTTACAGTAGGTTTTGAAATATCAGTAGTACATAGAGAGCAGATCTACACACAAAAGTGACGGATCCAGCGGGGGGATAGAAAAAGGGGGTTGTGAATTAAATTGGCTAGGGGTGTAGATTGAATCGTGTGGAGTTGAATGAGATGTTGGGGTTTGGGGGGAAATTGTGGTGTAGAGTAGGGGGTTGAATTCGAGGGGTTACGGATCCGCTCCTGGCGTAATCGGCGGATTATCTGTGGATGAGTCATCGGATTAGCGGGGGATGAGTCATCCGATTGAACGCGGATTATCGCGGGATTAGTCGGGGGAATCGTCGCGGATTAGTCGGGCGAATCGTCGCCGATTATCGGTGGAATAGTGGGGGTGAATATCTGGGACATCAAGGGCTGGATGGTTTTCCGGAGTGGATCTCGCGGATTATCGAGGAGAGCGAGAGATTACCTAGCGGATGAGTGAGGGGGTTAATATCTGGGACACCGAGGGGTTGATTTTCCGGAGATTGTTATATATTTGAAACATGGAATATATATGAGAAAGTGTTTATGTGCAAAGTGGAGAATGTTATATATTTGAGAACGTTGAATATATATGAGAAAGTGTTTATGTACAAAGTTATTTTTTTTTTTGAAGATTTGATGTTTTTGTAATGTTGAAGCTCTTGAATGGTTAAGAATTTTAAGGATTTTTATTTTCGGTTTTTTATATATGTTGAATGAAAGATCAGTTTTATTACAAAATTATTCACTTTAAAAGATATATTTATATGTATTATTCATTATTTCCATCATCATTTCGTTTCAATAAAAATAAAATAGTTTATGTTTAACTTGAAATATATGAAATGTACAAGTAGATAAGTCACAATAAAGATAATATAGTATAAATGAAACATTGAATATATATAAGAAAATGTTCATGTACATTCTTTAAAACGAAGTGTACAAGTAGATAAGTCAGAATAAAGATAATATAGTATAAATGAAACATTGAATATATATAAGAAAATGTTCATGTACATTCTTTAAAACGAAGTTTGTATCGAGTTGTTCATCAATCACTCATCGTCATCGGAAATAAGTGAGATAGAAGGATCCTTTTTGCATTGTACCGAACTCTCGTAAAATCTGCTTGCTTCTTCATGTCCCATGACTACTACATCGTAGTATTCGCGAGTATTGTGAGATGTTACTAGCCCCTTGTATATAATGATACCCGGACAATTTTCTTTCAACGAAAGGGCACATCTCGAAGGCATCGTTAAAGTTCCTTGAACTTCCTCTCCATCAACTTTGGTTGAAAATGCTACAGTTGGTACCACATCCACATTGCCTTCACCATCTTTGTATTCACTTGCTCCAACATTGTGATAGTGGAAAATAGATGGTGCTTTGAACTCCTTGAGATGACGAATCTCGAAATGTTGTATAAGTTTTTCAAGTTTCTTCGATCTCAGATTGGCTAGAGTATGTTTCATGTCTGAGGGAGTTGAGGTTCCTTCTGTTACTCTTCTTAAGTCATGGTAACTTCCCTGTCCATTAGCCTTAGGTTTTAATCCAAGATATACCATAATACTTGGATAAGACAGCGATCCATCCAGAAATCGTTTTGGAGCAAATACAGCAGTAGATTTACTAATCCCATTTTCCACATAGTTGAAGTGAATGATACAGCACGCTCCATGGATCGAATGAGCTTCTTCCGTTTTTGTCACCTCCATAATCAATCCTATTGAAAGATCTGACATTCTCTGCAGTGATTTTGCTTCCATTAAAGTAGCCTTACTTAATGTTCTTAACTTGTCTGCCACATCTTTTACCCTTTGCTCCAAATTCGTTTCGATTTGGTTGGATTTCTTCTTCTTCGTTGGAGTCGTGTTAGAAAGAGTTACAGGTGAAATTCTCTTTTTCGTCATCTTCACTGAACTATTCGATCCAGGTTTTATCACTCCAGATTGAGTATTATCCTCCATAGTTGTGTAGTGTGTTAATTCTCTGAGTTTGAATGAAGAACTGATATCGTTTTAGTAAAATTCTGCTGGTTATATACAATTCTCCTCATCAAATGATTAATGAGTTTTGATAAATTTAGTTGCATCATCCATAATATCAGAAGACTTTTCGCGAAATTGAAAATCGCGAGATTCAATTTCGCGAAAGTTGACTATATAATATATATAATGTGTAATTTCGCGAAATCCAATTTCGCGAAATTCACTTTTCGCGAAATTCAATTTCACGAAAGTTGACTATATAATATATATAATGTGTAATTTTGCGAAATCCAATTTCGCGAAATTCACTTTTCGCGAAATTCAATTTCGCGAAAGTTGACTATATAATATATATAATGTGTAATTTCGCGAAATCCAATTTCGCGAAATTCACTTTTCGCGAAATTCAATTTCGCGAAAGTTGACTATATAATATATATAATGTGTAATTTCGCGAAATCCAATTTCGCGAAATTCACTTTTCGCGAAATCCAATTTCGCGAAAGTTGAGTGAGACAAGTTGGATTAGAAGTGATTTATAGCTTTTGTGCAGGTTCCACCTCCTTGAACTTGACTAGTATAAATACAGCCAAGTTTGATGGACTCACCATTATCGAGAGTTTTTTTCGAACTATTTCTATACCTAACTGGATTATATATCTCACAAAAGTTTGGATTAATTCTACAATTTGGATATCTACGTATAATCTTCTCTCAGAACTTTGGATTATATTTCTCCGAACTAACTGGATTATATATCTCACAAAAGTTTGGATTAATTCTACAATTTGGATATCTACGTATAATCTTCTCTCAGAACTTTGGATTATATTTCTCCGAACTAACTGGATTATATATCGCACAAAAGTTTGGATTAATTCTACAATTTGGATATCTATGTATAATCTTCTCTCAGAATTTTGGATTATCTCTGTTTCACTGGATTATATTTCTCCGAACTAACTGGATTATATATCTCACAAAAGTTTGGATTAATTCTACAATTTGGATATCTATGTATAATCTTCTCTCAGAACTTTGGATTATCTCTGTTTCACTGGATTATATATCTCCGAAATTTGAATACATCAAGGAAATGTATCCGGCATCTTCCCATTCAGAAGGAGACTGGAGCAAATCTGATGAGGTGAGTTGATTTACAATAATTGGTGGAAAAAATTTTTAATGAATGAATAAATGTAGAGAGAATAGTAAAATGAGATTTTTAATTCTTGGCAGCTGGAAATCTTCCTCAAAGATGTTCAAGCTTTCACGAGAGCATAATTTAATTTCATTGGAAAATTCTGCTCCTTCCACTTCAATTGATAATAGAGAAAGAAGCAGAAGTAGGGAAAGAAGTGTATCATCCGTTTCAGCTAATAAATATATCTGCTTAGAATGTTCGACTTCATTTAACAAAAAATCAAACCTCAAAAGACATGTTAAACACATTCATCTCCAATCGAATGAAAGTTCAGAATCGTTTACAACATCAACTAATGATTCTTCGGAACAATATCACGAATATGATGATGATGATGATGCCTCGATTATTATACAAGTTTCCAATCCCCCTTTCATTTTCGAAAAAGTAAAGATTGTTTCTCATCATTCTTCATTTCGTTCTGCTTCAACTCAAATTGGAAGAGGAGATCTTAGTCGATTTAAGATAACAGTAACTCCTATTACTCAAAATCTTGCTGATGATGAATCCGATGAATCAGATGTATCAGAAGAAGAAAATACAAATGAAATCGAAGAAAATAGATATTTATCTGATCAACCTACAAATCAAATCGAAAGAAACGAAAATGAAGTGGACGCTGATGATGACAATTTAGTTGGTATTAATGATAGAGTCGAGCCCATCGTTCCTATCGAAAATGAAAGAGAACAAGATAATCAGGATATCATTCCTGTTAATGATGATGAGGAATGGGATGAGTTAATAAGAAGATATTGGAATGCTATGAAAACAAAAAGACGACGAGGAAGAGTTGTTGAAACGTTAAACGTAAATTTATGGAATGGAAATATTCCTCAAGCAGAACTTCCAACTCCAAACCATTCGGAAAGAATATGGAACGAGATGTTGACAACTTGGAATGGGTTACAAACAAGAGCTAAGTTAAATTGTAGTGTGGGATGCATTCTTGAACATAAAACTTCAGGAGAATTAAGATATTTTCATGCTTCATCGAATAATGCAACAATTTTCAAAAAAGCAAAACTGATTACAACAAGACAGGAACTTCAGAATTTCTTTGAAGAATTGACAAGACAAGATCTTGCTGCTATAGCGATTCGAGAACGCCCGAATACAGCTTGGAAATTGAATGTAATTACCAATATTTCATTCTATTTCTATAAATTGATTGGAATGGGGCAAATAGGAATGGCTTCAGATCTTCCGACTCACATTCTTAACAATCGACATGTAATCACTATGCATAACATTCCTCGTAGCGGCACTCCTTACACAGACAATCTCTGTTTCTTCAGATGTTTAGCATTGAAGGTAATGTGTAAGTGTTCAAACCGATGTAGTTGCACCAGACAAAGACCAAAACAGCAACTTGTGAAGGTGCTATTTCAAAAGTACTCGAATCACATTTCTTCTTCCTCATCCAACAAAGTTCTGATGAATAATTTTCCTGGAATTGAGTTAGGAGACTTAATTTCTCTTGAGAAATGTTTTGACCTCCGTATAACCGTATTTTCTCTGAATGCTGATGAAACCTCAACAGTCATCTGGACATCGTCCCAAAAAGAGGGAAAGGAACTCTTCCTCGATTTGCAGAACTCTCATTTCAGTTTCATCAAGGATGTTAATGCTTATACTAAAGGGTTTAGTTGTCCTTCCTGTGAAGTGAGCTTTACAAAAAGAGGAAATTTCAATAGACATAAATGTAGTCAAGAAGTAGTAACAAACTTCATCTTCGAAGGAGGAAAGTTTAAGGCAACACCTACAATTTTCGAACAACTGAAACGAGAGATAGGAATATCCGTGGCTGAGGAAGATACTTATTATCCCTTTTTAATCACCTATGATATCGAGTGTTATCTTCCAAAATCCGACCTTCCACCAAATTCCAATTCGGTTACATTCACATCGAGACACGAATTGATGAGTATATCAGTTTGTTCAAATGTACCCGGATTTAAGGATCCAAAGTGTTTTGTAAGTGAGGGAGATACTGATTCTTGTATATCTTCTTTTGTTCAGTATATTTCCCAAATTGCTGATGAAGCCCGGGATATCCTTGAAAAAAAACTTTACTACATTAGACAGTTGATGAAGGCAAAAGCTGAAAAGCAAGGAAAAGTTGAAGAAAGATTTAAATCCTGCAAATTTTCCAATCCTCGAGTATACCATTCAAGAGAGGAATTTTGTCATTTATTTAATTGTTTCGACAAATTCATCTCATGTATTCCGATTCTAGGATTTAATTCACAAAACTACGACCTGAATGTGATGAAAGGACCTCTACTTCGATGTCTTCAAGACACAGAAGACGAAGATTTTGATTTTGTAGTGAAAAGAACAAACAAGATGAGCTGTATTCAATCAAGAAGATTCAAATTCTTGGATATTTCCAACTTCATTGCTCCAGGATTTTCCTATGCAAAGTATCTCAAAGCTTTCAAATGCTCTCAACAAAAAGGATTCTATCCTTATGAATATATGGATGATCTTGAGAAGTTGAAACAACCGTTTCTACCAGCTAAAGAATGCTTTTACAGTTCTTTGAGAGATGAACATATTTCGGATGCTGATTATGAAATCTGTTTAAACATTTGGAAACAAGAGAAGATGAAAACGTTAAAAGATTTTCTAGTAT
The DNA here is from genome assembly GCF_963576615.1 of Watersipora subatra. Classification (NCBI taxonomy): domain Eukaryota; kingdom Metazoa; phylum Bryozoa; class Gymnolaemata; order Cheilostomatida; family Watersiporidae; genus Watersipora; species Watersipora subatra. The sequence goes on along the minus strand of NC_088712.1, from coordinate 49,242,066 downwards.
GGTACAACAATCTCGATGTAGTACCATTTGTTGAAGCTGTAGAAAAACAAAAAGAAGTTTACAGAACCATGGGAATCGATATGTTGAAAGATGCCATTTCACTTCCTGGATTGGCAGTAAAATGGATGTTGAAACTTTCAGATTCGCCTCCTCATCCTATGAGTTCTCATCATCAGACAATCTCATCACATCATTTCAAAGCTTGTCAACCTGTCTGTCTGATCAAGGAAAGTGATAAAGATATTTACTTTACTATCAAGGACAATATCGTAGGTGGACCTAGCATTGTTTTTCACAGACTTCATGAGTCGAAGAAAACACTGATTCGAGAAAGAAAGTTTGGAAAGGAATCCAAACTTTGTGAACTTATTCTAGGAGTTGATGCAAATGCATTATATTTGTGGAGTATGATGCAAGAAATGCCTACTGGAAACCCTAGAATAAGACGATTCGAAAATGGATTTGCATACACTCATTCTCGAAAAAATAGCATGGCTGCTCATGGATGGTTACAATTTTTGACTTGGAAGGACAATATTCAAATCTTACATGAAAACAACGATAAAGAATTTAGAATTGGACAACATAATCTTCCTGTTGATGGATATTGTGAAGAATCGAATACAGTGTTTCAATTTCATGGATGTTTCTGGCATGGACATAACTGTAACAAGACCAAAGGAATAAGTATACATCCATATAAGAATCGACCCATGAGTGAAGTTCTGGAGGAAACGATAAAGAAGGAAGAATATGTTAAAGAACTTGGATATCGTTTAGTAAGAATCTGGGAGTGTGAATGGAACAAAATGATTGAGGATAACACCGAGATTAAGAACTTTATTAGTATCTTCAACGAAGAGTTTTATCCTTCCAATTCCTTTGCCACCGAGGATGAGATTATTCAGCAGATTATAAAAGGGGAGATATATGGATTCATTGAATGCGATATATCTGTTCCTGAAAACTTATACGAAAAGTTTTCAGAAATGAGCCCCGTTTTCAAGAATACATCTTTGAATAGAAATCATCTTAGTGAAAGTATGAAAGAATTTGCTGAAAAGGAAGGAATGCTACCTCAAGAACAACGAACTTTGGTGGGGAGTATGTTTGGAGAAAAAATTTTACTACTCACCACTTTAGCAAAATGGTATCTTAATCATGGATTGATTATAACCAAAATATATCAAGTCATAGAATACACCCCTAGAAGAGTTTTCCAGTCATTTGGAGAATCTGTCTCAAATGCTAGAAGAGCTGGTGACAAAGATCCTGACCAAGAGTTGATAGCCACAACCAATAAACTCATTGGAAATTCATCGTATGGGAAAACAATCACTGAGAAATTAAAACATCGAAATGTCAAGTATATTCAAGGAGATTATGAAGCATCCTTGAGAATACGATCACACAGATTTGAATCTTTGGAGGAAATCGTTGATAGCTTCTATGAGTTGACTCAACACAAGGCTTCGGTTAGTAGTATATATTTATTATCTTATTGATATAATTGAATCATAATGAAAAATTTACTTGAGCTAATATATGTAAAGGAATCTAATAGGACTGTATATATTTATTCAGATGAAAATGGATATACCTGTACATATCGGATTCTCCATATTACAACTGGCTAAACTTCGGATGTTGGAGTTCTACTATGACTTCATGGATAGGTAAGTAATCTCATTTGTATCTTTTAGAAAAAATATGTATAATGGTAAACATTTGAATGATAATTTTTGAAATGGGAGTATTATAATACTAAGATAACAAGAATTAAGGATTGAAATTTTTTATTTTAGATACTTCGACAGAAAGGACTTCCAGTATGTGGCGATGGATACAGATAGTGCCTACATGGCTCTTTCAGCACCTATGGATAATATCGTTAGAAAAGAGATCGCTGATATATACTACAAAGAATATGGAAAATGGTTTCCTAGGATGTATTGCGATCGACACGCGGATGATTTCCAACTCTGTAAATCTGTTCCTACAAAGTTGTGGGAATTACAAAATTGTTGCAAAGAAGTATATCAATATGATATAAGGACTCCCGGTTTATTCAAAGTAGAATTTTCAGGACATGGAATAGTAGCCTTAAATTCTAAGACTTACTTTTGCTGGAATGATGAAACTCATTCTACAAAGCATAGCAGTAAAGGATTAAGTAAAACTACGAATAGTTTTACAAAAGACACTTTTTTAAAAGTATTACATTCAAGATCTCCTAAGGAAGGGGTAAACAAAGGTTTTGTAAAAAAAGACAATAGAGTGTTCTCATACACTCAACTTAGAACTGGATTAACATATTTTTATTCAAAAAGAAGAGTATGTAACGATGGAGTGAGCACAGAATATATTTTAGCATAATTTTTAGAAGTGAATTTGTTGTTAAGTATATATGATAGTAGAGTTTTGCTCCTCGATGTATTATTACTATAAAATTTTATTTTCTTCATTGGCTCTTCTTTTCGTATATACAATATCAATAATATATAACTAAGCCCATATAAATTCAATATACTATCCAATGTAAAATCATTTCGAATGTAGACTTTCTCATAGTAACATGACTCAAAACATTCTGATTAAAGATTTTGTTCCATTCGAGGTTGCAGAAATAATCCCAGATAACATCTTGGTTCATCTTGACAAAAATGAACAAATTCGTACTCATCTTACCGAGGAATGTTTATACTACATTCTAGGAACAGCTGCTTTTAGAAAAGTTGTGTCATTGAAAAGATTAAAGTCCAACTGTGTCTGCAGTGCGTTGGACTGCAGGGAATGTTTGGAATCAACATTATGTGTAAAAGAAATATCGATAACACCCTCAGATTTGAAGATGACCTTTGAATGGGTTGATCTTGAAGCTACCATTCGAGAAGGTAAAATTGGAAAAGAGGTTGATTTAGAATGGATTAACAGATTTATCGCGACCGATTTTAAAACGATGGAAGAAACGATTTTTGAAACCGTGTTTTGGAATAGAATTCGGCACTACATGACTCATCCTACTCAACGTGATGAAACGAAACAACTGCTCTTCAGAAGACTCATTCATATAGCACAATTTCCATTAATTGGAGAAAGCGTGGAAGAGGAAATCGAGCATGAAATTGATGATGTAATTATAGATAAAAAATCTGTTGGATGAAAATAAAAAAAAAGATTTGGAATGATATTAAGTCTACTCCTCTAGATTTCTCCACCATTCTTCAATTTAGCTCTGTTGGTGAAGGAACCAAAAAAAAAAACGAAGAAAACAGAAACAATGTCGGTTATATTTCTAGAGGAGTTTATTCCAGCTCATCTTAAGGATGGACAATTATCAAGAGTGGTTGTAAAGAAAAACACAAAAAAATTCATCAGAAGAGTTACTGAAGAAACTTTTTACTATGTTATCGGATTCTATATCTATAAACGTTTCGTAACATATTTAGAAAGTCGGTGTGGATGCTTCGAGGGAGCTCGAGGATGTCAATATTGTATTAGAATAATGCAAATACGATATGGAAATGAAGGATTGACTCGACAAGAACTTCATGAGACTTTTGCCGAACTCGATATTGGAACGTGTTTGGAATCTGCTCAAATCGGACCAAGGAGTGACAAAGTCCAACTATCATTATTATCCTCACTTGATTGGAACACACCTTCAAACATAATATTAACCGAAACAAGACTTTATCCATATTTGAGAGGAGAAGCCAATGATCAACATGCTACAAATCGTTACTTCAGTGAACTCCTACATATCAATGGGAAGAATTGATAATCATCACAGTTAGACTTTGCATAATTCTTTATATTTAATCACTTTATATCCAAGAAGGATTGACTCATCAAATAGAATTGAATAACTTTTTTTTGTATAGTATTTCAAGATAATTTTGAAGAATGAACTATATATATTATATTGACATACTTTTTTATGCATTTTCTTTGCCTACTTCAGTCAAGAGAGTAGTATTTTAAAAAGACACTATGACTATAATGAATTTGCACATTATAATATTTCTCATTTTACGCTTTACGGTAATAATAAATGGAAATCAAAGAATTCAATATGTTACCGATGCGAATAACTGCTTAAGCAGAACACTCAATGAATTTGAAGTTTCATTACTACTTCCATTCGAAGAAACTACTTTATATCACAAGAATAATGAAACATGCGGAAGAATATTTCCATTGGACTACATTCATTGTGGTTATCCATTACCAGGCAATCACAGATTTGCGTGTAAAGAACTACTAAATGAAGATGAAGCAGATGGAAAAAACCTATACCTTAATCCTATAGTGTCAGCTTCATCGGAGCAAGTTCTAACATATTCTGAATGTGAATATTCAGTTCAAAATTCCACAATCGATATTCTAATTGATTTCAAATTATTCTACAGAGGAGAATTATGTGGATATAACTCTACTCTTTCAATGTTGCAATGTCCTCCAGGATCGAATTTTCAAGATATTGACTTTATCTGTAATCTTCAACCTATTTCAAATTCTACTACACCTAAAGATACCTTCATATATGATAATATTGGAAATAATGAAGGATTAGATTTGTTACTTCCTGTTCAGTTTCTCAATTCTTTGGGAAAATCAACTCTTATTTTAGTTCTTCGATGTGACACAGAAATTGATGAAAGATGTATTCCAAAACTTTCCTTTTTAAAACGAATGACAGAATGATTTTGAATTTTTTGTAACATTTATAGTTTATATTTTATAATAAAAACTTATCTCTCATTCAACCAAATATATAACAATCTCCGGAAAATCAACCCCTCGGTGTCCCAGATATTAACCCCCTCACTCATCCGCTAGGTAATCTCTCGCTCTCCTCGATAATCCGCGAGATCCACTCCGGAAAACCATCCAGCCCTCGATGTCCCAGATATTCACCCCCACTATTCCACCGATAATCGGCGACGATTCGCCCGACTAATCCGCGACGATTCCCCCGACTAATCCCGCGATAATCCGCGTTCAATCGGATGACTCATCCCCCGCTAATCCGATGACTCATCCACAGATAATCCGCCGATTACGCCAGGAGCGGATCCGTAACCCCTCGAATTCAACCCCCTACTCTACACCACAATTTCCCCCCAAACCCCAACATCTCATTCAACTCCACACGATTCAATCTACACCCCTAGCCAATTTAATTCACAACCCCCTTTTTCTATCCCCCCGCTGGATCCGTCACTTTTGTGTGTAGATCTGCTCTCTATATACTACTAATATCAGTTCTCAAATTGACAGCAATACAGTGATGATGAAATAGATGCGTAAGGACAATAGACATGGTTTTATTAAACGCGTAAAGTATATTTGTTAAAATATTTTGATGAATGAGGTTGCATGAACGTGTAAACAGAATCCATTGTGTTCAGCTACGTCCTATTTGAGCCGTTTTGGAAAGGGATTCCAATCTATAGCGTTTCCGGGATGGCTGTGATTAACTGTTTGTTTTTTAGCTTTTAAGAGCTTGTAACCACATTGCCACATATTTTGCACCTACAACACAACAGAGTAAGACATAGTGAATCTTTTGATACCAAATAACTGTAATGTGAATTTTGCTGCAAGTCAACCTTTAAAGCAGCTAGCTATGATATTTTTCAAAATAATTGTCAGATACATGTATATGCAATTTGTTTATTTACGGAAATTTAAAATGAGTTGTAAACCTGTAACTGTCATGTAAAAAATGAGGACACAAACCATGAGAAATCTTGAAACCTTGAATTGAAGTAAAATAAACATTTAGCATAGGCAGAGTAAGAAGATGCAAAGATTTGGAGCAGTCATTCGTTGGAATAATATATGCTGGAATACTATGGAGATTTGCAATTAGTCGGAATGCTCTTTTTTGCAACAAAAATGAATCCTCTGTGACATATTTTGATTATAATATATGTGAATACCATAAATAATATGGAAAAATTTAAACTGATAATAAAATGCAATGGCAGATTTTGAGTTTACACTATGTATGGCCTGCAAAACTGTAGCAGAGTCAATGACTTTGTGACCTTATTACAAATAGTGCCGACATGATTACACAAAGAGAGTCGATCTGGCAAAACAAATCCTAACAATTTTGCCTCACGCCTACAAGTGATAGATTGACTGTTAAACTTATCTACTTCTTATCGCTTTTGCTCGGTTTATGGTCTATTATCACAGTAACTTTACAATAAGTTAAGTGGAGCATACGCTTTCAATGTCAATTTACATCAATTTTTTTGAGACAGCAAAGCCTATTCCACACACAAAAATTATAAAGAAGTATTTCATATGTTGAAAATACAGTGAAACAAAAATATATTTTTAGTATATGTAATGGCAGCGATGTCTATCTGACCATCCATTTATCCATTGCTGGAATTTGAGGCCAGGATAAAACCTAGCTTTCACCAAGACAAAGGCTGTTACATAATGGTCGTAGTCTTGACTGAAAAGATGAAGGCCATTATGTAACAGCCACAGTTTATGGTCGTTAGATCACAGCCATTGTGTTATGTGATGGTATGCAATAAATCTGCAAACTAGTAAGTTTTAATATAATAATAATCTGTTGAATGTTGCGTTTACATTGTTAAAAACAAGTAAAGTAAACAAAAGTGTCCACAATACTTGCAGAAACAAAAATGAAAATAAAAGAATTTATTTAGCAACAGTGGTTTTTGACTTCAACAACCCGTTGTGATCTGACTGCTTCCATTTTAGCTTCATTTCATTTTGCAAATTTCTTCACTTCTGCGCTAGTTGATATCAGCGTTCAAACGGAACTTTTAAGAAAAAAGGAATTTTCTCACTTTGCTTTTATGAATGCTTTTCACAAAATTGAAGAAAATATTTTATCGATATGCAAAGCTTGTGCACATTTGATACGCACAAATAGGAGCATTAAAACAGTAGTACAAACTGTGCCATCATTGTTGAAACTGATAGTCCCTTATCACACAAATTCATATATAAATTAATCGATTTTTCAAAGGGCTATCAAAGAGTGAGTTCTGACAAACTGTATCAGGGTCGGTACGCTAAGGGTTAAAAATAAAAACAATAATTTACATAAAACCCTATTTTGTACCAATCTTTCGCACTAGGATCAAAAAGAATAACGGGCCGCATTTAGCCCGTTGACCATAGATAGCCCACCTCTGCTCTAGGGCCTCTGCAGATAGATCGTACTCAAGTATTTCTGAGTAATTGTGTGGCTACCTATTATCTGTGCCTTGTTAACACACCTGACAATTTCTCACTGCGAACTAGACTGCCAAGGTAATAGTACATCTATTAGAGAGGATGATGCCCATTGTTTCCTCTCTCAAGTGCCGCTAGAGAGAAAGAGATATTTTAAGGCTCGCAACAAGATTCTAGTTTTTCAAATCAAATTTGAGAACTTGCACCGACTCGACATACATAGTTTCTTGCGATGTTTTTGGAAAAGCGAACCTTGCAACAGGTTACCTGGGCAAATTCTACCATCAACTAGATTGACATAGCAATTCACAATTTTTATTACTAACCAATCAGAAACCAATCAAAGCTTAATTTGCATATGCATACTTTCTGGCTTATTATCTTCTCTGTTCACATAAAGCCTGGTTCCCATATACGTTGCAAAGCACCGGCGACAGCACCGCAGGCTATTAGCTGTAAAATGGGAACATACGCGCTGGGTACCGCCGAGGACCGCCGGTTGTTGCCAGCGGCAACGCAATGGTTTAACGCTGTTTACATTTCGCAATGGGCCGCAGGTAAAACCTTTCCAAAATGCACTGTACAGGTGAAGGCCACCATTATAGAAATGGCATGGCTAGCAAACATTTTATTTTATTACGCGATTATGTTTAGCGATGCAGCTCATATGTGAACATACGCCGCCGAGCTTAGCGACGCAAATGTTTTGCTGTGCAAGCTACCGCCGGAGTATTGCAATCGATATGGGAACCAAGCTTAACCAATCAGATGAAAAGATAAGTACATGTATCAGATTCTACACCCAGTGAGTTTCATTTAATCACCAATAATGATCAGTTTTACTTTAAGATTCATTCACAGTGGTAGATTTTACATCTGACTTTGTTTCATACAAGGGGTGAAAATGGTTACTAGATTTTGTGTTATCAAACGATCTATTAGAAATTTTAGTACTTTCAGGTGATTTTGTGAGACGTGAAAACTGTTAATGCAGTACGACTAGAAATTACACAAAAATAAGAACAAGCCATTATTTTGTAAAATTATCCACTAGTAACTGTTGCACAAATACATAATTGATGATTACGATCAATCTTGACTTCATATGGCAACTATATAGCCATTTTATTATATGATCACCATACAAACTGAATATGAACACGCAATACAATAAGTCAGCTAGTTAATAAACTTGGCAACACCCTAGTTCATATGTTTTTTGGTGGGCTGTTAGTTATCCTATAAAATAGTATACTCATCTCAGTATATCACAAACCATATTCATATACTGAGTCAGGACTCCCTCCAGTGGATGTGCAGTTGAATGTCAACTCTTTTCCTTCTACTATCTTATCAGGTTTGTTTATTACAAGGTTATCATGTTTAACTACAACAGAGAACAAAAATCTACATAAGATTCTGGAAAATAAACTTTAAGAATACTGCACTGCTTTCATGTTCTTAACATAAATGGGAAAGTGATAACAAAACCTTTTCATATGGATTATCCATTTGTTAGTTTAGTTTCTTACACTAATGTAGTTATTCACCTAGTTTAATATTTAAGTAATTAAATACTAAGCTTTTGTTTTAATATTATATATTATTAGCTGAAGTGTTAATCATAACTTTTTTTAGACTGTGGACTAGATTAAAGCAAAATTCCATGTATTCTTATAATATTTTGTTCACCGTATGAGGAGTGTTACAAAAAAAACATCAGAATGGAATAGTTTAGTATCTTGAAGGTTGACTTGCAACAAAATTCACGTTACAGTTATTTGATATGAAAAAGATTTACAATGTCTCACTCTGTTGTGTTGTAGGTACAAAATATGTAGAAAGGTGATTACAAGCTCTTAAAAGTTAAAAAACGAACAGAAAATCGCAGCCCCACGAGACTGCCGTAGTTTTGATTCCCTTTCCAAAATGGCTCAAATGTGATGTAGTTGTGAGAGATGGTTTCTGTTTAGACATTCATGCAACTTTATTCGTTGAAGTATTTTCACAAATATACGTCACGCATTCAATAAAACTATATCTATTGTTCATACACATCTGTTTTATCGTCATCGTAATGCTGTCACTTTTAGCAGTCATATCTTATAACTTACCGTAAAAATTTGTTTAATCTTTTAGTCTTAGCTTGAAGGAGTACATATCATTGTCTGATAATCATGACAAGCCCGTTGGTCACCTGTGATAATCGGAAAGTGCTGCAAAAATTATATGCGAAGTATTGGGTCACATGATCAGATTACGACTTGCCAATTAGACCAGGCCGAAACAAAACTGTAAAGTAGCGACCATCTATATTTGATACGGGGTCTTCGGTGAGACCCGAAGTGTTGGTCATAAACTAGTGCTACGATAAGTTTTATATTGAGCTTTGTATTGGCCTTTCAATTCACGTGAGAACATACGTGACAAGACGATAACCAAATTTCATGGTTACGTCATCAAAATAAAGAGATTCTAATCGACAGAAGCTTTTCATATTTGAGATTTTAAGAGCTTGTAATCACATTTCCACATATTTGGCACTTACAACACAACAGAGTAAGACATGATGAATATTTTGATACCAAATAACTGTAATGTGAATTTTGTTGCAAGTCAACCTCTAAGGGTTGACTGCAGAGCAGTGCAATAAAACATCAATTAATTTGCCTCTGATTGGCTCACTTAACAATAAATCATAACAACAATAATCTACATTCAGTAGATAAATTCCATGGTGTAAAGAATGTAAAAAATTATGTAAAAAATCGCATATAATGTAAGGTTATTTTATCGTTCTCAAACAAAAGTGCCATAATTAGCCTTAAAATATCATTTTCTCTATCCCAGCTATTGGATGAGAAAACCGACTTAACTTTTCGTGCCGACTTAACTTTTCGCAGACTACCTGATAGTACGGTCTTGTGCATTAGGCACTTCCATAAGAGCCAGCTTTATTCGGATTAATTTGGGACAACTACAAGATTAAAAGTGAAAGAGGGAGAGGTTCCATTTCCTAATGGTGTTGTACTGTACAGCAAGAAAGCATCGTCAAACAGGAAAACCTCAACCGTAAGTCATCTATGAAGAATTTTAAATAAATATTAATAACAAATATAGTTATTTTATAATATAAATTAATAAATATAATAAGTCAAAATATGTAGTACTGTACATTAGAACAAAGAAATGATTTGATATGACTGGGTGACAATGAGACTCAGGCTGAGTTGCATAGGCTACGTTTGATGCTAACCTGATTCACTTGAATTATCTTGGGTAACTGAGTAAAAAATAGTAAGAGAATTTAAATTTTCTGTTTGGTCTGAATTGTCAGAAATGTGCTAATGGTTCATAAAATATATGACTAATATTATCATAAAATTTGGATTCCATTATTATTTATGATTCAAGCTACCATTACTAATATAGGCTTTGCAGATCACTTGAAGCGATTAGCCAGCATGATTATATTTGTAGTATTTGCATTGTTTTGTAACGTTTATTCATCAAAAGAAAACCTAATTTTTACCATCTAATTATGTTATAATAAATTGCAGATTTAAATTATGCCTCGGTTTGTTATTGTTTGTGTTGGCATTTATTTTTTCCTCTATACTTTTAGCAATCATCACGTGCAAGTATACAAATCATGTCGCTAATATTCACAGGAGCTTTCCAGGACACAACAAGTTCATCCAGTGCTCTCATGAACCAATTGATCCGTTTGTGATGAAAACATATATTATTTATACCCAATGTTGTCATGAAAGCTGTATGTTGAATCTAATAATATATTCAGAAATATCAAAGCACAGGGAGATGTGTAATATACTATTTTATATATCACTTAGAATGCCTTTGGTTTGTGATATAAGAATATGAAGTCATTTGTTGTATAACAGTAAACAAAAATTGTACAAACAATTAAATATTATGCAGCTGTTTGACCTTTGAATAAACAAAAACTTTGCAGATTTATAATATCTTGAAAAATAACAACGAATAGTTTGATGTTTACAGAGAAATGGAAAGAAAGGTGAAATGGTTAATTCCAGGAAGCGCAGGGCACAAAGTCCTTTGTGACGCGTTAGGACAAGCGAGACTGCTAAACACATTGCGTCTGTTGAACCATGGTCAACACACGAGTGCTTTAGAAAACCTCCACAGCCTCATTAGAAAACCTCCACAGCCTGTGCAACTTTCTGAAATTACTATGATGGTGTAATATACAAATATTTGAATTGCAGAACAGAGCAGCTCCACTTTCCAAATATCTTATAAAACCAGATGGTAACACAGCGAAAGAAATGCATAGGTCAAAATTTACATAAAAGTTAAAGTCAATCCCTAGTTTTATGTGAGATATTTTTGATAAAATTAATATAGCAGGCTATTCAAATTATAAACATTATGCAGTTCTTTGTATAACACGATTTAGATTTATGTAACGTAAGCTGTTAAATGTGGTGTTTTTATGTCATGGCGCAAGACAAATGATTAAAAAATAATTGTTTCTCAAACGATACATTATTCACTTATTCACTGTACAAGTCATGAAGATCAGCTAAGTAATGTTGCTGTCAGATTCAGGTAAAAGATTTATAAAAAATATATTTTGCTCAACTCACAACTGAACTTACATTAATTTTCTTCATCCATGTTAAAAAGCTCCACTTCATCTGCGTCATTCTGATCTTCATCTTCCGATTCTACATTTTTGAAGAATACAAAACTCGCATTTGGATCAGGCCACATTGTGCGTATGTACGCAACAACGCGTGAATGAATAACTTTCCAGTTTCTTCTTCCAAGGTACCCATAGACGAAGTCTACATAGTTTCTATAAGCACGGTGTCTGTAGTTTAAATTAGTCATGTTAGTAAACAGAAGAGCATCACCTCTGAAGCCAAGATTCATTTGATGCTTGAACCATGAGAGTTGTATGGCAACTTTCTCAAATATCTGATGTATTAGCAAATTAGACGGCAGGATGCAGCTATTTATACCGGGAATATACTGATCATCCTGAAAGTTTGTATTAGCCAAATTTTCAGTGTAGCCACATACTTTTTCCACAGCTGTCGGCAAGTCAGAATAATTGCCACACCTGCGAAATTTATCCGGAGTTGGTAAGACGTCAGTGGAGGTAGTTGTAGGGGAACCAATTGTAGTTGAAGCAGTGGTAGTAATAGTAGTGCTTGTGGTCGTTGCTATACTAATTGTTGTTGAACATGATGATGATGAATCTGACTGTCTGTTTCGCTTGCGCTCATTGAATATTTCATCACTGATTTATTTATATCTTTGCCCATCTTCAACTTCGTCATCAATTGGGTTTAGTGTATCAAGACTTCTGGTGGCTGGCTAATTCTAGACTGTTTTATTTTTACATTGCAAGCAGTATATATGTGTATACAAGTCATCAATGATTCACCATAGTGACGATTTCAGGTGCAAAGACAACTGCACAAAGAAACAAACATATTGCCACATTATTGCAATTGTTGACAGTATGATTCTGGTCACATACTTATGACCCTAATACACTACACCCTTTACCAATTTTACAAAATTGAAAGCTTACGTAATACAGGTACATAGGCTACAAACGAGGATATGACAATCTTTGACAATTCAATAAACATATAAACATATTCCTTCCAAAAACAGAAATATTCACATGAACTGAGTGCAAGATCTGTTGAGAAGTTCACACAGTACTAACTCAAATTCTGGCTGAAATTCTGACTAAACTAGAAGATCTACACACAGTAGATAGCAGAGAGACATCACACACAGTGAATGGCTGAATAACGCCACATTTCAAAAGTGAGCAAACAGTGCTGACTGGCTAACTGACTAGTAGATTTACTGGCTAAGCTGACTGACTTAAAACAGGGAATCGTCGTCCTCGTAGTCAAATAATTTCTGTGCCTTCTCAACAGCTCCGATGTTATTATTTGGGCAGGCAGGGGCTTTTGCTAGATGACTGTTGCCCCCACATTTAAAACATATGCGCCCTTTTGCTGGGCACTTGTGGTTAATCCGTTGCTCTAAACCACAATCACCACAGATTGCTTGTCCCTTGCTGAAACCATTCCTATTGACTGCATTCATTTCAGATTTCACATCTGCAAGTGTAATCTGCTCTATTGCGACCTTGGCATTTGCTTCTTGCAATAACAAACTAATATCAGTTAGCTTTGATTCCTCAAGTGCGATCAGCTTAGATCTCAGCATAGTGTCCCGCATTCCACAGAGAAATTGTTCCACCAGGCTGACGTCCAGACTACTGGCAAACTCACATTGCCCAGCTGTCTTTGTCAAGCGGCTGACATATTCATTGAGATTCTCACCCGAATTCTGTCTCATCCCTCTGAATGAAAGTCGTTCCACCAGCCAGCGCTTTGACGTACCAAAGTGCTTGCACACAAGGTCAGCTAGGCCACTGTATGTCAAATCCTTCGACTTCTGTGGGGCTGCCAGATCTCGCATTGTATCGTATTGATAGCCTTTCAAGCCCATGAGCAGCAAGTGCTGACGAAAGTCTCCCGTAACCTTATTCACAGCAAAATATATCTCCAACCGCTCCAAATATGACTCAACACTCGTAGAGTGGTCAAATTCTGGCAAATTAGCCATGGCTTTATTATCCGGCATCCTCGTCGCCAATTTAGTGTATCAAGACTTCTGGTGGCTGGCTAATTCTGGACTGTTTTATTTTACATTGCAAGCAATATATATGTGTATACAAGTCATCAATGATTCACCATAGTGACGATTTCAGGTGCAAAGACAACTGCACAAAGAAACAAACATATTGCCACATTATTGCAATTGTTGACAGTATGATTCAGGTCACATACTTATGACCCTGATACACTACATCGGGTAGCTTCTATACAGAGTGGTTTTTTTAGCTGTGAGTTTTTTAGCCATTGTATTGTGAACGTAATAGAACAACGACAGAAATAAATTTAAGTTGAAATATTTTAGCGATACGTGTATTAGCAACGACGGTCAAAGACGTGTTCTAAATGTGCACTTGTTTCCGAATTGTCACAATTGCGAGAGACGTGCGATGTCCCTCACATTAGATCACGATTAAAGTCAAACGCTACGTGTTTCGTGATTGGATGATTAATTAAGAATCAGTGTTCCCAGTTGCAAGTCTGTTTCACACTCATTTTCGCAATGGCGTTATCTATCCGATTTTTGAAAAATATGCATTTAAACAAAGACTCTTTACTCAGTTATATGTGAATGCACAAGTATTTTTTGTTTTAAAAATCTTATTCTGAGTATCTATCTGTTGTAAGAAATAATTTATATTTTGCTAAACACAGTAAATTACACAACACAAATAGGGTAAAAGTTTGCCTTCATCAGTAAGTTGTGTTTACTTTCCCTTTAAGTTGAATATGAATTCCTTTTTTAATTTAATTATTAATGAGAGTGTGTTGTGTCAAGGGAGAAAATTCAAAATAAATAATAAGTATAATTAACAGTAATGGTAATTCGATATTTAAATAATAATATGAAATGTCTTGTTTTGTGTGTTTCTTCTGAGTGTTATAATATTAGGGTTCTATGGTTCTATGTGTAATGGTTAGCCTCTGGACCTTGAGTTCAATTCCTCCCAAGACAAATGTTGAGTGCAGACAAAGTCGCACTTCTGCCCCACAAAAATCAAACTGCTGCTGCTATAAGGCCAAATTTAAATAACAACTGGGTGGGGCTGAATGAATTCTTTTCTGTCAGGGCTTAGTAGTTTTCATGGCTTCCCATCTCTTGAAGTAAATTGTATCTGCTGTATTTTTTCCTCTTCATTGGCTTGATCCTCTGCAGGCTGTCTGCTGCAGGCTCCTATGGCTTATATTAGCCTCTCTCTATGCGCCCTTTTGCTGCTTGGCTGGCTGCCAAGTTGCTGTTTCTGGCGCACTGCCAGATGCCCCCCTAACCCCTGCACCCGGCCTTTCTCTGGCTCGCTGCCAGTTGTGCTCTGCCTTTCTCTGGCTCGTTGCCAGTTCCCCAATGCTTTGGCTTGCTGCCAGCTCCTCCTTATATACTCATTCTCTGGTTGCTAGCAAGTGTCATCGGCTGCCTGAGTTCATTCTTGCGTATCTTGCAACATTCCTATAATGTCTATTTTTAGTAACGTCGATTTCAACCAGCATTCCTTTCTGACAGCTAATATCTGAGTTCATATTTTAGGGATTCCATGACGACGTGTGGAATCTCAATAAGCTAATGAGTCAAAGAACTAAGAGGCTAAGTCAACAATTTCTACAAGATTGGCCATAACCTGAAAACCATCAATAGCTGATTCATAAAAAATGGATTTTGCTATAATACTCATCCTGAGACACCTACATATATAGTTATCTATCTAACATAATGCAAAAGAGAATGAGATATTCATATTTCATGTGATGCATTCTATAGTCATAACATAACTTTTTTTTTGTTTTTCATAACATTAAAACTCATGCGCTATTATATTATGATTTGGCGAAGTCATTTTTCTATAATAATTGATGTTATAAGCTATATATATGACAGTGTTGTAAATACTCGATCGGTTGATGGTTTGACGTATATGTGTCCCTGCTTGTGCTCGTTGTCACTCTGCAACATAATATTGGATAGTTCTTGTTATGTATTGCTCTCTTTCGTATGTAGTAGTGACAATTATAATTGATTTGTAGATGGCCACGCATCTCCTTCATATGTAATGGGATAATCATAGTTGGGAGTACATCTGTCATGCTTGTTTATGTCTCACATCAGCTGTAATGGTTAAATGGGTCATATGCTTGATATTTTCATCAGTACATCATTTACTACGCTGTTTGTGGCAGCGGGTGGCCATGCTTCAACGCTACTATTATGCTGTCCTCGTAACATTCCAATGCTTCTAACACTGATGCATTCCTAGACCCGTGGTAGTTTATTCCGCTGACCTGTCAGCGCTTCAATCATTGATGCATTCCTAGCTGTCATATCTAATACTTTGTCCTCCTATCTCTGTAGTTTCTCACGCTGACCTACATTCTGATCTCAGCTGACTTTCGCGTTGACTCTTAAGCTGGCCAGGCCTGTATTCACTGGTTGCAAGTTGGGGCGGCTAATCTTAGGTGACTAGTTATGAACACCTGGGGGTGTGGAGGGGGCGGTGTAAGCCCCCAACAGGCTTCTCTTATGTAGGGCCTCAGCCGGGCCTCTCATGCAAAGTTTTGAAACATTTTATCAGAAAGTATCAACATTTTCCTTATTTTTTGAGAGTTGTTTTGTTTTAGGTGATGTGACTGAGGAGACGTTTTTGAATTAAAATAGGCAAAATTTGACCACAGTTAAAACACTCAGAAAAAAAGTCATCTTTTTCTTGTGAGCGTTTTAACAAAGATCAATTTTGCCGATTTTTTTATATTCATACGGAGGTTTCCACGCTTTTGATGGGATATGGCCAAGCACATGTTTGGTAAAACTTGATATTTTGCAAACCTTTATAAATGTCATTACCAAGAATATTTTGCCACTGATGATGATAATAATGATGCCTAAGAACTACTAAAAGTTGATGTTTGTCTCTATGGCTTGGAATAAAGTGATATTCTACAGCGGTAAAAACCGTCTCCATAGCCGTTGGCCAAATAACTTTTTGAAAAAATGATGTTGAGGTCGAGTTATCTGAAGCAATTTATCATTGCGAAGGAACGAATCAAACAAATCCGTTCGAGTTAACCTTGTGTTAGAGATAAAATGTTACAATTTATCCGAGGGCGAGTTATCCGAGTCTGACTGAACTTAGCCGCGGAACGTTCCTAAATAGTTGGGGCGGCTCAGCCGGCCATTCGCCTCAGGGAATATGGGCCTGAAGCTGGCCTTTCAGTGCTTCCAACACTGATGCATTCTTAGCCATGTAGTTTTTCACGTCCTTATTTCAGCGTTGCAATTCTTGCGATGCCAACCTTTAGCGTGATTGTGATTTTTTCTTACGCTGTTTGCTCCAGATTCCAATTTTCATTGTTTCAAACCATGAAAGTTGGAAGTTTAGTGATTTTAATAGCTAAGGACATAGCGAAGGACATACAGGCAGCCCAATTTTGAGATTTATATACATAAAGTGTATATATATTTTACCTATAATGAAATTGCTGTGTGCAACATCTACTGAAAAGGGCTCAATGCTAGGCAGAGCAAATTTAAAATGTATTAAACTGTAGAACTAAACAAGCTGGCGACATTTTACTACTATTTAGTTTCATATAGTTAAACCGACTGCACTCATGAGATAAAATATGCCTAATAGAATATGCTCTATGTAAGGTACATAATCAGATGGTTAGCATGATTAGAAGGGATTACTAAGAATTGCTGATGTACTTTGTGAACATTTTTGGTCAACTGCAGTCTAAAACAAATTATTAAGAGTTATAGATATACGTAGTCTGTAAAATCATGGTTTTAAAGCTACATGTATATAATTAAGAAATGTTGTCAAGTGACACAAAAGCTTAATCAAAACGTTGTGGCATGCCTACACTTAGGAAGCATTTCGCTTCTTTTGTTAAGAGATGCTGAATGCGGTTTGTATAGCAGTTTTTATAAAGCTATTGTGTCACTTAATAACATCTCCTAATTATATAGCTTTAACACCATGATTTTACAAACTATATCTGCATGTATAACTCTTAATAATGCAGTTGTGTTAAATTTATGAAACTAAATACATGTACGTAGTAATAGAATGTTACCAACTATTTAATTCTACCGCTTAATACATTTTATATACTTACCTATATATATTTACCTTTATATATAGATTTGACATATTTAAAATTTCTTTTACAGGATTTGTATGATTTAAATAAATATTTTAGTTTTCTCTATTAAATTTTTTACCATCACTGCTTTCTTGCCCATGCTAGATAATCTACAAATAGTACATGTGCTACTTTTCTAAACTACATGTATGATATAACTCATTCTATTTCACTGCCACTATTTGCTTTACTTTTTCATTTGTTTTTATGTGTAGCTTTATTTTCAAGGACACATGAGTTCCATTCCCACAACAGAATGGCAGCATTGGAAGACATAAAGACACCAGCCATGGTATCCACAGAGCAAACGCTGAACTATGAATATATAATATCAATGAAGAATAACAGAAGGAAAAATAATAAAATAAAGGTTTACCATTACTAAGTTACATGTCTAACATTTCTATTTTACATATCAATCATTTGCAGGCATTGTGTAATTATCAGGTATTTCATATGTAAATATTGAATGCTGTCCATGCTGTCATCACTGTTCATAAATTTATTTTTCATGAAAACTTAGATGCAACACAGAAATGGAAGTCTTTTATACACTTAGAAAGATCCACAATAAATCTTTTGTATGCATATGATGGATGCTTTCAAAGTGTAGTTGCAAAACTAGTTATTTGCTCTACCTATACCATCTTCATAACATAAAAATGAAAGAGCATTCTCATATTGTTATTACTGAGTAGAATTATTAACTTTGTCAGTTTACCTTTTATTAAAAGTCTAAAACAGTGTCTTAGACAATGACAAAATCAATGCATTTTGAGACAAATAGGCAAAGTCATGAGTAACATTCTCATATAAATAATATATGTATATGATTATTTGGTAGACTTTCAGCGAAGCATTAATAGTGTCAATAAAGTTTATGACATTTTGTCATTGCAGTTGTGTAGCAATCTATTTGTCTAGTTAAAATATTTATGAGTAATGCAATATTAACGCGCTGAAGCAATGTTGCCAGAAAGTCATAAAGATTGTAAGCAGTAAAAAACCACACCAAAAAACCACCAAAGTGCATTAAAATTAGTATGCCTAGTTTACATAAAATCAACAAACAATGATATAAATAGTAAAACAACTTGATAAGTAATATGGTAAATATTGATTAATAAAAACAAAGATATTTTTCTTACCACAATGAAAGATGACCTGAGGCTAGCAAGACAAAAGGTAATGGAGAATACCAGGAAACAATTTGTTTCTCTTGTATTTACATATGTATACTAATAACTATATAAAAATAGTATGTGGTAGTATATGAGTGCCAACGATGAAAGCTAGATGGTTCGTTACAAGCGTTAGTAGTCGCTCGAGTTTAATTCCATAACAAAATCTGATTTAGAGGAAAACATACTTCTATAGCAATTGCATGAGTACTGGGCGTACACATGGCGTACACACACGCACACACACAAACGCGCACACACGCACACATGCATCCACACATGCACACATCCGCGCATGCACGCATCCACATGCACCTGCCAGTCAGTTTCTAAGAGCATTTTTTCAATATACAGACACAAATGAAATAAAATTTTCAAAACACTTTTTTGAATTTTTAATTGCCTTCATATACTGTAAAGGAAACCACAGCTTCCTGTTATCATACCGCAAATAGCCAAACCACTTAGGTATAATGGCAAAATATATATTTCACAAATATATTGTAAAGTCTCCATTTGAATGCCACCTTTATTTGAACATCACCTCTATTTGACCGCCGCTATAGAAGGGTTAATTAAACATCATGCACTTTTATTTGGCTGCCACTTTGACATTAATTAATCTTTACGAACCCATAATAGAAAGTAGCCAGTAGAAAAGTGTCCACAAAATGGTACTAATAATGACTTGGTTACATCATTTGCAGTTAATTATTGCCTGGTTGCTGTTCGAATAAAAGTCAGTCTTATGACTCTAGCACTTGACAGTTGTTTTCTTTAAAACTTTGAAGGCATTGAAAAAAAGAGTTAATAGCAATATTAGGCTAATAAGAGTTTGTCGATTATTGGGGGTCTTGATACATTGAGGTATGTGAAAAGCGGTTTAGCAATTATGATATAATCTCTTCTATTATTTTAGAATAAAACTTGCAGTTAACCCGCTTAGTGTGTGAGTCATATGCCACTTGGCAAAATTTCATTATTTGCGCAAAAAGTATTCTCATTGGCGATGCATACAAATGTTGCTCTGCTAAAGATAGTTTGAGCGCTAATATTGCTTAGTTCAGTGGTGCAAAAAAAGACAGATAAAGGGGATTTAAACAAAACCAACAATTAGAACGCAGTTAGTCGAGCATACACAAATTATAAATTTGCGGATTGATAACATATTATTTGATACCACCTGTGACAAAATCTAAACTCAGCCTTCTGTAACTCATCTTCTGTTGCACATAAAAAGCTAGTTTTGGCTGTAAAATGTAGTAAAAATACTAATGAGTACAATGAACATTTACATGTAAGTCACATTGTTAAACCAAGTTATAAAGTTAAAATATGATTTACATTTTTAAAAAAATGAAATGAAAAATGAAAGCTGCAACAAAGTGCAATGAAGGCAACAAGATCATCATAGGTTAATTGCAGGCAATATATTTCAACTGGTAAAGATATTTCTCTGTTTTCGATTTCGCATTTATTTAGAAATCTACGGCAAATTTAAGGCAATTTATAGTAGACTTTTCACATCCAAAAGAGATCCAGGTCATCCTGCCTGAAGGATAAGCAAACCCCTAAATAAAAACCTCTAATAAAACACCACCACAAGAAGCAGGTTGAAAATTAGAGCGCCATTACGTTAAATTAGAGGTGTTATGGTATATAGACATTCAGTTTAGAGTATGCAATAAGCAAAAATCAACTGCTTTACAAGACTGTCAGGTGCTGAGCTGCCTTGGCTCATTTAGGATTAATTAAAAGTAATCTTAAATTAGTCAAGCGCCGGTAAACTTCGCCCCTTCTTCAAGCTTGGGTGATCGTGCGTATGTGACATGGATTTAGTCTCAATGGCTGGGCCGACCTTGGTCGTTCCAGCTCTAGCCTTTATAGCTCAGCCGACTTATGCACCACTGGTTTTAGCCGCGTAGGCTTTGGCTGTGCTGCCGCTAGCCACACAAGCTTTAGCACCATCAGCTTCAGCTGTGTCTGTTTTAGCCATCCTGGCTTTATCACCGCTGACTTTTGCCATGCCAGCTTGACTTGTTTTGCCTTTAGCGATGCCGGCTTTGGCCGCTTTGACTTTAACCGCACCGGCTTTAGTCATGCTAGGTTTAGCATCGTCGGCTTTTGCCGCGCCTGCCTTTGCCGGGCCAACTTCTGCCATGATAATTTTACATAGCCGGTTGCTGACTTTTTTCGCTTGTCTGAACGTGCATGCAGCTGGTTAATGATCTTTTTGCCAACTCACTAACTGTTAGTGAGTTAAGGACACTCATCCGGTTAGCTTCCACCACAATTTTTTTCACAATATGGCTTACACCATAATCCGACTTTACTTTTTTCTAGCTTCCACTGAGTGAGACTTTCATAGCGTAACCATAGAAAGGTAGGCTTTGGTTTTGTTATAAAGTTACAAAAGACTGTGAGACATTTATTATTAAAGAAAGCAAGTAAAGTGATCTACATGACGACGTGTTGAAGATGCAGCCATCTATTCATTGCCCACACCACTAGCATTCGTTGTAAAATTGCATCTGAAATATATCATTGTAAATTAGAGCAAAAATTTTTGGAAACTTTCTGTAGCATTTCAGAACATTTTAAATCATCCCCTTTACTAATATCACTGTACTAACCCAATACTAGTACTGTACACTGTACTAATAACTAAAACCCTCAAAATAATACTTTTTTGAAAATCACAGACAATATTGTGAAAACATGACAAAAAAAACTTTTTTTATTTTTAAGAGCTATTAATTAATGAATATAAATGATATAGTGCTTCATGAAAAAGCTATCCTACACAAAGTAAGTTGCTAGCACAAGAATGTAATCGCCTGCTGTTATTAGAACAGGTTATCTACTGGCGGAATGCCCGACGTTTCACGGGTGATAAATATCAGCTAAAAGTGAAAGTAAACACATAATTTTAACATTGTTTTATATGATTGGTAATGCATGATACTATGTTAATTGAACGAGAAAACAAAATTTTAGCAGATATGTCTCCTAGTTTAGCAAGTTCAAAGTTGAAAATACATTTTGGTGCATTTACGTTGGGCCATCACTGAATCTTAATACAGCTGTTTCCGGTAACGATTTATTTACTTATTCGTTAGTAATTCAACGCATTTTATTTTCTTTTAACCACAGTCAGGTAATTACGATGGTAAATGTCTCTTTTCTAGCTGTGAATCTGACACTAGAAGTCGTAGCATAAATTTTTAGAGTTCCTGTGTCTCAGTCGCCAAATTTAGCAAAGCTATGGCTGTCTAAGGCAAAGCGTGCCGACTTAACTTTTTGCGAACTACTTGCTAGCGTGGTCGAGTGCATTAGGCACTTCCATAAGAGCCGGCTTTATTTGGAGCAATTTGGAACAACTACAAGATCAAGAGGGAAAGAGGTTCCATTCCCTGATGTTGTTGTACCATACAGCAAGAGAGCATCGTCAAACAGGAAAACCTCAACCGTAAGCAATTTATGAAGAACTATAATTAAATATTAATAACAAATATAGTTATTTTATAATATAAATTAATAAATATAATAAGTCAAAATATGTAGTACTGTACATTAGTACAAAGAAATGATTTGATATGACTGGGTGACAATGAGACTCAGGCTGATTTGCATAGGCTATGTTTGATGTTAACCTGATTCACTTGAATTAACTTGGCTAACTGAATAAAAGTTAGTAAGGGAATTTAAATTTTCTGTTTGGTTTGAATTGCCAGAAATGGTTTAATTGTTCATAAAATATATGACCAATGTCATCATATATAAAATTTAGATTGCAATATTATTGTTATATTCATGCTACCATTGTTAATATAGGCTTTACAGATCACTTGAAGCGATTAGTCCGCATGATTATATTTGTAGTATTTGCGTGGTTTTGTAACGCTGTTTCATCAAAGGAAAACGTAATTTTTACCATATTATTATATAATAATAAGTTTCAGATTAAATTTAGGCCTCAGTTTGTTGTTGTTTGTGTTTGCATTTATTTTTTCCTTTATATAGTTTTAGCAATCATTCCATTCAAGTATACAAACCATGTCGCTAATATTCACAGGAGCTTTCCATGACACAACAAGTCCATCTAGGGCTCTCATGAACCAATTGATCTGTGAGTGATGAGAAAATATATTATTTATACCCAATGTTGGCATGAAAGCTGTTTATTGAATCTAATAGTATATTCAGAAATATCAAAGCACAGAGAGATGTGTAATATAACATTTTATATATCACTTATGATGCCTTTGGTTTTTGATATAAGAATATGTAACCATTTGTTGCATAATAGTGAACAGAAATTGTACAAATGACAAATTTTCTGCAGCTGGTTGGCATTTGAATAAACAAAAACTTTGCAGATTTATGATATTTTGAAAAATAACAACGAATAATTTGATGTTTACAGAGAAATGGAAAGAAAAGTGAAATGGTTAATTCCAGGAAGTGCAGGGCACAAAGTCCTTTGTGATGCGTTAGGGCAAGCGAGACTGCTAAACACATTGCGTCTGTTGAATCATGGTCAACACACAGGTGCTTTAGAAAACCTCCACAGCCTCACATTAAGCTATGCACCAAAGCAAATAGACTTTGATTCCCCAGGACATTTTACAAGAATTAAACTAGCAGTGATAGATCACAACGCAAATGTGGAAGAGTAGTTCTGACTAGTAAGCTGTATTTGCAATAAAATAATACATGGATTATACGACACTTCAGCAAGGATACAACTTTTACAGCTTGTGCAACATTAAAGATAAATTTATGCAGAGATTGTAATAACACAATTGATAACTGGCTTTAAATTTTAAACATTATAAAATTATTTAATAACGATAGTGACGGGGAACTGAAGATTACCCTAAAGGAGCTAATGGCTTTTGCACAAGAAATGTATATGCTGAAAAAATATTGAAATTTTGAAGAGAGCTTTTGAGGATTATCTATAAGAAATCTATTGGATCAACTCCAAAATTAAATGCAATAAGTCATACCTAAACTGTAATGTAATAAAAGCACATTTTGCGTCAAGATGTTGGTTTAATTAATCACTATCACACAGTCTGTTGAATAACGCATGAAAATACAGTCAACATGAAGTCTTAAATTACCCTAACATTGTACTGTGCAACATTCTGAAATTTCTATGATAGTAAAATGTACAAATATTTGAATTGCAGGCAGAGCAGCTCCACTTTCAAAAAGTTTTATAAAACCAGATGGTAACACAGCAAAAAAATGCATAGGTCAAAATTTACATAAAAGTTATACTCATTCCCTAGTTTTATTAGAGATATTTTGTGATAAAATTAATATAACAGACTATTAAAATTATAAATATTATGCAGTTCTTTGTATTGCACGCTTTAGATTTATGTAACATAAGCTTTTAAATGTGGTGTTTTATGTCTTGGCGCAAATCAAATCATTGAAATATAATTATTCTTCAAACCATACAATATTCACTTATTCACTGTACAGGTTATGAAGATCAGCTAAGTAACGTAGCTGTCAGATTCAGTTGAAAAATCTATAAAAACCATATTTTGCTCAACTCACAACTGAACTTACATTAATTTCGCACATCCATATTAAAAAGCTCCACTTCATCTGCGTCATTCTGATCTTCATCTTCTGATTCCACATTTTTGAAGCCTACATAACTTGCATTTGGATCAGGCAACATTGTTTGTATGTAGGCAACAACGCAGGCAGGAATTACTTTCCGGTTTTTTCTTCTGAGGTACCCATAGACAGAATCTATATAGTTTCTATAAGCATGGTATTGGTAGTTTAAATTATTCATGTTAGTAAACGGAAGAGCATCCCCTCTAAAGTCAAGACACCTTTGATGCTTGAACCATGAGAGTTGTATGGCAACTTTCTCCAATATCTGATGTATTAGTAAATTAGACTGCAGGATGCAGCTATTTATATCGGGAATATACTGATCATCCTGAAAGTTTTAATTTGCCAAATTTTCAGTGTAGCAACATACTTTTTCAATAGCTGTCGGCAAGTCAGAACAATTGTCACACTTGCGAAATTCATTTGGAGTTGGTAAGATGTCAGTGGAGGTAGTTGTAGACAAAGCAATTGTAGTTGAAGCAGTGGTAGTAATAGTAGTGCCCGTTGTTATTGGTATACTAATCGTTGTTGAACATGACGATTATTAATCTGACTGCCTGTTTCCCTCATTGAATAGTTCACCACTAATATATTTATATCTTTGCCCATCTTCAACTTTGTCATCAATCGGGTAGCTTCTATAAGAAGTGGCTGTTTTAGCTGTGAGTCGTTTAGCCATTGTATTGTGAATGCAATAGAACAATGACAGAAATAAATTTAAGTTGAAATATTTTAGCGATATGTGTATTAGCAATGATGATCAAAGACGTGTTCTAAATGTGCACTTGTTTCCGGATTGTCACAATTGCGAGAGACGTGCGATGTCCTTCACATTAGATCACGATTAAAGTCAAACGCTACGTGTTTTGTGATTGGATGATTAATTAAGAATCAAGGTTCCCGGTGGTGAGTCTGTTTCACACTCATTTTCGCAATATTGTTATCTATTCGATTTTTGCAAAATATGCAATTGAAAAAAGACTGTATTCAGTTATATGTGAATGCACAAGCATTTTTGTTTTTAAAATATTACTTTGAGTATTTATCTGTAGTAAGAACTAAATAATATTTGGCTAAACACAGTAAATTGCACAACAAAGTAGGGTAAAAGTTTGCCTTCATCAGTAAATTGTGTTTCCTTTCCCTTTAAAAACGGTGAATGCATTGCCACACTTAGAAATTCAGCTTATAAAATATGCCACTTGCCATTAGCCTGACATATCTTCATTAGCCAATTTAAGTAAGCTAGTTATATACGGCTCTTACTAATACATAGAATGACATTGCGCCGTAACCAAGAACAGTAGTGTACTTTTACCACCATAGCAACATCGTCCAATGAATTAATCATTATTTGTTAGCTAATTTGGTAAAATGTTTACCTTGCAGACAAGAGGTTTTTAGATCAAATCTTATGTGATACAAATAATTCATTCAAAAATTTTATTTTCTATAACTGGACATACCAAAGTACACAAGTACACACTGACAAACTTTAAGTTTATATATATATATAAACTCAAAGTTTATATATATATATATATATATATATATATATATATATATATATATATATATATATATATATATATATATATATATATATATAGGCCTATATATATATGTATATATATAAAATATGTATAAGTGGAACTTCACTCTATAAGTTAAACATTTTATTACTAAGTTTCATGTGGTACAATAAGTATCACACTCTTCAGATAAAATGTCTAAAATGAATTTCATACACCAGTAATAAATACGCTGTTATGCGGAGTTAGATGAGCTGATAATTGGATGAGTGTACAGAAGCCAAAAGCCAAATAGTTAAGTGATGCAATTACGTAGCAAGAACTTAGATGAATTTCTGCATGATGATAATAGCTCGTTACGTTTATTAAGAGTGCCTAGTGATGGTCTGTAAATAATAAAGAATTTCTCCCATAGGCATAAGTTACACTTGTTGGAGATAGTGTTGTATGCTTTAGCATGTCTTAGAGTCTTCCATGATATTGTGTAGTTGGTATTATTGTCCTTTAGTGACCATATATATTTACTTAATTCAGTAGAGTTTCTCTTAGATGGGTGGTTGAAAGAAGCTTTATGGTTAGTGAACCGCGTCTTGAAAGTGTTCTCTGTTAGTCCAATGTATGTTTGGTCTGGTGAATCGGTGTTGGTTTTTACAGTAGCCTGGTAAATTAATGATGTTTTCAGGCATTCTCCATTCATCGGGCACTCTATATATATATATATATATATATATATATATATATATATATATATATATATATATATATATATATATATATATATATAAATATACATATATATATATATATATCAATTATTATATAATGACCATTGTTATAGCAACAGTATTATTTGTATTTTTTTAACTAAACTATTATTTACCAGGTTGATATAATTATATTATTGTATACATCATATAATTATTGTGTTGTTTTCTAGTAAGCCACAAAGAAACTAATGCATCGGTCCACAAATCGACTGCAACAATCATGGGGAATACATTTTGATGTGGTCAGAGTAGAGATCAAGCAAGAATACTTTGAAGAGTGTGATGAATAAACCTCTTAATTGTACAGGGTGGACACTTAAAATACATTATCAAATATACAATACCAATCAAAATTTGTATGTTGGATCATAGCCCTCTGAACCTCATTTGGGCTCTGTACTATTATACATGTAACTGGCATGTAAAAGGCAAAGAATCAGTTTGAAAGCATCCACCTTGAACAAACATCGAAACATTGGGCTATCTTGGGAATAATCTGTTGTGTTTCAATATTCTTATATGCTGTGTTTAAGTACTAAACCCATATTGATTACATTACCAATGAAAGCTGACATTTGTACATCAACATCTTTCCAAAGCCTAACTTTAGATTTAGGAAGTAATTCTGGGTTCTTGCTATCTTACCACAGCTTGTACTTGTTGGTTTCACTTAGCAAACGCTGCCATAGACTGGCAATTGTCCACAATCGGTGAAAAATGTATTTCGAAATTGCCTAAGGAGAGCCCTCAGCTGGTGTAAACTCTGGACCTGACTGACCCACAAAACCAGGTAACTCTGGGGGTTTATAACGCTGCGAATTTATTATTTTCCTCCAACCAACTACACCATCATTACCTGCAGATGCATTTAGACATGCATTGAGGCGCACATTGTGATCGGCCTCAGGAGTTTCACTTTCTGACTTTTAAGATTCAAAGTCATTTGGATCCAAATCATTACAATCATTCTCTACCAAATCTCCTTCATCCTCTGAATCATCCAACAATGTCCTTACAACCTCTTCAGTGCCTCTTAAACTTTTTTGCGTAGTAAGATTCGATCTAGTTTCATTACTTTCATTTCTACTGGAGGTCGCCATATGCAAATAATTCTAAAAAATCTCTCTCAAATCGTACGTAGGCTGCAATCGCAATTTTCAACTTTGTTGTCTTTTGACTTTATCAAATATATCTATTTAGATAAAAATGCAATCTGCCAAAAATATCAACATCAAAAGAGAAAAGTCACATGTTTCAAACCTAGATCAATGTTTTCTTGTACAGTAGTCCTCAAGCTGTAAACATTTTTTATGTGTCACAGAAGTGGCTGTATAGAAATAAGCGATAGGTGCGCTTAAATTCAAAACTACACCTATCGAACTCCATTTTTGTAGTTTGCTGCAGGTGAATTACTGATTATTATACTAGCATTGTTTTAAGTTGCATAGAATTTTTTGCAGATGTATTAAAAGTTTTTAACCTGCATCGTTACACAATGTTTATGATTACCATACATGAATGCTTTTATTGCAGCAATTATCTATAGTGCCTGCAAAATCAGTTTCTAACCTGATAAATTGTGGCACGTTTCTAAAAAAACAAAAGATATAAATGTGCAAATAGAACCAGGCAATGGCTTTCACATTAAATAAGCTGCAGGTAGCATGCAGAGCTCTACCAGACCACTCTAACAACTCTTTCTTCATGTGAGAATATATTAACACCCTAAAACACAACGTTTTATAATAGTAAACATTTCGCAACAATTTCAGAAGTTGGATTAATTCAAGTAGTAAATTGCTAGACTAACAAGTTAAATGCCATGAGTTTGAGTCCCCCATCTAGCAGTCATTTATAAAGTGTTTCAACTAACAACCGATATCAATTTGTCTGTGCGACGGTTTCCAGCAGGATTGAAAGACGATAAGTGTTTCATATATAGAGTTAAAAATCAATATTTTGACAAAACTACACATATTTCTTACATTTATGCATAAAAATAAAAGCTCAAAAGTGTCTGAACACTGTTACTGCATTTGGCAAAACACAGGAAGCCTATTTTTAAAAGTTCAGTGTGGTTATGCATGTTTTTATGCATTACAGGTATGTAATATTTGTTGGAATTTTAATTGTATAGACATTTGACATCTTGTAGCCCGACTAGGAATAGCAAATTAGGCATTTAGAGTAAATTTAATGGAATTTATAAGTGATAGTAATTTATTGTTGATGACCTCTATTGAAATGACAAGAACCTGGCCACCATTCAGTCTCACTGTCTCACATGTCGCAAAGTTTTATTCATACAAAAGAGAGCTAAGTTATGAATTATGGAGTATTGTTATTCCAAGCTTAGAGTTGAGAAGTTTGCCATGTTTTCCTAGTTTAGGGCAGAATAATAAACCTTTTATGTGTTTTAAACTATTCAAGAAAGTTTTTGTGTCATGCAACGCTATCAGAAATATTAACAATAATGTGAATATGATTAATATAATAAATGATGAAAATGTGTTAACTCGCTATGTAAGGTTAGGCTCTAAGGCTAGGCTTTAAGACTGTCATCCATCAGCTAAGACAGTTTCATGGATTGAGGGGAATAATAGATCACTTTATTAAATGGAGACAACAGAAAAGAAAGACAGGAGTTTTTTGAGATTACATTGTACCATTGGTTGACGAGACAAATAAACAAGCAGAAATGATAACAACATTTAAAGTCATGGTAACTTCTTGATACCTTTTTGTCTCTTTGACTGACCACTGCATGAATTTCACTCTGAAAATAATAAGGTGAAAGTAAAGATTGAAAATAATTTTGTTTTTTGTTCAACAGTTTTATTAAATCATGGTCTTCACACCAGTTACTATATTTCTTCAAAATGACAGAAAAAATTAAAACGGATTTCAACACTTAATGCGTTTCATTTGAGAATCCACCACATATTCATAATTTGTGGTGAATTCAAATAGCAAATATTTAATAAGTTTAGTCTCGAAAAATTGTTTTCTAAAATGAAAGATACCTTCAAAAGAGTTGGCAAGTTTAGTGAAAGCTAAGTAAATTTACCTCACACCGAAATATAACTATAGATACATGCGGAACAGTTTGACACCAAACAACATTCTGAAATACCTCAAAACTGTAACTTCCTTATTTTCGTTCAGTTAATTTTGCCTTTTATTCATATAATCATCTGTCAAATGCTGCGGCCTGTGGTTGGGATCAGCTGATGCAAAAGTCTTAGACAAAAAGAAAAACTACTACAGAAGTAAAAGATATTAAATAAAAACATCTAAAAAGTGCATCAAAAATTATGCTTTATTTAAAATTTTATAGTCCTCAGTGCTTGAGGTAAAGAAGCAATGGGATATTCTGCAGTCTATTACGGCTTGTGTATAAACAGTCTGTAATTATTTTGGTGTTATAAAACAGATTTGACAGACTGTTATCTTCACAGCCTCGAAGTGTTACACATAGCAAATATTTAATAAGTTTAGTCTCAAAAAAATTATTTTCTAAAATGAAAGATACCTTCAAAAGAGTTGGCGAGTTTAGTAAAAACTAAATAAGTTTTACCTTTTGATGACAAGAGGAATCTGCTTTATGTGAAACTAAACAGCTGTTGGTTTTGTATGAGGTTCTGAAGCTCTACAACAAACAACACAGACCATGCATAATCTGCCATAGCAACATAAAACAAAGTTATACATTGCATTGACAGTTCAGACTTATTTCAAAATAATGTGCATGTTTGCTACAAAATGAAGTATTTACAAGAATTATTAAATATGAAGACTTTTCATAAAATGGTGAAAAAAAACTGATATATTATTTGCATCTTGTATGCCTTAATACTTTACTAAGACAGAGAGGTTTCTCTATCAAGCATAGATAAAGAAAGATTACCACAGTACTGCTTGTACCTTTGACCCCAAACTATCCGAGATTTCCATCCTTAAAACTACCTGATTTAAACAAGAGCCTGAACTTAAAAGTTGTTGGTTCATATCAACTGGCTTTTTATAAACCACCTGTGGTTGGTTGAATCCTGCAGTCAACTTTGAGT
Organism: Watersipora subatra; assembly: GCF_963576615.1. Taxonomy (NCBI): domain Eukaryota; kingdom Metazoa; phylum Bryozoa; class Gymnolaemata; order Cheilostomatida; family Watersiporidae; genus Watersipora; species Watersipora subatra. Next base: position 49,210,811 of record NC_088712.1, on the reverse strand, counting down.
TTAAGAACAGAGAGCCTTTGTATTACCACAGTCTAAATTTCACCATTTCAAGGTTACGAATCCGCCTCATGAAAATGTATAAAATAATTTTTAACATAATTGTGGCTAAACACCACAGACCATTATAAACTACATGTAGTTTCATCTTGCAAACTTAATAATCTTTGTTTAGTATGTTCGGAGAGAAAAATGACATTAGTGATTCACTTAGTTTTGGTGGAACGTCATTTTTGTGGTTCATTCTGTTCTCTTTTTTATCTGTTTGAGAATTTGTTTGCCTTCACTATGAATATGATGCACGACACAGATTATTTTAATGTTAAGGGTTCAAAGAAAAACTGCCGTGTTGGAAGTGAAAAAATAATTTTCCAAGTAAATTAAAATGGTGAGACACAAGAAATATCGGCCAGAGACTTAGTCTTAGCCATTCAACCATGGCTACCAATCTCAAAGATAGTGTGTACAGTACCCAACATTACAGTACGTGCAAAGCAATTTACTCAGAATTCTTTGACTTACATTAAAACAGAGTTGCCCTGAATTTTATGAAAGGATCAGCGTCGGAAATTGGCGATCTCCTTTACTTTTAATTAATTATAATACTTAGAAACATTCGGAAAAATTTTATTGTAATTTTTGAATAAAATAAAGCTGTAGGCTTTTGAAACTCTAAAAACTATCGACTAAGTAATGTATTTATTAAATTAAAAAATTAAAATAATATGGCGAAGTATTTTATGAAATGTTATTGCTCACTAATTACTGTATTGATTCCTAGTAACATGGAAGTCTAGTGTGCTGTAAGAAACCATCAAGCTTGCCGGTAAAGCACAAAACATAAATAGTTGCTCAAATACCATATATCACATCACCAGAAAGCAGTCGATTGGAAGAGCTGTTGAAGTGTTGATTTATTAAACTGAATGGTAGGAGTTTGAATCCCTTAAAATGTAATCTTTTTGCGTAATGTCGAACTACCGTTTCGTGTGCGTAACTTTCTAACTAGTGCCTCCAACTGGAGTTTTGGATACAAATATGTTTATCACTGTCTACTAATTTACTAGCTGGTAAGTTAGTAGTTTGGACTTAAGACTTTCTACCTTGTACACAAGTCAAATGAAATAAATAAGTCACTATATAAGTTAAACTTGTATATAAGTTAAACAAGAGAAGTAACAATCTCTGATACAAAATAGGTAGACCGGATACAAACCCTTGTGTATTCTTTCCATCAACTCCAGCTCCAGCAATTTGATCCTCCATTCTACCTATTGTGGACATAATTCAATATCATCAACATGATTGGGTTAGAGAGCGGCTGAAGAGGAACTAGTTTTCACACAAAATGAAAAAAAGACGTATAAAATAAATATTACTTTTCCAAAGAATACATTCCTTGGATTTATTCCATATTCTGTGATAACTCTATTGTTAACGTTTTTGCTGCATACATAACTGTAAAAACCTTTAAACTCTAAAAGCTAAAACGACAATTCCTATGTAGGTGTTTGGCTTGATAATAATCTAAACTTGTCTACCCATATATTTAACATACTAAAGGACCTTCGTCCAGCGGTTCGACTTTTTTATAGGTTTTCAAAGTACTTCCCACGTGAAATAATGATTACATTACATAATTCCTTAGTGAATTCTAAACTTATTTACTGCCTCGAATCTTGGGGCAATTCACACGACACATTTTTAAATAAAATTAAAGTCTTTCAGAAAAAGCTAGTGCGAATTATATGTCATAAACTCTTTGACTATCCATCAAAAGAATTGTTTACTTAAACTAGTATTTTACCTATAAATAAGTTATATACGTTAAAGCTGCTGCTAAGGGGTCGTACTGTATTTCATTCATCTGGGAATGGGGACCACCACACTCTTATAGCACTCGTCACTCTCTCTTAAATCTTCGTATTGCCTTATTTACATTTAGCGTGGGCAAAAAATTATTCAATATCAAACAACCTTTTATTAGAATAGCCTAACCGACAGATTAAAAAAAATTGTAAACAAATTTGATTTTAAAAAACAAATAAAATGCTATCTCTTGTCTCTCTGACTAGGCTAGGCTGAGGCCTGCCTTTGTCCTGCTACTGTTAGCTGTTTTTTGGGGCTTGCGCAACATTACCTTGGCTACAGTGCACCTATGGCTCCATCATCACTATCTCATGCTCAGGTTGAGCAAATTTTGCTATAGTTTTTCATTTTTTTCAATAATTTGTATTTAATCCGATATATTTACTAATAGGCAGTTTATTTTTCTGTATTGTTTCTGTTGATGAAAGTAAACACACACCACACCCACGCACGCACGCCTGCACACACACACACACACACACACACACACACACACACACACACACACACACACACACACACACACACACACACGCAAACACACACACATGTTAGTCCACCTGTTGCACCCAGCAAATAAAGAGCTACTCTTTACAACCACATCCCGCTTTATATTTCTATAAAGCCTTTTTATTATTTAGGGAAAAATGAGAGATTTCACACTGTTCCGTTTGTAGTGAGTTTCTATGATTGATTAATAAAAATTTAAGTTCATCGGCAAAACAACTTAGTTCTATTAATTTTCCAAAAAATGTTCAGTATAGTAAAAATATATAACAAAAGGAACTAGCTCTACAAACTGATTACAGACGGTTCCCTACTTACGAACATTCGAGTTACGAACAACGGTACATATGAACGTATGTACCGTTATTCGTAACTCGAATAACTTTTGAGTTATTTGTTTGAACTTTGTTTAAACTTTACATACGAATAATTGTAAAGGGATTTGCCGGCCTTTACTTGGCATGATCTCTACTAATAAATAAAGAGAAGAGAGTGCCTGTAGTTTCATTTAGCTTTGAATTAGCGAAGAAAATTTCACTAGCTGAGGAGCGTACGGCTATCTGCTCTGCTCAACTAAATGAGCGCACTCATTTATATACAATAATATCAACCGTTCCGGCTAATGGCAAACGGTAAGAACGCCTGTTAACAAGGTTAATACATAGGACCGCTAGCGCGTTGGTATGACAACAATATAAGTGACGATAAGTGATAGTGTTATGACGGTATATCAGATATAACAATAGCATAACGAGTGAAACAACGATATAACAAAAAGGACAAGACATACCATAAATAAGAAATGCGGTATCATGGCCCGGCATCAACCAAAGTATTATCTCCATTTTATTAAAGAAATTTCAGCACAAACCTATACAGGTTAATTATACAAGCCTTAAACATACTTATATAAACCTTCAACATACTTATATAGGCCTTAAACATAAATTATAATACAAAATAGAGCAGTGACTGAAGCAACTTACGAACAAATTCACCTTACGAACAATCATTCAGAACGTAACTCGTTCGTAGGTTGGGACTCGTCTGTACATTACTTACTATTTACTTACTAGACATGTTTCTATGGAAGAACAGGGTAAATACATGGATAGCACATGGATGCACAAGTACTTATGCTAAATAATTTTTCTACACTAAATAGTGGTAAATCGCATGTACGGTTGGTATATGCTCAAGCAACACAGTATATTAATACACCATGTTGTTGAGCAAAGTAATTTTATATAAAAACAAACAATTTCTGGTTTTTGAAGCATTAGTGTGAATGTCACTGGTAAAAGGGAGCGTACATGTTTTGCAATGGCTACATGAATTCTAGTCTGTTACATATAAACTGATATTCAAGTGACTTATTTTTTTATAGGAGTTGAAAGACTTATCTTAAAATAAAGTTTTACTGTAGTATAGTTCAACATATAATGTGTTATAATATATTCTAATAATATAGTAATATTTTTCTTAAAAACACGACTCAACAGTTCCTGTAAATTGTAGCAGTTGAATAGTAGCCATGCACACCAGAGTCCTGGATGTAAAAGGTTATAGTAGTTTTACGATAGGAAAAATTTCAAATTATTTTTAATGCTTTAATAGAAAATATTATAATTGGCAGAGTAAGATAATTTACTATGGTAAATGAAATACATATTTGCTAAAAGTTTAGAAATGTGTATTTTAATAAAACCAACATTCTCACTATACCACCTGGCTTTCTGTCTAAATTCATCTTCCCACAATAATATGTGCCCATTTGATACAGAATATAAAAGATCTATTAATAAAATAATTATATTGCTCTTACTGGTTCGTTTCCTTATTGCAAATCCTGACAAAGCAACCATTCCGATAATCAGTACACCCGCACCGGCTGCACCTCCAATGGTAGCTCCGAGACTTGAATCTTTTTTATCCGCACCTGCTGGATTGGTAGGGGTAGCACCATTCGCTCGCCATTTGATATTGAAAATTTCCTTCTTAGATTCCAATCCTATTATAAACACTAGGGTAGTAAAAACTTCTTTAGGGTAGAGATCAAAAAAGTAGAAAAGGTAAAACCAGAACTTGTGAAGGCAAGCTTAATTATTGAATAGACTTGGTGACCTAGTATGTATGTGAAAAATCAAAGTTAGTAAAAAATAAAGGTATGGGGCTAAACCTTTTGTAGAGTATTAATTGTCTAGCAAGGGATGAGTGAGTTTAAAACAATGGACTTCACTCTATTTTTTGCAGACGAATTTTAATGTGAAGTTTGCTAAGCGTGTTGTGCAATTCTTGGCTATTCTGTGAAACACCGTATCAACTTTGCGTAAGTACGAAACAAAAGTTAAGAAATAAATCAGCAAAATGGGAAAGTCCCCAGTTATGCATTAATAAAATATTAATTATCAAAATTCTCATATTAGACTACATTGCAGTGCTCCGTTTTAATAGATTTCAATATAAAAAATCTGCTAAAAATGTGGTATTTCTCTCTCACTTTTTCTTTCTCTTCAAGTTAGCAAATGTTACAACATTATTTTATCAAACAAAATATGGTAATGTAAATGTATCATATGACCTCGTTTGCTAAAATTTCATCTGTTTGTTTTTATCATTATCAGTCAAACAAACAAACAAATAGCAATGTTTTGAAGAAACAAAACAAAATAGGTGTGCTTGAAATTGAGTGTGAACTAACCAGAACTTGTATTTTGTACTACACTCACACAGATTGCTAAGTAGGTGGTTTAAAGTCATTTTTGGGCAACTACACCCAAAACTAAAATTGTATATTGTTGAATAGCAAATATGAAAATTGCATACATTCAATTGCTAACATTTGTGTGACATCTCTACACTGGAAACTTCCAAACATTCTGCCGTGTATTCTGTAGTGTATCATCTATGTAGTGTTGATTTCTCGAAGGTCTTTATCAATAGTTTTATAGCTTAGTTTTATGTTAAAAACATTGACTGAGAACTTTAACGCATCTACTATTTACTATTCAATAAAATTTAATTTTGGCAAATTCATGCTATTTTTTAGATATTATTAACATTATTGGTTGCAGTTTCTTATCAAAGCATTCAGAAGTTACATGTACATAAACAGTGTCTTTTCATGCACGTATTAGATAACTTTCTAAACAGGTGTTTCTTCTTATAGCAGGTGTACCCTGTCACGCTACAATGTATTGTGGGATATTCTGAGAATGTTTGTTTTTGATGCAACATACGTTTCTGAGCTCATTTTGATACATATCAAAAGTAAAAGACCATGAAAGATTACACATTCTTTTTAAATAATCAAAACAAATAACTGCATGTTGAGAGACTAATTAAAATAGTAAGTCAATCAGTTTCGACGACCAATTATTTATTTCCAGCATTTGTTTACCAAGCCAAAAATACTAATTCTTATCAGAAGCGCTGGCAAAAATTTACTGGTGAGCTCATGCTCTGAAGGAAACCGTTATGGTAACTCTATGGTATAATGGCATTCACCCAATAAATATCTTATTAATAATGCATAATATACCTGTTCCTGGAACAGTTCCGCGACAAGACATTACTTGTTCATCTCCATCACTAGCCGAATCAGCCGGAATAATAGTTTGTTTGCCAGTCCTTGACGTACAGACATCATTACAGTCCCACCTGATGGTAACGCCAGTTCCAATGATACCGCATTCAAGTGGCTGATCATAGTCGGGATTGAGAGTCACAGATTGCTCTGTTGAGTGTCCTTCTTCAAAGTCAATATCTTAAAAATAAACCCTGGTCGTGTTACGTTAACATGCTAAATACCAATAATATTAAATACCTGTCATTTTTCTGAGTCCTTGAAAATAAATAAATATAAATTTTTTTCAATTTCGTTTTGTGCAAACAATTTAAATTCCTGACATAACTAACTACAAAGCAACCTAATAGTCTAATCGTTTAACTTTCCACACGGTTTTGGTTTGCCTCGAGCCTATCATGTTTATTGAAACTATGACTGCAAGTTAGTTTTTGGTAACTATACAGAACAGTTAAACTTCAAAAAACATTATATGACTAGAAATTCCCCTGTCATACAGCCGACGACCAAAGTGATATGGGAAAAAGAAAGGGTACTGATGGTTGAGAAATGCAATATTAGCAGTCAAATTGCACTGCTGTGCAATAGGATAACTGCAATGGTAACTGCCATGGTAGCTGTAATGTACAGGGTGTTATTATGTGCAACAAACAGCAATAATGCAAGAAAAATATTATACAGTCAAACATTGATAACTCAAATTTCACGGGACCGAGTGAAATTGTTCGAGTTATCAGAGCGTGCTAGTATCAGAGCACTGTCATAAGTCTATGTATTTATTTGTAGATACATGTAAATTTACAAAATATATTTTAAATCAAAAGGATGAATGGTTTGTTTCAAATTAATTACTTTTAATGCGAAGTTAAAAAACTTTTTATCACAAAAGTATACAGATGTTCCTATCACATGATATTTGGTGATGTTTTTATGTGATGTGACTGCCAGGACGTTTTCAAATTAAAATTGGCAAAACTTGATTGCTGTTGAAATGCTCAGAAAAAATATATCTGTTTCTTTTAAGCGTTTTAACCAAGACTAATTTTGCCGATTTTTCTTGGACTTTATGCAAAAGGTTACCTCGCTTTTCCTTGCCTTCCAAAAACCATCGCTAAGCGGATGTTTGGTAAAATTCAAATTTCACCAAACTTTTAGAAAATTTGTAAGTCTATGAACTACAGTACTAAAAGCCGTTGTTTATCTCTATTGCTTGGAATCAAGTGCTATTCTAAAGCGATAACAACTGTCTGGTAGCTGTTGGTCAAAAAATAGTTAAAGTTAACAAAGTTGAGGTCGAGTTCTTTGAAAGAATGTATGGTGGGAAGGAACCAAACAAAACCGTTTGAGTTAACCATGTGTTCGAGCTATTCGAGGGCGAGTTATCCATGTTTGACTGTATGTTTTTCTCTCTCCCCTGCAATAGGGAAAATGCAATATTAGAATTGAAATGGCAAGCTGCTGTGTAATTAATATACACATTTTAAAAGGTGATTGTGTTGAATGTAATGTAGAGTGGTTTTGACAGCAATTTGTAACAGAAAGCGAGCATTAGCATTCATGCGTGTCTATAAGTTTTCTGCAAACTGGAGCAAAATAAAGAAATGTTTTTTGTCATAAAGGGGCTTTGTAGTTCAGCCCTAGCTTGTACAGAAGATGTAAAAAATTTGGCTATTGTTCTAAATAATTTAATGGAACCTTTGGTAATTGGACAAAAAACATAGGCTGATAAACTGTGTACCACATTTTCGTATCAGTGAATCGGTCTATGGTCTACGCCTCAAACGGTCTACGTTTATTACAGAGACACTCAGCAATTGTACAATGCCATAGACAGGTGGATTGTGTACGTTTTTTTCGTGAAATGCGCACGACTATATGGTTCTACTATCTGTCGCACGGCTCTATGGGTGTTTTGTTGGTCGGTCTTAATTTTGATTATAAAAGCTTGTCAGGTTTTGATAGCGATTCTAGGCCAAATTAATTTTTGTAGTTTTGTAAAATGCGATCAGATGAGTAAGTTTGAGGATATTGTTGACACTTTTCAAAAACTTGGTAACATATTTAAATAGGTTTATATGACTTTTGTATCATTTTTATACCTAAATAACGTCACACAAATATGGTTAACTTTTTTGATGGGATTTCGGTACAAGGGTTTGGGTATGGCCGTTTATGGATCATTTTTGGGAGTTGTGTGCACATATGCATTTATCATAAAGCTCTCAAACACTCGCTTTACTCATGCTTAGTCGTGTGATGATTAAAACATATTATATAGTTTATTTAGTGCTAAAACTACCAGCTCTAATTTTGTTTTCCTCATCTTTTATGAGCATGTAGTATTATTGTTATGCATTAAAACACTTGTAGACCTACAACGTGGATCCAGAGTAATTTCTTGTTTGACAATATCAGGATAGACGTTCTCAAGGTTGGAATGAGCTGTATTTCTGCATATCAAAGTGAGCCCGCCTCTATCATCTTTTTTTGGGGTGTAAGTGTTGGTATTTGCTAACACCATCTTACCTCTGAGTACTTCTGTAAACCAGAAAACAGAAATTGGTCAAGCAGCACAACATACTAGGTACATGTATGAGATAGTATATTATGTATCCTATAAACTGGGCTCTATATCACTACAGGTGTCACATACAAGATTAAGGTGATAATTTGTATGCAAACATGTAGTCTTCTCATCAAAGTGTTTGTTAACCCTATACAAGAGTTACTCATATTCCAATTAGTTCATCATGGAAGTTGTAGTGAGACCACTTTAAAATTAAATTAAAATTAAACTTCATCACTTAGACTTTCAAGCATTATACTTTATGTATGGAATGCTGGTAAACAAAGTATTGTGATGGATGACCTCCCCTTACATTTAGCCAAGCCAAAGCCAAGCCAGAGCCGTGCCGAGTAAAGACCGAGTCCAGCCGCGCCGAGCCGTGCCGGGTCCAGCCAAGTAGAGCGGAGGCGGAGCATACTAGTTATATAAGCTCAAACATTTGTGTAGAAAAGCAGAGCTGTTCTGGGCCTGTTCATTGCCTGTTACTTGAGCATTATTGTACAACTTATGAACTAAGCAGAAAAAACATGTATAAACTCATGCACCGAGTCTTGTACTAGTGAAGGAAAGTGAAGGGCGCACTGAGCCTTCACACTGGTGGAAGCGGTGGAATCGCTGACAATCCCAAAAACTCTACCTCAGGACTCGCATCAGAATCACTGGACACTGGGAGGGTCACTGAATTCTGGATAAACTGGGCTGCCTGAAAAAACAGTGACACTGCTCCTTCTGGAAGATCTTCCTTACAACAGGAAGAAGACCAGAGAGAGCTGTAGAAAGCCCTGCGGTATAGGACCCAGTAGATGCATGGATTCAGGAGCAGAAACCTACCAAAGGCTCCGACAGGACTTACCTGAGGAGACGGCGCGCTTCTACTGGATAGACTTCCTACAGGAAGAAACCAAGAGAGAGCTGCGGAAAGCCCTGCAGTCTCGGACCCAGTACATGTACTGCTTCAGGAGCAAAAACCTACTAAAGGCTCCAACAGCACTTGCCTAAAGATGCAATGACCTCCTACTGGACAAACCTCCTACAGGAGGAGGAAACCTGGAAAGAAGCCGACGGCCACGGACACAGTAGAGGCACTGCTCTGGGAAGAGAGCAAAAACTTACTGAAGGCCAGAAATGGCCAATAGGAGACCAAGAGGTGCTGATTCGGGACCCGACCAATTAGTCATGGCACTAGAACGAGTACTACTGATGCCAAGGGCTCAAGAACCGGCACCACCTTTTTGGACTCCTAGTATGCTATAAAGGGAGATGTAGAGTACTTCATTGCCTGCTTCACGGAGGTAGCAGACGCTAACCAGTGGACGGAAAAAGCAACCCTATTGCACCTCCAGGAAGCACTGAGCAAACAGGCTGAGGAATGCAGACGAGCCGAAGACTAGGAGGCCATTTTTAATGCCCTCCGGGCAAGATTTGAGCTATCCGCCAGGCAGGCGCTAAGCAAGTTCAATGTTCTTAGGCGAGAAGAAAACACGACACTTCAGAAGTATGATATGGAGGTCGAGAGGTTGGTACGCATTTCGTACGAAGACCTGCCGAATCGACACCAAAATAGTATGGCTATGGAGACCTTTCGTAGCTCAATAAAGGACTATGCCCTGCAGCAACATCTATTGGCCATACATACGCCCACGCTGGCTGACACTGTACGAGCCGGGAACTCCTACCTCCAAATCTAAAGAAGTGAGTGTAAATCCACCAGATCATCAGTATGAACTCTGGAGGAAGGAACTTCCGACCGGGTGAGCTCAGTCAAAACCGATTTTAGTCCGATGTTAGATGATGAGAAAGCCCGGCTGTTCCAAACTCTCACGAACAAAGTGGATTGGCTCCAGGAGCAAGTTCACGCTCCAATAGACAGGAGTAGCCAGCCAGGTACCTTTTACTGGGGATTTGGGAAACCGGGGCACATACAGAAGAATTGCTCTTGCTACACCATACCGGTTTCATAAAACAAAGAAGCAGTAATAGCAGCAGTAGCTCCGACTACTGGCTATACCAAAGCTAAAAGGCCCCGGAAACACAATAGGACTACACGGGATTAAGTAACAGCCGACAGTTGGTCTCAACCAGCAAAGACTAGTCCGAGGAAAATTCGTGCACAGAAAAGGCCTGTGGAGACACGAAACTACTACCAGTCTTTGAGTGAGGCCAGTCTGGACATTCCCACTGTCCCGGATTCCACCTATGCCCCTCTGTGCAAACAACAAAGGCGTAGCCTGAAACGAAGGAGGGTGACCCCCAAATCCCTCCACCCTAAACAGTGAGAACCACCTCCACTGGACCGAATGGTCAGAAGCCTGCTTTACAGGCAGCAGGGTCGACCCCATCTCCTCTTGGGGAATGGAAATCACAGGGGCCGCGGGTCTACCCCGAATATGGGACGGCCTGGAGGACTGACCCTGCCACACCGTGGAAAGGAAGTCTCCCAAGCCTCCCAGAAGATGTCTTTAAAGACACCACTAGGGCGTAAGCCCTCAGCCGACTTCACTCCACCAGCTTTTTCATCCCAGAAGGATGGAGGGGTTGCCCATCCAGTTTTTTTAGACACACGATGCACCACAAACCTGATCAATGAGCAAGTCTTTGACCGATTGCCAGGAGCTGTACGGGGCCAACTCGAAGAGAGTGACAGCCAAAGACTATTGGCTGACGAAACACGGCTCTCCTTCTATGGGATAGTCTGTTTGACTATCTGCATGAGGGGTGTAAAGACAGAGAAAGTATTTGTGGTTAGCCGTCTGAGCGAGGATACCATACTCGGAATGCCATTTTTCATGGCCCATCGATGCTCTCTCGAATTTGAGCAACCGGTGGTCCGAATGCATGACAGACAGCTAGGCTGCACGGATCGACATGGGCGGCTGCTATAGAGCAAGGAGCAGGTGATAAAGAGGGTAGTGGTTCTCACCCAGACAGAGATGGCAATACACTGTCACATCACAACACAAAATTGTTGTCTCATGGGACTGATCAAAGGATTTCTCGATGGACCTCTGGTAGAAAGTAGCTTGAATCAGCTGGGACCCAAAATACAGGTCATCACCCGCTGCATGAATGCTATGGAGGGGCCATTTACTTTCTGGTCTAGAGCCACTATCGGCACTTACACGGGAGTGGAAACCTCGCAGGTCAAAGAGGACGATCCCTTACTGTGTGATGCCGATCCAACTTCAATCAATTGGGTGCCGGCTAACTTTGAGGAGTTGTTCCAGGCGGCCCGACCAAACTATGAGGGGGCGGGTCAAACGGTGAGGGTGGCTTCCTTGCTGAGTCGATATACCATCGTGTTCAGTATGAGTGACGATGACGTAAAAAAGACCTCCGAGGTGGAACATTTCATTCCACTTAAGGAGGGCACTCGACCAATCCGGCAACACCCCCCACAGACTCGGACCGGAGAAGGAGGCTGAGGTCGAAAGACAGGTCCAGGATCTTTTAAAGGGGGGCTTATCAAGCCAGCAGAGGAGCTGGGACCTTCTCCATTGTGTTGGTCCAAAAGAAGGACGGGAAGTTGCGCTTCTGCATCGACTACTGGCGTCTTTACGCCATCACCAAGCAGGACTCCTACCCTCTACCCAGGATCGATGACAGCCTAGATCCACTGTCCGGTAGCCGCTATTTCAGCACGCTCAACCTGGCGAACAGGTACTGGCAGGTACCCCTGAATGCAGAGGCGCAGGAGAAGTCGGTCTTCTCGACACGGTCCAAATAATGGAAATGGAAAGTGCTGCCTTTTGGACTGACATCATCATGGCCTCCAAATGAGAACGCTGCTACTATATCTGAATTATATTATAGTAATCGCCCCGGAATTCGATACGCATCTGCATCGCCTTGACGTTTTCCAGAGACTCAACAAGGCCGGACTAAAGTTAAAGCTGTCCAAGTGTAAACTATTGCAACCCCAGGCAAGACCCTGACAAAGCCAAGTCAAAGCCAAACCAAGCCAGAGCTGTGCCGAGTCAAGCCAGGTTGAGCCGTGCCGGGTCCAGCCAAGTAGAACAGAGGCGGAGCTTACTAGCTATATAATCTTAAACATTTGTGTAGAAAAGCAGAGCTGTTCTGGGCCTGTTCATTGCCTGTTACTTGAGCATTATTGTACATATTGTGAACTAAGCAGAAAACATATGTATAAACTTATGCACCAAGTCTTGTACTAATTGAGGAAAGTTAAGGGCGCACAAAACCTTTACAGTATACGAATTGGTCAGATACAAAATATATAAAATGCTTCTATACTATGTACATGAGATGCTCCTATACAAAGTTTATGAAATGCTCCTATACCAAGTACCTATATGAGATGATTATATATCAAGTATACACAATGCTTTTAATCTAAGCACAGTGGAACCTCGGTTCTCGAACGCTTTGGTTCTTGATCCAAATCGGTTTTTAACCAAAGATTTAGAGATTTGCTTGTCTCCAACCTCTGAAATAAAGTCGGTTCTTGACCAAACTATAGCATGCTTTTTGGAATAGCCCCAGAAACAGCATAGAAATATTTGGTAACAAATGGAGAAACAATTTCCATTGCATAAATTCTTTATAAAAAGAAAGGAGGATGTCTCCTCTATCTAAAAAGTTTGCTAGAGAGACAACTCGTTCAGCCGAGTTACCCAAAATTGTTTCGGAGGAGGTTATTCCTTCAAAGATGCTAAGTGAACGTGCCACTGCTGTTTATATTTTCTTTATTTTACGATTTTTGATGCAATGGATTCGATGTATTTTGTATTGTTTCATAATCACTTTCAGCATTTTTGTTATTGTATCTTAACATTTAACGTTTTTGATGTTTTAAGGCCATGATGTACAAAAATTTTGTGAGCAAAACATACAAAATGTTTACTTTTGTTTTATTTTCCTGTCACCATAATTAGAAACCTTTTATTAAAGTTTAAAATGATCTACATGTATATCTACTCATGTTTATTAATAGTATGCAGTATACAGTACAGTTTATGGTGTAAAATGTTGAAAAAATACTTTACAGAAGTTGTTTTCTTGCGTCGGAACAAATTGAAATTTAAATACATTCATTCCAATAAAAAGAGTTGTTTCGGATCTCGAACAACTCGGTTTTCTAACAAACTTTTGGAACAGATTATGTTTGAGAACCAAGGTTCCACTGTACATGAAATGTTGCTAGACTTAGTATATGAGATGCTCATTTACCAGATATATGAGATGCTCTTAAACCAAGTATATACCGTAATAGGATTATATTCCAGATGAACGAAATTATCCTGTATAAGGTGTGTGTGTGCGTGCGTCCGTGCGCAAGTGTGTGTGTGCGTGTGTGTGCGTGCGTGCGTGTGTATTTATTTTCATCAACAGAAACAATACAGAAAAATAAACTGCATATTAGTAAATATATCAGATTAAATACAAATTAGTGAAAAAATAAAAAAAGTATAGCAAAATTCAGTCCATATGAGCACGAGATAATGATGATAGAGCCATAGGTGAACTGTAGCCCAGTTCATGTCGCGCAAGCCCCAAAAACAACCAACAGAAGCAGAACAAAGGCAGGACTCAGCCCACCCCAGTCAGAGAGACAGGAGATAACATTTTACTTGTTTTTTAAAGTCAAATTTGTTTACAATTTTCTTTAATCTGTCAGGTAGGTTATTCCAATAAAAGGTATTTTGATATTGAATAGTTTTTTGCCCAGCACTAGATGTAAATAAGGGAATATGAAGATTTAGAAGAAAGTGACGAGTGCTATAAGAGTGTGGTGCTCCCCCATTCCCAGATGAATGAAATACAGTATGACCCCTTAGCAGCAGCTTTAACGTATACAAATTATCTATTGGTAAAATATTATATTGTGTTAACAATTCTTTTGATTGATATGAAATGTTGCTATACTAAGTATATAAAATAATCATATACTCAAGATATAAGATGCTAATGCTCAACGTGTTGAGTAACTAATGCTCAGTACTAAGTATATAAGAAGCTCCTAAACTAAGTATTAAACATGCTCAAATATTAAGGATATGATATGCTCATATACCAACTGTATGAATTGCTCTCACACTAAGTATACAAGGTGATCCAACACCAAGGATATGATATGCTTCCATAGATAACATACACATGTGTACTCATATACATGTGTACCTAGTATCCTATATCAAGTATATAAGCTGATATTACACTAAGTATATGAGATTATCTTATGCTTAGGGGATGCTCATATATACATGTAATAAGTAGATGATAGTCTCATATAACAAGTGTATGAGATGCTCATATACCAAGTATGTAATAGCCCCTTATATCAATTTTATAAAAGCTCATAGATCAAGCATGCGATGGGCTCATATACCAAGTATATGATATGTTCCTTTACCAAGTGTATGAAATGCTCCTATACTAAGTACAAGAGATGCTCCTACACCAAGTATATGAGATACTCCTATACTAAGTATATATTACGCTCGTATACTAAGTATATGATACGCTCCTATACCAAGTATATGAGATGCTCCTACACCAAGTATATGAGATACTCCTATACTAAGTATACAATACGCTCGTATACTAAGTATATGATATGCTCCTATACCAAGTATATGAGATGCTCATATACCAAGTATATGAGATGCTCATATACTAAGTATATAAGATGCTCCTATACCAAGTGTATAAGATGCTCATTTACTAACTATAAGATATACTCCTATGCCAAGTATAGGAGATGCTCCTATACTAAGTATAAAATATACTCCTATACCAAGTATATGAGATGCTCCTATACTAAGTATATAAGATGATCCTATACCAAGCATATGAGATGCTCCTATACTAAGTATATGAGATGCTCCTATACCAAGTACATGAGATGCTCCTATACTAAGTATATGAGATGCTCCTATACCAAGCATATGAGATGCTCATATACTAAGTATATGAGATGCTCCTTTACTAAGTATAAATTATACTCCTATACTAAGTATATAAGATGCTCCTATACTAAGTATATAAGATGATCCTATACCAAGCATATGAGATGCTCCTATACTAAGTATATGAGATGCTCCTATACCAAGTACATGAGATGCTCTTTCACTAAGTATAAGATATGTTCCTATACCAAGTATATGAGATGCTCCTGTACTAAGTATATGAGATGCTCCTATACCAAGCATATGAGATGCTCCTATACTAAGTATATGAGATTCTCCTTTACTATGTAAGTATAAAATATGCTCCTATACCAAGTATATGAGATGCTCCTATACTAAGTACACGAGATGCTCCTATACCAAGTGTATGAGATGCTCCTATATAAAAGTGGGTCATAATCCAATTAACTTTTCAGCTTCAGCTGTGTCTGTCTTTAGCCAAGCCAGCTTTACTTGTGCTGCCTATTATAGCGATGCTGGCTTTGGCCGCTTTGACTTTAGCTGCACCGGCTTTAGTCATGCTTAATTCATTATTGAAGCTGCAGTTAGACCACTTTAAAATTAAATTAAAATTTAACTTCGTCCGATAAAATTTCAAGCATTATTTTTATACCTCTTATATGAGAGCTGATAAACCAAATCTTTGGAATGCTTTTATCACAAATATTTAAACGCTCTTAGACCAAGTATACGATGAGCTCATATACCAAGCGTATGAGATGCTTATATCCAAAGTATATGATAGGTTCCTTTACCAAATATATGATATCTTCCTATAACAAGTATACAAGCTGGTATAATACTAAATATATGAGATGATCCTATGCTAAATATACGAGTATATGAGATGCTCGCAAACCAAGTATATAATAGATTTATACACCAAGTATACGAATGATCCTGTATTAAATATAGCAAATGTTCCCATTCTATGTGTACAGAATGATATATACATGTATATATAAATATATGTATATATAAATATTTACGCAAAAGAAAAAAATATATATAAACATATATGTGTAAAGCTAATAGCTAGTGGCAGGCAACTCCCATTACTTTTCATTGTTTATAAGCTGATTTTTTATACCCGGCCAATGCCAAATAGCACAGCTAGTATATTTATACATATATATATATATATTATATACATATAACCTTGGATATTTTGTGCTTACCGCAATAAATATCTAAGTTATTATTTAAGTTCTGGAAGGACATCTGGGGGAAAGAGGCTATTCATAACACCACTGCAAATTGGCTGAAGAGGCTTAAAGAGAGCCATCAACACACTGTGGCTCAGCAAGGACTCACCATCAGCAAAGAGGACATCAAGTGCAGAGTGCAGCGTATGAACAACTGGGCAGCACCTGGCCATGACATGATTCAAGCCTTCTGGTTAAAGAAATTGACATCACTTCACACTAGAATGGCTAAGCAGATGGAATGCCTAATAGAACAAAGTGACCATCCAGAATGGTTGACCAAGGACGAACTGTACTTCTGATAAAAGATCTAAAGCAGGGGCCGATTCCCAAAAACTGTCGACCAATAACTTGCTTGCCCACCACTTGGAAACTGCTCTCAGGAATAGTTGCAGACAAACTGGAAGAGCACATGAGTCACTATATGACCAGTGCTCAGAAAGGAATTGGGCGCTACACCCGAGGAGGCAAACATCAGTTACTGGTGGATCGGACGGTCTGTCAAGACAGCAGAAAAAGGCAAACCAATCTTGCCATGGCTTGGATTGACTAAAAAAAGGCCTATGACTCAATTCCCCATAGTTGGATACTTGAGTGCCTCAGTATGTACAATGTTCACCCTGCTCTTGTGGCATTTATCAAGATGTCAATGACCAAATGGAAGACGGAACTGGAAGCTAATGGCAAAAAACTGGCGAGTGTCAAAGTTAAGCGAGGCATCTATCAAGTTGACTCCTTATCACCGCTGCTCTTCTGCATATGCCTAAACCCTCTAAGCAATATGCTGGAGGAGACTCAATATGGGTACCAGTTTAAGAGTGGCACCAAGATAAACCACCTCTTCTACATACATGTGGATGACATCAAGCTGTACGCTAACAAAGAAAGGGACATTGATTCGCTAATACACAGCAAGGACATCGGAATGACCTTCGGTATTGAGAAATGTGGAAGGCTAGTTCTTAAGAAAGGCCATTCTATGCTCACAGATGGCCTGAGGATGCCAAATGGTACCATCAAAGATATAGAAGAAGGGTACAAGTACTTGGGGATTATGTAAAACAACATCAACCACGAAGCCGAGGTATGTCACAAAGCCATTACCGAATATAAGAAACGCCTTCAGCAGGTTTTGCGGGGCCAGCTCAATGCCATGAACCAAGTCATGGCAATAAATACCTACGCACCACGAGTAATAAGATATCCAGCAGACATAATAAAGTGGACTGAGGAAGCCATCAAAGAAACAGATATAGCAACTCATAAACTGCTGACCATGCATGGAGCACTCCACCCAAATTCTGATACTACTAGAATGTATCTTCATGGGAAAGATGGTGGTAGGGGACTCAAAAGTGTACAGTAGACAGTGAAAGAGGAGGAGCAAAGCATCAAAGCATATGCAGCCTCCATGGCCATTTCAGATAAGTTGCTAGCTGAATTTCAATCGGCCGCTCTTACAACGGACCTACGCCCCGATGATGAGGAAATTGACTGGCACACGAAAACTCTTCATTGTGCTCACGACCAACAAATATCTAAGGTTGGCGATCTTCACCAGACATATATGTGGCTGAACAAAGGAAACCTAACGGCCAATACAGAGTCGCTATTCATGGCAGCCCAGGAGCAAATGCTCCCAACAAGGCAACTCCAAACAAAAATCTCTCACACTTGTGACAATCCTAGATGCAGACTGTGCAAAGATGCACCTAAGACCATCCAACACATCATCAGTGGATGCAAGCAGCTAGCAGGAAATGCATACACTGAGTGGCATAATCATGTCACATGTGTTGTGTATAGAAGTCTATGTCGCGGGTATGGCCTTAATCAACCACAACACTGGTGGGAAGCTCCTGGTAAGGTCAATGAAAACGATCGTGTTAAGATCCTCTGGGACTTCTACATCCGGACTGACAAGCAGGTCCTAGCAAACCAACCAGATATAGTGGTGGTTGACAAGGAGAACAAGAGAGCTACCATAATAGATATAGCAGTACCCAATGACTACAAAATAAACAGCAAAGAAAAAGAAAAGGTAGAGAAATATCTCCCTCTTGGAGAAGAGGTTGAAAAATGCTGGGTTGTAAGAACAACTGTAATTCCAGTAGTCATTGGGGCACTGGGCGCAATAACACCAGCGCATAAAATGTGGTTTGCCCAAACACCAACAGCAATCAACTCAGGTGAGTTACAGAAAAGTGCGCTACTGGGAACAGCTAAGATCTTGAGGCGAGCGCTCAAATTCCCAGGTCTCTGGTAGGAGAGCCGAGTTAGAGCAAAAACTACCACCCATACGAGTTAGCCGGGGTGAGGAAACAATTTATATATATGTATATATATAATTATTTATACACTATTTATATACTATTATTATTATATTCATCTATCTATATATATAGATATATAATTATACATATATATACATACCGGCTGCATACCGGCAATGCCCGAGTAACAAAATTTTTTTGGACAGAAAATTATTATTTTTATTCAACATAAACGTCATATTGTGAGAAACAAGTTTTTTTGCAGATTCTATGAGTTGAGAACAACAAATAAAGCAACTGTAACGGTTTTCAAATTTTTTTAAACAACTGTAACTTTTGAATTTCATATAGTGAAGAGGTGTTTTGTTGAAATAAATTAAGAAAAAAAATAGAACTGCAGTTGTGTTTAAATGTAAAGATGAAATAATTAGCAAGTAATGGCTAAATATAGTGGGCTGTATAAACAGAGCATGAGTTGCAACAACATTTGTCTGTAGGAAACCAAAAGAGGCTCACACAGATAACAACGAAGTAACCGATCAAAACTTGCTATGAATCAAAGTGCAACTATGAGAGATGGCTTTAATGTACAAACTTTATAACAGGCTCGGATCACACCCGCTATTAAAAACATTATAGACTTATTTTAGTTAAACACAGACCGTATCGCAGCACGGAGTCAGGAGTTCCTCCAGTACTTGTGCAGCTGAATGTAAACTCATTTTCCTCGACTATCTGATCTGGTCCATTTATCACAAGACTTTCAGGTTTAACTACAAGAAAGAGGAAATATTTACATAAAACGAGTCAAAAGGGAGAATTCTCAAAAGAATTTGCCACAAACACAGTGATTTTACATCAATTACTTAGGGTCACTTCAATTACTAAATGCTGGCAACTAATAAAATTACCACAGTTTTATATGGGGATGCTCTACATAAATGACAGAAGTAGCTTATACAATTAGGAATAAAATATTTACACCAGAAATTACGTATGTTGTATATTGGCACTTTTTGAAAACCTCTCTGTGCAAAAGAAGGTAAGATAGTCTATTCTTTTTTCCGACTTGATACTGTCAATGGGTCTACGAATTTGCTTAGATTGGGCCAAAAGGGAAAGTTAACTTTAGCCAGAAGCAAAAAGTACAAAATTATATTGGCAGGGAGTATAAAAAAAACCTAGTCTGTTGTAGATGGTATAGAGACAAAGGAGCTTTACTAGGACATCATAAATGTTTATTTACATATACTGATAACACAACTAAAAAAACTCGCTAAAGATTTACCTTTCTACAGACACATACACACACACTTGCACACGCACACTCACACGCACACGCACACACGCGCGCACACACAAGGTCGATAATACCAAAAATCCTCTAACACGAGAGAATCAATGGAAATAGCTAATTCACTTAACATCAGTGACAAAATAGACTCATTGACGACCAATGATGCCTTTATCGCTCTCAAAGACCACAAGGCGAGCTTTGCATCCAAACCATATTGCTGCCCAATCAACCCTACTTAGAACGAACTTGGCATCCTAAGTAAGAACATGGTGGAACGCATAAGCTTTAAAATAAATAGCGCCATCAGCATAAATCAATGGAGGAACACGCATGACATAATCACATGGTTCATTGCTATTTCTAATAAATATAGTCAATACACTTGATATAAGGAATATCAATGCATACCAGTGCTATGAACCTACCATGAATTGCTGAGATAGAAAATGATGTAGAGTTCACGCGAAGTCGACCAGGGGCAAAGTCAGCGAAACACACAAAATTAGTGCTAAGCAAGGCATCTGATACGGTTCCTGTTGTGAAAAATATCAATGGAGGAGCGGCAGCTGCAGCTGCTTCACAGTTAGCATTATCTATATCAGGAAAGCCTGGTGTGTTGACAAAATTTTCAGCTGTCCATTTATTATCAATTGCATCATATCTACACGCAGTCCTATCGTCGGTTGCAGTGACACCATTAACCAGGTAGGCATCAGTAACATCTGCATTACCACTAACTGTACATGTCAGAGTTATCGACTCATCTCTGTAGATTGAAGGATGTCCCGTGGAATCTACAGACAACCTCACTTCATTCCCTACAACCATAAAAGAACAACAAAGCGTTATATGAAACAACTAAACAAGGTAAGTTCATCTGTACAATAATCTTTAGCACTGAGTTATATAGTCAACTTACAGTAAATAAGGTAACTTTATAATTAGCTGCTGTTAATGCTAGTTTATTTATTCTGCACAAGAATAAATATTTCCTTTATACGTCAGAAAAAAAACACTTAATGCATTTTTGCTCTAGCACAACTCCACAATATACCATTACTATTTCATACCAAATACTATATTGATACTACATGAATACTAATGTGCATTGTCCATATGGTGATGCAAGTTGATGATAAAGTTGTTTTCTGTAACTTGAGACAACAAAGACAATATTTATAAAATCTAGATGCCATGATGTTAAGTTCAATCAACACAGTTAATAGTATGAAACTCCCAAAAAATGAATGTTTCTTATGTGTTTTAATGATTTTCCATTATATTGCCTAAAGAAGTTTGATCAAAAAACTTTAAAATTTTCACAATTTTGAGTAAACCTTCAATGCAGAAACCTTTAGTTTTATTCAGTATACTAAAATTAAAAAACAACAATAAATTGTTTAACACTGATAAAATAAACAAGTACGTTTCACATTATCTTTAAAAAAATTACTTTTTTACAATATTTTGTAAAATGGAAATACTCGCAGCTTATTATCAATGTTTTCTAAAGTGGGAACTCAAGTAATCCTTAACTTGTAACATATGCTCATGATAATCCCACTTTTAACTGTAACATTATATACAAATACAGTTATATAACAAATGAATTCCACACTGTTCAACTTGTAGTATTGTACAACCTAGAAAAAGGGTTTCAAGCGGTTTATCGAATAAATAACATAAACAGAAAAAACCAATGTGAATTTGGTTAATATCAGAACTGCCATGACACAGATTAACCTGACATTAAGTGAAACAATTGACTGATTTCATACAAGTGAAGATCAAAGAACATTGAGTTGTAACAATAGTTGACGTAGGATTTTAAGTATTAATCTTCCACGAAGATTAATCTTGAACAAATATTACTGATCTTGATCAAATGTTTCCATTTTCAATGTTTGTCGAAAGGTAGCTGCAATGCGTTAAAGATGTAAATATTACCAATAAGGCTTCTGAATAATAAAGTTCTTTTATAAAAATGAAAGCTCAATTAAGCCTGCATACAAATGTATAATTTTACTTTTTATATAACGACCTTCATCGAACTATAGCATAGATTCATACTACATACTACTAGTCGCTACTTTGGCAATGATTCTTGTTAGTAATAAGACTTCATAGAACTAATGTAAAGGAATTTTTCGGTCTTTACTTTGGCACCACATAGACTGTTACATAAAAAAGAAAATGAGTATGATTTTAACCATTCGTCTGATTAAGGAAAGGAAACCCATCAGTCGAGGAGCTTAAGAGTATTACTCTAACCAACTGAGCAAGCGCGTTCCTTTATATGTATACAACAAATTCAACCAATCCAGATAATGGAACCGAGTAAGAAAAACCATATAACAATAAATAAAGTACAGTCGCTAATGTGTTGGCATGACTATAATAGGTTACAACAGTGATACAACAAAAGCAAAACATAATAGTGATAAGTAAAACGAACAAAAAAAGTATTTAACAATAAAATAAAACCAGATCAAACCCAACATGCAAGATATAGAAATGTAAAAACATTTACAAAAATTGAAAAGTCATCGCCTGGCGCCTACCACAATAGCAAGATTGATCAAACTAAAGCTTTACCTAAGCTTTTGTACTAAACACCTTCTGTCTTTTAAATTTATAGCATGGCATGTTAAGTATAAACTTACCAGATATGATGTCTCTTATTGTAACTGATGTGAACAAGAGGAAAAAGTTGTAGCTAAACCATTTCAATCCTTCCTTCATTATTCCTTCCATGACAGAAACAGCTTTACCTAAGCTTTGGTTAGATCACTTTTATTAGTTCTATGAATTCTTATTCCTTACAATAATTATTGCTGAAGAAGCAAACTATGAAATCGGACAATCCAATAGCTACCTGCTATTGGATAGTCTCATTGGACTATCCTGCTACTTTGGTTGTCATTGATGTAAATGAAAAAAGTATATGGAGCTAGCAAGATTGATCTATCAAAAGCTTTACCGAAGTTTTGGTACTGAACATATTCTGCACTTTAAATTTATAGCAATGCATATTAAGTATAAACTCACCAGAAACGATGTCTGTTATTATAACAGATGTGAGCAGGATGAAGAAGCTGTAGTTAAACCATTTCAATCCTTCCATGACAGAAACAGATGGCTGCTCGGCAGCTAAAATTACGCTACACCGTGTTATTCCAGATGCACCTTCTTTGTTTGCTATTTTAAACGTCAGTTTCAATTGCCTGATAGTTAAGATATAACCTCCTTGTTCGTTAATTTAAATATCAGATCCAGATTTCTTTGCAGAATCATCAAATGCAACTAAAATTGCAATCCTTTTACACAAGTATAATCAACTGATAACTTCATGGTTGACGGAATGTTGTACGGAATGTGCCAACACATACCTATAATAGCTTGCATCAAGTATAGAGAGCTCCAGCATAGCTGGCATTATTAATACTACTAGTACCCATTTATATATATACAAAAACAGTAGTGTTATTTATTTTGATGGTAGAAAGTTCCAGCAAATAGATAATAAATGTGACTTCTACATTGATTAGCAATGGTGTTAGCAATTTATGTAATAATTTGATGTAAATTGTGAAAGTATTGTTTGGTTGAACATCAAGTTAATTATATGTTATATTTTTAGTCTTGAGCAAAGCGACTTACTTTATCTTTAAATTTATTAGGCATATCTTAGTTGCATTCAGTTTCTCTTGTTTACCCTTAGCAGCTGTACTGAATGTATCTTGTTTACTCTTGGCAGCTGTATTTTATGTATCTTGTAACTTAACAAGACCTCTTTTACAAGTTTCTGTATATTCTATTTGGCAAATGAAGTATATAAATCTTTTTTTAATTGTTGAAGATGGAGACTGGAATTATTTTACTGTAACACTGCTTTTAGTTTAAATGATAATCTTAGTTGAACTAGAGAGCCATTTTGCGATGTCAAGTTTTTTGCAGTGCAAGTGTTTCTAGACCAATTTTATTATTAAAAATTGATAAATGCATTAATTTTTATAGTTTGAAAATTTATCTAAATGAAGTAGTTACAATAATCTGCACAATCAAACCTATTACTATCATGACAAATTTTAATAACCAGTATGACGGTGTTTTGCATTTGTTAATAACTGTAAAACCGGTGCTTGGAAATGAAAATGCTAGTCAACTATATTTAAACTGTAACAAAAGTTGTTTCATTTTACTTTGAGAAAATTTTGGAATTCCTAATTTGTCTTTATACAGAGAATAACCACCATAAATCTGAATGATACTTCCACAAGCATTACCATGGTGACCTCAACGACCAACAAAACATTTATTTTAATTTTATTTTAATATACATATATCACATTATTAGTAATAAAAAATTTTACTTTTTATATCGAACAATTTATGATAAAATAAAATGCAGAGATTATAGAATTTAAAAACTTTGTTGTGAAGTTACATGTTACAGTATGTTTTTACTCAAATATTTATAGGAGATTTAAAAATATGGTGATTCTCACAATGGAAAATCCTACCAATATCTTTTGTTGTTAGCTTTAAAAGTCTATAAAAGTTTAAGAGTATACAAATTGTTTCATTTATTCTATTTTTTAAAATTGTATTTAAAAAAATAATTTTGAGCTGTTTTAACTTAGTAAAACTTGTTTCTCAGAGCTTCCGCATACTGCTAAAAGCAGGCTCTTTGAATAATTATATGGCTAAATGGAATCTCATAGAAACTTAGTTAAAAAGTCTGTTTTTCATGAATTTGAAAGTTTCTGAGAGCAACGTTAACATTGATAATGTACCATAAAAATGAAAATAACATAACATACATAACTTAAAACGGAGATAAGGCAAAAAGTTTAAATTGGCATAAAATACAAGGATTGGAATGAAAGCGTAAGCAATGCAAGTCGGGTTTATGTCACATACAGCATATTTGGTTGTAGTTTAAAGATGTATGCATGGAGGCTCTCCTCTACTTCGTATATGCTCTTAACAGGGTTGGATGGCAATTCAATCTTCAGAATTCTTCTTCTGATGTGTATACAATACAGTATCTTCATCTGTTGTGCAAAATCTGAAGTACATGATTAAATGTATATATTATTTTGCCCACCCGCCTGTTAAGGTCGTTTACAAGGACAACAACATTATCCTAAAACAACCTTAGAAGACATCTGACGATGTGCCTTACAGAAGGCCAGTGAAAACCATTTTTCGAATGAATCTTCTATTGAAACTGGAAGCATATAAAAGCCTACATCATTTGTTCAAAGGTAGAACATTGCTGTGTGCTGTTGCTTTTCAAACCTACTTCATTTTTTTTATAGATTTTTGTTGCCATTTTGAATGAATTTTGGCTTGCATAACATTTAGAAAATTGAAACCCTATTTGAATTAAAAGATTAATATTCTTTTGCATTACAGTAATTTTAAATATGATAAACCTGAGCAACAGAATGGCTAACATTTTGAATTGTGGAGATAAATTTCTAACATAAATCGAGATTCATGCGCAAGTAGGTAACAGAAAATGCAATATTGTTCATTTGTTTCTCTGCCCATTGTAACTATAGTGCACAGGCCGGTTGCCTTTTAATCAACCCACAAGCAAACAGACCTGTTGAAGTGGCACAACGGATGATGACATGAGCTGCTTATAAAGACAAAGATTATTTTTAAACTTATGAATTCTCAGTTCTGTAGACAATTCTTTTACACTAAGTAACAGCATTTATTTTTGCATGCAGAGTTATTGTCAAAACTTATTAAATAGGTAGTCTTTTTACTTAGTAGTTTTTACTAAATTTAAACTCTTTATAAATAGTTACAACTTACTGAGCATAAATGTGGTGAGCTGGTAGGCTGCCACAGTTTGTCTCCTTTACCAGAGTTAAAAGATGAGAGACAATTCATATTCATCATTCATTTATTCCGTAGCAAATCAGTCTTTGGAAACCAATAGAAAAGTAAACCCTAAGACTCGATTAGTACAAAGAGGTGCTGCACAACTGCTTGGCACTAACACTAATTTTAAAAAGTCAGCATGATGTAAGTTAGGTGCAAACTTTAAGGGGTACATTGAAATGAACCTTTGCAGGCCTGTAGTAGTAGATTTTTGTTTGCTTGATGAAAATGGAAATGAGGAATGCAGCATTTCATGAAATTAAAAAACTGACTTAAAGTCTTAAGTAAATTTGTGTTAAAATTAATGATAATTTGAATCTTTCTGATGTACAACCATCTTTTGAAGAAAAAAATTCTTTAGCTGGTGGTGCATGCACAATGTATAACTAAAATCCCTTCCTTTTTTCACTGCCCATGAAATTTGAATTTTGAAAGTTTTTGTGTGATCATCTACACTAACAGCAAACTCAGAACCATAACCAACCCTGAGAGTCCATCTGAATCATTGGAACAGTAGTATTATAAAACTCAAGATTGAGGTGATTTCCATTGTTACTACTACTGTACAATTTGTGTACAACAATGACTAATCTTTTACGTCTAGTTTAAAATTGATATGCTGTGAATCTTGGTAATTAATCTATAAAAAGTGAAACTCTGTTGAAAAGGACAAAGTAGGGATGTATCATGACATTGTATTGCTTATATTGAGGCAACAAACCTCTTTTTTTTGATCAAGACAATCATAAATTCTCATCAACTTCTTTCCATTTTATGAAGCACCAAAACAAACTGGCGGACTGTATGGTTAAACAATACAAGCTATTCTACTTCAGTAATTTTACCTACATCTCAATATAATTTAGACTTCTTTGCTAATTTAGACTGATATAAAAGTTCTACAGTTAATATTTTTCTTTTTAGCATCGGTTCTAAGATTTGGAAAGTGCAAAAAGATATCAGCTCATTGCGAGGGTTTGTAAATTATCTGAACACGCACCACTATCAAAAGTCAGGCTCTATATAAAACGATGCTTACACGATTGTCTAAACTCTTCTATGTTCCTTTCAAATAATAACCATATGAGTATGAATTTTCATTTTAATGCTATGAAATTGGTATAGGTAGAACCGATGACTAATTTTCTAACTAAAAGTTAAAACCATCCATCCCATGCATACAGGGGATTCATTGAGGATAATATTAAGCATATTAAAGGTTTCCAATTATATCTTGCATCTAGGTTTTTATGGAAGATAAATTTCTGAACAGTGATGAAAGCATGGTCAGCATTCAATATTCACATATGAAATACCTGATAATTACACAATGCCTGCAACTGGCTGATATAATGGTAGAAATGCTAGCCATTTAACTTTGTAATGGTAAACCTTTTTTTTATTCTATTTTCTTCTGTTATTCTTTATTGTTATTATATTCTCATGGTCAAGTGTTTGCTCCGTGGATACCATGGTTGGTGTCTTTATGTCTTTCAAATCTGACATGCTGTTGTGAGAATGATATTCGTGTGTTCTTGAAAATAGAATCACACATTAAACATAATTGAAAAAGTAAAGAACTAGCGGCAGTAAAATAGAATGAGTTATATCTTTGTGATAAGAGCAGGACATATAATATCTGTAGATTATCTGAAATGTGCAATAAAGCAGCGGTGATAAACAACTTGATAGAGAAACTGTTATATGTGTTATCGAAGTATTTGACTTACTTGACAGCACAATAACATCAATGATTAATCACTGTTAGCTCTTCTCCAATCTAGACTAATTTTACTATGGTTGATTAAGTGTAGGCAAGCCGCCTGGTTTGTTCAATGATTGATTGAAGTGTGAGTTCAATTTATGGGACTTGACCAAGATCTTTAGTGCAAGCCTCAACTAGCTAAGCTCCGATGTTGATTGTTAGCAAATAGCAACACTCTTTATTTCATGAACCAAAACCTAATATACAGTAACAAAGTTCTAGAATATGAGAAAGATAACAAATAGTGAGAAAGAACTAAGTAATATAAATCTCTTACGCCAACATCAAGCTTGTGTCTGCCCTTAAAGCTCAGTCTTACACGTCTGTAAGTGTCACTGCCAAAAGAGGCTGAGCTATTAAAAAACACAAGCTTTTATAGGCATTTAGGATAGCCTGAGGACGGGTATATAATGTTCGTATCATATACTATGTTGTAGGAGTAAGTCCATTGGAAGGAACACTGTCTTTGGATACGTCACAGGGGGTGCGCTGAGATTGTGGCTGGATGCTAGGATTGCGTAATATTGTCTCCGTCAGCACCGTAACATGTCATGGAAAAGTACTGGCTTAGGGTGATGGTAAGTTCAGTTATTTTTGGTAGTGCTTGGTGATGGGTGGATAGATATGATTACTCCCAAATTCCTTGGCGGTTTCCATAGGCGGTGTTGACTCATCAGTTTCCAGATTGATGTATTATAATTTTGACATTTCCAATTAGGGGATCTTTTGATGTCTCTTAGGCGTTTCGATGCTTGTACGGCGGTTTGGCTACATTCCTGCTGTTATCATGTTTTCGGAGTATTTCCATACAACAAAACCCAACAGTATTGAATTTTAATTATACAAATCTTTTGAAAAAATTTTGAGTTTATTTTGACTTCATCTTTCATTTAAAGATTTATTTCTCAATAAAGTTCACGTCTTTTCTATATCATCCCCTTCTAAGTCTCATAAACACTGTGTTCCTATTATTAGTAACATTTGGAACTAGGCTGCCGCGATTGATCTGTAGAAAATATACCTTTCTGACATGATTTCTGTTTGTAACGCTTTATACATATTTTATGTACTCAGATGATCTACCAAATATTTCATGTACTCAGATGATATGCTGAATCTATCCCGTCATCAGGTAAACTAGTGTAGGTATTATATTACGAAGGAAATAATTTCGAGTGTAACTGTAACTCCTGCGCAGGTGTCGACACTATTATTACCAGCAGAACATGTATATCTATCCTTTTCAAATATAAAGCGTCAGTCTTTCTTTTGTGGTACATACAATTAATTATCTTTGTTTTTTATTTTCTAGCAAGAATTTTGAAATCATTAAACCTGAGTCCATCATCTTAAGTGCTCTGGAAACAGTTAAGATGTACCATCTTAGGTTGGTCTATACTATTTAATCTATTGAATTTAGCATTATATTGAAAGGTGAATTGTAATATGCCGGTGTATTTGGTTCAATACTCAAGTTTAGGCTGCAACACAATCTCCAATAAATTAAGCACTGCCCATCTGCGAAGTAAAAATTAGTATGGAGAGACGACTCCTCAAAGAAGCGTGGTTCGAGTGTGAAAACTTTTGCTCCAAAATTGTTTGAGTTTTTAATGACAAAATGATCAACCAAAAAAGACAATTTAAAATTTTTTCACCATCAGTTAAAAAGATCAAAACTCTTTACGAAATTAAATTTTTCAAACTTCTGCATGCAATTATAATATTCTCTTAAATTTATTTTTTAATAACAAATTATTTTTTTGCTTTCAATATGTATTTAACCTTGTGCGTTCCATTCCGTCGATCGTCGGGTTAAGAGCATGGTCTCAGCCTTCCAATCCTGTAAATTCCCGACATAAGTTAATCTTTGATAGATATTTTCTAAATTTATTTATTCATTTAAAAAACGGCAATAAATTTTACAAATAATAAGTTGAGCAGTTTTAATAGGCTTTTTACTATTTTTTTAAAGTTATAAATAATCCCAAATACTCAGGTGCAAACAATACACATTATGAAGAGTTAATCTTTCTTTAGAGAAAGCTATTCATCATGGACGCTCGCGATTGTTTAAGCTCAACTAAAAAAATTTCGTTTAGAGGAAGACCTTGTCTGGTTTAGAAATAAAAAACAGGATTTCCGGTCAGAAGAAAAAGAATGTGGAGAAGATGATGGAAGTGAAAAAAAAGATCAACAGAGTGAATTCGATTGCAAAAGTAAGAGTAAAAGGGCCGGCGTTGAAACAGGGAATAATGACGGATATGAAAAAGGAGCTGATTTAAAACCAAAATAATTACATTTTGATGACAGCTTGGCAATAGTATAAGTTTGAATTCTAAAACAGGTAAGCGTTTTTTACTATTTAAAGCTTTTTATAACATCGGCCAATATAAATGTTATAATTAACGCAGCGAATAAATATGGCCTTCAAAAACATTGCAATGCTTTGGAGCCTGTTGATGATAAACATATTCGGCGAGTTATTTGTTTAGTTTTGCATATAGGTATTTTCAAAAAAACCTACTCTGTTGTCTTACTGGTTCACATTCTTTTGTTATCTACGCTACATTTTAGTAAATTTAAAAATAGAAAAAAAATTGAAAGCAAGTTTACATTTTGCTGGCAGTTCTGTTCGTAATAAATGTTGCTTCCTGTCTTTTGCTGCTTCACCGAATGTGTGAATGTAGGGTCATCACTATTACACAATTCTTCTTGTACACAACCAGTTAATCTTTGCTGCAGCACACATGAATCTGTGCAAAGGCTTTTTATGCAAAATTGTTACATAAATTAAAAGTTTCAAAAAATGCATAAAAATCAGACAGCAAATTGTTTAAACTGTGTATAGATAGATCTCTAGTTGCAAAGTTTTCACAAGTGGCCTGGAAGCAAAAATTTCATTTTGCAGGAAAATGGCTCAGTTTTCAGATGCATAGTCATTTGCAGCGTTATGCCAATTTGCACAAAGGTTATAGCAGAGTTGGAGCAACCATGTCGGGTAACGGTTTTGCACTGCTTATCGACATGGCGCCACGAGAATTTTGAGTGGCGCCATGTCGATAAGTGTCAAGTCGCCATGTCGAGTGGCGCCATGTCCGGCATCAGTGCGCATATTTCCAATTTCTTTTGGAAGTTGCTGTGAACTTATGAATCCATGCAAGTGTTATTCATACAACATTGTCATTAACTTTATCAGTTAAAAAAAATGCAATGGAACATGGCATATTAAGGTATGAAAAAATCATAGCTTTGACAAATTAAGACTTACGCAGTAGAGTATTTGCAAGCTACCTTTATACAGAATTATCAGCTTGTGGAGTAATTTCTCAGCCTTCTTATGCATGTTAATTTATGTATCTACCGCAAAGTTGATGTAAGTTAATACAGTTTTATGCAGCTGTGTCGAAGGCTCAAATCGCCCTAGTAAATGGCTTGGTACACTTGAGATTTCCTAGCCGTAAGGGTGTGGATGCTAAAGGGTTAAGCTTATGTTAGAGCTACATCACGCATGTAATGTATATATCAGTGTCATATAATGAAATGGGACATGAAATTCGCTAGTTTTTAAACCAACATGTAATGTGCGCTACTTCTGTATAATCTATAATAGAGAAACCACAAAATTAACAAACAACAATACTGCAATCCAACCGTATTTGATATATGTATACATACTAGGTGAATGACTGACATCGCATGAGTAATAGATTAGCTACCTAATAAACTTGAGTAACTCAAGCTAGTAATTTAAGCAAGTCTCAATTTTTTCAATAATAAGAGCCCTGAAGCCAGCTTGATTATATGTGTATGACGTTACATGTAATTTTAAGCTGGTCAAGAAAAATAGCAACAAAAATTAAAAGTTTGAAATGAAGAATCTGTATCTCAAAATTTTCAATCTCAAAACTTCCCATTTCCGAGAATATTCGCTAAACTACTGCGCCTCACTATAATAACAGATTCATTGAATGTGATATATTGATATATTTTGCTATGTGAGTAAAAATATGCTACTGTTTTCTATTATGGCCCAACATCGTTCTGTTTATTGCTAAGAGCTGTTGACAATTAGCTTACTTAATAGATGAAAGAAGAGAGAGGGAGAAATCAGGGAGAGAAATCAGAGAGAGAAATCAGAGAAAGAGTGAGAGGGAAAGAGGTAGACGGAGGGGTAGAAGGAGAAGGAGAGGTAGAGGAAGAAGGAGAGGGAGAGGGAGAGAGGTAGAAGGAGCGGGAGAGGGAGAGAGGTAGAGGGAGCGAGAGAGGGAGAGAGCTCTCTCTATCTCCCATCCTCTCTATCTCCATCTCCAGCTAGAGCTGGAAATAAAGATGGGGATAGAAATATTGAGTAATTTGAGCCGTTCTTGTTTTATTAGATGTCTGGCATGTTGGATGGTTAGCCTGTTGGTGTAGGTTGAGTGTTAAGGTTCAATGCTTTCTGTCAGGCATATGAAGATATACATATTGTTTGCATAAGTCTTCAGCTGGTGCATGCGATGTCGGCGTGTAGAGTGGAACTCGTGACTTACTCCTGCAATTTAGGTCATGTTTGACAGGGGTGGCAGATCTATACATGTGCACTCATTTGATTCATCTCTAATGTTTCTCTGGTGATTTTCTGGTGAATTTGTTTGGTAAGTTTAATTGCTTTGACTTCCTTTTGGCGGTTTCCACAGGCCGTGCTGATGCAGACTCCATGACTGATTTCTTCCAGTTGAGAAGTTTTTAATTTTCTTTTGACGTTTTCAATTATTGGATCTTTTGACATCTTTTAGGCGTCTTGCTGCTTGTACGCATTGTATGCTTATCCTGTGGTCTGGCTACATTCCTTGTTGGTATTTTGTTTTAGCAGTATCTCTATACAACACCACCATTTACAATCAGTCAGATACGTTCATAGCAAACCAATTAAAGTAATCGAAGCAACTCGCAGTGTTTGTCTTATGCAAATACACACTAAATGCTTGATAAAGATTGCTAGTGAGTTGAAATAACAAAGAGTTCTCAAGTTGCAAAAAATCTCAAACCCCTGAAGAACTATGGTGAGATGATATCAAGCTCATTTACTTGATACTTCAATAAATAATCAAACGATTCATCAATCAAAGATTAGGTGCACTTCTTTATTGAAAATCTTGCATTTCCTTCACTTAATTATGCATTTTTCCAACAAAACAGCTTCTCGCTTGAGTATTGTTTGTTGGTGTTTACGGTAGTCAGCTAGATCAATGAGTGATAGGTGTTCATTATAATGAATCATTGCCAAACTTCTCAGTCTGTATTTTACATATTGGTTACAAACTATACGATAAACTACTCTCTGTCATATATATTGTTGCTGTGTCTTTAGACACTCAGTGTTTCATACACTCAATGGCTTAACTCAATTCGCTTAATTTTTTCAGGCTAAGACAGCAGCACTACATAACATTATTAGCTACTTATATTATTGAACTTCATAAATAGAACACCTATTTTATACTTTATTAATAAATCAGTGATATTGGACTACAATATTGGTATGATATTGAACTGTGTTGCATTATGTTGTGTGATATTATATATTATTTATGGATATTTCATTGTACTTCAATCTATTGAGTTATATTGCATTCTTATAGTGCTCACATATCAATTATTACCTGACAGAAGTATGTGATGTATGAGTTGACTAAATATTGTTGTCGCAAGAGTCAAAATGTGAACATACATTTTTTTCATGTAGGGCTATGCACATTGCCTACACATCCAAATCAGTTTTGTACATCTTCCTATTTGTAAGTTTTAAGTTTATAGCTACATGCTTTGATAGGTCGGTTTTTCTGATAGGTTATTATGGATAAATATTGCACAATAAACGTAAGCTCTTATAATGATAATTTTGTAATTGGGCTCATTGCCTGTAATGGATGTTATTCTTTACTTTGTAGGCAGTCGTCAGGGACTCAATATGGCAGACATTTCTCGCCGTCATTTTAGCCACTGATCTGACAGCCAAGAACCCTATTTCTACTCTTTGAAATGGGACTTGTGCAACTACTGATTGACAGGCTATACCGTATACTAGTGATGGGCATGGGTACGAAAACTCATTAGACCCGCTGGTTTATCTTCTCTCAAGTATCGGTAATAGAGATTTCGAGTATTTCAATCTTGCTGGTTCGGGTTTTGAATTTTGAGTTCAAGTTTTGGTACACGGATCTGTCAAGTAGAGTGGACAAAAACTCGGTCTATTTCGCCCTGCTCTCTAAACACTGTTAAATAACCCGGCTGTTTACCCTTTGAACACTGGCCTTATTTGTCATTGTGTGTCAGTAACTCTGGGCAATCTGTCCAGCGATCCGAAGTTTTCAATTTTTGATTATATATATATATATATATCTGAATGTGCTTATAATAGAAATTATATTTGGTAAAACACTAGTAAAAAGTCGGGCAGCCCACAACAAATGTCATCAAACAGAAAAAGCAGTACTTTATCATTATTCGGGCTAAAACTATAAAAGTTTGTACGGTTTTAAAAAACTCGTAAAACATTTTACAATAGCATCATGTCCATTGAGCACATGTTCATCATTATTTTTTGACTCAAAATATACTGGAAAATTGTAATTACAATTATAAAGTTTTTTATTTGCATCACAATCATTCATGACCTACTAACAAACGAGTTGTGTCAATTTTTTCGCGGTATCATTCAATTAATGTTTGTTATTGAAACAGAGGAAGGAGGTAAAGACATTTTAAAACTACTACAAATGGGAGTAAAATTTCTAGTCTAAAATATTGTGCAAAAAATTAATTTGATTGATTTACACTGTTACTCAGAAACGGCTTTTGTAAACAAAGCCATGTGAATGCTGGATTTCTGGCCAATAGAGATTCTGGCACACCCTACGCCCCGCCTGAAAACTGACAGTTGGGGTTCAAACTTCCAAGGGTTAAGTCTGCGAGCACGAATATCGGTCGTTAGAAAATAGTAAAAAACAATGAAGAAATTAGGAATAGAATTATAATTGCATTGTAAAATTTAAAACCCGTATCATTAAACCCGATACCCGAAAAACCCGTTGGTCATGAAGTACTCGTGCCAAGCACTACTATCTACCCGATACTCAAAAAACTCGAACAGAAGGGGACGAGTCTAAACTCGTTGGCTAAGAATTACGTGTGCCCAGCACTACTGTACATCTCATTTGGTACACTGGTTGTGAAGCAGACCAACTAACAAATCTGATGTTGTATTTTTTAAATGAAATTATTATATTTCTGGGCAAAACGTGACAAGCATAAAGTATTTATTATGCTTATCTTAGTACTTTCCAGTAATACATGTTATTTCTTTTTTATTTAACTGTCATTTATATGCAATTTTCTTGCTTAGTTTTAGATTTATTGTACTTGTCTTGTGTTAAAAGAATGTTGGTGCAGCATGTTCAATGACAACTAACTTTACGGATGAATAATGAATATCATAGGACTTTGTATGTGTACTCGGTACATTGTATGATGATTATATTATGTAGCATGTTTACCAAGGTACACAGTCTGTTTATCATGATACATCAAAAACTCTCAATCGATTCTAGGAAGCATATTGCAAAGTATTTAATAAAACTTTTGCATATAATATTGAAGCTTATCATCACTGTCTGTGTGATTACCATCCTCTATCTCGTTGTTAATCTCATTGCTGCAGCTCAAGAGCATCAGCTTCCACATCTACTCTTTTTGCATGAGCAACTAGTCAATTTGATAAACTGCCTGGGAATAGCTCTGTGCAAAAGTATAGACCATAAGGCAACGATACTTAATGATAGAGAAACAGTAGCTTGTTGGGGCTACCTAGATGTAGGATGTGGAGTTAGGCTTTTAACAATCACTTATTGTAATCTAGTGTCCACAGTTATCACTCATTGATACAGATGACACCAACAAATGGTTGTCTAACAATGAGCTGCATTGTTTTGAAAAAATGAATAATTAAGTGAAGAGCATGCTTCAATAGAGGAGTACATCTACTCCTTGATTGATAATCATTTGATTATTTATTGAAGGACAAAGTAAAATTAGTTTGCTATTTTCTCACCTTAATTTCCTCAGGAGGTTTGAGATTCTTTGGCGACTTGAAATGCTCTCTGATACTTTAATTTGCTGGCATACCTCATCCAACATCCAGTGTGGCATTTGCATGAGTCAAGCTGTGCGAGCTGTTGGGATGACTTGAGTCTTTTTGCTATGGATCGCTAAGGCTCTTTGTAGATGGTGCTCCACAGCTCGCAAAAAAACGCTCAGTTATTGTTTTTTGCTATTACTAAGACTTGTTAGCTCACTGTAATGTGATATTTGATTATAGTGAATTACACAATCTGTGATAGCCATCGGTGGAAATTAGTAAAAATATTGAATTAAAGTTTTCGACTGCTACTACCAACGCTGACAAGCCGCTGGGTAAGACCGGAAACAGACTGCAAACCAGATAGCTATCTGGGTAATGTCGTACCCCTCGTAGTACAATATGACGTGAATTTAGGTCTATGGCTCTGATTACTGATTCGACGAACTGCACACGGCGTAGGAACATTTTATTTTAATTTTACTACTCACTTTTAGTGACCAATTACTTATCAACTAAAATAGCGGTAGGAGACAAGATTAATAATGACTAGATTAAAAATATACTGAAAGTATTAAACTGCCATAGACCATATCTTCTGCCACCTGTTGACACGCAAATAAACTGTGGCCACCACACTATTATACCTACATGTATTAGAGGTAATACGAATGGTTGTAACTTTGGCCTCTAAAATATCAAACTCCTTAGAAGCAAAGGCTCTAACAGGAGTAACCAATAAAAAGCCCAGAATATGCCATATTCACTCATATACCTATCCATAAAAAATTACTCACAAGAAGGTAATTACTTACCTCATATTAAGTTATAAATTAACCAGGTTACATGGCATAATGTACATGGTACATGATATCATTTTACCATGTATGCAACAAATGTGTATATGTAAATATGTACATAAAAGAAAGTTCTACATTACAAATGTGTAGCCAGAAGGAGTTTAACCTCAAAATAACAAACCTGCATGTATAGTAGTAAATGGAAGTTTAATCAAATAACATAATATATTTTATGATTAGAAGTAGAATAATGTTTTGATGATTATTAAATATAATTACAGTCAGAAGTAAGATTGCAAAATATAGTTGATTTTATAGGTATGTATTATTATATATAATTTGTTGTTATAATATAAAATATTTAATTTTAATATCATAGTCTTACATATATTTAAGTTTAATATTTATTAATTTAATAATATAATACACATTTGCAATAAAATATCATTCACTATAAATATAGTAAATAAAAATTTAATTGAATAAATTATTAAATAAATGTTAAATATTAAATAAATCATAGGATTTACATGTTATATTGACTATTTTACTTTCAATAGACTCCACATGTATTAGATTTTTGCTCAATATACCATTTTATTTTGGTATCTGTGGCTAACAATATCTATTTCATACAACTATCATTGCTAATTCCACAAAATGTTAAGAGGTCAAGTCATGCTAATGTGCCGAAAAGGTGCCGCCAGTTTTACAAGTCTGATGCTTTAACCACACAAACAGAAGAGAACAACTCCCTTTAAGTGCAGCTGATGCATCAGGTGCAGTGCGTCTTGTGACAAGCTGGTGTGTTGCTTGCCCATTCAATGGAGGAACAACTCCGCAAAAACCACAGTTTGTCAAGACAGGCTAACCACAAAGATTGTCAGGATTTTCTGATTTTTCTCATGTATAGCACGAGCATCTTATTTGTGGTTAATTAGATTTACACCAAGCAAAAAGCAAATTTCTGTTTATCTGGCAGCGTGACATTAAAGAAACTATTTCAATCTTTGTGTCAACACTTTTTCCCTTGATTTTTTATAATTTTAAATTTAATAGTAATTTAAACAGAATCTTCATCATAATGGTTAATTGTTGGGATGCGGGATGCTCAGGGAGATCAGAGTTAGGCCTACAGGTGTTTTAGTTCCCAAAAGATCCTGAAAGAAGAAACGCATGGATTGTTAAAGTGGGCAGGTAAGATTCACTTTGTTTTTAGTGTTTGCAATTGTATAGATTTAGATATTACTATTAATTTGATGTCGAACTTATCAGTGGAAAGGCTAAGGATAGTTGTAAACTATTTTTCACAGCCAGGTCAGGCCTATGTGAACGAAGTCATTTTTTATTATCCCACGACCAAACAAGAGTGAAACGATTGATTGGGAGAATTATGATAAATGCACATGTGCACACAACTCCCGAAAAATTATTCGTTAACGGCCGTCACCAAACCCTTGCAACGAAGTCCTATCAACAAATTTAACTATTTTTCAGTAAAGTCGTTTAAGTATAATAATGATACAAAACGCATATAAACCTATTTAAATATGTTACCAAGCCTTTGAAAGGTTGACGCAAATTCCTAAAACTAACCCATCTGATTAGATTATACATAAATAGACAGATTTATTAGGACGAAAATCGTCAAAAAACGCTTGAAAAGCTTCGTTTAATAAAAGTTAAGACCGGAAATTGAAACGCCGAGCGACAGAGAATAGAACGATAAAGTCTTGCCACAAATCGCCACAAAACGCTTGAACACCTTGGTTTATTAATAGTTTCGACCGACCTACG
This sequence comes from Watersipora subatra, assembly GCF_963576615.1. Classification (NCBI taxonomy): domain Eukaryota; kingdom Metazoa; phylum Bryozoa; class Gymnolaemata; order Cheilostomatida; family Watersiporidae; genus Watersipora; species Watersipora subatra. Next base: position 49,172,206 of record NC_088712.1, on the reverse strand, counting down.
AAACGCCAATAAAGCCGTGCGACAGATAGTAGAACTGTTTACTGTGTACTGTTTGAGGCGTAGACCGATTTACAGGTACGAAAATGTGGTACACAGTTTATCAGCCTACGCTTTTGTCCAATTACCGAAGGTTTTTCAAACTATCTAGAACATCAGCCAGATTTCTTTACATCTTATCTACAAGGGCGTTACTATAAAAGGGTGTTACTACAACGCCCTTTTATGACAAGAATATTTCTTTATTTCACTCCAGTTTGCATAAAACCTCCAGACGCGTAAATGCCAACGCTTGCTCTCTGTTACATATCGCTGTCAAAACCATTCTACATTCATCACAACACAACCAACTTTCAAACTGTATATTACACATCAGTTTGCCGTTTAACGTTTAATATTGCATTTCAGAGATATAATAAACATATTTCTTTATTGTTGGCATTGTTGTTGTTAGTTAAATTACGTACAGTAGGTTAGGTCTACAGCTTGGATTAATATTTATTTTATTATTGTAAAACATAAGTTTGAGATAGTTAAATATTTATTTTATTAATATTTATTTCAGTTACATATCGTTGTCAAAACTGTTCTGCATTCAACACAACCAACTTTCAAACTGTATATTACAATATGATTTTACTTTTAACATTGCATTTCAGATATATAATAAACATATTTGATTATTGCTGTTGTTAGTTTAATTACTTACAGTAATTTAGGTCTACAGCTTGAATTAATATTTATTTTAACCAACAAACAACTTTCAAATTGTGTATTACACGGCAGCTTGCCATTTTACTTTTAATATTGCATTTCAATATAATAAGAGATTTAATAAACATATTTCATTATTGCTGTTGTTAGTTAAATTACGTACAGTAGGTTAGGTCTACGGCTTGAATTAATATTTATTTTATTATTGTAAAACATAAGTTTGAGATAGATAAATATTTATTTTATTAATATTTATTTCTATTACATATCGCTGTCAAAACCGTTCTACATTCAACACAACCAACTTTCAAACTGTATATTACAATATGATTACACTATATTACAGTTTGATATATTATAAGCAATAAGCGAGAAACTTACATTGGATGCAGAAATTAATGACAAAAATTTCTTCACCCATATTTTGGCTTGTGCTGAAAGATGTGGAAGAGCTGCGGCTTGTGATAATAGTACTTTTAAAGCAGTTTTTCTTTCAGCAACAAGTGATGGCCTGTGAGCAAACATAGTAGGAATGGCATCCCTTGTCAGTCGACGTGTTCCCATTTAGTCCGTGTAAAACACTTTTTCTTCAGAATGTCTCTATAAGCAAACAGAAAAGAGGATAGACAAGCAAGGGAAACGGTAATATGAATACTACTACTACTAATAGGCCTACTAACAGGGCTAATACTATTACTATTTAACCTAATAACTTTTGTCGTATTTATTACATCGGTTACAATAAGCACACTTAAAACAGAACCCATAGTGTTATCAAGCAGGCTTCAAGTCTTTATCATAGTACAGTTTTAGACAAGCTCAAGTTACCCAAATAAGCTAATTTGCTAATTTTGCCATTGGCTAATTAGTCAACTTAGCCAATTGCAACTACAGTATCTGCTACAGTTTATGAGCAGTTTCTATTACCTGTGAATGGCTGGGCATTTAACTAGTTTATATATAAATCTCAGTGTTTGTCTGTCATTTTTTCATTTGTGTGTTTAGTTATAGCGATTAAGACTCAGAAGCGTAAAACATGCTTTGCACTGGAATTGAACTCAGAAATACCAGACTCTTGGCAGTTGCAACAGTTCTGCGAGTTGAACACTACCTTACACAGTCTTTGCCATACTTGGAATACTTGTGCCCATACTTATACAATGCTTGACAAAATACTATTGTATAATAATAGCAACGCTTCATGCTTCCTCTAGCATGGTCAAAGAACATGCTTGTATGAGAGATCATAGCACAATAATTTTTCCTAATGCTGGCTTAAGCTATAATAACATATCTTAGTATAGTTAGACTCAAACTAGCTTAAGTTACTCTGTTCATCGGACAAAAAAACTTGATCAATTTAAAATATATTATTTTATACCCAAACATTTTTCATCAGCCGTGCAAAGCTGGCGATCAGCCGATAAGGCATAAACATGAACTTGCACAAAAGTTTTGTAAATTTCTGTTATTGGTAAATATTGGTGTGTTTTATAACTTGTGAATTTTTTTTCAAGGGATGTGAATGCTAGGATGTTTCAAGATTAAAATAGAGAAAACTTAATCACAGATAAAACTCTTAAATAAAGATATCAGTTCAATAGCCAACATCAACTATCGCCAATGACAACTAATGATGTCACTTTGTGCATATTTTTGTCTTGAAGGCACACTCCAGGTCAACCCTAACCGAGTTTAATCGAATTTTTTCTTTAAACATCATTGCAGTCAAGTCCACTCAAACGTGAAATGCAAAACCAAAGTATAGACGACAGATCCTTTAAATCATTTAGTTCCTTTAGTCTCTAACTCCTTCCTTATCTATATACACGTACATTAATCTCAGTCATTGTATCTCATCTGTAGATTTGTCTGTCCAGTTTTATAAATAAAGTTTTAATCATTAAAAATCATTTTTGCACTATATTTGTACTCGCAAGTCTACTAAAAGGGGCCACAAAACAGCCATTTTTATCACACCCATTGCTTATACCGTATACTGTATATCATTTTAGCAATCGCACATGTTAAATGTGTACTTTTTATTAATAATCATAAAAGTATGGCCTCAGGTTCCGATGCCCCATGTAATAGGACTTTTCCACTCTATGGAGTGGATTATCATGTTCTCCGTCTTCGCAGTACGCAAAAAAAAGTTTAATCTACTGCCACTATACAATATCATCAATAAATTCTATTAAAATTAAAATATTGCTGTCGATATGCTAATCACATCGGAATAACAACTATGTTGATATGATATTCACTATAATCCCTCTGACGACGCCTGAAAAGAATGCCGAATAAAGGCGAGTTGATACACAAACTGGAGATGAGTCAGTACGCAGCTGCAGGGCCTGACAGATACGCTGACTCAGAGTTATCTAATACGCAGACACCAAGGCCAACCGATACACAGACTTTAAGGTGTGCTGATACAGATTAGAGAGGGAGACGTTACATGAACTCAAGAGACATTGTACGTGTTTTGACACCATGTAATGATGGCGCACACATCTAGCCTAAAACATCTTTGGTGTTCAATCCATGGAACTCACAACTCAACCAACTATGATACGCTGGCTAATACTGCAATGCTGAAATCAAAAACAATGTTAAGAACTAATATTAGCAACTAAATTATTGAGCTGCTAGGTGATTCTGCGCATTCATCCAGTGGCTTTGAAAATAATCGCAGCTTTGATATGCTGGCTGATGTTGCACTGCTTAAATTGTAACAATGATCAGATTTTGTTAGTAAGCTTATGGTTTTTTCAAGAAACCAAGCAAGTTATAGTTAAAAGTGCAGTATAACTGTATGCACCATGACTAACAGCACCAGCCATGGTGCAACATACAATGGCAAAATTGAGGCTTATATAGTAATTCAATAGAAAAACCCACAGCTTAATGGCTATGTAAAGATTTGGCTTAACTATGATAGCAAGAAAATAGTTTAAATGCAAAAACGATGAAACACATGGCTAATTAAAGTGGTAATATAAAAATTAGTACTTTACTAGTTGAATGTCTAGGCACCCAGGGTAATAAAAATCTTTGCACAAAAAATGTATTTCTATTTAACATGTGCAACATTTTCCCTATCAACTTTAAAACTTCATATAATGAGAAAAGTGTTTTGTGTAGCTAGAATAAATTATGAGAAAAATAAATGTGTTTAACTATGACAGCAAGAAAATAGTTTGAATACCAAAACAATAAAATGCATGACTAATTAATGTGGTAATATAAAAACCAGTCTTTTACTAGGTGAATGCTTAGCGGTAACGAAATGGAGAGAAATTTCAGAAAAAATGTAAAAGAAATTCCTACTTAAAAATGCCCAAGCGAAGTTTTTTTAGTAGCAGCTCCTAAGGAATGCTTTGAAAACCAGAAATCAAAATTTGAACTTGAGCTGGTTCAGTTGCACATTTGAAATTAAAATGGCACAATTGAAATCTACAAATTAAAAAAGGTAATAATTATAAAATTTTAAAAAAGATTAAAAACATCAAAAGCGAAAGTTAATTTGTAAACGGTAGTAGCAATAAGAATACACAATATACATACATTTAATTATGAGTGATACCACTTAGAGCGATGGTTAGATGTATTTGTTTTTAGAATTGCTAGCTGAAAGTTCTGAAGTCAAATATAGTGCAAAGTGACTTTATGATGCTAGATTTGAATCATTATGGATGGACGTATACATGACACCCAGGCTTTGAAATATGAAACTTTGAAAGCAATATAGATCCCTATAATATTTTAGCAATGTAGAGACATTGCTAGGTGTTTGCACTTTAGAGCGGTTGTGATTTTACTGATCTGTGTGATTGTACTAAACTTTACTGACTTGGAAATTTAACCTTGAACCGCTACACCACCGGGAAGTCTATAAACAAATGCAAGTAATAAAAAGAAAAGTTCTAAACTAGTTGAATGAATAGCAGCATGACCAGGTTTGCACAGTACAATAAAAAAACATCAACATACAGATTCAAAATATAATATAAAGTTTCATAACTAAAACATTTTGCCTTTTGAAAAATAAGTTTTAGGTTTTAGGCAACAAGAATTATTTTAGTAGCTAAATGCATGATCGGCTGCAAGTAAAGCGGACTGGTTCATTTTGACTGAACAATCTAACTTCACATCCGTCTGCTAAAACCAACTTTGATGCCTCTAAAACTCTAAAACCTACTTGCTACCTTGACGTCGAACTCAGAATCATCATTGTCAATTTCATCAACTTCTGTATTAGAGTTATTTGAAGTAATTTCACAGTGAAAAACTGCAGAGTAAATTTTGATGACATCGCACAGAATCTTGAAGAAATTGTGACAACCTTGAATAATTCTGTAAATAATTTTAATGCATTGACAATAAGAGCAATTTAAACCTCTGAAGAGGATTACAAAAAAATTTGGAACTCAGCTACGTTTAGTGGCTAGACCTTGGGACTAGTTTGTGATTTATGAAGTAGCTATTCTCTTTTTTGATTAAGAAGACAGGACAATTCCACTGACCATCACCATTGAATATTTTGTGAATCATTAAAATCGCAAATAATTTGAGTTTTTGACCCAGATTTTAGGAAAATAATCAGCAACTCTAATTATTCATGTATTTCAATCAACTGGAGTGAACTTAATGAGAAAGCAGCGAGCCAGGGAGCAAACCAGCCAGTGGGCCAGAAAAAAAGGCAGTAGGGATCTGCAGCAAAAAACGACGCCAAAACAAGGGAAGACTAATACAAACCCAAAATAGCTGAATAGCCATGCAGCAGCAAACAGATTGTCGAGAATCGACTCGTCTAGAAGGAAATACACATCAAAAATGATTCACCTGAAAGGGTTGTCAGCCTGGAAGCAATAAAGGTCTAGTAAAGGAGAGTTTATTCACCTCCCTGCTAATAAAAAAGTTCTCACTACACGCATAGTAGACTCAAATTCATTCAAGGTCAGACAAAGACAGTCTGATATTTCCTATTTACACTTGCACCGGTATCAAGAGGTACCAGTATTGTCGTATTCAAAGTTCTGGTGGGTAGCGTCTGGTGGAACAGTAACCTGTTTTATACTCACCCACTTCTATGCAAAGTTTGTTATTACTAATTCTAGATATTCAGGATTTTTGTTTTATTTTTTTCAGTTTGTATTAACTGTATCATTACCAAATCATTTTTTATCGTAATCGCAGCAAAACAACTTAATTTAGCTATTACTTGCTAAATATTTCACTCATACATCTAAACCTTTTTATAGTCTTTTTTTTTATCAGAATTGCACAAAACAGTTTTCTCATGATATGAAGTTTAAAAGTTGTTTGACAGTTTAAACACCTTTACAGTTGGTCTCATTTTTATCTCTTTATTTATTTCAACCACCCAAAACACTTTTCTCACAATATGTAATTTGAAAGTTAAAATGGAAAATGTTGTTATCTGTTAAATACAAATTGATTTTCTGTTCAAAGACACTTTTTTATTACCCGGTAGTACAGCTAGTAGCACTATATAACTGACCAATGCAGACAGAAGTTGTCCTTAAAACATGTACTTAGTGTAGAAGCATGTACTTAGTGTAGAAGCATCTACTTAGTGTATAAGTAGCTAATAAAGAACAAAGTTAAACTAAAACTACTTGATACGTTATCGCTGGAAAAATAATTCAACTAAATATTTTTCAAAACAAAGTGCACTTAGAAAACTGGCTTAAAATTGTCTTCAGTAACGAAAAATGTTTCTTTTTTTGTTAGACCACCTCTGATTGTATGTCGCAAAGCTGTTTACATTCAGGGAAATCATCGCAGGAATTAACAAGTTTTTAAACAAGTTAATTTTTGGATATTTGAAATGTTTCTGAAAGCATCTCTTGAAGCATATTCAAAGAGTTTTCGAACATTTTTCAAATATGCTTAAAACATCTTCTTTTTTTGCGACCCCTCATCTTTTAATCTCATGTTTATTCCAATGCATCAATGAACAGGAAAAAATTATTCTTATTTACTGCTTGCGCAACCTTTATGTAGTTAGCTTAGATTCTATACATAATTTACTGGCCCAAGTAGCTGGGTCAGAGCGAGTATTGTGATCATTACGACTCTAAATCCATAGTGGTCCTAACAGCCTATAAGAAGAGTAATATTGTGTGAGCTCTTGCCACACCATCTGATATGTCAGATCAAATTAGCTCAAGGAACTCCCAAATCTTACTGGTTCATGTATGTTGTATGAATGACAGACATTGCATTAAAAGCTGGTGTGATGAGCCAATGTGCGCTAATCATTTGAGTGTTCTTTTTTAATTGTACATCATTTTAAATAGCATCAGTGTGTGATCTGAACTTATTAAAATATAATGAACTTTTCTTTTCCACGAAAATAGCTTGACTGTAACTGTTAACTATCACCAGCATATGCAATCAAAATGACCAAGAAAAGTATAAATCATGTGATGTTCCATTGTGATGCTTTTGCATTATGCCTAACAATTCAACATTAAGCGATGTGACTTTTTAGTTGTGGGTGAAATATGACAACTTTATTAAAATTCATCAAAATGCTTTTATTTTCCAGTTTTATTTAGTGAACAAGTGAAAAAAAAACAATGAAAACGCTATGTTGTAGATCTTTTGCCATGACTTTTAAGAGCATCCTTATTGCTGCATCGTCAACAGCATGACTGACCCTTTACTATTATTATCTAACACACAATGTAAAGCTTTTATGAGCTGTTCTGTATTTGTTTGTGTGTTGACAGTTTTTATATTAAAGTCTTAGTTGTAAAATAATAAATTTTGATGTCAATGTAGATCACTGTAATGGTTTTTTTACTTAGCAAATATGGTATTTGATACACGATGGTTTACTACAAATGATGATAGGAATAATAATTTTCCTCTGTTTGTAACCAAGAAAATGAAAGTACTAGTTAAGTCTAACAGCCCAAGAAAGCATGATTGACCACTAGTAATTACTAACTATTGACCGATATAGCACTTCCTCTTATTGAGGCTATGTAATTACTCACTACAATGTAGGTGGAGTTACTATTAGCCAGCAGGCTAAATACATGTGTGATGTTGCATCTCGTTTACTCGCTTTACAGTGGTCTTACATCATAGGCTCAATATTAAATTGTGTCCCATATGTTGCAAAGGTATGTTTTTTTTGGTAATAACATGATAATCGCAATACAAAAAGACATCTGTGCAACGTAAATAGCTTGTTCCTGACACGTTTATGTAATAGTAGGCTGCAAGTTATCCAAACAGTAAAATATATGTGTAAATTGCTGAGTCGGTTTTACCACATTCCCAAACTCACATATTTTTACCATAATTCAAAAAGAAAAAGGACTAAATTTAACTTCCTAATTAAATGATTTGAGTAACCAGTTTTATTGGTTTGTATCGGCTACTTTTATCATTTTTATTATCACTTTCATTTGGTCTTTAGTCCATAATTATTAGTGAAGTTACGTAATTTAAGAGGAGCGCTCAATCTCTATGTTCCATGACATTGATTTTGACCCATTTTACCTGATAGCAATATCTACTATTCATAGGAAAAAATTACTGTGATTAAAAATAAAGCAAAAATGACTTATTATCTTAACTGCTGCTTGAGTCCTTTCGTAATAAACTGTGAGTGCTATTTAAGCGATCGAACTTTATTAAATAAATGATGGTCTTCAAAGGACTACAGAGTGAACTCAACAGCAATCCCGATTTCGATGGCCGATGGAAAGGCGAGATGACTGATTGGCTATACATGTACATTAAAAAGGCAGGTAAATACGCAGGTAAATATTGGGGTGAAATTACATTATTATGCTATGCAATAGCATATCTTTAATATAACAGTTTGTGAAACGTGTTTGGAGGTATTGATAGCCTATTTTACGCGCTTGTTTGTCGACTGGAAGCAATTATAAAGGTACCATTATTTTTCATTAATATCGGCTTATCAAGAAGCTAAGGTTGCGCATTGAGAAAGTGATTTGTTCTTCTGTTTCTTTAGGAAAAGCGAAGGGCAGTAAAGGAAAAGGTTGTAGCTGCGAGTTTGCTCACATTTTCTTGAAATTGTTATAGAAACAGGCCGCTGTTTCACGCTAGCATAAAAGTTGACTTTGCTACAGAGAGGTTTTGCTACATGTAAACAGTGACACAAGTTTTTCAAATCTTTTTATCTATTTTCATTGTTTGAGACTGTTGACGATAGGTTTAACTGTTTGGCGTAAAAACATTTTGGTGGCAAATATTAGTTTGTTAGAATATATATTGCTGTCGTTTTGGTCTGCACATGGTCTATTATTTTTGCACAGCCCTTTGTACTGTTGCACTTACATACAACTACTAATCACAAGTATTACTGAGTTATTGATCAAAATATTTAGTGCACTATTACAGTCATATTTATATAATAAAACTTGATTAGATCAGCCAACTTGTAATAGATCCCACATTTTAGTGTTTGCAAGTTCAGTAACCCACTATACTAGTGAGAAGCGCACATGAAATTTACTAAAAAGATGTACACTGTATATATAGAAAGAACTTATGGGATTGAAAGTGATATAGAAAAGACAATAGACGTCATTTACCAAGGTTTATGGACATTTTTATGCAATTGACAATTGTTCCTACATTGGTACCAACAGTCAGATCAGCAGTGACGGTTGGTTTTGTTGTTGTTGGTTGAGCCGTCAATGTTATGATTACAACTTCTTTCCATGTCACATTCCAAGTGATGGTGATTAAACCCGCGACTACAAGCAGTTTGCTGAGAGCAATCTAATATCATCGCATCACTCCCATCGCATTAATTTCATATTCAAATTAAAATTGGTTCAAATTGGCAGTTTGTATGGGCTGAAACATGTTATGACCTTAATTCATTAGAAGCTATATCTAATTAAGATTTCAAGCTATCTTTAGTGATGCTGATGTGTAGCAAAAAGGAGGTTCCTGGTTTGTATATAAAAAAATTTCTTTTCAAGGGCACAAACTTTGTTGTTATTGTTAGTAACTTTCGAGAGTGAAAGGCTGCAAATTTGTACCGGTCTGACACTGTTGCTAGTATGCAAATATGAAGTTCACTGCAAAGCTTGTTTTGCTTATACGTTTTCGTTTAACTGTCAAATAATCTTGTGGTTTAATCGTTCGTGTCCATAAGTTTTTATATATTTCTTTTAAAGGTTTACTTGCAACAAAATTTGCATTACAGCTATTTGGTATTAAAAAGTTCACCATGTTTTACTCTGCTGCGTTGTAGCTGAAAGATATGTGGAAATGTGATTACAAGCTCCTAAAAGCTCATAAATGAACATTTCATCGCAGCCACCACGATAACTTTGTAGTTTGAAATCTCTTTATTTTGATGACATATTCAAACAATGTGGTAATTGTTTTGACACATGATGTTATTACGTGAAATTAAAGGCCAATAAATAGCTTAACATTAAACATTTTGTAGCACTAGATTATGGCAGACACTTCGGGTTCTACCGGAAAGCCTGGATCAAATATAGATGATTGCTACTTTGCAGTTGCATTCCAGCCTGGTCTAATCGTCTAGTCATAATCTGATCATGTGACCCGTACTTCCTGCCAAATAGTGCAACTTCTGCAACATTTCCCAACTAACACAGGTAGCAACAGGCTTTTCATGTTTATCAGAGGATGATATGCACTCTTTCGAGCTAAGGTTATATTATTAAATTAATTTTCTACGGTAGGTTTTGAGATGTCAATGCACAAAGTAACAGCATTACGATGATGATGAAATAAATGCATAAAGACAATCCTTCATTTTTTCGTGACATCATTTTATTGTTGTCGCCCATCTTGATAGACAATTTAATTGTTAAAAACGCAAAGGTTTTGGAATGAATTTTTGAAAATGTTGATTTTTTGCAATGTTTTTGTTATAATATCAAAACAACACTAAGAAGTACTATTAAATATAAGAATAACCATTACCTTTTACAATTATGGTGGCTTTTTCGTAAAAGAGCGCATGTGCAAACAGCTTGATGTCGTCCAAAAAATGATGGATAGACATAGTTTTATTGAATGCATAAAGTATATTTGTAAAATTATTTCGATGAATGAGGTTGCATGAAAGTGTAAACAGAAGCCAACTTGGAAAAGGATTCCAATTGTGGTAGACGCCGGGCCATGACGTTTCATTTCTTATATTATTGTATGTGTTGTCCTTTTTATTTTATCATTGTTTTTTTCATTGTGCTGTCACTTGTCATAATTCACGTTGTTGTCTTATTTTATTGTATGTCATTTTTATTATTTTGCTGTTTTACTCGTAATGCTATCACTTATCGTCACTTAAATTGTTGTCATACCAATGCACTTGCAATCTTGTTTATTCACCTTGTTAGCCGGTATTCTTACCGTTTGCTCTTAGCTGGAACGGGTGATGCTATTATATATAAAGAAGCGCGGTCACTTAGTTGAGCAGAGCAAAAGACCATATACTCCTTGGCTAGTGGATACTGGAATTCCTTCTCTAATAAAAAATTGAATAAAACCACCTGCAATTTATTTTTGTATGAACTAGTCTAGATCGTGCCAAGTGAAGGCCGACAATTTCCTTTACACAATCTATGGTGTTTTTCATGATGGATGCAATTAACTGTTCCTTTTTGAGCTTTCAAGAGCTTTTAATCACATTTCCACATATTTTGCATCTACAACACAGCAGAGTAAGATGTGGTGAATCTTTTGATACCAAATAATGGTAATGAGATTTTTGTTTTAAGTCAACCTTTAAGAAGCAGAAGTACTAGATATGGTGAAGGTTGGAGATAAATGTAGTAAAAGTATGCAATTTGATACTTTTTTTAAATTCTCTTCCATTAATAAGATTATACCTATTAATGCCCAGACTACCAAACTAAAACATGTAATAACTTTACTTTGTTAATAATAATTTTTAGCAAACTATTTAAGCTCCTATAAGTAAGGATGATGTGCAGCAAAAGAGAGATTCCTAGTCTATATTTATTACTCTTTCTTGTTCAGAGCACAAACTCTTCATTGTCAGTACCTTGAAATTACATATTTACTTGTGGTCAGTCAGAGGTAGTTCAAGATTAGTTTTACTAAACTAAAACACGTAATGACATAGGTTTATTAGGGATAAATTTAAGCGAACAATTAAAGCTCCTTGAGATTCGTTGGTTTTTACCAGAATGCAATTTTATGGTGAGTAATTATTTGTTATCGATGTTCACCAACGTACAGCAGCAATAAGTTGGTATTTTGTTGCAATTGAAACATATTCAGAACGAATACTGAATTATGTTACATATTAGCTGTGCAGTCACGCTTTCTTTTAGCTGTGCTATAATCACAAAATTGTTTAATAACCCATAGCTATGAGCTTGCTAACTAAGCCAGTTCCTTTATGTGCTTCATACATGTCAGCTGTGTTTTCTGTGATACAATACTTCTCGTGATAATACAATACAACAACTGGTGTCAGGAACGAACATTGTGGACTCACAGCCAGCATTTTTCTATTGTCTTGCTATGGATCCTAACATAAAAGCTTTGATCGATGCTATGCAGAAACAGCAACAACAGTTCTAGCAACAAAACGCTGATCTACAGAAGCAGTTTATCTCTTTGTTTGAAGCTACCAAGAGTGATAGTGCTGCATCAATACCCGTAGCTGTTGCCATACCCAAGTTTGAAGCATACGACAGGGGTAAAGAAAAATGGAACCAGAACCTTCAACGTTTTAATCAGCACTTTAATGTGTATCGGGTGGCAGATGACAGTCAGAAACGAGCATGTTTACTATCTTGGGTAGGAGCTGAAACATGCAACTTGTTGTCAAACTTATTTGGCGCAGAGGCTATTACAAGCAAGTCATTTACTGAGTTGTCGGAGAAACTTAATGAACACTTTGCAGATACCATACATGTTCAGGCAGCAAGATTTGAATTTTGTCAATGTAAGAAGAAGACTGGTCAGTCCTATGTTGATTGGACTGCAGAACTTCGTGGACTGGCACGGCACTGTGCTTTCACGTTCAAACGCAAAGGCTGTGGCACTAGCTATGTTGATGAACAAATTCGTGACATAATCATTAAAGAGCCGCCACATGCTGATGTACGTCGCCAGTGTCTACTTGATGCTGATCCCTCTCTTAATGATGTTCTTAAGAAGGCTGCAGTATTCATCAAAACAACAGAGACTGATAAAATTCTCAAGGGGGAGACAACTTCTCCAGCTATTGAAGACACAGTAAACAAAATGTTAGGTCAGTACAAACAAAGATCACGCCGAGGTCAACAAACCAACGGAAAGAAACAAGCTAATGCACAGAACATAGGTATGTTGAAATCTTGCCCTAGCTGTTACATTAAACATGACAGAAAAAAATGTCCTTGCAAAACATTTGTCTGCAGGAAATGTGAGGTCAAAGGTCACATTGAGGATGTCTGTATGGCTAAGATAGCAGCACAAAATCAGACAGAACAGTCTGCTAGGACAGTTGAAAACTCTGTGTTAAGTGTGCTCACTGATGCAAGTGAACCTTACAATTCAGTACATGCAGTTTCAGATAACCTTTTCTAACGAGTCAATAGAAAGGTTTGGATCAAAACTGTTTCTCAATGGTCATGATGCAATGTTTCAATGGGACACAGGGGCTACTTGCTCTATAGTTGATTTGCAAGGCTACCAAAGTTTTGGATCACCCCCCCCCCTCTTACCTGTCAGTACCCATCTTAAAGCATATGGGCAGAGTGAGTTACAGATTAAAGGACAATGTTCAGTTAGTGTGAAAGTAGGAGATGTGGAAAAACAAAATCTCAAACTTCTTGTTGAAAACACAACACAAGGGTCAAACCTTTTTGGTCTAGATTAAAGTGACGAATTCGGTCTCTCACAGCAGGGACTAGCTATATTGACACAGGGTAGTTGTGATTTTACCTGTACCGTCACATGAAGTAACCCTATTGGATTAAGGGACAAAATCGCTGCCCTTTCTTCTAAGTACTCTGATGTCTTTAAGGCAGGTCTTGGTCAATGTAAAAAGCTAAAAGTACCAGTACGCTTGAAACCAGGAAGCACACCAAGTTTTTCTAAACCTCGTGTAGTACCATTCTCTAGACGCCAAGCGGTAAAAGAAGAGCTAGATCAATTAGTTAAAGCTGGTGTTCTGGAACATGTGGACTTTAGTGATTATGCTGCTCCAATAGTAGCAGTTTCCAAACCAAATGGAAGAGTGTGTATATGTGGTGATTTCAAGATGTTGAACCAACAAATATCAATTGATCAACACCCATTACTACGCCTTGAAGAGTTGCTAGAGAAGTTGAGAGGCGGGGTACACTTTTCCAAAATAGACTTGGCAGATGCCTACTTGCAACTAGAGTCAGATGATAATGCAAAGAAGTTGTGTGTCATCAACACTCAATGTGGTTTGTTTCGCTACAACAGGATGTGTTTTGGATTGGCATCCATCCTTTCACAGTTTCAGCGGTGCATGGACTTAATGATTGCTGACTTACCTGAAGTTGCAGCATACTTTGATGATCTGATTGTCACTGGTAGCAGTGAGAGTTAGCACTGGTCTAATCTCGACAAACTCTTAGCTAGACTACAGGAGTACGGGCTCCGCATACAGAGAGAGAAATGCGAGTTCTTTAAGAATGCTGTTGAATACCTAGGTCACATAATAGACAAGAACGGCAAGACTCTCTTGACCTCTGCAGTAGAGGCTATTGAACAGCTTCCACGACCACAGAACTTAATGTACAACAGCTACAGGCGTTTTTGGACAAGATCAACTACTATGGCTCATACATTGCTGACCTGTCTAGCAAAGCAGCCCCCTCCACAAGTTTCTTCGTGAAAATGTCGAGTTTTACTGGACTGACCAGTGTGACAAGGCCTTCCATGTTTTTAAAGAAAGTGTCATCAAGGCTACCAAACTTACCCATTTTGACCAGAGTAAACCGCTGGTTCTAGCAACAGACGCATCTAACTATAGAATTGGGGCAGTACTCCTACATTACAAAAGAAAAATGGAGCTGAAAGACCACTAGCACATGCATCAAAGACATTGAGCGCGCACCAAAAGAATTACTCACAGATAGAGAAAGAAGCGCTTTCTATCATCTATGGAGTGACTAAGTTTCGAAAGTATCTATAAGGGAGACGTTTTACGCTCATTACTGATCATAAACCCCTGGTTGCCATGTTTTTACCAGAAAAAAATATCCCCGTTTTAACAGCTCAGCGACTGCAGAAATGGGCCCTCACACTGATGGCTTATCAGTATGACATCAGGTACAAACCTACAGCACAGCACGGCAATGCAGATGGCTTGTCCAGGTTACCTATAGGGGCAGACCCAAAGTTTGACCATGATGAAGAGAAGGAGAGCATTGAGGTCTCACACACTATACAAGAAGAGCTTGATAATGGTCCCCTTGACGATGAGTCTGTTAAACAAGAAAACCATGAAAGACACCTCACTACAGATAGTGAAAGAGTGGATACTGAGTGGCCTTTGGACCAATAAGCTTACAGCTAACTATGAACATTTGCGGCCAGATTGGAATATAAGGGAGTCTCTTTTTGTTCATGGAGAGGCTGTGCTTTTGCAACGTGATGACACTACCAGAGTTGTCATTCCACAGGCTCTGAGGAGAAAAGTGTTAGACTTGCTGCATACATCACACTGGGGTGTAGAAAAAGTAAAACAGCTTGCTCGTCGATACGTATGGTGGCCTAGCATCAATGCAGGCATAGAACAGCTAATCAAAGCTTGTGAACCTTGCCAAATCTGTGCTAATGACCCAGCCAAGACTTACCAAAGTTGGCCGTCTACCCAACTACCATAGGAACGAATTCATTTGGATTATGCAGGACCTTTTAAAAGACAGATGTGGTTGGTTTGTGTGGATGCACATTCCCGATATCCGTACGTTGCTATGCTAGATGTAGGAAAAACTACTTCTAAGGACACAATTGACGTGCTATGACAGATCTTTGTACATGAAAGTCTTCCTCGGACTATTGTTACGGATAACAGCCCACATTTGTGTCAAATGAATTTGACCAGTTCTGCACCATGCATGGCATTAAACATATAACATCACCCCATTCCATCCTGCATCGAATGGAGAAGCGGAGAGATTTGTCCAGACTCTTAAGCAATCTGTAGAGAAGAATTGTGCAGGAGGGGAGAAAGTGAAGACTGACCTACAACCGTTATTAACCACTTAAAGGTGTTTGCCTCATTCCTCTTTGAACTGGAAATCACCTGCTAAATTTCTACATGGACAACAGCCGAGAAATACTCTGGCCTTACTAAAACCAACTCGGAACAAGAAAACTCTTTCACCAGGTCAAGAATTATCTACACCATCACGGTGTGAAGTAGACTCTTCGGTATATGCAAGGAACTATAGCTCTGGATTTAAGTGGATACCTGGAACGATAATTAAAAAGCTGGGTAACATACTGCATGATGTGCGAACAGACCGTGGTGTATGGAGACAAGGTGCCAATCAGCTACAAGCTAGACTTCAAGTTAATGATACATCGACCAATGACAATATCATCACAGCTTCAAGTGATCTTAACATCCAACCTACCCAATCTGTACCTGATGAAAGGCCAGTACAAAGTCCCAGATATCCTACTCGTAATAGAAGACGACCTGATTACTTTGACAGTTCTAAATTCTAGCAAAGTCATGACTAACCATAAACTCAGAATAGTGAGGGAGATGTGTTACATATTAGCTGTGCAGTCACGCTTTCTTTTAGCTGTGCTATAATCACATAATTGTCTAATAACCCATAGCTATGAGCTTGCTAACTAAGCCAGTTCCTTTATGTGCTTCATACATGTCAGCTGTGTTTTCTGTGATACAATACTTCTCGTGATAATACAATACAACAAATTGTTCATAAATTTAATAATAGCACTCCCCTCGACATGGTGAATCTTCTGAAACTAAATAACGGCAATGTAAATTTTAGTGCAAGTCAACCTTTACGAAGCAAAACTACTAAATATGGTAACAGTTTGAGATACATGTAGTGAAAGTGTGTCATTTTATACTACTCAAACTTCTCATCCATTACAGTAATACTTCAACTTACGAGTGCTCCAACGTACGAGAAACTTGAGATAAGAGCCAGCTTTCAAGCAAGTTTTAGCACTAACATACGAGCCATGTTTGAGATACGAGCACTTGAGTCAGTTGCCAAGTATGCCGGAGGTGTTTTATGAGAACAGCATCACTCTGTATTTTTCAACTGCTCAGGTTATACTGTTGTACCGTATTTTTTGTGCACGATTTTCTGTGCAGAATTATGTGAATTAAAAGTACTGTGCGTAGACCGAAAGTTTGCCAGTAAAATGAAAGATAATACAAAGAAAAAGCAAATGATAACAGTCGATATTAAACGGAAAAATATTGAAAAATATGCGAAATGTGTATGCGTGATTCAGCTAGCTCGGCAATATGACAGAAATACATTCATAATATCAAACAGAAGGATTACATTCAAGGCATTTAGTTTGCAAAAGGACTAACCATAGTTTCTAAACGGTGCAGCGATCTTCACGACCGCTGATGGCATTGGACAAACAATTGGCCGGTGACAGCGTAACTGAAACGATGCTATGTGAAAAGGCCGGCGCTATCTATCCAAACTGTTTTTTAATAGACATTCGGACAAGCTGGCTAGTGATCGTGCATTAACCATTTGTGACGACACTTGTGTTCGTCCTTATCTCAACATGTTGCAAGGGCGACAAAGGCAAACGTCGTTAGATAGGTTTATCTTAAAACGGCCGGCTAGTCGTGAAAGCAAAAAAAAGGAAAGATTTCTCGCTAACCAGCAAGAAACTTTAAACTATGAACGCCGAAGAAATTTTAATTACGTTCAGTTGAAAATGAAAGTTCGCTTTTAGGTTTGCTTCTAAGTTTGTCTTTTAACACTTTGATAAAATCCAAATTTAACAAAGTCAACTGTTGTAACGAAGGATAACTTATATCTCCCTCCCTGGCAAACGCGAGTGTTAACTGCTATTGTATGTATTTAACTTTACATTTTAATTAATCACATTTCCTTGCATCATTTTTTATTTGTTGCTTTTTGAAAGCATGTAGTACGTAAGGAGAATAACCAACATGTTCTTTCTGTTACAATATCTTGTTTTGAGTGTTTTATTTGCTTATTTTAGAGTATGGAAACCAATCAATATATATTTAATTATTCTATATATAAATAAATTTCACCAACATGCGAGTAAATTGACATACGAGCTCAGTCTCGGAACGCATTAAGCTCGTAAGTTGAAGTATGACTGTAGTAAGATCTTACCTAGTAATACCCAGACTACTAAACTAAAATATGTAATGACCTTAGTTTATTAAAAATAACATAGAAAACAATTAAAGCTCATATAAGTGATGATGATGAGCAGTAAAAAAGAGATTCCTAGTCTATATTTATTACTCTTTCTTTTTCAGATCACAAACTCTTCATTGTCATTAAATTTTAGTTACATATATACTTGTGGTAAGTCAGAAGATGCTCTGAATTTTTTTACATGTATGTTCAAAACAAATTCCTACACTAGATTTACCAAAACAATCCTTGAACATGCACATTATGAGCAATTTGGTGATAGAGGTGCACAGATAGCAAGTGAAGGTCTAGCAATCTGTTTTCATTACTCTTATTTTTTCAGATTTCTGAGTTTCTGATCAGATAGATTAAGGTACATTCATACTAAAGGCAAAAGCAAAAGATTCACACTTGAGACCGATTGAGACTGGCTTACCTTGAGTTAGACCTGCTTTTCATATTAAAAAAACTACAGATTACATGTGGAGCTCTCATTGTATTTGTTCATAACTCTTCCTTCATGTGAGCATTTTTAACGTCGCGGAGCATGACTTTTATTATAGTAAAACTTTTTCGGCAAAACTAGAAGGCATTTTGATTGACGTAGCTGGTAGCAAGTTGGTATCACAAGTATAATACCACAAGTTTTAGTTCGGGACATGGAAATTTTAAATGATGCATTTTTATTACTCGCCAATGACCACAGCTTTTATGGCAGCAATTCATAGGCATGTTTATTAAGGATCATTGTTGATACTGTCCTTAATGCGTGTAAAATCGCATTTCTGAGTTTCCAATCAGATAGATCTTTGCACATGTATATAAAAAATGAAAGTTCTAAGACTGCCGTCTAAGACCAAAATTCCGTTGAGTGAGCATCTCTTTTACATTAAATGAATTGTAGATAATGCATGGAGTTTGAGTGGTTCCCTCTTATTAATAGCTCTTCCCTTGTGTGAAAATATTTTAATATCATGGAACACCGTCTTTATTATAGTAGAGATTCTACTGCAATTCCAGAAAATTGTTGGATAAGAGCAGGTAGTAGTCATGCCTAACAGTCGAGCGCTACCAAGTTTATACCAAGCTAGATGCCTTGAGTTGGAGCTCTGCACATATATGTTGCAATCCTTTATAAAACACTTGTATTACAAGCCACAATGTTTCTCCAGGACAATGGCGGTAAGCAAGATTTCAAGACAATCAGTGTTTTATAAATAACTTTAAAAATCCATTTTTGACATAACTTCATGTATCTGATACATCTGCCATAAGGCTCAATAGTGCCTGAACACTGTTACTTTGTTTGACAAAACTTAGGGACAAAAAAAAGGCAAGTAATACTGTGGTGAACGCCGGGCCATGACATTGTAATTCGTGTAGATATTTTTATGTTATATTTTGCATGCTGTGTTGTTCGTTTTATTATACCGTTATAAATTTGTCCATATATTATATCGTTATTATGTCGCCGTTTATCACTGTATTATAACCATGCCAATGAGTTAGCGATTCTGTTTATTACTAATGTTATACCTTTTTTTCCTGGTTCCGTTAGACGAAACCGGCGAGTTTATTGTACATAAAGGAGCGTGCTTTCTCAGTTGGGCAGAGCGAATAGCTGCACACTCCTTTGCTAGTGGGACTCTTTCCATAATAAAAACTGGAACGAAATAACACGCATTTTATTTCTTTATGAAATAGTCTAGTTCATGCCAAGTAAAGGCTGACAAATTCCTTTACAATACTAGTTAACTGTTCTACTCTGTCTCACGGCTTTCTCGGCGTTTTGTTGGCCGGTCTTAATTTTGATTTAAAAAAGCTTGTCAAAGTTTTAATAGCGATTTTAGGCCAAATTAATTGGTCTATTTATGTATAATCCGATCAGATGGGTATAAGGTTTAAGATATTGCCTACAAGTTTCAAAAACTTGGTAACATATTTAAATAGTTTTATATGCGTTTTGTATCAATATTATACTTAAAAGACTACATTGAAAATCGTTAAATTTGTGGCTGAGATTTCGGTACAAGGGTTTGAGACAGCTGTTTATGAATAATTTTTCTGAGTTGTGTGCACATGTGCATTTATCATAAAGCTCTCGAACAATCACTTCACTCGTGTTTTGTCGTGGGAAGATTTTGATTATCTGGATATTTGGCATGCTGCAGTCTAAATATAAAAACAAATTAAGCAAAAGAAACAAATATAATGGAATGTTAAATGAATGTTTGTGTATTTTTGATGACTCCGACGTAAAAGACGTGTACTTGGTCTAGATTCAGTCACACATCTCTGTTTCTCTGCTGTCCTGAAGTTGTAAAATCATATAAAGTCTAACTAAGTAAATAAATATTGAATATTTTTATTTCAGGCTAGTGGTTTTACAGCTTAGCGCGTTTTGCAAGTTTATTGCAGAATAATTCAACTTGCTAGCAGTTTAAACTGTTCCAAACTTTGCTGTGTCAGGTCATGTTATCAGATAAAATGCCTATTCATGGAGTTACATAAAAATTTAAAAGTTATTACATGCACATAGAACTAGTTTGATATTAAAATATCAAAAGGTGTTAACTTGCTATGTAAGGGTAGGCTCTTAGATTGTTATTCATTAGCCAAGACAGATAGGATTGAGGTGAATAGTAGATCACTTTATTGAATGAAGACCAAAAAATAGAATGAATTTTTTTTCTTAGATTGCCATTGACAGGCGTGACAAACAAACAAGAAAAAACAATAACAACATTTAAATTTATGGAAACTTTTTGACATCATTTGTTGCTTTCTTGACTGATCACAGGATGAATTTCGCTCTAAAACAAATAAAGTGGAAGCGAAGCTTAAATCACATTTGGGTTTTCATACCAACTAAAGTATGTAATTGAAAGTTTGGTTTAACCATTGCTCGTATATGTTACCAGATTTTTCAAAATGGCAAAAAACCTTTATACCAATAAACTTTGGCTGAGAAACCACTATATTCACTTTTATCATATCACGATAAATTTCACGTGACACTATAAATTCAAAAGAAAAACTTATTTCTGCAAACTATTTTGACATCAGCATTCCCACACTAACATATAATATTGTATGTAAAAAGTGGACAGCTTGAACCTTTAAAAGAATCTGATAAAATATATTAAACCCACACCGCCAATATTTTCGTCAGATTGATTTTAGCCTTATTTTCATGTAAACTTCCGTCGGTGGCTGCAATCTGCAGTTGAAATATGCTGGCTAAGAACAATGAGATGAAAAACAAAACTACCGTAGAACAGCAGACTTTCAAAAGATGTTAGCAATTACATATATCTCAAAAATGCTTTGAAGAGCTTCAATAAACTGCATGCTTTATCAAAGATTTTGTAGGCTGCAATGCAAGGAGAGGTAGGAGTAGGATATATTGCAGTCTATCATGGCTCATGTATAAACGGGCTGTGACCATGATCGAGTCATGAAATGAACCTGACAGGTCTTCATGTTTCTAACTACGAGGTGTTATGGAAGACAAGTTTTAAATAATTGTAGTCATAAGAAATCCTAAAGAAGCCAAAGATGCATTCAGAGGAATTGACAAGTTTAGCATCTAAATTACTTACTTGTTTATAACAAGAGAAATCTGTTTACAGTCAAACTAAGCACCTGTTGGTTTTGTATGAGGCTCTGAAGCTCTACAAAAATAATACCAACTTTGCAAGCATTGCCCTTGTAACATAAAACACAACAAAAAATATACCAGCTGAATGCTAAAACTGAATCATGTTGAGCCTGTTGTTGCTGATTTTAATATTTTTACCAAAGCAAAGAGTTGCTTCTATCATCAAGCGTAGACAAAAACAAAATGACTACGGTATTGCTTATCTTGATTTGAAAAATCAAGTAATCACTTTTAAAGAAAAAGAGCAAATAGCACTTTACAGTACAGTATGTGCCAAGTAACCCATTCAGGATGTTGCAATTCACACTAAACCTGAATTATCCTGTATATTATGAAACGATCAGAGTCAGAAGTTGATGACCTCCTGTATGTGATGATTAATGATGTTATTTATGAGTGCACAGAGATGTACCGGCAAATTTTGAATAAAGCAAAGCTGACAATTATTTTGAAGGTATGAAAACTACAGTGCATGCAACAAACCAATAGAATTAAAAATAAAATAATAAAATGACGTGGGAGATTTTATGACATACTGTAGTTAATTATTTATTAACCAGCAATTCACTTGATCTGGCAGTTGAGGGCGCCGAGGGAAGTCATCAGATGCTCCGATAAAGCACAGATAATAGATATCTACGCAACCGTTAAAAATTAACAGGAGCTGACAGATAGAGGTGTTTAGACAGGCGGATGAACACGACTCTTATTATAGTAAACTGATTGTGCTTAGTATTCACTGTTGTCTTACTTGGTTTGTCAATATGTTTACCAATGTCTGTTGATCAGTTTACTAGCTGGTCAGTTCTTTACACTTAGTGATTTCCACCATATATATATATATATATATATATATATATATATATATATATATATATATATATATATATATATAGATATATATATATAGATATATATATATATAGATATATATATATAGATATATATATATATATATATATAGATATATATATATATATGTTAAACAAGAAACATAATAATATTTGGTATAACAGATATAGAGTGGATACAGACCCTTGTGTAGTTTTTCCAGCAACTCCAGTACCAGTACTTTGACCTTCCATGGTACCTATTGTGTACATAGTTCAATGAGATCAACATAAATGATTAGAGAACAGCTAAAGAGGATATTAGTTTCCATGCAAAATGATAAGCAAAGAGAGAAGTCCCTTTTTTCTGTAATTGGGAAAATTTATTACATAATAAGTAGTAATATTAGCACATAATACATAATATGCAATACATAGGTTAATAAAAAAAGATTTTTTGCCTAATAATTCTATCTTTAATGTTTCTGCTGCATGCCCAATTTAAAAAGATTCTAACTTCAAAAGCTGAAAATAATTCATGGTTCACCTTCTGCTTCGTACCAAATACTGTAAAGAAACTGATCGAGTTCATTTACTTACTTGCAAAGAATCAAACTACTAAAATAGAAGGCAATAAGAGTATACATTTGTGCAACAAATATTTGTAAAGATACCACAAACACGTCATCAAAATCTAATGAACTGCGAAGTGTGAGACTTCCAGGTGCTCTGCACAGTCTGCAAGTGTCGAACATGTCCTGCATTGTCTTGGTCACTCTTGATCAGCTGGCTTCGCTAATAAAGTATTATGTCCTGATGATGTCCTTTTGAAAAACTAAGTAGGCATCTTCTCCAACTCCGCTACCAGAGTCCTGGTTCTAGCTGAAGTGTGAACTGCTGTCAACATGGGTTTCTCTGTTAGGCCGTTTAGTTATAACGCTTTCCTTCCTTACTGCTAGAAGACCCTGCTGACACATCCAGGACTATCATGCCCATGCTTTGACACAAGCAGAACAGAACTGGTCAGACCTACATACACAAGCTCCCCATCAGAGTCTAGGAGGCCCCCAAGCATTGTTCTGTCTCTAATAGCTCTTTTTGGCGCAACATTTCTTCAAGAGAATTGATAGTCTTACCTTGTTGAGCCATTGTGACCGGTTTATAAGAACACTGAAGTTTTGGGCTGATGAATATCCTGGACAGTAGTGCTCCTCATGGTGTGTGAATGCCAATGACTTGGCCTACTTATCATTGAAGTCCAGTAACTTCCTTTGGCCTTCTTATTTATACGCACATGTTTCTCAGGGTTAGCCATTACCATAGGACCCACCCATTCCCTATATCGAGGACGTGTTTTCCTGATTAATCTATTTTTCCAGGTATTTGGGCTTTAGCTTCTCTAAGGTCTTGTTGTAGTACCAGATAGATATGACTGGAAGCTCCTTCATTGTCATTTTGTTTGGAATGTTGAGAGCAAACTTCATCCATGTCATATATCTGTCACCGATTGAGCGCGCTCTTTCTGGCTGAAGTCAAACTTGGAATGGTGTTTCCAACCCGCGGTTCAGAGCGTCTTTTACTAGGGTAGAATTAATTTTGGACCTCAGTACAACCAGTAGTTGGCACTCAGGTTGCAGCCTTCACCAGTTCATTAGTTCTCTTACATCTGGCGGTGGCAGTCTTTACGAACATGCCTCTAGCTCTCATCCCAGAATTGAGAAGTATTTCTTCTGTAATTTTTCTAGGCATAGCATCTTTCTCCCTGCAGTTGCTGAACTTGTTTTATCAGTTTTTGTGTACATGTAAGTAGCTTTAGTTAGCTGACAGTCCGATTTTGGACTATTACGGTTTGCTCTGCTTACCCTTCTTTTATGGACCAGATGGTTTTCAACTGGTACCAATTTTTTAGTGGAGTCAGGATCCAAAATATCACTGTTGCCACCATTGTAAAGAAATAAACCATGTGTTTCCACTTGCTCCACAAGAATCAAACCCCTTCACTACAAGGCGACAAGAGTATATATTTTGCAGCAGATATATATAAAGATACAGGTCAATAAGCTATCGGCATATATTTGACAACAGTGTAACACTTCCAGTTGCTCTGGTCTTGGTCGCTTCTGTGGCCTATTATGTAGCTCATGACTGGGCTTTGCTCCACTTCTCGGTTTTAGGGCAAACTTTTGGTCAGCTGGAAGTATTATTCAAAGCCATGCTGTCTACTAGGTCAGAGCTCAGCTCAGTTTTGGCATCAGTTGCCGCAGTGTCAACAGTTCTCCTGCTCCTAAGCCTGGTCCTAGTGATCGGTCATTTCAATACAGAGTGCTGTAGAACCTTCTATTTAAAAAAGCCTGTACATGCAAAGTTTTCAAGTTGTGAACTGTCATATGGTACAAATTTTCTTTCAAATGCAAAATTTTACCATAAACCTACTTTATTACAAGAAAATTTTGGTTCTTTGTCAAAATTTTATTTCGAACACTGAAGCATGTCTTTTAGGTACAAGAGAAAAGGTACATAAGAGCTAAACTCTGTTGCTCTCACCTGTTCGTTTTCTTATCGCAAATCCTGACAAAGCAACCATTCCGATAATCAGTACACCCGCCCCTACTGCGGTTCCGATTGTAGCTCCTGGTCCAAGATCTTTTTTATCTGCTCCTGCAGGATTGGTAGGGGTAGCACCATCCGATTGCCATTTGATATTCAAATTTTCAGTTTTAGATTCCAATCCTATTATAACCACTACAGTTGTCAACACATTGTTAGGCTACAGTACCATAAAAGAAACAAAAGCAAAACTACTGAAAGTCAGCTTAATCATTGGATATGCTTGATGACCTGAGTCGGATGTAAAGCAATAAAGCTGATCAAAAGGTGAGAGTTAATCTAACACACTGCAACTTGCTCTACATTGACCAGATGAATATTAGTATGAAATTTGCTAAGCATGTTGCCGATTGAACTTCTAAGCAAAACAAAGCATAACTCGAGCCAAAATATAAAATTCACATCATTTGAGAAAAATGAAAAGTTAAAAAAAAATAATTGAAGCGTTGGATAAAAAGGTTTGTAACAAAGCAGTCATCCTATGTAAAGTGGCGATCAGTGGTATGAATGACCGTTGAAATGCTCTTAGACTCCTAGCCCCAGTTTAAAATCTGAACATCTGTGTGGTACCTATTCGATGGGGGCCTCTAAACATCTAGTATTTACTTCTAAGATGTATTTATCTATAATTTTGTTGCTTATTTCTATGTAATCAAAAGTAGTTTAGTTCTTTATTGTGACTACTAGTAACTGTTACTGCTCCATTAAAATTAAAATGGGCACAATCATTTCCGTTCTAATTATTATTGCCATGACATGTTGCAGTGTCCTACCAAAGTCTTTGGAAATTACATGTACAGTGTATTTTTATTTTTGTACAACTTCTTTAAATAGGTTTTTCAATCATGCATCAAGAGATTTTTGTTAAATGTTTCTTTTGGCACAACATATGTTTTAGTGTTCTTTTTAATGCATATCAAAAGTAAGAAACAAAGAATTATACTTCATTTCGAAACAGATAAAACAAACAACTGCGTAATTGAAAATTAACTGAAATAATTTAATAGTTAGGGGCTGTTTATTTTACTTCGGTAATTGTTTACAAAATAGAGAACAGTAATTTTTGTTAGAAGCGCTAACAATGTTCACCAATGAGATCATGCCGTAAAGCTAACCGATGTAATTACCGTCAGGGTATAAGACAATTCCTATTGCAAATCTATCCTGTAATAAAATATAGCATACCTGTCCCTGGAAGGATTCCAGTGCAAGACATCACTTGTTCATCTCCATGACTGGCCGAACCAGCAGGAATAACTGTTTGTTTACCACTCCTTGCTGTACAGACCTCATTGCATTCCCACCTAATAGTAACACCAGTTCCAGTGATACCGCATTTAAGTGTCTGATCGAAGTTGGGGTTGATGGTCAGAGATTGTTCTCCTGAATGTCCTTCGTCAAAATCAATATCTGTAAATTGAACTTTGATCGTAATACTTTAACAGTATAATTAATAACAATATTTTATAACAGTCACATTCCTGAGCCCTTGAAAATATATTGATGAAATTTTTTTCCAATTCATTTTTATACAAACAAACTAAATTTATAATATAGCTAACTCTATAGCAACCTATTAGTCCTCAAACCTATTATGTTTATTACAGCAACAACTGCAAATTAGTTTACATTAGCTAAATTGAAAGATTAAACCAGAAATAACATTATATACATGCTTACTAGCTAAATGCCAAGCATTGCACAGATAGTAAAAGAAATTTAAAACAGTGGCAGGTAATGTAGTTGACAAAGAATAAACCACAAATAAATACATATGATCATTGAAGCAACAAAAACAGTTTACATAATGCAATAATTTGATAGCTTGAATGTTGCTATGCCCTTATTTTATGAATGCCTTATACTATTGCCATGCATTAAAACACTTTTACACTTACAGAGTGGCTCAAGAGTAATTTCTTGTTTGACAAGATCAGGATAGACGTTCTCAAGGGATGAATGAGCTGTATTTCTGCATATCAATGTGAGCCCATCTCTATCATCTTTTGATGGGGTGTAAGTATGGGTACTCGCTATCACCATGTTCCCTCGTAGTACCTCTGTAAACCACCAAGCACGAACTAGTAATTGTCTCCGCTCAACAACATACAACTTAGAAGAAAAGAGCATGTCTTTTAAACTGTGTTCTATCTCGTTGTGTGTGCCATGAACAACCATAATTCATTCTATCAAATTGTCTGTTGTCTCTATAAAATAAGTGAGTCGTAGTCCTATTACATTCTCATAGATTTGCTGCAATTTAGACCGTTTTTACTTTACAGTATCCAAGCGCAAAGTGGTTTTAGAAAGGTTTGAATGAGACTATTAAAATAAATAAATAAAGCTTATATATTCTTTACAAAAAATAGTATTCAATAAAAGTATAGCATTTACTAGTCACTCTGTAGTTATGGGTTATCTGATATATTTAGTACATATTTTGGTTTTTTCTCATACATAATCAGTGTATCAAATGGTACCATTTATACCCAATTGCATAATTGATATGAGAAGCAAAGTTACACTTTAGTGTCAAATTAGTTATTTACATTTTCTAGGCTCTAATCTTGTATATGAGATGCTCCTATACAAAGTCTGTGAGATGCTTCTTTATCAAGACAGTACTGAGAAACCTCTACTTAGGAAAAACTCTATATACAAAATCTTTCAGTTTTAAAACATCCAAAGCTGAAATTTGTTTTAACTTACGAAGGATGTATCTAGATGCAAAAGACCAACCAGCTTTTTGCATTTTATTCAGTTTGCGGATTCTGTAATTTTTATTTATTACGGTATCATTTATACTCAGTTGCATAATTGATATGAGAAGGAAAGTTACACTTTAGTTTCAAATTAATTATTTACTTTTTCTAGGCTTTATTGTTGTATATGAGATGTTCCTATACTAAGTCTGTGAGATGCTTCTTTACCAAGTACTGAGAAACCTCTACTTAAGAAAGATCTTTATACACAAAACCTTTCAGTTATTAAACATATAAAACAAACAGTTTACTTCCCCACAATCAATGAACCAGCTACTTCTATCTCTTTTGAATAGCTTTAGTTGTTCACAAGTAGATCAAGCAAGCTACACCAAAAAGGTGATATGTTCTCATATCAAGGTAGAATGCCAGCACAACAGCAAGATACTACGACTGTAGTGGTTTATTCAGTGCCATCAATCATATGATCTCTTATTTGTGAAGAATGAAGATAACTAGTGATAGGTCATGAGATACATAAATTTAAAGAGTTTACATGTATCAATCTTTAGTTATTAGACATCTATGACAGCTTTGTATCAAAACTTGCACAGCTTGTTTTTTAGTTTTACTTCTTGGGTGCTGATCATATTTACAACACATAGTAATATTTTTCCTTGGACTATCAACTTAAACAACATTGAAAAAGTATAGCTGACAACATTTGATTCTACAATCACTCAGAGAACTAATGAAGTTAGAAAATCAAAATTTGATTTAGAATTGAATGAAAATGTACCAAAGGTTATAACTGTACAAGTTAATAACATTTTCAGATCACATAGTTTTTTAATACACAATCGAATTATTGCAGTGTAACACGAACCGTATTGCAGCACGAAACCAGGTTTTCCTCCAGTATTTGTACAGCTGAATGTGAACTCATCTCCCTCAACTATCTGATCTGGTCCATGTATTACAAGACCCTCAGGTTTAACTGTAATAAAATGGATGAATCTACATAAAATGGGGTTGCAGAAATTATTCTCAGAAAAAAAACAGTGCATATCTAAGTGGAAAAAAATAAGTGATGAGCCTATGGATGTTCAAACAATATTGAGAAATTCCCAGATCTGGCGTTTCACAGCTTTCTAAATGAGAAACGAGCTGAAACCCGTAATGCTTGGGTAAAGATGTAGGGTTTAATCTGAAGACCAGATTAGACCCCAACATCAAGCTCTGTATTATGCAGTGAACTTTTGAGAAAGACTGTGACAAAGTTACACCATATATTGGCAAAAACCAATGCTAACGTATAACGCAATAACTGCATTATTTACAGCTAATGCAACCTATCATCAGCCAAAAGCTGTGAGAAAACAAACACCAACCATAAGAACAGAAAGCCTGTGGAAACATGGAAGAAAATCTCAGACATCAGCCTCTTTTAAAAATCTCCGTTATAAACAGAGTAAGATTGGTGATACCAAACACATTGATAGGTTGAATATGTACTGCTGCATAAATTAGCTTACTTTCACACATGAATAGCTCGGGTATCACACCGAGAGTGATTAAACAAGTAACACCACAGACACTAACATATGTCTTATTACATAACTTCAATCAAGGTTTCACATGTGCAGTACATGCCACCAATCTACTGAAAGCTATAGTAAATCGCTATATTGAATCCAGAATACCCTATACCACTTCAAAGCAGGAATCTAGTTCAACCAACCTTATACAAAAACTATCTTGTCTAGCTACTCTCAGTCATGTCTAATGGGTGTCTAATACAGTGGTCCAACTTTGCTGCTACTAAATCTCATTTAAAGTTTGTTATTAGCCTAATTTATATTTGGTTACTCTTTGCATTATCAATGATATATTGGCTTCTAAAACATCGGAATTATCCGTTACCATGTGTGTGAGATTTCTGCCTTCCTCATCCAAAATCAGTTGTATATACTTTTAATAAAATGTGTAGTCATAGATGCACAAGCTATGCCAAAATCGTGCAGTTTGTAGTGCTAAGTCAAAATGAAATCATATATCAGCTGATTCACTCGACATATCGCCATGACGTCGTGTCATGCTATTTGTACGTTTCACTTATTTTGATTATTTGCCAAACTAAGGCTTATTACATCTATGGAAATAATCAATAATAATCTCACGCTAATAGTAGTTTCTCATTTAAAGCAGTCTAGTTACTTTGAAGTACATGTACCTATATAAAAACATGGTTTAGGTTTACTCTGGTAGATGAAATACCAAAGCAACACCATAAAAATGGTCAATATCTGTCTCAGGCTAATAGAAGTATTAATACTCCTTTTTTAAAGGAGTATTAATACTTCAAAAAACTTGCATTTAAAAATTGTTTGCAAGTTTTGAACCAGAGGGTACGTTTAGCGAGCAATGTTTTAAGCGTTGCAATTGTGGTAAAAGTAAAGCGTAAAAGTTTGGCTCTCCCAACAAATTGCTTGAAAAGTAATATCGACTAGTTCAGCGGAGTAAAAATGAGTTGAGGCCAGAAGATATTGTGGAAGGTATTGACCAACTAGATGATGTTCGAAAGCAACAATCAGAACGCTGTTATCCGAGCAATAGATAGAAATCTTTTTGTTTTAAAAAGGATTACTTTTGTTTTTTTGGTAAAATAAGTATGGTTTATTTATGTCAATTGTTCCTGAATATATATTTGTATCCTTTGATAGATTGTCATTAAATAGTTTATAAATATGCAGATTAATGGCATGTTATTTAATAGCATCCTTGGGGCGATCTTAACATGGCTTACAATGAATCGATGCTCATAGTTCCATTTTCATTGCGCATAAAAAGTTAGTTTTGGCTGCAAACTGTAGAAAACATATCAATAAGTGCAATGAGCTGTTATGCAACATTGTTAAATATAACAATGTTGCACAACACTCCGCCGGAAAAAAGAGAGCAAAATATAGGCAACATTCGCTTCGCCCATAATACGGCTAAATTTATCTTTCAAAAATTTTGACGAGGCATTTGGAAAATGCACAGCCAGCCTCTATTTGCATGTCATCTGCAATTGACCGCCACTATAAAGGAAAAGTTGAAAAACCAAGCGCCATGACGCTTAATTAGAGGCTTTATGGTATATAAAAATACGTAGGTGTATATTAAATTAAAATTTTATATATATGCATATATTTTAATATACACATAAATTGATACATATATATATACATGTATATATATATATACATGTATATATATATATATACATGTATATATATTTTTAGTCTACATGTGGTCATTTTATAATTGATCATCAAATAGCAAAGATTTTTTTGTATTACTTACGAAGTGCTTTTCAAAACGTTCAGCTTAGTCACATTTCCAATGGGACAAAGTCAATCCAATTGGCTATTTTCATCTGTCCTACTATTTACATAGAACATATAAATAAAAATATAATATTGTTAATATAATATATATATTAGATTTATAATAAAATCCGTATAATATTATATAATATAAAATATATAAAAATATATAACATATATATATATATATATACTAACTTTACAATCGGCATTGCCAATGTAATTAAAAGGTCTTTGGACAGAAAGTAGATTTATATTGAACATGTATCACCAATTGCCATTCTAACTTTCAACATACATATCATAAAAAAGTGTTTTGTGTAAGTGAAATAAATTAGGAAAGAAAATAAAAGACAAGTGTTAAGGTTTTCAAACTTTGTCAAACAACTGTAACTTTCAAACTTGATGTCATGAAAAAGAAATTTGTGGAGATTAAACAATTTTTTGAAAAAGTAAAGCAACTATGAAAGGGTTTAAAGGTAAATGTGAAACCATCATCACGTAATGGCTAAATATAGTCTGTTTTGCTACCATTACAATAAAATACTTTGTATACATTTATATGATTTTAGCCCATTTCAGTGTCAGCATGTGAAACTGTTGTAGGCTATAGACATGCATAGAGTAGTATAGAAACCCATAGTAATTATCTAATGCAATTACCTCCTAGTAAAAATCATTAAATCATGGTAAAAATTAGTAACAAACTAATATGCTAATTTTAGTAACTATAGATATCTAAAATGACTTTAGTGCATTTTGTGAATTTGAGTTGCAAAAGAATATAACATTACAATGAACTACGCAGAGTGTTTTTACATTTGAGACAGATGCGTAACATAATTGCTGAATCTAACTTAAATGAACATAGTTTACTAAACACATACTTGAAGGAAGGTTTAAGTATATATTTTAGTAAACTTCCAACTTGTAACTCATATTTTATCATTTATCCTTTTGCGAATCCGATTTACCATATATGCCAATATATATCTCTTAATAATAGATATAATCAGTGCACAAATCACCAAATTTTAATTTAAAAAAAAATTATTGTTAACATAGTGTGGCAGAAAAAATTCTCATTAACGAAAAAATGACGAAAAATCCTCGCGTTTCCTAAAGGTAAACAAAAAACATAATTTTAGCAAGAACATAGTAACGCACGGGCACAATTCTCCAATAATACCTCATTTAGAGTGTGTACTTTATAAGGTATATGATAGTGTCTTTCAGCAATACACCTTGTATAACTCAGTGGTAGAACGTGTATATCTAAAGCTTGCAGTAATAAGATATGGAAGTTCGAATCCATCAAAATAAATATTTTAATTCCAAGATTTTAATACCTATAGCTGGACATACCCAGACACAGCACACAAAATTGAAGATATATACAGTATATATATATACTAGTTGTGCTACCCGGCATTGCCTGAGTAATAAAAAAGTCTTTTTACAGAAAATTGATTTGTATTTAACATATAACAACATTTTCCATTCTAACTTTCAAATTACATATCATTAGAAAAGTGTTTTGTCATATAAACAATGAGAAGTAGAGAGAGAGTCGCTCGCTATTAGCCAGTTTAATAATGTGAGCGAACAGCTTCTCGCGACATTATGATATGAGCCGCGTCGTACGCAAACCCGTTGGGTATTCGCTGTTATATAATGACTTATATTGGCAAGTAGTCTTTGTAGTCTAGTGGGGAAGGCATCGAACCGGCGAGTGGTAGTGTGCGAGATCGAATCTTCTTTGCTACGGCATCTTAATTTTAAGATCTATAGCCGGGCAATCAAACCTACGAACACACATACGACGACCAACTGAGAAATATATATATAGATACATGCATATATAGTTTATATAAACTAGGTGAATGCTCAGATTTAAAGGGTTGTTAAAATTATTATGCACAGGAAATCTATTTGTACTCAAAATATACCAAATTAATAATTCCTACTGTTAAATGATGGTGTTTTGGTTTATTTCTGTACGTTCTGTTTGTTTCTGTGTAATTTTTAGTGTATCGTCTGCAATACAGGATATAAACATAATATGGTACTTATATGTTTTACTTACATGGAAAAAGAAATTACTGTGTATATCTCAATGAGCACCTACTGGAACATCTGATCCTGTCAACCATCAAGCTTACAGTTTTTAGTAAAACAGTGAAACTTTCATAGTTTTAGTGATAGAGCGAGTTAAAAATGTTGCAGTGTTTTTGTATGAAAATATTGTACTTAGCATGCAGCAGTCTGGACATACAAGGCAGGGTAAAAAGCGGCTCATTTTGATCAACTCCTAAAAAACAAGAGCTAAAGAAATAATGTTCAGGCATACCAGTACGACTCACCATTTACAGTAGAGACAGAAAATGCTGAAGAGTTGAAACGAATTGATGCGAAATCAGCGAAACATCTCAAGTTGGTACTAAGCAAATCATCAGAAACAGTTCCTGTTATGGAGAGGATGAATGGGGGAGCAGCATCTGCAGCAGCTTCGCAGTAAGTTTTATCTATTTTAGAAAATCCTGGTATGTTCAGACCATTAAACGGTGCCCACATTTTCACAACACTATCTATTGCACAAGCAGTCCTATCACCAATTACACTGGCACCCTTAATCAGGTAAACACCAGTAGCATCTGTATCTCCTCTAGCGGTACACGTTAGAGTTATCGACTCATCTTTGTAGAATGAAGGATAACCTGGAGAATCTACAGACAACATAACTTCATTTCCTGCAACCACAAAAGAACGCAGGGTATTATGTGAAGCAACCAAACAAGATAAGTTCGCCTGTACAATAACTTTTAGCACTGAATTATAGCATATAGAACATATTCTACCCTTATTATTAAGGTATTATATCAAACAACTAAACAAAGTGATTTCATCTGTAATATTATTCATTATCAAGATAAATACTAAATTTTCCATAGAGCGATGGAAGTGATAAAATTGATCTTTGCAGCTCGTCACAACAAAAATAACATTCATGGAGTCATGATCCCATAATGTTTAACTTATTTAAAATGGTTAATAGCATGGAGTTCTGAACCCATAATACTTAACTTATTTAAAATGGTTAATAGCCTGGAGTCCTGAACCCATAATTCTTAACTTATTTAAAATGGTTAATAGCCTGGAGTCCTGAACCAATAATGTTTAACTTATTTAAAATGGTTAATAGCATGGAGTCCTGAAACTAAAAATGATGTATGATAAATCTAATGATTCTCAATAACATTGCATTATAAATTAATTCTAAAAGACAAACATTTTTACATTTTTGCCTAAATCTTTTAACACAACAACTTTTCTCTCTTACCTGTTCAATCAGTTTTGAAAACAAGAATAGATTGCGTGTCTAGTATTACAATATAAAAACAAATAATTTCCACATATCTTTTGAAAAATTGTTTTCCAAAGTAGAAACAAAAAAATGAAATACTGAAACAACCTGAGATGAAATGAAAGCATTTGGAATTGCATATATATATATATCAATATCTTCTAAGGTAAACACACACTGCATCCTTAACATGTAGTATATGCTCGAGCTTGTCAGACTTTTAACTGTGACATCATATAAAAATACAAACGCATAACAAATAAATACTATAAAGTTTAACTTGTAGTTTTGCACAATCTAGAACAAAGGGTTTACAGTGGTTAACTGAGTGAATATTAGATAGAGTAATATTCAGAGAAGACAAGTCTAAATATGGCTAATATCAGAAGCACTGCCATCACACAGATTTACCTGATAAAATGTGAAACTATTGACTGATTTCATGCGAGTGAAGATCAAAGAACATTGAGTAGTAACAATAATTGACCTTGAACTTTATGTATTGGTAAAACGGCTGCATGCAGGGTCTTAAAGAAGTAAATTAAATCCAAACATAAATATGTTCAAATTTCGACTTTTACATTGTTATGTTTACAGACATTTACAGTTCTTATGACTACCTTGTTAGTGCGTAAATGAAATAGCCGCTACTTTGGTAATATTTAATGTACATTGCTACATCAAATAATAAGATGTCAGGAAACTAGCAAGATTAATGTATCAAAAGTTTTACTTTAGTTTTGGTACTGAACATGTTCTGCACTTTAAATTTATAGCATTACAAATTAAGTGTAAACTTACCAGATACGATGTCTCTTATTATAACTGATGTGAACAGAAAGAAGAAGTTGTAGCTAAACCACCGCAGTTCTCTCATGATAGCAGCAGATGGTTACAGATCAGCAAAAATTAAGCGACACCGCGTTATTCCAAAGATAGCTTTTTTGTTTGTTATTTACAAATATCAACTCTGGATTCCCATAAAATATGATTAGTTGTAACCAAGAGCACAATTCTTCCACACTAGTCAAATCAACTGATTACATCACGAATGACGGAATGTTGTACGGAATGTGCCAATGCATAACTATAACTTGCATAAAGTATAGGGAGTTTCAGCATAGCTAAGATCATCAACACAACTAGTGCCTACTTGGCTGAATAGGTTGAGCAACTCCCTTTGCCTCATTTCAAAATATTCCAGCTCCTCCTAACTGTTTCCAGT
This sequence comes from Watersipora subatra, assembly GCF_963576615.1. Classification (NCBI taxonomy): domain Eukaryota; kingdom Metazoa; phylum Bryozoa; class Gymnolaemata; order Cheilostomatida; family Watersiporidae; genus Watersipora; species Watersipora subatra. Next base: position 49,136,324 of record NC_088712.1, on the reverse strand, counting down.
TTTTTCCCCTTTATCTTTGCCAGCTGTATTTAATGCATTTTGAAAGCAGACCTTTGGGATAATCCAGTTTGTTTTGATCCACACATTGTGCTGCTATGAGTGGTTGTGTATCTGTTTTGATACTCAGCTATTTAATACTATTATTTCTAATAGTTATTAGTAGGCTTGACGATGATAAAATAATCTGATCTAGTGCATCTTTAGTAATAGTATGGAAGTGTTTTCTGACTATTGATATGATATCACTATTGATGTGATGCTCACATAAAATTTCCTAACGCTTCCCATTTCTTGCTTAGTTTTTATGTTCATATCAAATGATTTGACCACTGCGTACGCTGTGTTGACTTTGATCAACTTTGTTATGATTTTTCCTAATCTGTGACAATTAGCTTTGTCACTAAGAAACTGATACTACATATAAAATTATTTTACTTATAAAAAAATTTAAATTAATCAAAAACTAAACAGAATACTTATTTGTCTCTGTATAACACTCTTGACCAAGGTTTTCACGTAGCAAATAAATGATTTGAATTAAAAAAGTGGGCAATTTTGCCCTAACAAAAGGTGTTCTATGGTGATTAACTATGAATTCAATACGGTGAATTTGGTTGTGATCTGCTAGATTACTGTGATTTCAAAGCAATTTTCTTTTCCTGAATATATGTCAACCTACCGTAAAACCTTCAGGTGAGCAACACCTCTATTTCAAATCAACCTCTATTTACCTACCACTAGAAGAGAAAGGTGAAAAAACAGAGCAGTACCCTTTAGTTGAAAGACTCCCCCATTTGACCGCCACTGACCATTTTCGATCTTCACGAGTCCATAATAGCAAGCAATCAGTAAAAAGGTTCACAAAATTGTACTAATAAGGATTCAGTTACAGCAATAACAATTAGCTTTTTTGTTTTCTGTTTTTATAAAAGTCAATTTTCTAACTTTAAATCATTTAGGTTTTTTGTTAAAATTTTGAAAGCATAGCCACAGGAATAATTAATAATTGTATCAGGCTGATAGTAGTCCTTACTTCTTTGGTGGTTGTGATGCTTTGACGCATGGGAAAAAACGGTTTACATTTACAATGGAATACGGATGACTAGTTTTAAGCTAATATGTGTGCATGGGTCTATGCGGCTGAAAGTTTATGATTATTTGGGAAATATGCGATGCATAAATGTTATATTCTACTAAGAAAATGTTTGAACGCTAGTTATGCTGTGCAGAAAAAGAGTTGAGGTCACAAAACATTGTGGAAGGTGTTGAACAACCAGTAGATGTTCATTCTATTGAAAGCAACAATGAGAACGCAACTGGTCGAGCAAACTATGCAAATATTTGTGTTTTAAAATGGTTAATTTTTTGCTTGCACTATAAATATGGTTGGTTTATAGCACTTGTTCTTGAATATACACATATTCGGAGCATTTTATAGAATGTTGTTATATACCTTATAAATTTGAATATTTATAGTGCACTATTAATCAGGCAGAGCCACATTAATCCAAAAAGTTTAATGTGACTCTGCTTGAAGGAGAGTGCAAAATATAGGCAACATTCACTTTGACTATAAAATGGTTAAATTTATTTTCTCAAAATTCTGGCTAGCTTGTTGAAAAAGTAAAAATATTTTAATGCAACCAATATTTGACCGCCGCTCTAAAAGAAGGTTTGATGACTAGACATCCAAAGCATTCAAATAAAAGTTTCAAAGTAACTGTTAGTTCAGTAGCTATTTTGCCTCACTTGGGCACTGAAGTTGTTTCCTCGGTATTACAAATACTAGTATCTTTGAAATTACAAAGGTTTCGCCTCACTCGGAGATTCGATTGCAAACAAAGCTGTCCTTAAACTTTCTCTTTAAGGTAAAGTAGCTGTAACTATATCTTCTTCACTTTATATATGTGCCTATGAATTACCTAGCTAATTTTTTCTTTTAGGTAAAGTATCAGTAATTATCTCCTCCCACTCTAGATCTGCGCCTATGTATCTTCAAAGCTACATCTGTTTCTAAGGTAAAGTATCAGTAACTATCTCTCCTCACTTTACATCTGTGCCTATTTACCGTCAAGCTTACATTTCTTTCTAAGGTGAGGTTGAAATTGAAAACGAACTATAATTGCTTTAAATGAGGCAGTTGTATATTAAATGCCTCAGCAGCCTTTTACCACGTTAGTAATGATTTGTTTACCTATTTGATACACCTCTAAGTGTTTTACATTTATGAAATAGTAAGAAAACACTTTGTGATAGGGAACAATTTACATCTATTTGATAATAATCCTGCATAAAACATCATAAAATGGGCAATTTGTTTTTCTTTCAGAACTAACAATGAGCCTTTCATCTTCATTATAGCGACGAAATTCAAGAAAGTAATCTGGAAGTACTAAATATAAAACAAAGAAATATCTTTAACAGTATCATTACCAATATAAATACAAATGCAAGAGTATTAGAGGCTAGCAGCCGACTTCTTTATCTGGATAAGCTTTGCAGTTTGGGTGAAACGTTTCTATTCAATATGATTTATGATTACGGATCACAATGCTTTGGTTAGTATTTCCACTTGGACAGCTATTGATGCAACATTAATGACAAATGACAAAACCCTTCAGAGTATTTTCAGACTTTTTGTTTCATTGACTGAGACAAGTATCTGCAATCTTTCATCTAATTCTAATAAAACAAAAATTCTTAGACAGGTTAAAGTCTTTATAATTGATGAGGTGGAAATCATATATTTTATTTGAATTAAAAACCATTCGTAATTGTTTACAAAATGATTACAATAATCAATTCAGGTTTACAGAATAATTTACGTAGTACCTACAATAATGTATCTACAGCTAAATTTAAAGTTTTATTCTAGTCCTCATGACCAAATAGAAAACGAAATATATGCCAATAAAGCCGCGTAGGACTTGACTTCATTTCATTAGCCAACATGAACACGAGAGATAGAGAAAGGCCGCTTCCCTCTATACGCCTTTTTAGGAAAATCTTGGCACACGTTTTTCTTCTCCCCGTTTCAACAGCGACAAAGATTTATCAATTTTAATCTTCAAACGTCTTAGCAGTCAGGCCAACTCAAACATTGAAAACATGATAGATTAATATTTGTAATTTCTGATAGAACCAACTGAAATTTGATGTAACGACATGTTTACAAGTAATCATTTTGATGCTAATAAGACATTTTCTCTGCATAACACTGGCTTTCATGACCACTTATTACATTGAATGACAATTGGTGGAGCTCAAAGACAGACTTTTGATAAAGTCGGGCCATAACTCCTGCAACCTTGCTTTACAAATGAACAACTTTGTGTAGCTTCCATAAAAGCAAGTACAATGAATCTGTCCTCGGAATGATTTTACTCGTGACTTGAATATACAAAATATACATTGTATACAAAAAGGTATTGTAAGTATTGCTTCATGCGACTATTATTCATAATCAAAATTATGTATCGCAAATGAATACCGATCAATCTCGATTCGAACATGCATAGATATAGGAACAATTTAATTTACATTGGAAATCTTTTGTCATGAATTTTGAATTAGAAAAAACATGAAGGAACAAAAATGTGTGAGAAAGTAAACATGAACCTACAAAAATATGGCAAAATTAAAGCAAACATATCAAAATGTCAAAATGATTGGAAAGAAAACATGGCATTGAAATAAACATTGCAACAAAATACCAAAAAAATTGAACATGGGTTTATTTTGGTTTTGTTAATGGTCTATGAAATATATACAGCGAGATTATTGTCATCATAATTATTTCATCAGGTAATATATGCACATTTAAAGCATAACCTATGATAGCGAGATTAAGCAGGCTTCAGGTTTCTTAACTTAGCAAAGATTTAGACAAGCTTAAGTTACTCAAATAAGCCAATTTGCTAATTTTGCTATTGGTTAATTTTTCAACTGGACCAATCGCAACTACAGTATCTGCTACAGTTTATGAGCAGTTTCTATTACCTGTGAATGGCTGGGCATTTAACTAGTTTATATATAAATCTCAGTGTTTAACTGTAGTTTATTCATTTGTGTTTTCAGGTGTAACAATTAAGACTCAGAAGCGTAAAGCATGCTTTGGACTGGAACTGAGCTCGGAACTATCAGACTCTCGGCAGCTACAACAGTTCTGCAGGTTGAAGACTACTCTACACAGTCCTTGCCATACTTGGAATACTTCTGCACATATTTATACAGTGCTTGACAAAATAATATTGTATAGTAATAGCAACGCTTCATGCTTCGTCTAGCATGGTCAAAGAACATGATTGAATGAAAGATCTTAGCACAATAATTTTTCCTAATGCTGGCTTAAGCTATAATAACATATCTTAGTATAGTTAGACTCAAACTAGCTTAAGTTACTCTGTTCATCGGACAAAAAAACTTGATCAATTTAAAATATATTATTTTATACCCAAACATTTTTCATCAGCCGTGCAAAGCTGGCGATCAGCCGATAAGGCATAAACATGAACTTGCACAAAATTTTTGAACATTTTTGTTATTAGCAAGTATCGGTTTTTTTTTTATTTGTGAATTTTTTTGTATGAAAAGATATGACTGCCAGGATGTTTTAAGATTAAAATAAACAAAACTTGAAACAATGAAAATCTCGAATAAAGATCTCAGTTCAATAGCCAATATGAATACCCAGGTCAACCCCAATCAAGTCTCGTCGATTTTTATCATCAAACATCCTTGCAGTCAGATCAACTCAAACATCAAAAGTAGATCCAAAAGATAGACCACAGTCTTTTTAAATCACTTAGCTTTTTAGTCTCTAACTCCTTCCTTATCTATATACACGCACATTAATATCAGTGTTTGTACCTCGTCTGTAGGTCTGTTTGTCTAGTTATAGCAACAAAGTTTTAGCAATGAAAAATCATTTTTGCACTAGATTTGCACTCGAAAATCTACTAACATGGGCCGGCCCATGACCACATGACTTAGCCGTTTTTAACACACCCGCTTCTTATACCATATACTGTATATTCTTTTAGCAGTTGCACACGTTAAATGTGTATGTTTTATTATTAATTATAAAAGTGTGCCCTCAGGTTGCGGTGCCCTTTGTGACACAATTTTTTTACTCTACGAAATGGATTACCATGTTTTGAGTACGTAAACGAAAATGTTTCAACTTTCTCCACAATACGATATCATCAGGAAAATTCTATTAAAATTAAAATATGGCTGTTGATATGCTAATTAAATTCGAAATAACAATTATGTCGATATATTATTCACTATAATCCCTCTTACTAATCCCTCTTAATAGAGGCGAGTCGATCCACAAACTTGAGATGAGTCAGTACGCAGCTGCAGGGTACAACCAATACACTGACTCGAGGTGATCTGATACCCAGACTCTAAGGTGAACCGATACACAGAGTCTCAGGAGTGGTGATACAGATTAAAGAGCGAGATGTTACATGAACTCAAAAGATGGTGTATGTGTTTCGACACAGTGCAATGATGGCGCACACATGTAGCCTCAAAAATAGTTGGTGTCCAATCCATGGAACTCACAACTCAACCAGCTATGATAGGCTGGCTAATATTGCAACGCTAGAACCAGAAACAATGACAATAACTAATATTACCTACTGAATTATCAAGTTACTAGGTGATTCTACGCATTCATCCAGTGGCTCTTATAATAAATTTTAGCTTTGATAAGCAACCTGGTATTGCAATGCTAAAGTCGATAAAATGCTATCATTCTTTCGAAAAACCAAGCAAGTTGTATTTAAAAACTCAGTATATTGGCCTGAACCATGACTAACAGCACCAGCCATGGTACCACGGACGATGGCAAAATTCAGGCTTATATAGTAATTCAATAGGAAAATCCACAGCTTAGTAGCTATGCAAAGATTTGACTAAACTATGACAAGAAAATAGTTTGAATGCAAAAACGATGAAATACATGACTAATTTATGTGGTAACATGAAAATTAGTGCTTTACTAGTGAATGACCAGCCACCCAGGGTAATAAAAATCTTTGCGCAGAGAAATTATTTTTCAGGTAACGTATATATCATTTACCATCCAAACTTTTAAAGTTTATATCATGAGAAAAAATTTGTTGCACCTAAAATAAATTAACAGCAAAATAAATGTAATAAAAAATGTTGTAATACAAAATAATTAGTCAGTAATAGCTACATAGGCGGTTTTGCTACAATGAAAATTGATTTTACACTAATATAATTAGTTGGAACTGAGAAAACAAAATAAATATTATGAGTATATTGAATTAATAATACCAATTAGTGTTATTACATAAAATTCTGTGTGTAGTAAAGATTGTTGCAGCAGATTTTATCAATCTAAACCCTAAATACATGTACAACGATACTGGTTCTTCTCAATACAGGTACATATGCAAAAACGAGATATCAAAATTAAATACATCAGTAAAGCGCAAAATGTGCTTTGTCTGACCAAATGAAAAGAGAGTGTAGAAAAAAATCCTACTTGAGATTGCCAAAGTGAACATTTTTTAATTTCGCAATTTTTAACAATGGCCTTTTGGAAACAGAAATCGAAAATTGAACTTGTGCTGGTACAGTTGCACATCTAAAATTGAAATGGCACATTTTAAATGTACAATTTAAAATAGATATTGATTATCAAACATTAAAAAAACATTAAGAAAAACCAACTCAAAAGGTAATATTAATTAATAATAAAAAGTACACAGTTAACTTGTAAGCCGTAACAGCAATAAGAATATAAAATATACCTAGATGTAATTATGAGTGGTACCACTTAGACCCGCGGTTAGACATGTTTGTTTGTAGAATTGCTCACTGAAGGTTCTGAAATAAAACTTGGTGCAAAGTGCTTTTATGATGCTAGATTTAAATCACTAAAGCTGGACACGCACACAACACCCAGACTTTTAAATTTGAGACTTTGAAAGCAATATAGATCCCTAATATTGATGTGATAATCAATGGTTGAAAAGCAAAGATTAATATTTTAGCAATGTAGAGACATTGCTAAGTATTTGCACTTTAAGAGAAGTTGAGATTTTACTTATCTGTGTGGTTGTAATAAACTTTACTGACTTTAAATAATGACCTTTAACAACTACAGCACCATGAACTCTAAAAACAAATGCAAGTAATCTAAAAGAACTGTTTTAGTAATTTAATATCTGATCAACTACGAGTAAAGCAGACTGGTTCATTTTGGCTGAGCAAGCTAACTGCTCGTTCGTCTGCTAAAACCGAGTTCACAGGTCATGGTTAGTCCTGTAATCACATATTACTCGCTAACAAGTATGGCCTATTCAAACTAATCAAATACGAGATAGCAACACCAAAGACCTAACAAACTGTAAACTGTATCACGCAGCTTGACTCAAAATCCTTGGGTAATAGAAATTATGATGAAATGCAATTGATGAACAGGCAAAAAATTACATCTTCTATAGTTAAGTCTATGAGAAATGAGTATTATACTCAACAGAAAAAAATCACTGGGCTATGTTTAGTGAAAGTTGTCAACTCTTGCATTTTCACCGGTCATTTTGTTTGCAGAAGAACACCCTAGCGAATAAATCAATTCATGAATTCAGTTAGCATTAGAGTGAAAAACCTCCACTCCCACATAACATGTATTTAACTTTATGTATGACCTTCTATTCTATATGTAATTATATATGTGACCTCTCATATGAAAATCAACTAAAATGATAGATTTTTAGATTTTGAGTTAGTAACACAGCCAGATGTAGAATTTTAGGGAGAATTTAAAGCATTTTGAATTTTTGAGTTAGCTTAATTAGTTCATGAGATATTGCGAATATTTCGAAGGCACATCAGCCAAAATTTTCAAAATCTGAAACGAAAAAAATCGCGAGTAAAGACACAACGCACAGAAATAGGTTGTTTACGCTAGGTTCTCCTTGGATACGGCCATTTGTATTTCCCTGACTGACGTGAAACTTGGTCTCTAGGGTAAGTAGGCATGCTGAAACAGCTGGTGTACACTATTTTAAAGTCAGGACAACAAAAGAATAGTAAACCCTGCTCTCTAATCAGAAAAAAACTGGACATTTTTACGCATCCGTACTTTACACTAACCGCACATTAGGAATAAGATGAGAAGCTTTTAGGTATATCACCACTAACTGATTGGCTTTAGGATTTAACATCACATCTTAAATTCATACTAAGGTTTATTTTTTCAAAAAAGTGAGTCTAAAAAACACAAGGGGTATCAGACCCAAAACCACGATAGCATTCCTACTCACATCTGACTCAGAAAAAAGCTAAAATTCATGCTATGGTCACGTTTTACGTCTTTTACCATGAGGCTTTGGGCAAATTAAATCTTCAATGCAAAGACGGAAAAATTCTCGAATGCTATTATGCAAGTATTCTCAATGTTCATAGTCTAAACCTTCAAGTTTCATCACATTTAGCAGTCAATTGATACCTTCGAGTCTTACATCATACATCATGGCAGGGGAGTTTAGATACGTCTGAACTTTTGCTTTTTCTAAACAAAACAAAAGCATGGCTGTGCATCAAAGTGACCCTGGTAGCATGGTTAGCAAACAGTACACACAACAATCTATGAGAATAACCTGCCATCGTACCGGGGTAAGCTTGGCTGAATGAAAACTTGCGAAAGCTCCTAATTTCTTTAATTTAGAATTAAATCCTTAAATTCCTTTAAATTAAAAATAATTTCTTTTAATTTAGAATTTTTTTAAATTCCCAATTAACTTTAAAATATCTGAAGAATGAGTTAATGAGGTGATTGGCAATGGATTCTGACTCTGAGACACCTTTATGAGTAATAGTCTTAGTGGCTTAGTGATCGTGTGACCAAGGGATTGATTGCTCATGCCATAGGGTTGGTGTCAACAAGAAAAAAAATAATCACACAAGCAATGACACATTGAATAAGTCATGTGGTAACTGGCTAAAAATTATGAGTGAAGACACACCTAATTCAGGCAAGTGAGTACGACTGATCACTGAGTCATGTATTGCATGATGTAATTTTATATCTCAGGTAGGCATACGCTGGGCCAGCAACTAGTAGGCTACTACACCCATACAATTACTACCAAAAATAAACAGGGGAGATCAGAAAAAATTCAATAAGACTCACTTCTCTGTCTAAAGTTGCATCTTGCCCTTTTTCTGATCTTCTCCTTATGCTCAAAAGGTTTTGTGGTGTTTCCATCATCCACACAAGTAGAGATTCGGCCATGATAACCAAATCTAACTCTGTCTTTGACATTCCTTTGTTGTAAGTCAGCTGACTGAAAATCAGAATTCTGTCAAACTTTTTGATGCAGTCACACTTGCAACTGAAGCTAATAGGTTCATCAGACACCATAGGATAAGTTGGTAAGCTGGCAGCAAGCGTTTTTGAGTAATTAACCAAAGTACTATACGAATGAGTAACAGTTAATCCTTTGGTAGGTTCAACATCGCCTTCTTCATCGTCAATAAATTCAGGCATCCGAGCTCGCAGGTCATCACTAACATGAAAATCCAAATCTCTAGACATTTTTTCTTCATATTCAGTATCAATTTCATTGAGCAATATGCTAAGTTCCTCAGATTCATCAGATTAAAAAAGTTTTTCGAAGTTTTAGAATCTTCACGAGTCGCTATTTTGATGACATCACGATTGCATAGCAACGACTTCGATCGCAAGTTTTTGGCATAAGGAGCCTACGAAATCACTTTTTGACTTCAGAATGAATTCCTCACACTTCGATTGATCTAGGGTGAAAGAATAAACAAAGTAGCCATGTGCTCCCCAATAAACCTAATGCAAACTTCGAAGCTCCATTACTCACAATAGTGAATGTCGACTTTTGGTTGATTTTCACGCAAGAGGTCACATATGCAAATAAAATCGTATAAATACCTTGATGTTGAAATCAAAATCATTATTGTCAATTTCATCAACTTTTGTATTGGAGTTGTTTGAAATGATTTTGCAGTGAAAAATGGCAGAAAAAATTTTAATAAAAACATGCAGAATCCTGAAAAAATGATAACAACCTTGACTAATTCTGTAAAGATTTCCAATTCATTGGCAATAAGAGCAATTTTAAGCCCCGATGATGGCTACAAAACATTTTGGAACTCAGCTATGTTTATTGACTAAACTTGAGGACTAGTTTGTAATTTATGTAGTAGCTATTCTCCCTTTGTTAAGAAAAGAGGAAAATTCCACTGACCATCACCATTGAAAAGTTTAGGAACGATTAACATAGCAAAGAATCAAAGTTTTTGGCCCATATTTTAGGGAAAGAATCAACAACTCTAATTACCTATGTATTTCAAACAACTTGGGTAAACTTAATGAGAAACCAGCAGGCCAATGAACAAACCAGCCAGCGGGACAGAAAGAAAGAGGCGGTAGGGATCTGCAGCAAAAAAGAAGCCAAAACATGGGAAGATTAATATAAAACCAAGATAGCCAAATAGCCGGCAGCAAACAGCTTGTCGAGAATCGACTCATCTAGAAGAGAATACACATCACATATGATTCACCTAAATAGGTGGTAAGCTAGGAAGCAATAAAGCTCTAAAAAGGAGAGTTTATTCACACCCTTGCTAATAGAAAGAGCTATCACTACACGCCTAGTATATGTAACTTTTATATATATACATATATATATATATGTATATATATATTGTTTCCTCACCCCGGTTAACCCGTATGGGTGGTAGTTTCTGCTCTAACTCGGGTCTCCTACCAGAGACCTGGGAGTTTGAGCACTCACCTCAAGATCTTAGCTGTTTCCAATAGCGCACTTTTCTGCAACTCACCTGAGTTGATTGCTGTTGGTATCTGGGCAAACCACATTTTATGTGCCGGTGTTATTGCACCCAGTGCCCCAATGACTACTAGGACTACAGTTGTTATACATATATATACATATATATATATAAAAATTGTTTCCTCACCCCGGATACCCCGTATGGGTGGTAAATTCTGCTCTAACTCGGGTCTCCTACCAGAGACCTGGGAGTTTGAGCACTCGTCTCAAGATCTTAGCTGTTCCCAATAGCGCACTTTTCTGCAACTCACCTGAGTTGATTGTTGTTGGTATTTGGGCAAGCCACATTTTATGCGCCGGTGTTATTGCGCCCAGTGCCCCAATGACTACTGGGATTACGGTTGTTCTTACATTCCAGCATTTTTCAATTTCTTCTCCAAGAGGGAGATATTTTTCTACCTTTTCTTTTTCTTTGCTGGCTATATTGTAGTCATTGGGTACTGCTATATCTATTATAGTAGCCCTCTTGTTCTCCTTGTCTACCACCACTATATCTGGTTGGTTTGCTAAGACATGCTTGTCAGTTTGGATGTAGAAGTCCCAGAGGATCTTAGCGCGGTCATTTTCATTGACCTTACCAGGAGCTTCCCACCAGTGTTGTGGTTTATTAAGGCCATACTCATCACATAGACTTCTATACACAATACCTGCGACATGATTATGCCGCTCAGTGTATGCGTTCCCTGCTAGCTGTCTGCATCCACTGATGATGTGTTGGATGGTCTCAGGTGCATCTTTGCACAGTCTGCATCTAGGATCGTCTCTAGTGTGATAGATTTTCGTTTGGAGTTGCCTTGTTGGGAGCACTTGCTCCTGGGCTGCCATGATTAGCGACTCTGTATTGGCCGTTAGGTTTCCTTTGTTCAGCCACATATATGTCTGGTGAAGATCGCCAACCTTAGATATTTGTTGGTGGTAATATATATATATATATATATATATATATAAATATTTATATATATAAATATATATATAAATATATATATATATATAAAACTATGTGTACTAAAAAACTACAAGTTTTGTTAAAACATTCTATTGCTTAAAGTTTTGAGCGTTAGGCTAAAGACTATCCTTTAGTTTCCATATATATTTACTTAGCTCTGTGGCATTCCTTTTTGATAGTGGCCTAGACCACAACATCAAATAGTCAATCTTAAAAACTGCAAGATCTTATAGCCCTACCACTAAGAAATGCGAACTCTGTATATGGGAGAAGTATTACATAATATGCAAGCCTCAATTAGCCACCTTAAGTAAGCCCAACGAAATGCTATCCAGTTGCCGTCATGCCAGTAAATACCTGCTAAGAAACAGTATTACTTAAAACTCTGACTTTTAGCTTTTATACAACATTACCACTAGTGGAATTTTTATTTTTAACATTTTATCTGAAGAGTGCAAGCTTAACACACAAAACTTTAAGTAATAAAATGTTTTAGCAAAACTTGTAGTTTTTAGTACACATAGATATATATATATATATATACAATAAAGTATAGGCTAAAAGTCAGCATAAAGTGCTCGATACTAAAGTAGAGCTTACTATAAATTTGGTAAGAAATTTATTAAAATTTGACTAAGCAAAAAATTACTAAAAGTTTCGTATTACACAAAAGGTGTGTAACACTCATCAGATAAAATGCTTAGTGAGGACTATACACAAGATTCTGCATTAGCTGGTAAGCTGAAATAAAAGCTCAGGTATTAAAAGCTAGATGGATAAGATCTATTATGTAATGCTATTTCGTAAAAGGTGTTTCTTAGCATGTCTACATGTAGATATAAGTTCACTACGTTTGTTAAGAGTTGCCTTCTCAGGTCTGTAAATGATGAAATATTTTTCTAATGTACATAATCTGCACTTTCCGGTGCTTTTAGAGTATGGCTTGGCGTGTGATAAAATCTTCCAGGCTATGTTGTAGTCAGCGCCGCTTTCCTTGAGTTCCCATATGTGGCTGCTTAGCTCGGTAGAGTAGCGTTTAGAAATGTCCTTGAATGTGGATTTGTGAAGGTTATATCTAGTTTTGAAGCTGTTTTCGGTTAGCCCTACATATGTGGCTGCAGGTTTATTGTTATCAGTGGTAGTTACGCTTGCCTGGTATATCACTGATTTTGCTAAGCAATTGTCTGGTAATGGGCAGGTGTTCTTATTCCTGCAATTGCAGCCAGGATTAGTTGTTTCTTGATGGTTCAGTGACAGCAGCCTCTGATTGTGAGAGTTGATAGCCTGTTTCACATTGTTCATGCAGCTATAGCTTAATTTTATAATACTTCTGTTAAAGATTTTGTGTAGCTTGTGGTCAGTAGAGAATTCTTCATCGATTAATTTAAAGAAAGTTTTCCCGATGTTGGTGTGTACGGTGTTGCTGTAAGGGGGGTTATACCAGATTATGTTTCTTTTTCTTTGTCTATGTCTAGCCTTTAGTGGTGTAGCTTTAGGTGAAGAGAATTCTAGCTTGTGTTGGTATCCGCTTTTTCTTAAGGCTTCCTGATAAATAGGTGCAGCTTTGCTGAAGGCATTTCCATCTGATGAAATTTCTGAGAGTCTTTTGTTGATTGCCAGTGGTATATTTTTAATGATGTTAGGCGGGTGGTTTGAATCTTTGTGAACATAGGTAATGGTGGTGTTTGGCTTAGTGTAGGGCTCATACTTCCCGTTTTCTAGGTTTAGGGTTACGTCTAGAAAATTTACTATCTTCCTGTTGGCTTCTATTAGTATTCTTAGATCATGTGAGCTAAAGATAGCGCACAGGTCTTTCTTGATGTTGTCAACTTGGCGGGGGGTTGCGTGTAAAGCTCCCAGACCATCGTCTCTATATAGTCCAAATTTGTTATTGTATTTTTTAGATATTTGGTACAATATGTATGCGCCTACTAGCTCACATGTTTCAGCACCATCAAAACATCCCATAGTTACATCAAAGAGATTTTGGGAAGTTTTCTTACCCCATGGCTGTCCATTATTATACAAGATTGACTTTAGGTGAAGAGAATTCTAGCTTGTGTTGGTATCCGCTTTTTCTTAAGGCTTCCTGATAAATAGGTGCAGCTTTGCTGAAGGCATTTCCATCTGATGAAATTTCTGAGAGTCTTTTGTTGATTGCCAGTGGTATATTTTTAATGATGTTAGGCGGGTGGTTTGAATCTTTGTGAACATAGGTAATGGTGGTGTTTGGCTTAGTGTAGGGCTCATACTTCCCGTTTTCTAGGTTTAGGGTTACGTCTAGAAAATTTACTATCTTCCTGTTGGCTTCTATTAGTATTCTTAGATCATGTGAGCTAAAGATAGCGCACAGGTCTTTCTTGATGTTGTCAACTTGGCGGAGGGTTGCGTGTAAAGCTCCCAGACCATCGTCTCTAACTTTCGGGAAAACTTTCTTTAAATTAATCGATGAAGAATTCTCTACTGACCACAAGCTACACAAAATCTTTAACAGAAGTATTATAAAATTAAGCTATAGCTGCATGAACAATGTGAAACAGGCTATCAACTCTCACAATCAGAGGCTGCTGTCACTGAACCATCAAGAAACAACTAATCCTGGCTGCAATTGCAGGAATAAGAACACCTGCCCATTACCAGACAATTGCTTAGCAAAATCAGTGATATACCAGGCAAGCGTAACTACCACTGATAACAATAAACCTGCAGCCACATATGTAGGGCTAACCGAAAACAGCTTCAAAACTAGATATAACCTTCACAAATCCACATTCAAGGACATTTCTAAACGCTACTCTACCGAGCTAAGCAGCCACATATGGGAACTCAAGGAAAGCGGCGCTGACTACAACATAGCCTGGAAGATTTTATCACACGCCAAGCCATACTCTAAAAGCACCGGAAAGTGCAGATTATGTACATTAGAAAAATATTTCATCATTTACAGACCTGAGAAGGCAACTCTTAACAAACGTAGTGAACTTATATCTACATGTAGACATGCTAAGAAACACCTTTTACGAAATAGCATTACATAATAGATCTTATCCATCTAGCTTTTAATACCTGAGCTTTTATTTCAGCTTACCAGCTAATGCAGAATCTTGTGTATAGTCCTCACTAAGCATTTTATCTGATGAGTGTTACACACCTTTTGTGTAATACGAAACTTTTAGTAATTTTTTGCTTAGTCAAATTTTAATAAATTTCTTACCAAATTTATAGTAAGCTCTACTTTAGTATCGAGCACTTTATGCTGACTTTTAGCCTATACTTTATTGTATCACGCTCCTTCCTAGTTGAGCACTTTCGCAAAAGTCACCATGGAACTATTAAGACTTGAGTATTCCACCAAGAATATAGCAGCACCAACTGAGAAAGACTATATCAACAGGATTATCGATAAAACCGAAAACTTCTGCAAAAGACTAAGATGGAGAGCATTCTTTTATCTCAATCCAGATGCTACAACCAACAACATAGAGACCTTCAAGTTTAAATCTACTAAGTCACCACCTCAAATACAAGAACTGCAGAACTTTGAGAAAAAACTTATACAAATGATAAGAAACATCAAATTTAGAACGACTCACAACCAATTCCAAAGAAAACTAGCAACAGACTTGCAGAGGAAAATCAAAAATAACAGTAAATTAATTGTGCCTGCTGATAAAACATCTAATTTCTACACCATGAGTCCTGAGGACTACAACACACTGCTACTTAACAACATCACACAGACCTACAAGAAAATAGACAGTAGAGAGCTCAAGACTATTACAAGAGAAGCTAAATCTATAGCTAGAGATCTGGAAATAGATGACAGAGTGTATAGCACTGCAGAAAAAAATGCCTACATCACCGTCAAGGATCACAAAGAGAGCTTTTTTAACAATCCAAAATGCCGGCTCATAAACCCAACGAAATCAGAACTGGGTCAGATCAGCAAAAAACTGTTGGAAGACATCAACACCCGTATAAAAAGCTCCACACTGATTAACCAGTGGAGAAACACAGCAGATGCATTGCAGTGGTTCAAGGAAATCCCCAACAAGAGCAAACACACATTCATCAGCTTTGACGTCATCGAATTCTATCCTTCTATATCAGAAAAACTACTTCTGTCTGCTCTGGAATTTGCCGCTGGTTACACCACCATCACAGAAAGAGATAAGGCAATAATACTACACACCAAAAAGTCAATCTTGTATAATAATGGACAGCCATGGGGTAAGAAAACTTCCCAAAATCTCTTTGATGTAACTATGGGATGTTTTGATGGTGCTGAAACATGTGAGCTAGTAGGCGCATACATATTGTACCAAATATCTAAAAAATACAATAACAAATTTGGACTATATAGAGACGATGGTCTGGGAGCTTTACACGCAACCCCCCGCCAAGTTGACAACATCAAGAAAGACCTGTGCGCTATCTTTAGCTCACATGATCTAAGAATACTAATAGAAGCCAACAGGAAGATAGTAAATTTTCTAGACGTAACCCTAAACCTAGAAAACGGGAAGTATGAGCCCTACACTAAGCCAAACACCACCATTACCTATGTTCACAAAGATTCAAACCACCCGCCTAACATCATTAAAAATATACCACTGGCAATCAACAAAAGACTCTCAGAAATTTCATCAGATGGAAATGCCTTCAGCAAAGCTGCACCTATTTATCAGGAAGCCTTAAGAAAAAGCGGATACCAACACAAGCTAGAATTCTCTTCACCTAAAGCTACACCACTAAAGGCTAGACATAGACAAAGAAAAAGAAACATAATCTGGTATAACCCCCCTTACAGCAACACCGTACACACCAACATCGGGAAAACTTTCTTTAAATTAATCGATGAAGAATTCTCTACTGACCACAAGCTACACAAAATCTTTAACAGAAGTATTATAAAATTAAGCTATAGCTGCATGAACAATGTGAAACAGGCTATCAACTCTCACAATCAGAGGCTGCTGTCACTGAACCATCAAGAAACAACTAATCCTGGCTGCAATTGCAGGAATAAGAACACCTGCCCATTACCAGACAATTGCTTAGCAAAATCAGTGATATACCAGGCAAGCGTAACTACCACTGATAACAATAAACCTGCAGCCACATATGTAGGGCTAACCGAAAACAGCTTCAAAACTAGATATAACCTTCACAAATCCACATTCAAGGACATTTCTAAACGCTACTCTACCGAGCTAAGCAGCCACATATGGGAACTCAAGGAAAGCGGCGCTGACTACAACATAGCCTGGAAGATTTTATCACACGCCAAGCCATACTCTAAAAGCACCGGAAAGTGCAGATTATGTACATTAGAAAAATATTTCATCATTTACAGACCTGAGAAGGCAACTCTTAACAAACGTAGTGAACTTATATCTACATGTAGACATGCTAAGAAACACCTTTTACGAAATAGCATTACATAATAGATCTTATCCATCTAGCTTTTAATACCTGAGCTTTTATTTCAGCTTACCAGCTAATGCAGAATCTTGTGTATAGTCCTCACTAAGCATTTTATCTGATGAGTGTTACACACCTTTTGTGTAATACGAAACTTTTAGTAATTTTTTGCTTAGTCAAATTTTAATAAATTTCTTACCAAATTTATATATATATATATATAAAATTTATTCATGTGAAACCTTAGATAAAAAACAACTTCATTACTATTAGTTTCATGTCTGTTACGCAAACAATCATCAGATAAAATTGATTTGGTCCCACTGAGTTATATATGTAAGAGAGGTGTAATTACTATAACGACTGATAGCTATGTAATTGCATTTCGTAGTGTGTATTTAGCAGAATGTCGGCATGTGGAAGCTAGCTCATTACGCTTGTTGAGTGAGCTCATTTCTGGCTTTGTGAGGATGATGTACTTTTCTGATATGCACAGGTTACAACGCTTGGTGGCTGGGTCGTATGGCCTTGCGTGTTGAACGATTTTCCATTCAATTGTATACTGTATGTTCAGGCCTTTTAGCTGCCAGATGTAGTTACTAAGCTCTGTGGCAGATTGCTTGTCCTGGTGCCTGAAAGATGATATTTGGCCGCTGAATCGTGTCTTAAAGGTATTTTCTGTGAGGCCAATATAACTTTCTGTAGGTTTGCTACCGACGTCTGCGGTGACTACAGCTTGGTAAATGAGCGACTTGCTAAGACCTACATGATGATCTACAACCTCTATGATGAGTGCAATAACCAAAGCCATGCCGGCTCGGACGTCGCCCGGTCAAACAAGGTCCGCGCTGCCTGTAGCTGAACCAGGACAAGGCAGTGAAAAATGGGCTACTGGTTCAAAACGGATGAAATGGACTCGGACTGATAACACGGACCTCATGCAGTGCTACTTTATGAGTGAACCTCAAAAGTGGGGCTACATGGGAAGGATGCGTCAACTGTGGATAAACATGCGCCCTGAATTGCCACTAACCGCTAAGCAACTTGTAGCTCAGAGGAGTAACATAATCAAGCGGCATCTCATATCACAACTTGAGGTAGATGAAATTAGGGAAAAGTTCACCTAAGTAACCTCAACCAACGAGGAATGCATATCAACACACACTGTCATGGATACACGATCATGTGTTGACTCTTGGGCTGAAGAGGACATGCATTTGGACCTTGACCCAAGGGTGAAAGAGCTTGCTGAAAATATCATCTACAAGATGTCAGCTGCTAATGATTATGGTAGCAGGGTACCACTACGAAGAGTTAGCAAGGCCATACCTAAGAAGCTGTTAGAAGACATTAACATGGCACTGGAGTCGATCTCAACTGTATCAATCAGTGAAACTAATGCCTTAATCTACAGCACAGCAACCGTCATCTTGGAGGAGATGGATATTAAGCCAATGCCAACAAGGCTTCAAGCCATTCCATCCTGGCAGCTGAGGCTACAAAATAAGATCAAGGACTTGCGCAAGAAAGTTAGTAGGCTCAGTGAAAGATCTAACCACAGTTTGGAGCGTCCAAAAAGGGAAGCCACTATAGAAGCTCTAGGATCTGCCAAACAGCGGCTAGTAGCACTCTCGGCACGACTGAAGCGGTACACCAAAGAGCGAGATAACAAGAAAATGAACAAACTGTTCATCAATAATCCATCTAGAGTGTATTCCCAGTTCAAAGGTGAACTGCAGAGGCCAATGTCTGAGCCTCCCCGATCTAGCACTTCAAAGTTCTGGAAGGACATCTGGGAGAAAGAGACCACTCATAACACCACTGCAAATTGGCTGAAGAGGCTTAAAGAGAACCATCAACACACTGTGGCTCAGCAAGGACTCACCATCAGCAAAGAAGACATCAAGTGCAGAGTGCAGCGTATGAAGAACTGGGCAGCACCTGGCCATGACATGATTCAAGCCTTCTGGTTAAAAAAGTTGACATCACTTCACACTAGAATGGCTAAGCAGATGGAATACCTAATAGAACAAGGTGACCATCCAGAATGGCTGACCAAAGGACAAACTGTGCTTCTGATAAAAGATCCAAAGCAGGGGCCGATTCCCAAAAACTATCGACCAATAACGTGCTTGCCCACCACTTGGAAACTGCTCTCAGGAATAGTTGCAGACAAACTGGAAGAACACATGAGTCACTATATGACCAGTGCTCAGAAAGGAATTGAGCGCAACACCCGAGGAGCTAAACATCAGTTACTGGTGGATCGGACGGTCTGTCAAGACAGCAGGAGAAGGCAAACCAATCTTGCCATGGCTTGGATTGACTACAGAAAGGCCTATGACTCAATTCCCCATAGTTGGATACTTGAGTGCCTCAGTATGTACAATGTTCACCCTGCTCTTGTGGCATTCATCAAGATGTCAATGACCAAATGGAAGACGGAACTGGAGGCTAATGGCAAAAAGCTGGCGAGTGTACAAATTAAGCAAGGCATCTATCAAGGTGACTCCTTATCACCGCTGCTCTTCTGCATATGCCTAAACCCTCTAAGCAATATGCTGGAGGAGACTCAATATGGGTACCAGTTTAAGAGTGGCACCAAGATAAACCACCTCTTCTACATGGATGACATCAAGCTGTACGCTAACAAAGAAAGGGACATTGATTCGCTAATACACCTCACTCAGGTATACAGCAAGGACATCGGAATGACCTTCGGTATTGAGAAATGTGGAAGGCTAATTCTTAAGAAAGGCCATTCTATGCTCACAGATGGCCTAAGAATGCCAAATGGTACCATCAAAGATATAGAAGAAGGGTACAAGTACTTGGGGATTATGCAAAGCAACATCAACCACGAAGCCGAGGTACGTCACAAAGCCATTACCGAATACAAGAAACGCCTTCGGCAGGTCTTACGGAGCCAGCTCAATGCCAAGAACCAAATCATGGCAATAAATACCTACGCACTGCCAGTAATAAGATATCCAGCAGGCATAATAAAGTGGACTGGGGAAGCCATCAAAGAAACAGATATAGCAACTCGTAAACTGCTGACCATGCACGGAGCACTCCACCCAAAATCTGATACTATTAGATTGTATCTTGATAGGAAAGATGGCGGTAGGGGACTCAAAAGTGTACAGCAGACAGTGAAAGAGGAGGAGCAAAGCATCAAAGCATATGCAGCCTCCATGGCCATCTCAGATAATTTGCTAGCTGAATTTCAATCGGCTGCTCTCACAACGGACCTACGCCCTGATGATGAGGAAATTGACTGGCATACGAAACCTCTTCATGGTGCTTACCACCAACAAATATCTAAGGTTGGCGATCTTCACCAGACATATATGTGGCTGAACAAAGGAAACCTAACGGCCAATAAAGAGTCGCTAATCATGGCAGCCCAGGAGCAAGTGCTCCCAACAAGGCAACTCCAAACGAAAATCTATCACACTAGAGACGATCCTAGATGCAGACTGTGCAAAGATGCACCTGAGACCATCCAACACATCATCAGTGGATGCAGACAGCTAGCAGGGAACGCATACACTGAGCGGCATAATCATGTCGCAGGTATTGTGTATAGAAGTCTATGTGATGAGTATGGCCTTAATAAACCACAACACTGGTGGGAAGCTCCTGGTAAGGTCAATGAAAATGACCGCGCTAAGATCCTCTGGGACTTCTACATCCAAACTGACAAGCATGTCCTAGCAAACCAACCAGATATAGTGGTGGTAGACAAGGAGAACAAGAGGGCTACTATAATAGATATAGCAGTACCCAATGACTACAATATAGCCAGCAAAGAAAAAGAAAAGGTAGAAAAATATCTCCCTCTTGGAGAAGAAATTGAAAAATGCTGGAATGTAAGAACAACCGTAATCCCAGTAGTCATTGGGGCACTGGGCGCAATAACACCGGCGCATAAAATGTGGCTTGCCCAAATACCAACAACAATCAACTCAGGTGAGTTGCAGAAAAGTGCGCTATTGGGAACAGCTAAGATCTTGAGACGAGTGCTCAAACTCCCAGGTCTCTGGTAGGAGACCCGAGTTAGAGCAGAATTTACCACCCATACGGGGTATCCGGGGTGAGGAAACAATTTTTTTTTTATATATATATATATATATATATATATATTGTATAGATATTTCACTTCGGTTTGGTTGAGCACTCTGTGAGCGATGTGGCACCATTAGCCTTTGTGCAAAGCTCATCACTTTTGTGATTTGAGCACTCTGGTGTCAGCACATTGACTTTGTTAAAGTCTGTGAGGCAACTTAGTTGTTTCGTGGCAGGAAGTGAACTCTCATTTGTAATGGGATTTGTGTCCCTTGCCTAAGCTCTGAGCTGCACTGATGAGGCTTCAATAGCCAAAACAGTAATGTATGTAGCATGAGTATATATATATATATATATATTTATTTCTCAAAGTTTGTGTGCGTGTGTATATGTGTGTCATTTCAGCAATAGTTATAGCGTGCGGTGATTATTTTACCAATGCGGCCACACGTTACGATGCCCCTGTTAAGAAATATTAACTGTACAGTTAAAAGGCTGCATAGTATTCACTTTTTAACTATACAGTGAATAAGTTTCTCGTTGTTGCTCTACAAGCTGTTTTGCAAGGTGTGCAGATCATGAGTAATAAAAACCCATATAAGTTGTAAAATTAATAATTTTATTGTTATAAGAAAAATGAATGTAGAATGCTAAAAAAAGATATCGTAAACATGGTAGAGAACATATAATTTGCTTGCCTTAGTTCTGCTTTAAAAACTAATGGCTAACTTATTAACAGCTTTCTCGTCAATTTTGCCCTTTTTTATACTTGTCCTTGAGTCATTGTCAAATTTCAGTGGTTGATGGTGTTTTACTTGAAGTTCTTGAATCATCCTTTGCGTAATATTTATTTTAGGATCTCTGCAATGAGCTAACATTTGTCACTAATGTTGGAGTTCCAAGACGGTACCCAAATATATCTCATGTTTGGTAGCAAATTGTGAAAGCCTGGCCATAACTTAAAACTATTGTTAGTCACATTGTGAAATTGATTTTGCAGAAATCCTCACTTTAAGATGCTACTAGCTAGCTAACTTACATGAAACAAGAAGTTTTTTTTAATTTATACCTTTCTTTTAACAGCCATTTCAGCAGTCTTTTTTCGTAAAATACAATATCGCAGTTTATGAGTAATTATGTTACATTTGGTTACTGCTGAACAAGATATATTAATATACTCATGATATGTACATGTATTTTGTTTTCTCAGTTCGCCCTAACTATATCAGTGCCAAATCATTTTTCATTGCAATCATTGTAGCGAAACAAACTATCTAGCCATTACTTGGTATATAATTTACATTTAAACACTTTTTTTTTTTCATAATTTATTCTAACTGCACAAAACACTTTTGCCATTATTTGAAGTTTCAAAGTTGATAAGGAAAATGTTGCACATGTTAAATGGAAATACATTTTTTGCGCAAAGATTCTTATTACTCTGGGTCGTTGGTCATTCACCTAGTCAAGCACTAATGTTCATATTACCACATTAATTAGTCATGTATTTTATTATTTTGGTATCCAAACTATTTTTTTACTGTCATAGTTCAGCCAAATCTTTATATAGCCACTAAACTGTAGATTTTCTTATTGAGTTACTATACAAGCCCCGATTTTGCCATTGTCTATGGTACCATGGCTGATGCTGTTAGTCATGGTACATATAAATATACCGAGTTTTTAAACTACAACTTGCTTGGTTTCTTTTAAATAATGTTAAGCATAGTCACATGGTCTTGTCATTGTTCTGACTTTAGCATTGAAATATCAGCCAGCATATCAAAGCTGCAATTTTTCAACAGCCACTGCATTAACACAAAGAATTACCGAGTAACTTGATAATTTAGTGGATAATATTGGTTCTTGTTGTTGTTGCGGATTTCAGCATTGCGATATTAGCCAACTTATCATAGCTGCCTGACCTGGGAGTTCCATGAATTGAACATCAATGATATTTGAAGCTACATATATGTGCCATCATTACATGGTGTCAAAACACGTACACTGTCTCTTGAGTCTATGCAAGGACTCGCTCTCTAATCTGTAGCAGCACACATTAGAATCTGTGTCTCGGTTCACCTTGGAGTCTGTGTATCAGACCACCTTGAGTCAGTGTATTGGTTGGATACTGCAACTGCGTATTGACTCAAGTTTGAAGGTCTACTCACCCTGACTCAGCATATAGGCTTGCCCAGAGCTTGAGTATCGGTGTAGAGTCTAATGCTTACCTACTGTCATGCGCTGGTCATTATAATTTCCCTGCCCATACTTACCACAGTGTAAAACGGTGCTCCTAGAATAATGCTCAATGTTGTTTGGGTAATAAAAATCTTTGTGCAAAAAAAAAATTTTTTCAACATATAGCAACAGTTACCATTTCAACCTTCAAACTTCATTTCATGAGAGAAGTGTTTTGTACAGTTTAAATAAATTTAAAGAAAAATCAAAAAAATGTAAAAGTGTTTAAATGTAAATGTGAAATAATTAGCAATTAATGGATAAGAAAAATCTATTTTGCTACAATGAAAGATTATTTAGTATACACTTAGTCGATTTTAACTCATTTCAGTGTTTGCGTCGTAAAGAGAAAATGTTGCACAGCGTGTCTTAGAAACCCCTAGTAATTATCTAATGCAAACACTCTTTGGTAAAAATCATCAAAATTTTATACTTGTACTGGAAATATTAAATTTAGTAACAAAATCATATTTTAACCTTAGTAACTATACTTACCTATGGTAACTTCAATGTATTGAAGGGTTATGATCTACAATAAATTGTAACATTACAATGAACTACGTGCAGTACATACCATAGAGAGCTTTAAAATTTGAGGCAGATGTGTAACATGAATGCTGAATTTAACCTAAATGAATTTAGCCTAACAAACACATACTTGAAGCTAAACTTTAGTCTGTATTTGTACTATTTTACTGAACTTAAACTTTTTTATCTCTAAACTTTCATCAACTATCTGATTCCGGTTTTGTTTTCACTATAACTTAAATGAGTAACACTGAACTGAGATAGATAACAAGTATCGTAATCCTTTCAGGCAATGTGAGAGGGCTTTCAGTGAATATCATATCAAAATTTTCGTTATTAAAATTAAAATTTTGTTGGTGATATTGTGTGACAGAAAAAGTTTTCATCTTCATACTACTAAGATAAAAAAAACATAGTAAGCGTCTTCGTAACGTGAAAACATTGTATAGCAGGGGCATCGCAACCTGAGGGCCTGCTGTATTAATTAATAATAAAAAGTAGACATTTAGCGTGTGCAGTTCCAAAAAGAATATAAAGTAGGTATAAGCCTATACGGTATAAGTGTGTGTGATGATAACGGTTTAGTCTTGCAGTCAAGCGTGCATGTTGGTTGACTTGCGATTTAAATGTTGCCAGTTCAAATCCAGATCAAATTGATTTTTCATTGCTAAAACTTTATTGCTATGACTGGACAAACCGAGTGACAGATGAGAGACAAACACTCAGGTTTATGTATATAGATAAGGAAGGAGTTAGAGACTAAAAAACTAAATTATTTAAAAGGATCTTTGTCTCTATCTTGTGCAATTGTTTTTGATGTTTGAGTTGATCTGACTGCAAAGATGTTTTATGATAAAACCAATAAAACTTGATTGCAATTGATCTTGAGTGCCCTAAAAACAAAACTATGTGCAAAATGAAATAACTAGTTATAATTGTTGCAGTAGTTGATATTGGCTATTGAACAGAAATCTTCATTTGAGAGTTTTATTTGTGATAACTTTTTGTCTATTTCAATATTGAAACATTCTGGCAGTCATGTCACCTAAAACAAAATAGTTCACAAGGTACAGAAAAATACCGAAACTTTCAAAAAAGAAATTTACAAAAGTTTTGTGTTAGTTTAATTTTATGCCTTACTAGCTTTGTGCTAGCTTTGCACGGCGAATAAAATTTTTTTGCATAAAAACTTGGTTTTAAATTGATTAAGTTTCTTTACCAAATGAATAGAGTTACTTAAGTCAGTCTGAGTCTTCACTATACTAAGAGCCGTTATTAAAGCTCAAGCCAAAGGAAAAAAGATTCAGCCATGACCTCTCACATAATCATGATCTTCAAGCATGGTAGCTGAATCATGAAACTTGTTAGTTGTAACTTGGCAAGCACTACATAAGTATGTGCACAAGTATTCTAAATATGACAAGAACTGTGTACAGTAGTATTCAACTTACAGAACTGTTGCAGCTGCCGAGAGTCTGGTAGTTTCGAGTTCAATTTCAGTGTAAAGTGAGTCTTCTGCTCCTAAATTATAAATTGCTGTAGCTGAACACACAAATGACAGACTGAATGACAAACGTCGTAATTTATATATATATATATATATGAATTGATATATATATATCAATGCGCTGGCAATGCGATGTATATATATATATATATATATATATATATATATATATATATATATATATATATATATATATATATATATATAGAAGAAAAATCTATTTTGCTACAATGAAAGATTATTTAGTATACACTTAGTCGATTTTAACTCATTTCAGTGTTTGCGTCGTAAAGAGAAAATGTTGCACAGCGTGTCTTAGAAACCCCTAGTAATTATCTAATGCAAACACTCTTTGGTAAAAATCATCAAAATTTTATACTTGTACTGGAAATATTAAATTTAGTAACAAAATCATATTTTAACCTTAGTAACTATACTTACCTATGGTAACTTCAATGTATTGAAGGGTTATGATCTACAATAAATTGTAACATTACATTATATATAATTATTACATTATATATAAAGCACTATTAGCCTTTGTGCAAAGCTCATCACTTTTGTGATTTGAGCACTCTGGTGCCAGCGCATTGATTTTCTTAAAATCTGTGAGGCAACCTAGTTGTTTCATGGCAGGAAATCAACTCTCATTGGTAGTGGGATTTGTGTCCCTTGCCTAAGCTCTGAGCTGCACTGATGAGGCTTCAATAGCCGAAACAGTACTGTCTGTAGCATGAGTATATGCTCCCTTACTTTGGTTTGGTTGAGCACTCTGTGAGAGGTGAAGCACTATTAGCCTTTGTGCAAAGCTCATCGCTTTTGTGATTTGAGCACTCTGGTGCCAGCGCATTGATTTTCTTAAAGTCTGTGAGGCAACCTAGTTGTTTCATGGCAGGAAATCAACTCTCATTGGTAATGGGATTTGTGTCCCTTGCCTAAGCTCTGAGCTGCACTGATGAGGCTTCAATAGCCGAAACAGTACTGTCTGTAGCATGAGTATATATATATATATATATATATATATATATATATATATATATATATATATATATATATATATACAGTGCAACCTCGGTTCTCGAACACAATCCGTTCCAGAAGGTTGGTCGAAAACTGAGTTGTTCGAGATCTGAAACAGGTTTCCTCATTAGAATTAATATGTATAAGTTTTAATCCGTTCCAAGTCGATTTAACAACCTCGGTAATTTATTTTTTAACATTAATTTTTTACACCATAAACTGTACTGTATACTGCATACTATAAATAAAAACAGGTAGATGTAGATTGTGTTTAAGTTTAATAAGAGATTTTTTATCTATGAGGATTAAAAAAAAAAAAAAAAGTAAACACCTTATATGCTTTGCTCTTATGACATCAAAAACATTAAAGGTTACGATAAAATACAAAAAATTGCAGAAATTGATAATAAAACAGCACAAAAATGCAACAGATCAGCTACATCAAAAATCATGTGAAAGAAGAAAATAGAAACATCAATGGCAGGTTTACTTCAATCTTTGAAGATGAATCCTCTTCCAAAATAATTTAGAGTAACTCGACTGGAGGACTTGTGTCCCTAAAAAATCTCTTCGGTAGAGGCGACGTCCTCCCAGGTGGTTTCTTTTTGTAAGGAATTAATGACGTGAAACTTCTCCCTTTTTTAGAACCTTCCGAAAGTGGCTCCTATCTATGACAAACGTATAAAGATGCTGTGTCCGGAACTGTTGCGAAGTGTTTAGTGTTAGCGAACTGTTTGGTCGAAAACCGAATTTATGGTCGAAATCCGAGACAAACAAATCTCAAATTTTTTGGTCAAAAACCGAGTTGGTCGAGAAGCGATGCGTTCGAGAACCGAGGTTGCACTGTATATATATATAATTATATACATATATATATATATATATACATATATAAATATATATATATATAATTATATACATATATATATATATATATTTATATATGTATATAATTATATATATATACAGTGCAACCTCGGTTCTCGAACGCATCGCGAAAGGAATCAATTTATATATATATATATATATATATATATATAAATTGATTCCTCACCCCGGTTAACCCGTATGGGTGGTAGTTCTGCTCTAACTCAGGTCTCCTACTAGAGACCTGGGAGTTTGAGCAAGCGCCTCAAAATCTTAGCTGTTCCCAGTAGCGCACTTTTCTGCAACTCACCTGAGTTGATTGCTGTTGGTATTTGGGCAAGCCACATTTTATGCGCCGGTGTTATTGCGCCCAGTGCCTCAATGACTACTGGGATTACAGTTGTTCTTACATCCCAGCATTTCACATATATGTATATATCTATATATACAGTAAAACTCGACTAACTCGACCTTCACGGGACCGAGAGAAAGTGTTCGAGTTATCAGAGCATTCAAGTTATGAGAACACTGTCACAAGTGCATGTATTATTGTGTTTATCAGAACGTATACAACCTATATATAAATCAAAATCATTGATTGCTTGTTGCAAGTTATGGGACCTCTCATGTAATGTTTTAATAGTTTCTATCAGAAAGTATAAATATTTTTCTTTTATTACTTGAGATTCGTTTGTTTGTTTTACGTGATGCGACTGCCAAGACGTTTTCAGACTAAAATAGGCAAAACCTGATCGTGGTTGAAACTCTAAAAAAAAACATATTTTTCTCTTGAGCGTTTTAACAAAAACCAGTTTTGCCGATTTTTCTTAAAGTTTATCTGAAGGTTACTTCACTACTTTTTGCTTGCGGAGGGCTATCTACAAGCAGATGTTTGGTAAAATTTGATTTTTTGCAAACCTTTAGAAAAGTCGTTAACAAAAATATTTTGCCGATAGTAACGCCTAAGAACTACTAAAAGTAGTTGTTTATCTCTATGGCTTGGAATAAAATGACACCGTATTCCAAAATGATAACAAACGTCTCGGTAGCCGTTGGGCAAAAAAACTGTTCGAGTTAACGAAGTAAAGGCCGAGTTATCCAAAGCAATTTATCATCGCGTGGGAACGGACCAAACAAATCCGAGTTAACCATGTGTTCGAGCTATCCGAGGGTGAGCTATCCGAGTTTCACTGTATACATGCAGTATATATATATATACAGTGTATATATACATATATATATATATACAGTGTATATATACATATATATAAATTGTATATATATATACAGTGTATATATATACAGTTTATATATATATATAAACTGTATATATATACAGTGTATATATACATATATACATACAGTGTATATATATATATATATATATATATATATATATATATATATATATATATATATATATATATATATATATATATATATATATATAAGAGAAGCCATGGCAAGATTGGTTTGCCTTCTCTTATATATATATATAAGAGAAGGCAAACCAATCTTGCCATGGCTTGGATTGACTACAGAAAGGCCTATGACTCAATTCCCCATAGTTGGATACTTGAGTGCCTCAGAATGTACAATGTTCACCCTGCTCTTGTGGCATTCATCAAGATGTCAATGACCAAATGGAAGACGGAACTGGAGGCTAATGGCAAAAAGCTGGCGAGTGTACAAATTAAGCAAGGCATCTATCAAGGTGACTCCTTATCACCGCTGCTCTTCTGCATATGCCTAAACCCTTTAAGCAATATGCTGGAGGAGACTCAATATGGGTACCAGTTTAAGAGTGGCACCAAGATAAACCACCTCTTCTACATGGATGACATCAAGCTGTACGCTAACAAAGAAAGGGACATTGATTCGCTCATACACCTCACTCAGGTATACAGCAAGGACATCGGAATGACCTTCGGTATTGAGAAATGTGGAAGGCTAATTCTTAAGAAAGGCCATTCTATGCTCACAGATGGCCTAAGAATGCCAAATGGTACCATCAAAGATATAGAAGAAGGGTACAAGTACTTGGGGATTATGCAAAGCAACATCAACCACGAAGCCGAGGTACGTCACAAAGCCATTTCCGAATACAAGAAACGCCTTCGGCAGGTCTTACGGAGCCAGCTCAATGCCAAGAACCAAATCATGGCAATAAATACCTACGCACTGCCAGTAATAAGATATCCAGCAGGCATAATAAAGTGGACTGAGGAAGCCATCAAAGAAACAGATATAGCAACTCGTAAACTGCTGACCATGCATGGAGCACTCCACCCAAAATCTGATACTATTAGATTGTATCTTGATAGGAAAGATGGCGGTAGGGGACTCAAAAGTGTACAGCAGACAGTGAAAGAGGAGGAGCGAAGCATCAAAGCATATGCAGCCTCCATGGCCATCTCAGATAATTTGCTAGCTGAATTTCAATCGGCTGCTCTCACAACGGACCTATGCCCTGATGATGAGGAAATTGACTGGCATACGAAACCTCTTCATGGTGCTTACCACCAACAAATATCTAAGGTTGGCGATCTTCACCAGACATATATGTGGCTGAACAAAGGAAACCTAACGGCCAATACAGAGTCGCTAATCATGGCAGCCCAGGAGCAAGTGCTCCCAACAAGACAACTCCAAACGAAAATCTATCACACTAGAGACGATCCTAGATGCAGACTGTGCAAAGATGCACCTGAGACCATCCAACACATCATCAGTGGATGCAGACAGCTAGCAGGGAACGCATACACTGAGCGGCATAATCATGTCACAGGTATTGTGTATAGAAGTCTATGTGATGAGTATGGCCTTAATAAACCACAACACTGGTGGGAAGCTCCTGGTAAGGTCAATGAAAATGACCGCGCTAAGATCCTCTGGGACTTCTACATCCAAACTGACAAGCATGTCGTAGCAAACCAACCAGATATAGTGGTGGTAGACAAGGAGAACAAGAGGGCTACTATAATAGATATAGCAGTACCCAATGACTACAATATAGCCAGCAAAGAAAAAGAAAAGGTAGAAAAATATCTCCCTCTTGGAGAAGAAATTGAAAAATGCTGGAATGTAAGAACAACCGTAATCCCAGTAGTCATTGGGGCACTGGGCGCAATAACACCGGCGCATAAAATGTGGCTTGCCCAAATACCAACAACAATCAACTCAGGTGAGTTGCAGAAAAGTGCGCTATTGGGAACAGCTAAGATCTTGAGACGAGTGCTCAAACTCCCAGGTCTCTGGTAGGAGACCCGAGTTAGAGCAGAATTTACCACCCATACGGGGTATCCGGGGTGAGAAAACAATTTTTTTATATATATATATATATACAGTGTATATATACAGTGTATATATACAGTGTATATATACATATATATAAACTGTATATATATACAGTGTATATATACATATATACATACAGTGTATATATACCTATATATATATATATATATATAAATATACATATATATACATACATATACTTATATATATACATATATATATTAATATACATATATATACATATATATACATATATATACATATATATACATATATATATATATATATATATATATATATATAGGAGACTCAAAGTGTACAGCAAACAGTGAAAGAGGAGGAGCAAAGCATCAAAGCATATGCAGCCTCCGTGGCCATCTCAGATAATTTGCTAGCTGAATTTCAATCGGCTGCTCTCACAACGGACCTACGCCCTGATGATGAGGAAATTGACTGGCATACGAAACCTCTTCATGGTGCTTACCACCAACAAATATCTAAGGTTGGCGATCTTCACCAGACATATATGTGGCTGAACAAAGGAAACCTAACGGCCAATACAGAGTCGCTAATCATGGCAGCCCAGGAGCAAGTGCTCCCAACAAGGCAACTCCAAACAAAAATCTATCACACTAGAGACGATCCTAGATGCAGACTGTGCAAAGATGCACCTGAGACCATCCAACACATCATCAGTGGATGCAAGCAGCTAGCAGGAAATGCATACACTGAGCGGCATAATCATGTCGCAGGTGTTGTGTATAGAAGTCTATGTGATGAGTATGGCCTTAATAAACCCCAACACTGGTGGGAAGCTCCTGGTAAGGTCAATGAAAATGACCGCGCTAAGATCCTCTGGGACTTCTACATCAGAACTGACAAGCATGTCCTAGCAAACCAACCAGATATAGTGGTGGTAGACCAAGAGAACAAGAGTGCTACTATAATAGATATAGCGGTACCCAATGACTACAATATAGCCAGCAAAGAATAAGAAAAGGTAAAGAAATATCTCCCTCTTGAAGAAGAGATTCAAAAATGCTGGGATGTAAAAACAATTGTAATCCCAGTAGTCATTGGGGCACTGGGCGCAATAACATCGGCGCATAAAATGTGGCTTGCCCAGATACTGACAGCAATCAACCCAGGTGAGTTTCAGAAAAGTGTGCTGTTGGGAACATCTAAGATCTTGAGGCGAGTGCTCAAACTCCCAGGTCTCCGGTAGGAGACCCGAGTTAAAGCAGAAATTACCACCCATATGGATTAACCGAGGTGAGGAAACAATTTATATATATATAATATATATAGTGTATATATCATAGTGTATATATAATATGTATATATATATTATATATATATACACTAGCTGAGTGCCTGGCATTTTACGAGTAATAAAAACAGCTCATAAACAGTGGCAAGTCATGTAGTTGCCATAGACTAAGTTGATTCATTAGCCAATGGCAAAGTTAGTAAAATTGGTTAATTTGGGTAACTTAAGCTTGTCCAAATCTCATCTATGATAAAAGACCTGAGGTAAGTTTGGATTTGTTATGGATTACGCTTCAATTATGCGTATGTTGTAAGATGTAATAAATATGAGAACAATTATTCTGCCGTATATATTTCATCAACCATCTACAAAACTAAAAGAAACTCCTAGTTCAAGTTTCTTTAATTTTTAACTTTCCACCATGTTTCCTTACACTCAATTTTACTTTCCATCATATTTTCACATGTTTTTATACTTCTAAACTGCATGGCAGGATATTTTCAATATGAATTACATTGTTTATAATCTATGCATGTTTGAATTGAGATTGATTACTATTGATATCTAATATACAACTTGACCTACGAATAATAGCCACATGAAATAATACTTACAAAACTTATTTGTGTACAATATTTTTAGTGAAAGTAGTCCCTCTACTCTGGTCACGAGTAAAATCATTCTGAGGAGAGGTTTACACCCCTGAATCTGTTCATTGAACTTGCTCTTACGAAGGCTACACCAAGTTGTTTATTTGTAAAACAAGGTTGTGGGAGTTATGGCCTGACTTTATCAAAATTCTATTCTTGAGCTCCACCAATTGTCATTCAATGTAATAAGTGGTCATGAAATTCAGTCTTATGCAGAGCAAATGTCTTATTAACATGAAAATGATTACCTTTAAACATGTAGTTGCACCAAATTTTAAATGATTCTATCAAAAATTATTGGTATTATTCTATCAGTTGCTATTTTTTTTAATCTTTGAGGTGGCCCAACTGCTAAGATGTATCAAAATTAAAATTGATAAAAATCTATCGCTGTAAAAATGCTGAGAAGAAAAACATGTGCCAGATTTTCCCAGTAAGATGTATACAGTGAGGCGGCCTGTCTCTATCTCTTGTTTTCACGCCATCTATAGTGGTGAAAGTTGAGTCTTACGCAGTCCTATAACTGGAATATATTTTATTTTTATTTGCTTGTGGTTGGTAGAATAAACCTTAAAACCTAGCTACAGATAGATCATTATAGGTACTACTACGTAAATTATCTCATAAACCTCAAAATGATTATTACAACCATTACAATTACGAATGGTTTTTAATGCATATCCAATACGTAATTTCAAATCCTTTAAATATAAATACTTTCACCTGCCTAAGAATATTTGTTTTATCACAATTAAGTGGAAGAGTGCAGGTACTTGTTTTGGTCAATGAACCATTATTTCTGTGATGAAGATGAAAGGCTTATTGATTAGTTCTGAAAGACATAAAAATGCACAATTCATGCAATCTTCATTCCAAATCCAGACTGTAAACTGTTCTCTATCAAAAAGTTTTTCTTACGATTCCATAAATGTAAAACACTTGGAGGTGTATCGAATAAACAAATCATCACTGATGTAGTATAAAGCTGCTGATAAATTTGATATACGCCTGCCGTATTTAAAGCAATTCCAGTTCATTGTCATTTTTAACTTCACCTTAAAGAGAAATGTAGGTTTGACGATAAATAGGCACAGATGTAGAGGGAGGCAATTACTGTTACTTTACCTTAGAGAGAAATGAAGCTTTGAGGATGCATAAGCGCAAATGTGGAGTGAGTGGAGATAATTACTGTAACTTTACCTTAGGGAGAAATTTAAGCTAGGTGATACATGGGCACAGATATAGAGTGAGGGATATATAGTTATAGCTACTTTACTTCAGAGAGAGATTTTAATGACAGATTTGCAATCAAGTCTCCGAGTGAGGCTATAGTTTTGTAATTTCAAGGATCCTTGTATCTATAATACCGAGTGAACAGCTTCAGTGCCAGAATGAGTCAAAATAGCTACTGAACTGACAGTTACCGTGAAACCTTTATTCGAATGCTTTGGATATCTAGTCATCAAACCTTCTTTTAGAGCGGATGTCAAATATTGGTTGCATTCAAGTATTTTTACTTTTTCAACTAGCTCGCCAGAATTTTGAGAAAATAAATTTAACCATTTTATGGCCAAAGTGAATGTTGATTATAGTTTGCACTCTCTTTCAGGTAGAGCAACATTAAAACTTTTGGATTAATGTAGCTTTGCCTGGTTAATAGTATGCCCTAAATCTGCAAATTTATAATTTATACAGCGATAATCTATCACGTGCTACAAATACATGTGTATATTCAAGAACAAGTGCTATAAACCAACCTTACTTTTAATAAATGCAAAAAGATTAATGATTTTTAAGTCCAAATATTTGCATCATTTGCTGGACCAGTTGCATTTTTATTGTTGCTTTTGATGGAACAAATCTCAGATCTTTTGGTTGTTCAATACCTTCCGCAATGTTTTCTGACCTCAACTCTTTATCTGCACAGATAAACTAGCGTCCAAACATTCTCTTAGTAGAGCATAGCATTTATACATTGCGTATTGCACAAATAATGATAAACTTTCAGCCGGATAGGCGTCATGCAAAACTTTTATCCTAAAACTAATCATTCATATCCCATTATAAATTTTAACCGTTTTTCACATGGGTCGACGTATGAAGACCGTGTTGAGCAAAAAACTCCTTTTAGCCTGATACAATAATTAATTATTCCTGTGACTTTGCTTTCAAAATTTTAACAAAGAATCCTAAATGATTTAAAGTTAAAAAATTGACTTTTATAAGAACAGAAATCAAAAGAGCTAAGTGTTATGGCTGTAACTAAATCCTTATTAGTACAATTTTGTGGACACTTTTTTATATTGCATGCTATTATGGACTCATGAAGATCAAAAATGGTTAGTGGCGATCAAATGGAGGAGTCCTTCAATTAAACGGTAGTGCTCTGTTTTTCAACCATTTTCTTCTAGTGGTAGGCAAATAGAAATAGTTTTAAAATAGAGGTGTTGTTCACTTGAAGGTTTTACGGTTGGTTGACGTATATTCAGGAAAAGAAAATTGCTTTGAAATCACAATAATCTTGCAGATCAAAACCAAATTCGCCATATTGAATTCATAGTTAATTATCGTAGAAAACTTTTTTATGGCAGTTACCCAATTTGCTGATTCAAAACATTTATTTATCACGTAAAAACCTTGATCAAGAGTGTTATACAGAGACAAAAAATTATTCTGTTTCAGTTCAGACAAATTTAAATTTCTTTACACAATATACGTAAAACAATTTTATATGTATTATCAGTTTCTTAGTGACAAAGCTATTTGTCAGTCTTGGAAAAATCATAACAGAGTTGACAAAGTCAACACAATTTACGCAGTGGTCAAATCATTTGATCTGAACAAAACAACTCAAAAAAAACACTCCCCTACTATTACTAAAGATGCACTAGATCAGATTATTTTATCATTGTCAGGCCTACAGATAACCAATAAAAATGAATATTAAATATTTGAGTATCAAAACAAGTACACAACCACTCATAGCAGCACAATGTGTGGATAAAAACACTTCAGATTATTCTGAAGGTCTGCTTTCAAAACACATTAAATACAGCTGGCAAAGATAAAGGGGAAAAGCTGGAAACAATTAAGAGGATTCGGAATATTTTCAATTGAGGCAAATGGAGTGCTCAACCTATCCAGACAACCAGGCGCTAGTTGTGTTGATGATGTTAGCTATGCTAACTTCCCGTACTTTGTGGAAGTTATAGTTATGAATTGGCACATTCCATACTTTGTGCAAGTTATAGTTATGCATTGCCACATTCCGTGTAACATTCCGTCGATCGTGATGTAATCAGTTGATTTGACTAGTGTGTAAGAATTGTGCTCTTGGTTACAACTAATCATATTTTATGGGAATCCGGAGTTGATATTTGTAAATAACAAACAAAAAAGCTATCTTTGGAATAACGCGACGTCGCTTAATTCAGCTGATCTGTAACCATCTGCTGCTATCATGAGAGAATTGTGGTGGTTTAGCTACAACTTCTTCTTCCTGTTCACATCAGTTATAATAAGAGACATCGTATCTGGTAAGTTTACACTTAATTTGTAATGCTATAAATTTAAAGGACTGAATGTGTTCAGTACCAAAGCTTAGGTAAACATGATACAGCTACTTTATCAGTACATAAAGTCCAAGTTTAATTATGGTTACAACTCAATGTTCTTTGATCTTCATTTGCGTGACATCAGTTAATAGTTCCACTTTTCATCAAGTTAATCTGTGCCATGGCAGCGCTTCTGATATTAACCACATTTAGAGTTGTTTTCTCTGATTCTAGTACTCACTTAGTTACCTACTGTAAATTCTTTGTTCTAGATTGTGCAATACTACAAATTAAACATTATAGTGTTTATTAATTATGCATTTGTGTTTTTATATGATGTCACAGTTAAAAGTCTGACAAGCTTATGTTGAGGACATGTTAAGGATAAAATGTTTGTTTACATTGAAAGATATTGATATGCAGTAGCAAATATTTCCGTTTATTTCAGTTCATTTCAGTTTTTCATTTTTTTGTTTCTACTTTGGGAAACAATTTTTCAAAAGATATCTGGAACATATTTGTTTTTATATTGTAATATTTGATACACAATTTATTCTTGTTTTCAAAACTGATTGAACAGATCAGAGATAATGTTTTTGTGTTAAAAGGTTTAGGCAAAAATGTAAAATTGTCTGTGTTTTAGAATTTATTTATAATGCAATGTTATTGAGAATCATTAGAATTATCAAAAAGCATTTTTAGTTTCATTGCTCCATGCTATTAACCATTTTAAATAAGTTAAGCATTATGGGTTCAGGGCTCCAGGCTATTAACCATTTTAAATAAGTTGAGTATTATGGAATCATGACTCCATGAATGCTGTCTTTGTTGTGACAAGCTACAAAGATCAATTTTATCACTTTCATCGCTCTATGGAAAATTTACTTTTTAATCTTGAAAATAAATAATTTTACAGATGAAATTACTTTGTTTAGTTGTTTCATATAATGTCTTTTTGTTTTTTGTGATTGTAGGATATGAAGTTAGATTGTCGGTAGATTCTACAGGGTATCCTTCATTCTACAGAGATGAGTTGATAACTCTAACATGTACCGCTAGTGGAGATACAGATGCTACTGGTGTCTACCTGGTTAATGGTGACAGTGTAACAGATGACGATAGGACTGCTTGTAAATTTGATATTATTGCGAAAGATTGGTCATATTTTAATGGTCTGAACACAATAGGATTTTCTAGAAAAGATAAAACTTACTGCATAGCTGCTGCAGATGCTGCTCCCCCATTCATCTTCGCCGTAACAGGAACCATATCAGATGATTTGCTTAGTGCCAACTTGAGATGTTTCGCTGACTTCAAATCAATTCGTTTCAACTCTTCAGCATTTTCTGTCTCCACTATAAATGGTGAGTTGTACTGGTATGCTTGGACATTATTTTTAGCTCTGGTTTTTTTCAAGAATTGATCAAAGTAAGTCACTGTTCAATGTGTCTCGTATGCCCAAACTGCTGAATACTAGATACAGTAGTTTCATAAGAAAATACTGCAACATTTTTAACTCGCTCTATCGCTAAAAATATGAAAGTTTCACTGTTCTACTAAAAGCAGTAAGCTTGATGGTTGACAGGATCAGATGTTACAGTAGGTGCTCATTGAGATATACATAGTATTTTTTTTCCATGTAAATAAAACATATAAGTACTATTTTATTGTAATATCTTGTCTTGCAGCCAGTACAGTACGAATTACACAGAAATAAACTAAAGCACCTTCATTTAACAGTTGGAACTCTTAATGTTGTATATGTTGAGTACAAATAGATCTCCTGTGCAAAACCATTTTAACAACCTGTGCGATTCTAAGCATTCACCTAGTATATATAAACTATATATGCATGTACGGTGTATATATATATATATATACAATATATATATATATATATACATATTATATATACACTATATATATAGTACACATATATATTATATATATATTTTTTTTTTTTTAAACTGTTTCCTCACCCCGGTTAACCCGTATGGGTGGTAGTTGCTGCTCTAACTCGGGTCTCCTACCAGAGACCTGGGAGTTTGAGCACTCGCCTCAAGATCTTAGCTGTTCCCAGTAGCGCACTTTTCTGCAACTCACCTGAGTTGATTGCTGTTGGTATTTGGGCAATATATATAAATATATAAATTGTTTCCTCACCCCTGATACCCCGTATGGGTGGTAAATTCTGCTCTAACTCGGGTCTCCTACCAGAGACCTTGGAGTTTGAGCACTTGCCTCAAGATCTTAGCTGTTCCCAATAGCGCACTTTTCTGCAACTCCCCTGAATTGATTGTTGTTGGTATTTGGGCAAGCCAGAGTTTATGCCCCGGTGTTATTGCGCCCAGTGCCCCAATGACTACTGGGATTACAGTTGTTTTTACATTCCAGCATTTTTCAATTTCTTCTCCAAGAGGGAGATATTTCTCCACCTTTTCTTTTTCTTTGCTGGCTATATTGTAGTCATTGGGTACTGCTATATCTATTATAGTAGCCCTCTTGTTCTCCTTGTCTACAACCACTATATCTGGTTAGTTTGCTAGGACATGCTTGTCAGTTTGGATGTAGAAGTTCCAGAGGATCTTAGCGCGGTCATTTTCATTGACCTTACCAGGAGCTTCCCACCAGTGTTGTGGTTTATTAAGGCCATACTCATCACATAGACTTCTATACACAAAACCTGCGACATGATTATGTCGCTCAGTGTATGCATTCCCGGCTAGCTGCTTGCATCCACTGATGATGTGTTGGATGGTCTCAGGTGCATCTTTGCACAGTCTACATCTAGGATCGTCTCTAGTGTGATAGATTTTCGTTTGGAGATGCCTTGTTGGGAGCACTTGCTCCTGGGCTGCCATGATTAGCGACTCTGTATTGGCCGTTAGGTTTCCTTTGTTCAGCCACATATATGTCTGGGGAAGATCGCCCACCTTAGATATTTGTTGGTGGTAAGCACCATGAAGAGGTTTCGTGTGCCAGTCAATTTCCTCATCATCAGGGCGTAGGTCCGTTGTAAGAGCAGCCGATTGAAATTCTGCTAGCAACTTATCTGAGATGGCCATGGAGGCTGCATATGCTTTGATGCTTTGCTCCTCCTCTTTCACTGTCTGCTGTACACTTTTGAGTCCCCTACCGCCATCTTTCCTATCAAGATACAATCTAGTGGTATCAGATTTCGGGTGGAGTGCTCCATGCATGGTCAGCAGTTTACGAGTTGCTATATCTGTTTCTTTGATGGCTTCCTCAGTCCACTTTATTATGCCTGCTGGATATCTTATTACTGGTGGTGCGTAGGTATTTATTGCCATGACTTGGTTCTTGGCATTGAGCTGGCTCCAAAAGACCTGCCGAAGGCGTTTTTTGTATTCGGTAATGACTTTGTGACGTACCTCTTCTTCGTGGTTGATGTTGCTTAGTATAATCCCCAAGTACTTGTACCCTTCTTCTATATCTTTAATGGTACCATTTGGCATTCTTAGGCCATCTGTGAGCATAGAATGGCCTTTCTTAAGAATTAGCTTTCCACATTTCTCAATACCGAAGGTCATTCCGATGTCCTTGCTGTATACCTGAGTGAGGTGTATTAGCGAATCAATGTCCCTTTCTTTGTTAGCGTACAGCTTGATGTCATCCATGTGGAAGAGGTGGTTTATCTTGATGCCACTCTTAAACTGGTACTCATATTGAGTCTCCTCCAGCATATTGCTTAGATGGTTTAGGCATATGCAGAAGAGCAGCGGTGATAAGGAGTCACCTTGATAGATGCCTCGCTTAATTTGTACACTCGCCAGCTTTTTGCCATTAGCCTCCAGTTCCGTCTTCCATTTGGTCATTGACATCTTGATGAATGCCCCAAGAGCAGGGTGAACATTGTACATACTGAGGCAATCAAGTATCCAACTATGGGGAATTGAGTCATAGGCCCTTTTGTAGTCAATCCAAGCCATGGCAAGATTGGTTTGCCTTTTCCTGCTGTCTTGACAGACCGCCCGATCCACCAGTAACTGATGTTTAGCCCCTCGGGTGTTGCGCCCAATTCCTTTCTGAGCACTGGTCATATAGTGACTCATGTGTTCTTCCAGTTTGTCTGCAACTATTCCTGAGAGCAGTTTCCAGGTGGTGGGCAAGCCCGTTATTGAATGATAGTTCTTGGGAAACAACCCCTGCTTTGGATCTTTTATCAGAAGTACAGTTTGTCCTTTGGTCAGCCATTCCGGATGGTCGCCTTCTTCTATTAAGCATTCCATTTGCTTAGCCATTCTAGTGTGAAGTGATGTCATTTTTTTCAACCAAAAGGCTTGAATCATGTCATGGACAGGTGCTGCCCAGTTCTTCATACGCTGTACCCTCCACTTGATGTCCACTACGCTGATGGTGAGTCCTTGCTGAGCCACAGTGTGTTGGTGGCTCTCTTTAAGCCTGTTCAGCCAATTTGCAGTGGTGTTATGAGTAGTCTTTTTCCCCCAGATGTCCTTCCAGAACTTTGAGGTGCTGGATCGAGGAGGATCTGACATTGGCCTCCGCAGTTCACCTTTGAACTGAGAATACACTTTAGATGGATTATTGATGAACAGTTTGTTCCTTCTCTTGCTATCCCGGTATTTTGTGTACCGTTTCAGTCGTGCCGAGAGTGCTACTAGCTGCTGTTTGACAGATTTTAGAGCTTCTATTGTGGCTTCCCTTTTTGGACTCTCCAGACTGTGGTTAGATCTTTCACTGAGCCTACTAATTTTCTTGCGCAAGTC
The DNA here is from genome assembly GCF_963576615.1 of Watersipora subatra. NCBI lineage: Eukaryota > Metazoa > Bryozoa > Gymnolaemata > Cheilostomatida > Watersiporidae > Watersipora > Watersipora subatra. Next base: position 49,095,330 of record NC_088712.1, on the reverse strand, counting down.
CTTGATCTTATTTTGTAGCCTCAGCTGCCAAGATGGAATGGTTTGAGGCCTTGTTGACAGTGGCTTAATACCCATCTCCTCCAAGACGATGGTTGCCGTACTGTAGATTAAGGCATTAGTCTCCCTGATCGATTCATTTGAGATCGACTCCAGTGCCTAGTTAATGTCTTCTAACAGCCTCTTGGGTATGGTCTTACTAACTCTCCATTATGGTACCCTGCTTCCATAATCATTAGCAGCTGGCATCTTGTTGATGATATTTTCCGCAAGCTCCTTCACCCTTGGGTCAAGGTCAAAGTGCATGTCTTCTTCAACTTGTGAGTCAACACATGATCATGTATGTGTGACGATGTGTGTTGATATGCACTCTTCGTTGGTCAAGGTTACTTAGGTGAACTGTTCTCTAATTTCATCTACATCAAGTTCTGATATGAGGTGCCGCTTGATTATGTTACTTCTCTGAGCTACAAGTTGCTTTGCAGTTAGTGGCAATTCAGGGCACAAGTTTATCCACGGTTGACGCATCCTTCCCATATAGCCCCAATTTGGAGGTTCACTCATAAAGTAGCACTGCATGAGGTCCATGTTATCAGTCCGAGGCCATTTCATCC